>NW_026775577.1:37855000-39340000 GCF_030987335.1 Cornus florida | reverse complement strand
ATGATTAGAACAGAATGCATGCAACTAACACATAACACTGAAAGCCAAAAACGTGGCTCTACATGTCTACACAGTTCACACTAACATCTACTTGAATCCATTGAAAATGATCTCTCAAGTATGCCCTTTCCATGCATTGTCCTCCTCGTTGTTTCTGAATGCTCAGCAGCCGATGGAGTACATGACAATGAGGATGACCAAGAATATGACATTGATACATAATAGCGAAGTCTCTTATCTCCATGAATGTAGTCCTAGAGTTGAGTGAATTATGTAAAATACTGTGTTGTGTGTGAATATGTATGATTGTTATCTCCATAACTGCTTATGTGATTATGTGACGATGATAATTCCGCTATGCCAAAAGCTAGTTAGATAGAGTTAATTTCCCAACAAATATTGCTATATAGAGAGAGAGAATGAGTACCTTCTGGAGAATTTGAATGGAGAGAGGACTCCGGAGGAGTCTCTAGCTGCCCATCCAAACGCCTTCACTGAGTGCTCTGTCTCTGCTGATTTTGCCATGGAAAAATGTAGTAGGAAGTTGTAACTTAACCAAAGCAATTAATGAAATGCAGAGAGAGGTGGTTGATGAGAGAGGGAACGAGAGAAAGCGCTGTGTCTCAAGTCTGGATGGCTGTAGTGGAGGAGTATATCACATGTATAGTGCGGGGTTATGATGTATATACCTCAGCAATGAGGTAAGAAATAATGTTCGACTTTTAAAACGAAAGAAGATATCATTAGAGTAAATTATGGAGCCCGGCAATTTTTAAAAAAGAAAAAAAAAATGAAAAAAAGAAAAAAAGAAAAATGATTCTAGGGTACAACAAAACAATGGAAAAGTAATGGAAAAGGGCACTTATATAATAGATATCAAAAGATGCGTTATGACATCAACTTGATTACTTGAATTAGTTTATTGTCATTCACTTTATAATAATACACTTTAGATGTGTATCCTTTCTAGTGCACAATTTTATGGGGTTCTTAGCACTCCATATTTGACCTTAAGCTTCACTTTTTAAATTTAGTAATTGAAATGGCTGTTTAACCCTTTCTTTTGTAATATCCTTTTCAAATCCTATAACTTTATTTAGGGTCTGATTGACTAGTGTTTTTACTGTAGCGAAACAAAAATATGAAACATGTTTGGGTAATATTTGCTGTCATTAAAAAAAAAAAAAAAAAAAAAAAAAAAAAAAAAATCTTGTATAACGTTTTTTATCAAACATGCTTTCATATTTTTGCTTCTAAAAATCTTATAATAAATTTACATTATCAAACCACTTTTTAAATAGTGTTGAACATATTATAAAGCAGAAACAATGTTTCTACTTCGAACCAAAGTAAAAACACAAAACAATTATGATTGCCAAAAAGAACCTTAGGAGATGAAGAGATGAAGGGCGAATATGTTATTAAAATTTAAAAGTATGAAGCACCATCTCCCTAAGCCGTACTAACAAAATGGTGATTTGTTTAGGGTTGGAGGTTCAAAAGCTACTCTGATACCCGGCCGAGATTTTGAGTACATGCATTAGTTAGGAACAAATTCAGTATTTATTATTACTGAATTGAAGCCTTCTCAATTTTCATTTAAGGACTTCATCCATTTATTTATTAAATTTTTTTTAAAAAAAAAGTGAAATAAGAAATTTTGTTAATAATTGAGACACCAATAGTTATAAATATTGAAAGATTCATATGCATTTCCATCCATGTTTAAAGTAAAAAATGTATCATATATTTTATTTAGAGACAAGTGCAGAAAACATTCTTAAAAGTATATTCGGAATAGCATTTTTATGCCTTATTTGAAAAAGTATATCAAAAATATTCCTAATCTTTTTTTATTGTCCAAAAAATACCCTTCAATAAAAAATCTAACATAAATTAGAGTTGTAATGCTCGTTTTGTCATTTTACTCTTTTGAAAATGCCCAATAAAGCTCATAGTATAAGGGTGTTATGTGCACATTATTATTATTATTATTATTATTATTTTTAAAAAAAATAAAAAATTCTCTATATATGTCTCTTTTCTATTTTTATTTTTACTTGTCCATTGCTAGGATCCTCTAATAGAGTTCTTTTCGGTTATTTTACAAAATTATTTATTTTTATATATTTTATAAAATAATTTATTGAGGGTAATTTAATCAACTTAGGGTTTAAATTTGTCAGATCTACCTATTTGCACCAAATTAAAACTTTAGAAATATTTTTTACACATTTACACATAAAAAGTGCGATATGGGAACATGTTTTAGGGTATTTTATCATATTTTATTTTTTTGCACTTAACGTTTTGATTTATCATATTTTATTTCTTATACCAACCTGCCAATACATCGTAATCGCACGCGATTTTTAATATTCAATCACCGGCGGCTAACTAGCTAGATTCTTTCTAGTGAAAACGATGATGACTTCGTATTTGTTTATCAACAAAGCTTTGACAAAGGGACAGTCTTATTGTACAACTACAAAATTTATCCAGGGATAAAATTAATTTTATAAATTGCATGTCTCCCAATATTGTCCTAATTTAAAAAAGTTGGTGATATGATAACATTTAAATAGGAGCCACTTGTCTTAATGGAACAAAATCCTTTCTAATGAGAGAAACTCACAGATCGAGGTGAAGTTGATTACTATCAATCATAATCGGGGTCGGTTGGAGACTTAAACAACTTAGGCGGTCATTAAGTTAAAATTGAACACTGTTAATCATAATGAAGATTGATTGGAGTCTTAAACGACTTAGGCAGTCATCTGAGATCAATTAATAAAAAGACTTCAAATTTTTTTATTTCCTTATATTAAAATTATTTCTTAATATTATTAAATCCTAGCCAATAAAAAAATTTAATATTGTGCACCAAAATTTTTATCTTCAAATAAATTTTCTCCCCGGTCCCCCCAATTTAAGTCTTTTACACCATCGGTAAATTATTATTATTATTACTTTCAATAAGTTACCCCCTCTGACCCCTCACACGCATTCCCTCATCTATAACAAGTAGTCTCATTCCTCTCTCCACTCAATACTTGTTACAATTTACAATCTCAATCGGTATCAAGATTCTAAATGTACTTAAAGAATTTGTAACATCGATTAGGATTTTCTAAATCAAACTCTACTTTTTTTACTTAAATTATTTTTTTTGTTTTATTAATTTTTGTTATTATTAAATTGTTGTTTTTTTTTTTTTTTTTTTGGTTAGTTAGTTATGACTATTTTTACTTATATTATTGAATATTAAAGTCCTATTTTCTTTTTAATCCTTATCTCTTATGTTTTGTCTTTCTCTAAGTTTTTTTTTCTCCTCCTCACCTTTTCAGCAGCCATTAGGGTTTATTAAAATTTGAACTACAAAAGTTTTTATTCATCATATATTGTTATGCCCCACTAAAAGAATGTATTAATAGTAGGTCCTATAATTTAATTTTTATCTTACACAAAACTGGTATGGAAAAGTGATAAAATTTTACATCTTTTCAATTTTTCTCTAATTACGTACTTATTTTTTTTAATTGAACTACTAATTTTTGTTTCTTTATTATTATTTGTTATGCTACTCTTTTTTTTTTCTAAGTATCTACTTTTTTTATTGGACTCCTCATTTTTGCTTCTTTATTATTATTTGTTATGCTTATCTCTCCTCATTAGATAATTGTTATTCTGTAAAATATATATTTTGTTTGTAACAACAATTTTTATTTTTATTAAGGATGTGAAAACTAAGGGTCTTGTGTCCTAGTGGTAACTCCTCTGTCTCTTAAAGTGGATGGTGAGGGTTCAAATCCTCACAGGGACAAAGTGAGTGTGGTGTGTGTGTTAAAGACAAAAGAGAGAGAGAGGGAGAGCTCGCTAGAGAGAGATGAAAAACTTCAACAGAAAGACAATCAAACAATCTAATTAGAAATTTTGCATTTCAAAAATTATATGATATTAATATTTTAAATATTAAAAGGTCACTTCTAGATTTTTCATCCAAGGCTTTAAGTTATATTGAGCCGGTTTAGATCATAACTTATGTTATTGTAATGGTATAAAATAGATGAAGTTTGAAATTTAGTATGAATTTCACACCATTATATTATGATGAGTAACCATTGATGGTGATGAACTTCACCCATCGGATGGAATCACGAGTTTCTCTCAATGGAGATGATTTTGATCCCCTGTTATTGGCCATTCATCCCACTTCCTTTAATATTTGGGCATATTCCACTTATATTTCCTAAGGTTTATCAATATTCTACACAAACCCTGCTACAAAGGGAACTAGTCCCATATCGGATCCGGATGGAGAGTGAAAGATGTATAAATTGATGGGTTTGTAACACTACCCAATAACTTAAATTTTTATGTAACTGAACAAGCGTCCACCCAAACCCATTCTTTGATCTGATGTCATGCCAAGCACACGGCGCAGGAGGCATCTGGGTGAGCCACCCGGGTAGGCAGGTGGTCCTACCGCAATGAGAGAGTTGCGAGTTCGGGTAAGGGAGAATGTTACCAGGAGTACTTGTTTCACGTCGGATCCGGATAGAGAGTGAAGGGGGTATAAATGGGTGGGTATGCAACACTACCCAATAGTGCAAAAAGAAATTTTTTAAGAAGTAGAAGGGAAAAAAAACGTAAAAGAAAATGGAAAGAAAAAGGAGAAAAATTTGTGTTGAAGCATAATTATGTCATGATCCAAACACGAACGCCATTTTTGTATGACAAGAGAGATGGTAACTGAGACTTACACCAGGTGGGGTGCCGGCCAAATACCATCCAGTCAGTTTTGGAATTTTAATATTGAAGAAATAAATGTTGTAGTTAATTCCTCATACAATATTTCAAGTCGACTCATCACCTTCTTATTAGAGGTAGCAATAGTCTTTTTTCATCGTAATCCCTAGAAAGACTTTCAGTGATCTGAAGAGAGATTTTTGGGAAGGGGATTACATTATCCTTATCCCCATTTGAATTTTTCCCTATTTGAACTACCTATTATCTTTATTTGAACTTCTCGGTTTGAATTTGAATTGTGTTATGGATTGGGGGTTGATTAATATAACTTTTCATATACATGTGTGTGTGTGTGTGTGTTAAAAAATAAAAAAATAACTACATATCTTATAGTAAGGAAGGTCAAGGAGAAATTATTAAATAGTCATGGACCATTTAACACGTGTTGTACCAGTTCGATCGTGTTATTAAGATTTTTTTATAATATATTAAGGGACAAGTACAGAAAACACCTTAAAGTATATTTCGCGTAGCACTTTTACCCCCTATTTAAAAAAGTGTACAGAAAACACCCCTAATATTTTCACATTGTGCAAAAACACTTTGTATGACATAAATTAGTGCTGTAATACCCGTGTTTCCCTTTTACTCTTCCGAAAATGCGTAAAGGGATATATATGATACCAATCTCATAGTGTATGGGTATTGTGTGCACATTACCCTTAAAAAAGAAATATATATATATATATATATATATATATATATATATATATATATATATCTTAACATTTTTTTAAAAACTTTGAGAATTTGTAGGATAAGAATTTGAATTTCTTTGAGATTCCAGTTTACTCTTTTCTACTAAATTTTTTTTCTTTATTTTAATTTTTTTTGTACCAACACTGTTAAACAAAATAATAATAATAATTCTCAATATTAATGTGCACTGATTTTCGGAGTTTGAAATTTTTTTGTTTTCTTTAGTTTTTGCTTTATTTTTGTTTTTTATTTTTTATTTTTATCTTTACTTTTCTTTTATACTTTTATTTTATTTTATATTTTTATCTTTACTTGTAAATTGCCGGCATCCTCCAATAGTGTCATGTTCGGTCATTTTATAAAATTATTTATTTTTATATATTTTATAAAATGGTTTAGTAAATGTAATTTAATTAACTTAAGGTTTAAATTTGTTTAGGGACCTATTTACACCAGATTGAAACTTTAGGGGTATTTTTTGCACGAGAGGGGTGTCATCCAATATTGTCCTTTTCGATCACTTTATAAAATTATTTATTTTTATATATTTTATAAAATGGATCAGTAAGGATAATTTTGTCAACTTAGGATTTTAATTTATCAGGTGGACTTATTTGCACCCAATTGAAACTTTAGGGATGTTTTTTTGCATGTGAGTGGTGTGATATACACCATATGCATATTTTAAGGGTGTTTTTTGTACTTGACTCATATATACCCTCTCATGATATTATTTTTTCAATCGAAAAATCTAAATTGAATTGATTCATCAAATATAAGTAATTCAGCACCATCTAATAATTTGTCAACGCTATGGGCACATGCCCGCGCGCCTACATTGACTCAGCCCTTGGTGTAGGTGGCGTCGGCAGCTGTCGTCAGTAGGTGGCAGTGATGCTGGTGGGACGAGAATTCAGATATATGTATGTAAATGTGTATATTGATCTCCGTGGAAATATATATTATGTTCTATATATTAAGTTTGTGTTTAATTTACACTTTTTTTTTTCTTCTTCAATCAGCAATGATGTGAGCATTTCCTTTATTAAAGACAGTGTAATTTTTGTAATTTTGTAGGGGGCATTAACAATCCTAACAATATAGACTCTAGAGTGACTTGAGCAAACTCCTCATGAGAGTAATTTAAAGATGATAATCATATAAATAATATATAGTTTACAAATTATTATACCTAAACCATCTTTTTATATGAAATTTTGTTGTCTAAAATACTAATGTTGAGGATCTAGATTGACCAAAATTCTACTTTAGCATGTGAATGAGCATGGGTCTATTATTTATTTATTTATTTTTGTTTTAACCTGGCAAAAAAAGATACAATATCGTGAACAAGTATTATTACAATCTTTGGTTGCAAGAGCCTGAATATGAATAGGGATATTGAAGATGCAAGAAAATAATTCTTTATATTGGGAAAAAAATTTCTTACACTTCAAACAAAATCCCTTTACATTCTCCCTTTCCTTCCCTTTACAGAAGTCTACCTCCGCCCTAAAATTCATTTGCGGACTTGATTTCCTCTTGGGCTGTTCCATCCCAAAGTCATGTCCGATACCAAAAATGAGTGGACCAAGCAATCGCTGGAATTTCCTTTCAAATGGGTGGGATGGGCCGGATTCGGCCTAGTGGGATTTTATGCCCCTTCATGTTGCCCTACAACTGTCCCTCATTAATGTGGGATAGATGTATACACTCACATCCTTGGGTCATGCGCGTATTTGTGGGGATTCTCGCAAAGATGTGTAATGGTATGGCGTGAACTGTTGGTGTTCTGTGTCGCCATCATTGCTTGACCTTCGATCTTCTTGATCACAATTACTTCTTTGTTTTTATATACTTCTCCCTTTTGCTCCGTACATTCTTCCCTACCTCTTGTGTGCTTTGTTTTGATTGGAATTAGTTCTTAACTAAAAAATTATTGTTCTTTCTTCTCCGGCGACTTCTTCCTTACAACAAACTTTACCGGTGTGGTCTCACCTCTTCCTTTAGAGAGGTTAGTTATGCTTTTCCCTTTCTGTCTCTGGGTTCCCGTTGGGGGGGGGGGGGGGGGGGGGAGTGTCAATCTTGATGTCCTCCGTGGAATTCATAAGATCCCAAATGACGTTGAACTCATAATTTATCCCAATGACTCCGATTATGAGATCAGTGAGGGTCTATCTGAAGGGGAGATGATTTTTTCTGTCCTATATTTAGAAGTTCTCATGTTTCCATTGCACCCTTTGTACAATCTTGATTTAAATAAGATGAATCTTGTGCCTTTGCAAGTTAACCCAAAATTTTTTTAGAAGTTTCTCCGTCTTGCTAGCTTTAAATCACAATCGTGAATTGGATCTTTCTATTATTGATCTATTCTTCTGCTATAAGATAATTAGAACTAGGCTAATGGGCCGTTCGGGGAGGGCTGATTTTCAGTATCACTTCTTCTCGATCCATAACCAATCCTTTTGTAAAGATAAGACTAACTCTCAGAAAACTTGGAGGCACATGATGGTCGTGGTTGGGGGAACTAAAGAAGTCCCAACTCCGCCACTATACCCACTAGGTTTGGGAAGTGTTCCCTTTTGCCTTATCCTTCCCATAAACGACATACATATAAGTGTGGGTGCGTGTGAACATTATCTTCCTCGCTTCTGCTGGTTTTTTTTTCAATATTTGGACATTCCCTACGAGCTCCTTGACTATACGATCTGTTTAAACAGTCTCAGATACCTTAAGCAGAACATGTGGAATAACATTCCCTCCAGTCTGTCCTTGCTAACCTCTGGACGCCTTTTAGGCATTGCAACTGCAGTCCATGTGATACCACCGGATTTTCGGATGTGGGTTGGTTAGGCCGATGCCCGAATACCCGGGGATATCAAAACAAATCAGCAGTAAACGAACACAGAATATAAAATGATAAGTAAGAAAAGAAAAAAATGCTGAACTGAAAACTAAATTATAATCCAATAATTAAATCCTCAAAATAAATTTTTATTAATAAATAATTTCTTCTGGTATAACTAATCCTCCAAATAATACAACTCGGAATCCATACTATGTGGACCCCTAGAAAATCCAAACTGAATAAGTAACTGAAATAATTACTGCATCTAAAAACTGATACATAAACGAATTTCCTAAGTAGAATTGGAAGAATGAAGTAAACTGATCCTTACTTAGCACGAACAACCTCTCCTCCTAACGAACACCTGAAAAATAATGGTGGGTCAGGACTACAAACAAGTTCTACTTTACTATAGTCTAAGTAGAGATCCGATATACGTATACATTCGATACACGTATACATCCTAGTCAATCTAACAATAAGTAGTAGTCCGTATATATATATATATATATATATATATATATATATATATATATATATAGGACGCTCACAAGGCTATAGGTCTGCCTCAACCTGAATAGTAGGCAACATGCAAATCGCACATAAAGTGGGCATGAGTACCAAGACCTACCAGGGCACACAGAAATCTACTATATCCAGTTATCCATCCTAGGCAATATACGCACCCTAACCATGATCCTAGACTCAAGCTCATATCATGGCATATAACTATATATATATAATCCATCCTATCCAAACATAAAATAAATATCTGGTATGTCATCTAACTGATTCAGTTGACCTGACTGAAAATATGTAGGATTTAATATTTTAGTTAATACATTCCATTATACATGAATAGGTAGGACTTAACATTTTTAGTTAATCTGTCCATGATATGCCACCATCTCATACTAGTGCATATAATGCATACAATCCATATAAATGATGCAGGAATATAATACATCAAATAATCCAAAGATAAGCATAATAAAAATCCACAGATAATTCTTTGCATTTATTTAAGCAAATACAACAATTTAAATAGCATGTAGTTAACTTACATTTAAAGTAATTAACCTACATCTTAGATAAATTATATAAAGATTTATAATCATTATTTAGAACTATTTAAACATTAATTTCAATTGTTAAAACAATTAAATTAATCCATACATCCAATTAAACAACTTATAGGTTATTTAACATCCCAACTCATCTATATTCTTAGCATATATAAGTGTATTATGCATTCTGGAACTCTCCCATGTCCAATTAAACCCATTAATGTTATAAAAATTAAATTTAAACAAATCTAGGCAAGAAAAATAAAAAATACAAGAAGCAGCCCAATTGAGCAAGCTCGGTTACAACTGAGCAGGCTTGGTTGCAACCGAGTCGGCTCGATTAGTGCTGAAAGTTGTCTTCTTCATTTTGCAGCCCTGGTAAACCCTAAAAACTCCATTGTCAAGGTACCTAAGTTTCAATCCAAGTCCCATACGCCCATGTTAATTCATTTTAGATGTTTTAACATAAAAAGATTCAACTTAAACACATAATCATATATTAAAACTCAATAATCGTTCAAAACAAGAATATGAAAATAAAATCACACAATCTTCTATTTTAATCCGTTTAATCATGCATAATTATTTATTTTTAATTGTTTAAGTAACCTAGAATCTCATAGGTATGTATAGAAACACAAATCAAAGGAAGAGAGTAAGAGAAGAACTTGTCTCTTAAGGTTTTTGGATCAAAAACCTCAACCTCCTTCTTCTCTGATTTTTTTGGCGACTTGGCTGCCGTCAAACCTTTATGTTGCACACCCTAGCCCACACACAGAGCCTCCTTTCCTCTCTTTAGGTTCGGCCTCAAGCTCCCTTAGCCACACCTTTCCTTCTCTCTTTAAACTCTCGGCTCTCTCTCTTTCTCTCCTCTATATCTCACGTCTCTCTCTATCTCTATGTAATTCACGTAATATCCCAGCCCATTCTATAGAACCTATAATTGTATATATATAGGGTAATACAACTAACCCTAACCTAATCCTAGTTATAATACAATTCATGTTATGGCTTAATAGACAAGAAAAAAAAAAATTAAAAAAATAATAATATTAACTATATCATTCATCTGATTCATATATATATATATATATATATATATATATATATATATATATATATATAATTCCTCCATGATATTTAATTACTAATAATAATAATAATAATATATAGATTGATTTATATATATATATATACATCTCTAACAAAACTTCTATGTATTATTGATTTATAACAAAACTTCTATGTATTATTAATATTAATAATACATAGAAGTTTTGCTAGAGATGTATATATATATATATATATAAATCAATCTATATATTATTATTATGATTATTATTATTATTATTAGTAATTAAATATCATGGAGGAATTATATATATATATATATATATATATATGTATATATATATATATGAATTATTATAATACATATATATATATATACATATATATGTATTATTATTACTATTAATAGTAATAATAATTACATATATATATATATATGTATTATTATTACTATTAATAGTAATAATAATACATATATATATATATATATATACATATATATATATATACCCATTACTATATATATATAACTATTCCATCCATTATTATTAATACAAATAATAATTATAGTAATAATAATATCCATATACATATATACACACTAATATACATATATATATATATATAACTAATGGCCATGGGTCAAAATTCTACCCATTTAGGCTCCAATCCAAGTAAGATACACACTTGGTACCATCAGAGGGGAAATTGATAACGTACCTTAAAGCCCCGATCATTTGAATATTTGTATGGGTCATTTCAGGTTTTTCAAAAGCTAAACAACTTCAACTGCTGCCTTTGCCAAAAAATCAACAGATGAGCTTGAAGCCAGAGGTATTTTGTTGAGAACATAATTTGCAGAAAGTAAAGCTTCCCCCCAAAAATTTTAGATTAAACCAGAACTTATCAACATAGCATTCATCATTTCTTTTAAGGTACGGGTTTTGCATTCAGCAATACCGTTTTGTTGAGGTGAATAAGTGGCGGTAGTTTGGTGAATAATACCATATTCTGAACAAATGTCAGCAAATGGTGCTTCATATTCACCACCTCTATCACTTCTAAATACCTTTATCTTTTAAGGGGATGCACGTGTAATGATCTGGTCATTTTCCTCCCTTTCCTTTTTCTCAAATTTTACGGATAAATTTTTTTCGTTTAATTTTCTTTTCCAAGTTCTGTTTCTCGTCACTGGGTGTCGTCTCGAGTGCTTGGAAGTGGTTTATAAGACTCTTTCGTTTGGATTGATAACTTCCTTTAAGGACCAAGTCATTTCCACAATTTTCTTTTTTTGACACTATTAACTTTTCGTCCTTTTCCCTATTTTGTCTTTTCCCTGTTTGTCACTTTTTGGCACAACCTCACTTTTCATGCTCGGAGTTGGTTTTTGACTTCATGTATCTTCATTCTAAGTTGTTTCCATGAAATAAGTATCTTTACTTTTGTAGAAAAGTACTCTGGTTGCTCCCGGTGTCTTTAGGGACATGGATGCATAGTTCTTTGGAAACTTTTTCTTTTCTTGGAGTGTTTTACATAAATATATTTTGAAAATATTTTATTTCAAGTGTTTTTAAGAAAATATCTTTTGGAAGATATTTTCATTCTGGGCTAGTTTTGCAGTTAACCCTTTTTGTAGGGCCATTGTGCAATTAACAAAAGTTATTACAAAATACCTTATTTTGAGCCTGGATCCTCGTATAGGATTCATTTTCACTTTTTGTTGACTCATGAACTCTTAAAATTTCCTTCTGGTTGTTTTTCCCCAGTTTCAAGTTTCTGACTCTAATTGCCGCCGAACTTATTTGGGGCACATCTCTCTACTCGGGACTTGGTTTTCGACGCTGTTTCTTCCGTTATTCATATTTTCTCATTTTGGTTCTTTTTTGTTCATGGAGTTTTGTCGTTTGAATGCATTTGCTCAACTTTCACTTTTCTGGACTCGACAAGGCCTTTTCGGGGCACTTTTAGGGTTTTACTATAAATAGAATGTCTTAAAGTGAAAAATGACTTTTTCCATCATCTTCCTCCCTCTTTGGCCGGTAGCCATGGCAGCCCCTTGAGCTTCCACCTTTTCTTCTTCTCCTCCACAGGATTTCCTTTGTAAAAAGTCTTCTGTCTTAACGTTTATCGTAGACCTCGTCGTGCTTTACCTTTCCCCCTTATTAGAATCCATTTTTGACCATTTTTGAGTTCGGGTTTCGAGTTCAGGTTTCAATTTTCATGGTACCTCAAAGGTTAAAGTTGTTCCTCTCGTTGTTCCCGACATAACCCCGCGGTATCGTTGGATTTGGAGCATTTTTCTTTCGGTGGGGATTTGAGATTTAATCTCAAATTGAGGTAAGGATGTTATAGTTTATATTTTAGATGTATTGCATGCTATTAATGCTTATACAACTCATTTACATGTCTTTGTATTAAATTTAGAGATTTTATTATTTATTTTTCTTGTGTGAGATTTGCTTTTCCTGGTTGGTTATAGCTTGGTTTAAACTTGTGGCATGTTATTAAATTACACATTGATATGATTATTGACATATATTAAATTGAGAGCATTTGGACAAGTATTGAAGTTTTTATTTAATATTTTTATTGAATGAAAATTTAATTCATGTGGCCTTATCTAGCTTGAAATCAATATGTGATATCATATTATATTAGGCCCTAGTATACTCTTCAATATATGTGAATTTGAGAGTAATCGGCGGTGTTTTAAAATCTAAAGATAATTAATTAATTTATTCTAAGTATACTATTCACTCCATTGGATTTCCAACTTGATATTATTGATGTGCATGTCATATACTTTCACATATATTAAATCGGGAATATTTGGTTAGGTTTTGAAACTTTTCATTTATTATTTTTCTTGTATGAAGGTTTAATTGTCATAGTTGTAGCTTGCATGGAAATCACTTGTATTAGGCTATTAAATCAAGTCTTGGCATGTTTTATAACATGCTTTAATTTGAGGGCATTTGGATGAGTTTTAAAATCTAGAGATTTTAATTAAAGGAATTAATTAAAACCTATTCAATGGTTCCATGAGCTTGATTAAGTTTCTAACTTGGTATTCATGATTTTCTTGACAAGTTCCTTCACGTGTATCAAATTGAGAATAATTGGATAAGTTTTGAGACTTTTATTTAATTATTTTCTTTGCATGGAATTTAATTCAAAAGGTTGTACCTAGCTTGGAATGAATTTACAATGTAATATTAAATTAGGCCTTAATATATTTATTAACATATATGAAAATGAGAATATTTAAATGAGTGTGAAGAACTTTAATTTAATTATTTTCTTGTATGAAGTTTAATCTACCTAATTGTAAGTTAGGTAGAAATAACTTGTAATGTGATATTAAACTAGACATTGCCATGACCTTTAACTTATATTAATTTTAGAATATTTGGAGTTACTTTTTAATCTTGAGAATTTAATTTAATCCCATTATATGCTTCCATTGAGGTAGTTAGGTGTTGAAGTTGTTTCCATGCTTAACTTGTAAATTTGGAACTTATTGTATGATTATATTATAGTATTCCATGAGTAGAATTTATAGTTTAACTTAATTATATATACATTATACATTTGACATGTCGTATGCCATTGTAGCTCGAAGACATAGAATGAATATTGTGTGTTTTACTTGACTCATTTATGCATGGTAGTTGACTAATATATTGTATATATGTATTATACATTGATGCACAACTTATTTATTTTAGTAAAGCTTGCAAGGCATTGTAATATATTACAGCTAGGGCATGGCTTTAGTATGGGGGATAAGAGCTCCCCCTATAATATTTAGCGCGCACTGGGTGGTTCCCTGAGGGCTAGTAACCCTAAAATACCAATATACGGTTTGATTCCGGGTTTAGTGCGCACTAGGTAGTACCTTGCGGGTTAGTAACCCGAGATCAGCTTGTTTGGTCATTAAGACCGTATGTCCTTGTGTAATAACCCAAGTTTTTCAACCCGGTGCGTTAGTGATGACCTGAAAGTTAATCCGGTAACGGATTCAAAATACGAAAGCAAAAGATGAAACTAAGGTCCTTTGAGATATAAATCATTTCTAAGACACCAACGTGACATTCGATGAAGTTATGGAAGTTAAAGAGAGCAAAAAAAGGAATAGGAGTCAAAACGGGCAAATTCGTCAATCAAGGGCAAAGTAGTCAATTTACAATTGAGAAGGGAAATTTGACTCTAAACAAGTCAAATAAGGTCTACACAACCTAAACAAATTATTTCACAACATTCCAAGAGGTTCCAAGAACTTTGGACAAAAATCCCACAAAATGCCATTTTCTCGGTTTAAGCGAAAACCGACACCCTCCCACTAAAACCTAAATAAGTCCCACTGTGATTTGAATCTAAGAATTGGATTTGTACTATTGAAAATTTGACTCAAAATCCTTGAGTTTAGGCTCAAGAATCACCCCATTTGGGCTAGAAACGAAGAAGTTATGGTTATTTGAAGTCAGAACTTCAATGCTGGAACAAAATCTAGAAGACAGGCGCGTGAGGGGAGTTTCGGTCGACCGAAATAAAGTTTCGGACGACCAAACTGGATAGAATACTTTCTGAAGACATGTTTTTAAAGGTTGGTTGGTTCGGTAGACCAATTTGAGGCCATCGGTCGACTGAAATAGAGTTTCGGTCGACCGAAACTCCTCGAAAAGCTGTTGTAAGGCCTGTTGAAGGCCCAAGGTGTTAAGGTTCAACCTATACTTTGATTCCCATGATGTTTTGGTTAAAAATTGAATGTTTAAAACTAATTCCTAATGAGATATGGATGTGTAGATATGCCAACAACCTTAATATGAATTGTTTATACGTAAAACAACGACTCATAGCCCCATTCACATCATTTACAAAAATCTCACATGCTAAACCTCCAAAGTTTGTTTAAATACATTCTTAAAGCAAAAGACGGTACCAAATGACTACAAGTGCTAAATTAAACATGCTTGGCCCTTGGCCTCATTGCATACATGTTATTTAAGCATCAAAAAGTGTACTTAGGTACACATTACATATTTCAAAACAAAAATAGAATTTCACACCAAAATGATACTATATGCTAACACTTGCATACTTTCAAAAATACAACAAACTACATTAAAACTTCAAAGCAACTTAAGGATGTGATGCATCCCAAAATAAAGTTTCTTTACCTGTAAAATAACCCAAACAATTAGGGTGAGTAATCAAGTTACTCGTAGGATGTGGTGCATACACATACCCTATAGTTTCAAGTATAATGTGAACCAAACATAGACCATCACAAGCGTGGATTCCACCTACCGTTTATGTTTCCATGGTACTCTAAGGGATTATCTCAAGCTATACAAATGTTTGAAAGGATAAACACGTAGCATCCAAGTATACAAGACAAGTACACTAACCACATTAAAACTAAGATTACCAAATCACAAGCTACAAGAAATCCATGATTTACAACTTGGAAAGTAATACGAAATCAAATAATGGAAAGACTATGATATGTGGCCACGAGACCATACAAGTTATTTTAGGTAATTACGACCCATAAGGTACTACCTAGTGCGCACTATGACTTAGGAGAATTCCTATCCTCCGTACTAGAGCCAAACCCTAGCCAACAAACATTTCATATTCTTACAAGCTTTCAAAAATCAACAAGTTCATGACATTTATGCAATCTCAATGCATGAAACTACCTATCAAGCACAAGTAGGGTAAAACCACACAAACCATGCCCCAAGGTTACATGTCTAAAATGGCAAGCTAATGTTACTACATATTATGCCATATGAATTTAATATTAATGTAGGCCACAATTACTAATTATGAAATATAGTAATCTACCTACAAGTAATTATAAGTTCTATATATAAGATTTTCATACTAAACTCTCAATGAAATCTCTATTTCCTTAATAACATAAGTGCAATTTCAAGATATTCATAATAAATCCTCAATGAAATTACAAGTATTAGGTAAACCATTAAATAATAACCTACCTATACAATTTAATAGTCATGGACATGCCTTAAATCCACAAATCCTAAGTCAAGCATATAAAATCTCTATTTATATGCAAATACTTAAATTTAAAAAGGCCATGTAATCAATATATATCAAGCTCCAATATATATACAACCCAAAGAGGATAAACATACAACCACCCCCACCTCAATAAAGAATTAAATCTCTATAATCCAAATCAACCAAGCTTAAAATGAAAAATCAAACTAGGGTTTTGTAGAGGAGAGTGAGAGGAAGATAAAGTATTCCAAGGTTAATGGTCCAAGGTGAGTGGAAGGAGGCCAAAATGAAGAAGAAAGCTATTAACTAAGCTTTTCTCCAATGGTGGCTAAGTTAGGATTCTTGAGAGGAAAGAGATGAAAATGAGACAAAGGTGTAAACCCTAAGCTAAATGGTGGGATTCTCCACTCACTAGGTGCTCTTGCACTACCTCTCACACGCACACTAATGCAAGACCAATTGTGAAGCCTACACTTATCATGAATCTAAGTAAGCTTCCAAGATTAAATATCAAACCTACACTTGTCAACCATCCATGCCAACAAGTGCTCCTATCCTAGGCCAACAAATGGGTGAATCTCCACCCTTCATGTGTCATGAGATTAAGCCTCCAAGTGGTTCGTCCACAATGTCAACAAGTGGCACCTTAGGAATGTGACACTTGTCACATTTTTCAAAAATTACAAAGAGATCCTTTTTGAAAATATCTTCCAAATTAAATTTCAAAATGGTCCCTAAGATGAAAAATAATTACTTTATTTAATTACACAAAACCCCTCAAGTTTAGAGTAATAACCAAAAGTTTTATATTCATGCTCTTTACAAGAAAAATAAACATTTAACATGCTTTTCTACAAAAGTGAAAATATAGATATCATGGAAATGAAATATCATGGATGTATGCAAAGCCGGAATCAAATCTGAACACAAAAAGTGAGGTTATGCAAGGAAAAATAAAAAATGACAAAAGGACGAAATAGGGAAAAGACAAAAAAAGAAATTTACCGAAAAAAGAAAAGAAGGGAAATAACCGGGTCATTACACCTTGTATTTTCGCCACTACTTGATTTCACATTCAATTCTAAGTTGTTTAATATGGATTATTTATAGCTTGTGATGTGGTGTTTGACATTTCAATTAGGTGTAATATACACGTGCTTACTATACTTGTATGCCTTGTTTCTTAATATAAGTTAATAGCACTAAATTGTCGTAACTTGTTATTTCTGTAGTTTAGATTACAAGTTGTTAACTTTGATAATATATACCTTGATGCGTTGTATTAGAAGTTCTAATGTTAGTTAAAATTGCATTGATATTGTAATTTGGGTATTAATTGTTTAATCTAGCCTAGGATGATTCCTTAGACTCAATTTGAACATAGAAGTTAGGTGGCATGAACCGTTTCGGTTGTTTTCGCATTTTAGGTAACAAGTTGATAACTTTGAATACCTATGTCTTGTTGCATTACACTATATGCTCCTATGTTGTTAAATTGCATGAATGATGTGGTTTATGCTAAAAATTCTCTAAGGTAGCTTAGGATGTTCTCTGAGTCTCACTTTGACATAGACGTTAGGTGGCATGAGCCCTTTTAACATGTTTCACCTTAAGGTGATATTATTGTAAAACGCTAGGTTTATGCATGCTCATCTCTCATAAGTAGCTTTATGTTACTCACCCTAAAGTTACCGGGGACATTTTTCAGTACGAAGAGTTGGTACGTGATGCTCATCATTCCTTGGATGGCTTGTAACTTTTAAGTTTCCATTTCATGCAAATGTTAGCATGAAATGTCATTTTGTAGCCTTTTATGTCTAAACTTGTATCTTTGATTCCATACATGTAATGTGTACTTAAGTACATCTTTTACAATGTATTTGACTTGTATGAGATGAGGCCGGAGGCCAATGATATTTATATTGCATCTTATGTAATTCTTGATTTCATGAAATGTTATAAAAACCTTGAAAATTTATAAGTCATTACTTCATTACTTTTGCATTAGGTGTTGGAATTTCGTTTTTATTCTTTCATAGAGTCTCATTAATCTTGTATAAAGTGTGACCAAGGGCTAAATGGTAATTTGACTCTATTTTATATTTTTAGTTTTCAAAATTCCGATTCCAAGTTCATTTTTATCATTTTTGGCTGTCGGGGGGTCGGATTTTGAGTCGGGGCTTCTCGGTAGCTGCGGACTATTTTTACGCATTTAGAATCATTTATTACACTTGCTTGCACATTCATTCCAATCTACAAATGCATTTAGGGTCAAATGCATACTTGGTGCAAAGTTGCATTTTTTTAGTTTTTAAGCCTTTTCTGATTTAGGGGCATTTTGGCCATTTCACAGTGTGTTTTTTTATTTTTTCTTACGTGACTAGGTAGAAAATTTGATTTTAGGAGGGTTTTCTTCTTCGTGTTTTCCAAGAAAAATTCGTTTCAAAGCCCGTTTTTGCTCTCAGATGTGGACAGTTACTATAACAGCTTTTTTGGCCCTCTTTACCTCTTCTGATCTAGGGCATTTTGGGAATTTCGCATTGAGTTTTTTTTCATTTCCTTCCATGTAGTTGGGTAGAAAACTCGATTTTAAGGTGGGTTTCTTTTTCATGTTTTTCCAGAAAAATTCGTTACGGACCTCGTTTCGGCTCTCAATTCTAGCTGAATCTTTTTCTTCCCCTAACATGTCATTGTGCTTATCAGGATGCTCGTGGGGTGCTCGTGGTGCCTCGTCTCGACGTCATGACGTCGATTTTCGTTTTCGCTCGTTCTCCTTCGTGACTATTAACTTTGATAGGGGGTGCATGTGAACAATTTTTACACTAGTTTGTCAGAGCATTTCACCTAAAAAAAAAAAAAAAATACTACTCCTCTTGAAATGAAAGAATGTATTATTAGACTATAAACTCTAGACCTTGGCAATTTTGAGGAAAAAAAAAAAGAAAAAAAATAAAAAAATAAAAAACAGAAAGGACAATTTATATAATAGATATTAGGGATTTTTACCAATACATGGGCTTAAGGCCCAAATATTACAATATAATAAGGTCAAACTTTGGACACAATTAGAAAATGACAGAACCACACAAACTTTTTTTTAAAAATGGAAGGACCACACAATTATTTCTATAAAATGAACTTATATTCTATTTTGGACCACACATCAAACTATATTACTACAATGACCCAAAACAATAAACTATTATAACATAAAGGCCCTAAAACATGAAATAAATTTACAAAAGATCCTTGAACAAATTATTTAATATTTTTTAATTTTTTCACAATAAATTAAAATTTCATAATAGATTAATATGGACTTAAAGACTTCTTTAAACAAAAGATCGTATATATAAATTAAATTTAACGAAACAGTATGGCTCTGATACCAAAATCAAATCAAATGCTACCAAGATAGAAACATGCAATATCATAAAGATAGTATAGAGATAAATTTAACAATTAAATCACAGAAATGACTGTCGAACTTGATAACGCTCTGATAACGCCCTGTTAAAAATGCCTGAACACTGGCAAAAACGGGCCAACAAGCCAACAATTCGAGTCAACTCATAGAAGAAATTGCTAAATTAAAACTATGGCTGCTTGTACTAGTTGAATTCAAAAAAAAATTAGGATCCACACTGTCTGGCTAAATAAAATCTATATATTTGATCTATTATTGATCGAAGTCTTTTGCCCGAAAGTACTAAAAATACTCAATAAGGAAAATGACTTTTTGAATAAGAGCAAACTGGATGATATATTTCATGGGAAATATATACATGGATACACAATGTTTATACATGGATACACTCTCATACAATATTTTACAAAAGGAAACACACTAAAAGAAATCACAAAAGAAAACACAATAGGAAGCTATAGCTGAAGGCTGGAATGCTTGATAGAAGCTAAAACTTGATGGCTTTAAACTCGATATTGCTAAGACTCAATGATCTTCTCTTGAGCTGAAGGCTTACTTTTATAGAGTGTCTGAGAGATAGATTAACGCTTGAGATTACAGATGCTTCATAGACAGCTGAGATGTAAGATGCCTTGGAGATAAAGTTCTTTAAATTTTTGCGGGACACCTTTATCTTTAAACTGTTGGACTTTAGAAAATTGTGGCTTCAGAATCTGCTTTCGGTAGATTCTTATCTTCAAAATCTGCTTTTGGACCTGCTTTTTATCGTGATACTATTGGAGAGTCTATACACCGATGGAGAATTTGCTTTTTCCTTTGATACTCTTTGGATGATATGGCAATTATTAGACTTCTAGCATATCGGATAAATTTTTGTCAGTGTCGTTATCTGGTGGGCTGCCATTTCTTTCATATATATGGGCCACATATGCATTAGTGCTGTCTGGTGAGCTAGTTCCTTCATTTCTATAAGCTATTTCGTACTGCTCAATTAACACCTTTTCTTCATTTATTATTTCTACAATCTCTGGAGATATCTCAATTTCTGGGGGAGATCGGATGACATAGGGAATTCTGGCTTTGATGAAAATTTTCATATTTACATTATGGTGAAAAGTCTGAAACCAGACTTGTATCTTAGGTTAAGCTGTCGATAGTCTTTATAGCACATCACATGGTTAAAGGTGGTTGGTCCGATATTATTATGAAAGTTATTTGCAAAATTGATATGTCTTGTCAGGGTCAGGACTTCTATTGGATCAGAATAAATGTAAATTTGATATTGTCCGAGAATTATAGCTTCATTTTTTACCCATTCTGGAGGAATGTTGTGGATTTGAAGGAGAATTGAACTTTCTTGTATGTAATTTTGAGTTTATTTTTGTTTAAAAATAATGACTTGGTTTAATCGGTCAGGAAAGTTAAAAGCTTCTAAAACTTCTAAGGGCATGCCTTTGGGTATGGTAATGCTATTAACCATTCCTAATTCTAGGAGTTTACTTGCTGAGTAACAAATGGTTTTTGTTGTGAAACAGGTTTTTCTGGTGATATCAATGGGGTAGTAAAAAAACAAGGTCTATATCTAACAAAACTATGGTAGGTATAAAGTTGTCTGTTTGTATAAATCATAAGAAATAATAATTGTATCGGGCTCCTTTGGGTGGACTGTTGTTTCTGAGGAAGTTTTGGATATCAACCCATTCTTTGAACCCATCCGACTTTGTTTCCTCAAGGATTAGTTCTTTTACGTTAGGAAAGAGCTCGACTTTTTGTCTAAGGATTTCTCTGTAAGTTGGAGAGAAGATGTAGTAGATTGGCATACTTAGTCTATACCTGCAGAAATTGAACTTTCTGAAGATTTTCATCTTCATTAGTCCATTGTTCAGCAAAAGGTTAGTTCTACCGTGGGGTTTGCTGTCACATTTTGATAAGCTAAATTCAACTTTTTGAAATGAGAGATGAGAATATGGTGTTCTTTCTGGAGATTATGATAAGCTTGGTTAGATGCTACAAAATATTCAGTTAAAGTATTTAAATTTCTGACGATGGATTTATCGGGTGCATTTCTTTTAAACCAAAGATTTTCTAAAATAAGTTTTTGGTCTGGAAAAAGATTATGTCTGGAAAAAGATTATGTCTAGTGCAGAACTATTAAGCTGGGTTTTGGATAATTAAAAGTGGGTTAGAAGTGCCTGGTATAAGGCTATAGCTGTTGTTGCTACTAGTCTCCATTCCTACAAAATTTAGCAATTAATTAATAAGCGAGATAGAATATCTGCTAAATAATTATCTTTTCCCTTGGCATGTTTATGGGTTTAAAATCTCTTCTAGTAATACAGTTAATGAAGGAAATCCATCTTTTAGTAGACATCCGCTGTTGTTTTGCTTTATTTTTAAATTTAACTATATTATCGCAATATGTTCTTATAAAAAATTCTTTATTAAGGAATATCTGAAATTTTTCAATAGAGTTTATTACTCCTAGGATTTCTAGATCTGTTGATGGTAAAGTAGATTGTGTTTTATTAAGGGCCTGTTTGTTATATGTTTTTACTTTGGTGTTTTTGTTGCAGGGCTTCATTTCAGGCCCAAAAACATGTTTGGTAGCAATTGTTTTGTTTTAAACAGTACTAAAACATTGTTTTAAACAGTAGTAAATTTGGGCCCAAAAGTGAAACACCAAAATTGTGTTTTTTGTTGTTTCAATACTGTAGCCCAATAAAAAACACTGTAGCGGTAGAAGTAAATTGGGTCTAACACTGTAGCGGAGGAAGTAACTTACACTGTAGTTTGCAACATTTGGCCCGATGTTTTCTCTCTCCTCTAAAACCCTAGAGAAGGCGATTTGGGAAATTGGGTCTAACACTGTAGCGGAGGAAGTAACTTACACTGTAGTTTGCAACATTTGGCCCGATGTTTTCTCTCTCCTCTAAAACCCTAGAGAAGGCGATTTGGGAGGCGACTGTGATATACTGTGAGTACTCTCTGTCTTCTATTTCTCTCATTTGATGTTGCTTTACTTCCGAAAAACCTCTTTCTTCTTTCTCTGATTCCGGTTGGTTCATCTTCCCTTTCCTTTTCTCTCTCTAAATCTTTTCACATTCCTACTCTTCGATAAGCATAGGGTTTTGAAATATACAAATTCCTCCTCATTCTGTTGTGATCAGCGAAGGAGCTGCCTAAGCCTACCACGAATTGGTCGATGCTTTGAAACGTCACTGGTTAGCGTTCTTACTACTAATTTCTTAATTTATCTTCTTCTTCTGCTTCTTTTTATTTATTTATTTTTTTGTAAGTTACATGATTACACACTTAGGTCACACAAATTGTATCTTCAAACAACTTTTCTAGTTTTTAATTAAATTATTGGTTTTTATTTATTTTTATTAAAGTAATACAGTGGGTTCTGCTATTATGAGCTTTAATAGCAAGAAAGGCAATACAGTGGGCTGTTCAATTGCAGCTCCACACGAGTAATTGAAGGGGATTGTGTTTCTTTTTTGGGCAGTAAATAATTCACGAAGCAAACAAACAAAAAAACACTTAGAGAGAAAAAAAACACTGTCAATGCCTAGAGGAAAACCGCCACCCTCAGATGTTAAGATTGGATGATAGAATTATCCTTGCTTTATTTTTACGTCAAGAATGTCCTGCCCAACATCTCAGATATTCATTTGTAGTATTATTATTTTTCAATTTTCTAGAATTTTGTAAACTCTTAAGTAACTTAATCATATACCTTTTAGTTCAATTCTCTCTTCCGATTATTAAGGCCAATTGTTTGACTCGCTAAATGAGAAGTTTGTACAAATACTTGAGTTGGTTGGGCAAGATAATGGAATGCGGACTGCATATAAATCCTCCTTAGCAACTCTCAAGTACATCTTTGAAAAATCTAGAGCAGTATATCACGATTTGAGCTATTAGGCCTATGTAAGGAAGGGCAAAGGGACATAGAGGGAATATTTTTAATGTTGTTAAGTTGTATTCTGAGCTTGTTCAGTTGTTCCTTCTTAAGTTCTACATTCTATTTCTTACATTGTGAGCTACATTCTTTTGTTTTGTTAATCAGACTTTATATTGATTTTTCTTCTTGCCTTGAGTCTATTGTTGTGATTGAAGGGGATATTAGATTCCTCATAGATTAGCATCCTCAACTCATCTTAGTGTAAAATTGGTGAGGCATGAGACCAATAAAGTTGCTAATTTTTTGGGCCATATGTTTCCAACTGATGTGTTAGAAATTACAGCTTCTGATTGTATCTTTGTTTGAACATAACAATGAATGTTGTTTTGCTTTGGAAAAAGAAAAATTAAAAATTAAGAATATGTATGTATATATATATATATATATATGAAAATTCTATTTGTTACTTACTTACTGAAAAAAGAAAGAAAAAGAAAAATCTATTTGTTTCAAACAAAATGCATGAAATAGAAAATTGAGAGATATTCATCATACCTTGATTGACCATTTATGCAACCTTCATTTCCTTAGAAGAAATAAAGGCAGGGTTTCTTAGTGAAGAAAAGTCCTAAAACTGATTTAATCTGGAAAGCAGGGAAAAATTGAAGCAAGTCTGATTAATGCTTTGCCTGCTTTTAACTTCATAATAAAATGGCAGAGGCTGTTCATTTTTTTAGAAACAATACTTGAGCTGCTTTTAAAACATCATGAGACAGTTTAGTCCATATCTAGTGTGGGTGTGTTAGAGAATAGAGGAAGAACCAATTTGTAGTATGAGAGGACTGTGATGAATGGACCTTCTGTGTAGTATTTATCATGCCATGCCCACTGTAAATCTCATGGTTATTGAGATTTTTGCATAATTGGTCGTAAAAGAAGATAGTAAATACATATTTGTATAAATGACTGTTGTGAACTTTGTTTTTTTTTTTTCAAACTTTTCTTTTTCCTCTCTTCAATTTGGCTTGGTTGTTTAATTTCATAATCTGGCTTATCCTTTTAAATTTTTTCTTTATGTGTATGCATTACATGTATATTGTGCCCCCTAGGTTCTATTTTTTTTTTTTTTTTTTGAATTCTTTATGTACAAAAACAACGGTCTTAAGATACCAATTTAATATGTAAACGGAGTGGAAAAATCAGAACTTTCATTTAGGAAGATGCTAATCTTGTTATAAATTTGTTTTGGAACTTTTTTTTGTATACTTTGGTAGATGGCTGGACTATCATGTTGCAGATTAGATATTTGTTGATGGCTCGATGCCTCAGTCGACTTCTTGTTATGAATCGTTATAATTTCGCTTTTAGTCTAATTCCGCATCCCATTTTTTTTTTTTTTTTTTGATTAGTCTAATTCCGCATCCTTAAAATACATCTAAGAAGAATCTAGTTATATATTGTAGAGTCAGACTCTGATAGTTCCTTCCAATTCTTCTTTCTTAGTTGTACTCCCAATTAAGTTAATTTGCCGATTTGCCACCCCCACCCCCCCCCCCCCACGCACCCCTTTTTTTTTAGACAATTTATGACTGGTCAATTTAATTGGATTACAATAATGTTTGCCCTGGTCTTGAGATGTCCGTGCACAAACTGGGGCTTCAAATACAACAGTTCAATATTAAATCATGAATGCTTGGTTTTTACTCACTTTGTTATATTTACTCACATATATTAAAACAATGTATGTGGAGCCCACTGGTACTCTTGTGTGTCTTTTCTTAGAGTTTGATTCGTTTTGCTATTGCATTTCTAGTTTAATATTATTTTTTTTGTTATTAATTATAGTGTTGTTATTAATATGTTAGATGGATATGAATGTGGAACAATGCGGTGATAATCTCACAATTGAAGAAGTGGCTGAAGTTACGAATGATGGAAAATTGTTATGGGAAGAGTCACTCATTGAAAAATTCGTTAATATTATGGTGGAAGAAGTTAAGGCTAATAATCGTAGTGGCACAACATTTAGTAAAAGTGATTGGAATAATTTGGTCAAAGAAATGAATGTTCAAACAGGGAGAGAATTTTCTTTAACCCAACTTCGGAATAAGTTTAATGGTTTGAGGAAAATTTATATCGAGTTTAAGAAATTATTATCGGAGACTGGCGTGGGATATAACCATGAGATGGGTATGGTTATAGTTAAGGAAGAGAGATGGGACAGGTTGTGTAAGGTTAGTAATTTAATTATTAATCCTAAATAAATAATAAAATCTTGTATATTATTGGTTATGTGGTTAATATTGTAACAAAATTTTTAGGTTGTTGCGAATGCAAATAAGTTTAAAAAGCATGGATGTAAGCATTTTGATAAGATGTCGACTATATTTGGTGACACATATGCAACAGGGATGCATGCCCACCCGTCCACTACAGCACCCCCCGTAATCATTTTGCCCACTCCCAATGATGACGATGATGAGGAAGAGGGTTGTAAGGTCAGTCCCCCACCTTTACGTAAAGGTAAGAAAGCCAAAAGAGATGCTTTATCTCCTGGTATAGCTGCAATCTTGTCAAATATGAATGAGAATTCTAAAAGGAGAGCCGAGAGAATGGAAGCTGCAATAGAGAAAGCAGCTAAAGCATCTTCTACTTCTACTCGTGTATCTTCATGTGAGAAAGGAGATGATGAAGTTCTCTCTCCCTCTAAAAAGGATAGAGATTATGAAATGTTTGACGCCTCCATGCTCCTTTTACAAAAAATACTTGGAATTGAGATGGCCAAATTCGCTAAGGTATCAAAGTTATTACATGATTCTAAGAAGTGGCAGAAATTTTTTCTTTCGGCACCTGAGGATGTAAGAATTGGTTGGGCACTGAATGTTTGAGTTTTTCTTTATGGATGATTGCGTTTTGTGTCATCGTTTAACTTATTACTATCTCACATTTGGATGACTGTAATAACTTAAATACTTTTATTATCTCACATTTGGATTACTGTAATAACTTAAATACTTTTATTTCTTAGATGCCTGTTACTACTCAAATACTTTAATACCATTATTTAAATGTTTGTTTTATTATTTAAATGTTTTGTTTATTATAGAATTGATTTGCTTATTTACTTAAATGCTTTGCCTGTATTAAATCTTTAAATAGGGCAATGGATATGTGGAACAATATAAGAAGAATAATTCAATTATACGACGATGAGGATGACAATGAGAGTGTCTTAATATTTGCTGCTATTTTAGAAGAGCATAACTTCTATCAAAAGAGCCATTGTAGGAATTCAATTTTACAAGGGGAAGCATATGTTATGGAGATTCTAAACAGCCATAGAGAAAGATGTTATGAAAATTTTAGGATGTACCCTGAAGTTTTCAGAACATTGTGTAGTACCCTGAAAGGTATAGGGCTGAAGGATTCTAAATTTTTAACTGTATATGATCAAGTGGCAATCTTTTTGCTCACTTTATCTCATAATCAAAGGAATTGTGTTGTAACAGAGAGATTTCAACACTCCACTGAAACCATTTCCAGACACTTCCATGCTGTGTTGCATGCAGTATGTCAGTTGGGCACCCATATAATTGCCCCTCCTGATTTTTCTGTGATTCCGAATAAGATTAGAGGGTCTCCTAGGTTTTACCCTTACTTCAAGCATTGCGTGGGAGCTATAGATGGAACCCACATTCCTGCAACTCTGCCAATAGCTACACAACTTCCATTTCGTGGTAGAAAGGGCTATACCACACAAAATGTAATGGCTGTATGTGACTTTGACATGAGATTCACATATGTGCTAGCTGGTTGGGAAGGCTCCGCTAATGATTCGAGAATTCTAAAAGAGTGTATTGAGAACGAGGCAATGAATTTTTCAGCTCCACCACCAGGTATTATAATCTTATAATTTCACTTAATGTATGGTTAGTTTATCATAGTGTATATATCTTTACGTATTCTAAACATTGCAGATAAGTATTATTTGGTGGACTCAGGGTATGCCAATAAGCTTGGTTATTTGGCCCAATTTCGAGGTCATACTTACCACTTTCAAGAATACCGTAGGAGTAGACCACCCCGTGGTCGGGAAGAAGTGTTCAATCATAGGCATTCATCTTTGAGAAATATAATTGAGCGATACTTTGGGTTGTTGAAGATGAGATTCGCTATTTTGAAGGCAATGCCTCCTTATAAGTTTTTAACACAAGTATTGATTGTAATGGCTTGTTGCACATTACACAACTTCATTAGAAATCAATATCAGCCTGATGATTTATTTGATGGTGACGATCCTCCTCAAAGTAATGGTGAAGATGATGAAATTGTTGAGCATGTGCTTCCGGCTCAGCTTCGAGAAATGGATCAGTTGCGTAATACTATTGCTGATCAAATCTGGAATTCTCTTGGGCACTCTTGATCTTCCTGAAACTGATGGTATGTTTTTTCTTTTATATGTAATATATTTGTTGCTATTATGGGCTTATAATATGTATATATGTATTATATATCATTTTTGCTGTTATTATTTTGCTTTTATTATTACTGGCTGATATTATTGTTAATAATTTTCAAATTAAATTCTACCATTGCAGATATGAAGTGTGTTGATACTCTCTTGAAGGTGATGTGTGCTGTTATGAAGATGACGTGTCCTACTATTGAAACTTGTTCCATGGAAGTGAAATTTGTGTTTTTTTAAGTATGTCTCCTGTAAGCTCTTTTGAGTTTTTCTGATACCTTCTTAACAGTGAAGGAAAACATAAGGAAACATCTTTTTATTTGTTAAGCATCTTTTTCTTTGTTTTTGAATCCTATTTTTGAAATTTGTAAATGAATTGTGTTTGAACTTTGAATTATATCTCCTGTTTAACTACTGTTTAATTTGTTCTCAATTTCTTTGTCAATTTTCCTAATACAGAAGAATGAGTATGATTTGAGAAGCTTCCTTGCAAGCTTCCATTCTAGCAGGGTGTTTTTTTTATTTTATTTTATGTTATGACTCATTCATAGATGTCTTGTGAAGTTTGACTCCAAATAGATGGATTAGAAATGAAAAAGGTAATCTTAATATCTAGATCATAAGAACACTGTAAAAAGATGGAACTCTACATGTCAAATTATATATATATATATATATATATATATATATATATATATGTTTGTGTGTTCAAATTTTAATATATTTATTAAAATATATATATACTATTTATATAGAAATAAATTTATAAAGAATGATAGCCAAACATGTTTTTTGTTTCTGTGTTTTTTTTTTTTTTTTATTACAACAGTTGAAATTACCAAACATGTTTTGTTTTCAAAATTCTTGAAACGCATGGCTTACCAAACATGTTTTTCATGTTTCTGTTTCCGACATTTTCAAAACAAAGCATCGCTCCCAAACATACTTCCGATTTTTGCCAAAATACTCCAATAGTAAAAACGCTGTTTCTGTTTTAGCTAAAAACAAAACGCCTAAAGTAAAACGCATGTCAAACGGGCCTTAAATGTTCCGCTTACATAGCGACAAATTAGTTCTTCTTCTCGAGAAGATTCTTTTGTAGGTCTTTGAAGAAGTAAACATATCCATCCTTATGCTGATGCATCTGTTTGGATTATTTTATAACTATTTTCAAGTAGGAGTTGTAAGGGTTTTAACTGAGTGACTAGAGATTTAATTTTCTTAACTAGTTCTATATCTTGAGTATTAAAATATTTTTGACCATTTTTTTCCTAATTTAAAGTATAATGGTCCTACTAATTGTCCTAATTTTGGAATAAAATTGCGACCGTAATTTAATAATCCTAAGAATGCTTGTAATAACTTACTTTCTTCTAATTTATTAGAAAATTTTAAAATCTTTTGAACAATATGTGATTGTAATTCAACTTTTCTTCCTTTTATGAATAAGCCTAAAAATTTGATTTCTTGTTTTTCTAATATCATCTTTTTACTACTTATAATGAGTCCTTGCGTTATAAATTCGTTTAGTATAATTTCAAGATGTTTTCTATGTTCCTCCTTAGTTTAACTGAAGAGTAGAATATCATCTATGTAAACATAACAGAATTTTGAATGTTTATTGAATATGGTATCCATTTTTCATTGGACTTCTTGTGGCACATTTTTTAATCCAAAAAGAATAACAAACCATTCGTAATGTTTTTCAGGACATGTGAATGCAGTCCTGGATTCGTCAGCCATACGAATTTACCAAAATCCTAATTTGCAGTCAAATTTAGAAAAAAATTTATAATCTTGTATTACATTTATTTAAACATCTTTATTAGGGATTTTATAACTGTCATCATAAGTATTATCATTTAATCTTTTATAGTTGATGACCATACGAGTTTTCCCTTCTTTTTTATTTTATTTTTTATTTTATTTTTATTTCGGCATGATTTCTAACCATAAAAGCTGGACTCCTATGTCTACTATTACTTTTTCGTATTACTTTTAGTAATAAAAGTTCTTTGATTTTTTTTTCTTAAACTCTTTTTGATCATTTAAGGTATGAGGATTATCTTGAGTTTTTATAGTTATGAAAGGATTTATTATATTCAATTTTGCTTCGATTTTATTTTTATACCAATGTTTCTGGGGATCTTCTCCTAAAATTTTAATTATTTCAGCTATTCTTAAAAGATTATCTATGTTTAATTTAGGATTTTTAAGTATAGCTTTGTTATTAAGGAAAATCTTTGATTCATCTAAATGATTGAGAAACATTAATACTTCGTAGACATCTTCTAAAAATTTGGTTACATCAAATAAGTTTTCTGTAGTTTCCTCTGTCATAGGTAAAGTATTGATATACGTAATAGCTCATTTTTTCTTTCTGAGGAATATAAGGAGGGTTAGATGGAATAAATGTTTCTTTTTTAAAGAACTGTAAACCCGTAGGGGTATACATGAATCCTCTGGTGAATAAATTTATAAAATTTAATCCTAAAATAAAATCATAAGTATTAAGAATATTATTAACTACATAGGTTTGTGGTAAAATAAATTTTTTATTGTTAATTAATATAGAAATATTTTAAATACAATGAGTTATTGGGAGTTTTTGATTATTATACTGACTCATATTAACATTATAGTTTAATTTTATTAATGATTCCTCTGGTACTAAATGCTTTTGAATTATGCTTTTAGATGCTCCAATATCTAACATAGCTGAGGTTTGAACTAATTTTTCTTTAAATTCTAACGTTACCGGGAATTGGATTAGACTAGATGGTTTATATATTGAATTTATAGATTCGACTAGAGTATCTTCTTACTTATCTTCATATTTTATGTAACAGTCATGACATAATAAAGTTTTACAATAGTTTCTATAATAATGACCTTCTTTAATAGATGTATTACATTGTTTACAATTATAAGATGAAAAATGAAAATTAACAAAAGTATATTGACATGATGGATTACTTATAGTACAAACAAAATCTTCCATTAAATAAAGCTCTTGTTCAAAGTCTTCATCATTATCGAAGTTGTTAGCTATGTTTTCGATTAGGGGTGCAACTTGGGTTGGGTAATCTGAACCCAACCCGAGTCCAGCCCAATTTTCACGGGGTTGGGCAATCATTTTTACAATTAGAGTTGGGTTTAGGTTGAAAAATCTCAACCCGAATTTAATTAGCGTTGGGCTTGGGTTGAAGTGATAGCAACCCGAATCTACCCGAACCCGAATTCTAATATTATTTATATATATATTTTTACTTTTAAATACATTATCTATAAAGTTTAAACTATGATTACTTTCTTTTTTCATTTTTTTTTTTTATTGTTAAATCTTAACTTATTATATGTTAGTATTTAGGAGAATTAATTTTTTTAAAATTTGTTTGTAATTTATTAAAAATCTGCAAAAAAGTCTTTAAACTTTTTCTTGTTTAAGAGTAATTTAATCTAAAACTAATTCAAGATCATATTAAATTGTTGGTATAAAGATTATTTATAACCCGATTTAACCCAAAGTTTTAATCTGAAATCTAAATCCCAATTGCAAGCCTAAATTTAAAAGTAAAAGATGGGTCTGGCTCGGGTTGAGTAGTTAAGGTTGAAAATAGGGTTAGGGTTGGGCTTGGGTTTAACATTTTATATGGTGGGTTGGGCTCAATTTATACCTCAAACCCGCCCAACCCGCCCGAATTGCAGCCTTACTTTCGATACAATATATACTTTTATTATCATCTTCGGAATCACAAATACTTTCTAGTTCATATAATTCTTCTATTTGCTCTTCAATATCTTCAAGTGTATTGATATTTTCTTTTATTCTTTTGATAGGATTCTGTTTGTATCTATAAGGACAATTTGGTCTTATATGACCTGGATCACCACAAATAAAACATTTGCAATTTCTTTCTTTTGTGAGTAATGTGTTCACTTTATTATCCTTATTTTCTTTATTATCATTTTTATCTTTATTTATTTTTTGCCTTTTATACCAAGACCGCTTTCTGAATTGTCTAGGTTATTTTTGAAGTAAGGTTTTTTATTACAATAATTCTTGTAGGTCTTGCTTTTGCGTAGATTATACTTTTTTAGGTTTATTATGCTTATAATTATAATTTTTCTGAGGCACACAACCATACTATGGTTGAAAGTCTATTTGCCTACACGTATAATAAAATTATTTTTTGATTTGTTTAGATTCTTTACATTGTCTACATTCTGTTTTTAACATATTACAAATATGATTTACTCTTATCTTCTATGGTTAACCTATTTCTTCTGGGATTTTCTAATCATTTTTTTCATATCTTAGTTCTCACACTTCCGAGTAATTTCTGAAGATACCTATCGATTAGGGTTATATCTCCTGTTTTGCCTGTGGCTACGAAATACTCGAAAAACTTATTAATATAATCCTTTATATATCTAAAATCACAAATCTGTAGTAATTTTAAATTACATAAAACTTCGTTTTGCTTTACTAGGGTTTCATCTAATAATCTATCTTTGCCAACTAACACCTTTTTTATTAGGCCGGTAAAACTTTGAATTGTAAAATTATCATGTAAGAGAGCATAATTATTAGGATAAGTCACTTTGTATGATTGCCACCAATCATAGATTGTTCCCCTTAATAAAGTTTCACAATAAGTTAGGGCTTGTGTTTTGTTATCAAAATTAGTTAGAATAGATTGCCAAATACAGTCTTGTTCCTAATTTTTGATTACTTTTGCCCAATCTTGGGGATCATGTCGTGATATGTCTAGTATTGTTCCTACTTATTATGCTAGTATATTATTATAACGTCTACGATTTTGTATCCATAAGTATATGTCTGGTATATTTCTATTTTCTACATAAGTTTCTTGTATAGGATTTAACCGTTGTCCAGTGGTATAGTCATCGTTTATGGTATTAGTACTACCTGTGGCGTTAGGCATCTCTTGGTTAACTGACCCTGTAGGTTGGCCTTGAGAGGTTGATGTTTCTACTATTTCTTTTCCATCTCTATATTCTACTACATTTAATTCTTCTTTTAAGGTATTTAATTCATTCCTTGTGTAAAAAGAGTCAAATCCTATAGTCAAAATATTTATTTTGATGTTTCATTATTTCCTTGTCCTGGTTAAATGCTTTCTAGCAGTTGATACTTAGGTTATGGATATTTATTGTTTACATCATCTATTTTTAAATTATCAAAATCATACATGATTTTATCTAGAATTTGATCTTCTAGATTATCATATAAGACATTAATTTCTTCGGGAGATTTTTATTTCAACTAAAGTAATCCTCTTCGTTATCGTTATCTATTAAATTATCTTGTCGTTTATAATTACTAAAATGTATACTGGCTTCTCCAGTTTGTTTTATATATATTTTATTATTTTCGGGAATTTTTTGAATTGTCTTATTAAGATTTGGTAATTCCCATTCGATTCCTTCGTAGGTTTCACTACTTACTTTCCTAGTTTCAATCATTTGATGATTTGAACATATTTACTACTAAATGGCTTAACTATTTCATCGAATTATGCCTTAAACTTTAGGTTATACTAATTAACTGTTTTTCCCATAAATAAAGTATTAATTAATAGGTTTTCATATTGACCTGTCATATTATATCCTTTTGTAGATATTGCTATCTTAATATGTTTACTAAATTCTCTAGTAGTCATTGCGTAATTAGGAATACATCCTACAATAGCTGCATTAACTGCTAAATCTACTTCTGTGCTGGTTATTTGTGCTTGTTGATGGGAGTAATGCTTGGATCCTGCCCTATTAGGACAAGTTTTGTCCTACAACCTGACGTGGTGTGATACCCCTCAGATCCGAAACACGGGTTGATCAGACCCAAGCCTAAACCCGAGAGAATATCAAACAATTAATATTTAAAACGAATACAGATTACAAAATGATTTAAGAAATAAATAAAAGCTGAAAGAAATCTAAGTTTAAAAATCCTTGAATAAAATAAAATCAAAATCCAGAAATCCCATCCTCCATAAAACCTCCAATAATTAAACAACTCAGGAATCTATCTCTAGTAGACCCCTAATAAAAATCCAAACTGAAATGAAACTACTAAAAGAACATCCGAAATGAAACCATTGAGAGAAGTCCTACATCGTCGGAAGAGTGAGTAGTATTCTCTGCTTAGCACGATTAGGTCTAAGTCTGAAACTGATGAGTACCTGAAAAATAGAAGTGGGTCAGGCCCACAAACAAGTTCTATCCTTCTACAATCCTAGCAGAGACTCAATACGCATATAAATTCTAACCAACTCAATAATATCTATATAATCAGTATATATATATATATCCACACTATGGGACTCTCACTGAACTATGATGAGGGTCTCAACCTGAGTAGAAGGCAACATGCAAAATGCACCTGAGTGGACATGATTACCTAAGCCTAACAGGGTATACCTAAATCAACATAGTCAGCTACGCATCCTACTGCATATACGCTCCTGGTGTTACTTCGGGTGTCGCACCCCAAAATCCAATGTTTGTGTACCAAAAGATAATGGTGTAGAGCTATGATGAATGTGGCCAAGTTTTACATTTAGAAATTGCCACTACTACCTTTCACTAAGAATATAGTTAAGGCAAGTAGGGATCGTCCCAAGGGATTGGTGGGTCGTATTAGATTGTGGAATCGAGATTAGGGTTAGTAGGTCGAGTGATCAAAAGATTGGTTGGTGGTTGAATTATACTAAGATGCAATTTAAACTAAAGTAGGCAATTAAATGTAATGGAGAGAAAATAAGAGAGAAATCTTGGAGTTTAGAGATCACCACTAAGTATAGCTTTTCTACACCCTTAATGAATGATTAATAAGGGAAAAACCATGTATTGCAACATAGTGTGTGTGTGTGTGGTTGTTTCAACAAGCATGGATGACAAATTAAGCATATATTGTCTAAGTAACGTGGTGGATAGCATAATATATGAAATTAAGCCATTAATCCTTTCTTTAAGCTCACAATCCAAACACATCACAAGGTTAGAGATATATGTTACTTGCTTTAATAAGTATGGAACATCAAACAACAAGCATGGATTATCCTCTCATTTAACACCTAAACTACAACTACACTACAATTAAGCTAATGACATGAAATTAAACTAATTAAACTAAGGGAGAGGCACAATCCATCAAGAAATGAGTATGAACCATCAAACAAACCACAAGAACATTCCATTAAGCACTAAGTCTTGACAATCCCTAAATCTATAGCATTAATACACATAGACATGCATCAATAACACAAGAAATAGAGTTAAACACATTAACATCTATTCTAGCATAAATAGACATATGGATAGAATGAAATAATCAATTGGAAGCATTCAACCACACAAATCATTGAATAAACAAAATCTATATGTATAAAAGTGTCAAAACATGTATCACAATACAAATCCCCTCAAAAATACATAAATCAAGATGTAGAAAGCATGCTTAGGACTAACTCTAGTCCCAAGAGGATGTCTAGCTACTCATGGATGGTGTCCTCCAACCCTCAAGGGCTAACTCCATGGTAGAGATTGCTCCTCTTCTTAGTTGATGGAAGAACTCCAAGCTTGTGTCTCTAGCCTCCTCATTTCTTTCCTTCTTCACTGAGAATATGGAAATTGTGTCTCTATCTACTCTCAAGTCTCTTTCTCAAAAAGTGGCTCATATTCCTTATATAGGTAGGTTAAATATCACCCCAAATGAGCTGGGCTCGTACACCAATATTCCTTCCAATGATTGGATATGAGACAACTTTTAGTGAGCTAAAAATTAGATTTTCTAAGGATTTGGGAAGTTCGATCGATCGAACTTGTGGTGAGATCGATTGAACATGGCTGACATCTATCGAATTTAAGCTGGATCGATCCTCTATGGCAGCGCCTTTTTGGATAAAAACAAATCTGAGATATTTTGAAATTATTTTTGGGAAAAAGACAAATGTGGTAGGTAGGGTGGTACAAGTGGATAAGATGGAATCTTTTCGATCGATCAAAAAAAAGTTGGATCGATCGAACTTTGTGGGATCTTTGGATAAGGACAAAAGAGCTTGGTGTAATACCCCTGATTTTAAAAGGATAGTCTCGGTATTTTTTTAAAAAAAATTATTTTAATTGCATTTAATTATTTAGTTGATTTCTTGGCTAATTGTTTACTTGTTTAATTGATTTAATTATTTGTTAAATGTGTTAATTGATTTAATTGTTTAAATGAAATTGTGTGTGATGATGTGTATTTATTTAGGAATTTAATTGTTTTATTTTATTTTTATTTTAATATTTTTAGGGAATTGGATATGGATAGTAGTAATGGACCAACTAATTGGGCTCCATGGACTACTTGGATAAGGGGTTTAATGGGTACGGATAATTACCCATGTATATGTATATTTAATAAATAAATAAATATATATATATATAAGGAAAGTCATATATATTTATATATTACATATAAAAAGGATTACACATAGATTATACGTACCATATATTTTAGTTACCTTTTTAGTATTTAGATTTTATTTTATTTTTATTATTAGTTTGGCTTGGATTGGGAAAATGATTAGTGTTATTTTATTTGACTATAAATATATAATTATAGGGTTGTGAAAGAGGTTAGAAAATATATTACGTACTATATTTTAGAGAGAGAAAGAAGGAAGAGGAAGGAAGAGAAAAGGAAGAAGGAGGTTAGGGTTTTTTATCTAATCCCTAAAGGCAAGTTTTAATTCTTCTCTTCTCCTTTGATTCATACCTTATGCATGCTAGATTAATTCTAGGTTATTTAAATAAATTAATTGAATCTAATTATATGAATTTATGTGCAAATTTCAGTTCATCTGTTTTAATAATGGGTTTGTATTAAATTTCATATTTTAATAAATTAAATTTACATGAGTTGTATTATATTATGTGTTCTAATCATGAGTTGTAATATATATTATGGGGTGTTAGTCTGAAACAGTTTTATATTTTTTGTGAAATCATAATTGTATTTTTCTTCATGTGCGTGGAACGAGGAATGACTTGTAGGATTAACATGAACCAAATTAGCATAAACCCATTTATGACCATGTACGAAATCTGGGAGTGTTTTATTCAATGCTTGGATTTAAACATGAATCCATTATTGTGAGGGAAATCAGAAGATTGTATGTATATGTATAGGCACGCTGAACGAGACAACTTTGTTTCCACAAATCAATTTTAGGAATAAGGTGTGTGATGAATTCAAAACTAACTTTTCAGTGTAAAAGGTGCACGCCGAACGAGGCTTTAAGAATGCATTATATAGTTAAATTTGTAATTTAAATTTAGTTTCTTCCTAAGGCATACACAGTTGGTAGGAATAATCTTGTGTACATAAAAAAAAAAAAAAAAAACAATAGTAATAATAATTAGTTATGCATTAAATATTTTTTAATATTATTTTGATTAATGCTAGGATATTAAATTGATAATTGTTATTTTTGATTGATGAATCTAAATTTAAATATTTATTTAATTTAAATAGATTCAGTAAGAGTTGGAATGCATGATTTAAGTTTACATGCTAAGTATGGAATTTGATTAAATTTAAAAAAAAAAAAAATTAATTAAATATTGTTGGATTACATTATTTTAATCAATTGTTTAGATTTAAATTAATTTAATCAGAACATAGAGATGTATAATTTAATTGAGATGTATGTTAATTTCTTGTGATGTAAATTAAATGCATGCTACTTAGAATTGATATTTTTGCTCAAGTAAATGCAAAGGATGTGTATATGATTTATATCATATTTATTTGGATTGTTAGATGTAAATAACATTTATATTGTCCCTGGATTGGAAACTTTTATTTGATTATGGTATAGATTAATGCACCATTATGGGATGGGGGCATATTAGGGACGGATTAACTTACGAGTTAAGTCCTACCTATTTTTAATAAGGGAACGGATGAACCATAGTGTTAAGTCCTACTTATTCGTGTCAGGTCAACGGAATAGTTGGATGACATAGTATTGAAATAATAATTGGATAGTTTATTTTTGATGGTTGGATAGGACGGATTTTAAATATATAATTATACACCATGATATGAGCTTGAGTCTTAGGATCAGTGGTTAGGGTGCGTATATTGCCAAGGATGTGTAGCTAGATATAGCGTAGTTGTGTACCCTGGTAGGTCTAGGTACTCATGCCCACTATATGTGCGTTTTGCATGTTGCCTACTATTCAGGTTGAGACAACTCTATAGTCTAGTGAGGTTCCTTTAGTGTGTGTATATATCTATATATGGACTATTTAGTTATTGTTGAATTAATTAGGATGTGTTCGTGTATCGGGTCTCTGTTTGGGATGTAGTAGATTAGAACTTGTATGTGGGCCTGACCCACCATTATTTTTCAGGTGTTCGTCAGTTCCAGTCTTAGAGATTGTTCGTGCTGAGCAGAGACAGCCATTCATTCTTCCGACTCTACGTAGGACTCTTCTTCATTAGTAACTTATTATTTTTTTCAATTCAGTTATGTCAGTTAGGATATTATTAGGGGTCCACAGTATGGATTCCAGAGTTGTAGTTTAATTAATTACTGGTATCAGAAGATTGGAGGATTTTATTATGGGATTTTAATCATTATTTATTTGAGGATTTTTAAATAAGAATTTATTATTTAGTTTTCCTTTCAGCTTATCTGTTTATTTTTAATTCATCTTGTATTCCAATGCTTGTTTAAATATTAATTGTTTGATATCCCTTGTATTCTGTGCTCGGACTTGATCACCCGTGGCTCTAGAATCGAGGGGTATCACAGTTGGTATCAGAGCACTCCAGGTTCAAGTGTCTCTAGGGATCTATCGTTTTAAGACTTCCGCGTAGCGTATTCTTTTATTTAGAGTCTAAGATTAGGATTCGTTGTATTATTTACGGTTCGGTTAAATCGTACTAATGTTTGTCTTTCTATGTTAACAGAATGGTTAACGCTAGAAGAAGACGGGACAATCAGAGAAACAGGCAACGAAGGGAGGCGGCTCGTAGGCAGCGTCAGGAGGATGAGGGTCAGTTCTATGAGGAGCATGAGGAAGTTCAGCAGACTCGGGATCAGGGAGGAGATCCAGAGTTTCCTCCTCACATCAATGACCTTATTGCTCGGGCTATAGAAGCAGGGGTAACCGCTGCACTTCGGAATCAGCCTCAAGTACAGCCGGCACCGTTACCGGCACCGGTTGTTCGGATTGATACTTGGGAGAAGGCTAGGAGTTCTTTCACAAAGGGGAGCCCACCTGAGTTCACAGGCTCCACCGATGCGAGAGCAGCTCATCAGTGGAAACAGGACATCGAGCGACATCTTCGCTTGGTTCAGTGCACGGAGGTTCAGAAGCAGATGCTTGCTACTTTAAAGCTAGTTGGGGATGCACTACAGTGGTGGGAGTCAGTTACCACCGCAGCGGAGAGGATGGCATTGACTTACGATCAGTTCAGTGCACGCTTTGATGAAAAGTATTTCCCTTATGCAATCAGGGCAGCCATGAAGACTGAGTTTCTTAATCTGCAGCAGGGGAACATGACAGTAGCGGAGTATGAGCAGCAGTTCACACGCTTGTCTCTCTTTGCACCGGAGGAGGTGGATACAGAGGGGAAGAAGCGCAACAGTTTTGTCAAGGGACTGATGTGGTCTATCAAGAGAGCTATTACGGGTAGTCCAGCCTATACTACTTATGCTCAGGTGGTAGACGCCGCTCTACAGCAGTATCAGTTGACCGTGGATTTTAGACAGGCCAAGGGTGAGAAGCGGGGTGATCGAGACTCTGCTAATCAGTCAGCTGAGAAAGGGAATGGGAACGGACACCGACAGAATGACAAGGGCAAATTCCAGGGACATCAGCCTTGGAAGAAGCACAAGGGTGGTTCAGATGCTCAGCAGAATGGGGCACCTATTCAGAGGCAGCAGAATGGGGGACCACAGACAGGACAGGGTCAGCCACAGGCTAACCGACAGAGGAGGCCATTTGGTACTTTCCAGGGTAGTTGCTATACTTGTGGAGAGTATGGTCACACTTCCAGGCAGTGTCCTACAGTAAGACAGGGACAACATGTGCAGCAGGGGCAGAGGGCACCAGTGCCTTTACCAGCTCCACAGGTTCCACGGATTCAGGGACAGACATATCCAGCTTTACCAGCGCCGCCGCAGCCTCAGGGACAGGCATTGCAGCAGTTGCATTATGGCAGGGTGTATAACCTCATGCCATAGGATGTTCGGGCACCTCAGGCTATTGAGGGTAAGTTTCCTATTCATGGTTTGCATGGACGTGTTTTATTTGATACAGGTGCTACACACTCATTTGTAGCTAGGACTTTTGTTGCTTTATCTGGGATGAGGACGAGGGTATGCACTAAACCTCAAGGTATTTTTACACCATTGGGCGATACAGCCATTTTACATGAGAGTGATGGGCCTGTGACACTAGATATTGGTAGACTCAGATTTCTAGCCAATCTATTGGTCCTGGACATGCACACTTATGACGTGATACTTGGGATGGATTGGTTATCGCATTACCATGCCCAAGTTAATTGTTATGATAGATCAGTTATTTTCACTATACCTGGTCAGGACATGTACGTCGTCGCTATGCCGCGTTCTAAGGGGATCACTAGCACCTATTTGTTTCATATGGAGGAGGAAACGGATGAGGGGACTACTGTATTATTGGATAACATACCAATTGTACAGGATTACCCGGATGTATTTTAGGAGATTCCAGGGTTGCCGCCTAGTCGCGAGATTGACTTTGTGATAGACTTAGCTCCAGGTACTACGCCTATTGCTAGGGCACCATATAGGATGGCACCAGTGGAGATGCGCGAGCTGAGGGATCAGATTCAGCAGCTACTCAGCCAGGGTTTCATTTGCAGGAGTACTTCACCCTGGGGAGCACCGATTTTATTTGTGAAGAAGAAGGATGGTTCGCTCCGCTTGTGTATAGATTACAGGGAGTTGAACAAGGTTACTATTCGTAACAAGTATCCTTTGCCCAGGATTGATGACTTGTTTGATCAGTTGAAGGGAGCTACTTATTTCTCTAAGATTGATCTGCGGTCTGGATATCATCAACTTCGGGTTCGGGAGCAGGATGTCCCGAGGACAGCGTTTCTCACTAGATATGGATCTTATGAGTTTCGGGTGATGCTGTTCAGGTTGACTAATGCACCAGCGGTTTTCATGGATTTAATGAATAGAGTCTTCAGAGCTTACTTGGATCAATTTGTCATTGTCTTCATAGATGACATTTTGATTTACTCGAGGTCAGAGGACGATCATGCTAGACATCTTCGGATAGTCTTACAGACGCTTCGTGAGCATCAGTTGTATGCCAAGTTTGAGAAGTGTGAATTTTGGCAGCGGGAAGTGAAATTTCTGGGTCACGTGGTGTCAGAAAGGGGAATAGCGGTGGATCCAGCCAAGGTTTCAGCGGTGGTTGAGTGGGGACAGCCTACATCACCTACCGAGATTCGGAGTTTTCTCGGTTTGGCAGGTTATTATAGAAGGTTCATCCAGGGGTTCTCAAAGATAGCAGGACCACTCACTCATCTAACTAAGAAGGGTGTACGATTCGTGTGGGATGAACATTGTCAAAAAGCTTTTGATGAACTGAAGACTAAGTTGACTTCTGCACCGGTTTTGTCTACCCCACAGAGCGGGATTGAGTATCTTGTCTACACAGATGCTTCTTTGTAGGGTCTGGGATGTGTCTTGATGCAGGAGGAGCGACCAATTTCGTATGGATCTCGGAAACTTAAGCCTCATGAGCTTAATTATCCAACACATGATTTGGAGTTGGTAGCGGTGGTCTTTGCCTTACGTATTTGGAGGCATTATCTGTTGGGTGAATCCTTCAGATTATTTAGTGATCACAAGAGTCTGCAGTACTTGTTCACTCAGCGAGAGCTGAATATGAGACAGCACCGATGGTTGGAGTTTGTGAAAGACTATCATTTCTCTATCCAGTATCATCCAGGGAAAGCGAATGTGGTGGCAGATGCACTCAGTCGTCGACCTGTTGGTAGTCTTTCCACTCTGTTCATTACTGAGTGGAATGCATTGCAGAGGGTGGATGAATTGTCGGATACTTTCTTGGCTTGCATGGTAGTTACACCTTCTATCATTCACAAAGTTTTAAAGGCACAACTCACGGATCAGCAGTGCATTGATAAAGTTGCAGAGATAGCTTCCGGAGAGGTTCCATTCTACTATGTTGGGGCTAATGGAGGTTTGAGGTACAAGGGACGGTTAGTGGTACCTTCTGCTGATGAGTTGAGAAAGGATGTGATGACTGAGACTCACTACTCTGAGTTTTCGGTTCATCCTGGAGGTGACAAAATGTATCGGGATATGAAGCGGCAGTTTTGGTGGGCAGGTATGAAGAGGGACATTGCTCTATTTATCTCACGATGTAGTACTTGTCAGATGGTCAAGATTGATCATCAGAGGCCACCAGGAGCTCTACAGCCACTGCCGATACCGGAGTGGAAATGGGAGAGCATTTCTATGGATTTTGTAGAGGGATTACCTAACTCGTTTAAGAATCACAATTCCATTTGGGTCATCATTGATAGGTTGACTAAATCTGCTCATTTCTTGCCTCTTCGCACTGATTACACTTCGGAACAGTTGGCGAAACTTTACATTACGGAGATTGTGAAGTTGCATGGCATTCCGTTATCTATTATATCGGATAGGGATTCGAGCTTTGTATCAGGGGGAAGAGTTTTCAGCAGGCTTTGGGTACAGAGTTGCATCTTAGCACTACTTATCATCCTCAAACTGATGGACAGACCGAGAGGGTTAATCAGATAATGGAGGATATGCTTCGTTCTTGTGTCCTTGACTTTAAGGGCCATTGGGAGGAGTATTTGTCACTTGTGGAGTTCGCATATAACAATAGTTTTCAGAAGACTATTGGTATGGCACCGTTTGAGGCATTATATGGACGACCATGTAGATCTCCTGTTTATTGGATGGAGGTTGGCGAGAGTCATTGTTTGGGTCCTGAGTTCATTAAGGATACTTCTGAGAAGATTGCTCTTATTAGGGATCGCATGCGCACTGCCCAGAGTAGGCAGAAGAGTTATGCGGATCGTCGTACTCGTGTTTTGGAGTTTCAGGTTGGGGATCAGGTTCTACTCAAAGTGTCTCCTATGAAAGGTGTAATGCGCTTTGGGAAGAAAGGGAAGTTATCACCACGGTTTGTGGGTCCATTCATGATGACCGATCGCGTGGGGGCTGTAGCTTATCGGTTGGCACTTCCGGATCATTTGGATCGCATCCACAACGTGTTTCATGTTTCCATGTTGTGGAAATTTCTGCGCGATGAGGATAGGTATCAGCACATAGATGTGGGTGAGATTGAGTTGCAACCAGATGCAACTTATGTGGAGCCACCGTGTCGCATTATAGATCGTAAGGATCATGTTCTTCGTAATAAAGTCATATCGTTAGTGCGTGTCCAGTGGAGTCACCATAATGAGGCTGAGTTTACTTGGGAGCAAGAGGATGTCATTCGCTCACAGTTTCCAGATATAATGGAAGAAGGTAAGGGCGAATTCCGAGGACGGAATTCCTTTTGTTAGGGGGGAAGAATGTAATACCCCTGATTTTAAAAGGATAGTCTCGGTATTTTTTAAAAAAAAAAATTATTTTAATTGCATTTAATTATTTAGTTGATTTCTTGGCTAATTGTTTACTTGTTTAATTGATTTAATTATTTGTTAAATGTGTTAATTGATTTAATTATTTAAATGAAATTATGTGTGATGATGTGTATTTATTTAGGAATTTAATTGTTTTATTTTATTTTTATTTTAATATTTTTAGGGAATTGGATATGGATTGTAGTAATGGACCAACTAATTGGGCTCCATGGACTACTTGGATAAGGGGTTTAATGGGTACGGATAATTACCCATGTATATGTATATTTAATAAATAAATAAATATATATATATATAAGGAAAGTCATATATATTTATATATTACATATAAAAAGGATTACACATAGATTATACGTACCATATATTTTAGTTACCTTTTTAGTATTTAGATTTTATTTTATTTTTATTATTAGTTTGGCTTGGATTGGGAAAAGGATTACTATTATTTTATTTGACTATAAATATATAATTATAGGGTTGTGAAAGAGGTTAGAAAATATATTACGTATTATATTTTAGAGAGAGAAAGAAGGAAGAGGAAGGAAGAGAAAAGGAAGAAGGAGGTTAGGGTTTTTTATATAATCCCTAAAGGCAAGTTTTAATTCTTCTCTTCTCCTTTGATTCATACCTTATGCATGCTAGATTAATTCTAGGTTATTTAAATAAATTAATTGAATCTAATTATATGAATTTATGTGCAAATTTTAGTTCATCTGTTTTAATAATGGGTTTGTATTAAATTTCATATTTTAATAAATTAAATTTGCATGAGTTGTATTATATTATGTGTTCTAATCATGAGTTGTAATATATATTATGGGGTGTTAGTCTGAACCAGTTTTATATTTTTTGTGAAATCATAATTGTATTTTTCTTCATATGCGTGGAACGAGGAATGACTTGTAGGATTAACATGAACCAAATTAGCATAAACCCATTTATGACCACGTACGAAATCTGGAAGTGTTTTATTCAATGCTTGGATTTAAACATGAATCCATTATTGTGAGGGAAATCAGAAGATTGTATGTATATGTATAGGCACGCTGAACGAGACAACTTTGTTTCCACGAATCAATTTTAAGAATAAGGTGTGTGATGAATTCAAAACTAACTTTTCAGTGTAAAAGGTGCACGCCGAACGAGGCTTTAAGAATGCATTATATAGTTAAATTTGTAATTTAAATTTAGTTTCTTCCTAAGGCATACACAGTTGGTAGGAATAATCTTGTGTACATAAAAAAAAAAAAAAACAATAGTAATAATAATTAGTTATGCATTAAATATTTTTTAATATTATTTTGATTAATGCTAGGATATTAAATTGATAATTGTTATTTTTGATTGATGAATCTAAATTTAAATATTTATTTAATTTAAATAGATTCATTAAGAGTTGGAATGCATGATTTTAGTTTAGATGCTAAGTATGGAATTTGATTAAATTTAAAAAAAAAATAATAATAATTAAATATTGTTGGATTACATTATTTTAATCAATTGTTTAGATTTAAATTAATTTAATCAGAACATGGAGATGTACAATTTAATTGAGACGTATGTTAATTTCTTGTGATGTAAATTAAATGCATGCTACTTAGAATTGATATTTTTGCTCAAGTAAATGCAAAGGATGTGTATATGATTTATATCATATTTATTTGGATTGTTAGATGTAAATAACATTTATATTGTCCCTGGATTGGAAACTTTTATTTGATTATGGTATAGATTAATGCACCATTATGGGATGGGGGCATATTAGGGACGGATTAATTTACGAGTTAAGTCCTACCTATTTTTAATAAGGGAACGGATGAACCATAATGTTAAGTCCTACTTATTCGTGTCAGGTCAACGGAATAGTTGGATGACATAGTATTAAAATAATAATTGGATAGTTTATTTTTGATGGTTGGATAGGACGGATTTTAAATATATAATTATACACCATGATATGAGCTTGAGTCTCAGGATCAGTGGTTAGGGTGCGTATATTGCCAAGGATGTGTAGCTAGATATAGCGTAGTTGTGTACCCTGGTAGGTCTAGGTACTCATGCCCAATATATGTGCGTTTTGCATGTTGCCTACTATTCAGGTTGAGACAACTCTATAGTCTAGTGAGGTTCCTTTAGTGTGTGTATATATCTATATATGGACTATTTAGTTATTGCTGAATTAATTAGGATGTGTACGTGTATCGGGTCTCTATTTGGGATGTAGTAGATTAGAACTTGTATGTGGGCCTGACCCACCATTATTTTTCAGGTGTTCGTCAGTTCCAGTCTTAGAGATTGTTCGTGCCGAGCAGAGACAACCATTCATTCTTCCGACTCTACGTAGGACTCTTCTTCATTAGTAACTTATTATTTTTTTCGATTCAGTTATGTCAGTTAGGATATTATTAGGGGTCCACAGTATGAATTCCTGAGTTGTAGTTTAATTAATTACTGGTATCAGAAGATTGGAGGATTTTATTATGGGATTTTAATCATTATTTATTTGAGGATTTTTAAATAAGAATTTATTATTTAGTTTTCCTTTCAGCTTATTTGTTTATTTTTAATTCATCTTGTATTCCAATGCTTGTTTAAATATTAATTGTTTGATATCCCTTGTATTCTGTGCTCGGACTTGATCACCCGTGGCTCTAGAATCGAGGGGTATCACACTTGGATCCATCTTGGAATGCTGAGATCGATGAACTTTCGATCGATCGAATATTTTCTGAGATCGATCAAACTTGCTAAATTTCCACCACTTGCTTCCTTTTGCTCATTTCTTTGATTCATCACAAGATTGCTTCAATTATGCTCTTATTTAGCTGAGTTAGCTTATTTTGAGGATAAGTACCTGAAAATGGAAATAATACAAAATCAATCTAAAGCGAGAAAATAAGATAGATAAAGGTTCTAGAATACCTAATCTTAAGGGGTTTAAATGCGCACTTTTCAGTTCATCACACCCCCAAACTTAAATATTGCTAGTCCCTAGTAATGAACTAGAAAGTAAAGGAATGAAATGAACAACTAAACAACTATGAACTAGAAAGCAATAAATGGATAACGCCACTTTCGTAGGGAACACGATTACATTTAGCATATGCAATAAGCCTTTTAAACCCCTAGGTTACCCCTAGTGGACGAGTGAAGTCTTGTGAGGGTTTTCAGAAATGATACCCACAAACATTAAGGTCATTCTTTCAAAAGAGGCACCAATATTGCAAACAAGCATTGAGAGAAAACTACTTCAAGTATGCAATTTTCTAACATTTCCAAGCAATCTCCCAAAATTTCATCATCAAGCAAGCAAGTATGGTCCTCCACACATCAAGAAAATGATCATGAAAATCAAAACAACTCTAGAATCCTTTTTGAGTGAACCGACATCAAGTATGTTGCTATCTTAGCCAACTAAAGAAATGATCACATCCTTAACCTCAAACTAGCACACAAATATAGTACCGATCATCAAGACAAAGAGTGGACATTTTATTAAAGCTTTATTGTTCTAGGTGCGCTTATTCTTTTCATTTTTTTTTTTTTCTATCCCTAAGGATCAAAGATGGAAGCATGGTGCAATGTGTTAATCTGTTAAGCTTTCTAACGATCTATGAGGTCGAGCGTTAGGTCAATGACTCCCAAACCAGACGGTTTTAGGGCACTAGGTGTTCAAACACCCCTAAGGACTTACAAGCTCAAATCAACTAGGTTACAAATCAAGACAACCTCCATCTAACCATTTCCCACTTCTCACCTTTTGGGAGAAGTCCTCACTTTTTATTGCTTTTGCATCTTTCTTTCTTTTTTTTTTTTTTTTTTTTAAGTAAAATTATTAACCTAAAGTTTGGGCCTTCTACCTTTCGGCGCGAGAAATTTAGTGCTTGATGAGGCTAGAATCTTGGCTACTTAGTGAAAAAGGGTTGTTATCCACCTTTATCAAAATGAAAGCTTTCAATGCACTACTAGCTCAAGTGGGATATAACCAATTCAATAATCAACAAAGCATGTACCCCACAAATGAATGCTAGTGTGCACCTGTGCTAGTGTAGAATACTAGAGTGAATCTAAAAACAATCACAAAATCAGGATGATGTGGACCACAAGTGCAAGCATGATATCAATCTTTCAAAAAATTTACCCTTAAATGGCATCCACAAGGCATACAAGAAGTATTGGACTCTTAAGTCAAACAATTTTTAAATTTTAAGCCATATAGTCCCCAAAAGATCAAAATCATAGCTAGTTGGATCTCCGATCTCAATCAAAAGACCAATTGTTTGTTTATTTTAATTCATTGTGTTATTTTTTTTAATTGTTTGTTTATTTTAATTAAGGGTGTAATTCTTTATTTGTTGGTTTATTTTAATTAATTGTTTTATTTATTTTATGTGTTTTAAGTGATTCATTGCTTGCTTATTTGATTTAATTAATGGGTTTTATTAAATTAATTATTTATTAAGTATTTAATTTTTGAACAGGGTAATTATGTAATTCCCATTAACTAGGGTTTTAGATACGTTTTGGTTAGGGTTTTTGGAGCCGTCTCATAAGCATCTGATATGTAACTAAACTGGGTTACTTTGTGGGCCGACGAAGTTAGGGCTCTGTGGATTAGGGTTTTAATTTTACAATTATAAATACCTCAGTATATGTTAAACATAGGGTTACATATTGTCGTAGCTTTTACACGGAAAAGTCTGCCAAATAGAGAGAGTTACAGAGGGAGTTTTGGTGAGAACAGAGCAGTTTGTGAGAATTTCGACTGGGGTTCCAAGGTTTAACCAAGGAGAAGGAAGGAGCAGAGGTTCTAGGAGGTTAGACAAGTTTCAGTGGATGTCGGAAAAACTGAGACCAACGGCAACAAGGGTTTGTTTGCAAACCTATTCAGGCAAGTTCTATCTTCATCTTTCCCTTTGGGCCGTGTTCTGTGCACCTAGATAATCTCTAGGGTTTAATCAAGCAGAAACTGGAATTGATATGTTTATTATGTGTTATATCGTTGGTCTGTATGTGTTGAAATCAATATCTGTTACAGTGTATGTAAGTGTTGTTTCAGTTTTTTGTACTTTAAGCATATGGTTTCTATCGTAGCCTTAGTTTCTGCATTTGATTGCAACTCTTGTAAAGACAATATAGGAACTCTACTGGGGTTATACAAAACTCATAGGGATGTTATTATTCTGTTTTAAATACGTGTGCAATCTGTTCCGTTTCTATTTCTGCATATAGTTTTAGTTTTGATACTAAAAGCTTGGTAAGTTCAATAGCAACCTTAAGCTTTGTAATTGATTTAAATTACTATAATCAAACCTTGGAGATGTTAATAGAGTGATAATAAACCCTTAAGATCAGTTTAAGAAATAAACAGAAGGGTAGGGACTGACCAGAGAACGAGCATATAGGTAAAAACGGAGCAGAGATGAACTGGAGGCTCTCAAGAGGGAGAGAGCCGGCTTTAGAAAGTCAAGAGCCGGCTCCCCTTCAGCAAGAGCCGGCTCCTAGGGAATTGGAGCCGGCTCCAATAGGGGAAGAGCCGGCTCTTCCATTCCAAGAGCCGGCTCCAATTTGTTTTACGTCCAGAAAGTGTTTTCTAGGGCTCTGTTTGGTGTTTTGAGCACTGTTTGAGCTTTTGAGTGATTCTAATGAACTGTAGGGACTTAACAGAGGATCCAAGTAGTTAATTTTAAGTGTTATTAAACTTATTGTTGCATGGTTTAAGTCTTTAAGATAAAGGATGAAGCAGTGTAAAAATATACCACGGTGTATGCTACTAACAGAGAAAGGAACTAAATGGCTTGATTAAATTTTAGAAATTTAATAAGACTTCACGGGGGGATTAAATAGTTAATTTTGGGTGTTATTAAGACCCTAAATTGATTTAAGGTTAATTCTAAATTAACGGATCAAACTGTATAAAACTTATGTACAATTGTATACGGTTGGTGGATGGATGAAGTTTTAAATGCTTAAGCTTATTTTTAGGCATTCCAGTGGGATGTAATATATTTATAAAATGGTCTTAAATATATTATAGGGTCATTGATGTGTTAGATGTGATCTATGCAGGCTCTGGATGTTAGTTGTTGATTTATTAAATCATCTCCTGCAACTATAAGGTTAATTGTTTGGATTTAAATTGCTGAAACACTTAAAAATCTTCTGTAATTATTTGGATATTGGTTTTGGATTTTAAATTGCTGTACTATCATTCATAGTCTGTAATTTACATGGTTTTGGTTTTAAGTTGTTGAAATACTAAATACTATTCTGCAACGATGTGGATGGTTGGTTTTGGACTATAAATTACGCGCTTATTATTTATGCCTTGTAATTTACCTGGATATGGAGGATTGTATGCACCGGTATGGGATGGTGGCATACTAGGTATGGTTTAGCTTAAAATGCTAATTCCTGCCTTATGGATTTTAAATTGGTGAACAGTTTTACATGTTCTATCAGTTATATGGATTTTGTGGATTATATGCACCGGTATGGGACGGTGGCATATTGGGGACAGACTGATTCAGAATACTCAGTCCTACCTATTTTGGGAAGAAGGGTACGAATTATAAAAACATAATTCTCCTTATATTTAAGTCTGTGTAGTTGAATAAACTGAATGACTTATTGGATTCCTTATATAAGTTGGTGCAGCTGAATAAGCTGAACGATTTATTGGAATTCCTATGGATGGATTTGAATGGACTTTAAATATATGGTTATGGTACCACGAGATGAGCTTGAGTCTCAGACTCGTTGGTTAGGACGCGTATATGCAGTGGATGCGTAGCTAGCTATAGTAGGTTGAGGTGTACCCTGTTAGGTCTAGGTATTCATGCCCACCTTTGGGTGCGTTTTCGCATGTTACCTTCTATTCTGGTTGAGACCCCTATTGTAGTTCAGTGAATGTCCCATAGTGTGGAAATATATATGTATGGACTAGATAGATATTGTGAGGTATCTACGGTGTATCTACGTATCGGGTCACTGTATGGATTGCAGTTAGATTAGAACTTGCTCGTGGGCCTGACCCACTCTTCTATTATTCTTTACAGGTGTTCGTTAGTTCCAGGCTGCAGAGCTTAATCGTGCTGAGCAGATACAGTTGTTCACTCCACCGATGACATAGGAGGATATTTTGTGTGTAGACTTGGGTTTTGTTTCCCGTCTTTTGAGTTGAGTGGGTTATTTTAGGGGTCCACTAGATGGATTCCTGAGTTGTATTGGAGAACGATATGTGTTCGTGGTGAATTACTTGTATCTGAAATATCTTATTTATCAATGGAGTTATTTTTCTGAGGTTTTCAAATATTGGATTACTCTTTTAGTTTTCATTTCAGCAAATTTTATTTATCTCTTTTGATATAAATATTCTTTGTTCGATTATTGCTAATTGTTTTGATATCCTCGGGTAATCGGGCGTGGGCCTGGCCAACCCACATCCGGAAATCTGGGGGTATCACAGTTGGTATCAGAGCACTCCAGGTTCTAGTGTCCTTAGGAGTGTTTTCATTATAGGACTTCCGCGTTGCGTCTCTTAAAATTTAGAGCCATATTAGGATTGGTTGTACTCTACTTACGGTTCGTTAGGAGGAACGTATGTCAATTTTATTCCATAGTTATGGAATGGTTGACACTAGGTGGAGGATGGGGTCCACGACGAAAGCGATACGGACCTAACGGAGTAAAGGAGTATGTTGTCGAGTTCTTCGCAAGAAACAGAACTTAGAATTGAAGGTTTAGTTCCAAGATTAGCATTGCTTAGAAAGTATACGCCATGGAAGGATTAAGGTGTAGGTGGTAGGTCACCGTTTATCGGGACCAACACAATTTCGGTTGTGTTCAAAGAGGAGAGAAGCGAAGAGTGGGATTCTGAAGAGGATCCTGAGGAAGAAGATTTCGGCGTATCCAAGAAAAGGGATATTGAAATTTGAGGATGACGAATTGCACAAATGTGTTTTCATTCACAAGTAGTATAGTGAATGATATTGGTAGAGTTGGTGTGAACCAATCTACATATGGATGAATTTTCGTATCATGTCTTAAGGAGTTAATTGAAAAGTACTCTTTAGGAGTTTGGGAATCGGATGGAGTTCTTGTCAGAACAAAGATGTGATTTTATATCACATTCTGGAGCGTACGGGAATTAGGATGTAACGTGCTAAGTTGCTTTAATAAAGCCACGATAGACGGTTTGCGTATTAGGTGGATGAGGGTTAAGCCATTGGATATTTGCTTAAGCAAACGATTGTGCAGTTAAGCTACGGTTAATGGATCAGTTTCAGGATTGGATAATTACCAACGAAACTATGGAACAGACTTTTGCGAACTTGAGTTCAAATGAGGTTTCTTCTTTGGAATGGAGGATATCTTAAAAATGATTATATTTTGGTTGTTTTATGTGTTGTGTGTATCTACGTGTTTCATTTCTGTTATTATATGTGTCATTTTGATTGTTATGTGTTTCGATTTTGATATTACGTGTTCATTTTTGTTAATTAATCCGGATTAGGAGTATGGATTGGTCGGGGACACAAGTATGTGTTCACTTTTGGATTTCGCATTAGTTCTACATGGCACTTACAATGGAGGAGATACTTGGGATAGGTATCCTAGGTTTTTATGGGAAGTTGTAAGTGTTTTTTTTCACTTCTCATATTGTTGGCACAGGGAGGATAGTATGATAACGTAAAAGGTTTTGTATTTTATACGGTGCAGACTTCTTACCTGTTGGTTTGACATGGAAGCGGGGGGTTATACAATTAGACCCTAACTTCATTTAAGGATACGTTAGAGAGATATACTCTTCTTTGTAGTGGATTACGCGCAGTTTGGAGGCGGTAATAGGATATGGTAACTAATTCCATTCATACACTAACGATTTTCCTGTTAAGGAACAGTTGATTGGGTTGTCTTCCATATCGGAAGCAAGGAGCATGATTAAGGAAGGTCAGTTTTATGTCTTAATTAGATTGATTTTTTATGGATGGTGTTTCTCCGTTTAAGCGGTAACCTATCGATTTGTGTTTTCAAACATTGGGGTGGGATGCATAGAAGTTTTACATATCTATGTTATGGAACTTGTAGGAATATGGACCTCTACCCTATATCAAAATTTGGGTACGGATGAGTAGTTGTTAAATACAACTTACATGTTGGATAATTTTTGTGTGTCATGTATATCGGACATATATATTTTTCTTTACGGATTTGGAAATCAGTGGAGCCCTTACACGGAGGTAGAATCCACAACGGAATGGAGTAAAAAGTTTAATTAAACTAATTCAGAGTTTCATGAATTCCGAGGACGGAATTCCGTTTGTTAGGGGGAAAGAATGTAATACCCCTAATTTCAAAAGGAATAAAAATGGAATTTAAATTTTATTTTTGTGCATTTTAAATTGATTTTGTATCTATATGCTTATGTGTCCAATTGTTTGTTTATTTTAATTCATTGTGTTATTTTTTTTAATTGTTTGTTTATTTTAATTAAGGGTGTAATTCTTTATTTGTTGGTTTATTTTAATTAATTGTTTTATTTATTTTATGTGTTTTAAGTGATTCATTGCTTGCTTATTTGATTTAATTAATGGGTTTTATTAAATTAATTATTTATTAAGTATTTAATTTTTGAACAGGGTAATTATGTAATTCCCATTAACTAGGGTTTTAGATACGTTTTAGTTAGGGTTTTTGGAGCCGTCTCATAAGCATCTGATATGTAACTAAACTGGGTTACTTTGTGGGCCGACGAAGTTAGGGCTCTGTGGATTAGGGTTTTAATTTTACAATTATAAATACCTCAGTATATGTTAAACATAGGGTTACATATTGTCGTAGCTTTTACACGGAAAAGTCTGCCAAATAGAGAGAGTTACAGAGGGAGTTTTGGTGAGAACAGAGCAGTTTGTGAGAATTTCGACTGGGGTTCCAAGGTTTAACCAAGGAGAAGGAAGGAGCAGAGGTTCTAGGAGGTTAGACAAGTTTCAGTGGATGTCGGAAAAACTGAGACCAACGGCAACAAGGGTTTGTTTGCAAACCTATTCAGGCAAGTTCTATCTTCATCTTTCCCTTTGGGCCGTGTTCTGTGCACCTAGATAATCTCTAGGGTTTAATCAAGCAGAAACTGGAATTGATATGTTTATTATGTGTTATATCGTTGGTCTGTATGTGTTGAAATCAATATCTGTTACAGTGTATGTAAGTGTTGTTTCAGTTTTTTGTACTTTAAGCATATGGTTTCTATCGTAGCCTTAGTTTCTGCATTTGATTGCAACTCTTGTAAAGACAATATAGGAACTCTACTGGGGTTATACAAAACTCATAGGGATGTAATTATTCTGTTTTAAATACGTGTGCAATCTGTTCCGTTTCTATTTCTGCATATAGTTTTAGTTTTGATACTAAAAGCTTGGTAAGTTCAATAGCAACCTTAAGCTTTGTAATTGATTTAAATTACTATAATCAAACCTTGGAGATGTTAATAGAGTGATAATAAACCCTTAAGATCAGTTTAAGAAATAAACAGAAGGGTAGGGACTGACCAGAGAACGAGCATATAGGTAAAAACGGAGCAGAGATGAACTGGAGGCTCTCAAGAGGGAGAGAGCCGGCTTTAGAAAGTCAAAAGCCGGCTCCCCTTCAGCAAGAGCCGGCTCCTAGGGAATTGGAGCCGGCTCCAATAGGGGAAGAGCCGGCTCTTCCATTCCAAGAGCCGGCTCCAATTTGTTTTACGTCCAGAAAGTGTTTTCTAGGGCTCTGTTTGGTGTTTTGAGCACTGTTTGAGCTTTTGAGTGATTCTAATGAACTGTAGGGACTTAACAGAGGATCCAAGTAGTTAATTTTAAGTGTTATTAAACTTATTGTTGCATGGTTTAAGTCTTTAAGATAAAGGATGAAGCAGTGTAAAAATATACCACGGTGTATGCTACTAACAGAGAAAGGAACTAAATGGCTTGATTAAATTTTAGAAATTTAATAAGACTTCACGGGGGGATTAAATAGTTAATTTTGGGTGTTATTAAGACCCTAAATTGATTTAAGGTTAATTCTAAATTAACGGATCAAACTGTATAAAACTTATGTACAATTGTATACGGTTGGTGGATGGATGAAGTTTTAAATGCTTAAGCTTATTTTTAGGCATTCCAGTGGGATGTAATATATTTATAAAATGGTCTTAAATATATTATAGGGTCATTGATGTGTTAGATGTGATCTATGCAGGCTCTGGATGTTAGTTGTTGATTTATTAAATCATCTCCTGCAACTATAAGGTTAATTGTTTGGATTTAAATTGCTGAAACACTTAAAAATCTTCTGTAATTATTTGGATATTGGTTTTGGATTTTAAATTGCTGTACTATCATTCATAGTCTGTAATTTACATGGTTTTGGTTTTAAGTTGTTGAAATACTAAATACTATTCTGCAACGATGTGGATGGTTGGTTTTGGACTATAAATTACGCGCTTATTATTTATGCCTTGTAATTTACCTGGATATGGAGGATTGTATGCACCGGTATGGGATGGTGGCATACTAGGTATGGTTTAGCTTAAAATGCTAATTCCTGCCTTATGGATTTTAAATTGGTGAACAGTTTTACATGTTCTATCAGTTATATGGATTTTGTGGATTATATGCACCGGTATGGGACGGTGGCATATTGGGGACAGACTGATTCAGAATACTCAGTCCTACCTATTTTGGGAAGAAGGGTACGAATTATAAAAACATAATTCTCCTTATATTTAAGTCTGTGTAGTTAAATAAACTGAATGACTTATTGGATTCCTTATATAAGTTGGTGCAGCTGAATAAGCTGAACGATTTATTGGAATTCCTATGGATGGATTTGAATGGACTTTAAATATATGGTTATGGTACCACGAGATGAGCTTGAGTCTCAGACTCGTTGGTTAGGACGCGTATATGCAGTGGATGCGTAGCTAGCTATAGTAGGTTGAGGTGTACCCTGTTAGGTCTAGGTATTCATGCCCACCTTTGGGTGCGTTTTCGCATGTTACCTTCTATTCTGGTTGAGACCCCTATTGTAGTTCAGTGAATGTCCCATAGTGTGGATATATATATGTATGGACTAGATAGATATTGTGAGGTATCTACGGTGTATCTGCGTATCGGGTCACTGTATGGATTGCAGTTAGATTAGAACTTGCTCGTGGGCCTGACCCACTCTTCTATTATTCTTTACAGGTGTTCGTTAGTTCCAGGCTGCAGAGCTTAATCGTGCTGAGCAGATACAGTTGTTCACTCCACCGATGACATAGGAGGATATTTTGTGTGTAGACTTGGGTTTTGTTTCCCGTCTTTTGAGTTGAGTGGGTTATTTTAGGGGTCCACTAGATGGATTCCTGAGTTGTATTGGAGAACGATATGTGTTCGTGGTGAATTACTTGTATCTGAAATATCTTATTTATCAATGGAGTTATTTTTCTGAGGTTTTCAAATATTGGATTACTCTTTTAGTTTTCATTTCAGCAAATTTTATTTATCTCTTTTGATATAATTATTCTGTGTTCGATTATTGCTAATTGTTTTGATATCCTCGGGTAATCGGGCGTGGGCCTGGCCAACCCACATCCGGAAATCTGGGGGTATCACAGTTGGTATCAGAGCACTCCAGGTTCTAGTGTCCTTAGGAGTGTTTTCATTATAGGACTTCCGCGTTGCGTCTCTTAAAATTTAGAGCCATATTAGGATTGGTTGTACTCTACTTACGGTTCGTTAGGAGGAACGTATGTCAATTTTATTCCATAGTTATGGAATGGTTGACACTAGGTGGAGGATGGGGTCCACGACGAAAGCGATACGGACCTAACGGAGTAAAGGAGTATGTTGTCGAGTTCTTCGCAAGAAACAGAACTTAGAATTGAAGGTTTAGTTCCAAGATTAGCATTGCTTAGAAAGTATACGCCATGGAAGGATTAAGGTGTAGGTGGTAGGTCACCGTTTATCGGGACCAACACAATTTCGGTTGTGTTCAAAGAGGAGAGAAGCGAAGAGTGGGATTCTGAAGAGGATCCTGAGGAAGAAGATTTCGGCGTATCCAAGAAAAGGGATATTGAAATTTGAGGATGACGAATTGCACAAATGTGTTTTCATTCACAAGTAGTATAGTGAATGATATTGGTAGAGTTGGTGTGAACCAATCTACATATGGATGAATTTTCGTATCATGTCTTAAGGAGTTAATTGAAAAGTACTCTTTAGGAGTTTGGGAATCGGATGGAGTTCTTGTCAGAACAAAGATGTGATTTTATATCACATTCTGGAGCGTACGGGAATTAGGATGTAACGTGCTAAGTTGCTTTAATAAAGCCACGATAGACGGTTTGCGTATTAGGTGGATGAGGGTTAAGCCATTGGATATTTGCTTAAGCAAACGATTGTGCAGTTAAGCTACGGTTAATGGATCAGTTTCAGGATTGGATAATTACCAACGAAACTATGGAACAGACTTTTGCGAACTTGAGTTCAAATGAGGTTTCTTCTTTGGAATGGAGGATATCTTAAAAATGATTATATTTTGGTTGTTTTATGTGTTGTGTGTATCTACGTGTTTCATTTCTGTTATTATATGTGTCATTTTGATTGTTATGTGTTTCGATTTTGATATTACGTGTTCATTTTTGTTAATTAATCCGGATTAGGAGTATGGATTGGTCGGGGACACAAGTATGTGTTCACTTTTGGATTTCGCATTAGTTCTACATGGCACTTACAATGGAGGAGATACTTGGGATAGGTATCCTAGGTTTTTATGGGAAGTTGTAAGTGTTTTTTTTCACTTCTCATATTGTTGGCACAGGGAGGATAGTATGATAACGTAAAAGGTTTTGTATTTTATACGGTGCAGACTTCTTACCTGTTGGTTTGACATGGAAGCGGGGGGTTATACAATTAGACCCTAGCTCCATTTAAGGATACGTTAGAGAGATATACTCTTCTTTGTAGTGGATTACGCGCAGTTTGGAGGCGGTAATAGGATATGGTAACTAATTCCATTCATACACTAACGATTTTCCTGTTAAGGAACAGTTGATTGGGTTGTCTTCCATATCGGAAGCAAGGAGCGTGATTAAGGAAGGTCAGTTTTATGTCTTAATTAGATTGATTTTTTATGGATGGTGTTTCTCCGTTTAAGCGGTAACCTATCGATTTGTGTTTTCAAACATTGGGGTGGGATGCATAGAAGTTTTACATATCTATGTTATGGAACTTGTAGGAATATGGACCTCTACCCTATATCAAAATTTGGGTACGGATGAGTAGTTGTTAAATACAACTTACATGTTGGATAATTTTTGTGTGTCATGTATATCGGACATATATATTTTTCTTTACGGATTTGGAAATCAGTGGAGCCCTTACACGGAGGTAGAATCCACAACGGAATGGAGTAAAAAGTTTAATTAAACTAATTCAGAGTTTCATGAATTCCGAGGACGGAATTCCATTTGTTAGGGGGAAAGAATGTAATACCCCTAATTTCAAAAGGAATAAAAATGGAATTTAAATTTTATTTTTGTGCATTTTAAATTGATTTTGTATCTATATGCTTATGTGTCCAATTGTTTGTTTATTTTAATTCATTGTGTTATTTTTTTTAATTGTTTGTTTATTTTAATTAAGGGTGTAATTCTTTATTTGTTGGTTTATTTTAATTAATTGTTTTATTTATTTTATGTGTTTTAAGTGATTCATTGCTTGCTTATTTGATTTAATTAATGGGTTTTATTAAATTAATTATTTATTAAGTATTTAATTTTTGAACAGGGTAATTATGTAATTCCCATTAACTAGGGTTTTAGATACGTTTTAGTTAGGGTTTTTGGAGCCGTCTCATAAGCATCTGATATGTAACTAAACTGGGTTACTTTGTGGGCCGACGAAGTTAGGGCTCTGTGGATTAGGGTTTTAATTTTACAATTATAAATACCTCAGTATATGTTAAACATAGGGTTACATATTGTCGTAGCTTTTATACGGAAAAGTCTGCCAAATAGAGAGAGTTACAGAGGGAGTTTTGGTGAGAACAGAGCAGTTTGTGAGAATTTCGACTGGGGTTCTAAGGTTTAACCAAGGAGAAGGAAGGAGCAGAGGTTCTAGGAGGTTAGACAAGTTTCAGTGGATGTCGGAAAAACTGAGACCAACGGCAACAAGGGTTTGTTTGTAAACCTATTCAGGCAAGTTCTATCTTCATCTTTCCCTTTAGGCCGTGTTCTGTGCACCTAGATAATCTCTAGGGTTTAATCAAGCAGAAACTGGAATTGATATGTTTATTATGTGTTATATCGTTGGTCTGTATGTGTTGAAATCAATATCTGTTACAGTGTATGTAAGTGTTGTTTCAGTTTTTTGTACTTTAAGCATATGGTTTCTATCGTAGCCTTAGTTTCTGCATTTGATTGCAACTCTTGTAAAGACAATATAGGAACTCTACTGGGGTTATACAAAACTCATAGGGATGTTATTATTCTGTTTTAAATACGTGTGCAATCTGTTCCGTTTCTATTTCTGCATATAGTTTTAGTTTTGATACTAAAAGCTTGGTAAGTTCAATAGCAACCTTAAGCTTTGTAATTGATTTAAATTACTATAATCAAACCTTGGAGATGTTAATAGAGTGATAATAAACCCTTAAGATCAGTTTAAGAAATAAACAGAAGGGTAGGGACTGACCAGAGAACGAGCATATAGGTAAAAACGGAGCAGAGATGAACTGGAGGCTCTCAAGAGGGAGAGAGCCGGCTTTAGAAAGTCAAGAGCCGGCTCCCCTTCAGCAAGAGCCGGCTCCTAGGGAATTGGAGCCGGCTCCAATAGGGGAAGAGCCGGCTCTTCCATTCCAAGAGCCGGCTCCAATTTGTTTTACGTCCAGAAAGTGTTTTATAGGGCTCTGTTTGGTGTTTTGAGCACTGTTTGAGCTTTTGAGTGATTCTAATGAACTGTAGGGACTTAACAGAGGATCCAAGTAGTTAATTTTAAGTGTTATTAAACTTATTGTTGCATGGTTTAAGTCTTTAAGATAAAGGATGAAGCAGTGTAAAAATATACCACGGTGTATGCTACTAACAGAGAAAGGAACTAAATGGCTTGATTAAATTTTAGAAATTTAATAAGACTTCACGGGGGGATTAAATAGTTAATTTTGGGTGTTATTAAGACCCTAAATTGATTTAAGGTTAATTCTAAATTAACGGATCAAACTGTATAAAACTTATGTACAATTGTATACGGTTGGTGGATGGATGAAGTTTTAAATGCTTAAGCTTATTTTTAGGCATTCCAGTGGGATGTAATATATTTATAAAATGGTCTTAAATATATTATAGGGTCATTGATGTGTTAGATGTGATCTATGCAGGCTCTGGATGTTAGTTGTTGATTTATTAAATCATCTCCTGCAACTATAAGGTTAATTGTTTGGATTTAAATTGCTGAAACACTTAAAAATCTTCTGTAATTATTTGGATATTGGTTTTGGATTTTAAATTGCTGTACTATCATTCATAGTCTGTAATTTACATGGTTTTGGTTTTAAGTTGTTGAAATACTAAATACTATTCTGCAACGATGTGGATGGTTGGTTTTGGACTATAAATTACGCGCTTATTATTTATGCCTTGTAATTTACTTGGATATGGAGGATTGTATGCACCGGTATGGGACGGTGGCATACTAGGTATGGTTTAGCTTAAAATGCTAATTCCTGCCTTATGGATTTTAAATTGGTGAACAGTTTTACATGTTCTATCAGTTATATGGATTTTGTGGATTATATGCACCGGTATGGGATGGTGGCATATTGGGGACAGACTGATTCAGAATACTCAGTCCTACCTATTTTGGGAAGAAGGGTACGAATTATAAAAACATAATTCTCCTTATATTTAAGTCTGTGTAGTTGAATAAACTGAATGACTTATTGGATTCCTTATATAAGTTGGTGCAGCTGAATAAGCTGAACGATTTATTGGAATTCCTATGGATGGATTTGAATGGAGTTTAAATATATGGTTATGGTACCACGAGATGAGCTTGAGTCTCAGACTCGTTGGTTAGGACGCGTATATGCAGTGAATGCGTAGTTAGCTATAGTAGGTTGAGGTGTACCCTGTTAGGTCTAGGTATTCATGCCCACCTTTGGGTGCGTTTTCGTATGTTACCTTCTATTCAGGTTGAGACCCCTATTGTAGTTCAGTGAATGTCCCATAGTGTGGATATATATATGTATGGACTAGATAGATATTGTGAGGTATCTACGGTGTATCTGCGTATCGGGTCACTGTATGGATTGCAGTTAGATTAGAACTTGCTCGTGGGCCTGACCCACTCTTCTATTATTCTTTACAGGTGTTCGTTAGTTCCAGGCTGTAGAGCTTGATCGTGCTGAGCAGATACAGTTGTTCACTCCACCGATGACATAGGAGTATATTTTGTGTGTAGACTTGGGTTTTGTTTCCCGTCTTTTGAGTTGAGTGGGTTATTTTAGGGGTCCACTAGATGGATTCCTGAGTTGTATTGGAGAACGATATGTGTTCGTGGTGAATTAGTTGTATCTGAAATATCTTATTTATCAATGGAGTTCTTTTTCTGAGGTTTTCAAATATTGGATTACTCTTTTAGTTTTCATTTCAGCAAATTTTATTTATCTCTTTTGATATAATTATTCTGTGTTCGATTATTTCTAATTGTTTTGATATCCTCGGGTAATCGGGCGTGGGCCTGGCCAACCCACATCCGGAAATCTGGGGGTATCACAAAAGACGTCTCCCTCAAACTTGGAATCAACAACCTACTTGAATTACTATACTAGCAAATTTACATCAAATCTTAAATGGGATAAGAATGATTAAATCATGCATTCTAAAGCAATACAACACAAGATGAAAGAGAGATATGAGATCAAGCCCGAAAGAAAAGTAGCATAACTACGCATAAGGGCACAAGAGAGATTTATTTATTTATTTATTTATCTTTTTTGAATAAACAAAATAAAATTTAAGAAAGTATGAACAAACGTAATGCTGCTTTGAATAAATAAGCCTGAAATTCAAAAAAGAAAAAAGAAAAAGGTCAAACCAAAGATATTCAGATCGATCAAGCTCAGATCGATCTCAGAAACTTTTTCGATCAATCAAACATGCTTAAACCTGTAGACATGTTTGAACATTGAGACAGAGAGGTCTTTGGATGCAAGTTGGATACAGGCTCAAAATTTTATAAGTGTTGAGACTGCAAATCAATCCAAGATAAAGTTGGATCAATCGAAGAACTAAAGATCGATCTAGGAACAAGTTCGAACGATGGGATAGAGAGCTGAAACATGCAGGTTTTCTTCGAATGATTGGATAGAGAGGTGATTGGATGCAGGTGGATGCTGGTATGATGTTCGATCGATTGAACTTCTATTAAGATTGATCAAACAGGTAAAAACTCTTTCATTTTGCATTGCAACCCTAGATGTCTTCATAAACAGGGTCTATTAGATGTGCAGCTTCCAAATATCTTTGGAAGACCTGTCCCTTAATGTAGGGTTTTAATCTCTGCCCATTAACATTAAAAGTGTTTCCCTTTTTCAAATTTTGAATCTCAACCGCCCCATGCGGTGCAACAGAGATGACTTCATAAAGACCCTCCCATTTGGTTCTCAACTTCCCCGGAAAGAGTTTCAATCTAGAGTTGAAGAGCCAAAATTTTTGACTGGGTTCGAAAGACTTCTTCACAATATGCTTATTATGAAAAGCTTTAGTTTTTCTTTGTAGAGTTTGGCATTATCATAAACATTATGTCTCAATTCTTCCAACTCACTTAACTGTAATAATCGGTTCTCTCCGGCTTTATCTAGGTCAAGATTAAGCTTTTTAACCGCCCACAAGGCTTTATGTTCCAACTCAACCGGAAGATGGCAAGGCTTTCCATATACAAGTCTATAAGGAGACATGCCAATGGGAGTCTTATATGCCGTCCGGTAAGCCTACAAAGTATCGTTTAATTTCCGTGACCAATCTTTCCAGGTAGTGTTAACCGTTTTCTCAAGAAATTGCCTAATTTCCTGGTTAAACACTTCTACTTGCCCACTTGTTTGAGGATGGTAAGGAGTAGCTACTTTATGAGTAATGAGGTGCTTAAGAAATAAATGCCTTAAGAATTGGTTATAAAAATGCTTTCCTCCGTCACTTATCATAGCCCTAGGCATACTAAAACGAACAAAGATATTGGATTTGATGAATTGAATAACCACGGAATGGTCATTTGTTTTGGTAGCACATGCTTCCACCCACTTGGAAACATAATCAACGGCAAGGAAAATATATTGATGAATTAAAGATTTTTACAACAAGGATATTTGTCAAGGGCATCATATCTCTTCTTGACATTGATCCCATCTTTTGACATCTCTCACACGACTTACAAAAGTTGTAAGCATCTCTCTGGATAGTGGGCCAAAAGAGCGTACTTTGAAGAACCTTCAAGGCGGTCTTTGTAATATCCCCAATTTTAAAAGGATAGTCTCGGTATTTATTTATTTGTTTTAATTGTATTTTTAATTATTTAATTAATTATTTGACTAATTGTTTATGTGTTTAATTGAATTAGGTATTACTTGATTATTTGATTATGTGTCTATGTATTATTTTTATTTGTCTATGTGTTAATTGTTTAATTAAATTATGTGTTTAAATGGTGTTTTGATTAATTGTAAATTAAATGTTTTCTTTTCTTTTATTATTTTATTTTATTTTTCTTTTATGGTTATGGTTAGTAGTAATGAGTTAACCAATTGGGTCCCATGAATTACTTGGATAGGAGGTTGGATGTGTATGGATTATTACCCATGGATAGTGTATGTATATATATAGATATATATTATATATATATATATAAAGGAAAGTAATTTATTAATTACTTTTATGGTAAATTGGGTAGTAATATTTAATCTGATGTATATGTTTTATATTTAAATAATAAAAATATACATAGATTTGATACGTGTTATGTTTTAAGTTACTTTATAATATTATGGTAACTTAAGTATTATTGGATAATCCATTAATAAATAATGGAATGTATATAATTTATTTATTTAATAAACATATACATAAATTATATACGTAACATATTTTACTTACCTTTTTAATATATCTATAAAAGATAAAGTAATTTATTAATTACTTTTATGGTAACTTGGGTAGTAATATTTAATCTTATGTATATGTTTATTTAAATAATAAAAATATACATAGATGTGAAACGTGTTATGTTTTAAGTTACTTTATAATATTATAGTAACTTAAATATTATTGGATAATTCATTAATAAATAATGGAATGTGTATAATTTATTTATTTAATAAACATACACATAAATTATATACGTAACATATTTTGCTTACCTTTTTAATATTTTTATTTATTTATTTATTTTTAGTTGACTTGGATTGGGAAAAGGGTTAGGGTTATTTTATTTAGCCTATAAATATATAGCTATAGGTTGAAAAGGGGGGTTAGAAATATTCACATGATATATTCTAGAGAGATAGTGTTAGAGAGGGAAGGAGGAAAATGAAGGAATGAGGAGAAAAACTCTGTAGAGAGAAGATCAAAGAAGAAGAAGTTTAACTTTCGATCCGAAAGTTTAAGGCAAGTTCTTCTTCTATTTCTTTCCCTTTGGTTCGTGTTTCTGTACATGCCTAGGAAATTTCAGGATCTATTAAACACATAAAATTAAATAATTATGCATATTTAATTGGATTAGAACATAGGTTTTATGAATTTGGTTCATATCTGTTCTTGTGTTATGAATTGATAAATGCATGATTTTTATTTGATTTCTAGTGTGAATTTTTACATGTTTAAATTATATATTTTTCATATCTGTGGAATGATGGAACATAGAAACATGCCTAGGATTCCTGAACATTAAATAGGAACTAGGTTTGGGTTTGAATAAATTTAAATAGACTCAAGTATAATGATGCTTGCTATTTGAATGTTTTAAACAAACGAATGGATTTAATCTTTTAATATGTTTTAGCAATTGAGATTAAATGTGTAGGATGAAATGGATATGGAGAATGCTTATTTAACGGTATAACAAAATATCATTATATGTATAACATTCAGTTTATGTAGGATATATGATATAGGAAGCTTAAATAAATAATAAGTCATTCCTATTTTGTGATAACTTGATATCATATTATCATAGTTATTTCTGGATTGTTTGATGTATTTCCTTAATCGTTACATCAATTGTTGGATTGTGTGGTTTAATGCACCGGTATGGGACGATGGCATTCTAGGGACGGATTAACTTATCAGTTAAGTCCTACCTATTTTATATAAGGGAATGGATTAAGTAAAATGTTAAGTCTTACTTATATTCAAGTCAGGTCAGCTGAATAAGTTAAATGACTTATGGAGGATTAATTTATTATATAAGGGAATGAATTAACTAAAATGTTAAGTCCTACTTATATTCAAGTCAGGTCAGCTGAATAAGTTGAATGACTTATAAAGGATTAATTTATACTGAATAGGATGGTTACTAGATTATATATATAAATATTAGTATGGTGCCATAATATGAGCTTGAGTCTCAGGATCAGTGGTTAGGGTGCGTATATCGCCAGGGATGTGTAGCTAGATATAGTGTAGTTGTGTACCCTGATAGGTCTAGGTACTCATGCCCACTATATGTGCGTTTTGCATGTTTCCTACTATTTAGGTTGAGACAACCCTATAGTCTAGTGAGGTTCCTTTAGTGTGTATATATATATATACGGACTACTAGTTACTGTTGGATTGACTAGGATGTATACGTGTATCGGATCTCTGCTTGGACTGTAGTAGAGTAGAACTTGTTTGTGGGCCTGACCCACCATTATTTTTCAAGTGTTCGTCAGGAGTAGAGGTTGTTCGTGCTAAGTAAGGATCAGTCTACTTCATTCCTCCGATGCTACATAGGAGTTCCTTTATGATTCAGTTTCCTGATTTAGACAGTTATTGCTGTCATCTGTTTAGTTTGGATTTTCTAGGGGTCCACACAGTATGGATTCCCGAGTTGTATTTTGGAGAATCAGTTGTATCAGAAGAGTTTATTAATTAATAGAAATATATTCTGAGGTTTATTATTAGATTATCATTTTTGTTTCTTGTCAGCATTTTATTTAGTCTTCTTTATTCTTTTGTACTCTGTGTTCATTTATTATCAATTTGTTTTTGATATCCTTGGGTATTCGGGCATGGGCCTGGCCAACCTGCATTCGGAAATCCAGAGGTATCACAGTCTTCTTTGCACTAAAATGCTCACCACATGCAAGCGTATGACAAAACACATGAACAATTGGAATTTCACTCTCCGGAATGCATCTCCTCACAATTTGATCCGGACAATAACGATACAAGACAGGGTTTTCCCAATAATAATTCTGGATGTTGGCAAAGAAACAATTCTTCTCGTTCTTTGACCAAGAAGTTGGAAGCTTGCCAATTGCCAAATAATTCATAATGTCGGCAAACCAAGGCATTTGCCCATTGGAGATTTGAAAGAGTTGTTCATCCGGAAAAGAGTCATGAATAGGTGGGCTAGGGGAAGGTTCTATCAATAACCTTGAAAGATGATCGGCAACCACATTTTCGGTGCATTTCTTGTCCTTGATTTCAAATCAAATTCCTAAAGAAGCAAAATCCATCTAATCAATCTAGGTTTTGTTTCCTTCTTTGTCAAAAGATGTCTCAAGACAGTATGATCAGAGTAGACAACAACCTTAGACCCTAAGAGATAGGACCGAAATTTATCAAGGGTTTATACTACGACAAGTAACTCTTTCTCGGTAGTGGAGTAGTTCAATTGAGCTCCCGAGAAATTTTTGCTTGCATAATATATGGCACATGGAAGCTTTCCTACTCTTTGTCCCAAAATTGCTCCCATGGCATAATCTGAAGCATCACACATTATTTTAAATGGTAATGACCAATTGGGAGGCTGCATGATAGGAACGGATGATAACATTTCATGTAATTTATGGAAAACGTCAAGGCATGCTTGATCAAAGACAAAAGGAGTTTCCTTGGCGAGAAGATTGCACAAGGGTCTAGCAATTTTGCTAAAATCTTTGATGAAACGGCGATAGAATCCGGTTTGACCTAGAAAGGAGCGAACTTCTCTCACCGTAGAAGGTGGAGGTAATTTAGAAATGAGCTCAACTTTTGCTTTATCCACCTCAATTCCCCTTTTTGAGATGACATGACCCAAAACAATACCTTCTTGAACCATGAAATGGTTCTTTTCCTAACTAAAAACAAGGTTTGTTTCACGACATCTTTTAAGTACTAAGTTTAGATTCTTAAGGCATGCATCAAATGAAGACCTAAAGATAGAAAAATCGTCCATAAAGACCTCTAGATACTCTTCCACCATGTCTGAGAAAATTGACATCATACACCTTTGAAATGTGGCACGGGCATTGCACAAACCAAATGGCATCCGTCTATAAGCAAATGTGCCGAATGGACAAGTAAATGTGGTTTTCTTTTGGTCTAAGAGGTCAAGGGCTACTTGATTGTAACCCGAATAGCCATCAAGAAAGCAATAGAATTGTTGCTCGGCCAATCTCTCTAGGATTTGATCAATAAATGATAAAGGGAGGTGATCTTTTCTAGTGGCGGCATTCAATTTTTCGGTAATCAATGCAAACTCGCCATGAATTGGCGGCACACTTAGAAATTGCCTCACCTTTTGCATTTTCAACCACCGTAATTCCCGATTTCTTGGGAACAACTTGAGTTGCACTCACCCATTTGCTATCAGAGATTGGATAAATAATACCGGCATCTAAAAGCTTAACTACCTCTTTCTTAACCACTTCTTTCATGTTTAGATTAAGTCTCCTTTGGGCATCCCTAAAAAGTTTTGCATCCTCTTCCATAAGTATGCGATGCATGCAAATAGAAGGATCAATTCCCTTAAGATCCGCCACACTCCATCCTAGGGCTTCTTTGTTCTCTTTAAGCACATTTAAGAGCATATCTTCTTGGTCCTTTTCAAGACTTGAAGAGATGATGACCGGAAGAGTGTCTTTTGGGCCTAGGAATGCATACTTGAGATTAGAAGGTAGAGTTTTAAGCTCAAGAGTTGGTGGAGAGACTAGAGATGGGACTGGTGGAGTGCTAGAGAGTGGAGGAAGAGGTTCTATTGGAGTTTTCCAAGGTGAAAAATCTAAGCTTGCAACAGATTCCATGAGATTGCTTACTTCATTCATCGATTTTTCATCATCAAACCCACAATTGCCATACATTTCAAGAAGACAAGAAGCAAGAGGATCATCAGATAGGAGAGATGAAATGTTATCCTCAATTAGTTTTTTCATAACTATGGTTGGAATTGATTCTTCAACAACCTCATCCAACACATTTATAAGACAACACTCGTTTTCATCTATAGGATGTCGACTTGCATTGAAAATATTAAGCTTGACCATCATATTACTAAAAGAAAGGTCTATAACCCCGGATCTACAATTGATGGTTGCATATACGGTAACAAGAAATGGCCTTCCCAAGATAATTGGGATATGGTTGGTAGGATTGCCAACCGATTCGGTGTCAAGAACTACAAAATCAACTGGGAAGTAGAACTTATCAATTTTGATGATAATGTACTCAACCATGCCCCTAGGTGTTTTAACGGATCTATCGGCCAATTGAAGTGCCACCGAAGTTGGCTTCAACTCATTCAAACCTAGTTGGACATACACGGAGTAAGGAATCAAATTAACACTCGCTCCTAAGTCAAGAAGAGCTCTACGAACTTCATGGTTTCCAATCACACAAGAAATGGTCGGTGCACCGGGATCTTTGAACTTAGGTGGAGTGTTATGTTGAATGATGGAGCTTACTTGCTCCGTGAGAAACACTTTTTTAGGGTTTTGTCCCTTGCTCTTCCTCTTTTGTGTACAAAGATCTTTCAAAATTTTTGCATAAGGCGGAATTTTCCTAATTGCATCTAAGAGAGGAAGATTTATGTTAACTTGTTTAAAAATTTCCATCATGTCATGAATTTTTCCTTCTTGCCTCCCAAAAGGCGAAGTCTCTTTTAAAGCATAAGGGAAGGGAGTTTTTGGCTCATAAGACCTTGCAACTAAAGGAATTGATGAAAAAGCTTGAGAATTCAGATTAGGGACATTTTTATCCAAGGAAGTAGGAGTAGGATTGGAAACGGGACGGGTGATAACTTTTGATTGCACCAGTTCACTATCTTCTTTTGGTTGTTCAACCCTATTGTCAACTTGTCTATCACTTCTGAAAGTGGTGATGGCTTGCACTTGTGCCTGGGAAAAATACCCCAATGTGGAGTTTGCTTCCAAAAAATGTTGAGCTTTTGGGTTCCTCTCGGATTGACTAGGTAATTTACCCACTTCTCTTGCATTCAATGCATTAGCTATAGTCCCAATTTAGGATTCAAGCTGTGATATAGATTGAGAATGAGAATGCAATAAATTGGTGTTCATTTCTAAACTCCCCAAACCCACCAAAACTTTATCTTCGAATGTAGGATTGCTAGAAGGTGCATGAGGATAATGAGAACAAACTTGGGAATCATAAATTTGAGGATGTGAGAAGTGATTCATTCTTTGGTGATGAGAAGAAGAAACAAATCCTTGAGAACTTCCATTCCTATTATGAGGTGGAATGTATTTGCTTCGAAAATTTATAGCTTGATAAGGACTTGAGTTTTCATTCCACATTGGGACATATGCACTTGAATAAGGATGAGCAAATGTAGCATTGACTTGTTCAAAATGTTCATTAAACACATGTCCATGGGGATAATTGGAAATACTATGTAGAACACTTGAGCATGTCATGCAAGGCTCACAAGGATGAGAAACATGATGAAGAGAAGATGATTTGATAGCCGGTCTTTGACTCAATAAGAATTGATCAAGTTTTTTAGAAAGAGTCTTAACTTCGGCTACAATTTCCTTTGATTCTTCAATTTGACACACTTTTGCATTTTTCTCCTTTTTATTAGAATCATGATCAAACCGAGAAATGTGATATTTGTGCAAAGAGTTTTCACTCATTTTCTCAAAAAGGTGCCAAATATCATCTTCATGTTTTCCAAAATATGAGCTTCCACATGATGTATCAAGTATGTCCTTATGCATGTCGGATAGGCTTTCATAGATGTGGACATTTTCTTAGCAAGTCATTCAATCTCTCCCAAGCCTCATGCAACAACTACCCTTTCCTTTGAGAAAATTCTCTAATCGAAGCTCGTATTACATTGGTCAAGCTTACGGGGTAAAATTTTCTTAAAAACTCATTTTGCATTTGCATCCAAGATGTTATTGAATTTGCCCCCAAAGTATTGAACCAATACTTTGCTTTGTTTTTTAGTGTGAAAGGGAAGAGAAGTAGTCTAAAAACTTCTTCCGGGACATTCATGTACTTCACGGTGGAGCATATTTCTAGAAATTCATTGAGATGTTTATACGGCTCCTCACCATCTAAGCCATAAAATAGTGGACACATTTGAATGGTCTCGGGCTTAATTTCATATTGATTGGCCTCAAAATTAGGAAGCATGATGCAAGTTGGTGTATGGTATTCATGAAGATTATAATAATCACGAAGGATCATTGGAGGAATTGGAGCTTGAACTCAGGGAGGAAATTGATTGAAAGGATGATGCTCCATGAAGTTTGGGTCTAAATAACTGAGATGGCCCTCTAGATTCTCCATTGGTTATGATGGGGTTGGTTAAGACTGCATGAAATTCAAATAACATGACAATGAAATCAACTAAGCAAACACTTCACTCCCGCAACAAATCAATCAACAAACCTCCATAAACAATGATCCCATACTCCCATACTATCAACAATATGCAAAGAAAAGTAATTTGCCTCCACGTGGGCTAACGATTTATCTACGAATTGAAAAACAAGCCTCCATGCGGACCGACGATTTAACTAGAGATTGAGTTAAGAAAGAGCTCACAAAGGGTCCTTTAGCACTTAAATTCAATTTTTAATTTTAGCCTTGTAAATTTTTTAGATTTCAGCTTTTTCCTTGCTTTTGCTTAGCTCCTTGCTTGAAATGCTCTTTTGCTCACCTTCTTTTCAATGCACCTAGTCAAACAAGAACCAACACAATAAGTAATCAAAATGAAAACAAAGTAAAGACACGATCAAAAGAGTACTAATTCCTAATTGATTCCACAAATACGACATTGCCTTCAATCAATCCCCGGCAATGGCGCCAGAAACTTGGTGTTACTTCGGGTGTCGCACCCCAAAATTCAAAGTTTGTGCACCAAAAGATAATGGTGTAGAGCTATGATGAATGTGGCCAAGTTTTACATTTAGAAATTGCCACTATTACCTTTCACTAAAAATATAGTTAGGACAAGTAGGGATCGTCCCAAGGGATTGGTGGGTCGTATTAGGTTGTGGAATCGAGATTGAGGTTAGTAGGTCAAGTGATCAAAAGATTGGTTGGTAGTTGAATTATACTAAGATGCAATTTAAACTAAAGTAGGCAATTAAATGTAATGGAGAGAAAATAAGATAGAAATCTTAGGGTTTAGAGATCACCACTAAGCATAGCATTTCTACACCCTTAATGAATGATTAATGAGGAGAAAAATATGTATTGCAACATAGTGTGTGTGTGTGGTTGTTTCAACAAGTATGGATGACAAATTAAGCATATATTGTCTAAGCAACACGGTGGATAGCACAATATATGAAATTAAGCCATTAATCCTTTTTTTAAGCTCACAATCCAAATACATCACAAGTTTAGAGATATATGTTACTTGCTTTAATAAGTATGGAACATCAAACAACAAGTATGGATTGTCCTCCCATTTAACACCTAAACTACAACTACACTACAATTAGGCTAATGATATGAAATTAAACTAATTAAACTAAGGGAGAGACATAATCCATTAAGAAATGAGTATGAACCATCAAACAAACCATAAGAACATTCCATTAAGCACTAAGTCTTGACAATCTCTAGATCTATAGCATTAATACACATAGACAAGCATCAATAACACAAGAAATATAGATAAACACATGAACATCTATTCTAGCATACATAAACATATGGATATAATGAAATGATCAATTGGAAGCATTCAACCACACAAATCATTGAATAAACAAGACCTATATACATAAAAGTGTCAAAACATGTATCACAATACAAATCCCCTCAAAAATACATAAATCAAGATGTAGAAAGCATGCTTAGGGCTAACTCTAGCCCCAAGAGGATGTCTAGCCACTCATGGATGGTGTCCTCCAACCCTCAAGGGCTAACTCCATGGTAGAGATTGCTCCTCCTCTTGGTTGATGGAAGAACTCCAAGCTTGTGCCTCTTGCCTCCTCCTTTCCTTTCTTCTTCACTAAGAATATGGAAATTGTGTCTCTATCTACTCTCAAGTCTCTTTCTCAAAAAGTGGCTCATATTTCTTATATAGGTAGGTTAAATATCACCCCAAATGAGCTGGGCTCGTACACCAATATTCCTTCCAATGATTGGATATGAGATAACTTTTAGTGAGCTGGAAATTGGATTTTCTTGGGATTTAGGAAGTTCGATCGATCGAACTTGTGGTGAGATCGATCGAATATGGCTGAGATCTATCGAATTTAAGCTGGATTAATCCTCTATGGCGGCACCTTTTTGGATAAAACCAAATCTGAGATATTTTGAAGATATTTTTGGGAAAAAGACAAATGTGGTAGGTAGGGTGGTACAAGTGGATAAGATAGAATCTTTTCGATCGATCGGAAGAAAGTTGAATCGATCGAACTTTGTGGGATCTTTGGATAAGGACAAAAGAGCTTGGATCCTTCTTAGAATGCTGAGATTGATGAACTTTCGATCAATTGAATATTTTCTGAGATCGATCGAACTTGCTAAATTTCCACCACTTGCTTCCTTTTGCTCCCACTTTGCTCCTTTCTTCGATTCATCTCAAGATTGCTTCAATTATGCTCTTATTTAGCTGAGTTAGCTTATTTTGGGGATAAGTACTTGAAAATGGAAATAATACAAAATCAATCTAAAGCGGAAAAATAAGACAGATAAAGGTTCTAGAATACCTAAGCTTAAGGGGTTTAAATGCGCACTTTTCAGCGCTCATCACTCCCTAACCGTCTACTCTGAGACTCATGCTCATATCACGGTACATAAAAATATATTTAAAGTTCTATCATATCCATCCATAAGAAATCCAATTCGTCGTTCAGCTTATGCAGTTTCTTTGACTTAACATAGATAACAAGTAATCCCGTCAGTCATTCAGCTTGTGCAGCTTCTTTGACTTAAGTATAAGTAGGATTTATATTATAACCCATTCCCTTATTCTGTATAGGTAGGATTTAGTGTTTTGAAACTAATCCGTCCCTAGTATGCCACTGTACCATACCGGTACATACAATCTATCCATCAAGTAGTTGATAATACAGATAATAAATGTAACTTCCAACTAATCCACAGAGTCCATATAATTGCTAGACCATAAATAAATGTTTATATTAATTAATTCCATACAAAGCATAATAGAATTTTGTAACCTAACACGCTTGTCTTATTCCACTGTTACATGATTCTCGCATAATTTATAACACAGAGAATAAACATAAACATCCTTTAATCCGTGATAAACATAATAATGATAATAAATCCATTAGCATGCTTACTTGATACCACTTAAACATGATTTAGATTATAAACCATTCACAGAAAAATTGCTACAAACTATGTTAAGCAATTTAAATCTTCCACCTCCAAATAGTATACTAATTTACTTAAAAATTATATACTATTCAAGCAATACACATCAGTTGATTTGTTATTATGCCTCCTGGAGCCTTAATATGACTTTAAGCATCATTAAAACTATCCACATACAGCCCTAAATCCATCTAGAATGACAAAAACCAACCCAGAAAACCAAAATACGCCAAAACTGCAACAAAAGGGGGTGGAACCGCCTCCCCCACATGGGGAGCTGCCTCCCCCTTGAGTGGAGCCGGCTCCACACCACCTAAAGCCGGCTCCACCCTTATGGGAGGCTGCCTCTTCCCCCTCTCTTCTTATCTGCTTGTTTTCCTTCACCTTTTCCCTTTCCGGTGATGTCCAGTTTTATCTGTCCTTGACTTTAAAGGTTTCTACTGATTAAAATTAAGTTCTAATGTTCCAGAGATTTTAGAAATCATTAATCTTTAATCCACTTCAATTTGAACAGAAATATGCAAGGAAAAATTAAAACAAGCAAATACAAAACATGTAAACACATACAGTTACAGACGAACCCCAAACATGTAAACCAGATTAATGTTAATACTTCCCAGTGTGTTACAGACTAATTCAACTATTTATGCATCAATTTACATGAATTAATTCAAGAGTTACGCAAGAACGAATTTAAAACAACCAATACATAGCTTGTAAACATAACCAGTTTTTAAGCATTCAGACATGCAATCCGGTTTAATTTTAATCTTTATTTAGTCCTGGAGTTGCATTAGACATGTAAAGAACACGAGCCAAAGGAAGAGAGTTAGGATTAAAACTTGCCTTTAGCCTTGCATCGTCGTTTTCCCAAGTTCTCCGGCGATTCCTATTGAAATCCCTCCTCTGCTTTTTCTCTGCCTCCAATAACGTGAATAGGGTTCTAAAACCCTAGTTAGACGTATGGTACATATTTATAGACAACAAAAATCCTAAGTCCAATTAAACCCTAAACCTAAACATAATCGGCCTATAAACAAAACCTACTTTATAAACACTATGTCTGCTACCAATTTACAAAGCCACTTTAAAAAAAAATTAAAACATTTAAATTCAATTAAAACAATGACTCACGTATGTAATTTAAATACACAATTAAACAGTTAAACCACCAAGTAAAATAAAAATAATTAAATAGTTAAATCAAACCAAATAATTAAATAATTAAATAATTAAGCAAATACGCAATTAATCACACAAAATAAAATAAAATAATAAATAAAATGCCGAGACTATCCTTTTAAAATTAGGGGTATTACACGTGGCCCTATCAAAATTTGACAAGTGTCTCACAATAAAAAATTGAAGCACACAGAATCAAATTCTCTAACCTAGTAGAATCCAATTAAAAACCCTTTTTTTTTCTCCCTCTCTCTCTCTCTTCTTGGCTTTCCCTTTATTTACTTTTCAGACTCAACTCTTCTCTCTCCTTTAAACCCAGACAACTCTTTTCTCTCCTTCAAAACCCAAACAACTCTTCTACGGACCTTTCCCAATACTTTCTCTCTCTACCCATCAGTGTTGGAGTGTTGCGTTGATATTTCTTCACCGAATTATGAATGCAATCTATTGTACAAATTAAATGTATAGCTTTAACAAATTCAGAGATAATTTTAAGGCTTATTGTTGAGAGAGATGAAGAGGCAAAAGAGAGAATGAAGAAGTATGTGGTTTTTTTTTTTTTTTTTGGTGGTGAAAACGGATTTTTGTGAGGTGGGGGGTTTCGAATACAGCGGTGATAAACTTCATTGCTTGTACAGGGCAATGAAGATAGGGGTGGTGCCGAGGTCACTGAGTTCGGACCATATGATGGTTTTGGGGTGGAGGGTGGGGACTAAGAAACGGTAGCACTGGTGGGGGAGGAGAGGTGGTGGTAGAGACTAAGCCAAAAAGGCCATTGTTATGCTTTGAGTTCACTTTTTCTCTCTGTATATCAGTTTTGGATCTGAAAAGTAAAAAAAAGGGAAAGCAAAGGAGAGAAAGAGAGACAAAAAAATAGGTTTTTAATTGGATTTTACACGGTTAGAGAATTTGATTCTGTGTGTTTCAATTTTTTATTGTGAGACACGTGTCAAATTTTGATAGGGCCATGTCAGGTTGTAGGACAAAACTTGTCCTGATAGGGCAGGATCCAAACATTACTTTGTTGATGGTTAGTCCTTCTATCATCATAAATATAAACAAGTGTTTTGGTTCCTACCTTTGATCTATTTAATCCTACTATGCCTATCATTATGACACCTAAATGCATTAGATCTAATTTAATTTTTTCTAATTCATGATAAGCTTATGGTGTTATGAGGTCTAATACAACTTGATTATTAATTATACTTATTCTTCTTTAACTAAGATGATTATATATTTTACTCTGAAAATCCAACAGATTATTGGAATAAAGATTAATTTTATTGGATACTTTCTTCATTCATCTTTCTATATAATTTTGTGCATCTTGTTCATTATCATATAAATCTTTTACACGCATTATCTCTTTGGCTTTTCTAAGAATAATGGCCATTCTTTATATGGTTGTAATAAATTTACTCGCTTGGTGCTTTTAATCGAGAAAGGATTAGTTGATAATTTTATATCTTTTATTTTGTCTAAGAGTTCAGCTATTTCCTTAGAAGATTCTCTAGGAATACTTTCTTGTATTACCTCTAATTTTTCTTCAAGTTTATTAACCTTTTCAGATAATTGGAGTACTAACTGAATTAAAAAGTCATTTTGTCTAATATATATATATATATATATATATATATATATTGGTAGATTTTACGTCAGTCATGAAACTTGTAAATCCTATATGTTCTTTATCTATTTTAGGCTAATGCTTATAGGTAATCAAGATTACTAGTGCTCATAAATTATTGCAATAACCTTTGAATATCTTCTTTTAATGATTTTAAATAATCTGTAATTATTTTTTGATTTTCTGCTATATTTTTTACATCAATGTTTATATCTTTAATGATGGAATTTATAATTTTATTATCTAAATTTTCGGGGTTAGACTTTTGTTCAACTATTGTTTTAATATAATCTAAATTTTCACTGAGTCGTTTTATAGAGGTATCTAGGTTATTAAAATCTATTCCGTTCATAAACCTAATTAAAATATTTGTCGTCTAGCTTCTAAAATATTCTGTACAAGAATAATTCTAGATCTAAGTTCTTCTATTATTCGTTGAAGGCTGTGCGTTGTATTTTCGGATTCTCGTGAAGTGTAACAGTTCCTAAGTGCTATTTGAAAATATTCTAGAATTGCTAAAAGTTCTTTTTTGGATAAATTATGCATAAAATAAACCTTAGGGATGAAAATATAATTTTAACTTATGATAGGGGTTCAAATAGAAAGACTTCACTTTTGGTTCATGATATAATAAATATGCAAACTACACTCATAGTTTGGTAATATATTTTTGCTACCACTTATATGCAAAAATCCCTAGATATTAAAGATACAACATGACATCACGTGAATTACTAATAAAGGTATCTATATATATATATTTTGTTTCTTTTGAATTAGTTTATTGTCAATTCACTTCAAAATAATATGTTTTCTTTAGAGTATGTATTCTGGGAGTTCGTAGCACTCAACATTTGACCTTAAGCTTCACTTTAAAATGACTGAAGTGGGTGATTAATGTAAAAAAATGTACCATATTTTATTTCTATAACTAAATGCCAATGCATATTGCATGATTTTGAATGTTTAACTACCGGCGGCTAACTCGATTCTTTCTTATCGAAATGATGACGACTTCTTAGTTTGTTTATCAAAGCTTTGACAATGGAATGGTATTATTGTACAACTACAAAAATTATTGAGGGATAAAATTAATTTTACAAATTGCATGTCTTACATTATTGTCCTAATTATAATTTCAAAAAGTTGGTGATACGGATAACATTAAAATAGGAGCCAACTTGTCTGGGTGTCAGAGGGATAAAATTAATTTTACAAATTGCATGTCTTACATTATTGTCCTAATTATAATTTAAAAAAGTTGGTGATACGGATACCATTAGAATAGGACCTCCCCCCCCCCCCCCCCCCCCCCGGCGCCGCGGCGGCCGCCACACATGCCTTTCATTATAATACCTAAATACATTATATCTAATTTAATTTTTTCTAATTTATGATAAGCTTATGGTGTTATGAAGTCTAATACTACATGATTATTAATTATACTTATTCTTCTTTAACTAAGATGATTATATATTTTACTCTGAAAATTCAACAGATTATTGGAATAAAGATTAATTTTATTGGATACTTTCTTCATTCATTTTTCTAAATAATTTTGTGCATCTTGTTCATTATCATATAAGTCTTCTACACGCATTATCTCTTTGGCTTTTCTAAGAATAATGGTCATTCTTTATATGGTTGTAATAAATTTACTCGCTTGGTGCTTTTAATTGAGAAAGGATTAGTTGATAATTTTATATCTTTTATTTTGTCTAAGAGTTCAGCTATTTCCTTAGAAGATTCTCTAGGAATACTTTCTTGTATTACCTCTAATTTTTCTTCAAGTTTATTAACCTTTTCAGGTAATTGGAGTACTAACTGGATTAAAAAGTCATTTTGTCTAATATATATATATATATTGGTCGATTTTACGTCAGTCGTGAAACTTGTAAATCCTATATGTTCTTTATCTATTTTAGGCTAATGCTTATAGGTAATCAGGATTACTAGTGCTCATAAATTATTGTAATAACCTTTGAATATATTCTTTTAATGATTTTAAATAATCTATAATTATTTTTTGATTTTCTGCTATATTTTTTACATCAGTGTTTATATCTTTAATGATGGAAATTATAATTTTATTATCTAAATTCGGGGTTAGACTTTTGTTCAACTATTATTTTAATATAATCTAAATTTTCACTGAGTCATTTTATAAAGGTATCTAGTATATTAAAATCTATTCCGTTCATAAACCTAATTAAAATTTTTGTCATCTAGCTTCTAGAATATTATGTACAAGAATAATTCTAGATCTAAGTTCGTCTATTATTCGTTAAAGGCTATGCGTTGTATTTTCGGATTCTCGTGAAGTGTAACAGTTCCTAAGTGCTATTTGAAAATATTATAGAATTGCAAAAAGTTCTTCTTTGGATAAATTATGCATAAAATAAACTTTAGGGGTAAAAATATAATTTTAACTTATAACAGGGATTCAAATAGAAAGACTTTACTTTTGGTTCATTATATAATAAATATGCAAACTACACTCATAGTTTGGTAATATACTTTTGCAATGACCACTTTTATGTAGAAGTCCCTAGAAATTAAAGATACAACATGACATCACGTGAATTACCAATAAAGGTATCTATATATATATATATATATATATATATATATATATATATATATTTTGTTTCTTTTGAATTAGTTTGTTGTCAATTCACTTCAAAATAATATGTATTCTTTAGAGTATGCGTCACCATTTTCGGGGAGTTCGTAGCACTCCACATTTGACCTTAAGCTTCACTTTAAAATGACTGAAGTGGGTGATTAAAGTAAAAAAATGTACCATATTTTATTTCTATAACTACATGCCAATGCATATCGCATGATTTTGAATGTTTAACTACCGGCGGCTAACTTGATTATTCGTTATCGAAATGATGACGACTTCTTAGTTTGTTTATCAAAGCTTTGACAATGGAATAGTATTATTGTACAACTAAAAAAATTATTGAGGGATAAAATTAATTTTACAAATTGCATGTCTTACATTATTGTCTTAATTATAATTTCAAAAAGTTGGTGATACGGATAACATTAAAATAGGAGCCAACTTGTCTTAATGGATCAAAATAAGAAAGTTACACAAGCACTAGTAAATAAATATATTTTTAACATGTTTGGGGAAGTGATTAAAATTTTCATATTTTTTTACTAATTTGTTGGTTGATAAAATTAAAAATTAAGCATTAAAAATTTCAAGTACCGAATATTAAGTGATGATGAAATTTTAATTGTTGAATATATTAATTTGAAAAACTTGTTTGATAATGTTTTAATTTTAAGTGCTGAATTTATTAAAATTATTGGTTAAATACAAAAGCTGAAGTCTGAAAATTGTAATGATTACGTTTTTGCCCTCAGTACTCATGACAATTTGATACTTATAATAATAAAACAACCAATTTCACTCAATGAAATATATTAATTTACTGATTTCAAATGCAAAATCTTTCACAATATGAATTTGGATAAAAATTACACAAATAAAAATTTAAAATATATGGTTTCAATATGGATTACAAAAGTAAAAATTTAAAATATATAGGTTAAATATGGATTAAAGATTAAAGATAGTTAAAAGGTAGTATATAAAGAAAGAATTATATGAATTTGCTCTATCATATAATTCATTTTCATTAATATTTAATCAATAAGTAACAACCAACCAAATATCATCAAGAGGGCTAAGAATCTGACCTTCACGCTTAGAGGTTTTAGAAACTCTAGAGAAGCGTTAGTGAGAGTGCCAAGAGAAGGGTTCACACTCAAGAATGAGAGGGCTCTCAACAGTACAATTATTTGAGGGTAAAATTGTCATTAAAAATATTTTAAAACTTAAACCCTTTTTCTCTCTTCTACAATAGGTAACATTACTTTTACTTAAAAATTTGGCCTTTTTAAGTTGTACTTGATGTGTGAACGCACTTATTTTAAAAAATTACTTGTCATCCTCTGCATTAAGCGCTAAATTACAAAATGAAACACCCCCTAACTTTTATCTTCTCGTTTTTTTTTTCTTTTTCTTTTGCCCTTTTCCCTCACATACTTTCCCTCCTCTCTAACAAGTAGTCTCCTTCCTTGCTCATTATATCTCCACTCAATACTCATTGTAATTTACTTAAATTATTTTGTAATTTTATTAATTTTTGTTTTTATAAAATTGTGTACTTATTTTTACTTATATTGTTGAATATTAAAATTTTTTGTTTTTGTTTTTTTTTTTTTAATCCTTATCTCTTACGTTTTTTTTTTTCTTCACTGAGTTCTTTTTGCCCCCCTCCTCTCCTTTTCAGTAGCCAATACGGTGTATTTAATATTTGAGCCACAAAAGTTTTTATTCATCATATATTGTTAGACCCCAACTAATAGTATGCATTAATAGTAGGTCCTATAATTAAATTTTTATATGTTGAAGTAGGATTCTGCATGATCTCGAAACGACACCATTTCTATGCAATAAAAAGGTGAACCTTGATTGACACCAGTGCGGCGCCTACTAAGAGCTCTCCGATGATCAAGTTAGTTACTGGAGTTCTGAAGTAAAAATAGGAGTTTAATGTATTAATTGTCCTGTACCTTTTTGGTTGGTGCGACGTCATATTTATAACGATGCTCTGGTACAACTGTTACGCCTTGTTGGGAATTGAGGAGATATTCAAGGAGACTCTTCCTTTTGAATTTGAATTGTTGTCATCTACTTGTTATCAGCTCAATTGTCTCCATTTAATTTCAAATTAGTCAACTATGGTTGAACTACCCTATCCAATTTGTTTGGACTATCTTATTTAAATTATTCTTATCAGTTACCCCCCATTCCCAAACTTACTGGTCAAGTATCGGGAATGCCACACACTGCTTTTCTTCTTTTTTTCGAGTCAAGTTATTTTCAATCCGAGCTTTGTTGCTTTCATCTTGTCCTTTTAACAATGAAGTTGTTTTACTTAGCTAGTCCTTTAATAAAGAGTATGTATTCCAAGCTTTGCGCAACTCATCCTTTTAATAAGGGAAGTAGAATTTTTCAAGCTTCACCTAGCTCACTTTTTAATAATAAAAGTAATTTTTTTTTACAAGTTTCACTCAGTTCGCCCTTTAATATGGGAACTATATTTTACAAGATTCACTTAACTTGCCCTATAATAAGGGAAGTATATTTTATGATCTTTACTTAGCTCGCCCTTTTAAAAGGGAAGTGTTTTCATCGAGCTTTATGAGCTCGCTTTAATAATGGAGTAGGCTTTCCTGAGCTTCATGATTTCACTCTTTAGTAAAAGAGTGAATTTTCTGAGTTTTGTGAGCTCGTTCATTACATCGAGCTTTATGAATTTGTCATTAGTAAGGGATTAGGTTTCCCCAAACTTCATGAGTTCATCCCTTTAATAATTGAGGAAATTATAGGGGCTTAACCCAGCTTTCCCTTTAGAAAAGGAAGTAATCGTATTTGAGGATGCCCTGGTGAGAAGACCTGTAAATTATTGAATGATGGTCTCTATAATCTTCATTGGATTTAGATAACCAATTATGTTGGTTCTTCAAAAACATCCTTACCGGCTGGATGATCTTATATGCTAGTGACCTACCTCTGGTCTTGGTAGGACATGTTTGCCTTTGGTGGGAGATCCTGCCTTACCTTAGTGGAAGAACTTGCCCTGCTTAGGTGGAAGACCCTATATGACATTCTTTTAGTTCGAAACTTATTTGGCCCTGTCATGGTGGGAGACTCTACTCTGTCTTAGTGGGAGATCCCTTAGTTAAATACAAGTCTGACATTGGTGCGAGACCTCCTGGCCTTGCCCATGTAATAGACCTACAAATTATAAAATGATAGTTTCTATCATTTTCTTTGGATTAGATGACCAATTATGTTTGTTCTTCAAAAACATCCTTACTAGATGACCTTGTATGCTAGCGACCTACCTTTGGTCTTGGTGGGATATGTCTGCCTTTGGTGGGAGATCCTTTAGTTAAATATTAGTCTAACATTGGTCCGAGACCTCCTGGCCTTACCCTGGTGGCAGACCTGTAAATTATTGAATGATAGTCTCTATCATCTTCCTTGAATTAAATGACCAATTATGTTTGTTCTTAAAAAACATCCTTACTGGATGGCCTTATATGGTAGTGACCTGCCTTTATATGATTTCCAATGACATTTTAGTATATTTCTCTCAAAACATAGTCAATTCCTTTCTGGTATTTGAAGTTGAGACTTACCTTATCCTGAAAGTCGAGACCTAAATGATTTTGGTGGTTGAGACCTATATGGTCTTAGAGAGAGACCTACCTGGTCATGGTGGTAGAGACCTAAATGATTTTGGTGAGAGACTTAGCTTGTCTTGCTGTGAGACTTACCTTGTTTTACTAGTCAAGATCTACATGATCGTTATAACAGACCTACCTGGTCTTAATGGTCAAGACCTACCGAGTCTTGGTAGCTGAGGGACCTATCTGATTTTAGTGGTTGAGACCAAACTGGTCTTGGTGGGATATGTCTGATTTTGGTGGGAGACCTACCTAGCCTTGCCTTAGTTGAGGACCTTCTTGACATTGGTGCAAGACCTCCTGGCCTTGCCCTAGTGGTAGACCTGCCTAGCCTAGCCTATACCTTTGTGGGAGACCTACCTAGCCCTGGTGGGGGACCTACCTTGCGCTACTAGGCGACCCTTCCTAGCCTTACGTTTTTGAGAGACCTATCTGGCCTTCATGGGAAATCCTACTTAGCCTTACCTTGGTTGAAGACCTGTCTGACCCTGCCTTGGTAGGAGACCTATCTACCCTTGTCTTTGTAGGAGACTTGGTCCTGTCGTGGTGGGAGATCTACCTTGCTTTGCCTTAGTTGGAGACCTTCCTGACATTGATGAGAGACCTCTTAGCTTTGTCTTAGTGGTAAACCTACCTAGCCTAGCCTCTGCCTTGGTGAGAGACCTTCCTAGCCCTCGTAGAGGGCCTGTCTTGTGCTACTGGGTGACCCTTCCTGGCCTTACGTTAATGAGAGACCTACCTGGCCTTCATAGGAGATCATGCCTATCCTTACCTTGGTTGGAGACCTGTTTAGCCCTATATTGGTAGGAGACATATCTGGCCCTATCTTGGTAAGAGACTTGGTCCTGCCTTGGTGGGGGATTTACCTGGACCTACCTTAGTTAGAAACCTTCCTGACATTGGTATGAGACCTCTTGTTTTTTCTCTAATGGTAGACTTATTTGGCCTGGCCTCTACCTTGGTAGAGACCTGCCTAGCCCTAGTAGGGGACTTGTCTTGGGCTACTGGGCAACCCTTCTTGGGCTTACATTGGTGAAAGACCTATCTGGCCTTTATGGGAGATCCTGCCTGGCCTTACCTTTGCGAAACTTGGATGAGCCTTTCCATTATAAGGCTCGATCCAAGTGAGCCCTTACCAGAGGCGTGATATGGGTAAGCCTTGATAGTGTAAGGCTTAGGTAAACCCTTGGTAATGTATGTGAGCCTTGCCAGTGTGAGGCTTGGGTATGCCCTTGCTGATATAGGTAAGCCTTGTTAATGCGAGACTTGATCTGGGTGAGCCTTTACTAAAGGCTCAATGAAGGTGAGCTTTGTCAAAAATTTGATATGGGTAAGCCTTGCCAGTGTAAGGCTTAATCTGATGTGCCCTCGTTAAAGGCTAAATGTGGATGAGTCTTGCCATTGCATGGCTCGATCTGGATGAGCCCTTGCCAGAAGCTTGATGTGGGTGAGTTTTGCTAGTGCAGGGCTTGATTTGGGTTAGCGCTTTCCAGAACCTTGATGTGAGTGAGCCTTGCCAATGTGAGGCTCAATTTGGGTGAGCCTTAATTGCCAGAACCTTGATATGGGTAAGCCTTGATCGTGTGAGGCTTAATGTGAGGTGATTGTTGCTATTGTGAGACTTCATTTTGGATGCCCTTATAGAGGGTCGATGTGGGTGAGCCTTACCAGTGCAAAGCTTGAGTGAGACATTACAAAAGGCATGATTGGGGTAAGTCTTGCCAATACGATCCTTAATATGGGTGAGTCTTGCTATTGCAAGGCTCGATACTTAAAATTGCCCCCCGTTTTCAAATCGGATCGTGACAGAACACTAATTTCTTTGGAAATTTAGTACATATATGTTCCCACAGACAGTGCCAACTGTTAAAGCAGGATTCTGCATGATCCCGAAACGACACTGTTTCCCTACAACAAAGAGGTGAACCTTGATCTACACCAATGTGGTGCCTGCCAAGAGCTCTCCGATGATTAAGTTAGTTACTGGAGCTTTGAAATAAAAGTAGGAATTTAATGTATTAATTGTCCTGTACCTCTTTGGTTGGTGAGAGGTCATATTTATAACGGTGCTCTACTATAGTTGTTGTGACTTGGGATTTAAGGAGATATTCGATGAGACCCTTCCTTTTGAATTTGAACTGTTGTGATCTACTTATTATTAGCTTAATTGCCTTCATTTAATTTCAAACTAGTCAACTACGGTTGAACTACTTTATCCATTCTATTTGGACAATCTTATTTAAATTATCCTTCTCACTATCTAACACATAATTCGTATGGAAAAGAGATAAAATTTTACATTTACTCATTTTTTTTGTTTAATTATATACTCTCCTTTTTTCTGTTTTTCTTTTTTAATTGAACTCCTATTTTTTGTTTCTTTATTATTACTTTTTATGCTATTCTTAAGTTTTCTCTAATCATCTACTTATTTATTTATTTATTTATTTTTATTGAACTCCTATTTCTTGTTTATTTATTTTATTTTTTATGCTCATCTCTCCTTATTAGATAATTATTATTGTGTAAAAAATGTATATTTTGTTTGTAACAATTTTTATTTTTATTAAGGATGTGAAAAATTTTTAAAAGGAGAAAAATAGATAAATTAATTCATTCTCAAAAAGATGCTCTAGATAAATTTGTTAAAATTAATAATCAAAATATAACAAACAAATTACATCAAAATTCAATAGATGAACAATCAAATAATCTAATTAGTAACTTTGCATTAAAAAAAAAATATGATATTAATATTTTAAATATTAAAATGCTACTTTTATATTTTTTGCCTGAGGACGATATTATAATGGTAAAAAATGGTAAAATTTTGAAATTTATTACTATATGCTTCCACATGAATTTCACACCATTATATTAAAGTGAGTTACCAATAAACTTCACCCGAATCACAAGTTTCTCTCAATGGAAAGGATTTTGATCCCCTGTTATTGGCCATTTTCCTCACTTCGTTTAATATTTGGGTAAATTTTACTTACCTACCCTGAGGTTTGTTAATAGGGCAAACTACAATGACCTCCCTTAAGGTTTGGCCTAATTATAACTAAATCTGAGGTTTGCCATTTTTTTACACCATGTCCCCCTGAGTTTTGCTCAATTTTGCAAAGACCTCCCCTCAGTACAAAAAATTGTTATTTCTGTCAGAAAATTTGGTTGAAGTGACTAAAATGCCCATCAACTAAGTATAAAAGACCTCATTACCCTTATAGTGTCATGAAAAAACCAAAATATCATGCATTAGTGGACTAAATTGCAGATACGATCTTCTTCTGAAGATAGAAATTGTTACTTGCAAAACAAAGATTACAAAAAAGAAAAAAAAATTAAAAATAGACCGGCATTCAGAAAATTTACATAAAAATAGTGAAAAAAAATTGAAGGGCTTTTAAAGAGACCCACATAGCTAATTAGGTTTTTGGAAGACGAAGAAGAAGCACTACCACCAACCCCAAAGGACTGGTCTTTCATCTTCGGCTGCAAAATTGGCATCGAAGATAGAGACGCCGATGACGGCGTCAGTCTCTTGGCCTCCGCCGCCGCTTGCTCTGGCGTCCCATACTTTCTGGGTCTCCCTCTTTTCCTCCTGTCGATCTCTAACGGCGTCCCGTACTTTCTGGGTCTCCCTTTCTTCCTCCGGCCGATCTCTAACGGCGTCGACACTGCCGAGGGAACGGTGTGAGGGTACACCATGTGAGGGGCCCTAACGGTGTTAGGCAAAATTCCATTAGTGGGGGAAGTGGTGGCGACAGTAGTGGCGGCAGAGGTGGTGTGGCAGTGGCGGGAATCTGGAGGTGTTGAGGGTGTGGTGGTTGTGGAAGGTGGTGGTAAAAGCTCAGTCCACTTTCATTCGGTTCCATGAGAGAGAAGTAGAGAGAGAATGTTGGATGGTTGAAAAAAAAATTTCTAATTTTTTTTTAATTGATTTGTTTTTGGATTAAGTTTAGCTTATTTTATTTTTGAGGTGGTGGTTTCTCATCTGTTTGATTGAAACGTGAAAATAGGTATGGTGGAGAGAGATGGTGGTGGTAGGAGGTTGAGTGGTGGTGGCGATTGGGGGTGGGGTAGTGGCCGAAGAGAGAGGAAAGAGAAGGTTGGGAGGACGAAAAAGAAAAAAAAATTATGGTTATAAGTACAGGGGTAAAATAGTCATTTGATATTTTTCATAATATAATAATGAGGGTAAATAAGTAAATTCACAGTAAATTTTGACATAGGGGTCTTTGCAAAAAAATGACAAACCTCAAGTTTAGTTGTAATTAGGTCAAACCTCAAGGAAGGTCATTGTAGTTTGCCCTTGTTAATATGTTACATAGATCCTGTACCCGGTGCAGTGCCGGCCAGATTCCCTCTGAAGATGAAGTCGGTTTTGGGGTTTTAATATTGAAGAAATAAATTCTCCATTTAATTTCTCATACCTTTCAGGTTGACTCATCGCATTCTTATGGTATAAAATGGGTGATCTGGAGAGAGATTTTTGGGAAGGGGATTACCTTACCTTTATAGGCTTTATCCTCATTCGAATTTTTCTCTTGAAATACTCTGTTTGAATTTGAATCGTGTTATATTTTTTACTTATCATTTTGAAAAATAATAATAATAATAATTAGAGTATATTTTAAGAAGGGAAATTTAACTTGTCCATTTACCCCTAGGCCTCCATTGGCTCTGCCCTTGGCCTAGGAGGCACATGGAACGTTTTTTTTTTTACTTTTGTAAGGGGATAACTATCCTAACAGCATAGAGTAAACTCCTCTTAAGAGTGAATTATCCAAACCAAATGTTGTTTCTGGTGAGAATTTGGTTCCATGGTCGTAAATAATATAAATAATACGGAGTATATAGTTTACAAATTATTATACCTAAAACATCTTATTAAATGAAATTTTGTAGTCCAAAAAACTAATGTTTTGGATTTGATTGACCTGAATTCTTCTTTAGCATATGAATGACCGTAGGTCTATTTTTTAACCTGGCAAGAAAAGATACAATACGATGAACAAGTATTATTACAATCAAATTGTCCATATCAAAAAGGTTCACACAACGAAATAAAATATCATTTTTTGGACTTAGAATATGAGGATTTTTTGGAAAGTTGATTTTTTTAAAAAATTTACTCGGGAATGGAATGGTCATTCCATAGGTTTAGTTGTGAAATAGATTTTCACTCCCATTTAAAATTGCATACCAAAAAAAGAAATAGTTGGAATGGGTATTACATTCCATTCTATTCCTGCACACCAAAGTAGCATAAAAAATTATTGGAAATTTCTAAATCAAGTTATATATAAATTTTTACTTAAATTATTTTTTAGTTTTATTAATTTTTGTTATTATAAAATTGTGTACTTTTTGTGAGCATTGACTATTTTTCTTATATTGTTGAATATTAAACCTTTATTTATTTATTTATTATTTTTTTAATCCTTATCTCTTACGTTATTTTTACTCCGAGGTATTTTCTTTTTTATTATTTTTTTCCACTCCTCCTCTCCTTTTCGGTAGCCAATAAGGTGTATTAATATTTGAACCACAAAAGTTTTTTATTTCATTATATATTGTTATGCCCCAACTAATAGTATGTATTACTTGTAGGTCCTATAATTTAATTTCTATCTAACACATAATTCGTATTGAAAAGTGATAAAATTTTGCATCCACTCAGTTTTTTTTGTCTAATTATCTGCTCTCCTTTTTTTATTTTATTTTTTTATTTTTTTTGCTATTCTTAGGTTTTCTCTAATTATCTACTTTTTTTATTGAACTCCTATTTCTTGTTTATTTATTTTATTTTTTATGCTTATCTCTCCTCATTAGATAATTGTTATTGTGTAAAATGTATATTTTGTTTGTAACAATTTTTATTTTTATTAAGGATGTGGAAAACTTTTTAATAGATAAATTAATTCAATCTCAGAAAGGTGCTCTTGATAAATTTATTAAAATTAATAATCAAAATATAAAAAACAAATTACATCAAAATTCAATAGATGAACAATCACATAATCTAATTAGTCACTTTGCATTAAAAAAATTATATGATATTAATATTTTAAATATTAAAATGTTACTTTTATATTTTTGCTTCCACGTGAATTTCACCATTATATTAAAGTGAGTTACCATTGATAGTGATGAACTTCACCCAAATCACCAGTTTCTCTCAATGGAGAGGATTTTGATCTGTTATTGGCCATTTATCCCACTTCATTTAATATTTGGGTAAATTTTACTTACCTCCCTTAAGATTTGTCAATATGTTACATAAACTCTTGTACATTTCAAAATTTTACTGCCCTCTCATATTACATACTACCTACATCACACATAAGTGCAAAAAGAAAAATTTTAAGAAGTAGAAGGGAAAAAAACATATGAATAAGAAAGAGGACAAAAAAAAAAAAAAAAGAAGAAGAAGAAGAAAATGCAGTTCCTGCAATGCAAGGGATGGCAATTGAGAGATAAGGATCCTCTCCAGCGCAGGAGAGGTCCTGCACAAAATTCAATAGTTGAGATTACATTATCACTAGTGAGTCCCATTTATTAATTTAATCTCAATCACTGAATTCTGTGCAGGATCCTCTCCTGCTGCATTATCACTAGTGAGAGCCTCTCTTGCGTTGGAGAGGATCCTTGTCCACAACTGAAACCTACACCTGCTAAAGTGCCAGCCAAATTCCCTCTGAAGATGAAGTCGTTTTGGAATTTTAATATTAAAAAAATAAATTTTGCATTTAATTTCTCAAACCTTTTAGGTTGGCTAATCGCCATCTTGTAGGAGGTGTTGACTCATGGCCTTCTATGGGAGGTAGCAATAGTCTTTTTTTATAATCCCAATAGAGAGACCTTGGTGATCTGGAGAGAGATTTTTGGGAAGGTGATTACCTTACCTTTATCCTCATTCGAATTATTCTCTATTTGAATTTGAATTTGACTTGTGTGATATTTTTTTCTTATAATGTTTTAAAAAAAAAAAAAAAAAAAAAAAAAATAGAGTATATTTTAAGAAGAGAAATTTAACTTGTCGGGCTACCCCTAAACCTACACTGGCTCTGCCCTTGGTGTATGGGGCACATGGAATGCTTTTTACTTTTGTAAGGGGATAATTATCCTAATTGCATAGAGTGAACTCCTCTTAAGAGTGAATTATACAAACAAAATGTTGTTTCCGGTGAGAATTTGGTTCCATGGTCGTAAATAATATTATATAAATAATATATAGTTTACAAATTATTATACCTAAACCATGTTATTAAATGAAATTTTGAAGTCTAAAAAATTAAAGTTTAGGATTCGATTGACCAGAATTCTGCTTTAGCATATGAATGACCCTGGGTCTATTTTTTAACCTGGCAAGAGAAGATACAATACGATGAACAAGTATTATTACAATCAAGTTGTCCATATGAAAAAAGTACACACGACGAAATAAAATCTCACATTTGAGCACTGATTTACAAGAAGATTAAGATCGATGTCAACAACCATAGAAGACAACCACATAGAAACATAGATCCTAATATCGATCCCTTGTCTGACCACGAAACAACCTCGGAAAAACCAAAATTCCTAGGATGAAGGAGCTTTCAAAGTGTTCCCAATGTCGATGACAAATCGGTATCTAACATCAGCTTTTGCAAGACGCTCCATAGCAGTGTTCACATAGTCCATTGGAATGACCTCAACATCAGCTGTTACGTTGTGTTCTGCTGCAAAGTCGAGCATCTCTTGCGTTTCTTTTATTCCCCCACTGCTACTACCAGCCACTATCTTTCTCCCTGTTAGTCCACATTCCACATTAGATATCATTTCTAATAAGAGAAGTCGAAGAAGCAAAGAGACACGGGAAATTATCATTAACGCGTATCAAATTCCTAGAATACACTAGTGATGTCAAAAACTTACCCATAAGCAATGGCATCACTGGTAGCTCTAGTGGTTTCTCTGGTGCACCAACCAAAACCAATGTTCCATGTGACTTCAACAATCCAATCAACGGTAAAATAGAGTGATTTGCAGAAACAGTATCAATGATACCATCCATTGTGCCCATTGCTGCCTATATAAATTCAACATGAGATTAGAACACACTAATACCTCAGCGAAGTGATTGATAAAAACAATAATTAGAAAAAGTAGATACCTGCATCTGATCTGAGTCAAGGCTGACCAAAAATGCATCAGCACCTAGCTGTTCAATGGCTTCTTTTTTCTTGTTAGGGGATGTACTGATGACCGTCACCTTAGCCCCAAAAGCCTTCGCAAACTTCACAGCTACATGGCCGAGACCTCCTAGACCTACCACACCCACATGTTTACCTGGCTTGTCAAGTCCGAAATATCTCAGGGGGCTATAAGTTGTAATCCCTGCACATAGGAGAGGAGCACCAGCATCAAGAGGCAGGCTGTCAGGCCAGCGAAGCACGAAGTGTTCATCGGCAACCATGATATCAGAGTAACCCCCATATGTGACTGTTCCATCATGGTAAATGGTACTGAAAGTAAGTATCATTTCAGGACAGTAACTCTCAAGATCTTTAGCACAATTTTCGCATGAGCCGCATGTTCCAATCAGACAACCGACACCAACTTTGTCTCCAACTTTGAACTTTTGTACCTTGCTACCCACCTCAGTAACTATGCCCACGATCTCGTGCCTGCATCACCCAATTCAATTGACAAATATAAGTGTTAGAGGACGTAAATCTTAATACTACAGTGTGGCTAACTCAACTGTGGTGTAACAGTAGAACACACTCCAAAGACTTCAAGGTCATCTTTATAGCGTCAAAAAGGAAAACACCACGCACAGGTGTGTGCTTGATTTTAAATATATATATATATATCAAATTTCAGTGTTACCAAGAGAGAGAGAGCGAGAGAGAGAGAGCAAGTTGAATCATACCCGGGGAGGAGAGGATACATAGACATGCCAAATTCGTTCTTCACAAAGTGAAGATCAGAGTGACAGATACCACAATACAAGACCTTGAATTTCACATCTTTCTCACCAGTGGCCCTGCAAACATCATTTCAGACGCCAGATATATCTAAAACCAGACTATTCAGATTGACACCGTAAACCCAATATTTAAAAAACTAAAGAAATACTCACAGATATATTTACACATATAAATGTAAATACATATATAAGATATAGAGAGAGTGATATAGAGTGAGTACCTTCTGGAGAATTTGAATGGAGAGAAGACTCCAGAGGAGTCTCTAGCTGCCCATCCAAAAGCCTTCACTGGGTGCTCTGTCTCTGGTGATTTTGCCATGAAAAACTGTAGTTGTGAGTCGTAACTTAACTAAACCAATGAAATGCAGAGAGAGAAGGTGGTTAGTGAGAGAGAGAATGAGAGAGAATGCCTTGTGTCTTCAATCTGGATGGTTGTAGGGGTATATATAGTGTGTGTTGTGGGGGAGGTGGGTTATGGCATGCCTCAGCAATAAGGCAAGAAATTAAGATTGATTTTTCTTGTTTAGTTTGACTAGGAATATTTTAATAGCTAATGCAAAAATTCAACTTTGGCGAACCTAAACTAAGATATTTTTCACAATAATGGTATCTTCTTCGAAATGGAAGAAGATACCATTAGACCAAAACACTGAAAGTAGGGGAGAAGAATAGTGGGGTAGCCAATTCCTTGATTTGGCTAATAATAAAGAAATAAAAATGGAAGAATTTCAAAGAAAAAGAACGTTAACAATATGGTTTTGGCCTAGGCTAATTTTTGCTCGAGAGAAATTAGTATGAAAGAAAGCGCGGCTTATTCCCTTTTTTTTTTAGTATAACATGCAGACTGCTAACTACGGGGATGGGAATGTGAATGAATATGAAAGTAGTTACTTTGTATCATAATATAATAAGGTTGTGTACATTTAGCCTCTTTTTGATGGGACAAATACTAAACAAAGACTTTCTTTTTCTTCTTTTTTTCATAAGCATAAGGGTTAAAACCATGCTCAGTAGCACTTTTTATAGTCATCTAAGAAGGTTGTGTATATTTAGTCTCTCTTCGATGGGACAAATACTAAACAAGGCGGCATTTTTTTTTTTCCTTAGATAATGTCTTCTTTTTTTTTTTTTTTGGGGGGGGGGGGGGGGGCCAGGAAAAAAATTGGTTCTACAATATGGTGGAAGTATGTTAGATGAGAAGATCTAAGCATCTTCAATTTAAACACTTTATTCCATCTTTACTCTCGAAAAAAGTGTTTACTCTTTAAGCATTGAAGCCTGAGTTTTTGAACTACTACATTAATTGGGCTCCTACTTAGTTCTTCTATAAGTGATCTAACTTCCTTAGAATGGCAATATTCAAAATTCCAATATCCTTTTCTAAATAGTTGATATACTCTCCAAAGCGTTGAGTAACATGATGCATTCCTGCACTAAAACCCTACGTAAAAAGTTTGTGGGACAATAAAATTCAGAGGATGTTCATACATGTAGAAAACACACTGAACCTAAACATGCTCAAGATCCACTTAGCAGCCTCGCAATTGTTGTTAGTATAGTCGCTTTTCAATTTTCGTCCTCATCCTTCAATTTTTATACATTCCCGAAATTTTTTTATTTTTCTTTTTGAAATGTTAATTTCAAAGTTTTACAAATAAGTAATAATTACAATCCCATAAATGGGAGGTCTAGAGGACTCAAATATTCAACATGGTACTAAGCCCTGCCCAAAGTTTGAATCATGACTATTAATCAACATCCAAATCTGATAGAATTCTAAACATTATCTTACACAAATGATTGCTTTGAGATTCACACTTGTCACACCGAGCTTTTACCCTTTTATTTTGCAATTGCCACATAGAGAGACGAAGACTTGCAATATATCCTCTTCTTTCCTTTGTGGGCTGACGACCAAGTAAACTCGTCTAGCCTAATTTCTCCCTCGAACCTACTATTTTGGTATGAGAGCAAGTACAATCATGGGAAAGAAAGCTGGGGGTGGACAATCTCAGGAGCAGGAGTTACTGAGTGTCGAAGTCGAACTCCAACTTCATAAAGAGGAAACAACTGCACACTTCAGCAAAATGCAGAATTCCCTCCAACAATTAACCAAGCAGCAAGTGGAGTTCCAGAAAGTCATGCTGGAGGAATTTCATTGTTACGAGTAGGGTCTACACAACCTTCGCTCCTGGGTGACTCTTTCTCTCCTTCTGCAGCCCGTCCTCAAGCCACTAATCGTGCCAGGACAATTCGACCTCTCTAGCTAAAATTTTCGACATTCGACGGAAAACAACCCCTGGATTGGATTTCGCGAGCTGAGCCAAACTTCCATTATCATAATATTCCAGACGAACAGTGTGTGGTGATTGCATCCTTCCATTTTGATGGAGATGCAACTCCTTGGATGGCCGGATGGAATCCAGGCGTTGAAGATGTTGGGAAACGTGCAAGTTTTTAAAACTTTTGAGGGATTTGCAATCATAGATCTTGATTCATCACACAGAGACAAGTTTTATGCAAAGATAAATAAAAGATGATGCATAATTCAATAAACAGATTAAATACTTACATCAAAGGTCTGATTAAATCTTTTGAACTTTCCTCTAAAGTGAATGTTCTCACTTATTATAGATCCCTTTAGCAAGATCCTTTCTCCTTCCGTTCGATTATTATCTTCCCTTTAGGAATCACCAATATGCCTTGATGAATGACCTTGGAATCTAGACTGGTGGTAGCCTCCTTTAGAAGAGAAAACAAAACCCTAAAATCTAGAGAGAGAAAGTGTATTCATTTTTCTTGTTCTCCAAGTCACACTTAAAATATACATGAACTCATGTATATATAGGCAAAATAAAAATAAGAATAAGGAAACAATAAATCATTCTCCATCTCTAATTCAACTTTCTCAATCCTAACATGACTCCAATATCAACTTGGGCTATTGGTGAGAATCCTTTTGGGCTTACTATTTTCTTGGCTCCTATAAATTAATAATTGGTCCGGTCCATTAAACCATGGACCCAATTCAATTAATTCATAAATTAATTTCTACTCCACTAAAAGAAATTAATTGCACTCCAATTAAATAGTAAATAACCTCTAAGTCAATGTTGCACTTTGACCCCTCTATGCTTAATTATTTATCGGATAATTAAAGCCATCAATCCGACAACATAATTAATATAATTATTTTGTTACTTTTGATTATTTCCGGCTCGATCACAATAAAATATTTATTTGACAAAAAATAATAATAATTTATTAAATAAATATATATAGAAAACATTTGTCTAAAACATACGAAGGCCTTCGAATTTAATTTGTGATCAACCATAATCAAAACAAAATAAATACAAATAGCACTGATGCAAATATTGAGAATATAGACCTTTAATTATTAATTACATAACTATCTAAAGTGTTGATCTAAGGATCCTGAGGTATCCACCGAACTAATCAAAGTAATTATTAATTAATAAAAGAGTCTATACTTCTCTCATGCTTGAGAGTCAAAAGCCATGACTGTGATAGAGAGCAATTGCATACGACAGCTCTCGCAATATATCTCAATCTATCGTGGACTCGGTTTAAGTCTTAACTAATTAAATGTCCATCCATAATTACCGACTTTAAACCATTTATGATTACTAATTTATATCATAGTATTAATTGCCATTACATACATATATAAATATATTTTGTAATCAAGCAGACACCATCAATTCCATAAAGAATCGAAAAATAATACATTCTATTCACCAATTGTATAATGCTTTAATAATAATATCCAAATAAGAAACCATGACTTTTACAATCCAAAATTAGAATTTGCTATGCTAGGGCACACATATCCTAACAGCTCCCACTTGCACTTATAGCCAATTCAAATCACATCTAACTCCCATGTTCTCCATACGACGATCAAACATCTTGATCGGTAAAGCCTTTGTGAATGGATCAGCAAGGTTATGTTCCGATGCAATCTTAGCCACAAGTATATCTCCTCGCTTTACTATATCACGAACCACATGATGTTTCCTCTGAATGTGTCTTGTTCCTTTATGAAATTTTGGGTCCTTGGTTTGGGCTATAGCTGCACTATTGTCGCAATGAAGCGTTATAGGCCGATCTATGTGCTCCACAACCTCCAGTTCAATTAGAAAGTTTCTCAACCAAAGAGCTTCTTTTGCTGCCTCAGAGGCTGCAATGTATTCTGCTTATATGGTTGAGTCAGCAGTACAACCCTGCTTGACACTCTTCCAACTAACTGCCCCTCCATTGAACTTGAACACATATCCAGATGTAGATCTCCTGGCATCAGGATCTGATTGAAAATCAGAATCCGTATATCCGACTGGAACCAGATCATCACCTCCATAAATGAACATTAGATTCTTAGTTCTTCTAAGGTATTTTAAGATATTCTTCACAGCTGACCAATGATCAAGTCCAGGATTGGACTGATATCTACTGACAATCCCTACAGAGTAGCAGATGTCCGGTCTGGTACAGACCATGGCATACATGAGACTAACAACTGCCGAAGCATATGGTATCCGCCTCATTTGCTCAATTTCCTTATCAGTCTTGGGAGACTGGTCATTAGAAAGAGCCAACCCATGTCTAAATGGCAAAAACCCTTTTTTAGAGTTTTCCATTCCAAACCTGATCAGAACTTTGTCAATGTAAGACTCTTGAGACAAGTCTATTTTCTTTTTAACCCGATCTCGCATAAGCTTGATCCCAAGAATATAACTTGCTTCTCCAAGATCTTTCATCTCAAATTTATTGAACAACCACCTTTTAACTGATGACAATGCTTCTACATCATTACCAATGAGCAAGATGTCATCAACATATAAAACGAGAATCATGATAACATTACCTTAGTTTTTTCTTATAAACGCAATGTTCAAATACGTTTTGTTCAAAGCCAAATAATTTGACTGCCTGATCAAAACAAATGTTCCATGTGCGTGAAGCTTGCTTAAGTCCATAAATAGACCTATTCAACTTACATACACAGTCCTCACGACCTTTAACCACGAAACCATCTGGTTGCCTCATGTAGATGTCTTGTTCAAGATGGCCATTTAAAAATGCCGTCTTAACATCCATCTGTCATATCTCATAGTCATAATAAGCACTAATGGCCAAAAGAATGCGAATAGATTTAAGCATTGCAACTGGTGAGAATGTATCCTCATAATCAATACCTTCACGTTGAGTGAAGCCTTTGGCAACCAGACTAGCTTTGAATGTCTCAACATTCCCATCCATTCCTCTCTTTCGTTTGTAGATCCACTTATAACCAATGGGCTAAACCCCACTAGGAAGTTCTACAACATCCCAGACTTTGTTAGAATACATCGATTCTAACTCTGATTTCATGGCATCTTTCCAACGATTCGCATCTATATCGGTCAACGCTTCCGCATAGCTTACTGGGTCCGACTCATGCTTATCGGGGACGGCCTCATAGACCTCACCCAAAAGTGTGAGTTTTTCGGGTTGGATGATAGTCCTCCCACTACGCTGAAGGACCGGTGCAAGAATCGATATACTAGATGATGGTAATTCAACAGGGACTTCTTGTGTCTCATCATTCTCAGTATTTATATTATGTGTGTCCACTGAGGGTATATCTGACGTGCCAACCATCTCCTCTAACACTATCTGGCTACTAGGTCTGTAGTTCATAATATAATCCTCCTCCAGGTAAACAGCATGAGTGCTGACAATAACCTTATTGTCCCTGGGATCATAAAATAATCCACCTCTAGTGCCCTTAGGATAGCCAACAAACAAGCATGCATCTGATCTTGCTTCCAACTTGTTTGCCTGTTTCTTTCGCACGTGTGCTGGACACCCCCATATATGCATGTGATTTAAACTAGGTTTACGTCCATACCACAGCTCATATGGCGTTCCTGAAACAGACTTGGATGGAACACAGTTCAAAATATACATCGCTGATTCTAAGGCTAATCCCCAAAATGATAGAGGTAATGTAGCAAAACTCATCATAGATCTAACCATGTTAAGTAAAGTTCTGTTTCTCCTTTCTGCCACTCCATTCTGTTGAGGGCAGTCAGGTGCGGATAGCTGGCGCACAATACCCTCATTGACCATATGATCCTTGAACTCCCCCAAGAGGTATTCACCTCCTCTATCAGATCGAAGTGTTTTGATAAGTTTACCTAATTTACGCTCCACTTCCACCTGAAACTCACGGAATTTTCCATAAGCTTCTGACTTGTGTCGCATTAGGTAAATATATCCAAAACGTGAATAATCATCAATGAAAGTGATGAAGTACTCAAACCCTCCTCTCGCTTGGGTGTTCATAGGACCACACACGTCTGAATGCACCAACTCTAATTGTTCTTTGGCTCTATATCCTTTGGCTGAGTAAGCCCTTCGAGTCATCTTTCCTTCAATACATGATTCACAAGTTGGCATAGGCTCCTCTGCCTCACAAGGTAATAAACCTACTTTAACTAACCTTTGAATCCTATTTTGATTGATGTGACCCAATCGTAGATGCCAATGATACAATGAGTTTGGAGAAACTGCTTTTCTTTTAACATTCAATCTAGATGAAGTTGCATTTAATTCATAATTTTGCATTTGATATGAGCTAGGAGTTAAAACATATAGATTATCTTTCAATGCACCAGAAGTTATAACACAACCATTTAATTTAATTAAAACATTTTTTTCAAAAGTAAAAATATAATTTTTGCAAACCAACGAAGAAACTAAAATTAAATTGTGCCTAACATTTGGCGCATAAAGACAATCTTCTAAAATAAGACTCCTCCCACTATCAAACTGCATATGAACCACTCCCACTGCTTTAGCTTCCACCTTGGCATTAGATCTTATATGCAAGTATATCTCTCCTTCATTGAGGCTTCTGGACTCCTGGAATCCCTGCAATGAATTGCAAACATGATTAGTGGCTCTAGAATCTATGCACCAGGAATCTATAGATTCAACCACATTACATGCCTCAACAATGAATATACCTTTTCCTTTGCCTTGTGTGCGAAGTATTGGGCAGTTAGGTTTCCAGTGACCCGGTTGACCGCAATGGAAGCAGTTTCCTTCGCCTTCAACCCGCACTTTCTTCTTTCCCTTATACTTTTGGATTACTTTGTTTGGCACAACCACAGTTTTGGCACCATCCTTCTTTTTTTTCTTGCCCCTCCTCTTGGGCTTAGAAGTGGATGGTCCAGCAGACTGAGTGTAGTTGATAGATGCACCCTTGCTTTTGTTTATCCCTTCAAAGGTTACTAACTCATTCAATAGTTCAGCGAGTGTGTACTCAAGCTTATTCATATAATAATTAACCCTAAAAGAGTTAAATGAGTCTGGCAATGAAGCGATAATCATGTTAACCTGAAGTTCACCATCCAAGTTGCATCCAAGGATCTCCAGTTCATTTAAAAAACCAATCATTTTTAAAGCATGTTACCGAACTAAAGTACCTTGGACCATCTTAATGGTCATCAAATTTGTCATAGCATTTTGGCGTGCGTTCTTACCAATTTGCCCAAACATTTCCTTAAGGTTAAGCATGATGTCTGCAGAAGTGAGATATTGAAGATGTTGACTTTGGAGTACATTCGAGAGTGAAGCAAGAATGTAGCACCTAGTCATCTCATCTGCTTTATTCCATTTCTTAAATACTTCATGCTCCTCAGGAGGATCCTCAGGCAAAGGTGGAGAAGGTCTAGGAGTAGTAAGCACATAATTCAACCCCTCATATGTGAGTACAATATCTAGTTGCCTTTTCCAATCGATATAATTAGGTCCAGTTAATCGATTTTCTTTTGGTATGTTTGCAAGTGGACTGAATGGACTAGTCATGATAAATCTGAAAATAAAAGCATTCATACAATAAATAAAGTGAATAATAATAATCATGCAAGTATAAAATAATTAATTAATTGTGGGTCCCTTAACCACATTGCATGAAAAATCGGACAATCAATATGCCAATAACTTATCCGGTTGGCGGAATTCATTATTGCTTATTGACGAGAACAACTCATTATTTCCATATCTCTTTAGACAATGCCTTATCTATATATGAAATAATTCCTGATTAGATTTAGACTTTCTAAAATCACCTATTATAGACCACTCTGTTAGGGAGCTAATACTATTGATTTTAGATTGAGTGTATAACATAATTAATGCTCCAACGGAAAAACAAATATTAAATATATTGCCATTAATAGCTTAGACTCTTTAAATCATGCGTAGGGCCTTATTTTTAAAGATCTAACTATAATGGTTATTTAATAAATATATTTTCGTGAGACAACCATTCTTGTAATCTAGACTCTTTAAATCATGCGTGGAGCCTTATTTTTAAAGATCTAATCATGATGGTTATAATTACGAAGTCCATGGGATAATGTATAAAAAATCCCCGCTCCCACTCAATTTTTAATAATATAAAACTAGGGTTTTCAATTCATGATTTAATGCATGCAAAACGCCTTGATTTTAATCCAATTAAATTTAGAAAATATATGGATTTTAAATGATTCATTAATCTTTAATTTGAGGCAAAAAATAATTTACAAAAATAATTTTTTTGTTTTCCAATAAATGCTCTCAAATTAATTAGCAATCTAATCCAATTTATCTTCATAATTTAATTAATATAAATCAAGCCATTTAATTAAAAATCATGGATCCAATGCATGAACAATTATAATAAGCATTAAATTATTCCATGCATCAAATAATAGACAGAAGCAATATAAATGGCCAATGGATTCAGCTTTTAACATTTAAAAACTATTCTTGCTGTACGGGCATCCTTCAACTGTCTGTAAACACCCATAGGAAGCTTGTACGCGTCAGGAGAAGCAAAACGCCGCTTGGAACGAGCCCGGAGGACCCCACACGCATTGGCACGCGCCTAGGGTAGGCTGCAATACTCGGCACGTGCTCCCACGCGCCCTCACCCGCCGGCACGGGCTTGGGGCGCGTGGGACGTGCCCTCATGCGCTCCCACTCGCCTGGGGCGCGTGGGACGCGCCTCCACGCGCCTTCACGAGCGTGGAGGATCATACCTCCTTGGCTGGTGCGTGAGATCCACGCGCCAGCTTGCCCATTAACCAGCCCACTCCTGGCGCGTGTGGAACACGCGCCAGGCTCACCTACCCGCTGCCACACCTGATTCGGGCCACCTCCGACGCCTCTTCTCGCCGCCGGCGAGGCTCCGGCCATCGGAAAAAAGGCCGAAAAAATTCCAAAAAATTCAGAAATATCCCAGAAAATTAAATTAAGCCTAAAAAAATTCCCGAAAAATTTAAAAAAATTCCAGAAAATTACTGAAGCATAATTTAACCCTTTCGGACCCTCTTGAAGCTTCATAGCATCCTTTGATGAATATTACATGGCTTTAATAAATACTTACAATTTGAAATACAATGGAAAAATTAAATTACATCATTGAATTTTCAAATGGCTAAAACAAAGCCTTAATTACATTCATCCAAAAATAAAATTACATTCTATATATCTATAAGCTTCATCCATGGCCCAAACACACATCATCATCCATTCACAATTATACATACATCATCATGTATTAATATATATCAACATAATAAATCATACATCAACATATATCAATAATTTTATATATGTATATACGATTTGGATCCATGAATATGATTTTTATAAACACATGTTCTCTAGTAATGAATCAAACCATGTGCTCTGATACCACTGTTGGGAAACGTGCAAGTTTTTAAAACTTTTGAGGGATTTGCAATCATAGATCTTGATTCATCACACAGAGACAAGTTTTATGCAAAGATAAATAAAATATGATGCATAATTCAATAAACAGATTGAATACTTACATCAAAGGTCTGAGTAAACCTTTTGAACTTTCCTCTAAAGTGAATGTTCTCACTTATTGTAGATCCCTTTAGCAAGATCCTTTCTCCTTCCGTTCGATTATTATCTTCCCTTTAGGAATCACCAATATGCCTTGATGAATGACCTTGGAATCTAGACTGGTGGTAGCTTCCTTTAGAAGAGAAAACAAAACCCTAAAATCTAGAGAGAGAAAGTGTATTCCTTTTTCTTGTTCTCTAAGTCACACCTAAAATATACATGAACTCATGTATATATAGGCAAAATAAAAATAAGAATAAGGAAACAATAAATCATTCTCCATCTCTAATTCAACTTTCTCAATCCTAACATGACTCCAATATCAACTTGGGTTATTGGTGAGAATCCTTTTGGGCTTACTATTTTCTTGGCTCCTATAAATTAATAATTGGTCCGGTCCATTAAACCATGTACCCAATTCAATTAATTCATAAATTAATTTCTACTCCACTAAAAGAAATTAATTGCACTCCAATTAAATAGTAAATAACCTCTAAATCAATGTTGCACTTTGACCCCTCTATGCTTAATTATTTATCGGATAATTAAAGCCATCAATCCGACAACATAATTAATATAATTATTTTGTTACCTTTGATTATTTCCGGCTCGATCACAATAAAATATTTATTTGACAAAAAATAATAATAATTTTTTAAATAAATATATATAGAAAACATTTGTCTAAAACATACGAAGGCCTTCGAATTTAATTTGTGATCAACCATAATCAAAACAAAATAAATACAAATAGCACTGATGCAAATATTGAGAATATAGACCTCTAATTATTAATTACATAACTATCCAAAGTGTTGATCTAAGGATCCCGAGGTATCCGCCGAACAAATCAAAGTAATTATTAATTAATAAAAGAGTCTATACCTCTTTCATGCTTGAGAGTCAAAAGCCATGACTGTGATAGAGAGCAATTGCATACGACAGCTCTCGCAATATATCTCAATCTATCGTGAACTCGGTTTAAGTCTTAACTAATTAAATGTCCATCCATAATTACCTACTTTAAACCATTTATGATTACTAATTTATATCATAGTATTAATTGCCATTACATACATATATAAATATATTTTGTAATCAAGCAGACACCATCAATTCCATAAAGAATCGAAAAATAATACATTCCATTTACCAATTGTATAATGCTTTAATAATAATATCCAAATAAGAAACCATGACTTTTACAATCCAAAATTAGAATTTGCTATGCTAGGGCACACATATCCTAACAGAAGAAACTTTGATTGAGTCATGACCCGACCTAGAACCACCCAAGGGTAAAATGATCTATTTGACCAATATCTCATACTAGAGACCATAATAATGTCTTAACACTCACTACAAGCCACTTTGGTCCACTTGTGGTTGAAGAAATCAACTTAATCCTTAAACCGGTCCAATTAAGGTTATAAGGATAATTTGGAATTGAATGAAAACAATTCGGTTCAAAGTGGCCCATTTTAGGGCTAAAAAGGGTAAAAATGACATTTTGGACCATTCGACTCATAATCGGGTGCGGCCTTTGGATTCCGTACATCCTAAAGGTCATGTAGGACCCACACGAAGAGGCTCGGAATGAACAGAGGAGGTGTCAAAAAAAAAAAAAAAAAAAACAGCGGCTCACTTTAAATAACGAGCACTCATGGGACATGCCAGGTGCGCTTGCGCGCGCTGTGGCAAGCCCCCATGTCAGACGAGCGCTTGTCCACCCTAGTTGAGCACTTGACTTTACCTAGAAATGGGGCTCCTTGCCCCTTTTGCCCCCAGAACCTATTTTCATCTCGTCTTTTGGTCGTTTTGACCTTCAAAACTCTGTCCCAACTTATACCAAGTATAAATAGTCAATTAATTGCATTCAATATCAATAGAAACATCATATGGATCATTTAACATTCAAATCATCTCAAAATGTAAACATTGCTTTTACTTGCATTCAATTGACATTCATTATCCCATATACATCAAAGTAGTCCCCAAAATAATAGGATTACAAGTCCTGGCCTCAACGCCTCAATCTACAATGCGTATATAAAAGAATAGCTAAGACTAAGCATTAAATACAAAAAATGTTTACTAAACGAAACCATTGACCTTAACTAAGCTTGTGGGGGTACGTCCTTTTTCAATTATTTCCTTCCCATGACCTGAAAATGGTAATAAAGGGGGTGAGCACAACGGCTGAGTAGGAGGTGACTAGAACGCACTCCTTAATGATCCCTGAATCACATACAAAGTATAAAATATAAAAAAAATAGGATCATGCTTAATTTGGAGGAAAATAATCATCATATAATATAAGTCCCATAAATGAATGAGATGCAATGCCAATGTAATGTCTTGAATTTTTCTTGATTTTTTTGAATTTTTATTTTATTTATTTATTCATTTTTTCTATGCCTCGTTTTGCATGCCACGCGGGCCCTGAGGTTGTTTTGGTCATTTTCTTGAGCTGAAAATTTTAGAAGTGTATTTTTAATTATTTTAGTCAATAAGAACTAACGGGATTATTTTTAAATTTTTTCAGATGTCGAGACGACTTTCGGGTTCGAGAACCCCTCCCGGTTTTACCATTTTCCTTAAGGGGCATTATGGACTTTTCTCATGCATATACATATATGTGTAAGCAGACATTAGGGAGATATTTTAGGGAGTTGGATGGTATTGCAAAAGAAGGGTGAGGGTATGTTAGTAACTTGACTAAAGTTAGTAACCTACCTAATGTTGACAAGTGGCAAGGCTAGGACATTTTCTTTGCAAGACAAGGCCAAACTTTGTCTTCCTCCTCATTCTCGGTATTTTCCTTCTCTCTCTATCTCTTTTCTTTCTCTTTCTATATCTATATATATACATATATCTTCCATGCTTTAAGTTTATTTTTGAGGGGTTTAAGGTGAGATTTATGAGAGAGGAAAGAAGGAGATGTTGTTCTACTTGACAAGGGCTACAATTTGAGACCATGGTTCCTAGGGTTTGGAGGACTTCGATTTTGGGCTAGGCTTAAGGGTTTGTTTGGTGGCATAGTTTTGAGGTAGGGGTCTTCCTAATGCTTTATGCTTTGCTTCTCATTGAGTATGTCACTTAGTCTTATGGGGAAATTCTTGTTTTAAATGTAAGATTATGACTTGTTGCTTGATAAATGATGATGACTTGATATTATATTTTAAGCATGCTTACATGACATGAATGTGTGTTTTTCTATGCTAAATGCTAATTGCTAGCATGATGGAAATAGTGAGATTTGTATGAAACAACATGCTTGTTGTTATGTGAAGTAGAAATGCCATGATTATAGTTGTTTGGTTGTGAATGCTATGCTTATAGTTAAATTATGCAAATTGCCATTTCTATAGCTCTTACATTGAGAATACCATGCAAATTCCATCATTGTCTTGTAAATGAAATTGATGCTATGTAGATGATAAATGATGCATTGCATTGCATGACTGGAAGGGAAATGAAAAAGGGTTTGAAAGGAAAGTTCTTATAAAAGGAAAGTTTTTGCAAAAATGGGAAGTTTTTACGAAGGAACCGGATTTCGCAAGTCTCATTCTAACTCAACCTAGAGGGAGCACGTGCCAGTTTAGGATGTGAAAAATTTGGCACAAGGCCCTAAATGGTTGCTGGATTAGGAACCAAGGATAGTTATCAAGCTCGCCTCAGTAAAGTCGGTTAGCGGTTTTCAAAATGTGAGTTAGGGTTGGTAGAGGCCACACCTGGGGACATGGTGTATTGCATTTCATTACATGCACAATCTTATTGAAATGTGTTATATGGTTAATGGAATGGTTATTTATGATATAAATGTGATAAAAATGCCATTGCATGATCCCGGTTCCCTTTTTGTCCCTTTGTGTGTTACGTTGCTCAAGGGAGTCCAAAGTTGATGCCTTATGCAACTTCTATTGAGCCTCCATGCTACCCCTTCTGTAACGACCCGGATTTCTCAACCCGGTGCGTTAGTGATGAACCGGAAGTTGACCCGATAACGGACCCGAAATGCGGAAGCGAAAGAAGCCAAATGACCTCAAAAGATGTACGTCATCCCTAAGGCCCCAAAATGACTCTCCATGAAGCCACGGAACTCAAATGGGCCAAGCAAATAAAGCAAGAATGCCTAACCCGAAAAGAGATGAACTAAGGAAAAAATGGTCATTTCTCACTGAAAAGGGTGCCACTGTGCACATCATTGGAAGGACAATGAAAAATGAACAAAATTAGACTCAAGAATCATCTGATTCTGAGTCCGGGCAGAAAAGATATGAAATTCCAACACCCGATGTGAAAGTTATGAAGCAATGACTTAATATTTTCCAATATTTTCATAATAAACTTTGAAAACAAAAGTGCATAGGAAACGAGATACATGTCATTGGCCTCCGGCCTCATCTCATACATGTTAAATACATTGAAAAGAGTGCACTTACGTACACTTTACATATACGAATCAACGAATACAAGTTTAAAAAAATAGGGCTACAAAAAGGCATCTTATGCTAACACTTGCATAAAATAGAAAATTAGAAACTGTAAGCCATCCAAGGAGCAATGGAATCTTCAAATCTTGAGTCCTGTACCTGAAATATGCCCTAGTATCATAGGGGTGAGTAACATAAAGCTACTCGTAGGAGATGAGCAATCATAGACCTAGCATTTTACAATTTTATCACCTTATGGTGAAACATGTTAAAGGAGCTCATGCTACCTAACGTCTATGTCAAGATGAGACCCAGGGAGCATCGTAAACTACTTGGATCATTTATATCATAATCATATTGTTCATACAATTCAAACAACATGGAAACATGTTATACAAGGCAACAAGATATAGATTCTCAATGTCTTCAACTTTAAATCCAAAATACGAAAATAACAAGTGTAGGTCATGCCACCTAACGTCTATGTTCAAAATGAATCTATAAGGTTATTCCTAAACTACATTTGAACATCAAAACACAAATTATGATATCGATGCAATTTAACAAACAATGGAACATCCAATACAACGCATGAAGCACGCTTTCACAAAGTTACATCTTATGCTCAAAATAGGAAATCAAATAAGGAACAACAAGTTACGATATCATCTAGTTATCAACTTGAAATGAAATACGAAATCAAACAAAGTGGATACTCGGACGTCACGCCAGATCAGACCGACAACATAGTTACTTTAGGGTTATTAGCCCATGGGTAACCTCCCTATGTGCGCACTAGACTATATAGAGGGACAATCCCCCGTACTAGAACTAAGTCCTAGACGTAGCCAAACAACGACATCCCCAAGTTTCCAAAATCAACAAATTGTGCAACAACGTATATATATAAACATGTATATACAAGATATCAACTATTTACCAAGCACAATCCAAATTTTGGAAACTTATACAATACATGCTCAAAATTCACAACTACTATGGTATGTAAGATGTCAAATACAAAGTGTGCAATTCCTTACACATAGCAACAACATATTCAATAAGGAAAAACATATTCTCATGAATATAAAAGTAACAAACTATATTATCCAATGCTCAAAAGTAATCAAGTGAACATACATCAAATCCAAATCCATGATTTAAATATAGAAACAACTTCCAAAATGCAATTAAATCCATGGAGTAATAAAGTAGAATTTAATTAAACATAAATAGTTAAATTATCTAAATTTCAAGTTAATCCAAATAACCTCAATTTAATATATATTGAAAGACATGTCGTGGTCATCATATATATAACATCTGTTGGCCTAAGAATTTTTATCTAAAGGTTTTGATGATTACAAACCATTAATGATGTTTATGTACTAATATTTTCATTGAGTTATATATAGTTCATATCTTATATGATGAGCTAGATGAGCCATTTCAAGCATTCAAGTACTCAAGCTATGGACTCAATGAAGCCTCAAAGATTGCAAGAAATCAAAGAAAGACTCAAACTTCAAAGATCAATCAAACAATTTCAAGAAAGAAAGCAAGTCTTTATCAAGCTCAAAAGATCATGGTCAGGAAATGGAGAAAAGGGTAGATAGGATGGTGAGAGCTTTAGATTTAAATGTTAAAGCATATTTGAATATCTTCTGAAGCTCAAGTTTTTAGGTTCATGCATATTTTCTCTAAAAATCAGTTTCTTAGAAGGCCTAAAATCTTTCCACGAACTTTATTTATGCATGCTCTCATAATAGGAAGTGCACAGAACAAGATGTGTCTCATTCTTAGTCTTACACAAGGATTGGAGCCGCCTCCCAAATATAGGAGCCTGCTCTTTGCACTCCAGTAGCCAAATTGTGTGTCGTAGAATGCATTTTGTGAATTGGAGCCGCCTCCCAGTTATTGGAGCCGCCTCCCATTTATTGGAGCCTCCTCCAATTTTTTGTAGAGCCGGCTCTTCTAGATTATTTGAATCTTCAACTGCACTTTTCTGCATTTAAGACTTCCAACTACTTCTAACAGACATATTAAGCCTCGGTTGTCTATATAAAGAAGGCTCATTTTACTGAAGTAATACACCACTGGATAATACATTCAAGAGAGCATTCAAGAGCATTCAATAAGCTATTTTAAATTCTTCTTTGAGCTTTCACTTTCAACCATCACTATATTCTCTCATCCTAGAACTTGAGCTTCATTAATATTCTGATATTCTCTAGTTGTGAGCTTGCACTTGTATATCTATTGAGAGAGATTCTTGTATTTCATTTACAAACTTTGCTACAATCTTGTAAGGGTTGGTGTGACCCAAAAGAAGCCTAGGAGAAGGGTGTTCTCCTAGCAAGGAAAAGAAGCAAGGTCTTGCTTCAAATTTGAAGGTTTGCTCTCCACCATTAAGGAGAAGCTCTAGTGAATTTGGGAAGTCTCAAGGGGGATCTTGAGCCGAGGAGTAGGAGTTTCCGAACCTCGCTAAATCACCGAGTTCATTGTTTGCATCTTCCTATCTCTATCTCTTTTATACTTGTGCTTTATATTGCTTGAATTTATCAATTTATCAATGCATAATAGTTGTTGTAAAACAAGTTTCATAAATTGCAAAAATTGGCCATTGACTCTATTCACCCCCCCTCTAGAGTCAATTAGTGGTTAACAATTGGTATCAGAGCCTAATCTCTAGAAAAAGATTAATCATCTTAGAGAACGATCATGGCCAATACCAATTTTCATCAAGAAGGTCAATCTAACAATAGACCCCCTTGGTTTGATGGAAGTGACTACAACTATTGGAAAATCAAAATGAGAGCATTCTTAAGAGGCATAGATGTAGATGTTTGGAAAGCCGTAGAAAAAGGAGACCATGTTCCAACCAAGATAGTAGAGGGTGAAAATGTTCCAACACTCGATATTGAATGGACCCTCAATGACCGTAGGCTTATACAATGTAATGTCAAGGCTATCACAAATCTCTATTGTGGCTTAAGCAAAGATGAATTCAATAGAATTTCGGATTGCGAAACGGCTAAAGAAATTTGGGATAAACTTGAAGTTACCTATATAGGTACTAGTCATGTTAAGGAATCCAAAATGAATATGCTTGTCCATAAATATGAACTTTTTACCATGAATAACAAAGAAACTATTAGTGAAATGTACTCTCATTTTACTAACATTGTTAATCCTTTGAAAGCTCTTGGAAGAAAATATGCATCATCCGACAATGTAAGAAAAATCCTTAGATCTTTGCCAAAGAATTGGGAAGCAAAGAAGACCGCCATCCAAGAAGTCAAAGATCTTAACACACTTCCCATTGACGAACTCATTGGTTCATTAATGGCTTACGGGCTAGAAATGAATGATAGAGATGAAGAAACTCAAAAGAAGGATATAGCTCTACAAGCTACTACCAAAGAAGTTGCAATTGATAAGGCTCCTCATGATGAAGAAGAAGAAGAAGTTGCTCTCATTACCAAAACCGTGAGAAGAATCCTTCAAATGAAGAAGTTCCAAAAGAGCAACAACTTCAAAAGAAATGGGTCATCTAGTGAGTAAGGAAAAAGAGAAGCACCTACTTGCTTCCATTGTGGAAAACCGGGGCATTTCAAATCCGATTGCTATGCCTATAAAAATGAAAAGGAAAGGAAAAAGAAAGGAAAGGCCATGCAAGCTACATGGGAGGATGATGATTCAAATGGATCCGAAAGTGATGATGAACTCAATGAATTGGTTAATCTTTGTCTCATGGCCGATGACGATGAGGTAATTTCCAATCATGACTCATTTAATTTGGAAACTACTTATAATGAATTGGTTGATGCACACAATTACTTGCTAGATGCCTTTAGAGAATTGCATGATGAATTAGGCAAAATGGTTCAAAAATGTGCTACTCTAAAAAGGGAAAAGAATATCATCTCTCAAAACCTTGAAAAATTTCAACTTGAAAATGAAGCTTTGAAAAAGGAAAAAGAATTAGCTAAAGAATCGGTTTCAATAGATTTAATTTCTGAAAATAAATCATTAAAAATTATGATTGAAGATCAAATTGAGACCTTAGCAAAATTCACAAAAGGTAGAGAAAATTTGGGTGTCATACTTGGAAAGCAAAGAAATGCTTATGCCAAGGATGGACTTGGATTTGATCCTCACAACAAAGATTCTTGTTTATTGAAAAAGAGAGAACCTTTGAACAATTACTTTGTTAAAAATTCATCTTTTAGTCCACAATGTAATTATTGTAAAAAAATAGGACATAAGATCAATCATTGTCCTATTAGGCCATGTAGGACAAAAGAAGTTTGGGTTATTAAAAGGGACTTATACACCTCTTCCTAACTCTCATGGACCTAAGAGAATGTGGGTACCAAAAGAAGATTATTCAAATTCCTTTTGTAGGTTTGCTTGAAGTCTCCATATTTATCCAAGGACAAATGGTTTCTTGATAGCGGATGTTCAAGGCATATGACGGGAGATCAATCAAAATTTCACTCCATCAAACCTCATAAAGGAGGAAGCGTCACATTTGGTGACAACTCAAAAGGCAAGGTCATTGGCATTGGAACTATTGGTATCTCCTCCTCCCTATCTATTGATGATGTATTACTTGTTAAGGGCTTAAAACATAACCTATTTAGTATTAGCCAATTATGTGATAAAGGATATGATGTCTTGTTTAAGTCGGACAAATGCATTGTCAAAAAGGATAATGTTGAAGTTTTCCATGCTCTAAGAAATGGTAATGTATATTCTTTGCTTTTATGTGAACTACACGATCAAGATGTCAAGTGTCTTGTATCCTCAAATGAGGATAGTTGGTTGTGGCATAGAAGGTTAGGTCATGCTAGTATGGATTTGATTTCAAAACTATCTAAGAATGAATTGGTCAAAGGCCTCCCAAAGACTAATTTTTCTAAAGATAAAACTTGTAGCGCATGTCAAATAGGCAAGCAAATCAAGTCATCATTTAAAAGGAAAAAGGATATAACAACTTCAAGACCACTAGAGTTAATTCATATGGACTTATTCGGTTCGGAGAGAATTGCTAGTCTTGGTGGAAAACTCTATGCATTTGGCATTGTGGATGACTTCTCTTGATTCACTTGGGTATTTTTCCTTACACATAAAAATGAGGTTCATACAATCTTTACTAAATTTTGTAAGAGAGTCGAAAACGAAAAAGAATGTAAGATCAAGTCCATTAGAAGTGATAGAGGTAGAGAGTTCGACAACCAAGATGTGGAAAGATTTTGTGATGAAAATGGATACAATCATAATCTTTCGGCTCCTAGAACTCCTCAACAAAATGGAGTTGTTGAAAGGAAAAATAGGTCTCTCCAAGAAATGGCTAGGACTATGTTAAATGAACATAATTCTCCTAGATCTCTATGGGCCGAAGCTGTTAGTACCTCATGCTATGTCATAAACAGAGTCATCATTAGAAAACTCCTTAATAAGACTCCTTATGATCTTTGGAACAAAAGGAAACCAAATATTGGATACTTTAAAGTCTTTGGGTGTAAATGCTTCGTGTTGAATGACAAAGATAATCTAGGAAAATTTGAACCTAAATCAGATGAAGGTATTTTCCTAGGATACTCTTCTCGTAGCAAAGCATTTAGAGTGTTTAACAAAAGAACACGAGTGGTTGTGGAATCAATACATGTTGTATTTGATGAATCACCATTATCCCCTATTAGATGCTCATTGGATGAAAATGAAGATGTGGTTGAGATTGAAAAGAATGTTGAAAATCTTAATCTAAATGGTCCTTCTCATAAAGATCTCTCCAAAGATGTTCCAAAAGAAAGTCACTCTCATGAAGACACTCCTCCTAAGGCTTGGAAGCAAGTGCTTAATCATCCAATAAATCAAATTATCGGTGATCCATCTAAAGGTGTAAGAACTAGATCTCAAATGAGTAATATTTGCAATTATGTAGCTTTTGTTTCCCAACTTGAACCAAAAAATATTCATGAAGCCGAAAATGATGAATCTTGGCTTTTAGCCATGCAAGAAGAACTTAACCAATTCGAAAGAAATAAAGTTTGGCTTTTGGTTCCAAGGCCTAAAGACAAAACTATCATTGGCACAAAATGGGTATTTAGGAACAAAAAGGATGAATCGGGAATCATAGTAAGAAACAAGGCAAGGCTTGTTGCTCAAGGATATAATCAAGAAGAAGGAATTGATTATGAGGAATCCTTTGCCCCCGTAGCTAGACTTGAAGCTATAAGAATGCTCCTTGCTTTTGCATCCCATAAGAACTTCAAGTTATATCAAATGGATGTAAAAAGTGCTTTCTTAAATGGTATCATTGAAGAAGAAGTATATGTTGATCAACCACCGGGCTTTGAAAGCTGTAATTACCCAAACCATGTTTTCAAATTATCAAAAGCCTTGTATGGTTTGAAACAAGCTCCAAGAGCTTGGTATGAAAGACTAAGTGGTTTTCTACTTGTTAATGGTTTTATTAGAGGTAAAATTGATAATACTCTTTTTACTAAAACCATCGATAACAACTTATTGGTCATTCAAATTTACGCTGATGATATTATCTTTGGATCAACCAATAGTGTGATATGTGAAAAGTTTGCTTCTAGTATGCAGAATGAATTCGAAATGAGCATGATGGGTGAACTTACTTTTTTTCTAGGATTGCAAATCAAACAAACACTTGATGGCATTTTTGTTTGCCAATCTAAGTATGTTAAAGATTTGTTAAAGAAATTTGGCTTGGAGGAAGTCAAACATGCCCATACTCCAATGAGCTCATCTTTGAAACTTGATAAAGATGAAAAAGGCACTGATGTAGATATTAAAAAATACAGAGGTATGATTGGTAGTCTCTTATATCTAACCGCAAGTAGACTGGATATCATGTTTAGTGTATGTTTATGTGCTCATTTTCAATCATGTCCTAAAGAATCTCATTTATGTGCCGTTAAACGAATCTTTCGCTATTTGAGCTATACCACATTCTTGGGACTTTGGTATCCTAGACATACATCTTTTGACCTTGTTGGTTACTCGGACGCTGACTTTGGTGGATGCAAAGTTGATAAAAAAAGTACTAGCGGGACTTGTCACTTCATTGGACAATCATTAGTATCTTGGTCTTGCAAGAAACAAAATTCCATAGCTCTATCAATGGCGGAAGCCGAGTATATTGCAGCCGGTAGTTGTTGCGCTCAAACACTTTACATTAAACAACAACTAAAAGACTTTGGACTCTATTTTGATCACATTCCTATTATGTGTGATAATACAAGTGCAATATGCATCTCTAAAAATCCTACTCAGCATTCAAGAACAAAGCATATAGAAATTAGATACCATTTTCTTAGGGATCATGTTTCTAAGGGTGATATTGATCTTACTTTTGTGACTACTGAAAAGCAATTAGCTGACATCTTCACAAAACCACTCCAAGAGGAGAGATTCTGTCTACTCAGAAGAGAAATTGGAATGATCACAGAGCAGAATGTCATGTAGTGAAGTAGCAGCAGCAGAGCCGGCTCTAATCTAAATAAGAGCCGCCTCTATAGAAAACAAGAGCCGGATCATCTCATTCAAGAGCCGCCTCTCCAACCTGCATCCAAGAAAATCACAAATTCTAACTCTCGGTATCTCTAGAGCCGGATCACAAAATTTCATGAGCCGGCTCCCCAAAACCTGCATCCATGTCCAAACCCTCGGTATCTCTAGAGCCGGATCACAAAATTTCATGAGCCGGCTCCCCAAAACCTGCATCCATGTCCAAACTCTCGGGATCTCTCAAAACTCATCAAGAGCCGGCTCCAAAAATCAAGAGCCGGCTCCAAAAAAATCAAGAGCCGGCTCCAAAAAGCTCTTGAGCCGGCTCCAATTTTCCATGAGCCGGCTCCAATCTGCTATGTCTCCTTAAATACTCTCGGCAGTAGCTTTTTTGGGCATTAGATTCACCATTTCCAGAGAGTATAAACCGTGAGAGCTCCTTCACCATGAGCATGAGTGCTTCAAATTTTAAGGTCTCAAAATGATTTCATCCATCATATAATATCAAGTGGCCTTTATCCTGCATCCTATTTCATTCTCCTCTCATTGTTGTGCAAGAATTTCCTCATCTCAGGTAAAAACTTCAACCTCTTTTGTTCTCCTTTCTTCATTTTTTCATCTATCATATATATGTATTGATCCATGCTTTGATGTAATACTCCATGAATTGCTTTAAACTCATCTTAAATTGAATTTTGTTGCATGAATTGCTTTCAATTTTGAACAAAATTTTGGTTTAAATCTCCTTCACATTACATGTTCAAACCCTAGAAATGTCATATTTTGATCCAAAATTTTGGTCTTGCTTCATGAATCTAAGCATTTTCTTGTGGTTTAAGTTAAATTTCCCTCTTGGGTTTACATTTCCATAATATTTTACCAATTCCACATGAATTGTCATAATTTCTCAAGACTTAATTTTCTATCAAACCCTAGAAAATTAATCCTTTCAGCAAAATTTTTTTAGGGTTGCTTTGTGAATTCATTTCTTTTTAATTTTTTTTTTCATTAAAATTCCTTTTTAAGTCTACATTTCAAAATTCATTCTTCAAAATCCAACGACAATCACATTGTTGCTCACAAATTTTTTTTTGGTTTTCCCACATAGTTTACTTTATTGTTTTGTTCTCAAAATTGTCTAGATATGAAAAATTTTTGTTCAAAGTCTTTTGAAAATGCCTCCATATCTTTTAAAATTAATATAAGTTTAGTTTTTAAATTGTGACTTGTTTAGGTCCCTACTGAGTTTCCATGGCATCATCTTCCCATAGAAGGAATCCTTCTTGTGGCAAAACTAGGATCACTCAATCTCATGACTCTATCCCAAATGAATAAACTCCTCCTCCAAGTCCAATTCAAATTTCTGCTACAAAGTTATATAGAACTCCTACTCACAAGAGGCTATATGAGAAAGAATTTCTTCATAGGAAAGTGGCCAAAGGAAAGGTTCTGTCACACACTATTTGTGATGACCTCAACCTCAACACCTACAATCTCTTTAATGCTATTGGCCTTAGGTCATTTGTTGGGATGAAAAACAAGTATTATCCAAGACTTGTTCAGTTATTCTACACCCACCTTGAGAAAGTGCCTGGTGTAGAGAAGTTACAATGCTATGTGGCTGGAGTGGAATTCGATCTTGATGTTAGAAGCATTTCCAAAATCTTTCATTTTATGGATGATGGTATTCAATTCTACTCTCCTCAAAAATGGTTCACTGGGAAAGATTTTGACAAACTAGCAGCCATTCGCCAAATGAGCTATGATTCCCGCACTACCAATATCAAAGAAGTCAAATCCAAACAATTGACTATGGAAGCTCGATTGATCCACAAAATTATTGCATACTCCATTCTTCCTAAAACCGGCAGTCGCTCAAAAGTCTCTCGCATGGAAATCTTTCTGATTTGGTGTGTCTTAAATGGAAAAGATTTTGACTTGGCCTACATTATCTTTCATCACATGTTTGCATGCAAGAAAAAGAAAAACACTCCACTCCACTATGCTATGGTTCTCACTCACATTTTCATGGCTAACAAAATTCCACTTGACAAAAGTGAATCAGCCAAACTAGGCCCAAGAGATATCCTTGATGCTTTCAATCTAGACACAATGGGGCTAAAAAGGGATCCCGATGGTATGTGGTTTTATCCTAGGCAAAGAAGATTCGAAGAGGCTAAAGCTCGTGGAGAAGAGATTGAGGATGTTGATGATGGGGATGAGGAAGAACATGAAAGCCATGACAGTGCTGAAGATGAGGATGTTCCAGTTGCACATCGCTCAAATCATGATCTTTTATTGGAACTTCTAAATGTTTCTCGTCAAAATCAAGCCACTCTTCAAGAATAACAAACCACTCTTGAACATCAACAACAACAACTTAACGAAGTGCTTATGACTGTCACTCATATCAGTGAAGACTTTGAAGCCTTTCGAAAAGGCCTTGAACCCCCTCCTCCTTCTACTTAGAACAATATCACCTCGTCTAAAAACTCTTTTTGTGCACTCACTTGTTTTATCTGCTTTGAAAAAGCCTCTTTTAGCTATGTTTTTACTTATATCATTTTTCTTTTGAAGTCTTTATCATGATCTATGCTTTTGTCTAACATCTGCTAGTTATGTTCATATTTTCCTTATCTACTGTTTTGACTTCTGTAATCTATAAAATGACATATTTCCTATTTTATTGCCCTTTAAATTCTCATTCTCTAATAGTTCATGAATTGGCATGTATTTTCTCTTTCATAGAAGTAGACTTTTTGAGATGACAAAGGGGGAGAAAGATGTGTTATTATGTTATGGGTCTACTATGCTATGTGCCTACTCTCTACTTTTAATATATATCTTGATTGATGCATATTGATAGGGGAAGACTTATAAAAAATTCTGTAGGATATGATACTTTAGATATGCTTATTGATAGGGGGAGCTCTCTTTCAAATACAACTCTACTTTGTCAATAAACACATCAATGTTTTGTCATCATCAAAAAGGGGGAGATTGTTGGCCTAAGAATTTTTATCTAAAGGTTTTGATGATTACAAACCATTAATGATGTTTATGTACTAATATTTTCATTGAGTTATATATAGTTCATATCTTATATGATGAGCTAGATGAGCCATTTCAAGCATTCAAGTACTCAAGCTATGGACTCAATGAAGCCTCAAAGATTGCAAGAAATCAAAGAAAGACTCAAACTTCAAAGATCAATCAAACAATTTCAAGAAAGAAAGCAAGTCTTCATCAAGCTCAAAAGATCATGGTCAGGAAATGGAGAAAAAGGGTAGATAGGATGGTGAGAGCTTTAGATTTAAATGTTAAAGCATATTTGAATATCTTCTGAAGCTCAAGTTTTTAGGTTCATGCATATTTTCTCTAAAAATCAGTTTCTTAGAAGGCCTAAAATCTTTCCACGAACTTTACTTATTCATGCTCTCATAATAGGAAGTGCACAGAACAAGATGTGTCTCATTCTTAGTCTTACACAAGGATTGGAGCCGCCTCCCAAATATAGGAGCCTGCTCTTTGCACTCCAGTAGCCAAATTGTGTGTCGTAGAATGCATTTTGTGAATTGGAGCCGCCTCCCAGTTATTGGAGCCGCCTCCCATTTATTGGAGCCTCCTCCAATTTTTTGTAGAGCCGGCTCTTCCAGATTATTTGAATCTTCAACGGCACTTTTCTGCATTTAAGACTTCCAACTACTTCTAACAGACATATTAAGCCTCGGTTGTCTATATAAAGAAGGCTCATTTTACTGAAGTAATACACCACTGGATAATACATTCAAGAGAGCATTCAAGAGCATTCAATAAGCTATTTTAAATTCTTCTTTGAGCTTTCACTTTCAACCATCACTATATTCTCTCATCCTAGAACTTAAGCTTCATTAATATTCTGATATTCTCTAGTTGTGAGCTTGCACTTGTATATCTATTGAGAGAGATTCTTGTATTTCATTTACAAACTTTGCTACAATCTTGTAAGGGTTGGTGTGACCCAAAAGAAGCCTAGGAGAAGGGTGTTCTCCTAGCAAGGAAAAGAAGCAAGGTCTTGCTTCAAATTTGAAGGTTTGCTCTCCACCATTAAGGAGAAGCTCTAGTGAATTTGGGAAGTCTCAAGGGGGATCTTGAGCCGAGGAGTAGGAGTTTCCGAACCTCGCTAAATCACCGAGTTCATTGTTTGCATCTTCCTATCTCTATCTCTTTTATACTTGTGCTTTATATTGCTTGAATTTATCAATTTATCAATGCATAATAGTTGTTGTAAAACAAGTTTCATAAATTGCAAAAATTGGCCATTGACTCTATTCACCCCCCCTCTAGAGTCAATTAGTGGTTAACAACATCAAATGACAAGTGAAGTGATTAAAACAGTTAAAACAAAATTAATCAAGCTAATTAATTAATTTCCTCTAGATTTTTAAACAATTCCAAATGCCCTCAATTTAATCTATGTTAGAGAACATGCCAAGACTTATTTAAATACCACATTACAACTTGATTTAATTCTTGATACGACCATGTGATTTAAACTTTCACTAAAGATAAATATTAAATAAAAGTTGTAATTCTTAATCAAATGATCCAAATTTAATATATATTAACCAACATATCTAAGTATAATTTCCTAGCATGTTACAATTCAAATCAAAGTTATACATCATCATAAATTTTAAATCTTATACAAAGAAATAAAAATTACTAACTTTCTAGATTTGATACAAGGCATACATATATATTGTATAATCATAGCAAACACACAATACAACACACAAATAATCCTAAAACATTCCCTACCTCAATTGGAATGAAAATCCCAATTACCACCGAAATGAAATAGCCCCAAATTTTCAGTCCGCAAAACAGATTTTTCAGCTTACTACCTTCAACTTGTAAAATTCATAAAAAATTCAATTCTAATCCAAATTGAATGAATCAGAAGCCCAATGAAAGCTTAAACACTGTAATTTGATAATATAAAATTTAGTTTAACAAAATATTTTCCCAATGGAAATAGTTTTGGCCTACAATTTTGAAACAAATTCTGCCCAGAAAACACATTTTCAGCTTGTACCTTCCAACTTTGAAAATTCATGAAAAATTCATTTGACATCCAAATTGGGCAAACCTAATTTATTTTGGAAGTAAACATATGAGAGTGTAAAACTGAAAATTTAATCCATGATCCAATGTCAAAAGGTTAGTGAAATAAATCATCTAAAATATATTTTCTAGCTGCAATAAAAACATGGATAGCAGATAGTTTCAGATTTTAAAAAAAAATTAGAAATGCTATAAAATCGTGAAAATTTTTTGAGTAGTGTAAAACCCATGGACGAAGTTCCAGTAAAACTTTCAAGGCAAGTGAAGGACCACGGCTCTGTATAAAAAATTCATTTCTGGACTGAAAAGGAAAAGCTTCAAATTTTCAGCAACTGGCTTGCAACTTCAAAAATTCATAACTAATTCATTCTAAATCCAAATTACATGAAACCAAAACTAAATGAAAGCTATTTGATTATATTTTCATATTCTATATTTTATTTGACAAGATTAGTTTTAAGTTAAAACAGTTTAAGGGCAAAATACAAGTCATTCTCTTCCATGCATGTAAAACACTCAATAATGACATAAAAATACTTCAAAATAATAGATCAATACCTCACTAGAGAATTGAATCTCTAGATACCAAAGCAAAACTAGAAGTTAGGCTAGATCCTTCAGGGGTTTTGAAGAGGAGGATGAGGGGAACAAAAAGTATTCGAAGTTCAAAGTTATAAGGTGAATGAAAGGGCACCAAAAATGAAGTCAAAGCTACTAGTCAAGCTTTTCTCCAATGGTGGCTTCCTTAAGGTTCTTGAGAGGAAAGTGATGAATGAATTAAAATGTATAAACCCTAAGCTAAATTGGTGAGCTTCTCCACTCACTAGGTGCTCTTGCACTACCTCTCACACACACCCTAATGCAAGACTAAAGGTGAGTCCTACCCTTGTCATGAATCCAAGTAAGCTTCCAAGATTAAATAGTAACCCTACACTTGTCAACCATCCATGCCAACAAGTGCACCAATCCTAGGACAACAGGTGGGTGAATCTCCAACCTCCATGTGTCATGAGATTAAGCCTCAAAGTGGTTCCACCACAAAATCAACAAGTGGCACCATAGGAATGTGATACTTGTCACATTTTCCGAAAATTACAAAAATGTACTTTTTGAAAATATCTTCCAATTTAATTTGCAAAATGGTCCCTAAGATGAAAAATAATTACTTTACTTAATTACCCAAAAACCCCTCAAGTTATGAATAATTGCAAAAAGTCATGCTTTCATGGCTTTTACAAAGAAAGTAAGCATTTGATATGCATTTCTACAAAAGTAAAAATGTAGATGTCATAGAATTTAAATATCATGAATGTATGCAAAATCGGAATCAAATCCGAGCACAAAAAATGAGGTTATGTAAGTAAAAGTGAAAAACAAGAAAATGATGAAATAAGGAAAAGACGAAAAGTGAATAGTGTCAAAAAACAAAAAAATGTGGAAATGACTCGGTCCTCAAAGGAAGTTGTCAATCCAAAGGAAAGAGTCTCAGAAACCATTTTCGAGCACTCGAGACGACACAAAGAGGCGGGAAATGGAACACGAAAAGGAAAAGATAATGAAAAAAAAATTTATCCACAAAATTTGAAGAAAAAGGGAAAAGGAAGAAAATGACCGGGTCATTAGAACCTTCCGACCTTAAAGGGATTTCGTCCCCGAAATCCAGCCCCAACAAAACAAAAGGCAAAACTAGGATAACTACGGAGTACATCTCTGAGTATCCCTCACAACATGCTACGAAAGCAATCCCAAAACTGAAGACAACGTACAACCCCATGTCATTCGCACCCACGTGCTCACGACAGGACAACCCCTCAAAAGAAAAGTGATCACATGGCCACACCACAAGTTGAAACTCACACACAGAACTTAAGGCCAGACGAGGGAATGGAAGACATGGAAGACAACAATCGAAAGCACCCTTCCTGACGAACCATCATAAGGAACCAAAAACAACCACCAATAGAACTCCAAGATATCCATGAATCAAATTAAAGTACTAAACAAAGATGACATGGCAGTACGAATAGCGACCAGAACCCGCCCACGACGTACTCAAATGTGTGGTAGCAATGACAATTCCTACTGCCCGCCCACACTTACTCGTCAGTAAGGTATCATCGACGGCAACTAGCACCTGTCCACAGCACACAACTTGTACGGTAGCATGACAGTATAAGGCACCAATTCATAACTTACCCCCACTAAGTCTACCCATGAAACCTCTCGATACAAATGTCTTCAATGTAAAAAATGATCATTACCAAAAGCACTACGGAAACCAACATTTTGTAAGAGTTGAGATATAGTCCGAAGATGTCCGGCCGGACCATCCTGGCCAATCCCAAAACTCTGACAATAATGCCATAGGTACTGCTACGCTTAAGGTCTTAAATCCTCAATACAAAAAGACCAACAATTTTAACATCTCAAAACACTACTATCAACAACATCAATTACGAATCCAAAGTCTGACAGGCAAAATAACATCTCCAAAATCCCAGATATCATCCTAAAATAGATCAACTACAAGACTACTCATCGTAATCAAACATCGGATCAAAATCTCTATCACGGATAACTAGATCCTCGAAATACAAGTCCACGAAGTGGCACACACATCAAAATCTTGACCACTAAGGTCATAGAACGAGTCTTTCAAAATCGTACTTGACAATACCAAGCTAAATCAAAATTCCTCAATTTCGATCCATCTATAAACAACCACTGGAACTACAATTCCTCAAGGTCGTGCCTAGTCATAACTAGGACGAGAAAACTCCATAAGTAAGCCATATCTAACAACGATCCTCCAAAACTCCTCCTAAGAGTCAGCCACATCCAGGCCTCCAAAACTGGAACAAGTCTCCAAAAGACATTCTCAAAAGAGCATCGAGCTCACCTCATGAATCAAACAATCCTCAAAGATATGGACATAAGTCTCCGTAAAATGATCTCACACCAATCAACTCACTTGAGCACCACAACCGTTAACAACCACGGCAGGAACTCCCTAAGGGAAGACACGAAAGAAAGGGGACCACCAGTCCTAAAAAGGACAACACCACGACTTCATTTCTAAAATGAAAGACAACAAAGTCAATGACTTCACCCCCTACATGGAAGTAAGTAGACCAAAATCTATCAAATCCTCACCAAGGACTCAAGACAAGAACGATGATCCTCATGGACCAACCAACCCCAAAACAGTGCACAACGCAATGGAGGGAAGAGACTCACTCCTTGCGAAGTCCCTAACACGAACCAGCACAAAACCATTGTAGAAACCCGCATACAGACTACGTGCGACCAAGGGAAACGAATGGGAAAACCAAACCTGAAAGTCATGCATATGACAAGGAATGCAACTACTAGAAAGAAAATCTACTTACATAGATGAAAATCAAAAGCATATGTTGTACGTCTTCACATAAACACAAAAGTATGTCATTAAAACACAGTAACAACATGGCATCTCGAAGCATATAAGAAAGGCATGCTATTGCCACACAACAAGAAGGCAAACGTGGATAGACCTCCACCTACTCATGCATCACAATATCATAAATCATACTACTAACATGGTAGTAAATGAAACTGCAGAAAACAAAAGTGATGCAATAATGAACCCTATGGACATCGTGTCCTAGAGTGCCTAGGTAAAAAGGAAGGACCAGTCCTAGCCATGCACTGACTCCAAAAACCAATGCAACAACAACCTGTCTCAAAACAAACGTGAGCCTTTACCACAATGGTAAGACTCTTACAGTCCATCTCTGAATCTAAGGGTGACACTACAAGTGACACTAACAATGCAATGCTCTTTCTACCCGAAGCATCTATCAATCGACTTGACCCCAAAAGCGTCATCGCGCAAGGAGAACTCAAAGAAAATGGCAACTCTAGCCATACAATCAGACAACCAAATCGATTACTATGATTGATCCCCAAAACAAACATCATCATTATCGATCAAAAGGACTACACCTGTCGGAACAAAACCTAACGCTGATTCCATCCGAATTGCACTCGTAGCTTGCCAGTACGGTAGCATGACAGTGCCATGCACCCGCCCATACCGTACCCACCTACGAAAATTGCAATCTCAGAGGAACCTTCTAAAACAACCAAGGATCCCAAAAGGTCCAAACCTAACCATGGCCTAAAATCAACAAATCCAGTACTACGGTTGTGCCTAATAGCTCACCCCACGAGAGCCTAAACAAAAGGTGTCTCTCCACCTACCTCAAAACCAACTCTAGGTCAACAATAACCTAAACTACAATACAACCGTGACTACAATCACCATTAACCTCAACTCGAGCCTCAATGACTAATCTCGTGCTATGCCAAATATGCAACACAGTTATGCATATACAAATCTAATCTAGCATACATCATGCTTTTTATATTGGAATCAAAACAAGTTAAACAAATAGCATATGACGTATAGCACATAAGCACCTAAACATGTTATCAAACCAAAATATGTTATCATGAATCATATAAGCACGTAAAACAAAGCAACAAAAATATAATATGCACCCAAAACCCGTCGTCCCAAGGTATTCAAACCTAGGAGCTCTGATACCACCTGTAACGACCCGAATTTCTCAACCCGGTACATTAGTGATGAACCGGAAGTTGACTCGATAACGGACCCGAAATGCGGAAGCGAAAGAAGCCAAATGACCTCAAGAGATGTACGTCATCCCTAAGGCCCCAAAATGACTCTTCATGAAGCCACATAACTCAAATGAGCCAAGCAAATGAAGCAAGAATGCCTAACCCGAAAAGAGATGAACTAAGGGCAAAATGGTTATTTCTCACTAAAAAGGGTGCCACCTTGCACACCATTGGAAGGACAATGAAAAATGAACAAAATTAGACTCAAGAATCGTCTGATTCTAAGTCCGGGCAGAAAAGATATGAAATTCCAACACCCGATGCGAAAGTTATGAAGCAATGACTTAACATTTTTCAATATTTTCATAATAAACTTTGAAAACGAAAGTGCATAGAAAATGAGATACATGTCATTGGCCTCCGGCCTCATCTCATACATGTTAAATACATTGAAAGGAGTGTACTTACATACACTTTACATATACGAATCAACGAATACAAGTTTAAATAAATAGGGCTACAAAGAGGCATCTTATGCTAACACTTGCATAAAATAGAAAATTAGAAACTGTAAGCCATCCAAGGAGCAATGGAATCTTCAAATCCTGAGTCCTGTACCTGAAATATGCCCCAATATCATAGGGGTGAGTAACATAAAGCTACTCGTAGGAGATAAGCATGCATCGACCTAGCATTTTACAATTTTATCACCTTATGGTGAAACATGTTAAAGGGGCTCATGCCACCTAACGTCTATGTCAAGATGAGACCCAGGGAGCATCCTAAACTACCTAGATCATTTATATCATAATCATATTGTTCATGCAATTCAAATAACATGGAAACATGTTATACAAGGCAACAAGATATAGATTCTCAAAGTCTTCAACTTGAAATCCAAAATATGAAAACAACAAGTGTAGGTCATGCCACCTAACGTCTATGTTCAAAATGAATCTATAAGGTTATTCCTAAACTACATTTGAACATCAAAACACAAATTATGATATCGATGCAATTTAACTAATAATGGAACTTCCATTACAACACATGAAGCATGCTTTCACAAAGTTACATCTTAAGCTCAAAATAGGAAATCAAATAAGGAACAACAAGTTACGATATCATCTAGTTATCAACTTGAAATCAAATACGAAATCAAACAAAGTGGATACTCGGACGTCACGCCGGATCAGACTAACAACATAGTTACTTTAGGGTTACTAGCCCATGGGTAACCTCCTTATGTGCGCACTAGACTATATAGAGGGACAATCCCCCGTACTAGAACTAAGTCCTAACCGTAGCCAAACAACGACATTCCCAAGTTTCCAAAATCAACAAATTGTGCAACAACGTATATGTATCAACATGCATATACAAGATATCAACTATTTACCAAGCACAATCCAAATTTTGGAAACTTATACAATACATGCTCAAAATTCACAACTACTATGGCATGTAAGATGTTAAATACAAAGTGTGCAATTCCTTACACATAGCAACAACATATTCAATAAGGAAAAACATATATCTTATTAATATAAAAGTAACAACTATGTTATCCAATGCTCAAAAGTAATCAAGTGAACATAGATCAAATCCAAATCCATGATTTAAATTTAGAAACAACTTCCAAAATGCAATTAAATCCATGGAGTAATAAAGTAGATTTTAATTAAACATAAATAGTTAAATTCTCTAAATTTCAAGTTAATCCAAATAACCTCAATTTAATATATATTGAAAGACATGTCGTGGTCATCATATATATAACATCAAATGACAAGTTAAGTGATTAAAACAGTTAAAACAAAATTAATCAAGCTAATTAATTAATTTCCTGTAGATTTTTAAACAATTCCAAATGCCCTCAATTTAATCTATGTTAGAGAACATGCCAAAGCCTATTTAAATACCACATTACAACTTGATTTAATTCTTGATATGACCATGTGATTTAAACTTTCACTAAAGATAAATATTAAATAAAAGTTGTAATTCTTAATCAAATGATCCAAATTTAATATATGTTAACCAACATATCTAAGCATAATTTCCTAACATGTTACAATTCAAATTAAAGTTATACATCATCATAAATTTTAAATCTTATACAAAGAAATAAAAATTACTAACTTTCTAGATTTGATACAAGGCATACATATATGTTGTATAATCATAGAAATCACACAATACAACACACAAATAATCCTAAAACATTCTCTACCTCAATTGGAATGAAAATCCCAATTACCACCGAAATGAAATCGCCCCAAATTTTCAGTACGCAAAACAAAATTTTCAGCTTGCTACCTTCAACTTGTAAAATTCATAAAAAATTCAATTCTAACCCAAATTGAATGAATCCAAAGCCCAATGAAAGCTTAAACACTGTAATTTGATAATATAAATTTAGTTTAACAAAATATTTTCCCAATTGAAATGGTTTTGACCCACAACTTTGAAACAAATTCTGCCCAGAAAACACATTTTTAGCCTTTAGCTTTCAACTTTGAAAATTCATGAAAAATTAATTTGACATCCAAATTGGGCAAACCTAATTTATTTTGGAAGTAAACATATGAGAGTAAAAACTGGAAATTTAATCCATGATCCAATGCCCAAAGGTTAGTGAAATAAATCATCTAAAAATTTGTTTTCCAGCTGCAATAAAAACATGGACAACAGATAGTTTCGGATTTTTAAGAAAATTTAGAAATGCTATAAAATCTTGAAAACATTCTGAGTAGTGTAAAACCCATGGGGGAAGTTCCAGTAAAAATTTCAAGGCAATTGAAGCACCACAGCTCCATATAAAAAATTCATTTCCGGACTGAAAAGGAAAAGCTTCAAATTTCCAACAACGAGCTTGCAACTTCAAAAATTCATATCTAATTCATTTTAAATCCAAATTACATGAAACCAAAACTAAATGAAAGCTAATTGAGTATATTTTCATATTATATATTTAATTTGACAAGATTAATTTCCAGTTAAAACAGTTTAAGGGCAAAATACAAGTCCTTCTCTTTCATGCATGTAAAACACTCAATAATGACATAAAAATACTTCAAAATAATAGATCAATACCTCACTAGAGAATTGAATCTCTAGATACCAAAGCAAAACTAGGAGTTAGGCTAGATCCTTCAAGGGTTTTGAAGAGAAGAATGGGGGGAACAAAAAGTATTCCAAGTTCAAAGTTCTAAGGTGAGTGAAAGGGTACCAAAAATGAAGTCAAAACTACTAGTCAAGCTTTTCTCCAATGGTGGCTTCCTTAGGGTTTTTGAGAGGAAAGTGATGAATGAATTAAAATGTGTAAACCTTAAGCTAAATTGGTGGGTTTCTCCAGTCACTAGGTGCTCTTGCACTACCTCTCACACACACACTAATGCAAGACTAAAGGTGAGTCCTACACTTGTCATGAATCCAAGTAAGCTTCCAAGATTAAATATTTAACCTACACTTGTCAACCATCTATGCCAACAAATGCATCAATTCTAGGACAACAAGTGGGTGAATCTCCAACCTCCATGTGTCATGAGATTAAGCCTCCAAGTGGTTCCACCACAAAATCAACAAGTGGCACCATAGGAATGTGACACTTGTCACATTTTTCAAAAATTGCAAAAAGGTCCTTTTTAAAAATATCTTCCAATTTAATTTACAAAATGGTCCCTAAGACGAAAAATAATTATTTTACTTAATTACCCAAAAACCCCTCAAGTTATAGATAATTGCAAAAAGTCTTGCTTTCATGGCTTTTACAAAGAAAGTAAGCATTTAATATGCATTTCTACAAAAGTAAAAATGTAGATGTCATGGAATTTAAATATCATGAACGTATGCAAAACTGCATTCAAATCCGAGCACAAAAAATGAGGTTATGCAAGGAAAAGTGAAAAACGAGAAGAGGACGAAATAAGGAAAAGACGAAAAATAAATAGTGTCAAAAAACAAAAAAAAATGTGGAAATGACTCGGTCCTCAAAGGAAGTTGTCAATCCAAAGGAAAGAGTCTCAGAAACCATTTCCGAGCACTCGAGACGACACTAAGAGGCAGGAAATCGAACCCGAAAAGGAAAAGATAATGAAAAAAAAATTTATCCGCAAAATTTGAAGAAAAAGGGAAAAGGACGAAAATGACCAGGTCATTATACCATCTTTTAACATCTTCAGGTCATGGTAAGAAGGTAGTTGATGACCTTCCTCCGCAAGGGTAGTTTTAGTTAAAGAATTTTTTGTTTTGCAACCTTTTGTAACTTTTGCACTACATGGCATTTTTGTAAACTTTGACCCAAGTATGATATTTTTTTTGTGAAAGCCTAAATGGCAATGTAACCTATTATTTTGGACAATAAAGATATCGTTCTAAGCATTATTTTTGTGTTATTATGAAATTGATAAATGTATGGAATTGATGTGGTAGTTAAGGGGTTTTTATATCATTTTACGTTGGTAAATGTATACGTAAGATGTGTCCTATCTTCTCCTAATGTTCATACATGTTTTTGTATCATTTGGGACAGGTTTGAGACTTGTTTGAGGCCGCCCTTGATGCCACAGGGGCACCCGATGCCTTAGATAGCCAGAAATAGTCTTTTTTTCACCTCCCAGGGAGTGTCAGCCGGCTGGCGACATAAGCCAGCCGGCCAACAGTTCATTTTGGCCAGAGAGTTAGCATCGCTGGAAGGTTGTTTCGACTTGCTGACCATCTCTGTTAGCCGGCTGACCATCTCTATTAGCCAACTGACCCTTCAGGTTCGGCCGGTTGATATATAGTTTCAGCTGGCTGACACGTGCAGCGCACTAGAATTTTTAACTGATTTCAAATAGTCATAACTCCCTCATTACTTAACCTAATTGGGTCAAATTTGACTCTAAATTTAAGGATTTTGAGTCAGCTTACCAATGATACTAATTTTATTCCAAAATTTCAATAGTAGAATAAGTTATAGCCGTTTTAGTATGGACTTCTCCATAAATCTTTCAAATTGTAAAGGCCTAATTTAGTGAGATTGTTTTCTTTGTGTCTAGAACCATACCAAATGAGCTTGGATTGCTGTGATGACTTAAATGGACTCCCATTACCTCTTTTAGAGTCAAGACATTTATCTCCTTCACTTTGAAATTACCCTATTACCCTTGGGCAGTTTCGGGTAGTGTTTCGGACCCTCCGGTTTGGGTCGTTACAGATTTAGAGGGAAGGGAAATGAAAAAGGGTTGGAAAGGAAAGTTTTTATAAAAGGAAAGTTTTTGCAAAAATGGGAAGTTTTTACAAAGGAACTGAATTTCATGAGTCCAGTGCTAACTCGACCTAGAGGGAGCGCGTGCCGGTTTAGGATATGAAAAAGTTGATACTAGGCCCCAAATGGTTGTCGGATTTGGAATCAAGGATAATTATCAATCTCTCCTTAATAAAGTTGGTTAGCTGTTTTCAAAATGTGAGCTAGGGTTGGTAGAGGCCAAGCATGGGGACATAGTGCATTACATTTCACTACATGAACAATCTTATTGAAATGTGTTATGTGGTTGATGGAATGGTTATTTATGATATAAATGTGATAAAAACCTTAATGCATGATCCTGGCTCCCTTTTTATCCCTTTGTGTGTTACGTGGCTCAAGGGAGTCCAAAGTTGCTGCCTTTGGCAACTTCTACTGAGCCTCCGTGCTTACCCTTTCCTTTAAAAATTTTCAAGTTATGGCAAGGTGGTAGTTGGCGACTTTCCTCCGCAAGGGCAGTTCAAGTTGAAGAACTTTTTGTTTTTTTTGGCAACCTTTTATAACTTTTGCACCATGTGGCATTTTGTTAAACTTTGAGCCATGTATGATATTGTTTTGTGAAAGCCTAAATGGCAATGTAACCTTTTGTTTTGGAGTATAAAGATATCACTCTAAGCATTATTTTTTTTAATATTATGAAATGGATGAATATATGGAAATGATGTGTTTGTTAATAGGTTTTAACGTCATTTTGCGTTGGTAAATGTATATGTAGGATGTGTCCTCTCTTCTCCTTATGTTTATGCATGTTTTTGTATCCTTTGGGGCAGGTTTAAGACTAGTTTGAGGTCACCCTTGATGCCACGAGGGCACCCGATGCCTTAGATAGCCAAAAATAGTCTATTTTTCACCTCCCAGGGAGTGTCAGCTGGCTGGTTACATAAGCCAACCAGCTGGTTGTTCATTTTGGCTAAAATAGAGAGTTGGCATTACTAGAAGATTGTTTTAGCCGGATGACCATCTCTATTAGCTAGCTGACCCTTCAGTTTCGGCCGGCTAATGAAAAATTTTAACCAGCTGACGCCTGCAGTGTACTAGAATTTTTTAGTCGACTTCAAACAGTCATAATGCCCTTATTTCTTAACCAAATTGGGTCAAATTTGAGTCTTAATTCAAGGATTTTGAGTCATATTTCCAATGATAGCAATTGTATTCCGTAACTCCAACCGTATAAGAAGTTCTGGCCGTTTTACTGCAGACTGCTCCAGAAATCTTTCAAACCGTAAATGCCTAATTTAGTGAGATCGTTGTCTCTGTGTCTAGAACCGTACCAAATGAGCTTATATAACTGTGATGACTTAAATAGAGTCCCATTGAATCTTTTAGATTTAAAACATTTCTTTCCTTCACTTTAAAATGACCTTATTACCCTTGGGCAGTTTCAGGTCGGGTTAGGACCCAGATAATGTTTCAGACCCTTTGGTTTGGGTCTTTATAGATTTGATATCAGATCAAAGGTTCGAAAACCTTTGGAATGACGGGTATTGGCTTACCTAGATGGGGTAAGGGATTTATTTGCATTAACTATCTGTTTTATGCTAAAGTGTTTAATTTTGAGAAACATGCTTACTTGCTACTTACTTATGTATTTAAATGATAAATAATGTGTTACATTGACATGTAAATGAAATGCGTATATAAATTAAAACATATATAAGAATGTTTATATGTGAAAGGTGTATGAGATCTAGAAACATGTATATAGGATGCTTATGTGTACGTTGTTCATATTTTTAATGAATGAAGGTTGCATTTTCTAAAGCATGATAACTGGACTGTGTGTTTACTTGTAAGTTATTTATTAATGTCAAAAGCATGTTATAAGTGATAGTATGGAAAGTAGTGACCACGGTTTATGATAAATATGTTGTTTGTGATGAGATGACAGGTGTGATGTACATGGCAGTGATAAGTAGTAGGTACGGTTGTGCAATTATATTTTAAATGATAATGTGATGGATAGTCGATCATAGTCTATGCAAGTAGGTATTGTATGAAAGAATGATGACTAGAAAGAAGGCATGTTAAGTTTTTTTTAAAGTGAAGGGATACAGTTGTGTCAAGATATATGTTTTGGTTATGGTGTGTAGAAGTGTGTGGATAGACATCTATATATACCTATATATTTATGCGATTAAGTATGGGGTAGTCACTAGTATGGCAGGGTACTTGGTGCGATGTAATTTCCTATATGGGTTATGACCTGAGTAGGCAAGGAGCTCAACTGCTCCGAGGGTTGTTTGGGTGTTGGTTCTTATCTAACGAATGGTGTGGGTTCCTAACTCGGGGATTGAGCTACCTAGTATGTGGTTATTCCAGTCTTCTCATTGTTGTCATAGTGTGGTGCTTGGGGCACAATCTTAGAATGGGTTCATGTTACATGGAACGGTATCTATGTTATGTGCAAGTTTTAAACCTTGGTATTTAGGGTCTTACGACCATAGAGGCCAGGTTTAGAATGTGAGACCTTTATAAAGGACCTGTGGTTTTAGGATTTCGGTGCTTATGATTTAGGTCACGATTGGGTATGACGGTTCTTTTCGAACCAGTTTATGGTAGGTACAATAAAGATTGGTAAAGTCATGAGTATGGTCCAGGGATTGTGGACATATGCTTTGGGTACTCTAGTACGGTTGGTTATAGTTGCTAAGGAGGCTTGGTTGGCACTTGTAAGTATAGGTTGATGTAGGCATTGACTGGAGTCATGCTAGTGCTTGGTGACCAACAATTAGATATAGTTCATTTCTTGGTCTTATAAGGGTCTGTTCTAGAGATTGGTTAGTTGAGAAGTGATTTACATTTTTGAAATCGGCAGAGGTACGTTAGGGGTGTTTTGACTCTTGGTGAGTTGATTGTATGGCACGATTGTCGAGGGAGTCTCGAGTTAGGGAATGGTGGTCAGTTTTAGTTGAATAGTGCAAAATTGCACGATACAGACAGTTGCAGTCTTTGAAGCGCTTGATTGTTTACATGTAAAATATTGGATGGCAGGTACTATGTTACCGTATGGGTCAAGTTTTAGAATTTAAAATCTGCAAGATGGAGTTGTACCCGGTTGTGTTTGGGGTACCGGAAGGTTGTACTTATGGTTAAGGATCCAAAGGGATAATTTGTTGACTAAAAGGGTTTGGGATGAGGGTTATTTCATAGGTTTGACATGTAAACCCCATTTGACTTTTCGTCTGGGCCAAGGGTGCTATAAGGAATGGTAACGAGGAGAGGTAAGGATGTTGGCGCTAAGGCGTGAGGTTTCTCTGACTGGACGCGTAAGTTGTTTTGTGATGGATGATTCGAGTAACCGGTTAGATGTCCAGGACTGATGTTGATTTTGTGGTTGACCTTGATAAACTATTGTGTGTTGAGCACTTGGGTTATGGTGCGCATTCTCCCTTTTCAAGATTTGGTGGCATGACACTGCCGTATAGAGATTCTTTTTCCTTATAGCGGGTTAATGGTCACTATGGAGAGTGCTGGGAGTGATTTATACTCTCGGATTGTGTTTGTATCACCTTAGGGATTCTTATGGGAAAGTTAACTAGTAAAAGCCTGTTGATTCAATGGGATGAGAGTTCGAGTTGTCACTCGGGATGAATGGTGATAAAGGTGTTAAGGTGTGATTGTTTTAATGCTGGTGAGTATAACGGTTTAAAGTGTGATCCGAATGTAGATTAGAGAGTATGAGTTGCTGGTCGTATGTTGTCAGGTAGATGATGGGGTTGTGCATTGATCGAGATGATGGTGGACTATTTTATCTCTCGAGGTTAGTGAGGATGGTGTTGCTATATAGGGCATGACACTCTCTTGGTGAGTTAGTGAGTTACTGTGACTTGTACTATGTGTTTTGAGTACACAGTGTTCAAGGTAGAGTCGCCTGGGAAGGTAGAGTTAGAACAGACATTGAATCGTCATTTTACGACAAAGAGGTTATCAATTGGGAATGACTGGTTCTAGATAAAATAGGACGTGGTGTTTGACAGGCTATGATCTTTCCTAGTGATAGTATATTGCAAGCATTAATGCTTTTATATGATGGTCATGTTGTGGACTGTGTTCTAGCACTCGGTGAGTGGGTGGTATGTGTAACGACCTGAACTCGGGGCTCCAAATCGCTAACTGGGTCTTTACCCGAGCCAGAGGTCGTCTAAGGGTGTTACCATCATTTTCAATATCAAGAAACTTTTAAAACTTCATACTAAGGTACATAGTAACCCATAACAAACTTATTTGACATTGAAACAGTCACATAGGAAGAAAAAACAAGAACTGAAGAGAGCCAACAAACCGGTCGACCGAAGTGGCATGTCGGTCGTCCAAAATGGCTATTTCGGCCGACCGAAATAGCCCAACTGGTCTGTCGGTTTTGAACCTGAAAAATGATTGGCTATTTGAATTTGGCATAATGGAACCGATTGATCGAAATGCCATTTCAGTCTACTGAAATGATCCTGCAAAAATACTTTTCAGCTACAGAACTATGAAGCATTTGGAAGACAATGGTCACACCTAGGACCTTAAAATTGATCTAAACCTGTCCCAACACACTTCAAATATGATACATACCAAATCCAAATCGTATACATCAACTAAACATTAGAATTAATTCCTTTACATCTCATTCATTCAACATGGCCACGTAATACATTGCATGATTCAAAAGCCATTTATAAAATAACTAAAACTACATAAATTTATAGTCGATGAAACATAATTGAAATCAAAAGTCCATAGCTTGCAACTTTAAACATAACTAGCTAAGGCTTTACAAAATAGTCTTGAATACAAAAGGTCACAAAAGACAAGCCCTCTGTCCACCTATGCTTGTGGTGGAACGTCGTCCGCCACAGGGGGTGAGCACAACGGCTTAGTAGAAGTCACCTAAGGCATCAACTTTAAACTCCATTGAGTTACGTAACATATAATGGGGATGAAAATGAAGTAGGGGCCATGCATTGGGGATTCAAGTCATACTATAGCGAAAATAGGCATTTCCATCAACTATATACTACATTTCAACAAATAACATGCATGAGATGAAATGTAATGCATCCTGTCCCATGCTTGGTCTCTACCGACCCAACTCTCACTTTTCGAAAACCGCTAACTGACTTTACCAAAGCGAGATTGATAACTATCCATGATTCCAAATTCAGCAACCATTTGGGGCCTAGTATCAACTTTTTCACGCCCTACATCGAGCCACGCTCCCTCTAAGTCAAGCTAGCTCTGGACTCGCGAAATCTGGTTTATTTAAAAAAAATAAAAAAATTCCATTTTAAGGAAAACTTCTTCTTTTGTGAAAACTTCCCTTTTTAAAACCTTTTCAAATCCCTTTCCATGCCATGTCATGCAATGCAACATTTTTTATACTCTTAATCATCAAGCTCATCAATATAGTAATAATAACATCAACATGGCATTACCAATTCAATGAATATAAGTAAGACATTTTATGAAAATTTGATACGACAATAACATTTTTCACTATGTAATTTCAAGTAAGGCATTTTTATATGAATCAACCGTAAGTACACTCAATATAAAATTATATACAATCCAACACCATGTTTTTGACACATAATAAAAGTAAATCATACTTTTGAACACTTAGTCACATTATCAACATTCACATAATAACAATTTCACTTCATGGTTTTCAAATCTCAAAATTTTAAAGAAGGAAAGGTAGAATTACTCAATAAAAGCAAAAGTTCGAAGCATTAGGGGAACTCCTACTTCAATTTAGAAGAAAATCAAAAGCAAACCCAAATTCAGCCCAATTTCCCTAAAATTTTGAAACCTAAGGTTTCTCTAAATAAGGATCAGCTCCGATCAAAACAAAACCCTCGTCGTGCTCGTCGACTTTGTCTTCAGTGGCAAAGCCCAAATTCCAATGGCAAAGCCCAGATCTAAGCTTGAATTGGTGAAGAAAAGAAAAAAGAAAAACATATATGGAGAGAGAGAAGGCTGCATGAGTGAGAGATGAGAAATAATGGTCATCTGATGAACCTAAGGTCGATTGTAATGAATTGGTACAAGGGTGGGTCCCATGGCATAAACAATATCAACCTTAAACGTTATAACATATATATATATATATATATATATATATATATATATATATATATATACATACGAACCACATTACAACCACATTCCAACATAAAACCAAGTAATTGTGCACAAAATAATAATGCATGAAATGCAACAAACCCGAAAAATAATCCCCGTGCTCAACAACTCCGGTAGTAGGTCCCACCTAGACCTTCTTGCCCGAAAAATAGAAAAATGTCACAAATAGCAAACGATGAATTTCTAAAAGTCCTGAACTCGTAAAAATGCCCCAACCAGCTCCTGCAACTCACCTGGCACACCCCACGGTGTCCTGCACACAAAACGGGACAAAACAAAAATAATCCAGAAAAATTGAAAAATCCCAGAAAATAAAAAATAGGAAAAATCAGAAACATTACATTCTTCTTAACTTTAAAAGATTTCATTCCCGAAATCAAGCCATGCATGGGGGAGAAGACAATGCTAGATACTAAGAGCGAACCTCATGTTTGAACTCCCAAGTAGCCTCCTCCACTACGTGATGCCTCCGAAGAACTTTCACTAATGGTATCGTATTGTCCCTCAACATCATCTGCCACATGTCAAGGATCTGAATTAGTCCCTCCTTATAGGAAACATCCTCATCAATGTCCACATTAACCCAACTTAAGACGTTAAACGGGTCTAGCTCATACTTTCATAGCATCGATACATGAAAAACATTATGGACTCTGTCCATCTGTGGTGGCAACGCAAGCCTGTAGGCAACCTCTCCTACCCGGTCCAAGATATCAAAAGGTCTAATGAATTGTGGCGATAACTTCCACTTTTCCCGAACTTCATCAACCCCTTCCGTGGAGAAACCAGAAGAAATACGTGATTTCCCACCTCAAAGTACAACGGTCATCTCTGCCTATCTGCATAACTCTTCTATAATCTCGAGTACAAGTCAGGTCCTAAGGCAGTTGTCTCGCCCACCTCAGTCCAACAAACAGGAGACCTACAAGGTCTACCATACGACTTATCAAATGGAGCCATCTCAATGCTTGCTTGATAACTATTGTTGTAGGCAAACTCAATAAGCAGTAAATGATCCTCGCAACTACCATCCAAGTCAAGTACATAGGCTTGAAGCATATCCTCCAAAATCTGGATGGTACACTCCGACTGGCCGTCCGTCTATGGGTGGAATGCCATACTAAAGTGCAACGATGAGTTGATGTGTGTCAAAATATACCACTCGCAATAGCACGAATCTTTGTAGAACATGGATATATTAAGGGTGTCGAACCACAGAGACTGTCGTAGTTTATTCTAGCATCTAATTAATATGATTTTGATTCAAGGAAAAAAGTTGATTGATTTGATTATTTGTCACAAACTTAAAATAAAAACTAAATTAAATTAAAGAGAAGATCAAAGATAAAGATACTTAGGGATTGACTTCACCAAGTTTCTCGTATCATAGTCAACTATTCAACCTTAGGAATTCACAAGTTATGTATCATATGGATTAAACTAAATAACATTCATTTAATCCGGGTTTTAAAGAAATATGTTTCATTGAACTTAGTTAACTATAGCCTATCTTCAGTTGGCATGAATTATCTACCTACCTACTTCTAACTGATGTTGCAGTATAACTCGTCTTCCCTAGGCATAGAATATAAAAGAGTTCATTCATGAAAAATGTTGGAACACCATTGCATAATCTCCATTCTTATGTCCCATAGGCCTCTACCATACCATCCAGTAAGGTTGAGAATAGTTTAAGAAAAATTACATCTAAGACAAGGTTATAATTTTTCAAAAACTATTAATTCATTAAAACACCAACTGATCCGTAATCAGTTACTCATAATTATGCAATCAAGATACATAAATACGTAAATCCCCAAAGTTAAGAATGATTAAACCATAATACTCGAATTCGGGCTATATTAATGCCCTTAGAAAGGAATTAGCCACTCATGACGACACTAGAGATCATATGCGTTGGTATAGTCTTCATCGTCAAGGTGTGATTTTCTCTTCTTGGGATCTCCACCTTCAAAACCCTAAAAGCCGCCACCAATGAGAGTAAATAACTAAGAGAAGGACCTTTTAATCTATGGCCTTGTGCCTCCTTTTATAGAAGAATTAACTTCCAATAAGGGTTAGACGGGCTTTTAGGGCTTCTAGTGTAATCTGGGCTCATCTGGAATGAGAAAAGACTTCAATAAGACAAATTCTACATCAATTAAGTCTGACTAAATAGTAGGGCTTGAGCCTTTTGACTCTGGGCTTGAGCCATAGGGCTTTGGCTTTAGCCTCTAGGAATAGGGCTCGAGCATGACTCCAACACTTAGCCATTTTTCTTCAAATAATTTTTTAAGCGTCTTTTTCGTCAACACTTAGAATATTTTTGGAATCAATCTTCAACAACGATCGATCACCATGCATTGGGGTTCGAGCCTTAGGAGTTGGGCTTGAGCCTTAAGGACAAAGGCTCGAGCTCTAGGAACTTGGAGTTCTTCAAAGTGACTTTTGATATTCCGACGTAATTTAGGTTCGAGCACTCTTGCTAGGGCTCGAGCACCTTGAGTTTGGGCTCGAGCCTTGAGTGCCTCAGTTTCATTGTAAATTTGCATTATTATGTGGTTATTTGGCTATTTGTTTGGTTGTTTTATTTGTTGTTTAATTAATTGTTTAAACGCAGTATTTTGTTTTATTTAATTAATTGAATTGCTTGTTTAATTGTATTATTGAATTGAATTAATTATTTTTATAGAACTCATTGTTTTACTTTAATTGAATTAATTGGTAAATGGTTTAATTTAGTGTTCATTGATTTATTTTAATTATATAAATACGTTAGTAGGATGTAGTTAGGGTTTTAGTTTTTCTTCAACCGTAGCCGACCTCGTTTTTTCGTCTAGTATTAGGACTAGAATTAGGGTAACCTTATGGGCCTATAAATGCATGTATTAAGGTTCTACCTAGTGTTTTAGAACCCCATTCACGACTGCGGAGGTAGAGAGAAAACAGAGAGGGCAAACAGAACGTTCTTCGGAGAATTGAGGAAGACGTAGGTGTAAGGTTTCGAATTGAGACCTAAAGGCAATTTCTAATACTAACTCCTTCCCTTTGGCTCGTGTTCTTTGCATATCTAACTTAATTGCAGGAACAGAGAAAGATTAAAATCAGTTTACTACACATGTTTGCGTTGTCTGTATCAGTATGTGTTCATGAACTGTTAACCTCTTGTTTTACATTCTTTGTACATAATTCATGACTTAAACTGATGACAGTTGGTGAATAATGAATTTTACTAGTTCTGAAACACATAGGAAAATGTTAGAATTAATCTGGTTTGCTTGGTTGAACATCTTAAAACAGTACGTGTTCTTGATTAGTTAACGGGCCAAGTTAAGTTCTTTGTGCATAATTCATATTAAACTGATGTTGGTAATTGAACAAGGAATTTAATGGGTTTAAGAACCTGCTAGGACTTAGTTTAAACACCTAGGTACCTTAGGGATGGAGGACAATCCGTCGAAGAATCGCCGGAGTCGAAAGAGACGAAGAGTAGAAGGAGAGCTGGCTCCCGTTAAAGGGGAGCAGGCTCCGCAAATGAAAGAGCAGGCTCCCTCAAAGAGGGAGCCAACTCTGTAGGCCATGGAGGTGGCTCCCCATCGGGGAGTAGGCTCCAAGTGTAAGAGAGCAGGCTCCCTCTTTGAGGGAGCAGGCTCTCTCTAGTTTTTCATTTTTCTGGGTTTTTCGGCCACCGTTTGGGCTATGGTGCATGGATTTTGGGATTTTTAAGTTCTGGTAGGAGCTGTATTGGGGTGTTTTGAGATGATCTAAGGCCATGTTAAAACTTTTAAGGGTGATTAATGTATATTAAAACACCGTTGTTTAGAGTGAAACAAAACATAAATCGGTAAATAAAAATTTGGATACTGTCGTTGGAGATGAAGAGTTTAATTGCTTATAAGTAATTTAGTAGTTTACTATGGATGGTTACACCATGTTAATCATGGAATAGTGGTAGGAATAAGCATGCTTAATTTTTGACTACTGCTGGCTACGGATTAATTGATGATTTGCATTTAACGACTTATTCCAGTTATCGTTGGTTTGGTATAAAAAGTAAGCATGTAAATTTGTATATTCTGTTATGCTAACTTGGAATTAAATTGATGTTTATATGCATGATATGTATAGTCAATTATTGGATCTTGGAGAGTAATATGTATAAGCCTGTTAATGTATAAAATGTTATCATGCTTGATATGGAACGATTGGTGCCTGTATTTAATATATTATTATCAATTTTGCACTTTATGGAATAGTTGGTATTTACATATATAGTTGCATTGTCAACTGTTGGATGATGGATTGCATGCACTGGTATGGGACGGTGGCATGTCTAAGTTTGGATTAGTTCAAATTGCTAAAACCTACCTATATCGGAATAAGGGAACGGATTATCTAATTAAAATCCTACTTATAATTAAGTCAAGGAAGCTGCGCAAGCTGAATGACTAAACGGATTACTGGCTATTTATGTTAAGTCAAAGAAGCTGCACAAGCTGAATGACCAACTGGACTTACTTTGGATGGATATGATGGACTTTAAATATATTTTTATGGTACCGCGATATGAGCTTAAGTCTCAGAGTCGTCGATTAAGGAGCGTATATGCAGTAGGATGCGTAGCTGGATATGCTACGTTGAGGTATACCCTGTTAGGCTTAGGTACTCATGCCCACTTAGGTGCGCTTTGCTTGTTGCCTTCTATTCAGGTTGAAGTCCCCTGCATAATCCAGTGAGAGTCCTGTAGTATAGATACATAAATATATACGGACTATATAGATATTGTTGAGTTGGTTAGAATGTATATGCGTATCGAATCTCTGCTTAGATTGTAGTAGGATTGAACTTGTTCATGGGCCTGACCCACTTCTAATTTTCAGGTACTCGTCAGTTCCAGACTTAGACCTGATCGTGCTGAACAGAGATTTCTATTCACTCTTACGACGACGTAGGACTTCTCTCCATGGTTTCATTTTGGATGTTTTTTATTATTTATACTTCAGTTTAGATTTTCTTATTAGGGGTCCAATGGATGGATTCCCGAGTTATTTAAATTATTGGAGGTTTTGGATTTTAAGTTATTAATTTTTAAAGGATTCTATCTTAGATTTCTTCCAGCTGTTAATTATTTTATATTCAGTTTTGTAATCTGTGTTCACTTTAAATACTTTAATTGTTTGATATTTCCCTCGGGTTTGGGCTGGGCCTGATCAACCCGTGTCTCAGATCCGAGGGGTATCACAGTTGGTATTAGAGCACTCTAGGTTTAAGTGTCTCTAGGGTGTTTCGTATTAAGACTTCCGCGTAGCGTTTTCTCTTTATTAGAGCTTAAGTTTAGGTTTCATTGTATTCCTTTACGGTTCAGTTTAAATCATTCTGATGTCTGTTATTTTCGTGTTAACAGATGGTTAACGCTAGGAGAGGACGGAATCTGCAAGGGAACAGGCAACAGAGTAGAGCGGCACGTAGGCGGTAGGAATGCCTACAACATCAGCTAATGGAGGAAGAGCAGAATTTACCTGGGTTTCAGGATGATGGTCAGTTTCAGGGGGAGTAGGAGGGAGTTCAGCAGACTTGGGATCAGAGAGGGGATCCAGAGTATCCTCCTCACATCAATGACCTCATTGCTCAGGCTATAAAAGCTGGGGTAATAGCTGCACTTCGGAATCAGCCTCAGGTACAGCCAACACCATTACCAGCACTGGTTGTTCAGACTGATACTTGGGAGAAGGCCAGGGGTTTTTTCACAAAGGGGAGCCCACCTGAATTCACAGGCTCCACTGATGCAAAAGCAGCTCACCAGTAGAAACAGGACATTGAGCGACATCTTCGCTTGGTTCAGTACATGGAGGTTCAAAAACAGATGCTTGCTACCTTCAAGCTAGTTGGGAATGCACTGCAGTGGTGGGAGTCAGTAACCACCACAGAGGAGAGGATGTCCTTGACTTATGATCAGTTCAGTGCACGTTTTGATGAGAAGTACTTCCCTTATATAGTTAGGGCAACTATGAAGATAGAGTTTCTTAATCTGCAGCAAGGGAACATGATAGTGGCAGAGTATGAGCATCAGTTTATGCGCTTATCTCTTTTTGCTCCGGAGGAGGTGAATACAGAAGAGAAGAAGAGCAACAGTTTCATTAAGGGACTGATGTGGTCTATCAGGAGAGCTATTACAGGTAGTCTAACCTATACTACTTATGCTCAGGTGGTAGACACTACTCTACAACAGTACCAGTTGACCGTGGACTTCAGATAGGCCAAGGATGAGAAGCGGGGTGACAGAGACTTTGCAAATCAGTCAATTAAGAAAGGGAATGGCAACGGTCACCGACAGAATGACAGGGACAACAGTCTTAGAAGAAGCACAAGGGTGGTTCGGATGCTCACAAGGATGGGGCACCTATTTAGCGACAGCAGAATGGGGGACCACAGGTAGGATAGGGTCAGCTACAGGTTAACCGACAGAGAAGGCCATTCAGCACTTTCCAGGGTAGTTGCTACAGTTGTGGAGAGTATGGTCACACTTCCACATAGTGTCCTAAAGCAGGACAGGGACGGGGACAGCATGTACAGCAGGGGCAGAGGGCGCCAGTGCTTTTACTAGCTCCATAGGTTCCACAGATTCAGGGACAGACATTTTTGGCTTTACCGGCACTACCGCAGCCTCAGGGATAGGCACCGCAACAGCTACATTATAGCAGGGTGTACAACCCCATGCCACAGGATATGCAAGCACCTCATGCTGTTGAGGGTAAGTTTCCTATTCATGGTTTACATGAACGTGTTTTATTTGATGCGGGTGCTATACACTTATTTATAGCTAGATCTTTGATTGCTTTGTCTGGGATGACGACACGGGTATGTAGTAGACCTCAGGGTATTTCTACACCGTTGGGCGATATAGCTATTTTACATGAGAGTGATGGGCCTGTGACACTAGATATTGGCAAACTCAGATTTCTAGATAATCTTTTGGTCCTGGATATACACACTTATGATGTGATACTTGGGATAGATTGGTTGTCTCACTACCATGCCCAAGTTAATTGTTTTGATAGGTCTATTGAGTTCACCATACCTGGTCAGGATATATATGTCGTCGCTATGCCACATTTTAATGGGAACAGTAACACTTATTTGTTCCATGTGAAGGAGGAAATGGAGGAGGAGGTTACTGTGTCATTGGATCGCATACCAATTGTACAAGACTTTCCGGATGTTTTTCAGGAGATTCCAAGGTTGTCGCCTAGTCGCGAGATCGACTTTGTGATTAACTTAGCTCTAGGCACTACGCCTATTGCTAGGGCACCATATAGGATGGCACCAGTGGAGATACGAGAGCTGAGGGATCAGATTCAGTAATTTCTTAGTCAGGGTATTATTCACAGGAGTACTTCACCCTGGAGAGCATCAGTTCTGTTTGTGAAGAAGAAGGATGGTTCGCTTCGCCTGTGTATAGATTACAGGGTGTTGAACAAGGTTACTATTCGTAATAAGTACCCTTTACCCAGGATTGGTGATCTTTTTTATCAGTTAAAGGGAGCTGCATATTTCTCTAAGATTGATCTGCGGTATGGATATCATCAACTTCGGGTTAGGGAGCAAGATGTTCCGAGGACAGCGTTTCTCACTAAATATAGATCTTATGATTTTCAGGTGATGCTATTTGGGTTGACTAATGCACCAGCGGTCTTCATAGATTTAATGAACAGAGTCTTCAGGGCTTACTTGGATCAATTTGTCATTGTCTTCATAGATGACATTTTGATTTATTCTAGGTCTGAGGACGATCATGCTAGACATCTTTGGATAGTCTTGCAGACGCTTCGTGAGCACTAGTTATATGCCAAGTTCAAAAAGTGTGAATTTTGGCAGCGGGAGGTGAAATTTTGGGGTCACGTGGTGTCAGAAAGGGGAATAGCGGTGGATCCAGCTAAGGTTTCAGCAGTGGTTGAGTGGGGATAGCCTACTTCACCTACCGAGATTTGGAGTTTCCTCGGATTGGCAGGATATTATCATAGGTTTATCCAGGGGTTCTCCAAAATAGCGGGACCACTCACTTATCTGACTAAAAAGGGTGTACGGTTCGTGTGGGATGAACATTGTCAGAAAGCTTTTGATGAGCTGAAGACTAAATTGACTTCTGCACCGGTTTTGTCTACCCCACAGAGCGGGATAGAGTATCTGATCTACACAGATGCTTCTTTGCAGGGTCTTGGATGTGTTTTGATGCAGGAGGAGTGACCGATTTCGTATGGATCTTGGAAGCTTAAGCCTCACGAGCTTAATTATCCAACACATGATTTAGAATTGGCAGCTGTGGTCTTTGCCTTACGTATTTGGAGGCATTATCTGTTGGGTGAGTCCTTCAGATTATTTAGCAATCACAAGAGTTTGTAGTATTTGTTCACTTAACGGGAGCTGAATCTGAGATAGCGCAGATGGTTAGAGTTTGTGAAGGACTATCACTTCTCTATACAGTACCATCCAGGGAAAGCAAATGTAGTGACGGATGCACTCAGTTGCCGACCTGTTGGTAGTCTTTCTGCTTTATTCACCACTGAGTGGAATGCTTTGAGGACAGTGGATGTGTTGTTAGATGCTTTAATGGCTTGCATGGTAGTTACACCTTTTATCATTCATAATGTTTTGAAGGCACAACTCACGCATTAGCAGTGCATTAACAAAGTTACAGAGATAGCTTCTGGTGAGGTCCCATTTTACTATGTTGGGGCTGATGGAGGTTTGAGGTACAAGGGACGGTTAGTGGTACCTTCTGCTGATGATTTGAGGAAGGATGTGATGACTGAGACTCACCACTCTGAGTTTTCTGTTCATCCAGGAGGCGACAAAATGTATCAGGATATAAAGTGGCAGTTTTGGTGGGAAGGTTTGAAAGAGGACATTGCTATTTTCGTCTCTCTTGTAGTACTTGTCAGATGGTCAAGATTGATCATCAGAGGCTTTCAGGAGCTCTACAGCCATTACCGATACCGGAGTGGAAATGGGAGAGCATTTCTATGCATTTTGTGGAGGGATTGCCTAATTCCTTCAAGGATCATAATTCTATTTGGATTATCGTAGACAGATTGACAAAATTAGCTCATTTCTTGCCTATTCGCACTGACTTCATTCGGAGCAATTGGCGAGACTTTACATTACAGAGATTGTAAAGTTGCATGGAATTCCATTGTCTATTATATCGGACAAGGATTTGAGCTTTGTGTCAGGATTCTAAAAGAGTTTTCAGTAAGCTTTGGGTACAACATGGCATCTTAGCACTGCCTATCATCCTCAGACAGATGGATAGACTAAGAAAGTTAATCAGATCATGGAGGATATGCTTCGGTTGTGGTTCTTGATTTCAAGGGCCACTGGGAGGATTATTTGCCACTAGTGGAGTTTGCATATAACAATAGTTTCTAGAAGACTATTGGGATGGCACCATTTGAGGCATTGTACGGCCGATCGTGTCGATTGCCTGTTTGTTGGATGGAGATTGGCGAGAGTAGATTCTTGGGTCCTGAGTTCACTAAGGATACTTCTGAGAAGATCACTCTTATTAGAGATCACATGCATACTGCCCAGTGTAGACAGAAGAGTTATACCGATCGTCGCACACGTGCTTTGGAGTTTGAGGTTGGGGATCAGGTTCTACTTAAAGTGTCTCCTATGAAAGGGGTAATGCGCTTTGGGAAGAAAGGGAAGTTTTCTCCGCTATTTGTCGGTCCATTCATGACTACGGATCGCGTTGGAGCTGTCGCTTATCGGTTGGCTCTTCTGGATAATTTGGAACGTGTGCATAATGTGTTCCATGTTTCCATGTTGCGAAAATTTCTGCGAGATGAGGATCGGTATCAGCATATCAATGTTGGGGAGATTGAGTTGAAGTCGGATGCAACTTATTTGGAGCCACCGTGTCGTATTGTCGACCGTAGGGATCAAATCCTTCGTAACAAGGTTATCCCTTTAGTTCGTGTCCAGTGGAGTCATCACAATGAGGCTGAGTCTACTTGGGAACGGGAGGATGTCATTTGCTCGCAGTTTCTTAAAATATTGGACAAAGGTAAGAGCGAATTTCGAGGACGGAATTTATTTTGTTAAGGGGGAAAAATGTAATACCTCTAATTTTAAAGGATAGTTTCGATGGTTTATTTTGAGGTTTTATTGTAATTTTGTATTATTATGTGGTTATTTGGCTATTTGTTTGGTTGTTTTATTTGTTGTTTAATTAATTATTTAAACGCAGTATTTTGTTTTATTTAACTAATTGAATTACTTGTTTAATTGTATTATTAAATTGAATTAATTGTTTTTATAAAACTCATTGTTTTACTGTAATTGAATTAATTGTTAAATGGTTTAATTTAGTGTTCATTGATTTATTTTAATTATTTAAATACGTTGGTGGGATTTAGTTAGGGTTTTAGTTTTTCTTCAACCTGTAGCCGACCTCATTTTTCCATCTAGTATTAGGACTAGAATTAGGGTAGCCTTATGGGCCTATAAATACATGTGGAAAACAAAGAGAAAATAAAGAGGGCAAACAAAACGTTCGCCGGAGAATTGAGGAAGACGTTGGTGTAAGGTTTCAGATTGAGACCTAAAGGCAAGTTCTAATCCTAAATCCTTCCCTTTGGCTCATGTTCTTTGCATATCTAACTTAATTCCAAGAATATAGAAAGATTAAAATCAGTTTATTACGCATGTTTGCATTGTCTGTATCAGTATGTGTTCATGAGCTGTTAACTTCTTGTTTTACATTCTCTGTACATAATTCATGACATAAATTGATGACAGTTGGTGAATAATGAATTTTACTACTTCTAAAACACATGGGGAAACGTTAGAATTAATCTAGTTCGCTTGGTTAAATGTTTTAAAACAATACGTGTTCTTAATTAGTTAACGGGCCGGGTTAAGGTCTTTGTGAATAATTCATGTTAAACCGATGTTCATAATTGAACAAGGAATTTAATGGGTTCAAGAACCTACTGGGACTTAGTTTAAACACCTAGGTACCTTAGGGATGGAGGACAATCCATCGAAGAACCGCCGGAGTCGAAAGAGACGAAGAGCAGAAGGAGAACCGGCTCCCGTCGAAGGGAAGCAGGCTTCCCAAATGAAAGAGTAGGCTCTCTCAAAGAGGGAGCCAGCTCTGGAGGCCATGAAGGTGGCTCCCCATGGTGGGGAGCCGGCTCCAAGTGTAAGAGAGCAGGCTCCCTCTTTGATGGAGCAGGCTCTCTCCAATTTTTCATTTTTCTGGTTTTTCGGCGACCGTTTGGGCTATGGTGTATGGATTTTGGATTTTCAAGTTCTGGTAGGAGCTGTATTGGGATGTTTTGAGATGATATAAGGCCATATTAAAACTTCTAAGGGTTGATTAATGTATATTAAAACACCATTGTTCAGAATGAAACAGAACATAAATCGGTAAATGAAAATCTGGATACTGTCATTGGAGATGAAGAGTTTAATTGCTTATAAGTAATTTAGCAGTTTACTATGGATGGTAAAACCATGTTAATCGTGGAACAGTGGTATGAATAAGCATGCTTAATTTTTGACTACTGCTGGCTACGGATTAATTGACGATTTGCATTCAACGACTTATTCCAGTTAGTGTTGGTTTGGTATAAAAAGTAAGCATGTGAATTTGTATATTCTGTTATGCTAACTTGGAATTAAATTGATGTTTATATGCATGATATGTATAGTCAATTATTGGATCTTGGAGAGTAATATGTATAAGCCTGTTAATGTATAAAATGTTATCATGCTTGATATGGAACGATTGGTGCCTGTATTTAATATATTATTGTCAATTGTGCACTTTATGGAATAGTTGGTATTTACATATATAGTTGTATTGTCAACTGCTAGATGATGGATTGCATGCACTGGTATGGGACGGTGGCATGTCTTAGTTTGGATTAGCTCAAATTACTAAAACCTACCTATATCGGAATAAGGGAACAGATTATATAATTAAAATCCTACTTATAATTAAGTCGAAGAAGCTGCACAAGCTGAATGACTAAACGGATTACTGGCTATTTATGTTAAGTCAAAGAAGCTGCACAAGCTGAATGACTAACTGGACTTACTTTGGATGGATATAATGGACTTTAAATATATTTTTATGGTACCACGATATGAGCTTGAGTCTCAGAGTCATCGGTTAAGGATCGTATATGCAGTAGGATGCGTAGCTGGATATGCTAGCTTGAGGTATACCATGTTAGGCTTAGGTATCCTTGCCCACTCAGGTGAGCTTTACATGTTGCCTTTTACTCAGGTTGAGAACCCCTGCATAGTCTAGTGAGAGTCGATATATAAATATATACGAACTATATAGATATTGTTGAGTTGGTTAGAATGTATATGCGTATCGAGTCTCTGCTTGGATTATAGTAAGATAGAACTTGTTCGTGGGCCTGACCCACTTCTATTTTTTAGGTACTCGTCAGTTTCAGACTTAGATCTGATAGTGCTGAGTAGAGATTTCTATTCACTCTTGATGAGCGCTAAAAAGTGCGTATTTAAACCCCTTATGCTTAGGTATTCTAGAACCATTATCTATCTTATTTTACCGTTTTGTATTGATTTTGTGTTATTTCCATTTTCAGGTACTTATCCCCAAAATAATCTAACTCAGCCAAATAAGAACTTAATTGAAGCAATTCTGGGATGAATCAAAGAAAGGAGCAAAGTAGAGCAAAAGGTGGAATTTCAACAACTTCAATCATTCTCAATAAAAGTTCGATCGATCCAACTTTCATCGATTTCAGCACTTCAAGATAGATCCAGGCCATGATGTCATCTTCAAAGATCCCAAAAGTTCGATCGATCCAACATCATTCTCGATCAATCGAACCTTCTTGTCCTTATCCACATGCTAGAACTTATCCAGTTGTACCACCCTACCAACCACTTTTGTCCTTTTCCCAAAAATATCTTCAAAATATCTCAGATTTTTTTTTATCCAAAAAGGCGCCACCATTGAGGATAGATCTAGCTTCAATTCGATAGATCTCAGCCATGTTCGATCAATCTCACCACAAGTTCGATCGATCGAACTTCCCAAATCCCGAGAAAAATCCAAATTCCAGCTCATTAAAAGTTGTCTCATATCTAATCAACAAAGGATTATTGGTGTATGAGCTCAGCTCATTTGGGGTGATTTTTGACCTACCTACATAAGGAATATGAGCCACTTTTACATATATACACATACTTAGAGAAGATAATACTTAGTGAGGAAGAAAAGGAGCGGAGGAGGCTAGAGACACCATTAGAGACTCTTCATCATCCAAGGAGCAGATTTCTTCCATGGAGCTTGCCCTTGAGGGTTGGAGGACATCATCGATGAGTGGCTAGACATCCTCTTGGGGCTAAAGTTAGCCTTAAGCATGCTTTCTACTTCTTGATTTATGTATTTTTTAGGGGATTTGTATTGTAATTCATGTCTTGACACTTTTATATATATAGATCTTGTTCATTCAATGATTTATGTGGTTTAATTCTTCCAATTGATCATTTCATTTTATCCATATGTTTATGTATGCTAGAATAGATGTTCATGTGTTTATCTCTATTTCTTGTGTTATTGATGCATGTCTATGTGTATTGATGCTATAGATATAGAGATTGTCAAGACATAATGCTTAATGGCATGTTCTTGTGGTTTATTTGATGGTTCATACTCATTTCTTGATGGATTGTACCTTTCCCTTAGTTTAATTTCATGTCATTAGCTTAATAGTATTGTAGTTGTAGTTTAGATGTTAAATGGGAGGACAATCCATACTTGTTGTTGATGTTCCATACTTATGAAAGCAAGTAACATATATCTCTAACCTTGTGATGTGTTTGGATTGTGAGCTTAAAGAAAATATTAATGGCTTAATTTGATATGTTGTGCTATCCACTATGTTGTTTAGACAATATATGCTTAATTTGTCATCCATGCTTGTTGGAACAACTACGCACACACTTTGTTGCAATACATGTTCTTCTCCTCATTAATCATTCTCTAAATGTGTAGAAAAGTATGCTTAGTGGTGATCTGTAAACCCCCAGATCTCTCTCTCTTTCATTCTCTTTATTGCATTATTGTTTAGTTTAGTTCAATTTACATCTAGTTTAATTCAACCAATCAACCACTATTTTGATTACTCGGCCTACTAACCCTAATCTTGATTCCTCAACCTAGTACGACAACTCAATCCCTTGGGACGATCCCTTCTCACTCATACTACATAGTATAGGTGTTAAGCGGTTTATAAATTTAAATTATGGTGCCCACTTGACACTAATTTCCACACTCAAAGTGTTGTGCATCATTTTGTGCCCCACGGTGGGTTTGTACCGTATTTTTTGGCGTCATTGCCGAGGATTGATTGATTGGCAACGTCGTATTTGTGGAATCAATTATGAATTAGTATTCTTTTGATCATGTCTTTACTTTATTTTCAATTTTTGTTACTTATTGTGTGTTTTCTTGTTTGACTAGGAGAATTGGGCTAAAAAGGTGAGCAAAGGAGTATTCTAAGCAAATGAGGTAAGCAAGCAAGGAAAAAGGCTAAAATCATAAAAAAAAATTGCTAAACTAAAAGCTAAAAATTTGGAGTTGAAGTGCTAAAGGACCTTTGTGAGCTTTTTCTTACTCAAATTCTTAGTTAAATTATCGGCCTGCGTGGAGGCTTGTATTTCAATTCTTAGATAAATCGTGAGCCCGCGTGGAGGTAATTTACTTTTCTTGCATATTGTTAAAGCATGGGAGTATGGGAACATTGTATGTGGAGGAAGTTTGTTGATTATTGACTTGTTGTGAAGGTGAAGTGTTTGTCATTGTTGCTTATTGTGTTGCATTGTGTATGCATGGTCGTAGATCATTGAAACCCACTCTTGTCCCTTTAAATTTTCATCTTGAATCCATTATTCAAAACCGTAGGGGAAGAGGTAGTTCTAATCAATCCATTTCATCAATGGAAGGACACAATGAGGACCATGTGGAGGACCTTGGTCACATAGACCAACAAGGTATCCTCCACCCCAATGTGCATCATGATAACATGCAAGTACCATTAGGCATGCCAAGGCCATTTGTTCATCCACCACAACAACAAGGCCAAGTTCCATTTGGAATGCCAAGGCTAATCTATGCTCCACCACCTCCTATCATTCAAGGCAATCAAGGTGCCCATGTTGCACCGCCAATTGCTAATCCTCCCCTAGCTTTAAGAGATCACTATGTGCCTAATGAATATAATGCACCCACATGCATTCAATTGCCACCATTTAGAGCATACCACTATGAAATCAAGCTACAAACCATTCAAATGCTTCCTAACTAACATGGAATTCCAAGTGAAGAACCTTACAAGCATTTGGATGAGTTTCTTGAAGTATGTTCCACCGTAAAATACACGGACATGCCAGAAGAGGTCTTAAGGCTTAAACTTTTTCCATTCACCCTTAAAGACAAGGCAAAATATTGGTTTAACAATCTTAGGCCTTTTTTAATAACTTCTTGGGCAGAAATACAACAAGAGTTCTTGAAGAAGTACTATACGGTTTCTAAAACCAATGCCATGAGAACTTCAATTAGGGAATTTTCACATGGGGATGGAGAAACATTTCATGAGGCATGGGAACGCTTTAATGAATTGCTTAGGAAGTGTCCACATCATGACATGCCCAAATGGCAATTAGTTCAATATTTCTTTGATAGCTTATCGGATAATTTTAAGGGTATGGTTAATGCTTCCATGGGTGACTCTTACATTGATAGGCATGAGGATGACGTGTGGCGTCTTTATGAGAGCATGAATGAAAATTCTTTGCATTGTACTTTATCTTCAAATAATGGTAGAAACTCTAGTGGTAGGAAGAGTGTTGGCTTACATCAAGTCGACCACTCCAATGAAATTACCGCCGAAATGAAATCATTATCTCAAAGGTTTGATCAACCAAAACTCAGCGAATCAAGTATCTTCCTTCCCTAACCATTCTCATCATGCATCTAATGAGACATGTATGACTTGTTCAAGTGTTTTACATTCTACTTCCAATTGTCCCCATGGACATGTGCAAAGTGAGCATTATGAACAAACAAATGCTATTTTTGCTAATAAAGGGAATAATCCTTATGGCAATCACTACAATCCTAGTTGGAGGAATCACCCGAACTTCTCTTGAAAAAGCCAAGGGGAGGGCTCAAACCCTTCCCAAGGTGGTTTTCAAGGAAAGTACATTCCACCTCCACTACAAGGCCAAAGTTCCCAAGGTTTTAGATCATCCTTCCAATCATAAGGAAACCAATTTTCTAATTCTCATTTTCCTAATCAACCATCATATTCCAAAGGAAATGCTGTGGAGACTTATTCCTCATCGGAAGGTCACACAATAGAGCATGTCAATGCGGTGACTATCTTGAGAAGTGGAAAGATTGTGGACAACCAAGTGGGTATGTCCAATGAAGAGAGTGAACCGGTGCAACCACAAGTTGACACCCATCCCGTTTCTTATCATATTCTTCCTTTATTGCATGTGTATGACTATATAAATGAGAATGTGTTGAAAAGTGATTTTGAAAAGAAAGATTTACAAAATGATTTGAAAACTTCTTGTGTTGAAGAGACTTCAAAGAAAATTTCCGAAAAGGTTTTTGAACCAAAAGCTCCATTTCTGGATGCCTTAAAAGGATCCATTTCAAATGACAAGCAATAGGCCAACGTAAATGAAATTATGGACGTGTTTAGGCAAGTGAAAGTAAATCTTCCACTTTTGGATGCAATCAAGTAAATTCCGGCTTATGCCAAATTCTTGAAAGACTTGTACACCCAAAAGAGGAAGAACAAAAGCCAAGCACCTAGAAAAGTGGTCTTAACCGAGCAAGTAAGCTTAATTTTGCAGCATAACACTCTTCCAAAGTTTAAGGACCCCGGTTCACCTACCACTTCATGTATCATTGGTGATCATATCATTTGTTGGGAGGATTTCAAAGCACTTATCACCCTATTGAGGAGGGGATGCACTATAAGATGTTTGATCCGGGCTAAAAGAGCCCAACGTCTTACTAGAGACGTTAAAGACTAGCAAGACATTTCATAGGGTGTCAAAACCCTATTCCTCCCTTATTTATATCTTTAATTTCATTTCTTGTGAAGTCTAGATATTGGCTTTGGATTCATATGCATTGCTAGGAACTGTGATTAGGATTGCACACACTTTTATGTTGAAATTGAGCATTTTGTATAAGTTCGATCGATCTTAAAATGAGTTCGATCGATCGAACTTCCCACCTGCATCTAAATCACTCTCTGTCCAATGGTTCAAACAAAACCTGCATATTTCAGCTCTCTGTCCCATCGTTCGAACTTGTTCCTAGATCGATCTAAACTTCTTCGATCGATCCAATTTCATCTTGAATCGATCTGCAGTTACAACACTTAGAAAAATTTTGAACCTGCATCCACCTGGATCCAAAAGCCTCTCTGTCTCATCGATCGAACATTTTTTCAATTCTATGCATTTTCGATTGATCGAAGATATTCTGTGATCGATCTTAGGGAGATCGATCTTTGTTCTTTGTTTTTCAAGTTTGACTTTGTTTTGGCTTTGTTTTAAATTTTAAAAATTCAATATATATATATATATATATATATATTATTTTTATTTTCCAAAAATATATTTATATATATAATCACAAAAATACTTTGTCACTTAAGAGGAGAGATCGAAGTTAGTTTGATCGATTTGAGATTCTGTTCGATCGATCGAACTGGTAAGGGAATGTTTTTAAAATAAATTTAAGGTCATTTGATCGATTCAACTTGAATCAATCTCAGACCCTCGTTCCCCCTTCGCCGCTGCAACCCAACTCTTCCCCATCTCCGGCGAGACTCCGGCGAGCATCCCAGGCGTGGAATCACTCTCTCTTCTCTCGGATCTTGACTCACATCTCACCCCCCTTCGCATCTCCACTTCTCTCTTCACTCCGGTAAGATCCGAACCTCCCTCTTGTGATTTCAAGCTTCAATTTGTTCCACACATGTTTTGAATACTAGATCTAAGCTATTTTGATGCTGAAAATCTCCATTGATGAAGTTTGAAGCTCTTTGTATATATGTATATATAAATGTATATATGGTTGTATATATTTTGAGATTTGTTTCAATTTTTGGGAGTATGGGCCTCATAAAGTTGATGGGCCCACGACCATGTTTGTGAAGGCCCCGTGCCATCCACGTCACAGATCTGTGACTTTTCGAATTTCACTTGATAGTTCGATCGATTGAACTTTTTATTCGATCGATCTGTAACAGATCGTTCTCACTCATTCTTGATCGATCGAACTTGAATCGATCTCACATTTTTGTGATCGATCGAACTTCATAGATTTATTTCACACATCTCACACACCATCTCTTGTGTTTCATGCCATCTCATACATGCCCAATGCCTGTGTTTTCCACATTGGATGCATTCCATACTTATACTGTCTCGCATGTTTCACATCTTGTCACTTATTCCTGGTCACTTAAATAGATTCATGTTTCCTATCTGTTTTGTATATCCTATTTGCCATACATGATTCTATGGACTGTGCTTTAATTCTTTATATCGGCACTGATTTCCTTTGTAAGTTTTTCCTTTTATTTTGTAGACCATGGCTAGAGTCAAGACTGTAGCCCGCAGACACTATCACCGCAAGGGCAGGCCAAGTTTGGATGACGAGGCGGGTCCATCTCATGCCCAGGAGCCCACTCTACCTCAGTCCCCAGTTGATAGCCGCCTACAGATGGAGCATCTTCTTCACAGGGTGATGCTGAGGCTGAGCACATACCATTTCCACCACCACAGCCAGCTCAGCCAGCCCAGGAGTTAAACTAGCCATTACGCAGATACTCACGCCTTCGAGTGGCGCATGAGTCAGTCTTCGACACAGATTTCTTTTCCCAGTCGGTGCTTACCCGGTCAGCATATGATGATATCTTCAGACGGGGCATCTCAGCCATACTAGCCCCTGTCTCATACCCAATGTACCCGAGGTTGGTCCGGATGTTCTACCAGAACCTCCAGCTGTCCCGAGTAACCTGGCGGAGTTGTGGACCACCATTAATGGCTACCCGATCCGCATCATTATGGACACATTGTCCAGATCTTGCCAGTATCCACACGTCTGCCCTCCAGAGCTACAGGACACATATCTCACTCTCTACAGGCCCACATATGCAGACATGGCCCTTTTACTCATAGGTCACTATGCCGGGGGCGAGACCTATGCCACCCTGACCTATCTTCCAGATGACCGGTGGTTTTTCGACTCTGTCCTGTTCCGTAACATCTTCATGGCTGGCCATAAGACACAGAGGCGCGGCAACTATTTGACAACTCTGTATGTATTCTATACAAGGCATTGGCTATCTATTCCAGCGCTCATCTAGAGCATCATGATGAAGTTGTATGTCGATCACATCAGCAAAGCCAAGCCCAAAAAGGCTAAGTATCTTCCATTTGGCCATCTCATCACCCAGATTCTACGAGACCAGCGCTATCCCTTCCAGCCACGGGAGCAGATTGAGTCTGAGGCCTATTCCTTCAAGAAAAAGGACTAGGATAAGAGCTATAATGCTCTTATCAAGAGTCTAAGGGACGATGCTGTCGAGGCAGCTGAGGATTTAGGGGCAGAGGAGAAGGTAGCAGCAGCAGCAAACCCAGTAGCAGACGATATACCAGTGGATCCCCCTGTCGTACATATGGACATCGATTTGGAGCAGCCTGCTGAGGACGCAGAACAGCACTCTCTAGTTGGGTCACCCATTCACGATGCAAAGCAGGCTCAGGATTATCATTCTCCCGCTCCAGTGGTATTTGAGGCTCCAGCACAGACACACGGCTTTGGAGACTAACTCCAGGCTTTGGAGGATGCTGTAGTATCTATCCGCCCCGACACGGTCTCTCTCCAAGAGGATGCTGTCTCCATTAGAGCTGATATTGCTTCCCTTCGTACGGATGTCATGACCGCATTCAGAGATCTATTCAGAGACATCCACGGAGCGCGACCTGCCCGTCCTACCTTTTCTTCCTGATCTTTCTATCCCTTTCCTCCTATCATTTTATACATCTGTGATTTCTGCATATTTTTTATACTGTTATATTATTTTTGCAGCCCTGTCTGTCGGTTTTGATACTGGATGTACTATACTTTATTTATTTATTTTTTCTTATATATATATATCTTCTGTATGGATGTTATATTTTCATATTCTTATAGCTATCTATTTGACTCAATCAGGTGCATCCTCATGACTTTAGTAAGAGAGAGTACTGCCCAAAATTTTCAGAACCACCCTTTTACCTCTCTCTATTTTTCAATTGCTATCCTATTTACATTTGCATGACCACTGTGCACCATTATTATCCTTTTTGTTATCTAATGAGTTTTATCCAAGTGCCACAATTTCAGGACCATAGTTAATCCCAAGTTTGGGGGGGCTATGCCACCCACTTTGGATACTTCTATTCCAGCCATTCTTTGCCTTAATTGCACTGGTATACTCTTTCCTTTTATTCTCTTTACACATTGAGGATATTATGCCATTTAAGCTTGGGGGTAATGGTACTTTGCAGTGTTTATTTTTAAATTCAAAATTTTGAGCATGTCTTGTGTATTTGAGAGATTTTATATGATTGGTCAATGCTAGCTATGATTTTGATCTTTTGAGGACCATATTGCTAGCTATGATTTTAATCTTTTGAGGACTATATTGCTTAGAATTTAAAAATTGCATGACTTGAGAGTCCAATACTCCTTGTATGCCTTGTGGATGGCATTTAGGAGTAAATTTTTCGAAACATTGATATCTTGCTTGCACTTGTGGTCCACATCATCCTGATTTTGTGATTGTTTTGAGATTCACTCTAGTATTCTACACTAGCACAGGCATACACTAGCATTCATTTGTGGGGTACATGCTTTGTTGATTATTAAATTGGTTATATTCCAATTGGGCTAGTAGTGCATTGAAAGCTTTCATTCTTAATAAAGGTGGATAACAACCCCTTTTCACTAAGTAGCCGGGATTCTAGCCTCATCAAGAACTGAACTTCTTGCGCCGAAAGGTGGAGGACCCAAATTCTAGGTTAATAAAAATAAAAAATAAAAAAAAAGTTGCAAAAGCAATAAAAAAGGGTAAGGACTTCTCCCAAAAAGGTGAGAAGTGAGAAATGATTAAATGGAGGTTGTTTTGATTTGTAGCCTAGTTGATTTGAGCTTATAAGTCCATAAGGGTATTTGAACGCCTAATGCCCTAAAGCCATCTAGTTTGGGAGTCATTAACCTAACACTCGACCTCATGGATTGCTAGAAAGCTTAATAGATCATTACATTGCACCATGATTCCATCTTTGGTCCTACTAAAAAAAAAAAAAAAAAAACAAGTGAAAAGAATAAGCGCACCTAGAACAATAAAGCTTTAATAAAAGGTTAACTTTTTGTCTTGATGATCGGTACTAGATTTGTGTGCTAGTTTGAGGGTAAGGATCTGATTAATTCTTTAGTTGGCTAAGATAGCAACATATTTGATGCCGGTCCACTCAAAAAGGATTCTAGTGTTGATTTAATTTTCATGATCATTTTCTTGATGTGTGGAGGACCATACTTGCTTGCTTGATGTTGAGATTTTGGGAAATTGTTTGAAAATGTTTGAAAAATTGCATACTTAAGGTAGTTTTCTCCCAATGCTTGTTTGCAATATTGGTGCATCTTTTGTGATAATGAGCGTAATGTTTGTGGGTATCATTTTGGAAACCTTCACGAGACTTCACTCGTCCACTAGGGGTAACCTAGGGGTTTAAAAGGCTTGTTGCATATGCTAAATGCAATCGTGTTCCCTATGAAAGTTGTGCTATCCATTTATTGCTTTCTAGTTTGTAGTTGTATAGTTGTTCATTTCAGTCCTTTACTTTCTAGTTCATTACTAGGGACTAGTAATATTTAAGTTTGGGGGTGTGATGAGCGCTGAAAAGTGCATATTTAAAATCCTTAAGCTTAGGTATTCTAGAACCTTTATCTATCTTATTTTACCGTTTTGTATTGATTTCGTGTTATTTCCATTTTCAGGTACTTATCCCCTAAATAAGCTAACTCAACCAAATAAGAGCATAATTGAAGCAATTCTGGGATGAATCAGAGAAAGGAGCAAAGTAGAGCAAAAGGAAGCAAAAGGTGAAATTTTAGCAACTTCGATCGATCTCAATAAAAGTTCGATCAATCTAACTTTCATCGATCTCAGCACTTCAAGATAGATCCAGGCCATGATGTCATCTTCAGAGATCCCAATAGTTCGATTGATCCAACATCATTCTCAATCAATTGAACCTTCTTGTCCTTATCCACATGCCAGATCTTATCCAGCTATACCACCCTACCAACCACTTTGTCCTTTTCCCAAAAATATCTTTAAAATATCTCAGATTTGTTTTTATCCAAAAAGGCGTCGCCATTGAGGATCGATCTAGCTTCAATTCGATAGATCTCAATCACATTCGATTGATCTCACCACAAGTTCAATCGATCGAACTTCCCAAATCCTGAGAAAATTCTAAATTCCAGCTCATTAAAAGTTGTCTCATATCTAATCATTAGAGGATTATTGGCGTACGAGCCCAACTCATTTGGGGTGATTTTTAACCTACCTATATAAGGAATATGAGCCACTTTTACACATATACACATACTTAGCGAAGATAATACTTAGTGAGGAAGCAAAGGAGATGAGGAGGCTAGAGACACCATTGAAGACTCTTCATCAACCAAGGAGCAGATTTCTTTCATGGAGCTTGCCCTTGAGGGTTGGAGGACATCATCCATGAGTGGCTAGACATCCTCTTGGGGCTAAAGTTAGCCCTAAGCATGCTTTCTACTTCTTGATTTATGTATTTTTTAGGGGATTTGTAATGTGATTCATGTCTTGACACTTTTATATATATAGATCTTGTTTATTCAATAATTTATGTGTTTTAATGCTTCCAATTGATCATTTCATTCTATCCATATGTCTATGTATGCTAGAATAGATGTTCATGTGTTTGTCTTTATTTCTTGTGTTATTGATGCATGTCTATGTGTATTGATGTTATAGATCTAGAGATTGTCAAGACATAGTGCTTAATGGCATGTTCTTGTGGTTTATTTGATGGTTCATACTCATTTCTTGATGGATTGTACCTCTCCCTTAGTTTAATTAGTTTAATTTCATGTCATTAGCTTAATTGTAGTGTAGTTGTAGTTTAGATGTTAAATGGGAGGACAATCCACGCTTCTTGTTGATGTTCCATAGTTATGAAAGCAAGTAACATATATCTCTAACCTTGTGATGTGTTTGGATTGTGAGCTTAAAGAAAGGATTAATGGCTTAATTTGATATGTTGTGCTATCCACCATGTTGTTTAGACAATATATGCTTAATTTGTCATCCATGCCTGTTTGAACAACCACACACACACTTTATTGCAATACATGTTCTTCCTCTCATTAATCATTCATTAAAGGTGTAGAAAAGTATGCTTAGTGGTGATCTCTAAACCCCAAGATCTCTCTCTCTTTCATTCTCTTTATTGTATTATTGTTTACTTTAGTTCAATTTGCATCTAGTTTAATTCAACCAATCAACCACTATTTTGATTACTCGACCTACTAACCCTAATCTTGATTCCTCAACCTAGTATGACACCTGAATCCTTTGGGACGATCCCTTCTCACTCATACTACATAGTATAAGTGTTAAGCAGTTTATAAATTTAAATTATAGTGCCCACTTGACATTAAAAAGTGTTGTGCATCATTTTGTGCCCCACGGTGGGTTCGCACCAACTCTTACGACGATGTAGGACTTCTCTCCATAGTTTCGTTTTGGATGTTTTTATTATTTATACTTCAGTTTGAATTTTTATATTAGGGGTCCAATGGATGGATTCCTAAGTTGTTTAAATGATTGGAAGTTTTGGATTTTAAGTTATTAATTTTTAAAGGATTCTATTTTAGATTTCTTCCAGCTGTTAATTATTTCATATTCAGTTTTGTAATCTGTGTTCACTTTAAATACTTTAATTGTTTAATATTTCCCTTGGGTTTGGGCCTGGGCCTGATTAACCCGTGTCTCGGATCCGAGGGGTGTCATAGGAACTATCACTTAAACTTCTTCAAAATCACCCTTTTTGACTCCTGGCTTGCTTCAAATGATCCGCAACGACTCTGTAGTCTTCAATGTCAGTCTTATATTCAATGAGTGCATACCCCTTGACAAATACGGTTCGCTAATCACGGTGATGTCAGTCTTTTAATAATAAAAGCTCGGTTTTGACCATTTTTTTGGGAAATTACCTAAAAACATGAAATAAACATAAATTAGTCTAAAACTGGATAAAGTTATCATTTTAGGTCTTAACGTATGCATATTTAGGGGCTCGAATATGCAATATTCAGCGCTCATCACACCCCCAAACTAATATATTGGTAGTCCTTTAGCAATATAGAACTAAAAAGCTGTTTTCGTGGAAATCACGGTTGCATTTAGCTTATGCAACAAGCATTTAAACCAATAGGTTACCCCTTTTGGACGAGTTGTAATCTCGTGAGGGTTTCTAGTGATAGTACCCACAAACATCTCAAATCAGTGCCTTGATTGCACGGTAAGCTCATTTAAACCTATTTTCATACCATAATGTCTCAGCAATGCATCAATTAGTCAATTACAACAAATATAAAGAACTATATTAAACATGAATAATTTCAAACTTTCAACATCATATCAGCTGCCATGGTTCCCGTATGTCAATTTAATCACATGTTTAACAATCCCTAACCCCAAAATCCTTTTTAATAGTGAACTTACAATTTTAAACATGTGGCTTACCATCCATACTTACTTCTGACTCATGCTATTCATCAATTCACAAGTAAGCTTTTCAAATTCCAATCCCCAAGGTATTTTTTTTTTTTTTTTTTTTTTACAGGTATGCATTTATTTCATTCATCACTCATTTTTTTTAAGAAGGGTACTATGCAATGCTTAGGTCTATTAGGCTTTTTAAATCACCCATGTAACGAGTTTTTAGCCAATGACTCCCAAACCAGATGGCTTTAGGGCATTAGGTGTTGAAACACCCATAAGGACTTAATTTCTCAAGTAATCTAGGTACAGACCCAAACTTGACTCTTTGTTTTTGTTTTTCTTTTTTTTCTGTTTCTTTCCCATTCGTGAGAAACTCTTTTAATTTTTCATTATATACATACCATTATTTTCTTTCAATTTTGTTTTATACCTTGGATCTCAAAATAATCAAATTCACTTGCTCATCTTAGTTTAACACAAATCAGAATAAGATTTCAAGTGTATACCCCACAGAATGTATCTAAGTGTTAACATGTGCAAAGTGAAGTATTCTAGAAATCAAAATTATAAAATTGTATTATCCTGACAAAGTGGATCATAGGCCACCAACTAATATAAAAAAATTTCAAAAATCCCTATTTAGCATGAATTCGGCATACAAACCATCTTTGACCAACATCAGATTGCATATGGATATCACAACAATCAATAGATCTAAAATCATGCGTAAACAGTTAACTTGCTTCCTCTTATGCATATCATATCATCAACAAAATTTTAAAATATTTGTCTTACCCCAAACTTATTGTGCGCATTGTCCTTAATGTGTGAAAACAGATGTAGAGATAGAAAGATATTACCAAATATGTAAAACCAACAAAGATCAGGAATTCTAGCACAGAGGGCAAAAATAGGCATTTCACACCAAACTTAGTCCTTAGTGCTTGGCAAAATAATCACATTCCACAGCACACATCAGAGTATCAAATATGTGGAGTAAAACAGAATATATCAATCAACGTAAGCAAAAATAATAGCATATGTACATGGTAAAATATGCAATAGCATATATGTAGATGATGAATATTAGTACAATGCTTTCAACAAAAGACTTTAGGCAGGAATATATCAGATATAACAACAAAATAAACCAAAAAATCAACTACCTAAGTCATCAAGCCTATACATCAAAAGAAAATACAAACTAACCCTAGACAACTAATCTATGTGTGGTAGAGGAATGGATGTGGAAGTAGAAGTAATGGTAGAAGGAGTGCGGCATAGAATCTCATCTAGAATGGTTTGCTTCTCAATCAACATATCTCACAACACTGTTTGTCCAGCCCTCAACTGTGCCAGCTCAGCATGTAGCTCCAGAATCTCAGCTTGAGACTCTCAGGCAGTGCTGCAGGGTCTGGTTGTCGACACCTCCATTTCTGGTCATCAAAGGCATCCATATCATCCTCTAAGCCATCACCACCATCATCGAGCTCTGGAGAAGCTTAGGCTCGAGCCTAAAACGTTAAGGCATGAGCATTTGAGACTTTTTTTTTTTTCATTTTTTTTTTCTAAACTAAGCCTAAGTCTAATTTAAACTGATCTAACCTAAAAATTAAAAGACCTAACTAATTTTAAAACCTAGAAAAATAAAATAAACAAAAAGAAAAAGGATAATAATCTAGAAAATTAATTAAAAAATTCCTAAAAAAATAATAAAATCCTAGAAAAATTTAAAAAAAAAAATAACGCTAAACTGGAGTACAACATACAACTGCTAAGTTTAACGTCGATAGCTCAACAGTAGTGCTAAGTTTAACGTCGCTAGCTCGACGATAATCCACTCCTTACCTTATATCCAATAGATCAACTAACCCCTTCAACCCCAACCTAATCCTATAAGACCCTATAGAATGTGAAGTTTTGGAAACTCTAATACAGTTCCTTTTAGATCCTGACATAAATACTTAAACCTATCCGGAGGTGAATCGAGCTCAAGTGGGTGAGCAAACTCACGAGATGGACTACGAGGAAAGCTTAAGGTCAGTGAATAAGGATCATTGGTAGGAACAACTGTGAATGCATCCTTATCAATAGCGTCAATAAAGAAACACTCATCTCCATCCGAGGAATATGGAGTGGCATTGAAGATGTTTAATTTGACTTTCATGTTCCCAAAAGTTATATCCATAGCCTCAGTCCTACAGTTAATGGTGGCATTAGCTGTAGCCAAAAATGGATGACCGAGGATCATCGGAGTACACTTATTAGGATCGTAGACAGGTTCAGTATCCAGGACAAAAAAATCAACTGGAAAATAGAACTTATCTACTTTGATAGAACATCTTCAATGATCCCACATGGTTGTTTTAAAAATTGATCAGCAAATTGAAGTACAACCGACGTGGGTTTAAGCTCTCCCAAGCCTAATTTCTCATACACCGAGTATGGAAAAATATTAACACTTGCTCCAAGATCAAAAAGTGCACGGTCTATCACATTATTACCAATAATACAAGACATGATAGGAGGACCAGGATCTTTGAATTTGGGAGTAGTGTTGTGCTAAATAAGTGCACGACCTACTTGGTGAGAAAGACTATCTTAGAAACTTGGCTCTTTGATTTTCACTTTTGGGTGGTGAAGTCTTTCAGAAATTTTGCATAGGCAGGAATTTGTTTGATAGCATCTAGGAGAGGAATATTGACTTTAACTTGTTGAAAAACATCTATCATGTCTTGGATTTTCTTTCCTTGCTTACCAAAGTAAGAGGATCCCTTTAGACATTCAGGAAAAGGCGTTTTTGGCTCATAAGCTGTCTCAAGGTTCGGAGCAGATGAAGAAGTGACTCCATCTTCAACTTCTTTAGAAATTAATGGAATGGAATATGAGGGAACTTCTATGGGATATGGATTATGAATGATTTGATGAATTAGAATCCTAATCCTCTCTCTTTCTTTTTGATCTTTCTTAACTTGGTCATCAACTACCCTACCACTCCTCGGTGTGGTTATGGCCTGGACTTGCTTATGATGAATACCTGAAAAATTGGTTTCACCAATCATGTAAGTTTACCCTTTCGGGTTGGCCTCTGGTTGACTAGGCAGCTTTCGTTCCTCTCTACGAGATAAAGGATTCACTATTTGCCTAACTTGCACCTATAGCTTTGCTATGGCTTGGGAATGAGAATGAAGAATTTTGGTATGAGATTTAATTTCCTCAAGTGAAAATAACACTTTCTCTTCAAACCCATCAGAATACTTAGGAGGAGGATTAAAATTAGGAGCTTGAGTAGATTGGTTCCTAAACTAAGGTGAATGATAGATGGAAGATTGATTGAAAGAATTATTTGAGGAAAATGATTGGATGGATTTTGATACTATCCCTAAGATTATGGAACAGCAGACCCTTGACTCTGATTTCCCCATGATAGATTTGGATGATCTCTTCAGCCAGGATTATAAGTAGATGAATATGGATTATAGGCTGGTATGGAGAATACTGCATTTATTTGCTTCTGAGGATTCTCAAATGATTGTCCCATTATAGGGCAAGTATCAACAAAATGGGACAGATTAGCACAGATGGAACATATTTCCTTTAGCAAGGAAGCAGGTGGATTAGCAACAGGAACATAGCCAGATAACAAAACTTGGTTAAACCTACGGTTCAACACTTCTATTTGAGCAACTAATTCACTAGTTTTTTTCAACCTCATAAATTTTTTCAACCTTATGGATTCTAGGAGTAGACCTAGACCTAGAGGAAGAAGCATGCTGTATGGAGTTTTCACTTAGGACCTCAAACAGTTCCCAAGTGTCAACTACACTCTTATGAAGAAAAGCCCCATTACAGGAGGCATCAACCATGTTCCTATATGAATCAGAAAGACCATCATATAAAATCTGCACTAAATTCCATCTAGCAATATCATGGTGTGGACATTTTCTCAGAAGATCATTATACCATTCCTATGAATCATGGAGTTGTTCACCTGAGCTTTGGGAGAATGCCATGATCTCTCTTCTCATTTGTACGGTTTTACCTATAGTATAGTACTTTTTCAAGAATTTCTATTGCAACATGTTCCAAGTAGTTATAGAATTAGATGGAAGGGAATGCAAACAGGTTCTTGCTTTGTCCTTAAGAGAGAATTGAAAAAGTCGCATCCTAAATGCGTCATCGGAAAGAGTAGTCAACTTGGTAATTGAACATAATTCCAAAAACACATCCAAGTGCTTATAAAGATCCTTTATTGCAAACCTATGGAATGTAGGAATCATTTGGATCATTATATGCTTGATCTCAAAGTGGGTTGCATCAGATTCTAAAAATACAAAGTAACAAGGGGATGTATATGAAGTGGGAATGAAGTGATCCCTCAATTGTGGTGGTGGTGGAGGAACAGGCACTTGTGGCACATATGCTCCATTTCATGCATTAGTATTATCAGCCATGTTTGTCCTAGAGGATTCTTCTAACAATTCAGAATTCTTTTTAAGTTTTCTAAGTTGAGTCAGAGTCTTCTCTATTTCAGGGTCGTACAATATTAATGGTTCTGATTGAGAACAACGAGCTAACATGCACTAATTCAAATAACACAAATAGTAACAAAAAGAAAAATTCCAAGTTAAAGAAACCAACAAGAACTCACAAAAGTTCCAAAAACCGAAGTTTCTATTCCTTAACTGTCTTCGCCTTCGCTGCTAAATTTCTGCACTTGAAAAGAAAAAGAAATAAGGTGAGAAATAAGAAAGTCCTAAAAACTAAGAATCAAAATAAAACTAATTTTCAACTAAATAAACCGTTACACAGTCCCCAGCAGCGGTGCCAAAAATTGATGTGTGTCAAATTATACCAATCGCAATAGCACGAATCTTTGTAGAAAAGGGCTATATTAAGGGTGTCATACCACAGAGACTATCATAGTTTATTCTAGCATCCAATTAATATGATTTTGATTCAAGGAGAAAATTTGATTGATTTAATTGTTTGTTACGAACATAAAATAAAAACTAAATTAAATTAAAAAGAAGATCAGAGATAGAGATACTTAGGGATTGACTTCACCACGAATCTCGTATTATGGTCAACCATTCAACCTTGGGAATTCATAACTTATGTACCATATGGATTACACTCAATAATATTCATTTAATCTAGGTTTTAAAGAAAGATGTTTATTGAACTTAGCTAACTATAACCTATATTTAGTTGGCACAAATTATTTACTTACCTACTTCTAACTAATGTTGCAGTATAACTCGTTTTTCCTAGGCATAGACTATGAAAGAGTTCATTCATGAAAAATGTTGGAGCACCATTGCATAATCTCTATTCTTATGTCCGATAGGCCTCTACCATATCGTCCAGTTAGAACAGGTTGAGAACAGTTTAAGAACAATTATATCTAAGATAAGGTAATAATTCTTCAAAAACTATTAATTCATTAAAACACCAACTGATCCGTAATTAGTTGTTCCTAATTATGCAATCAAGATATATAAATACATAAATCCCCGATGTTAAGAATGATCAAACCATAATACTCGAATTCGGGCTATATCAATGCCCTAAGAAAGGAATTAGCCACTCATGACAACAATAAAGATCATCAGTGTTGGTGTAGTCTTCTTCTTCAAGGTGTGCACTTCTTTTTGTGGGATCTCCACTTTCAACACCCTAAAAGCCGCCACCAATGAGAGAAAATAACTAAGACAAGGACCTTTTAATATGTGACCTTGTGCCTCCTTTTATAGAAGAATTAACTTCCAATAAGGGTTAGATAGGCTTTTAGGTTTTCTAGGGTAATCTGGGCCCATTTAGGATTAGAAAAGACTTCAATAAGACAAATCCTGCATCAATTAAGTCTGACTAAATAGAAAGAGCTCCAGCCTTTTGATTCTGGGCTCGAGCCTCTTGGAATAGGGCTTGAGCATGACTTTAATGCTTAGCCTTTTTTTCAACACTTAGAATATTTTTGGGATGAATTTTCAACAGTGATTGATCAACATGTATTGGGGCTCGAGCCCTGGGAGTTGGGCTCGAGCCTTAAGGACAAAGGCTCGAGCTCTAGGAATCTAGAATTCTTTAAAGTGACTTTTGATATTCCAACATAATTGTGGTCCGAGCACTCTTGCTATGGCTCGAGCACCTTGAGTTTGGGCTCGAGCCTTAAGAATAAAGGCTCTAGCCTTATCACTTGAACTTCTCCAAAATCACCCTTTTTGACTCTGGCTTGCTTCAAATGACCGGCAATGACTCTGTAGTCTTCAATGTCAGTCGTATATTCAATGAGTGCATACCCTTTGACAAATCCAGTTCACCAATCACAGTGTTGTCAGTCTTTTCATCATAGAAGCTCAGTTTTAACCATTTCTTTTGGAAAGTACCTAAAAACATGAAATAAACATAAATTTGTCTAAAACGGGATAGAATTATCACTTTAGGTCTTAACATATGTATATTTAGGGGCTCGAATATGGAATATTCTACGCTTATCACACCAAATGCTGCGTGAAGTCCTTCCCAAAACTTCGAAGTGAACTTGGCATCCCTATCTAAAACAATGGACACTGGAACTCCGTACAACCTCATAAGTGCCTCTACATCATCTGTTGCCTTAATAGGCAAAAAGTAAGCCGTCTTGGTCAATCTATCAATGAGGATCTATACGGTCTCACTTCCCCTCTGTGACCTAGGAAGTCCTGTCATGAATCCATAGCAATCTAATCCAATTTCCACTACCTTACTAGCAATGGCTGCAATAAACCAGCTGGCCTCTAGTGCTCAACCTTCACCTACTAAAAGGTTAGGCATCCAGCCACAAAAAACTATGCTACATCCTTTTTTCATTCCACTCCACCAATACTGACGTTTTAAATTATGATACATCTTGGTACTACATGGATGAACTGTAAAGCAAAAAGTGTGAAACTCTCATAAAACGTTCTTATGATAGATTGTGGGAACAACCAACAAACCCTTGAACCATAGACCCCCATCTGCATGCAAGGTCCAATCCTTCACTGTCCCACCACTAGAGATCAAAGTGTGAATAGCATCCAAATCGGGATTCTGTCTCTCTAACTCAATCACCCGTCCAACGAAAGTAGGCTGAGCCACAAGACTAAATAAAAATGCTGACTCACTTCTATCATCATCATCAAAACAATAAAATCCCATCTCTGCCAAATCCTTAAGCATCTTTCATTTTCAAATGGCTAAACCATCTAGGTTCCACGAGATTTTCGGCTTAAGGCATTAGCTACCACATTTGCCTTGCCCGGATGATACTGTAAGTCAAAGTTATAGTCCTTTAAGAACTCAACCCATCGCCTCTGTCTACTGGTCAACTCTTTAAAGAAAAGGTACTTGAGGCTCTTATGATCCGAGAACACTTCGAATCTCTCACCGTACAAGTAGTGCCTCCAACATTTCAAAACAAACACGACTGTTGCTAACTTCAAGTCATAAGTAGGGTAGTTATGCTTATGAGTCTTCAACTGTCGAGACCCGTAAACCACTACTCTACCATCCTGCATCAACACACAACCCAATCCATCACGCGACGCATTACAAAAGATCATATTACCCAAGCCACGCTCAAGTATCACCAATATTGAAGCCGTAGTCAACCTTATCTTCAGCTCCTGAAAAGAAGACTGACAAGCCTCATTCCATGTGAACTTGATCCATTTTGGGTCAATCAAGTCATAAGAGCTGCTAAATGGGAAATATCCTTTATAAATCGGTGATAATAACCCGCTTGACCAAGGAAACTCCGGATCTCAAATACATTCTTGGGATGCCCCCAATTCAAAATTGCTTTAATCTTTGAAGGATCAACTGATACTCCACTTTCAGAGACAACATACCCCAAAAACATCCCCTCTTGTAGCCAAAACTCACACTTTTTATACTTAGGGTACAAACGGTTCTCTCACAAAATCTACAATGCTATACTCAAATGGATCTCGTACTCCTCCCGAGATTGTGAATACAAAAGGATGTCATCCACGAAATCTACCACAAACTGGTCCAAGTAATCGTGAAAGACATGGTTCATTAGATCCATGAATGTCGTTGCAGCATTAGTCAGACCAAAAGGCATAACAAGGAACTCATAATGTCCATAATGTGTACGAAAACTGTCTTTGGGATATCCTCATCCCTAAACCACAACTGGTAATAGCTTGACCTCAAGTCAATCTTTAAAAAACAACAAGCTCCCCTTAATTGGTCAAACAAATCATCTGTCCTTGGCAAAAGATACTTGTTCTTGATAGTGGCATGATTTAACCTCCGGTAATCAATGCACAACCTCAAAGAACCATTTTTCTTCTTAGCGAACAAGACCGGTGCTCCCCACAATGAAACAATTGGTCAGATGAAGCCTTTCACCCTTAAATCATCAAGCTACTTCTTCTAATTCTATCGGTGCCATATGATATGGTGCCAAAGAAATTGGCGCAGTACCCGGCATCAAGTTAATAGCAAATTATACCTCTCGATGCTAAGGCAACTCTGTCAAATCCTCCAGAAACATATCAAGAAAATCGCGCACAATTGCTGGATACTCAACTCCATAAAACTCATTATCATCGGCTAAGAGACTAGCCAAGAAGAACTCCTGTCGATCTCAATCTCTAGTATAATAGAACAAAGGAATGAGGGAGCCACTCCGATCTCCACAAAACAGAAATAATCCCCATCCGGGGTGTAAACTGACACTCTACCCCTGGAGCAATCGATAACTGCCTTGAAAGACGATAACCAATCTATCTCAAGAATGACATTAAAACCCGCCATCTCAAGAAGAATGAGGTCGAACTCAAGCACCCGTCCAATTATCGTAATGGTACAACGATGACAAACTCTATCTAGAGTAACTAAATGCCTAGCAGGCATGTCAACACAAAGTGGTCTATCTAACTGATTGACCTCTAACCTCTTATGCTTGATGGATTGTTCTACAATTTAATTCATGCTTGTAGGTAGGTAGACAATCTATACTTGGTTTGATATTCCATGGCTTATTATTGCAAATTCCATGATTCTCTAGATTGATGTGTGCTACAATTGTGACTAGTTTGATCGGTCATGCTTAGATTTGATGGGTTGTTCTACACTTAGTTTATTTGTTGGTTAGGTAGACAATTCATACATTAATTTGATGGTACATGCTTAATATTGCAATTGGTAGTCGCATTTTGTTTACAACAATGTATTCCCCATTAATGGAAAGCAAGTGGTTAATTACATGAGCTTAGTGGTGATTCCAACACCCTAAAACCTCTATTTATATCTCTTAAATCCCTATCCCAACTTAGTTTTATTTTAATTACATTTTTATTAATTGAAGTAGTTTAATCATCTCATCAAATCTCTTTGCAATCTTGTGATACATTAGAGTCAAAGTTAAATTCCAACCCGTATAATCTCTGTGGACGATCCCTACTCGCTATACTTCATTAGTTGTAGTAGTGGTTTTTATAAATGTAAATTTGACTAGAAAGGCTTCCGAAATCACAATCTTATTTTGACCTTGCGAAGTGACCTCTCGCATTAAAAAGTCTCGTTTTCTAAACGCATTAGAAAGGGGCTCGTCAATGTGGCTACCCAATAGGAGGCTTATGTGTGGTTAGTTTGGGATATGTTAACTTAAACTTGGGAATTATTATGTGATGGTCAGGATTATTTATCACAGGTTTTATATATATTTCAGGGATGAGCTGAGGTGAAATGTTTGTTCAGTGGTCTTATGACCGTCTTTCTTATGAGTCTCAGAGCTTTGTGTTGATTTGTAGAGTGTGCCCAGTATCAATTTTAAACCAAGTATAGAATCTAATGAGTTTTGTGATATGATGTTGTGAGTGATGAGTAAACTTATAGGGTGGTGAGCGTTATATTGCTAGTGGCAGTGTTGTTTCATTGCCTATATATGGACATCAAGTGTCGAAGGTAATAAAGTTGGTATGCTAGTAGTTTCAAGGGTTTTGTGAGGCGTCCATCGGGAAGGTGAACAATTATAGGCCTCCTTTTTAAGGAGGGTAGATTTTGAGAACGAAATCGCTTTAAAGAGAGTAAATTATAATGTCTCGGATTTTTTCAAATTTTTATTTTATTTTTTTTTCACGCCTTGTTTTGGTTATTTTCTTGAGCCGAGAATTTTAGAAGTGTATTTTTAATTATTTTAACTCAATAAGAAGTGATGGGATTATTTTTACAATTTTTCGAAAGTTGGGACGACTTTCGGGTTTGAAAACTCCTCCCAGTTTTACCATTTTCTTTGAGGGGCAGTATTGACTTTTTTCATGCATATACATATATGTGTAAGTAGACATTGGGGAGATATTGTAGGGAGTTGCATGGTATTGCAAAGGAAGGGTGAGGGCATGTTAGTAACTTGACCAAAGTTTGTAACCTACCTAATGTTGACCAGTGGCAAGGTTAGGACCACATTTTCTTTGCAAGACAAGTCCAAACCTTGTTTTCTTCCTCATTCTCAGCATTTTCCTTCTCTCCATCTCTTTTCTTTCTCGTTCTATATTTATATCTATAAATATATCTTCCATGCTTCAAGTTTATTTTTGAGGGGTTTAAGGTAAGATTTATGAGAGAGGCAAGAAAGAGATGTTCTACATGACAAGGGCTACAATTTAAGACCATGGTTGATAGGGTTTGGAGGACTTTGATTTTGGGCTAGGTTTAAGGGCTTGTTTCGTTGCATACTTTTAAGGTAGGGATCTTCCTAATACTTTAAGCTTTGCTACTCATTGAGTATGTTGCTTAGTCTTATCGGGAAATTCATGTTTTAAATGCAAGATTATGACTTGTTGCTTGATAAATGACGATGACTTGATATTATGGTCTAAGCATGCTTACATGAAATGAATGTGTGTTTTTCTATGCTAAATGTTAATTGCTAGCATGATGAAAATAATGAGAATTGTATGAAAAAGCATGCTTGTTGTTGTGTGAAGTAGAAATGCCTTGATTGTAGTTGCTTGGTTGTGGATGCTATGCCTATAGTTAAATTATGCATATTGCCATTTCTATATCTCTTACATTGAGAATGCCATGTAAATTCCGTCATTGTCTTGTAAATGAAATTGATGCCATGTAGATGAGAAATGATGCATTGCATTGCATGGTAGGAAGGGAAATGAAAAAGGGTTTGAAAGGAAATTTTTATAAAAGGAATGTTTTTGTAAAAATGGGAAGTTTTTATAAAGGAGCTGATAAGTGCCGAATATTGTATATTCAAGCGCCCTAAATTACATTAACAAAGTCCAGTTATCAATTATTTTATGTAGATTAACTCCATTTGCATGTTTTTATGCATTTTCAGGTTAAAGTGCAAAAAGGAAGCAAAAATGATGCCTTGTGGAATTTTGAGCAAAAAGGATGCCATTTCTGAATTTCTGGCAGCAGTGATCCTGACTTTTGTTGACATTTTCGACCTAGCAAACTCAAGAACTATACTTCCATCATAACATGAAAGATTTAGATCTCTGAATCAGCTTTCCAAATCTTCAAGTGGTTCATCATTCGGAGTTCGGAGCAGAGAGTTATGATCTTCGTAACAGAGGTGCGCAGAACTGCCTGGCAGCACTGAAGTACTGCCTTTCTCCCCATTTTCGACCAACCAGACTTGAGAATTGGGTATTCATCAAAACATGAAGTTTTTAAAACACTGAATCAGCTCTCCAAATCTTCAAACAGATCAGCATTCGGAGTTCGGGGCACAAAGTTATAGCAGTTTTCCCAAAATAGGTCAGCGCTGAGCAAGAGGAACATGTTGCACATTGCACTAAGTTAGAGTGCTCGAGATCACTTTTCGAGTGCACGAAAATCAGGCAGATTGCACTCGGAAATGGCTCAATTTCAGCCACTTGCACATTGGTTTCCTCAATGCCATCTTCCTTCTTTATGAAGTGGTTGGAGGTGTTCCTAGGAGGAGAGAGAGGGTGTGTTGGAGAATAAAAAGCTACCCAAGGGCCACACATTAGGAACCTTGATTTTTGCAAGATAGAGGAGAGAGAAGAGAGTAAGAAAGGAAGGTGTTCTTGAAGCTAACAAGGGGGAGCTCGAAAATTGGAGATGGAGTTCAAGCTTCTTCTTCATTCTAAGGCTCCAATGGGTAACTAACTCTTCTTCTAGGGAGGTGATGAAACCCCTCCCTTGTAAGCATGTGTTAGTATAGTTTATTTTTGGGGATTACAATGTATTTTTTATAGTCTTTCCATGGTCAAGAGCCTCATTTTTGTTGTAATGAATGTTGAATGTTTATAAATGATTATTGTGAGTTATTCATCTTGTCTTGGATGGTTGCTTTTCGTAATCATATTGCTTGCACTTCCATGGTGACAATGGAAGTTAGATCATGGAATGGTTTCAATGGCATGGAGTTGGAGAACCTAGATAGTTCATGGCTTAGGGTTTCCCTTTGATGGTCTATACTTGATCTTTGCTTTATGTGCATTCACCATTTAAATTAGGGCGTGATAATCCTTGACTTAGTAAGCATGTTCTAAGCTACATTTTAGTTTAGGTAGTTGATCATGTGAACCTTTGATGGTTTATTCTTGCCTTCCTATTTAAATGAACTTCTTGAGGATATTATAGCAACCTAGTATTGTTATGTATCATGACTATCATATATGTTGTTTTTCCCTTAAATTATTCTTAACTTAGCATGTGTATAGGGATGGAGGTGGATTCATTTCCCTAGCCTTCTTTACTTGTACTTCACTCCTTTGAATTCTTGCAATTTATTGTTTTATGCACTTTTAATTTCCTAGCTTAAGTGACATCCAACAAACCTCTATAAACCCCTTATCATTCTAAGAACAATTCTAGACACTTAGGTTGCCATAGACTAGCACAGTCCCAGTGGTTCGACTTACCCGACCAATAGCCCTATTTTACAATGATTCGTGCTATTGCGAAGGTTGATGTTTAATTGACCAACCAATCAATTTTTGGCGCCGTTGCCGGGGACTGCAAACGGTTTAGCAACCAAAGTTTAGGGTTAATTTTAGTTTGATTGTGAATATTGTGTCTTGTGAATATTCCTTATGTGTTTTGATCATCTTCGTGTTGTAAGATTCTAGGGACTCGAAGCTCGCCGTGGGATTGCTAGCAAATTGTAAGTCTAGAGGACCCTAGGTAAGTCTCGTGACTTCTAGTTTCGAATTGTGAATATCGTGCATGTGTTAAGCTTAGAAGTAGATAAATTGCAAGCCCTTGTCGAGGCTATTTCAATTGTGTATTTTCAATTCCAAGCATCGATCCTTGTCGTGGCCATTTATTTTCTGTCTTGATAATTGAGGAGAAAGGGAACATCGTATGTGGAGTTGATGATAAAGATTTGTTGTGATGCTGTTGTTGTGAATTGTTGATGTTTGGCCGTAGGTCACTCTCTCTTCCCACACTTGACTCGCCTATTGATATAAATTCACTTGAAAGAACTCTTAGACGGAACCTTAGGGAACCCACTCTTACAAGGGACCTTGAAACTGAATTCAATATAATGGGGGATAACGTAGGAAATCCGGGGAATGAAAGGGCTGAAATTCCTAATGTAGAACCAATGACTCTTAGAGATCATTTCATTCCTACCACCTATGCTTCTCCTTCTTGTATAGTGATGCCAAACATCGATGCAGCTCAATATGAGATCAAGTCTAGTACCATTCAAATGCTTCCATCATTTCATGGCTTTGATAATGAAGATCCGTATAAGCATCTTGATGAGTTCCTTGAAATCTGTTCGACTATCCGGTTGAGAGGTTTTCCAGACAATGCACTTCATCTCATCTTTTCCCATTCTCCCTAAAGGATAGGGCAAAATATTGGTTGAACTCCCTCGCTCCCAACTCTATTACTTCTTGGGCTCAATTGCAACAAGAATTTCTTAAGAAGTACTATCCGGTGAGTAAAACCAACCAAATGAGGCGTTCCATTCTAAGCTTTTCTCAAGTTGATGAAGAACAACTCCACGAGACTTGGGAAAGGCTACAAGATCTTCTTCGAAAATGTCCTCATCATTTGATCCCAAAATGGCAATTAGTGCAAGCTTTCTATGCTGGCTTGACCAAAACCCATAGATTCATGGTTGATTCTTCTTGTGGTGGGATGTTCATGTCCAAGAATGCGGATGAGGCTTGGACCTTACTTGAGAATTTGAGTGAAAATTCACTTCAACACAATTCTCGTAGGGCTCCGACCGCAACCACTCCAAACAACACCAACCCTTGTCAACCAAAGTCAATAAGGGAGGAATCATCTCAAGTGGATGCCATCGCTCATAAATTCTACCAATTGATGGCACCACATCTTCCTCCTTCATTGTCTCAAAATTCGGCAAGTTCAGTTTGTGCTTCATGTACTAGTCCATTCCATCTCTCGGAAGATTGCCCCACACCGGAGCAATTTCCTAGTCCCAACCAAGAGCAAGCTAATGCCATGTTCTCGCAGCCCGGGAACAATTCATATTCCAACACCTACAATCCGGGTTGGCGAGATCATCCGAATTTCTCGTGGCGGCAACAAGCCCCACAGAATTCCCAATTCCAAAACCAAGGGCGGCAAAATCAGCCCTCTTCTCAATATCAAGGTAGACCTTTCCAAGCCTCTTCAAGCTACCGTCCTCCTTACAATCCAAATGTCTCCAATCAACCTCATGTGTGTCCAACTGACGAGATAGTGGCTGCAAACAAGCAAATGATGGAATCATTAAATAAGCAAATAATGGATGCCAACAAGCAACTCTTGACATCCTTGCAGCCTACTCTCCAAATGGTTCACTCTCATACTCAATCCATAGCTAATCTCGAAAATCAAGTGCGCCAAATAGCTAACTCGGTGAATCAATTGCTTCAAAAGGACAAAGGCAAGCTTCCCTCTCAACCTTTTGAAAATCCTAGGGGAATGCATGTGATTGACGAAACCCCTCCTCCGAGTGGGCCGACTCATGAACAAGTTCAAGCTATCACCACCCTTTGGAGTGGTAGAGTGGTTGACAACAAGGTCGATGGAAACAAACGTGAGGAAGTTTCTCCTTTGAAAAATCCAAATTCAAGCTCTTCTAATCTAAATTCTTGTCCAAATACCATTCACGGAAATCCCACACATGTCTCCCCAAATGTGGAAACTACTTATGAGCCAAAAGCTCCGTTTCCTCAACGTCTTCAAGAGTCGACACATTTTGGGAACAAGAATTGTAAAATTCAAGATATGTGGGAAGTTTTCAAGCAAGTGAAGATTAACTTGCCCCTCTTGGATGCTATCAAGCAAATCCCTCCCCATGCCAAATTTCTCAAAGATTTGTGCACTCAAAAGCGCACTTCTAGAAATCATTTGCCAAAAAAAGTGAGGTTGACTGAAAATGTTAGTGCTATCATTCAGCACAGCACTCCCCCGAAGTATAAGGATCCGGGTGCCCCCACAATCTCGTGCGTCATTGGTGACAGCAAAATCAAGAGGGCCCTCCTTGACTTAAGAGCTAGTGTGAATTTAATTCCATACTCGGTCTACCTACAACTTGGTTTGGGAGATCTTAAGCCGACTTCTGTGGTTTTGCAACTTGCCAATAGATCGGTCAAACATCCACGAGGTATTCTCGAGGACGTTATCATCAAAGTGGACAAATTCTACTTCCCGGTAGATTTTGTGGTTCTTGATACGGAACCGGTCCATGACCCAAAAAAGCACATTCTCGTGATCCTTGGTAGGCCATTTTTAGCCACGGCTAATGCATCAATTAATTGCCGAACCGGGGTGATGGACATTACTTTTGGAAACATGCAAGTCAAACTCCACATCTTTCATGCAACTCAACATCCCTCCAATGAGGATGATTGTTTTCTTGTGGATGTCATCGATGAAGTGGTCGAAGAATCTCTCCCCTTCATCCTAAGCAAAGATTCCCTTGAAACTTGCATGTCCCATTTTGACTTCTCAAACTTTGATGTTGATCAAGCCATTCAAGAAGTCAATTCCTTGCTTGATATTAATGCTATCATGGATGTACCTCCTTGGAAAATTCCAAAAGAACCACTTCCCCAACTTTCCACCACTCCTCCGGTCCCATCATTGTTATCTCCGCCACAACTTAAGCTTAAGCCGCTCCCGGCCCATCTCAAGTATGTGTTCCTTGGTCCAAAGCAAACCCTTCCGGTCATTATTGCCTCGGACCTTCGAAAAGACCAAGAGACCAACCTTTTAGCGGTGCTCCAAGAGCATAAAGAAGCTATTGGTTAGACAGTGGCAGATTTGAAAGGAATTGACCCCTCCATTTGTATGCACCGCATTCATATGGAGGATGACGCAAAGCCTACTAGAGAGGTCCAGCGCCGGTTAAATCCAAACATGAAGGAAGTGGTCATGAAAGAGGTGATCAAATTGCTAGATGCAGGAATCATCTATCCTATCTCTGATAGCAAGTGGGTGAGCCCCACACAAGTTGTCCCCAAGAAATCCGGGCTCACCGTTGTTGAAAATTCAGCGGGCGAGCTCGTGCCACAACGAACCACCACCGGGTGGCGTGTGTGCATTGACTATCGTAAACTCAACTCATCAAATAGGAAGGATCATTTCCCACTCCCATTTATTGATCAAATCCTAGAAAGGTTAGCCGGCCAAAGCTTCTATTGTTTTCTTGATGGTTATTCCGGCTATAACCAAGTGGCCATCGCCCCCCAAGATCAAGAGAAAACAACATTCACATGTCCCTTTGGTACTTTTGCCTATCGACGCATGCCTTTTGGTCTATGCAATGCACCGGCAACGTTCCAAAGGTGCATGATGTCCATATTCTCCGATATGGTTGAAAGGTTCTTGGAAGTTTTCATGGATGATTTTTCCGTATTTGGCTCCTCCTTTGACTCGTGTCTCAAAAATTTATCTCTTGTGCTCCAAAGATGCAAAGAGACGAATCTCATTCTAAGTTGGGAGAAAAGCCACTTTATGGTCCAAGAAGGCATTGTTTTAGGACATGTCATTTCTAAGCGGGGAATCGAGGTAGACAAGGCAAAAGTTGAGTTAATCTCTAATCTTCCTCCTCCGAATTCCATCCGTCAAATCCGTTCTTTTCTTGGCCATGCCGGATTCTATCGTCGCTTCATCAAAGATTTTAGCAAAATCTCACGGCCCTTGTGTAATCTCTTAGCCAAGGATGTTCCGTTCAATTTTGATGACGCTTGCATGGAAGCTTTCATCAAACTTCACATTCTCCTCTCCTCTGCCCCGATCATGAAACCCCCTAATTGGTCTCTTCCCTTTGAGATCATGTGTGATGCATCCAACTATGCATTAGGGGCGGTTTTGGGCCAACGTGTGGATAAACTTCCGCATGTCATTTATTATGCTAGCAAAACTCTCTGCGATGCCCAATTGAACTACACCACCACTGAAAAAGAATTGCTAGCTGTGGTGTACGCCTTGGATAAATTTCGCTCTTATCTTCTTGGCTCCAAGGTCATCGTCTTTTCAGATCATGCCGTTCTTAGGCATTTGTTAGCGAAAAAAGAGACAAAACCCCGCCTAATTCGATGGATCCTCTTACTTCAAGAGTTTGACATTGACATCCGGGACAAAAAAGGGACCGACAATGTTGTCGCCGATCATCTCTCTCGCTTACTTATTGAGAAATCTTCAGAATTTGCAGCCATCCATGATTCCTTTCCGGATGAGCAACTTCTTCAAGTTTCACATTCTACTCTTCCATGGTTTGCGGATATTGTCAATTATCTTGCGGTTGGCAAAATTCCAGCTCATTGGTCCAAACAAGAGAGGGACCGGTTTTTCTCCCAAGTCAAGCATTTCTTTTGGGAAGATCCGAAACTATTCAAGTATTGCCCGGACCAAATCATCCGGCGATGTATTCCTGAAACCGAGGCCACAAGCATTTTAAATTTTTGCCATACTCTTGCTTGTGGAGGCCATTTCAGTGCCAAAAAGACCGCTAACAAAGTCCTTCAAAGCGGATTCTTTTGGCTTACCTTGTTCCGGGATGCATACAATTTTTGCAAATCGTGTGAACGATGTCAAAAACTTGGATCCAGTCCCGAAGAGACATGATGCCCCTCACCAACATTTTAATTGTTGAAATTTTTGATGTGTGGGGGATTGACTTCATGGGACCATTTCCATCTTCTTATGGCTATGAGTACATCCTTGTAGCGGTGGATTATGTGTCTAAATGGGTTGAAGCCGGGGCTACCAAAACCGATGATCATAAAGTCGTGATCCATTTCATTCAATCTCACATCTTTAGTCGTTTTGGTACGCCCCGAGCAATCATTAGTGATAGCGGATCTCATTTCCGAAATCGTTATCTCAAATCCGTCCTTGCTAAGCATTCAGTCATTCATAAGGTTGCTACACCTTACCACCCTCAAACGAGTGGTCAAGTAGAGATTTCTAACCGGGAGATTAAGCACATTTTAGAAAAAACGGTTAGACCGGACCGCAAAGATTGGTCATTAAGGCTAAACGATGCACTTTGGGCTTACCGGACAGCTTATAAGACACCCATTGGCATGTCACCATATCGACTTGTCTTTGGCAAAGCATGTCATCTCCCGGTAGAATTAGAGCACCGTGCTTATTGGGCCATAAAAAGGTTCAATTTTGATCTCAAACAAGCCGGCTCTAATCGTGCGTTGCAATTAAATGAACTTGAGGAATTGCGTAATGACGCGTATGAAAGCGCAAAAATTTACAAGGCAAAGACTAAAGCTTTTTATGACAAACACATCATCAAAAAGTCTTTTGCCCCGGGACAAAAGGTCTGGCTTTTCAATTCCCGCTTGAAACTCTTTCCCGGTAAACTCCGGTCAAGATGGGATGGTCCATACATTGTCACTACCGTCTTTCCTCATGGAGCAATCGAACTTCATGATCCTGTAAGTGGATCACTCTTCAAGGTAAATGGCCAAAGGCTTAAGCCTTGCATTGACAGCACAATTCTAACCCGAAAAGTTGAGGAAGTCCTCTTGACGGATCCAATTTATGAGGATTAGTGCCTACTCTAGCTTGGTCTAGCTATCGACATTAAATTTAGCAAAGCAAGGGAATAAATTCTTTCGATGTTCCAAGCTTCCTTCTCTTTGAAATTGCTCGTGCCTTAAAAAAATTTTCTGGGAAACGGTTTAGAAAAGCCAAAAATTTGATTTTTCTTAGACCTTCTCAACTCTAATTTTCCCGGAAGTCTCCATCGCTTTCTAGCAATTTCATTAGATTTTTCAAATGCGACTCATGTGCATATTTTCTTATTTTTACTAAAAAGTTTGAAAATTTTCTCAAAATTCTTCATGCATTTGAGATGTTTAAAAAGTTGAAAAATTGCAAGGTTTCAAAACAAAACTTTCAAAATTTCCCATGCATTGGAATGGAATGAATTTGCAAGTTTAAAAATTTTCTCCAGAAATTTCATTCATGCATTGTGTGATGTTGCAAAGGTTTGAAAATTTTCTTACATCCACCCATGCTTTGTGTGATGTTCTGAAAGTTGGCAATTTTTCCATGCATTAGAAATTGCAAAGTTTGAAAAAAAAAAAAAAAGAGAGAGAGAGATTGTTCTTTTTAAATTTTCCATCCATTTGAATGAGAGGATGTTGCACCGTTTAAATTTTTCCCATACATTGGCTTGAATCCATCAACATTGCATGCATAGGAATTTCATGATTCTCAAAAAAATTTTCATGATCCGCAAAGTTCCTTGCTTGCATGCATTTCTATATTTCATGCATTGTTGCATGCATTTCTCTGATGCATGCATTCCTTCCTATCCGAGCCCACTGCTCAAATTCTTTATGCTTCCATATAGTAATGATCTCATTCCTTGAACCATCCATGCAAGCTCATGCATGGCCATGCAACAGCATTCAAGCTCCATGCCGAGTGCTTTAGTTTTCAAGCTTCACTTTAATTTGGCTGCAATTTGGCTGCCTCAATTTAGAGCAATCCAATTTCCATGTGAAGTGCTCGAAATTCCTTGCAGCTGCAGTCAAGGTTCAACACCAAAATCACGAGCCTACTGCCTTCATTTAGAGCACTCTAGCTCCCATTTAGAGTGCTCTAAACTTTTTAGCCCAACTTCCGCAGCTACTGCCTCAGAATCGAGCACTCGTAGGCCAAGCTTCGAGTGCTCGAAGCTTCACCATTTGCTTAGCCTGCTCGCTGCCTAATTGTCGAGCACTCTAGATCCCCTGTGGAGTGCTCGAAAATTTCCATTCCTCTCATCTCCAACCAAAGCTCCCACAACCAAAACCACCCTCTCATCAACCCAACTTTCTTTCTCATTTCTCTCAACCCAAGCAACCCCACACATCATGCATGCACACCCCATGCATGCATGCCACCCACAACCCACCTAAACCTAACACACAACCACTCTCGGCAAAATAACCCCAACCAGCCACCCCATGCCTATAGCTTGAACCATCCTCATCCCTCCATGCAACCTGCAAACCACCAACTCAACCTCAACCCCACACACCACCCTTCTCCCTCTCGGCAACTCCTCAACCAACCCACATCAACCCACACCAATGCATGCACAACCATGCATGCACAACCTTCATCTCAAACGCATCAACCTCACCTCATCATCCTCAACCCGCATCTCACCTCCCAAACCAACCACCATCCCTCTCGGCCTCACACCATTCAACCACCATCAACCTCACTTCACCACCCTCATCTCATCCCACCATGCATGCAACCCATAACTCACCACCATCAACCCCCCAACCTTCCTCATCTCTCTCGGCAAACCTCAACCCATCAAACCCACCCTCACCACCTTGCTTGACTCACCACTCTCGACCAATCACCACCCCACCATTCCAAACTAACCAACCTTCCTCAACTTGCATGCACCTCCCAACCAACATACAACACCACCCACCAACCTCAACCCGACCTCCCCATCCCCACCTCATCCTCACCAACCCACCATCCACCACCCTCACTCACGGCAACTCAAACCCAACAAACTTCATCCACACTCAACCACCAACCTCAACCCCTCAAGCCACCTCCACTCTCAGCCACCATGCAGCCATGCATGTCACAACCATGCCCCCCACACCATGCCAACCATCTGCACCCACAAACCAACTAACCAACCTCCCAACCTCACCCCACCATGCCACCTCACCTCTCAGCCACCATGGAGATGCATGCATGCATGCAAGCCCCATGCATGCATGCATGCAAGCCCCATGCATGCATCCACCACCTTTCTTCCTCCAGCAACCAACCTCCTCTCAACCCCAACCCACACCAACCCACCTCCTCAATGCACACACCATGTAGCCTTGTCTGCACCCAAAACCACCACCTTCATTCCTCCACACTTAACCACCCCACCATGCAACCCACACCAACTACAAAACCCACACCAACTCACACCCAACCCTCTCTGCCAAATTTTCGAGCACTCGAACCTAAGCTTCGAGTGCTCGCAGCTGATTGAGTCCTCTCACCCCTCGGCTCCCAACTCTCTGCCCCATTTTAGAGCACTCGAAGTCCACCTTCGAGTGCTCGAACCAAGCTTACCCCCCTCCTCTTTTAAAACCCACTCCCCCCAACCACAAACCAAACACCACCCCACCACCTTCCCCCTCCCGACACCCAACCTTCCTCTCTCTCTCTCTTCCAAACCTCAACCATCTCTCTTCTCAACGTCCACCAAGCCACCCACCTCACTCTCCAATATCCCTCCACCATCGGCCCTCCTCCCAACACCCTCCCAACCTCATCACTTTCCTTCTCTCTCTCTCACAAGCAACCATCCTCAACCCAACACCCACACCACTTCTCACTCACCTCAATACCCCACCACCCCATCCTCTCACCTCCCTCTTCCTGCCTTCCTTCTTACTCTTGGATACCCTGAAATTCAGGTTTGTGTCCTCTTCATTTGTTTTTCTTTTCCATTGTTCATTCATGGTGTTTTACAAGGAGGATAGGCTTGTAATGTTGGAGTTTGGTTCTGTTGATGCTTTGTTGTTGATTTGTTGATAATAGGGCTTGTTTCTTTGTCCAAAATTTTGGGTTTCCTCCTCCTCCCCACTCATTTTCACCTTCTCCTTTTTGTGGTGCACGCCAGGTGTTCGCTGAAATTCCTCAACCAAGTCCACCTCTCTAAATGTCTCGTGCCGGTCCTTCTCGCCCTCCTAGACCCTCTTCAGGTGCCCGTGCTGTCACTCGTGAGCGACCACGTGATCCTTGGGATCGCAAACAACTCAACTACGAACTCTCATTTCCGCTCACGGATGCCTTTGACATACTACCCACAACTTCGTGGGCTGTAGCCGAATTGACTAACCGGCGTCTGCAGCACATTTGCGCGCCCCTTGCCAGGGTTGCCTACCCCCGTGTAGTGCGCCTCTTCTACCAGAATCTCCAATGCCCTGAAAAGCCACCCATTTCTCTCACTACATCCATTGATGGCACCGCCTATGCTTTCACTATGACCGACATCATTCAGGTTTCTGGTTGCCCCATTGAGTGCCCCGATGACATTGTCAATCGTGAGAATCTCCCTTTATATGAGGAGCCGGATACATTACCTGTGGCGCAGATTGCCGCTGCCATTTGCACTATTGACAATCCTACTAGGCCCCGGTCTTTTATCCGCAAAACCAATCTTCCGGAACGCCTATGGTTCATTGACACTGTCTTCAAGCACAATGTCTGCCCTTTGGTGCATAGCACCGAGCGTCGGGGCCTCCTTCTGCAAGCCTTATATGCCATGGACCAAGGCCAATGGTTCTCCATCCCCGAGCTTATTTGGACCACATTTATGAAGTTTTGGTATGATGCTCATAATGCACGGGTTCCGCGAGTTGAAAATCGGAAATTGCCTTTGCCATTTTTCATCACTCGGCTCCTTCAGCACAAGGGTTTCGTTGTTCCTCCCCATGAACCAAAAGGCGAAAAGATTAAAATTTTTACCCAGCGCCGGTGGATCAATGTTCTTAGCCATTCTGGTACCCCTCAGCCTCCTGCTCCCCTGTTCATCCACGCTCCTCCTCCTCCTCCTTCTGAGGATGCCTCCACCGCCGTAGCCGCTGCAAGGGTAAAGCCTCCGGTCGACTCTCACCAGGACCAGGCTTTCATCAGGGCTTCCATTGCCGATATTCATGAGCGACTAGATCGTTTTGAGAATTCTTTGTCCGCGTGCACTCAGACTCTGTGTGAGACTTCTTCACGTGCTGAAGAAGATCGTCGTCTCGCTGCTGAAGACCGCCGTGTCGCTGCTGAGGAACGTCGTTTGGCTTCCGCTGAACGGCGTAAGACTCAATCTCTCCTCCATTCCATCCTCGCCCGTTTACCTTCTGGACAGTAGCTTGTTGCGAGTGTGGACCTTATCTTTTTGTTTCATATGTAACTGTTTCTCTTGTATCTTTTGTTTTCCTTTTGAACTGTAAGAATTTGCTATGTATAGGTTGCTCTAGTCGACATGATCCCTGTACAGCTCTTTTTGTCATCATGTAAACTCTTTTTGCAATGTAAATTCTTTCTGTTCTGTTAACTTTCGCTACATTCTTTTTCTGTATTTATGCTTGTGCTATTAATGTTGTTTGTGGTTGTTTCTTTTTGTTCTTCATGTTGCTCTCCAGGTTGCGCAGTCCAATTCAAGTTTGGGGGTTTTTGTCTCAAAATGCCGTTCCCTCCCCCTGGGTATTGTTGTTCCTTTTATACTCTTTGTCATTTTTGTCTCTAACTTGCATCCATGTCCCACATTGAGGACACTGTGTAGTTTAAGTTTGGGGGTGCATCAAAGCATTCTTGGCATATTTTTGGTTTCATAATTTTTGCTAAGCAATGATAGTATAACTTGACACTTGTCGGAGATGAAACATATGTTTAATACCTTGTGTATAGAAGCAATTGAAATTTTTGAAAATAAAGAAAAATTTGAGTTGAAATGATCATGTAGATTCAAACTAGTCTGTATAAATGTTTCAATTAGATTATTGCTGGATTTACACTCTTATAAGCTTCACAATGCACAGATGCACATTAGAAACTTAACTGTGAGGCATGCAGCTGATCAACCTTGACCTTGGCCTAGTTAATCTGATTTGATGGACCTGATAGATGAATATCTTTGGCATGATTTAAGTCTTAAAAAAAAAAAAAAAAAAAAATGAATGAAAAATGACCAGTTGACGTTCGTAACCTTTCCAACTCGAGCTATTAAGCCCTTTGGAGTGTCTCTACACTTAACACCCTAAAGCCGTCTGGTTTGGGAGTTGTTGGCCTAACGCTTGCTACAAGGGTTGGTTAGAAAGCTTAAAGGACTTAAACATTGCACGGTCATTCAAAAAAATTGTAATAAACATGGTTAGCTGAAGTTCGTAGCCTTTCCAACTTGAGCTATTAAGTCCTTTGGAGTGTCTCTACACTTAACACCCTAAAGCCGTCTGGTTTGGGAGTTGTTGGCCTAACGCTTGCTACATAGGTTGGTTAGAAAGCTTAAGGGACTTTAGCATTGCACAACCATTCTATGTTTCGCTTATGTGTTGAAATAAATTGTTAACAAGCAACAAAAGTTGTCTTGAAAATAAAATCATGCCTTAGGGACTTCATGTAAAAAGGAATTCATTGATTTGAAAACTTGTGCCTTGGAATTGGAAAAGAAAGTAAAAGCCGCATGTTGAGAATCCAATTCACTTTCACTGGAGTTTGAGTTATTTCCATTTAAGAGATGACAATTGAATTATTTATATGGACTTTGATGTTGATACATGCATGTTGAAATGGTTTTTCCCATTTTTTGTATCAATGCTTCATATATGCAAGGTAGTTTTCCCAATGACCCCATCTCCAGTTTTTGTCTGTTTCAAGTTGTATTTGAGCTATGTATCTATCTCATTTTATCATGGATGATATTTTTGTAGTAGCATGCCCATGGTTGTCTTTTCATTATGTTTTTCATTGTAGTTTTGCTAAGGGACTAGCAAAATGTAAGTTTGGGGGTGTGATAAGCGCCGAATATTGTATATTCAAGCGCCCTAAATTACATTAACAAAGTCCAGTTATTAATTATTTTATGCAGATTAACTCCATTTGCATGTTTTTATGCATTTTCATGTTAAAGTGCAAAAAGGAAGCAAAAATAATGCCTTGTGGAATTTTGAGCAAAAAGGATGCCATTTCTGAATTTCTGGCAGCAGTGATCCTGACTTTTGTCGCCATTTTTGACCTAGCAAACTCAAGAACTAGACTTCTATCATAACATGAAAGATTTAGATCTCTGAATCAGCTTTCCAAATCTTCAAGTGCTTCATCATTCGGAGTTCGGAGCAGAGAGTTATGATCTTCGTAACAGAGGTGTGCAGAACTGCCTGGCAGCACTGAAGTACTGCCTTTCTCCCCATTTTTGACCAACCAGACTTGAGAATTGGGTCTTCATCAAAACATGAAGTTTTTAAAACACTGAATCAGCTCTCCAAATCTTCAAACAGATCATCATTCGGAGTTCGGGGCACAAAGTTATACCAGGTTTCCCAAAATAGGTCAGCGCTGAGCAAGAGGAACATGTTGCACATTGCACTAAGTTAGAGTGCTCGAGATCACTTTTTGAGTGCACGAAAATCAGGCAGATTGCACTCGGAAATGGCTCAATTTCAGCTACTTGCACATTGGTTTCCTCAATGCCATCTTCCTTCTTTATGAAGTGGTTGGAGGTGTTCCTAGGAGGAGAGAGAGGGTGTGTTGGAGAATAAAAAGCTACCCAAGGGCCACACATTAGGAACTTTTGATTTTTGCAAGATAGAGGAGAGAGAAGAGAGCAAGAAAGGAAGGTGTTCTTGAAGCTAACAAGGGGGAGCTCGAAAATTGGAGATGGAGTTCAAGCTTCTTCTTCATTCTAAGGCTCCAATGGGTAACTAACTCTTCTTCTAGGGAGGTGATGAAACCCCTCCCTTGTAAGCATGTGTTAGTATAGTTTATTTTTGGGGATTACAATGTATTTTTTATAGTCTTTCCATGGTCAAGAGCCTCATTTTTGTTGTAATGAATGTTGAATGTTTATAAATGATTATTGTGAGTTATTCATCTTGTCTTGGATGGTTGCTTTTCGTAATCATATTGCTTGCACTTCCATGGTGACAATGGAAGTTAGATCATGGAATGGTTTCAATGGCATGGAGTTAGAGAACCTAGATAGTTCATGGCTTAGGGTTTCCCTTTGATGGTCTATACTTGATTCTTTGCTTTATGTGCATTCACCATTTAAATTAGGGCGTGATAATCCTTGACTTAGTAAGCATGTTCTAAGCTACATTTTAGTTTAGGTAGTTGATCATGTGAACCTTTGATGGTTTATTCTTGCCTTCCTATTTAAATGAACTTCTTGAGGATATTATAGCAACCTAGTATTGTTATGTATCATGACTATCATATATGTTGTTTTTCCCTTAAATTATTCTTAACCTAGCATGTGTATAGGGATAGAGGTGGATTCATTTCCCTAGCCTTCTTTACTTGTACTTCACTCCCTTGAATTCTTGCAATTTATTGTTTTATGCACTTTTAATTTCCTAGCTTAAGTGACATCCAACAAACCTCTATAAACCCTTTATCATTCTAAGAACAATTCTAGACACTTAGGTTGCCATAGACTAGCGCAGTCCCAGTGGTTCGACTTACCCGACCAATAGCCCTATTTTACAATGATTCGTGCTATTGCGAAGGTTGATGTTTAATTGACCAACCGATCAGGAGCGCGTGCCGGTTTAAGAAGTGAAAAAGTTGATGTTAGGCCCCAAATGGTTGCCGGATTTGGAACTAGGGATAGTTATCAATCTCACCTCAGGAAAGTCGGTTAGTAGTTTTCAAAATGTTAGTTAGGGTTGGTAGAGGCTAAGCATGAGGACATGCGCATTGTATTTCATTACATACACAATCTTATTGAAATGTGTTATGTGGTTGATGGAATGGTTATTTATGATATAAATGTGATAAAAATCCCAATGCATGATCCTGGTTCCCTTTTTATCCCTTTGTGTGCTATGTGGCTCAAAAGAGTCCAAAGTTGATGCCTTAGGCAACATCTACTGAGCCTCTGTGCTCACCTCTTCTTTTAACATTTTCCAGGTCTTGCCAAGGAGGTAATTGATGACCTTCCTCTGCAAGGGTAATGAAGAACTCCTCCGGTTTTTTTTTTTTTTTTTTTTTTTTGGCAATCTTTTTTAACTTTTGCACTACATGGCATTTTTGTAAACTTTGAGCCAAGTATGATATTTTTTTCTGAAATCCTAAATGGAAATGTAACCTATTATTTTGGAGTATAAAGATATCACTCTAAGCATTATTTTTGTAATATTATGAAATGAATGAATGTAAGAAAATGATGGGGTAGTTAAGGGGTTTTACATCATTTTACGTTAGTATATGTATACGTAGGATGTGTCCCATCTTCTCCTTATGTTCATGTATGTTTTTGAATCAGTTGGGATCGATTTGAGGTCACCCTTGATGCCACGGGGGCACCCGATGCCTTAGATAGCCAGAAATAGTTTATTTTTCACCTCCTAGGGAGTGTCAGCCTGCTGGTGACATAAGCCAACCGGCTGACTGTTCATTTTGGCCAAAACAGAGAGTTGGCATCACTAGAAGGTTGTTTAAGCCAGTTGACTATATCTGTTAACCTGATGACCCTTCAACTTCGGCTGGCTAACTCCTGGCAACGCACTAGAATTTTTAGTCGACTTCAAACAGTCATCACACCATTATTTCTTAACCAAATTGGGTTAAATTCAAGAATTTTGAGTCATATTTTCAATGATACCAATTTTATTTAAACATTCCAACCATATAAGAAGTTATGGCCATTTTAGTGTGGACTACTTCGGAAATCTTTCAAACTGTAAAGGCCTAATTTCGTGAGATTGTTGTCTTTGCGTCTAGAACCGTACCAAATGAGCTTGTATGGCTGTGATGACTTAAGTGGATTCCCATTGACTTATTTAGAGGCAAGAAATTTCTCTCATTAACTTTGAAATGACCTTATTACCCTTGCGCAGTTTTGGGTCGGGTTAGGACCCATATAGTGTTTCGGACCCTCCGATTAGGGTCGTTACAGCCAATGTCACTCCCCATTTTTCAAAATCCTTTCCAATGTAACAATCATCAAACCGTTAATGTAACTTAGCCCAAGGTGAATCTCCAACTCCATGAGAGAAGGTTTGGCTAACTATCCCTGACCTAAGGCGACTACTTAGCATCATTTGGGCATAGGGAACTCAACCACACATAGGGCAGTCTCCCTATGTTCCCTCTAGGTTCCATTAACGCCACAGACACAGGGCAACTCCTTGCCTTTTCGTTTTCAGAAACATCCTTTTTAAAACCTTTCCCAAATCAATTCTCTTTTCAAAAACTATTTTCCCAACTCACCCAATGTCAATACATGAACGTCACATGTATTTCTATGTCATGCCAACATGAAATTTCTTATGTCCAATTTACAACCATACTTGCATGCTTTAGAAGTAAATTTACACAACAATCATCATGCTCTCAATTTATTAACCAAGGCATTATAGCCATATAAAGCATGTAATAAAATCAACCAAGCACATACCTTCACAATAATTCCAATAAACAAGTAATTGGACACCTTTGCCACATAAAACACATTATCATGCCTCACATATATATAAATCCTAATAGCCATGAACAAACTTCATAATTTTACATGCTATAAACACAATAGTATAGAACTAATTCAAAAAAATCAAAGGAGATGGGTTTTAGAGACCCCTACCTAAAAAATCAAGCCAAAGTCCTAAGAAACCCCCACCAAGGTGACCCAAAATTTGAAATCATCAACTTGTAGCCATTGTCGTGCTCGCTAACTTTGCCTTCAATGGCAAAGTCAAATTCCTAGTGGAAATTAATGAAGTTGGAGCTTGAAGTCTTAGATCTAGAGAAAGAAAGAATATAAAGAGAGAGAGAGAGCATTTTCCGTAGAAACCAGGAGAAATGGACCAAGAATGATCATGTGGTCATTTCTATATAGCTTGGTCAACGTGGGGTCTGCTTTGACTGTAGAAATGACGAAAATGCCCCGTATGCAAATATATGCACTAAACATGCTATAATGATATAATTAAACATAGCCACATAAACATACTCCAAATAACACAATATGAAATGCAATGACCCCTAAAAATAATACTGAGTGCGAAAATTCAGGTACGGGACCCACTCGGGACCCGGGGCCTGACAACCCGAACAATGCCTAAATGGCTAAAAATGAATTCCTAAGAGTACTAAACTTTAAGAAATGCCCCAAACCTCACTCAAAACCTTCGCGGCACGCTAATTGGTGTGTGGCACACAAAACGAGACAAAAAAATAATAAGTCCAAAAATTTGAAAAATATCCGAAAAGCGGAAAATTTGAGAAACATTACAGATTTTTGGGAAGGGCATTACTTTACTTTTATCCTCATTTGAATCTTTATTTGAACTACTTTGTTTGAATTTGAATTGTGTTCTATTTTTCCCTTATCATTTTGAAATAGAAAAAGAAATAAAAATTAGAGTATAATTTAAGAAAGAAAATTTAACTTATCCGTCTAGGGGGCACATGGCCCCCTAGGCCTACATTGGACCTGTTTTTTAAAAATTTTGTAAGGGGATAACTATCCTAACTGCATAGACTCCAGAGTAACTTGAGTAAACTCCTCCTGAGAATAAGTTATCCAAGCCAAATGTTGTGTCTGGTGAGAATTTGGTTCCATGGCTGTAAAGCAATACTTTAGAGATGATGCGCCAATCAAATGATAATTATATAAATAATATATAGTTTACAAATTATTATACCTAAACCATCTTATTAAATGAAATTTTGTAGTCTAAAAAACTAATGTTTAGGATCTAGATTGACCATAATTCTGCTTTAGCATATGAATGACCGTGGGTCTATTTTTAAACCTGGCAAGAAAAGATACAATACCATGAACAAGTATTATTACAATCAAATAAAATCTCAGATAGGAGCACTGATTTACAACAAGATTAAAATCGATGTCTAATCTCCCAAAACATAAAAATAAACCAATGTATTCAAAATGACATCAGACACAGCAGATTGAATGATGACAACAACAATAGAAGACAACAATATAGAAACATAGATCCTAATATTGATCCCTTGTCTGACCCCGAAACATCCTCGGGAAAACCAAAATTCCTAGGATGAAGGAGCTTTCAAAGTGTTCCCAATGTCGATGATAAATCGGTATCTAACATCATCTTATTCAAGACGCTCCACAGCAGTGTTTACATAGTCCATTGGAATGACCTCAACATCAGCTGTTACGTTGTGTTTTGCTGCAAAGTCGAGCATCTCTTGCGTTTCTTTTATCCCCCCAGTGCTACTACCAGCCACGATCTTTCTCCCTGTTAGTCACATTCCACATTAGTTATCATTTTTAATAAGAGAAGCCGAAGAACCAAGAGGCGAAGGAAATTATCATTAACGTATATCAAATTAATAATAAGTTATGCTGACCAAGCTGCCCCTACTCACTTTCATAGAATACACTAGTGATGTCAAAAATTACCCATAAGCAACGGCATCACTGGTAGCTCTAGGCGTTTTTCTGGTGCACCGACCAAAACCAATGTTCCATGTGACTTCAACAATCCAATCAACGGTAAAATAGAGTGATTTGCATAAACAGTATCAATGATACCATCCATTATGCCCATTATAGCCTATATAAATTCAATATGAGATTAGAACACACTAAAACCTCAGTGAAGTGATAGATAAAAACAATAATTAGAAAAAGCAGATACCTGCATCTGACCCCGAGTAACGGCTGACCAAAAATGCATCAGCACCTAGTTATTCAATGGCTTCTTTTTTCTTGTTAGGGGATGTACTGATCACTGTCACTTTAACCCCAACAGCCTTTGCAAACTTCACAACTAATAATTACAATCCCATAAAATAGGTGTGTAGAGATTTTTTTTGCAGATTGTTGTGGATTGGGATTATATATTGCTTTGTTTACAGATTTGTGAGGATCTAGAGGATTAACCTTTACATTGACTCAAGGTTGAAGAAGACTGCACACAAGGTGTTTGATAAAATTCCCCAACGAATTGCTTCAAAGTGAAAGTTTGTGAATAAAAATGGCTCCCAGGTTGTCAAAGAAGGTAAAGGGCAAAGAAATTGATACTGGAAGGGCTACCAAGCGAGTTAGAAACCGGAATTCACATCCGGGAACCACAAATCGGTTCAAGTGTTCCATTGGTTGCTCCATCTCATCCTATTGCTCCTAATGCACCACCACAAGAGATACCAGCTGGGTATCCTACTGTGTGTGAGACCGGGAAGATCAAGTTTACTCAAGAGCACTTCTACGATGAGAATGCTAGGAAAACCTTCAATGATGTCTGCAAGGATGGGGCGATAAAAACCGAAAGAAATTTTCTTCTAGACCAGCTCTGAGACAGTGCCGAAAAGAAACTTATTGACTACATAGAGAAATAAAAGTGGGAATTCTTCACCAAGATGACAGGTGAATTTTCCCGGGACGTGGTTCATTATTTCTTGCCAATATCAAGAAAACTTATCTTCGTGACAACCACTTTGTGGAATCTGTCTTTGTGGTGGACTATTCAATTATGGAAAAGGTCGTTAGAGAACTTCTAAATGTGCCAAATGTTGCTACAAGCATTGGAAGAGTAGTTTATAGTGAGAATTCCATACCAAAACATTTAGAAATTCATGATACAATTTGTTTTCCGGGATCTCAGAAGCATCTTCACTTTATTCCATCCCGATCTCTCACTGATGAGGCAGCTCTCCTCAATTTGTTTGCTATTGCATACATTGGGTCTTTTGGAACGACCTCAAATCTTGTACTTCTTGGCTACTAGAGTTCGTATTATGATAGGATCATCTATTGTGCGAACTATGATTCTTCATTACAAGAAGGATGCTCGTCGCTATGCATCTCCATTCCCAATGATCATAATGGAGTTCTATAAGAAAAATAACATCATGATTCCTCTACGAGCTTATCATCAGAGGATAATGACTGAGTTGGATCTCCGTGTTTTGAAAAAATCTAAGACTGCTCGGGAGAATGCTGGAAAGGCAGAAGGAGGTTCAGTTGTAACTTCATCACATATGTTTGACTCTGACAAGTTGTTCACCACCAAGGGCAACTTCATAAAGAATGATGCCAATCTTTTGTTTGCTTCTCTACTTCAGAGTGATCGTGCTATTCTGGATAGAGTTCACTCTTTAAAGAATGAAGTAAGAGAGCTAAGAGCTGAGGTTAAGAGCTTTAGAGAACAGCAGTTGGGTATTCCTACGTAGGATGACTATAGACCCGCACCTCCAGAGACGTTATAGAGAGATGCTGATGATACTGAGGAGGAGGATGATGATGATGAGGTTGATGGTTCTGAGAATGATTCTAGTGATAGTGGTGATGATGTGGTGACATCTACAGTTTCGTTTGCTGGTGATGATATTGATGATTGATTTGGAGACTGACTACAATTTTTGTTTTTGTAGTTTTTAGTTTCGGATATTTTGATCCATGATGTGTGCTTACATGTTCATACATACTCATATGCATCATCATTTAGATATTTTTTTCTCTGTTCTAACAATTCAACTTGCCATCTATGATATGTGATTTTTGTTACTCTCTTTACTCGTTTATAGTCTTAACTTTCCACCTTTGTCATTTTGTTCCAAAAAAGGGGGAGAAAATACAAGATTCGGGGGGAGTAATTTATATCATGTTTATTAAGCTTTCACTAGTAGTTTTACTTGATCTATTTGCAGAAAACAAGTTGAAGCTTTCAATGATGGTCAAGAATAGTTGAAATAAATTCAAGGGAAAAATTCTATTTTTATTGACAAATTGTAATATTCCTTTTTTGCTTGGGTAGGTTATCTTTTTGTTTTTAAGGTTTTGTCATGGAATTGCCAAATAGGGAGATTGTGAGATATAAAAATTTTAATTGGATCAAAACAAGTCCAATTGAGTTGAATTTTTCAGTTCAAATTTCAAGTTCGAGATTGGAAGCGGAATTGAAGAGTTGTTCATGATCAATATCTTAACGCCTTCGAAAAAGGTAAGAACAACACTTTAGGAAGTTTAGTTATAAGGTAAGAACACTTGCATACATTGTATGTTTTCAAAAAATAAGTGTTGCCATAAGTTTTCAAAGCATAAAATCTTCTGTTCTAGTTTGGCCTACTTGAATTGGTTCAAGAGCAGCTGAACGATTGAAGTATCAAAGCTTTGTTTTTAAAAAAATCTACTGGCCAACTTGAATTGGTTCAAGGGCTGCTGAACCGGATCAAATCTTTCAGCAGATTATGGTAACTTCGTTTCCTACTTTGTTTCTACTTCCTATTTTGTAGACTTTTACCTTAATGGTTATGTATGAAAATTAACTTGTTTTTTTAAGTACAAATAGGGTTTCTAAAGTCTATAAAAACAAATTTTTTTTTTTTCCCCCTAAAGCTATAAAAACAAATTTTCTCACTTAGGGTTATATGGCTTTTTGTATTAAAATTCTGATTGTTATTAAAAACTTTTTTTCTGTGAGATTCTTAAGAACATACAAACTATATACACATAAGTGAATTAGGGTGTTGTTATATTCCTAATCATGACTGAGCAATTAAAGATTGTATCTACAGCAATCAGAGAAAACATATATTTTTTCTTCTACAACAAATTCAGATTAAAAAAAGAGGATTTTTCGATCACATTTTGAAGGGATCAAGGTTGTTGATCTACCAACAATCCTTCTACAAGGTTCAAGGTATAAGTCTGAAGTCGAGAGCTATTGGATGAGAAGTCGTAGAGCCACGGGCGTTCAGTAGATTGAGTCTCAGTATAGTAAAGGAGTGTGAGCCTGAGTCAAAGTTTGGTATACTTTGCTTTATACATAGTGGATCGTTTTATGTTCGGGACAGCGCAAAAATCTTCAAAGTTTTCTAATTAGTTTCCTTACTAAAATTCGGTGTCACTCTAAACTGTACTTGCTTTTATTTTGTGTGTGATTGTCTAATTAACCAATAATTTTTGTAAAGTAAAAAATAAGATAAAAAAACATGTGATTAATCTCTCTCTAAAATAATTTTAAAAAATTCAAACTTTCCACAACCTATTCCGTTGCGCAACTCACAACTACCGGCCACATTCTTTCTTCGTGTCAAACCACATTCCGCATCAGTTATCATTTCTAATAAGAGAAGCTGAAGAAGCAAAAAGGCACATAAAATTATCATTAAATAATATTTTTTATAATATTATTTGTATATAATAAAAAATACTGCAAAATTATTATTTTTTGATCATTTAGTTTTTTTTTTTTTTTTTTTTTTTTTTTTTTTTTTTTTTACTTACAGTAATATACACACTTCTGCATATTTATGAATTCTGGATAACATATATATATATATATATATCAAAATTCCTATATCCCCCAAGGAGTGATTGGACCCACATTGTCTTTGTCACTATTCGAGCGATTCCTAAACCCTCTGAACCCGTCCCCGCTTCACTGAAAAGGTCGTTCATCCTCCAGTACAGTCTTCATTGATCTGTACAATCCATGTGGTGGCTGAAGGAATCTTCTTATCTTTAGTTTCGTTCCTGAGAAAATCGACACGAAGGAAAGAAAACCGACACCGCATTTGTTGTCAATTGGGTTATAAATTAAACAAAGGAACCCAACTTCGGTGACCCATAATTCCCTCGATCGAAAAAATGGTAGAGAAATTGTGTTTGTATTTATAAGCTTCCTTAAACTTCGCATGATGGTAGTTGATTGTACGAATCAAACCAAAAATTTCCCTATCTTATTTGTGAAATGGATTAAGCATTATGTTTGAGAGTAATGGTAGTTGAGTATTTGCACATTCTGTATCTAGCATGGGGTTTCTTGCATATTACCGTTATTTTATTTGTAATACGAGAAATTATTAGGTGGTCTAGTTTCGGGACCAGGTGGTCTCAAGACCGGCTAATAATTTCTCAGTAAATATAATGATTGCGAAGAGCAAAATATTTCAAGGAATATGGATAAGAAAAACATCACTCTAAAGGTGATCCTTTGAGAGTTTAGCAATATCTGGAGTGACTCATTGTCATGTCTCCGCACTTGACTAACAAATAAAGGGGTAAGACTAACAAATAAAGGGGTAACACTCTGCAGATTTAAGATACGAAATGAAAATCATCAACTCACTGCCTAGAAAACAATAAAACTAGGTCTAAACATTTCTTCTTTATGAGATTTGTGGCATGGAAAGGCAAAATGCGCCAATATGTAATTGTATTTTTCATAAAGAATTGCTCTACATGAATTTCTTAGCACTTATATATGCTTTCTAATTTTGTAGATATTATTAATTCTCTGAATTTTTTCTATGAGTCTCAAATATCATTTGACATTTACCTATTTGTTACTGATTTTATCAGTGTTCCAATTTGTGAATCAGTCCTACAAGCATTACTGTCCACAATCATCCAACACCACAAAGTAATTTCAAAATTGAGACCACGAGGTCTCTGGCCAAGATGGTATTATCTCCTCCCTTTGAAATGGGAGGTTTAGCATGTTGTTGATGTGAGTGTGGAAAATGGATTCTTTCCATTAGTTGACATGTCACGACATCGCTTGTGCAATTACCAATGTACTACTATTATGGTTACATAAACATTAAATCCTAACAAAAGTGATGGCATTGTACATTCATAGTTTATAATAGCTTGGAGAAAAAATTAATGGAGAGGATTTGCTTGCTTTAACTTCAATATAACTATATTAAATTTGACACAAAGATAGAAAGGAGTTGAATCATACACGAGGAGGAGAGGATATTGTAATGACCCGGTCATTTTTTTTTCTTTCTTTTTTTTAAAAATTTTCTTTTTTCGTTCATTTTCGTTTGTCATTTCTTTTCGCGTAACCTTAGGGTTTATGCTTAGATTTGATTCTGGCTTTGCATGCATCCATTCCATTTGATTTTCATGAAATGCGTAGTCTTATTTTTGTAGAAAAGCATGTTACTTGTTTAGTTTTTCCCATAGGGCGTGGATGCATAGTTTTTTTCGGAAACATTTTGTTTTACGTGGTGTTTTTCGTAATTATATTTTCTTGGGATTTTTGTCTTAGGGACCATTTTGTAATTTAGTTTGTGAGATATTTTGGGGAGGGACCTTTTTCCAATTTTTGGAAAGTGTGACTTGTGTCACACTCTCATTGGTCCACTTGTAAGTATTACATTGGTAACACTTGGGAGCCTTGGATAATGACATGTGGAGGGTGAGGATTTACCCACTTGGTGGGTTAGGATTGGACCACTTGTTGGCTTTGGATATGGACAAGTGTAGGGCTTAGATGAAGCCTTAGGAGGAGGCTTAGGATGGTGACAAGTGGAGGGGTAAGAATTAGTCTTGTGTGAGAGTGGTACTGTAAAAATATGTTTTTTTTACTATTAAGACCATATGTAAGTGTTGAAAATAGAGATTTTCAAGTCATTTTCAAGCTTTATCTCTTGCCTCTATTAGAGAAACCTTAAAACCTTAGCCTCTATTGTTGTTGTTTTTAAGCCTTTCCCCTTACCTTTTAGCTTAATATCCTAAAGATAAAACCTTCCTCTCATCTCCCTCTAGAATACCTTTTCTTAGTTTTCCATTTAGCCTTTGGTTGCCTTGGATTCTAGAGATTCTATTCTCTAGTGAGGTAGGGGGTGTTTTCATGTTTATCACCTTAGTGTTTTCAGTGTTTTTGTATTGAATATAAATTGTATGCATGTCTTCCTTTATTTTTAAGACTTTTATGTAGTTGTACCTTGAATGAAATTTACTTAGGACTTGATATTTGTAAAGGCCTTAAGTTAATCTTTAACATATATGAATTTGAGTTCATTTAGGTAGCGATTTAAAATCTAAAGATTCTTTTTATGTGATTTTAAAAATTCTATATAATTGTTTCCATTGATTTAATTGTATATTTGAAATCATATTGATGTCTAAATAATGGATTTGAGGCTTGCTGTATACTCACATGAATAGGTTTTAAGTATTGATTATATAGTTGTTAAGTATAACGAATCGCATAATGAAGATTAGATTTTGATTATGCCATTGTATGTGTAACGAATCGCACAATGAAGATTCGATATTTTTGTATGCCATTGTAGTTGAGGACTTAGGGCATATGTTGTGTGGTTTTCAAAATTTGATTGTGTATGGTAGATGGTTAAGTACCTTGAGTATATGTGTATTTACCTTGTTGCACAATTTGTTGATTTTGGAAACTTGGGACATTGTTGTATTGACTATGGTTAGAGTAGAACTCTAATGCGGCAGATACGAGTTCTCCCCACACGTGCGCACTAGGGTAGTTCCTAGCGGGCTAGTAACCTAAAATAACTACTATTCGTTCGATTTGATTCTGCGTTACGTCCAAGTGTGTCCACATTTGTTTGATTTCGCATTTTCGTTTCCAAGTTGATAATATTGAGAATTTATACCTTGTTGTATTGTATTGGATATTCCAATGTTGTTTCATCCCTTTAGAATTGTGGTTTATGTTAAAATGCTCTAATGTATCTTAAGGATGAACCTATAGTCACACTTTGAACATAGACATTAGGCGGCATGAATCACATGGATCAGTTTATATTGATTAGTAAAACCGTTAAAACCTTAGGTTATACACATGTTCATTTCCTACGAGTAATTTTGTTTACTCACCCTAGTTGTTGGGATACTTTTCAAATAAGGAGACCTTGTTTTGGGATGCACAACATCCCTAGGTTGGCATGGTAGCTTTGGATATCCTTTTGTGTAATATCCCATACATGTAAGTATTAGCATTCTATACTTTCTTTTGAAATTGAAATATAAGTTTGGTTTCAACATATTGTTTTTACCTTGAGAAATGTAATGTGTACCTAAGTACCCTTTTTTGAGACTCATTTTATATGTATGATATGTGATCAAGGGCCAAACATCTTTTGGATTACTTGTATGCACTTGGTTTCGCATTTTACTTCTGAAACTAGTTTTACGACTTCGAAGGTTTGACAGGTGATATTTTGTATTTGAAATGTAATGAGGCCATGGGCTATTGTAACGCATTTCTTTACACAAAAAATATTTTGTATTTTCTCATTTTGATTCCATTTGGGGCAAATTGCGTACTATAGTATGATGCACACACTTTCATAGTTTTTTTCCATGTTGGGAAAGGTGGTATAGCACCTTAGCATGTTTTTGAATCTATTTTGGGGCACTTGGGATGCATGTATGGGACTAGGTTTGGACCAAGCCAAGTTTCCTGACACGAGCCGTAGCTATGCTTTGCCAAAATGTGTAGTGAATGTGGTTCAAGAAATGCCTTTTTGGTCAAATTTAAATTTATAAAAATCACTACTACTATTACTACTAACGTACCAAGAATGAGTAAGGATTGTCTGAAGGGATTTGTAAGGTGCTACGGAATTGAATTCGGGTTAGTAAGTCGAATGATCAAAGAAATGTTTGGTTGGTTGAATTAAGCTAATGATTCAATCAAAAACATGCAAATTAAAAATAAGCTAAAGATTAAGGTATAGAGAATGAGAGAGAAGTCTTAGGGCATAGAGTTCACTACTAAGCTTCACTTCACTATACATTTAGCATTTGTTAATTTAGGAGGATTCCATGTTGTAAAACAAGTGTGTGTGCCATTAATTGAAATACTAAGCATGGATGATAAATTAAGCATAAATTGTTTAATCAATCTAATGAGTAGTACAACCTATCAAATTAAATCATTGACCATTGAATAAACCTACAATTAATACACACACAAAACATAAGCGTGGATCATCAAACAATAAGAATGGATTATTTATCTATTTAGGAATTTAAAGCAACTACATTACAACTATACTAATGATAAGGAAATTAAACTAATTAAACTAAAGAGGTAGTACAATCCATCAAGAAATAAGTATAATCCATCAAATAAACCACAAGAGTAATCAATTAAGCACATTGACCATTATTAGATTTATAATTCCAACACACATAAACATGCATTAAACTCATAAATTCTAGTGTAAGCACATGACCATTCATTCTAACATATATAGACATATGAATAGAAATAAAAGATCAATTAGAATAATTAATTCATATAAATCATGTAAGAACTCAAGATCTATATATAATCATGGTCAAAACATTATTTACAACATAAATCCCCAAAAACTACAAAATACTAAGTTTAGGAAGCAAGCCTAGAGGCTATCTCCAGCCCCAAGAGATGGATTTAGCCACTCATAGTTGTTGTCATCCAACCCTCAAGGGCTTTCTTCAATGTAGACTGTAATGACTCGGTCATTTTTCTTCCTTTCCTTTTCTCAAATTTTCACGGATATTTTTTTTTTCCGTTTTTCTTTTCCTTTCTGAGTTCGGTTTATCATCATTTAGTGTCATCTGAGTGCTCAGAAATGGTTTCTGAGACTCTTTTATTTGGATTGACAATTTCCTTTAAGGACCAAGTCATTTTCATATTTTTACTTTTTGGACACTTTTCACTTTTCGTCCCTTTCACTATTTTGTTTTTCCCCGTTTGTCACTTTGTTGGCATAACCACACTTTTTTGTATTCGAAGTTGGTTTTTGACTTCACATATTTTCATTCTAAGTGATTTCCACGAAATACGTATCTTTACTTTTGCAGAAAACTACTCTGGTTCCTCCCGGTGTCCATTGGGGCATGGATGCATAATTCTTTGTAAACTTTTTCTTTTCTTAGGGTATTTTTCGTAAATATCTTTTGAAGATATTTTATTTCAGAAATTTTTAAGAAAATATTTTTGGAAGATATTTTCATTTTGGGCTATTAGTGCAATTATCATTTTTTGGAGAGGCCATTGTGCAATTAATGAAAGTTATTACTTAATACCTCATTTTGAACCTGGATCCTGGTACGGGATTCATTTTCACTTTTCGTCGAGTCGTGTACTCTTAGAATTGTCTTCTGGTCGTTTTCCCCCAGTTTCAGGGTTTTTGGCCCCGGTTGCCACCGAACTTATACGGGGCATATCTCTCTACTTGGAACTCAGTTTTCGACGCCGTTTCTTTTATTATTCATATTTTCTCATTTTGGTTCTTTTTTGTTCACGGAGTTTTGCTGTTTGAGCGTGTATGCTCGAATTCCACTTTTTCGGACCCGGCGAGGCCCGTTCGGGCACACTTTTAAGGTTTTACTATAAACAGAATGCCTTAAAGTGAAAGATCACTTTTTCACCTTCTTTCTCCCTCTTTTGGCTGGATTCCATGGCAGCCAAGGGGCTGCCACCTTCTCTCTCTTCTTTTGGACTTCCTCCCCTTGTTAAAAAGTCATAGTGCCTTTGTGTTTTATGTTTGTCTTGACTACGCGCATCTTTCCCCCTTATTAGAACCCATTTTTGGCCTTTTTTTGAGTTTAGGTTTGAGGTCAAGTTAGGATTTGGGTAGGTCCTCTTTGGAGTTTAATGTTCATTGTGTTGTCCCCGATAAAAACCCAAAGTTTCGTCGGATTCGGAGTGGTTTCATTTTGGTGGCTTCTGAGATTTTCATCTCAAATTGAGGTAGGGGATGTCTTAGGTTCATTTAAATGTTGTATTAATGATTTTAGATACTTATACATCTTATATGCATACTTTAGTTCAAGTTCTAGAATTTAATTTAATTATTTTCTATGTTTAAGATTTAATTCTCATGATGATATGTAACTTAGAATTAAATTGTGGCATGCTTGAAATTTAGGCCTTGGTATGGTTGTTGACATATATTAAATTTGGATTATTTAAATAAGAATTGCAACTTTTATTTAATATTTATCTTTTGTGAAAGATTAATTCATATGGTTATATCAAGCATGAAACCAACTTGTAATGTGATATTAAAGTAAGTCTTGGCATGTTCTCTAACCTATGTTAATTTAAGAGCATTTGGATAAGTTTGAAAATTTAGAGATTTTAATTAATTTAATGGTTCCATTGGCTTAATTAAGTTTTTAACTTGATATTTGTGATGATTAGGACTTGTATACTAGCATATATTAGTTTGGGACTATTTGATGTTGTTTTAGAATTTAGGGATTTGATTATTATGATTTAATTAAATTCCATTTTATTATTCCAATGCCTAATTAAGTTTTTGAATTAATAAATGTAATGATCAAGTTATATTGTATAACATGTATTAATTAGGGATCATTTGGTTGAGATTTGAAATCTAGAGAAATTAATTAGTTTATTTAATTAATTTCCTTTTCTATTGCATTAATGATATAATCATACATTGACATTGGTTGTATGTTTAAATCATGATTTTGGACTTGTATTAGATTCATAAGTATATGTTTTCAATATTGAATGAGATTGCCATAGCGTGTAACGAATCGCACACTGAAGATTCGACATTTGTCATGCCATAGTAGTTGTGGACTTAGTACATGTATTGTATGTGTTTCCAAATTTGGTTATGCTTGGTAGATAGTTAATTATCTTGTATATTCATATTGATATTTACATTGTTGCACAACTTGTTGATTTTGGAAACTTGGGGATGTCGTTGTTTAACTACGGTTATGACATGGTTCTAGTACAGGGGATTGTCCCTCTATAGTCTAGTGCGCACACAGGGAGGTTACCCGTGGGCTAATAACCCTAAAGTAACTATGGTGTCGGTCTGATCCGGCGTGATGTCCAAATATTCACCTTGTTTGATTTTGCATTTTCATTTCATGTAGATACTTAGATGATATCATAACTTGTTGTTCCTTAATTGATTTCCCATTTTGAGTTTTAAGATGTTAACTTTGAGAAATCATGCTTTATGCGTTGTATTGGAAGTTCCAATGTTGGTTAAATTATATCAATATCATGACTTGTGTTTTATTGTTTTAATGTAGCTTGAGATGATTCCTTAGACTCATTTGGAACATAGACGCTAGGTGGCATGACCCACTTTAGTTGTTTTCGTATCTTAGATTGCAAGTTGATACTTTTGAGAACCTATATCTTATTGTGTTATATAGTATGCTTCTATATTGTTTAATTGCATAAATATTGTAGTTTATGCTATAAATGCTCTAAGGTAGCTTAGGATGCTCCCCGAGTCTCATTTTGACATAGACGTTAGGTGGCATGAGCCCTTTTAATATGTTTCACCTTAAGGTGATATTATTGTAAAATACTAGGTCTATGCATGCTCATTTCCTACGAGTAGCTTTATATTACTCACCCTAAAGTTACTGCGATATTTTCAGGTATGAAGACTTGGTTCGTGATGCTTATCATTCCTTGGATGACTTGTAACTTTTAATTTCCATTTCATGCAAATGTTAGCATGAAATGTCATTTTGTAACCTTGTATACCAAAACTTGTATCTTTGATTTCATATATGTAAAGTGTACATAAGTACACTCTTTTCAACATATTTAACATGTATGAGTAGAGGCCATAGGTCAATGGCATTAAATATGTATTTTATGCAATTTCATTTTTAAGGTTTACTATGTAAATAATTGAAAATGTTAAGTCTTTGCTTCACTATATTTGCATCGGGTGTGGAAATTGCATTCTTTTTCTTTTATAGGGTCTCTATGATCATGTATGAAGTGTGGCCAATGGCCAAACACCATTTTGTTTTAGGTTTTGCATCTTTGTTTCATTTATTACATTTTAAGGCATTTTTGGCCGTTGAGAGGTCATATGTTGCATTGAGGATATTTTGAAGCCGCGAACCGTTGGAACGCGTCTTAAATATCTTTTTACATTTGCGTGCGTGTCCACATGTCCACATTTCACAAAACTCTTAAGTTTTAACTTTGGAACTATTTTGGATGCTTGCATGAGGCTAGGGAATGTTTTGAAACTCATTCGGATCATGTAAAATGCATGCATAGCCTTAGAGATGGACCGGACACTTTCCACAGTCATTGTAGCAGCTTTTCATAGTTGCAGCAGATGTGTCGGTCGGCTGATGAGGGCGATTAGCCGGTTGACAAGCCTCGAGGGTCCATTCCAGTAGGCTTTTTGTGACAAACCATATTTTGGCCACCCGATGATTGGGCTTCAGTCGACCAATCCTTCCTATAGCCTTCTAATTTCAGCTTTTTCATGGACAGCTTTATTGTACCAACTTTAGTAGATCATATCTCTTTCATTTTAAATCCAAACTGGGTCATTCTTGAGTTTAAATTCAAGAGTTTGAAGTTAGCTTTCCAATGGTACCAACCACTCATCAAAAATCCATCTATAGTGTGAGTTATTCTAGTTTTAGTGAGATAGGTTCATGGAAACTCTTAAACGGAGAAGGCCACTTTGTTTTAATTTCATATCTTTTCTGTTCGGACTTAGAATCAGGCGATTCTGGAGTCTAACCTCGTTCATTTTTGTTGTCTTTCCAATGGTGTACAAGGTGGCACCTATTTCAGTGTGAAATGACCACTTTACCCTTGGTTCATTTCTTATCGGGTTTGGCATTCTTGCTTCATTGCTTGGCTTAATTGAGTTCCATGGCTTCATGGGGAGTCATTTTGGTGCCTTAGGGATGGTGTACATCTCTGGTGGCCATTTTGCTTCTTTTAGTTCCACATTTCGGATCCGTTATCAGATCATCCTTTCGGTTCATCACTAATGCACTGGCCTAAAAACCAGGGCTGTCACATGTGGTATCAAAGCTCCTAGGTTTGAATACCTTGGATGATAGGTTTTGGGTGCATATCACGTTTTTGTTGCTATGTTATATGTGTGTATATGCTATTTGTTGACATGCTTCGGTATTATAACATATTTATGTGTTTCTTGATAACAATTTTGGTATTATGACATGTCTCTATGCTTGTATGCTTATGTGTTTAAAAGCATCATTGTTTAACATGTACGCTTATTTGCTTAAGTGCTTAATTGTTTAAACAGATTTCTTTGATTGCTTTAGTATGACCATATGTTGTATACCCTGTCTTGCTTTGTGTTTGGTACATTCATAGTGTGAGTTGCATTCGATCATAATAACTCATGCTATTGTTGATCTTATTTTATTTTAACGCATATAGCGTCACATTCTTGACTCATGGAGAGTCTTCTCATTAGGGCTTAGATGAGCGTAGAGTTGTAGTCTCCGTCTAGAAAGGTGAGACGTGGGCCACGAAGGTACCGTTTCGTCTCATTTTCTCCTGTCTCTTCGTGTTGTAGTCATGGTAGTGTTAGAGATGTCGGTGTCATTTCTTAGGACTTTGTAGTGGTCTTTACGTTATGATGTCATTGAAGTCTTTGTTTCTAGCGTCATGAGACGATGAGCCAGGGCTGACTCGAATCCTTCCTTGGGGAGTCAGGGGTTACCTTGTGAGCCTCTGGGCGAAGTTCTGTGTCTTGTTTTCTGAGGATGATGGTTTTAGGATTTGGATAGGTGTGTTGACCTAGGATCCTTCTTGTGTTGTCTTGAACAAATCTTACGAGCTATAGATGGGATGTGAACGGTCTCGTGTAATTAATTACGTGGGTGTAATTAATTACTTTCTTTTGTCTCTAGAGACTTGCGGCATTGTGTTAAGGTTCTGGTAGAATCCTGTAGAGTTCCTATCGAACTCATTGGTATCTTGGATTAAAGGCTTGCTTGTTGATGTCTCGTAACGATTAGCAGTGGGGCTATTTATTTCGTTGTTGTCTTGTTTCGTGTGGTGTTGGGATTCCATCAGGGTGTAAGCTGGTCTTAGGAAAGACTTGCTAACCCTATGTCTCGAGGACCTTAGTGGTCATTGGGGGGATGATTTCTTTCCTTGTAGTGAGAGATTGGACTCATTCAGGTTTTGTGTTACGTTTTCTGAGAGGTTTTCCTTTTAAGAGGCATTCTATTCATTTCTTCTTATTTGGTGAAATTACCATTTATAAGACCACTTTTACATGTTTATGAGCCCCATTATTTTCGGGCATGCCTTAGAAACATGTTTAGGATTTATGACTATGTGGTAGTTGTATGAGGATGTAGGTGATACATTTTCATATGTTGTATCTGCTTACCATGCTAGTGCCGTTGGTGGTGTATAGCGTTTTGCTATTTGTTTGAACCCTATGTGATAGGTGATTTATTTGGTTTATTTGGTTTACCTTAGGTGTACGGTGCCCTTAGTACTAAGGTATTCTTTGATTATGTCATTTCATTTTGTGAGTACATACTATGTGAGTATTTGGTTTATACTATTTCATCTTTCCTACACTTATGTTGGGTTTTGTGACCTTGGTTGTTGGGATAAAGATGTGTGAGCCACGTAGTAGACTTGTGTTTTGAGACTTTAGTTATCCACTATAGGGATTTTAACCTAGCGTTTTTGTCTTCTGTATGTGGCCTTATGGTAGGTTTACTTTGGATTTATGCTAGGGTTTTCGGTTTTGTGGGTCCAATCCATTGGCTTGAGAGCACAGACTCGTCAGGTTGTGGATTCGGGACTGGTGTTGTTGTTGTTGCATTTTCAGATGTGGGGATCGTTAGTACGCCAGCATTAGCAATTTAAGGCCTTAAGTGTAACGATGCCAATGACATTGTTGTTGGAGTTTTAGGATTAGCTACCCCAACTCTCGTGGATGCCTAGTTCCTATAGTGTTTTTTGTTATAATCAATTTTGACACTGATGTCATTTGTTTCAAAAAGTTTCTTTCTAGGTTGATCTGTTGGGGGCATATTATGAACTAGTGCCTTATACTATCATGCTACCTTATTGACGAGTAAGTGTGGGCGGGTTCTGGTCATTGTTCGTACTGCTATATCATTCTTAGCCATCCATTTTGATTCGACTTGTCATTGTGTTAGGATTTTTTCGGTGATTAACATTGGGTTAATATGCCGATTCGTTTGGGGAGTGTCACTCAGTTCTTGGTTTTCGCGTTCCTTCGGATGACCTTCAGGCTTTTGGGGTTGTCCTTTACCATCTCATGGTCTATCCTTTGGTTTGACCTTACTTCGATCTTGTTCAGTTCTCTTTTGTCTGTTCTGGATTTCGGGGACGAAATCCCTTTAAGGAGGGTAGGTTGCAATGACCTGGTCAATTTCCTTTCTTTCCTTTTCTCAGATTTTCACGAAAAATTTTTTTCCGTTGATTTTTTCCTTTCTGAGTTCGGTTTCTCATCACTTAGTGTCATCTCGAGTGCTCGAGAATAGTTTCTGAGACTCTTTTATTTAGATTGACAACTTCTTTTAAAGATCGAGTCATTTCCATATTTTCACTTTTTGAATACTATTCACTTTTTGTCCTTTTTCCTATTTTGTTTTTCCCCGTTTGTCACTTTGTTGGCATAACCACACTTTTTGTGTTCGGAGTTGTTTTTTGACTACACATATTTTCATTCTAAGTGGTTTCCACAAAATATGTATCTTTACTTTTGCAAAAAAGTACTCTGGTTGCTCCCGGTGTCCATAGGGGCATGGATGCATAATTCTTTAGAAACTTTTTCTTTTCTTAGGGTGTTTTTCATAAATATCATTTGAAGATATTTTATTTTAGGGGTTTTTAAGAAAATATTTTTGGAAGATATTTTCATTCTGGGTCATTAGTGCAGTTATCACTTTTTGGAGGGGCCATTGTGCAATTAATGAAAGTTATTGATAAATAACTCGCTTTGAACCTGGATCCTTGTACGAGATTCATTTTCATATTTTGTCAAGTTGTGTACTCTTAGAATTGTCGTCTGGTCATTTTCCCCCAGTTTTAGGGTTTCTGGCCCTAGTTGCCGCCGAACTTGTTCGGGGCATATCTCTCTGCTCAGGATTCGGTTTTTGACGCTGTTTCTTTTATTGTTTATATATTCTAATTTTAGTTTTTTTTTTGGTAAATGGAGTTTTGCCGTTTGAGCATGTCTGCTCGAATTCCACTTTTTTGGACTTGGCGGGGCCTGTTTGAGACACTTTTAGGGTTTTACTATAAATAGAATGCCTTAAAGTGAAAAATCACATTTTCACCTTCTTCCTCCCTCTCTTGGCCGGATTCCATGGTAGCCAAGGGGCTGCCACCTTCTCTCTCTTCTTTTGGACTTCCTCCCCTTGTTAAAAAGTCGTAGTGCCTTTGTGTTTTATGATTGTCTTGACTACACGCATCTTTCCCCCATATTAGAACCCGTTTTTAGCCATTTTTTGAGTTCGGGTTTGAGGTTAAGTTAGGATTTTGGTAAGTCCTCTTTGGAGTTTAATGTTCACAATGTTCACTGTGTTGTCCCCGACAAAACCCCGAAGTTTCGTTGGATTCTGAGCGGCTTCATTTTGGTGGCTTTTGAGATTTTCATCTCAAATTGAGGTAGGGGATGTCTTAGGTTATTTAAATGTTGTATTGATGATTTTAGATACTTATACAACTTGTATGCATTCTTCAATTTAAGTTCTAGAATTTAATTTAATTATTTTCTAAGTTTAAGATTTAATTCTCATGATGATATGTAACTTAGAATTAAATTGTGGCATGCTAGAAATTTAGGCCTTGGTATGGTTGTTGACATATATTAAATTTGGATTATTTGAATAAGAATTGCAATGTTTATTTAATATTTATCTTTTGTGAAAGATTAATTCATATGGTTGTATTAAGCATGAAACCAACTTGTAATGTGATATTAAAGTAAGTCTTGGCATGTTCTCTAACCTATGTTAATTTTGAGAGCATTTGGATACGTTTGAAAATCTAGAGATTTTAATTAAAATGATTAATTAAAATCTATTTAATCGTTCCATTGGCTTAATTAAGTTTTTAACTTGATATTTGTGATGACTAGGACTTGTATACTAAATTTGTAAACGAAATTTAGGGATTTGATTATTAGGATTTAATTAATTTCCATTTTATTTTTCCAATGGCCTAATTAAGTGTTTGAATTACTATATGTAATGATCAAGTTTTGTTGTATAACAAGTATTAATTAGGGATCATTTAGTTAAGATTTGAAACTTAGCGAAATTAATTAGTTTATTTAATTAATTTCGTTTCTATTGCATTAATGATATAATCATGTATTTGATGTTGGTTGTATGTTTAAATCATGATTTTGGACTTATATTAGATTCATAAGTATATATTTTCAATATTGAATGAGATTGCCATAGCGTGTAACGAATCACACACTGAAGATTCGACATTTGTCATGCCATAGTAGTTGTGGACTTAGTGCATGTATTGTATGTGTTTTCAAATTTGGTTGTGCTTAGTAGATAGTTGATTCTCTTGTATATTCATGTTGATATATACATTGTTGCACAACTTGTTGATTTTGGAAACTTGGGGATATCGTTATTTGACTACAATTAGGACATGGTTCTAGTGCTGGGGATTGTCCCTCTATAGTCTAGTGCGCACATAGGGAAGTTACTCATGGGCTAGTAACCCTAAAGTAATTATGGTGTCGGTCTGATCCGGCGTGATGTTCAAGTATCCACCTTGCTTGATTTCGCCTTTTCATTTCAAATTGATAACTAGATGATATCATAACTTGTTGTTCCTTAATTGATTTCCCATTTTGAGTTTTAAGATGTTAACTTTGAGAAATCTTGTTTTATGCGTTGTATTGGAAGTTCCATTGTTGGCTAAATTGCATCGATATAATGACTTGTATTTTATTGTTCTAATATAGCTTGGGATGATTCTTTAGACTCATTTGGAACATAGACGCTAGGTGGCATGACCTACTTTAGTTGTTTTCGTATCTTAGATTGCAAGTTGATACTTTTGAGAACCTATATCTTGTTGTGTTATATAGTTTGCTTCTATGTTGTACTTTTGAGAACCTATATCTTGTTGTGTTATACAGTTTGCTTCTATGTTGTTTACTTGCATAAATATTGTAGTTTATGTTAGAAATGCTCTAAGGTAGTTTAGGATGCTCCCCGAGTCTCATTTTGACATAGACGTTAGGTGGATGAGCTCCATTAACATGTTTCACCTTAAGGTGATAGTATTGTAAAATGCGAGGTCTATGCATGCTTATTTCATACGAGTAACTTTATGTTACTCACCCCGAAGTTATTGGGGATATTTTTAGGTATGAAGACTTGGTTCGTGATGCTTATCATTCCTTGGATGACTTGTAACTTTTAAATTTCCATTTCACGCAAATGTTAGCATGAAATTTCATTTTGTAACCTTGTATACCAAAACTTGTATCTTTGATTTCGTATATGTAAAGTGTACATAAGTACTCTTTTCAACGTATTTGACATGTATGAGTAGAGGCCATAGGCCAATGGCATCAAATATGTATTCTATGCACTTTTGTTTTCAAGGTTTACTATGGAAATATAGGAAAATGTTAAGTCTTTTCTTCACCATGTTTGCATCGGGTGTGGGAATTCCATTCTTTTTCTTTCATAGGGTCTGTATGATTATGTATGAGGTGTGGCCAAGGGCCAAACACCATTTGTTTTAGGTTTTGCATCTTTGTTTCATTTATTGCATTTTAAGGCATTTTTTGCCGTTGAGAGGTTATATTTTGCATTAAGGATATTTTGAAGCCGCGGACTGTTGGGACGCATCTTAAATGTCTTTTTACATTTGCGTGCATATCCACATTTCATAAAACTATTAAGTTTCAACTTTGGAACTATTTATAGGCGATTTTATGAATTTTTATGATAAATTCATGCATTGGGGTATCATTTTAAGTTTCCTCTTGCTTTAACATGTTTTGGATGCTTGCATGAGGCTAAGGAATGTTTTGAAACTCATTTGGATTATATAGAATGCATGCATAGCCTTAGAGATGGACAAGACACTTTCTACAGTCATTGCAGCAGCTTTTCATAGCTGCGGCAGCTTTTCATAGCTGCAGCAGATGTGTCGGTCGGCTGATGAGGGCCATCAGCCGGCTGACAAGCCTCGAGGGTCTATTCCAATAGGTTTTTTTGTGAAAAACCTCATTTCGGCCCGCCGATAATTAGGCTTCGGTCTACCGATCCTTCCTATAGCCTTCTAATTTCAGCTTTTTCTTGGGCAGCTTTGTTGCATCAACTTTGGGAGATCATATCTCTTTCATTTTAAATCTAAACTGGGTCGTTCTTAAGTTTAAATTCAAGATTTTGAAGGTAGCTTTCCAATGGTACTAACCACTCATCAAAACTCCATCTATAGTGTGAGTTATTCTAGTTTTAGTGAGATAGGTTCCTGGTAACTCTTAAACGGAGAAGGCCACTTTGTTTAAATTTCATATCTTTTCTGTTAGAACTCAGAATCAGGCGATTCTGGAGTCTAACCTCATTCATTTATCATTGTCTTTCCAATGGTGTGCAAGGTGGCACCCATTTTAGTGTGAAATGACCACTTTACCCTTGGTTCATTTCTTATCGGGTTTGGCACTCTTGCTTCATTACTTGGCTTAATTGAGTTCCATAGCTCTATGGGGAGTCATTTTGGTGCCTTAGGGATGGCATATATCTCTGGTGGCCATTTTGCTTCTTTCGCTTTCGCATTACGAATCTGTTATCAGATCATCCTTTTGGTTCATCATTGATGCACTGGCCTAAAAACTAGGGCCGTCATAGGTGGTATCAGAGCTCCTAGGTTTGGGTGCATATCACGTTTTTATTGCTATGTTATACGTGTGTATATGCTATTTGTTGACATGTTTCGGTATTATAACATGTTTATGTGTTTCTTGATAACACATTTGTTATGATGACATGTTTCTATACTTATGTGTTTAAAAGCATCTTTGTTTGATATGTATGAATATTTGCTTAAGTGCTTAATTGTTTAAATAGCTTTCTTTGATTGCTTTAGCATGACCGTATGTTGCATACCTGTCTTGCTTTGTGTTTGGTATATTCATAGTGTGTGTTGCATTCAATCATAATAACTCATGCTATTAGTGATCTCATTTTCTTTTAACGCATATAGCGTCACAGTCTTGACTCGCGAAAAGTTGTCTCATTAGGGCTCAGATGAGCGTAGAGTTATAGTCTCCATCTGGAGAGGTAAGACGTGGGCCACGGTGGTACCGTTTCGTCTCATTTTCTCTTATCTCTTCGTGATGTTATCATGGTAGTGTTAGAGGTATCGGTGTCATCGACTTTGTAATAGTCTTGACGTCTTGTTGTCATTGAGGTCTTTGTTTCTAGCGTCATGGGACAATAAGTCAAGGCTGACTTGGATCCTTCCTTGGGGAGTCGGGGTTACCTTATGAGCCTCAGGGCGAAGTTCTCGTGTCTTGTTTTCTGAGGATGATGGTTTCGGGATTTGGATAGGTATGTTGACCTAAGATCCTTTGATTGGTGCAAACTCACAGCTACAAAAGTTGGTGGAGTTTGGGCGTGCTCAAGAATTAAATAGCTCACTACCAGTAGGGGCTTCGATGGATCGATAATGACGTGACAAAGATATTTTTGACAATTAGCAACCTTATCCACTAAGCTGGCACCACCTTCTTTTCGATCATTTGTAGATCTATTCGATTGATCGGGTAATCTTTCAATCGAGCAAAAACTGTCCAGTACAGATTTTTCTGAATTCTTCTTAATTTCCTTCTTAACTCCAAAAAGGATCTAATAGGCTCTTTTGAGCCTGTTTGAACCTTATTAACCTGAAATAGACAAAAACACAAATTAGAACTAAAACGAGAAAGTAAGATAGATGAATAGACTAAAATACCCTAGCTTCGGTGCTAAAATGCATCATATTTGAGCACTTATCACTTCCATACTCTGTAGTAGCTCATTTCTGCTGCTATCTGGTGCATCAATCAGCTTACACGGAGTTTTGGCGGCTGATAGCTCTCTTTTTGGTTTGATAGAGAGTTTGCACTTTGACAGGGTGTTTCGGCCGGCTGATCCTTACCGTCGACCGGCTGATGATGCAGTTTTGGCTGGCTGATCCTTGTCGTCGGCTTGCTGATCCTCCATTTTTCTCAGTACCCTTTTAGTTTTTAGGACAACTTTGTTACACTGACTTTGAGTAGCCATATCTGACTCGTTTTTAATCCATAGTAGGTGATTTCTAAGTCCATTCTCAAGAGCTTGAAGTTAACTTTCCAATGATACCAATTAAACACCAAACATCCAACCGTAGTGAGAGTTATGACAGTTTTAGTGAGATAGGGTCGTGGTATCACTTACTCAGAGGATGCCACTTTGTTCTATTTTCATATCTTTGTCATCCAGACTCTGAATCAAGAGATTCTTGAGTCTCAGCTTATTAATTTTTTGTTGTCTTTCTAATGGTGTGCATGATGGCACCCATTTCTATATGAAAAGACTATTTTACCCTTGGGATTATACTTAGTCTATTTTCAACCCTAGTTTTCGCTTTTGTTCTCTTTGAGTTCTGTAGCTTCATGAGAAGTCACTTTTGTGTCTTAAGGATGATGTACGTCTCTAGAGACCTTGCTTATGTCTTTTGTTTTTGCATTTAGGATCCATTATCGTGTCAATTTTTGGGTCATCATTGACGCACCGAGTTTTTTAAAACTTGGGCCATCATAGGTGGTATCAGAGCTCTTAGCTTTGAATACCTTAAGATGACAGGTTTTGAGTGCATATCATGCTTTTGTTGACTTGCTTTGATCTGTTCATATACTTCTTGTTAACGTATTTCATATGATCACATGTTTACGTGCTTATGTGGCAATATGTTTAGAAGCTTTTGTTAATTGTCTTAGCATGACTTATGCATGCATTGACATGCTTTGTGTTTTATGCATTCATGGTGTGAGTTGTATTCGGTTATAACGACTTGCATTGTTGTTAACCTCGTTTTCATGCTGTAGCATCATAGTTTTGACTTGCGGAGAGTCATTTCTTCATGTTGGAGTAGATGAGTAGGTGTATGACATAGAGCTTGTCAAAAATCCTTCTAGGAGGATCAGGGATCATACTCGGGGTGTGCATGTTAATCCACCTCAAGTACGTGTTAATGAGAAGCAGGTTGTAGATACTGGGCTCACTAGGGGTCAAGGGAGACCCAAGGCTCCGCCTCATGGTGTGGATGCTAATCCACCATGGGCACCTATATACGAGAAATAGATTACACAAGGAGTGGCTCTTGGGATGTTAGAGTCCATTCAGGAGATGATTCGCCGATAGTTAGTGGGGATGCGGATTCTTGCACCGGTACCGGTACAAGCACCAGCTCTTGTAGCCAAAGAGGCACTGGAGTACGTTATGCGGCTACAGCAAGTTAAGATAGATTCATTTGCAGGGAGTTCAGATCCTTTAATGTCAGAGGCTTAGTTGGACTTAATGGTTCGCAAGCTTGACAGCATAGCAGTACCCACGGACCTATTGTGGATCTCTCTGACCGCTTATATGTTTATGGGGGATGTAGACATTTGTTGGAGGTCTATAACCAACACGCATAACTTAAAGTAGATGACTTGAAATGAGTTCAAGGATTTGTTCTTGGAGCACTTCTTTCATCGGGCTATAAGGCGGGATATGAAGATCCAGTTTATAAGTCTCTATCAGGGCAGAATGAGTGTTATTAAGTCTTAGACAAGTTTCACTTCTCTTTCCCGCTATGCACCAGAGATAGTAGCGATGGATGAGACCAGGGTTGCGAAGTTTTAGGATGGGCTTTATCTTGATATTAGGACATGGGTTTCACTTCTTGATTTGCGGACTTATAGGGAGGTCGTTCAGAGAGCTATGTTGGTTGAAGTGAAGGATCAAGATCAGTCAAGGATCAGAGGTTCAAGTAAGTAGTTTCGGGGTGAGGCCTTATCTTCAGGGAGTCAGTGGAAGAAGGCTAAAGCTGGGGAAAATTCATATTCTCAAGGACCGTAGCAGCAGACTCGTTCTGCACCCACGTTTCTAAGTTCTTTAGGGTTAGCCCGAAATTTGGTTTGTCATCATTGCCAAAGGCCAGGGCATATCAAGCCTCACTACTCGCAGTTTCAGCCTCAGGGCAGTCGTCCTCATGCCAGTTAGTCTTTAGCTTTAAAGAAGGGAGTTCATAGAGCTTGCAACTATTACAAGCAGCCCAGTCACTTCAAGAAAGGGTGTCCACGTTTACAGAACAAGGCACTTAGTGGTATAAGTTCATAGGCAGAACTGGCATAGTTGACCATTGTTTAGTCAGATTTCATGGTGCCTCAGGCACCACAGCCAGTGACACCAGTTGGTTCGTATTAGGCCAGAGGCTCTACGCCTTTTTTGTCACTCATCAGTCGGGCCATCAGGGCAGTTCACAGCAGTCAGGGGCTCAGGGATGAGTTTATGCATTGCCGCAGGCCGATACCTCCACATGGACTTTTACTGTTCAAGGTATCTTTCCAATATTCAGTTCTTGGGCTAAAGTCCTTGTTAATACGGGTGCATCACATTCATTCATTTCTGCTTCATTTACACATTTATTGGGGCTAAAGGTTACTTACCAAGATAGTTTTCTCTGTGTTGACACGCCAGTCAAGGGTCCAGTGTCTTTGGATCGTGTTTGTTGGCGTTGTGCTATCGAGATTGTAGGGCAGACTTTAGAGTTCGATTTCGTCATTCTTAATACGACGGGCTTTGACGTTATATGGATTGGTTGTCCTTCTTTTATGCTACGATCGATTGCTTCTGTGGGAGGATGATTGTTTGCACTCCCAAGGGAGATTGTTTTCATTTTGTGGGAGATCGGAGCGATTCCCACCTGGTGTTGGTTTTCAGCATTAGTGACTGGAGTCGCCATATATCTTACTTGGCTAGTCTGTTAGTCGAGGAAGACAGTGGTTTGGGCTGTGTTTTTTGGGCAGTTGTGGGTAAGTTTTTGGATGTTTTTCCGGAGGAGTTGATGGAGTTGCCTCATATTCGGGAAGTTATTTTTTTCCATTGATGTCATACCCGGTACTGCGTCCATCTTTGTGGCACAGTACCACATGGCACTGGCAGAATTCGATGAGCTAAAGGCTCAATTGGACAATTTGAAAGCCAAGGGCTTTATTCGTCCTAGTGCTTTACCATGTGGAGCATCGGTTCTGTTTGCGAAGAACAAGGATGGGTCTTTGAGACTTTGCATCAATTATTGCAAGTTGAACCACGTATGATCAAGAATATGTATCTTTTACCTAGGATTGATGACTTGTTTTATCAGTTGAAGGGGGCTACTTATTTTTCAAAGATTGATTTGAGGTCAGGTTACTATCAGTTGAGGGTTAAGGATGAGGATATATCCAAGATTACTTTCCGTACACGGTATGCCATTATAAGTTCTTGGTGATGCCATTTGGTTTAACCAATGCTCCAACATCTTTCATAGACTTGATGAACAATGTATTCAATAACCACCTCGATCAGTTTGTTATGGTATTCGTTGATGATATTCTTGTGTACTCAACTTTAAGGGAGGGGCATGAGTATCATTTAAGGATAGTTTTACAGATCTTTTGGGATAACCGACTGTATGACAAGTTCGAGAAATTCGAATTTTGGCTATCGAAGGTGAAGTTCCTTGGGCATGTTGTGTCAAGGGGCGGTGTTGTAGTGGATCTGTCAAAGATTAAATCTGTGATGGATTGGGAGCGTCCAAAGATATTGTTTAAGATTCAGAGTTTCCTTGGCCTAGCCGACTATTACCTGAGATTTGTTTGGGATTTCTCTCGTTTAGCGGCACCTATGACTCTTCTTACCTATAAGGGGGTCAAGTTCATATGGAACGAGGATTGTGAGTTTGCTTTTCAGGAGTTAAAGATCAGGTTGACATCGGCTCCAGTTTTGATCATACCTAAATGTGGTTTAGGGTACGTGATCTTTTGTGATGCTTCGCGGGAAGATTTGGGTTATATTATGATGCAGACGGATATGGTGGTAACTTATGGGTCTAAACAGTTAAAGGCTTACGAGTTGAACTATCTGACACATGATTTGGAATTGGCAGCAGTTATCTTTGCCTTGAAAGGGTTGAGACACTATTTATACAGGGAAAAGTTTGAGGTTTTCTCCGATCACAAGAGTCTTAAGTATCTTTTCTCTCAGAAGGATTTGAACTTGAGACAATGTAAATAGGTCGAGTTCATAAAAGACTACGACTTTAAGTTGTAGTACCATCCGGGTAAGGCCAATGTGATGGCTGATGCATTGAGTAGGAAGTTACGGGGGACTCTTACTAACATTTTCGTTCATAGATGGAAGATGCTAGAAGAGCTTGTAGATCTTGGATTATAGTTGTATGAGGATATTTCACTGGCTATTTTGTTTAGCCTTGTGGCTCAAGTAGCTCTGGTCAGTAGGGTTATTGAGGCATAACAAGAGGATGAGGAGATGAAGTCCATCCACACACGGGTTCAGGCGGCAAGAATGTAGAGGGTTGGACTTTCCATTCAGACGGTGGTTTCAAGTATAGGGGGATGATGTTTGTTCCTCTATCTTATCATGATGAAGTTCTCCGGGATTTTCATCATTCCCGACTTATCATTCATCCAGGTGGTACGAAGATGTATCACAATATATGGTGACAGTTTTGGTGGAAGGGTATAAAACGGGATGTTTCACAGTTTGTGGTTAAGTGCCTTACTTGTCAGCAAATGAAGGCAGAACATCAGCGGCCTGTAAGATTGTTGTAACCATTACCAGTAGCTGAGTGAAAATGGGAGCATATCACTATGGATTTCGTGGCGGGACTTCCGAGATCCCAGGCAGGGAATAATGCCATTTAGGTTATAGTTGATAGGTTGACTAAAATGGCACACTTCTTGCCCATGGTAGTAACAGATGGCATAAAGAGACTGAGTGGACTGTACATGAGACAGATTATCAGGCTTCACGGGGTTCCTTTCGGATAGGGATTCTCAGTTCATGTCTCATTTTTGGTAGGGTTTTCAAGAGGCTCTTGACACAGGGCTTCATTTTAGCACGGCATTCCATCCTCAGACTGATGGTCAGTCGGAGCACACCATTCAGATATTGGAGGATATGCTATGGGTTTGCATTTTGGATATTAGAGGTAGTTAGGAGGACTACTTGCTTTTAGTTAAGTTTGCATACAATAATAGTTACCAGACCAGTATTGGCATGGTACCTTTTAAGGCGTTGTATGGCAGACCTTGCAGATCTCCAGTTTTTTGGATCGAGGTACGTGATACGGTCGCCTTAGGTCCCGATATAGTCATTGAGACTACAGAGAAAATTAAGTTGATTTGACAGCGGTTGGCTACAGCTCAGAGTAGACAAAAGAGTTACGTAGACAGGAGGAGGAGATCTTTGTCTTTTTAGGTAGGAGACCATGTCTTTCTCAAGATTTCTCAATGCATGGGGCTTCTGAGATTTCAACAGACGGGCAAGTTGTCTCCTAGGTTCATTGGACCGTTTCAGATTTTGGAACGCGTCGGTGAAGTTGCTTATCGTTTAGTGTTGCCGCCAGACCTGGATAGGGTTCTTAACGTCTTTCATGTTTCTATATTGAGAAAGTACGAGCTGGATCCATCATATGTTTTACGGTGGACAGATGTTGTTGTTGATAAGGACATGACCTACGAGGAAGGTCCAGTCCAGATTCTTAACTCTTGAAAACAGGTCTTATAGACCAAGACCATTCCATTGGTTTAGGTCTTGTAGAGATATTATAGATTCAAGGAGGCTACTTGGGAGCTCGAATAGGAGGTTCGCTCTTGGTATCCCAGTTTGTTTTCACTTGCTTGATTTTGGGGACTAAATCCCTTTAAGGAGGAGAGATTGTAATGACCCGGTCATTTTTCTTCCTTTCTTTTTTCTGACAATTTTCTTTTTCCGTTCATTTCCGTTTATCATTTCTTTTTGCATAACCTTAGGGTTTGTGCTCGGATTTGATTCCAGCTTTGTATGCATCCATTCCATTTGATTTTCATGAAATGTGTAGTCTTACTTTTGTAGAAAAGCATGCTACTTGTTTACTTTTTCCCATAGGGGTGTGGATGCATAGTTTTTTTGGAAACATTTTGTTTTACGTAGTGTTTTTCGTAATTATATTTTCTTGGGATATTTGTTTTAGGGACCATTTTGTAATTTATTTTGTGAGATATTTTGGGAAAGGAACTTTTTGCAATTTTCAGAAAGTGTGAGAAGTGTCACACTCTCATTGGTCCACTTGTAAGCATTCCATTGGTAACACTTGGGAGCCTTGGATGATGACATGTGAAGGGTGATGATTGAACCCCTTGGTGGCCTAAGATTGGACCACTAGTTGGCTTAGGATGTGGACCAAGTGTAGGGCATAGATGAAGCCTTGGGAGGAGGCTTAGGATGGTGATAAGTGGAGGGCCAAGACTTAGTCTTGCCATTGTGTATGAGAAAGGTAGTGTAGATATGTGTTTTTTTTTTTTACCTAGCAAGACCATATGTGAGTGGAGAAAACAGAGATTTTCAAGTCATCTTCAAGCTTTCTCTCTTGCCTCCATTAGAGAAACCTTAAAACACTAGCCTCCATTGTTGTTTTTTTGAAGCCTTTCCCCTCACCTTTAAGCTTAACATCTTAAAGATAAAACCTTCCTCTCATTTCCCTCTAGAACACCTTTGCTTAGGTTTTCATTTAGCCTTTGGTTGCCTTAGATTCTAAAGATTCTATTCCCTAGAGAGTTAGGGGGTGTTTTCATGTTTATCACCTTAGTGTTTTAAGTGTTCTTGTACTGAATATAAATTGTATGCATGTCTTCCTTTATTTTTAAGACTTGTATGTAGTTGTACCTTGTATGAAATTTACTTAGGACTTGTTATTTGTAAAGGCCTTGACTTAATCTTTAACAAGTATGAATTTGAGTTCATTTAGTAGTGATTTGAAATCTAGAGATTCTATGTATGCGATTTTAGAAATTCCATATAATTGTTTCCATTGATTTAATTCTATATTTGGAATCATATTGATGTCTAAATAATGGATTTGAGGCTTATTGTATATTCACATGAATAAGTTTTACGTACTGATTATATAGTTGTTAAGTATAACGAATCGCATAATGAAGATTCGATTTTGATTATGCCATTGTATGTGTAACAAATCGCACAATGAAGATTAGACATTTTTGCATACCATTGTAGTTGAGGACTTAGGGCATATGTTGTGTGGTTTCCAAAATTTGATTGTGTATGGTAGATGATTAAGTACCTTGAGTATATGTGTATTTACCTTGTTACACAATTTGTTGATTTTGTAAACTTGGGACATTGTTGTATTGACTATGGTTAGAGTACGACTCTAATGCGGGAGATAAGAGTTCTCCCTACACGTGCACACTAGGGTAGTTCCCGGCGGGCTAGTAACCTAAAATAGCTATTATTCGTTCGGTTTGATCCGGCGTAATGTCCAAGTATGTCCACATTCTTTTGACTTCGTATTTTTGTTTCCAAGTTGATGATATTGAGAATTTATAAATTGTTACGTTGTATTGGATATTCCAATGTTGTTTCATCCCTTTAGAATTTTGGTTTATGTTAAAATGCTCTAATGTAGCTTAAGGATGAACCTATAGTCACACTTTGAACATAGACGTTAGGCAGCATGAACTATATGGATCGGTTTATACTGATTTGCAAAACTGTTAAAACTTTAGGTTATACATATGTTCATTTCCTACAAGTAAGTTTGTTTACTCACCCTAGTTGTTGGGATACTTTTCAGGTAAGGAGACCTTGTTTTGGGATGCACAACATCCCTAGGTTGGCGTGGTAGCTTTGGATATCCTTTTGTGTAATTTCACATTCATGCAAGTGTTTGGATGCTATGCATTCTTTTGAAATTGTAATATAAGTTTGGTTTCAACATATTGTTTTTACCTTAAGAAATATAATGTGTACCTTAGCACAATTTTTGAGACTCATTCTATATGTATGATATGTGGCCAAGGGCCAAACATCTTTTGGATTACATGTATGCACTTGGTTTTGCATTTTACTTATGAAAGTAATTTTACGATTTCGGAGGTTTGATAGGTGATATTTTGTATTTGACATATAATGAGGCCATGGGCCAGTGTAATGCATTTCTTTACATAAGATACGTTTGCGGACATGTTTAAAACAAGGCCTCGGGGCCATTTTTTCATTTTGATTCCATTTGGGGAAAATTGCACATTATGGTATGATGCACACACTTTCATAGTTTTTTTTCCATGTTGAGAAAGGTGGTATGACACCTTAGGATGTTTTTGAATCAGTTTTGAGGCACTTAAGATGTATGTATAGGACTAGGTTTGGATCGGGTCAAGTTTCCATACTCTACAGTAGTTCATTTCTGCTGCTATCTGGTATATCAGCCAGTTGACAGGGAGTTTTAGCCGGCTGACTAGGAGTTTCAGCCAGCTGATAGCTCTTTTTTTGGTTTGACAGAGAGTTTGTACTTTGAAAGGGTGTTTCAACCGGATAATGATACAGTTTTGGCTAGCTGATCCTTGCTTTCGGCCTGCTGATCCTCCCTTTTTCTCAGGACCCTTTTAGTGTTTAAGATAGCTTTGTTGTGCTGACTTTGAATAGTCATATCTCACTCGTTTATAATCCAAATTAGGTGATTTTTGAGTCCATTCTCAAGAGCTTGAAGTTAGACTTCCAATGATACCAACCAAATGCAAAAAATACAACTGTAGTGATAGTTATATTAGTTTTAGTGAGATAGGGTCGTGGTATCTCTTAATCGGAGGATGCCACTGATGAGCGCTGAAAAGTGCGCTTTTAAACCCCTTAAACTTGAGTGTTCTAGAACCTTTATCTATCTTATTTTCTTGTCTTAGTACTTATTTGTGTTTTTGTCTATTTCAGGTCAATAATGTTAAAATGGGCTAAAAATGGTTTCTTAAGGCCTTTTTGGAGTCAAACTAAGTCTTAGTGGGGATCCGGAGCAAAAGGAAGCTGATTTGGAGCAAAAGGAGGCTAATGCTGAAAAATTGCCAAGTTGGATCAATCCAACTTTTTCTGAGATCGATCGCTTTTTCTGAGATCGATCGACAATAAAAGTTGGATCGATCGAACTTTTATCTGATTGATCGAAGAAAAAGTCTGATCGATCGAACTTTTGCTGGCAATGAGCTGTCTTATTCCCGCGCGCGCCCAAAACTCCCACCTACCACATAGTACGAGATTAGATAGTTTTGGAGCTATATTCTTGACTTAGTGACTAAGAAAAGGACCTTCTATATAAAGGGAAGTGACCCATTTTGTAAAGAAGCTTTATCATTTTATTTTTACATTGTAATTTTTATTTCTCTCTCTAGAAAAGTTAGAGATTTGAGTTAGAAGAAAATAGGGAAGTGGAGGCACATCTCAAGAACCCATCTCTAGATCCACTCTCTTTCTCTCTCTAGAGCTTCAAAGAAGAAGAAGAAGAAGAGAAAGAAGAAGATGGAGCCATGTTTGGAGCTTGCCCTTGAGGTTTCATGACCATATCTACCTCCTCCATGATTGGCTAGATCTACACTTAGGGCTTGGATGAGCCCTAAGTCTTGTGTAATCTAAATCCTTGTATTTCTATTTTGGGGATTTATATATATATATTGTTGTGATTAGTGCTTAGCCTTGTGATTGTTGATTTAATTCTTCCTTATGATTCTTTATTTTAATTACATGTTGTCTTATGTGTGATTATTTGGGGAATGGATCTCTATATTAGATTCTCTATGTTGGTTGCATGTCTATGTGTGATTAATTAAGGATTCAGTGATGGCTAAGCATGGGTTTTCATTGAATGGGTTTGTCAATTAATTTGATGGATTATTCTTATGCTTGATGGGTTGTTCTAGATTTTAATTCATACTTGTAGGTAGGTAGACAATCTATGCTTGCTTCAATATTCCATGGCTTATTATTGCAAATTCCATGATTCTCTAGATTGGTGTGTGCTACAATTGTGACTAATTTGATAGGTCATGCTTAGAATTGATGGGTTGTGCTACACTTAGTTTAAGTAGACAATTCATTTTTTAATTTGATGGTCCATGCTTAATATTACAATTGGTAGTTGCATTTTGTTCATAACAATGTATTCCCCATTAATGGAAAGCAAGTGGTTAATTACATGAGCTTAGTGGTGATTCCAACACCCTAAGACCTCTCTTCATATTTCTTAAATCCCTATCTCTACTTAGTTTTATTTTCATTTCATTTTAATTAATTGTTTTTTAGAGTAATCAACCCAATCCCTCTCTTTGTAATCATTTGGTACATTAGAGTCGAAATTAAATTCCAACACGTATATCCTTGCGGACGATCCCTACTCGCTATACTTCATTAGTTGTAATAGTGGTTTTTATAAATGTAAATTTGACTAGAATAGCTTCCAAAACCACATTCATATTTTAACTTTGCGAAGCGACCTCTCGCATTAAAAAATCCGTTTCTAAACACTTGGAAAGGGGCTCGTCAGCCACTTTGTTCTATCCTCATATCTTTGTCATCTGGACTCCGAATCAAGAGATTCTTGAGTCTAAACTTATTGATTTTTCATCATATTTCCAATGGTATGCACGGTAGCAGCCATTTTTGTATGAAAAGACTATTTCACCCTTGGGGTTATACTTGGTCTATTTTCAACCCTAGTTTCCGCTGTTGTTCTCTTTGAGTTCCGTGGCTTCATGAGAAGTCACTTTTGTGTCTTAGGGATGAAGTACGTCTCTAGAGACCTTACTTATGTCTTTCACTTTCGTATTTCAGATCCGTTATAGGGCCAACTTTCTTTCGGGTCATCATTGATGCACCAAGTTTATAAAATTTGGGTCGTCGCAGATACATAGACATGCCTCATTCATTCTTGACAAAATGAAGATCAGAGTTATAGATCCCATAATACAACACCTTAAATTTCACGTCTTTCTTTCCGGTTGCTCTATAAACATTATGTCAAATGCCACCATCTTAATCAAAATCTAAAATCAAAGAATATTCAAAATAATATTTTAATTCCAATACGTAAAAGCCAAACAAAAACACACATACATATAAATATTGTTGGGTTATGGCTCAAAATTTGTGTGCGGATGTTGTTATGACAAAGATGGATCAGTTCAACTTCTACGGACCGGTTCAACATGGTTGTGGATTGAAGATTAATGTTTTGATGGAATAGGACTGGTCCATGTATTGTGGACCAATCAAACATGATTGATATGTGTTAGATAGAGTTTCCTTTTGAAATTTGGAAGATTAAAAACTTGTGAACCAATGCTGAAGACTTCGGGAAAAAATTGTATCTCATTTTGTTGTTATTTTAGAGTTGGAGATTTATACGATAACTTTTTGTTAGACAAGGTATGAAAATTTTTGTGCAACAATGAATTGGTTGGACGACCATATAAATAGAGATAGACTTGAGAATAGTAGATAAGGAAAGATATAAATGGTTGAAAGGGTTAGTGTTGTGAGGAGAGGAGTGAGTATATGTAATCCTAGGATGTAGCCTGAAAAGATGATGAGTGAGTGAAAAGATGAGAGTAAGAATGAGTGGGGGTTTTGACATATATGGTTGTATATTATCTTCCTTGATATATAATAGATAAATCTACATTTCCATGGATGTAGTCTTAGAGTTGGGTGAACTATGTAAAATGTTATGTTATGTGTGGATGTGTATACATGTTATCTTCATGTATACTTGTGTGATTATGTGATGATGATGTTTTATGCTATATAATTTAAATGAGGAATAAAATTTTCAACAAAAACTAGATCTCGCCAATAATTATTATATATAGAGAGATAGAGTGATAGTACCTTCTCAAGAATTTGAATGGATAAAGGACTCTAGAGGAGTTTTACTTGCCTATCCAAAGGCTCTATCTCTAGTGATTTTGCCATGGAAAACTATAGTAGTAAGTAGTAACTTAACCAAAGCAATGAAATGTAGAGAGAGAAGATGGTTGATAAAGAGAAATACTTGCCTTATTTTAGTGGGTCTTATCACTATATGATAATATTTAATAAGCTGATGATATCATGTCAATATTACAACTGATGTAATTAAGTTTTTCTCGTTGATGAGAGAGGGAACTAAAGAGGACATTGTGTGTGCTGAATCTGATTGGTTATAGTAAAGGAGTATATCACATATATCGGAGTAATGGCATACCTCAACAATGAGGTAGGAAATAATGTTGGACTTACTCCTTATCCCCGACTTGATGATATTATTTATTAACAATTTTTTTTATATAATATTATTAAAAAAAAAGGATAACAACTTATTTTTAGGTCCATGAAATTAACATATTTAATACTAGTATAATCCAATCATTTAATGATACTTCAGTAAAAAGGTATATATTGTTCTTAATTTATTGTTGTGTCTTCAATCATAAATAAATAAATAAAGCCTGCTTTAGTGACTCTTATGAATTATAATTAGTCTCTTTTACTCACAATACATATATATATATGTATTAATTACTCCGTATTAAATATACTTTTTCATCAAAGTGTGTATATCTAGACCACCGTCACCATCCGTCCACAACCAACGTAAACAGTAACGGACCCAAAAAAATTTTTGACGAGGGGCAGCCTTTTAATTTATGGGAGCAAACTTAGATAATGGATCCATTTTTGTAATTTTAATGGGATTTTCTTCATAAATTTTTTAAATTTTAAAGTGTAAAATGAAAAAAAATAAAATAAAATAAGTGGGGGCCGAATTATAATTTTAGTGGAGGTATCTTCATAAAATCTTAAAAATTTGAAGTATAAAATGCAAAAAAATAAGAATCCACTGGGGGCGAATTGTTATTATAGTGGGGGCATCTTCATAAATTTTAAAAAATATGAGGTATAAAATAAAAATATAAAAAATTCAATGGGGGCATGCGAATGCCCCCACTAGTCCTATGTTGAGTCCGTGCCAGAACGTAAAAGTACATTTTTGTTAAAATACAAATGACTGTTAACTTTGATAGGGGGTGCATGTGAACAATTTTTGCACTAGTTTGTAGCATTTCACCCCAAAAAAAAAATAAATAAATAAATAAATAATAATAATACTCCTCTTTGAAATGAAAGAATATATTATTAGACTATAGACTCTAGGCCCTGGCGATTTGGTATTAAAAAAATAAAAAAAAAATAAATAAATAATAATAATAATTGAAAAATAAGGAAAATGGATTCTAGAGTACAAAAAAACAATGGAAAAGAAAAAAAAAAAAAAATTTATATAATAGATATTAAAGATACAACATGACATCACGTGAATTACTAATAAATATATCTATTTTTTTTTTTTTTTTTGAATTAGTTTATGGTCAATTCACTTCAAAATAATATGTACTCTTTAGAGTATGCGTCACCATTTTCTGGGAGTTGTTCGTAGCACTCCACATTTGACCTTAAGCTTCACTTTTAAAACACCGTGACAGAAGTGGCTGCATAAAGTAAAAAATGTACCATATTTTATTTCTATAACTATATGCCAATGCATCGTAATCGCACGATTTTGAACGTTTAACTACCGGCGGCTAACTCGATTCTTTCTTATCAAAATGATGACGACTTCTTACTTTGTTTATCAAAGCTTTGACAATGAAATAGTATTATTGTACAACTACAAAAATTATTGAGGGATAAAATTAATTTTACAAATTGCATGTCTTACATTATTGTTCTAATTATAATTTCAAAAAGTTGGTGACACGAGAACATTAAAATAGGAGCCAACTTGTCTTAATGGATCAAAATAAGAAACTCACAGTGAAGTTGGCCACTTCTCTCTCTCTCCACCTCATTTACTTTTTTATTTTATTTTTTCGAGTAAGTTACGCACAAGCACTAGTAATTAAATATATATTTAACATGTTTGGATAAGTGATTAAAATTTTCATATTCTTTTACGAATTAGTTGGTTGATAAAATTAAAAATTAAGCATTAAAAGTTTTAAGTATTGAATATTAAGTGATGATAAAATTTTAAGTGCGTATTAATTTGAAAAACTTGTTTGATAATATTTTAATTAAGTGCTGAAGTTATTAAAATTACTTGTTAAAAATAAAAACCATACTTAAGTCCTCACCGGTGAGAATCTACACCATCCTCACTAGTGATGTGGAAGAATAATAAATCACCATTTATATAATTTGATAAGTGGGTATTTATCTACCACATTAAATTTAGCAATTAAAGATGGTATGTCTATTTATTATTGGTCCACATCACTAGTGAGGATGCTGTAGATCCTCACTAGTGAAGACCTAAGTATTGTTCTAAATATAGAAACTGAAGTCTGAAAATTGTGATGATTACATTTTTGCCCTCAATACTCACGACAGTTTGATAGTTATAATAATAAAACAACCAATTTCACTCAACGGAATATATTAATGTACTGATTTCAAATGCAAAATCTTTCACAATATGAATTTGGATAGAAATTACAAAATAAAAATTTTAAATATATGGGTTCAATATGGATTACAAATATAAAAATTTTAAATATATGGGTTCAATATGGATTAAAGATTAAAGATAGTTAAACGGTAGTATATAAAGAAAGAATTATATGAATGTGTTCTATCATATAATTCATTTTCATTAATATTTAATCAATAAGTAACAACCAACCAAATATCATCAAGAGGGCTAATAATCTGACCATCACGCTTAGAGGTTTTAGAAACTCTAAGGAAGCTTTAGTGAGAGTGCCAAGAGAAGGGTTCACACTAAAGAACGTGAGGGTTCTCAACACTATGATTATTATTTGAGGGTAAAATTGTTATTAAAAAATATTTTTAAACTTAACCACTTACTCTCTTTTACGATAGGTAACATTATCTTTACTTTAAAAATTTGGCCTTTTTAAGTTGTACTTACTGTGTGAACGCACTTATTTTTAAAAATTGCTTACCATCCTTTGCATTAAGTGCTAAATTAGAAAATGAAACACCCCCTAACTTTTATCTTGTCTTTTTCTTTTTCTTTTTTCACACATACTTTCCCTCCTCTCTAACAAGTAGTCACCTTCCTCGCTCATTATATCTCCACTCAATACTCATTACAATTTACAATCAATTCATCTTATCAAAATCAAGTTATATATATATATATATATATATATATATATATTTACTTAAATTATTTTTTAGTTTTATTAATTTTTGTTTTAATAATTGTGTACTTATTTTTACTTATATTGTTGAATATTAAACTTTTTTTTTTTAATTCCTTATCTCTTACGTTTTCTTTTTCTTCACTGAATTTTTTTCCCTCCTCCTCTCCTTTTTAGTAGCCAATAGGGTGTATTAATATTTGAGCCACAAAAGTTTTTATTCATCATATATTGTTAGACCCCAACTAATAGTATGTATTAATAGTAGGTCCTATAATTTAATTTATATATGTTGAAGTAGGATTCTACATGATCTCGAAATGACACCATTTCCTTACAACAAAGAGGTGAACCTTGATCGACACCGGTGTGGCGCCTACTAAAAGCTCTCCGACGATCAAGTCAGTTACTGTAGCTCTGAAGTAAAAGCAGGAATTTTTTGCATTAATTGTCCCGTACCTCTTTGGTTGGTGAGAGGTCATATTTATAACGATGCTCTGGTATGCGACTCTTCCTTTTGAATTTGAACTGTTGTCATCTACTTGTTATCAATACAACTGTCTCCATTTAATTTCAAATTAGTCAACTACGGTTGAACTACCTTATCCAATTTGTTTGGAGTATCTTATTTAAATTAGCCTTATCAGTTGCTCCCCATTCCCGAGCTTGCTCGTCAAGCATCGGGAATGCCAAACACTATTTTTCTTCTTTTTGTTAGGTCAAGCTATTTTCAATCCGAGTTAAGCATGTATTGTTGCTTTCATCTTTTCCTTTTAACAATGAAGTTGTTTTACTTAGCTAGTCCTTTAATAAAGAGTAAGTATTCCAAGCTTTGCGTAGCTCATCCTTTTAATAAAAGAAGTAGAATTTGTCGAGCTTCACCTATCTCACTTTTAAATAATAAAAGTATTTTATTTTATTTATTATTATTTTTTTTTACGAGCTTCACTTAGCTCGCCCTTTAATAATGGAAGTATATTTTATGAAATTCACTCAGCTTGCCCTATAATAAGGGAAGTATATTTTATGATCTTAGTTCACTCTTTTAAAAGGGAAGTGTATTTCATCGAGCTTTATGAGCTCGCTTTAATAATGGAGTAGGCTTTCCCAAGCTTCATGCTTTCACCCTTTAATAAGAGAGTGAATTTTCTGAGTTTCGTGAGCTTGCTCATTACATCGAGCTTTATGAATTTGTCATTAGTAAGGGATTAGGTTTCCCCAAACTTCATGAGTTCATCCCCTTAATAATTGAGGAAATTATAGGGGCTTAACCCAGCTCTCCCTTTAGAAAAGGGAGTAGTCATATTTGAGAATGCCCTGGTGATATGACCTGTAAATTATTGAATGATGGTCTCTATAATCTTCATTAGATTTAGATAACCAATTATGTTTGTTCTTCAAAAACATCCTTACTGGATGATCTTATATGCTAGCAACCTACCTCTGGTCTTGGTAGGACATGTTTGCCTTTGATGGGAGACCCTGCCTTACCTTAGTGGAAGAACTTGCCCTGTTTAGGTGGAAGACCCTATATGACCTTCCTTTAGTTATAAACCTATTCGGCCTTGTCGTCGTGGGAGGCTCTGGTCTACCTTGGTGGAAGATCCCTTAGTTAAATACAAGTCTGACATTGGTGCGAGACCTCCTAGCCTTGCCCTGGTGATAGACCTGTAAATTATTAAATGATAGTCTTTATCATCTTCATTGAATTAGATGACCAATTATGTTTGTTCTTCAAAAACATCCTTATTGGATGACCTTGTATGCTAGCGACCTACATTTGGTCTTGGTGGGATATGTCTACCTTTGGTAGGAGATCCCTTAGTTAAATACCAATCTAACATTGGTGCGAGACCTCATGGCCTTACCCTGGTGGTAGACCTGTAAATTATTGGATAATAGTCTCTATCAGCTTCCTTGGATTAGATGACCAATTATGTTTGTTCTTAAAAAACATCCTTACTAGATGGCCTTGTATGCTAGCGACCTGCCTCTACATGGTTTCCAATGACACTTTAGTATATTTCTCTTAAAACATAGTCAATTCCTTTCTGGTATTAGAAGTTGAGACTTACTTTATCTTAAAAGTCAAGACCTAAATGATTTTAGTGGTTGAGACCTATGTGGTCTTAGAGAAAGACCTACCTGGTCATAGTGGTAGAGACCTAAATGATTTTGGTGAGAGACTTAGCTTGTCTTGCTATGAGACTTACCTGGTCTTATTGGTCAAGATCTACGTGATCTTTATAAGAGACCTACCTGGCCTTGGTGGTCGAGACCTACCGAGTCTTGGTGGCTGAGGGACCTACCTAGTCTTGATGAGGGACTTACCTGATTTTAGTGGTTGAGACCAAACTGGTCTTGGTGGGACATGACTAATTTTGGTGGGAGACGTACCTGGCCGTACCTTAGTTAAAGACCTTCTTGACATTGGTGCAAAACCTCTTGGCCTTGCCCTAGTGGTAGACCTGCCTAGCCTGGCCTATACCTTGGTGGGAGACCTGCCTAGCCCTAGTGGGGGACCTGTCTTGTGCTACTGGGTGACCTTCCTAGCCTTACATTTGTGAAAGAACTATCTGGTCTTTATGGGAAATCCTGCTTAGCCTTACCTTGGTTGAAGACCCGTCTGACCTTACCTTGGTGGGAGACCTATCTACCCTAGTCTTTATAGGAGACTTGGTCCTGTTGTGGTGGGATATTTACTTGGCCTTGCCTTAGTTGGAGACTTTTTTGACATTGATGAGAGACCTCCTGACTTTGTCTTAGTGGTAAACCTGCCTGGCCTAGCCTCTGCCTTGGTGGGAGACCTGTCTAGCCCTAGTAGGGGACCTGTCTTATGTTACTGGGTGACCCTTCCTGGCCTTACGTTGGTGAGAGACCTACCAGGCCTTCATGGCAGATCCTGCCTATCCTTACCTTGGTTGGAAACCTGTTTGGCCTTATATTGGTGGGATACCTATCTGGCCCTGTCTTGGTAGGAGACTTGGTCCTGCCGTGGTGGGAGACCTACATGGGCTTTTCCCTAGTGGTAGACTTGCTTGGCCTGGCCTTTGCCTTGGTAGAGACCTGCCTAGCCCTAATAGGGGACTTGCCTTGGGCTACTGGGCAACCGTTCTTGGGCTTACGTTGGTGAGAGACCTACCTGGCCTTTATGGGAGATCCTGCCTGGTCTTACCTTTGCGAGACTTGGATGAGCCTTTCCATTATGATGCTCAATCCAGGTGAGCCCTTACCAGAGGCGTGATATGGGTAAGCTTTGACAGTGCGAGGCTTAGGTAAACCCTTGCTAATGTATGTGAGCCTTGCCAGTGTGAGGCTTAGGTAAGCCCTTGCTGATATAGGTGAGCCTTGTCAGTGCGAGACTTAACCTGGTTGAGCCTTTACTAAAGGCTCGAAGAAGGTGAACTTTGTCAAAAATTTGATGTGGGTGAGCCTTACCAGTGCGAGGCTCGATCTGATGTGCCTTCGTCAAAAGCTTAATGTGGATGAGTCTTGCCATTACGAGGCTCGATCTGGATGAGCCTTTGCCAGAAGCTTAATGTGGGTGAGCTTTGCCAATGCAGGGCTCGATTTGGGTCAGCGCTTACTAGAACCTTGGTGTGAGTGAGCCTTGCCAATGTGAGGCTCAATTTGGGTGAGCCTTAATTTACAGAACCTTGATATAGGTAAGCCTTGATCGTGCGAGGCTTAATGTAAGGTGATTGTTGCCATTGTGAGACTCTATTTTGGATAAGCCCTTGCAGAGGCTCGATGTGGGTGAGCCTTGCAAGTGAAAAGCTTGGGTGAGACATTACAAGAGGTATGATGGGGGTGAGTCTTGCCAGTACGATCCTCGATATAGGTGAGTCTTGCTATTACGAGGCTCGATACTTAAAACTGCCCCCTGCTTTCAAATTGGATCGCGACAGAACCCTAATTTTTTTGGAAATTCAGTACATATATGTTCCCACAGACGGCGCCAACTGTTTAAGTAGGATTCTACACAATCCCGAAACGACACCGTTTCCCTGCACCATAGAGGTGAATCTTGATCGACACCATTGTGGTGCCTACCAAGAGCTCTCCAACGATTAAGTCAGTTACTGGAGCTCTGAAGTAAAAGCAGGAATTTAATGTATTGATTGTCCAGTACCTCTTTGGTTGGTGAGAGGTCATATTTATAATGATGCTCTGCTACAGCTGTTGTGACTTGTTGGGATTTAAGGAGATATTCGAGGAAACTCTTCCTTTTGAATTTAAACTATTGTGATCTACGTGTTATCAGTTTAACTACCTTCATTTAATTTCAAACTAGTCAACTACGGTTGAGCTACTTTATCCATTCTGTTTGGACTATCTTATTTAAATTATCCTTATCACTATCTAACACAAAATTCATATGGAAAAGGGATAAAATTTTACATTTACTCATTTTTTTTGTCTAATTATATACTCTCCTTTTTTTTTTCTTTTTTTTTTTTTAATTGAACTCCTATTTTTTGTTTCTTTATTATTACTTTTTATACTATTCTTAGGTTTTCTCTAATTATCTACATTTTTTTTTTATTGAACTCCTATTTCTTGTTTATTTATTTTATTTTTATGCTTATCTCTCCTCATCAGATAATTATTATTGTGTAAAAAATGTATATTTTGTTTGTAACAATTTTTATTTTTATTAAGGATGTGAAAAACTTTTTAAAAGGAGAAAAATAGATAAATTAATTCACTCTCAAAAAGATGTTCTTGATAAATTTGTTAAAATTAATAATCAAAATATAACAAACAAATTACATCAAAATTCAATAGATGAACAATCAAATAATCTAATTAGTAACTTTGCATTAAAAAACTATATGATATTAATATTTTAAATATTAAAATGTTACTTTTATATTTTTTGATATTATAATGGTATAAAATGGGTGAAATTTGAAATTTATTACTATTTGCTTCCACATGAATTTCACACCATTATATTAAAGTGAGCCAATAAACTTCACCCGAATCACAAGTTTCTCTCAATGGAGAGGATTTTGATCCCATTTTCCTCACTTCGTTTAATATTTTGATAAATTTTACTTACCTCCCCTGAGATTTGTTAATATGTTAAATAGATCCCTATACCTTTCATAATTTTACTTCTTTGTAAAAAGAAAAATTTTAAGAAGTACAAGGAAAAATAAAAAAATAAAAATTGAATACGAAGAGTAGAAAAAAAAAAAAAAAAAAAAAAAAAAAAAAAAAAAAAAAAAAAAGGAGAGAAAATACTGTTTGTGCAAGACAAGAGAAATGGTAACCGAGACCTACACCTGGTGCAGTGCTGGCCAGATTCCCTCTGAAGATGAAGTCGGTTTTGGGGTTTTAATATTGAAGAAATAAATTCTCCATTTAATTTCTCATACCTTTTAGGTTGACTCATCGCATTCTTATGGTATAAAATGGGTGATCTGGAGAGAGATTTTTGGGAAGGGGGTTACCTTACCTTTATCTAGGGGTGGTAAATTATGACACGACCTGCCAACACGACTCGAATAAGACATGAGATAAGTGGATTTGGGTTGAGCTTAAACAGGTTCGGGTAATAAATGGGTTGACACGGTTGAATCGTTTATTTAACTGTGTCGGGTTAGGATTGAGGGGTTCAAGCCGTGTAACCCGTTTATGACCCGTTTAACTGAATATGTTATAATCATGAATATGACATAAGTAATATGTTACCTGTTTAAATCTAATTACTATAGATAATTTAAGTCATTTCAACATAAACCTTGTCTACGCCTTATGATTTTTCTTCTTATTTTGAATATTTGGGTTAATTGTGACAAAAATTTTCTATTATTTATTATTTGATTAAATATTAAATGTCTCGTTTTGATAAACAGGTCAATAAATAAGTTAATACGTTTACCCGTTTAATAAACATGTCCGGCTAGTATTGAGAGATCTTGACATGATTTCTAAATGGGTCAGGTTTGGGTTTACCTATTTAGTATAATACCCTTATATCGACACGACACAATTATGACCCACAAACACAAATTGCCACCCCTACCTTTATCCTCATTCGAATTTTTCTCTTAAACTACTTTATTTGAATTTGAATTGTGTTATATTTTTTCCTTATCATTTTGAAAAGAAAAAAAATAATAATTAGAGTATGTTTTAAGAAGGAAAATTTAACTTGTCCGGCTATCCTAGGCCTACGTTGGCTCTGCCCTTGGTGTAAGGGACACATGGAACGTTTTTTACTTTTGTAAGGGGATAATTATCCTAACAGCACTGAGTAAACTCCTTTTAAGAGTGAATTATCCAAACCAAATGTTGTTTCTGGTGAGAATTTGGTTCCATGGTCGTAAATAATATAAATAATATATAGTTTACAATTTATTATATCTAAACCATCTTATTAAATGAAATTTTGCAGTCTAAAAAACTAATGTTTTGGATTTAATTGACCTGAATTCTATTTTAGCATATGAATGACCGTAGGTCTATTTTTTAACCTGGCAAGAAAAGATACAAAACGATCAACAAGTATTATTACAATCAAATTGTCCATATCAAAAAAGTACGCACAACGAAATAAAATCTCACATATGAGCACTGATTTACAAGAAGATTAAAATCAATGTCAACAACAAGAGAAGACAACCATATAGAAACATAGATCCAAATATCGATCCCTTGGCTGACCACGAAACATCCTCGGAAAAACCAAAATTCCTAGGATGAAGGAGCTTTCAAAGTGTTCCCAATGTCGATGACAAATCGGTATCTAACATCAGCTTTTTCAAGACGCTCCATAGCAGTGTTCACATAGTCCATTGGAATGACCTCAACATCAGCTGTTACATTGTGTTCTGCTGCAAAGTCGAGCATCTCTTGCGTTTCTTTTATCCCCCCAGTGCTACTACCAGCCACAATCTTTCTCCCTGTTAGTCCACATTCCACATTAGATATCATTTCTAGTAGGAGAAGCTAAAGAAGCAAAGAGACACGGGAAATTTTCATTAACGTGTATCAAATTCGTAGAATACACTAGTGATGTCAAAAACTTACCCATAAGCAACGGCATCACTGGTAGCTCTAGTGGTTTCTCTGGTGCACCGACCAAAACCAATGTTCCATGTGACTTCAACAATCCAATCAACGGTAAAATAGAGTGATTTGCAGAAACAGTATCAATGATACCATCCATGGTGCCCATTGCAGCCTATATAAATTCAACATGAGATTAGAACACACTGAAACCTCAGTGAAGTGAGATAAAAACGATAATTAGAAAAAGCAGACACCTGCATCTGATCTGAGTCACGGCTGACCAAAAATGCATCAGCACCCAGCTGTTCAATGGCTTCTTTTTTCTTGTTAGGGGATGTACTGATGACCGTCACCTTAGCCCCGAAAGCCTTTGCAAACTTCACAGCTACATGGCCGAGACCTCCTAGACCTACCACACCCACATGTTTACCGGGCTTGTCAAGTCCAAAATATCTCAGGGGGCTGTAAGTTGTAATCCCTGCACACAGGAGAGGAGCACCAGCATCAAGAGGCAGGCTGTCAGGCCAGCGAAGAACGAAGTGTTCATCGGTAACCATGATATCAGAGTAACCCCCATATGTGACTGTTCCATCATGGTAAATGGTACTGTAAGTAAGTATCATTTCAGGACAGTAACTCTCAAGATCTTTGGCACAATTTTCGCATGAGCCGCATGTTCCAATCAAACAACCGACACCAACTTTGTCTCCAACTCTGAATTTTTGTACCTTGCTACCCACCTCAGTAACTATGCCCACGATCTCGTGCCTGCATCACCCAATTCAATTGACAAATATTGTAAATCTTAATATTACCTTGTGGCTAACTCAACTGTGACGTAACAGTAGAACACACTCCAAAGACTTCAGGGTCATCTTTATAGCGTCAAAAGGAAAACACCACGCACAGGTGTGTGCTTGATTTTAAAATATATATGTATATCTATATATATATATATATATATATATATATAAAATTTCAGAGTTACCAAGAGACATAGAGAGAGAGAAAGCGAGTTGAATCATACCCGGGAAGGAGAGGATACATAGACATGCCCCATTCGTTCTTCACAAAGTGAAGATCAGAGTGACAGATCCCACAATACAACACCTTGAATTTCACATCTTTCTCACCAGTTGCCCTGCAAACATCATTTCATACGCCGCCGTCATCATCAAAATCTAAAACCAGACTACTCAAATTGATACCGTAAACCCAATATGTAAAAAACCATAGAAATACATATAAATGTAACTACATATAAAATATATAGAGAGAGTGATTGAGAGTGAGTACCTTCTGGAGAATTTGAATGGAGAGAAGACTCCAGAGGAATCTCTAGCTGCCCATCCAAAAGCCTTCACTGGGTGCTCTGTCTCTGGTGATTTTGCCATGAAAAACTGTAGTTGTAAGTAGTAACTTAACTAAAGCAACGAAATGCAGAGTGAGAAGGTGGTTAGCGAGAGAGGGAATGAGAGAGAATGCTTTGCGTCTTGAATCTGAATGGTTGTAGGCGTATATATAGTGTGTGTGTGTTGTGGGGGAGGGGGGGCATGCCTTAGCGATGAGGTAAGAAATTAAGATTAATTTTTCTTGTTTAGTTTGACTAAGAATATTTAAATAGCTAATGCAAAAATTCAACTTTGGCGGCCAACCTAAATGGTGGCCGGCTACATTATTTTTTATTGTGAAAAATATGAGAATCTTGCATGATGAAGATATATTGTAAGGATAATATTTGCTTATTTATCGGCGAGTAGGAGTTCATACTCACTACCGATGTGTCACAAAAATAAAGTGACAAGTTTTCAACAATACAAAATAATAAAAATAAAAATTTTGAGAGCCTATTCGGGTTAAACCCAATAGCATCCAAATCAAATCCTAAAATGATTCTCATTACGTCTCTTTCTTTCTCATGCTACCAAAACCCTAACTTGTCTCTCTCTATCTCACACTACTTACTTGCCCAATTCTATTTTGTCTCTCAGTCTCGGGCAAGCTTGGCTGCATAACCTTCTGTCCAATACCTTAGTTTTTCTCCCATATGGCCCTATTGAAGAGCATAGAAAACATCAATTTGTGGTAGCAGAAAACATTATATTAGGGGAATCAGATTGCGGTGAATCGGATTAGGATAGGTGAAGTAAACGCTGGTTAATGAAAAGAACCCTCGTGAAGAAGGAAACAATATTGTTATTCAGTCTTCATCCCTATGCATATTAGCTGTTATATCAAATTCAAAACAAAAAACTTTCAAAACTTACAATAATTTAAGAAATTAAGAATCAATCATCCGAATAAGGTTGGGACATGGGAGGAGAGATGTTTAACAAATCAAGAATTTGTATTGGAAATTCCAGTTCTTGGCCAGAGGCTGACTGCAACATTCAGAGGGATTGTGGAAGGTTGAGGCCCATTTGCAAACCCCTTACAATTTTTTTTTTTCATATGATGTTTATATTGCACATTGAAAACAGATCATATTATTTTTTTAAGAAAACATCATAATAACATTAGATTACCGTAAAAACATGTGAGAAGTGCTTTTGCGATAGGGTGGTGTAAGAGAGAGGAAGAGGATTAGGGTTTGATTTGAATCATGCTGGGTTTAACCCATATAACATTCTGAATCTTTTATTTTTTATTAATTATTTTATATCATGGGATACCTATCACTCTGTTTTTGCACCACATCTATGGCAAGTATGATCTTCTTACTCACCGATGAGTAGGCAAGCATTGTCCATATTATAATGCACAAGATAAATATTATAAGTTTAGGCTTATGTAGCTTCATATTGTTTGAGGAAGAATACTGCCTCATTTATAACACTTAGAAAGAAAATAAAAGGAAAACAACCTATTTTTAGGTCAACTCCAAAAACTTGTGGTAACTTGAACTCTCTTCGAAATAGAAGAAGATACCATTAGACCAAAGATTTTTGTAATTTGGAGAAAAACACTAAAAGTAGGGGAAAAGGATTGTGGGGTAGCCAATTCCTTAATTAGGCTAGTAGTAAAGAAATAAAATGGAAGAATTTATAAGAAAAAGAACGATAACAATATGGTTTTAGTCTAGGCTCACTTTTTGCTCAAGATAAATTAGTATAAAAAAAAGTGCGACTTATTCCTTTTTTATAGTATAACATCACTTTTTATTACTTTTACAACTTTTCTTTTTCTTTTCTTTTTAAAAAAAATAAAATAAAATAAAAATAAAAATAAAAATAAATGAATAGTATAATTAACATGCTGACGGCTAATTACGACTAGGAAAAATATAGATTCTTTGGAATCGTGACAAAATTAGTATTAACTTTTTGCATTCTATAAGTCAAATCATGCACTACTTTGTCACTCTGCCTGACAGCAGACAGTGTTTTGTGTCTTTTGTGTACGGATCTAATGATTACTTGGATAGGAGAGGACTATGGGATAACATTAATCACCATGCATGTCTATTTAGTGACTCCCCGTGGCTTCTCCTTGGAGACTTCAATGTCATCTCTAATTTCCTTGAGAAATTTGGAGGCTCTCAAAGTTGGACATGTGCTATGACGGACTTCAATGACTACCTCCTACATTCTCAGCTGGATGATTTGAGGCACTTTGGGATTCATAATACATGGAACAATTGTAGCTTGGGCATGCCAATATTGCTGAGAAACTGGACAAAGCCCTATGTAATGAGAAATAGTCCGTTTATTTCCCTATGTCAAATGATAACTATCTCCCTCAAGGCCTTTATGATCACAGCCCTATCCTAATCAAATTGGGGACTCATTCTTCTAAAAGGATTCTTTTTAGGTATTTTAACTCTTGGGCTTCTAGTCCTCATTTTATTCCTGTAGTGGAGCTATATGGGCACAGATGTTTCGGGTGGTTCAGAAGTTAAAAGCTCTTAAAGGATTTTGAGGTAGAAATGTAAGGTGGAAATCTCTCAGGCCACTGCAATGGTTGAAATGGAAAATCAAAGCCTCTCTAACTATCAGCAATTATTGGATAACAACCCTATGGAGATTGTGTGATACCATCGGATTTTCACGCCGGAATACCCGAAGATATCAAAACAAATTGGCAATAAACGAACACAGAATACAAAAGGATAAATAAGCAAAGACAAAATCCTAAATTGAAGACTAAAATGATAAACCAAAATTTAAAATCCTCAGATTAAATTTCCATTGATTAATGAATCCTTTTGATACAACTAATCTCCAAAATAATACAACTCGGGAATCTATTTTATGTGGACCCCTAGAAAATCCAAACTGAATAAGTAACTGAAATAATGTGTACATCTAAAAAACTGAAACATAAACGAATATACTTAATAGAAGCGGAAGAATGAAGTAGACTAATCCTCCTCAGCACGAACAACCTCTACTTTTGACAAACACCTGAAAAATAATGGTGGGTCAAGCCCACAAATAAGTTCTACTCTACTACAATTCAAGCAGAGATCCAATACACGTAGACATCCTAGTCAATTCAACAATAACTAGTAGTCCATATATATATGTAAATACACACTATAAATACACGTAGACATATAGTGGGCATGAGTACCTAGACCTACCAGCGTACACAACTACACTATATCTAGCTACACATCCCTGACAATATACGCACCCTAACCATGATAGTGTAACTCAAGCTCATATCATAGCATCATAATCATATATATATAAATACATTAACCATTATATCCAGTATAAAGCAATCATCTATAATTAATCCTCTATAAATAATCCTCTACAACTAATCCTTTACAACTAATCCTCTATAATTAATCCTTTATGAGTAATCATCTATAAGTCATTCAACTTATTCAGCTGATCTGACTTGAATATAAGGAAGACTTAACATTTTAGTTAATACATTCCTATATACAAAAAAGGTAGGACTTAACTGATAAGTTAATATGTCCTTAGAATGTTACCATCATATATTGGTGCATTACATCACACAATCCATAATTGATGAAAATAAACATAATATTGCATCAATTTAAAACCAGATATGAGCATAATATAAATCAGGCATATATATGATCATATTATACTCACAATATATGACTAAAATTATATAAATACAACACGAGATCATGCTAAATTAAAATTAAACATTTATATCCTCCATCAACAACATATATGTATAATTAAAGTCCATGTTGTTCTTATCATTAGCATATTAATATTTAATTATGCATTCCAATCTTCCATGAAACTATTTAAATAGATTTAAGACATTAAAAAAAAGATTCATCACATGTAAGCATATACAGTATACAAAAATTCCAAAAACAGTTCCCCGTGCCAAATCGGTGGACCAAAGTACCAAATCGGTTGGTCGATGCAGCTATTTCGGTTGACTAAAATACCTAATTTGGTCGGCCGAAATACAACCTCTATCCCTCATTTCTGAGCCACTTCGGTCGACCGAAACACCAAACCGGTCTATCGAACCTCCGCGGCTGATCACCTTCTCCGACTCCGGCGACTCCGGCGACTCCGTCCTCCTCCGTTAAGGGTCTTAAAGCTATTGTTTCAAGTTCAGAACAACCCTAAACATTATTTAACATCCTTATGCATAAATTAAATAAATTTAAATCAAGTTTCATGCATTCAAAGATCAAATTAAATGAAATATATACACATACATATAAGGCACTGTAATTTATCTTTTTATTATGCATACATGATTGATTTGACCCATTAATGATCCTGGAATTTCCTGAGCATGTACAAAACACAGATTAAAGGGAAGGAGATAGAAGTAAAACTTGTCTTATGGGTTTTGAATAAAACCCAACTCATTCTTCTTCCTAGATTAATCTCTGTTTTTCGGTGACCCTTGGTTGTCGTCGAACCTCTCTGCTGCTTCATGCAAGACCCATGAACAATCTCCCTTCTTCCTCCTTTGTTTCGACATTAATCCTTGGCCGAACTCCCTCTTTCTCTCTCTCAGTTTTCTCTCTAAAACTCTCTGTATTCTCTTTGCCTCCACATAACATAAATATGGTTTTATAAACCTTTGGCAAACAATACACTTATATATACACACACACACACACACACACACACACACACACACACACACTACATACTAACCCTAATCCGCCTTCTAAGCCAACTTGTTAACTTAATGAAAAAGAAAAGAATTAAGGAAAATAATAATACAGATTGATATATATATATATATATATATATATATATATGACTATAGTAAATAATAATATTACTATTTATAATATTAATAAATATAAAATCCCTATATCCATATATACCTATATATGTATGTACCTCTATCCATGGGTAACATTCATATCCATTAATCCACCTATCCAAGTAGTCCATGTGACCCAGTTAATTGGTCCATTACTATTATCCATATCCATCAAAATAAAAATAAAACAAAATAAACTAAAATATCATTTAATTGCTAACAATTAATTTCAAATAAACACTTAGCACTTAAACAATTAGACACACATCATTTAGTACAAAAATTAAATAATTTAAAACACAATACCACACACCAATAAATACACATAAGCAACTAAGACAAATAAGCATATAATCATATAGTCATATAAGCACATAGCCACGTAAGCATATAAAATACAATAAAAGAAATAATTAAATCCCTTTTATATCCTTTTGAAAAGTAGGGATATTACATTCTTCCCCCTAACAAAAGGAATTATGTCTTTGGAATTCATGAAACTCTGAATTATTTTCTTTTAAATTCATTTCCATTTCTTGTGGATGCTGCCTCTATATATGGCTCCATTAAATTCCTAAACATCTAAGAAAAATCTGTGGTTCTATTTTTAAGAAACCCAAAAAAAAAACTTACCACACATAGGTTGTATCTAATAACAACTCAACCTTACCCAATTTTTAGTTAAAGGTAACGATCCCTATTCCTCAAAGTTCCATAGCATATATACATAAAACTCTGATGCACCCAACGCTAACTATTTGGTAATGTAAATCCATAGGCTACTGTCTTAATTGATAAACCAAATCTGCTAAAGTCAATAAACTAAATAAAAATTGACCATCCTTAAAAATTGCCTTGCTTCCTATATGGAAGACATTACGCGCAAACTATTTCCTGATAGAAAACTCTAGTATATGAGTTTGACCATTTCTAAAACCTACTGTTGCCTCCCAACCGCGCGCAAACCATTACAAAGGAGAGTATTTCTCTCCGACGTGTCTTTAAATGAAGTCAAGATCTGATTGTACAACCCTTGCTTCCATTACAAACCAACAAATAAGAGGTCTGCAATATGTAATATATAAAACCTCAAACGTTGTTACACCAACCTCCTTGTGCCAACATATCACATTCAAAATTTTAAGAAGTGAAGTAAATGTTTCCTATTATCTACGAAAACCTAGGATATATGCCTCAAGCATACCCTCTATGATCTAATTAAATTTTTCGATCAAACCCTCCGTCTAGAGGTATGAAACAAAGATGCTGCTCTAAAATTTTTATAAAGCTCATTCGAATAGTACTTTTCATCCACTATAATGGACATCCCCATGTTATAACACCACTATTATGGCAATGTAAAACTGATACAAAGCTCTAAAGTGAATACTACCTGAAGTTCTATCCACAAACGAACTTGCTCAATTCACCACTCTTAACCCATATGGAATCAAAATTCCAATGCAATGTTGATAATTCCTACATACAATCCACTCCTGATAGTCATACTCCCATTTTGATATAACAAGTGGAAAAAATCTCCAATGATATCTGATTATTAATTTTCCATGTTTCTAACAGGTGTTCCACTTAGAGGCAGTTACGTACTCGTCCCTCTCCATACCTAATCCTCAAAATCGTCATTGGATGTCTAGATGTAACATATAACTATCTGAATGCTCCGTGAATTTTTTTTTTTACGAATTTGACATCTCAGTCATTCCGACATCATTTGTATAACTTACTAATCCTCTTCCAATACCTGAAGCTCTATCTGAGTAAGGTAATGCCTCTTCTAGGGTTAGCTCCGATCTTCTAAGTTGATCTTCTTAATTTCCTTGGTAATAGTAAGTGTTATTAATACACAAGCTAAAAACGTCAACTGATAACTTAACAACTAACCAAAAGATTTAAATATTATATTGGTTGTTTAAAGCATCCACTTCCATATGCCCTTCCACTAAACATAATTTAATGCAAAGTGTGAATCACCACTTCGATGCATTTAAATCGTCTCGTAATCCGTTCTATTCGTATGAACTGATGTCTTACCAGTTCAAAATAAATAAGAATTAAGTTGATTTTATTTATCAGTTAACCAATATCCCAACCAGAATCCCGACCCTTGAGTAAAATCAGCAATCCCTCAACTAAATCCCTGGAAAATGCTCTCTCATTTCCACTTCAGTATAGGAAATGGCTGCAAGGATCCGATGATCTCTGTGGTCCATCTCGACTATCTAATAAATATTAGAATTAGAGACAAAATCACTATGTCCCTCCTCCTTCCTGTCCTCCATACATCTACATCATATTGTGAAACATCATATTTCCACCTGGATGAATAAAAAACTAAGAGTTGTGAACCTTAGTCCTTGCATCCTCCTTCCAATTTGTCTATAGAAAATACCATTTGCCTGGTACCACCAACTTTCATTTGCACCCATTGGTTAAATTGGAGCATCTTCAAAAGCTAACTCTGCAATTAGATCCATCCCCCACTGATCTGTGATAAACTTACTGATAATGAAAGTCAACTGGTAATTCTATTCATCAAAAGTCAACTAACTACAACTTTCCCATACACCGTGCACCTCTTCTTTATTTAGGTGATCGGTCTCACCATCATATCTTTGACACACCATGTTTCTTTAACGAAAGTAAGTGTCAATCAGACTTCTTGTCTAACTTCAAAAGAATATGGAACCTTTCCATTCTCTAAATAAGTCATAAATGTCCTAGCAATAGCTAATTGTTGAAAATTATGACTCAAAAAAAAATTCAATATTATTTATGTAGTGAAAAAACCTTGTTTCCTCCTCCATGTACAATAACAACAACTCCTCCTAATGACACGCTCTCGTGATTAAAATTCTTGATTAAGAATAGATTGATGAAGATTTATTCAATCTACTATCCTCAATCGGTGTCATTCCAATAAGTACCTAAACCAGTACGAAATCCTCCTTCTAACTTGGTGACAACTTTTGAAATTTCCAAGAAGATGTTCTGCAACTCCGACACCTCTAATAAACCATCATGGCGTTACAGTGGTCTTTATTTACCACAATCTTATGAATACCGAAATATTAATAACCCTCTTATCATGGCGTTGTAATATGATACAAATTTTTACCTAATGTACAGTATATCAAGCTAATCATACAAGATTATTTGACTTGTAGTGACAGTTTAACTATCCCATCCCGCATAACATACCATAATGATGCACGTCAAGGTCCAATAGATTGGCTAGCATTATGTATATCTACCAAATCCTATAACCATATGCTCACAATCCTAGCGAAAAATAGTGCTATTACTCCATGTTATTAAAAACAGTAGTTGGCTGATCACATACTTGTATCCCTAACTAAACCATATTCCAAATTTCGAATAATTAACGAAATTAAAAACACGTATGATAAACACAATAACACAAAATATACTCCTACTAAAGACATCGTTCTTTCTAGGGAACATCTCATCTGAAATCAACTTGCAAAATTGTTTCACACAATTTCCTTATATAGTTTTGTAGGTAATCCTTCAATCTCAAAACCTATCCATTAAACATAGCTTAAAAACAATATATTTTTGCCTAAGCAAATACCAAGGACTTAACCCTCAGCCTCTTTATACGTGGAATGCAAACCGGCTAACATGGCTTTACAAAGCAACTTTGAACGTCACAACATAATACTAATACTCTCTTGAATTTGATATAAAATCATAGGTTTCGTTCTGATAAGAACTCCATCAGATCCCTAAATTCCTGAAGAATACTGCTTATATATCTCTTTTAGAGATGATAAGAAAGTTTAGCTATAAGTAGATTGATTAATACCAATTCTACTAATAGCATTCACTATACTACTCTTAAATAAGATCACCCTCGCGCGATCATTCATTTTTAAGATTTAGTACCCTCTTGCTTGGATACCCTGAAATCTCCTCCATTAGGATCCTCTTCAGACTCCTCCACCTTGCTTGTCTCCTTTATGAGAAAAATTGAAATCATATTGGTCCCGATATGCGGTGACCTAAAATACACACTTAAATCCTTCCTTGGCTTGTGCTTTAAAGTAGCGCTAACCAGAACTAAACCTTCGATCCCTAATTCTGCCTTCTGGTACGAAATTGATAACGTACTCCTTTACTTCATTAGGTCTTTATCACTTTTGCCTTGGACCCCATCCTCTTCCTAGTGCCAACCATCCTGTGACTACAAAATATAATTCACATTAGCTCCTCTTAACGAATCGTAACTAGAGTACAACGAATCCTAATATGGGCTCTAAGTTTTAAGAGATGCAACGCGGAAGTTATATAACGAAAGACACTCCTAAGGACACTTGAACCTGGAGTGCTCTGACACCAACTGTGATACCCCCGGATTTCCGAATGAGGGTTGGCCAGGCCCACGCCCGAATACCCAAATATATCAAAATAAATCGGCAATAAACGAACACAGAATACAAAAGGATAAATAAGAAAAGATAAAATGTTGAATTGAAAACTAAAATAATAAACCAATATTTAAAATTCTCAGAATAAATTTCCATTGATTAATAAATCCTTTTGATACAACTAATCCTCCAAAATAATACAACTCGGGAATCCATATTATGTGTACCCCTAGAAAATCCAAACTGAAATAATGTCTACGTTTGAAAACTGAAACATAAATGAATCTACTAAATAGAAGCAGAAGAATGAAGTAGACTAATCCCTGCTCAGCACGAACAACCTCTACTTCTGACGAACACCTGAAAAATAATGATAAGTTAGGCTTACAAATAAGTTCTACTCTACTACAGTCCAAGCAGAGATCAAATACACGTATACATCTTAGTCAACCCAACAATAACTAGTAGTCCGTATATATATATAAATACACACTATAGGAACTTCACTAGACTATAGAGTTGTCTCAACCTGAATAGTAGACAACATGCAAAGCGCACATATAGTGGGCATGAGTACCTAGACTTACCAGGGTATATAATTAAAATATATCTAGCTACACATCCCTGACAGTATACGCACCCTAACCATGATCTTGAGACTCATGCTTATATCATGGCATCATAATCATATATATATATATAAATACATTAACCATTCTATCCAGCATAAAGCAATCCTCTATAATTAATCCTTCACAAATAATCCTCTATAATTAATCATCTACAAATAATCCTCTGTAATTAATCCTCTATAAGTAATCCTCTATAAGTCATTTAACTTGTTCAGCTGATCTGACTTGAATATAAGGAGGACTTAACATTTTAGTTAATATATTCCCTATACAAAATAGGTAGGATTTAACTGATAAGTTAATCTGTCCCTAGAATGTCACCATCTTATATTGGTGCATTACATCACACAATCCATAATTGATGAAAATAAACATAATATTACATCAATTTAAATCCAGAGATGAACATCATATAAATGAGGCATATTTATGATCATATTATACTAACAATATATGACTAAAATCAAATACATACAACACGGGATCTTGCTAAATTAAAATTAAGCATTTATATCTTCCATCAACAACATATATGTATAATTAAAGTCCATGTTGTTTTTATCATTAGCATATTAATATTTAATTATGCATTCCAATCCTCCATAAATCTATTTAAACAGATTTAAGACATTTAAAAACAGATTCATCAAATGTAAGCATATACATTATGTAAAAATTCCAAAAAGCAGTACCTAGTGCCAAACCGGTCTACCGAAGTACCAAACCTGTCAGCCGATACAGCTATTTCAGTCGACCGAAATACAACCTCTATCCCTCATTGTTGAGCCACTTTAGTCGACCGAAACACCAAACCGGTCAACCGAACCTCCGTAGCTGATCACCTTTCTGACTCCGGCAACTCCATCCCCCTCCTTTAAGGGTTCTAAGGCTACTATTTTAAGTTTAGAACAACCCTAAACATTATTTAACATCCTTATACATAAATTAAATAAATTTAAATCAAGTTTCATGCATTCAAAGATCAAACTAAATCAAACATATACACATACATATAAGGCACTACAATTTGTCTTTTTATTATGCATACATGATTGATTTTACCCATTAATGATCCTGGAATTTCCTAGGCATGTACAGAACACAGATCAAAGGGAAGGAGATAGAAGTAAAACTTGCCTTACGGGTTTTGAATAAAACCCAACTCCTTCTTCTTCCCAGATTAATCTTTGTTTTTTGGCGACCCTTGGTTGTAGACGAACCTCTCTGCTACTTCATGCTAGACCCACGAGCAACCTCCCTTCTTCCTCCTTTAGTTCGGCATTAATCCTTGGCCGAACTCTCTGTTTCTCTCTCTCAGTTTTCTCTCTAAAACTCTCTGTATTATCTCTGCCTCCACATAACGTGAATAGGGCTTTATAAATCCTTTGGTAGATAATACACTTATATATATATACACACACTACATACTAACCCTAATCCTTCTTCTAATCCAACTTGTTAAATTAATGAATAAGAAAAGAATTAAGGGAAATAATAATACATATTCATATATATATATATATATATATATATTTAAGCCAATTCTACACGTCCCATAAATTTCAAATATATATATATATATATATATATATATATAATATATATATATATATTCATAATATATAATTTATAAATATTTTTATATATGACTATAGTAAATAATAATATTACTATTTATAATATTAATAAATATAAATCCCTATATCCATATATACCCATATATATATGTACCTCTATCCATGGGTAACATTCATATCCATTAATCCACCTATCCAAGTAGTCCATGTGACCTAGTTGATTGATCCATTACTACTATCCATATCCATCAAAATAAAAATAAAACAAAATAAACTAAAACACCATTTAATTGCAAACAATTAATTTTAAATAAACACTTAGCACTTAAACAATTAGACACACATCATTTAGTACAAAAATTAAATAATTTAAAACACAATACCACACACCAATTAATACACATAAGCAACTAAAATAAATAAGCATATAATCATATAGCCATATAAGCACATAGCCACGTAAGCACATAAAATACAATAAAACAAATAATTAAATCCCTTTTATATCCTTTTCAAAACTAGGGATATTACACATTGATCTCAAGCTGCAAGAGAAAGACCTTATTCAACAGTACATAAGGCTCTCTTTCACTGAGGAAAGCAAAAATAAAGGGTGAAGTGGCTTGAGGAGGGGATAGTAACACTACATTCTTCTTCAAAACTTTCAACTCCAAAACCAATAGGAGAAAGATCACTACACTCATTACTGACTTTGGAGGCTCTATTGATATAGAGAGTCTGGTAAAGAATGTGGTAGTATCTCATTTTCTTCATCTTTTAGGGAGCTCTCTGCCACATTACCCTGGAAGACACATCTTATAAGCTCACATTAATAAGGTTGTGCCTCTCCACATTCTACCACTGTTGAACTCTATCCCTAGAGATGTAGAAATCCAAACTTGTTTCCACTCACTCACCAAGAGCAAATCTTTAGGGCCTGATGGGTTTAATGCACACTTTACCATGCATGGTCTATTGTGGGAAGGGATGTCACATCTGTAATTAGAGACTTTTTTGTCAATGGAAGAACATATGCTTAAGGAGGTCAATAATTTCTGTATTGTATTGGTACCAAAGATTCCCAATCCATCTACTATGAATGACTACAGGCCTATCTCCAGTTATAACACAATTTACCAGCTTAGTTATTAGCTAACAAACTCAAATTGGTTCTGCCTTATATGATTGATCCTTACCAGAATGCCTTTGTCTAAGGTAAACATATTGGAGACAATGTGATGCTTTCTCAAAAGCTTTTACAGGGGTACCACAAGTACTTTAGGCCACCTAAGTGTGTTATTAAGGTTGATTTAAAGAAGGGTTTTGATTCAGTAGGCTGGGAGTTCATGTTGGACGTTCTTCTACTATTTGGTTTCCCATCTTCCTTCATTGGGTGGATCAAAGCATGTATTACCACTCCAGCATTCACAGTTTCACTCAATAGGGAATTCATTGGTATCTGCGCTACTTTTTGTCCTAGCAATGGAGGTGCTAACATCAAACATTACCAGATTTATTGCTGAAAGACCCTCATTCAGGTATCACTCTAGATGCAAGAAGCTAACTATTTCTCATTTGATATTTGCGGATGATCTTCTACTATTCTATCATGGCGATATCTTATCAATTTCTATTCTAAAGTAGGCATTGAATTATTTCACTACTATCTTTGGTCTATGCATAAATAGTACAAAGAGTGTTTTCTTCACCTCAGGGATTGATATAGATTTGACTAATGATATCAAGACCCTACGTGGGTTTAAGTGTGGTGAACTACCTATTAAATACCTTGGAGTACCCCTAATCTCCTCAAGACTCAAAGCAGTTGATTGTAGAGGGTTAGTGGAGAAGATCACTAGCAGAGTGGCTCACTGGCCATCCAATTTTCTCTCTTATGCAGGAAAAATCTAGCTTATTTAATCGGTCTTGTTTAGTATACTGAACTACTGGTCATCCTTATTTATCTTACCTATGTTAGTCATCACAGAGGTTAACAACATCTTGAGGAATTTCCTATGGTTAGGAACTAGTTGAATATAAGCACACAGGGGCTAAGATCATGATAAGTGCTCAAATGTGATGCATTTTAGCACCTAAGCTAGGGTATTTTAGTCCATTCATCTATCTTACTTTCATGTCTTAGATACTTATTTGTGTTTTTGCCTATTTCAGGTTAATAAAGTTCAAACAGGCTAATAAGAACCATTTAGCTCAATTTTGGAGCTAAGGAACAAAGTTGGAAAGAAGCTAAGAAAAATGCACCAAGAGAAATTCGATCGATCGAAGGGGAGTCCTGATCGATCGAAGCAGTCTACAATCGATCGAAATGAGGCGGTGCCAGCTCAGCTAATTAGATAAAGCTTGGAAGATATTTTAGAGCCATGTTAGCTTCGATCGATTGAAGCTAAGTGTCCGATCGATCAAAAAGCTTCGATCAATCGAAATGCCAGCTAGCAGCGAGCTGTCTAATTCCCGAGCGCGCTGATTTCTACCTAACTTGTGTAGCTGTGAATTTTCTCCAATCATAGGCTGTAATTCTGACTTGGTCCTTACTCAAAGGAGTGTGTAATTGATTTATTGAACATTATTGTAAAAGATCATATAGAGATATTACAAATTTGTAGAAAAATAATTTTTCTCTCTCTAAAACTAGGGTTTTGAGAAGAAAGCAAAGATTAAGATGATGATGCCAACCTCCAAGCTAGCCTTTGAGGGTTCCATGTCCACTACAATGAGTGGCTAAATCCTTCTCTTGGGGCTAGAGATAGCCCCTAGGCTTGCTTCTCAAACCTAGCTCTTGTGTATTTTTGGGGATATTAGTTGTAATAGATGTTTTGACCATGAATAAATATAGATCTTGTAATTTCTACTTGATTTGTATGAATTAATGCTTTCAATTGATCATTTGGCTCTAGTTATATGTCTATGTATGCTAGAATTGATGTTCATGTTTTTATCTCTAGATTTAATGAAGTTGATGCATGTCTATGTGTGTTGATGATGTTAATCTAGTAATGGTCAAGGCATGGTGCTTAATGGAACACTCTTGTGATTTATTTGATGGTTCGCATATTTGATGGTTCACACATGTTTCTTGATGGATTGTATGATATATCTAGTTTAATTAGTTTAATTTCATGTCTCTAGCCTAGATATAGTGTAATTACTTTAATTTCTTAAGTAGGTGAACAATTCATTCTTGTTTCTTGATGTTCCATACTTGTGATTGTAAAGAGTGTATGTCTCTAGATATTTGTGTGTTCATTAATTATGGTTTAATTGAATGGATATTGGTCTTATTTGATAAGTTATGCTTTTCATTCAAATTGGCTAGACAATCTATACTTATTTGCCATCCATGCTTAGTTTCAATTGATGTCATACACACACAAGTTACAATTTAAATTTTCCAAATAATGTATAATTGCTAGTGTTTGATGAAATGAAGCTTAGTGGTGACTCTAAGCCCTAAGACCTCTCTCCTATATATTTTCCCTATTTTCTAGATCGCTATTTACTTGCATTAATTTTAATTACATTGTAGTTTAATTAAACACTCACCAACCATCTTTGATCACTCAACCTACTAATCTGACATTAATTTCCATCACAAATACACCTCCTTTCCTGTGGGACGATCCCTACTCATTCTAGCTATATTTTTAGTTGGAAGTGGTAGTGGAATTCTATAAATTTAAACTTAGCCACACTACACACTTCATTGCATGCAATTTGGTGCATTAGCACGACACACACCAAGTTTTGGCGCCGTTGCCGGGGATTGGCACCATCGTATTTGGGAATTAATTAGGAATTAGTACTCTTTTGATCTTATCTTTATTTTTATTTTATTTTGGTTACTTATTGTGTTTGTTCTTCATTGGCTAGGTGAATTGAGCCAAGAGGGTGAAGTAAAAGGATTCTAGATCAAAGAAGCAAGCAAGCCAAACAAAGCTAAGCAAGAGTATAAAAAGCTCAAAAATTAAAATAAAAAAAAAAATTACAAAGCAAAGCAAGGCAAAGAAAGAGTTGAAAAATCATTTGAAGTTGCTTAAAGACCTTTTGTGAGCTTCTCTAAACTCTATCTCTAGTTAAATCGTGAGCCCGCGTGGAGGCAGGTCTTTATTTTCTTAGATAAATCGTTAGCCTGCGTGGAGGCAATTTAATTTTTCTTGCATATTGTTCAAAGCATGGGAGTATGGGATCATTGTATGTGGAGGATTGTTGATTATTGATTTGTTGCGGAGGAGAAGTGATTGCTACTTACTTGTTGTTTGTTTTTGTTTTATTTGTGCATGCATGGTCGTAGATCGTTAAATCCTACTCTTGTCCCACTTAATTTGAATCTTGAATCCATTGTTCGTAATTCTAAGGGAAGGGGTAATTCTAGTCAATCCATTTCATCAATGGAAGACATCAATGAGGACCGTGTGGAGGACTTTGGTCACATAGACCAACAAGGCATCCTTCACGCTAATGTGCATCATGACAATATTCAAGTACCATTGGGTATGCCAAGACCTTTCATTCTACCACAACAACAAGGCCATGATCCTTTGGGAATGCCTCAACCAATTTTTGCTCCACAACCTCCCATTATTCAAGGCAATCAAGGTGCTTATATAGCACCACCGGTTGTGAATCTTCCTCTTGCTTTGCGTGATCATTATGTGCCAAATGAATATAATGCACCTACATGCATTCAATTGCCCCTATTTAAAGCACAACACTATGAAATTAAACCGCAAACTATTCAAATGCTTCATAACTATCATGGACTTCCAAGTGAAGAACCTTACAAGCATTTGGATGAGTTTCTTAAAGTATGCTCCACCATGAAATACACAGACATGCCAGATGATATTTTGAGATTAAAACTTTTCCCTTTCACCCTTAAAGATAAGGCAAAATATTGGTTCAACAATCTTATGCCTTTTTCGATAACTTCTTGGGCAGAAATGCATCAAGGGTTCTTGAAAAAGTACTATCCAGTTTCAAAGACCAATGCAATGAGAACTTCAATTAGAGAATTTTCTCTAGGGGATGGGGAATTGTGTCATGAGGTATGGGAAAGATTTAATGATTTGCTTAGGAAGTGTCCATATCATGACATGCCTAAATGGCAATTAGTTCAATACTTCTTTGAAAAAATTTCGGATAATCTTAAGGGTATGGTTGATACATCTATGGGTAGTTCTTATCTTGATAAGCATGAAAATGATGTTTGACGTCTTTATGAAAGCATGAGTAAGAATTCAATGCATCAATCTTTGTCATCTAAAAATGGTAGAAATCTAGGTGGAAGGAAGAATGTCGGCTTATATCAAGTTGACAATTCCAATGACATAGCCGCTGAAGTCAAGTCTTTATCTTAAAAGTTTGATCAATTTTTGATCAACCAAAATTCGGTGAATCAAGTGTCTTCCTCCCCTAATCATGTTCGTCATCCATCTAATGAATCATGCATGACTTGTTCTAGTGTCTTACATTCTACTTCCAATTGTCCCCATGGACATGTGCAAAGTGAGCACCATGAACAAGTTAATGTCGTATTTGTTAGCCAATGGAATAATCCCTATGGCACACATTATAATCCCGGGTGGAGGAACCATCCAAACTTCTATTGGAAAAGCCAAGAGGAAGGCTCAAACCCTCCCCAAGGTGGTTTTTAAGGCAAGTATGTTCCGCCCCCAATGTAAAGCCAAGGTTATAGATCATCTTTTCAATCATCACATGGAAATCAATTTTCTAACTCTCATTTTCCTAATCAATCATCTTACTCTTAAGGAAATTCTAGGAGTCCCGCTTTTGAGGAAAAGGTGTTGACCGCTTTGGGTACTTTGGAGGCAAATACCAAATTGCTTCATTCTCATTCCCAATCTATTACAAAGCTAGAAACCTAAGTTAGGCAAATAGCAAACACATTGAATGCTAGGGAAAAAAGGAAAATGTCTTTGAATCCACCAAAGCAACAATTTGTTATGGAGACCAATTCCTCATCGGAAAGTCCCATAATTGAGCATGTCAATGCGGTGACGACCTTGAGAAATGGAAAAATTGTTGACAATCAAGTTGGAGTTTACAATGAAGAGAGTGAACCGGTGCAACCAAAAATTGACACCCGTCCCGTTTTACATCGTATTCCTCCTTCATTGTATGTGCATAAACCCTTTGTTGAAAAAGTTTGGAAAGATGATTTGAAAAATTCTTGTGTTAGAAGTGATTCTCAAAAAGATTTTGAAAAAGATTTTGAGCCAAAAGCTCCATTTTTGGATGCCTTAAAAGGATCCATTTCTCTTGAATAGCAAAAGACCAAGCCAATGAAATAATTGAAATGTTTAGGCAAGTGAAGATAAATCTTCCTCTCGTGGATGCAATTAAACAAATTCTAGCTTATGCCAAATTCTTGAAAGATCTTTACACCCAAAAGGGGAAGAACAAAAGCCAAGCACCAAAGAAAGTTGTCTTGACCGAGCAAGTAAGCTCCATTTTGTAATACAGTACTCTTCCAAAATTTAAGGACCCTGGTTCACCTACTACTTCTTGCATTATTGGTGACTATGTCATTAACCGGGCTCTTCAAGATTTAGGAGCAAGTATTAACCTTCTTCCATATTCGGTGTATGTTTAATTGGGCTTAGGAGACTTAAAACCAACGTCGGTAGTTTTGCAACTAGCCGACTGATCCATCAAAAAGCCCCAGGGTATTATTGAAGATGTGTTGATTAAAATTGATAAATTCTTTTTCCCAGTCGATTTCGTTGTCATTGACATAGAACCGGTCCCAAATCCCAAGAGCCAAATTCCCGTTATCCTTAGTTGTCCCTTCTTGGCAACCGCAAATGCCAACATCAATTATAGGATGGGGATAATGAAAATTTCATTTAGGTATATAAAGGTGAAATTGAACATATTTAATCCGACCCCGAGTCCAATGGATAAGCATGAAGAAGTGTGTGTTGTGGAAAAGTGTTTTGAAAATGAATTTGAAAAAGTTGAGTCTTTACATGGCAATGAAATTTCCAAAGGTTTACCTTCTAAAATGACTCCAAAGAAAAAAAAATTGAAACCAAGTGTTGAAAGGGTATGAAAGCCCAAGAGTTGCATTGACAAAGGACCATCAATCTCCTTTGAATCAAATCTAACAAGTTCTTTAGGGAACAATTTGTTGGGTAGGATTTAAAATGCCATCCACCCCACCAAGGAGGGGATGCACAACAAGATTTTTGATCCGGGCTAAAAGAGCCCAACGTCTTGCTAGAGACGTTAAAGACTAGTGTATTCTGTAGGGTTTGACAACCCTATTCCTCCCTCATTTCTATTGTTCTATGTTTATGCATCGTCTAGATATGAGTTAAATTAAAAACTCTGGCTTACGGGCTATTTCCTGCATTTTAAGTACTGCCAGTGAGGTTTCGATCAATCAAGCTTTGGCAGTTCAGTTTCCTTATTTTATTTTTATTGTTTTTATTTTATTTTTATTTCTATTTCCCCCCCCCCCCCCCCTTCTATTTTCTTTCCTTCTTTTTCTTTTCCCCTTTCTTTTTCTATTTTTCTTTTTCTCCCTTCCTATTCATCATCTCCCTCACACTAACCCTAACCCTCACCTCTCTCACCGAATCACTCTCTCTCTCAAACCCTCTCAATCCCTCTCTCTCTCATTCTCCCTCACTCTCTATCCCCATTGCCGAACCACCACCTCTTTCTCTTTAACTGGTGACTTCCCCATCGCTCAAGCCACCGCCGCCACACCTCCATAAGAGCCGGCGAAGAACCTTTTGGCCGCAGCCAAGCTTCTCCTCTTTCTACTCTCTCCATTTCTCTTTATCTCCCCTAGTTTTATCATCTCCGGCCAATTTAGGCTAAGGAGGTCGAACCAAACTCCGGCGAGCTTCTGCAGATTCCGGCGAACCTCCGGCCATCTTCTCCAACTTTGGCAAGGTTGAAAGATCTCCCGTTCCATTCCCAATCTCTTCCTCTACTCTTCTCTACTCTCTGAGTTGTTGGGTGAGTTCCAACTTTTTAAATTTTCATTTTTGTATCAATTTATTTTTATTTTTATGTTGTTTCAATTTTTATTTCTTTCTATTTTTACATTTAAGTTTTGCATTTTAATTATCATTTTGTAAATACTCTTGTATATATAAAAATTGAAAACAAATTAAAAATTGAAAACAACAAAAACAAATAAAAATAAAAGTGAAAAATAACAAAACAAAATAAATTTTTTGTTGAAAATTGTTGCTAAAAAAAATTGGAACATTTGAATTGGATTTGCCCCTGAAATTTTGCTTAAATGGTGATGCATTTACATTGAGAATGGAGAATGGTCTTTAAAAGAATTGAATTCCTTTGATGGTGAACTTTGTTTGACACTAGTGAATTAGATTTTTAATCTTGTTATGGTGAATTGTGACATGGAAATTAAAATTGCAATTGGAATGACATGGAATGTGGTTGGTGTAGTTTTTAGAAGGAGGATGGACAAATTTTATTGGTTTTGTGGATTGATTGTGGGCGGTGTCCCTTGTTTGATGTTGAGATTGGTTGTTGATTGTTTTAAATGATAAATATATGCTATTTGATATGTTTGAAAAAATAATTTGGATGTCCATTTTTTAGGGGTAACAATGCCGGATTTTCAAAAAAAAAAAAAATTGAACTTTGATTTTATAATCCAAAAAGGCATGTGGTTTGATTCTTAGACTTTGAGATGGAATTTGAAAAGAATTTTAAAAGTTGATTTTGGATTGAAAAGAAAGAAATTTTTAACTTGTTTTCAACATTGAGATGTTGATGTTGAATTTCAAATGGCATTAAAAGTTTGAATTGTTGTGAGCATAGTTCCACCTTCTCTCATTTTCTTGAATGTGAAATACATGGATGTGTTTTAAGTTATCTAAATTGATTGCAAGCATGACTTGATTTGATTTTGTTCTTTTGAATTGAAAATGATAAGTCTTGTCTTCAATGAATTAAATGTTTCAAATGGACCTCTTTGAAAAGTTTTGATTGGGTTGAGTGCAATATTTTGGTAAAATGAGCTTTCATTGTTAAAATGCTTCGTGATCATACTTGTTGGGTTTCAAATGTTTAAAAAGGGATATTTTTGAACTTTGTTCGAAAACTGTGAAGTTGAGTTACATGATTCCTTTTATTATTGTTCATTCATTGTATGATTCTTGTCATAAAGTTTTTTTACAATGCAATTGAATGTCTTGACCCCAAAGTTTTCAAAAATTCCAATTTTGCCCCAAAAGTGTTGAGAAATTCCCAAGTTAACCAAAATGCCCTTCTTTGAATTGAAGCTTGTTCCATTTGATTCCTTTGCATCCATTTGAAAATGCTAAGTACCTTTGAACCTGTTTGTGATATAACTCTTGATTCTTGCCATGTTAGGGTATAAATGCCTCTTGACCTTCCTTATCATGATTCTTGATCCTCTTTTGTAAACTGAGTTGAATTGCCATTCCAACCCATCAGTTTGAAGTCAATTAATTCCATTGTTGCTTAAATGACCTTGAAACTTGTCTAATGTGATCTCTTTTGAATAATTGTGTGCCCTTGGAATAATTGCAATATTTTGCTTATATATACACCATTTTGCACACACTTGTATCACATTGACAGTTTTGAGATTTTCTATACATCTTTTCAGCCTGTTGTCTTGGATTGACCTTTGAATAAGTGTGGGGGTGTTATGGATTTTTGAGTTGCAATGCATGATTTGGATATTGTATCTGTTCTTTGGCCTTAGTATTGATTCTTGCATTTACTTAAGATTTTGAAATGAAGTTTGAACCAAGTTAGGACTGTGCCTGCTTGATATTGATGTTTATTGGTTTACCTACCATTGTCTTGATATCTTACACTTCTGATTTATTCTTGGTGACCGAGGTTCTTTCCGGCCCAGATTCTGACTTCCAGATGGTAAACTTCTTGTATTCTCCGTATTTAACCATTCTCTGCTTCATTTAAGCATATAGAGGAAGTCCAAGCCATGAGTGATCATAGGGTGTTGATGTTGTTGCATTGCATACAAGATATTTCTTTGTCTGGAGTTGTTGATTCTATGTGCATCATTTTGATATATGCCATTTAGCTGCATACCATGTCCAGGATTCATTCTTGAACTTGCTTGTCATAACATGCCTAGGATTGTAGTGTTTTGCAACCATGCATTTTGCTTAGTCTTTATTACATGACATGCTTGTTTCTTGAGTCCTATGTTAACAGTTTCCATGCCTTTATGCTCCTTGTTATCCTGTTTACTGTATCTGATCTTCACTATTGCACTTGTAGACATTCTTGCTTAGGAATTGATATGATGTCATCCTAGGATCTACTTATCATATCTTTGCAACATCTACTTAAGTTTTAGGTTTGTGAATACACGTTGCATTATTTATGCACATCATAGCCTATACTTGTCCTGTTGATCATTTTTCTACTCCAAATGTTCCATATGTGACTTTTCTGCCCTTTATGCCATTATTGCCTATCTGCTTTATTTTGTTTAACTGAGGCATATCGAATGATGATCTTGAAGCTTTCCTAATCACTTCTTGCATAAGTATGATCCTATTTATCTATTTGCCATTTCTATCTGTTTCACGCATGCTTTGTGCTCTCTTATCAGTTGCTTACATTATTCTCTACTTGTGCACTGATTTATATTTGTGTTTTTGCAGATGTAGCGTAAAAGAAAAACTCTTGCTAAGAAGCGAGTTCACAGAGTTCTACAGCCTCCATCTCCAGTTGCAGAGTCTTCATTTTCTTTATCTTCGACATCAGTCCAATCTGAGCCATCTGCCATGGATGCCGAGCATGCTATTATTCGAAAGGTCCCTGCTGAGTCTTACGCCAGTAAGACACAGGAGACTGAGTACAGATTTGATAGAGACCTATTCTCGACTTTGGACTAGACCAAGTGGTCTTATGATGAGCTAATGAGGTAGGGCATTGATGCTATTATGACTCCAACAGACACAGTCGTCTACCCCCAATTGGTTGCTCTGTTCTACCAGTGCCTCCAGATGGATGAGGATGATACACTTTTCTTACACACTACCATTGATGGCCAGGAGATTGATATTTCTATCCCGGCCATAGCTGCTACCAATCAATGCCCCCACACTTCTCCACTGGCTGATGATACTCTGGAGCCTATGTACCCTACATATCCACCGTTTCCCACTGAGTTGACCATTGTAGCTACATTATCTCCACAGGTAGTATATGAGGGACACACTTTTACAGACCGGGTTGAGATTGATCCTCGGTATTGGTTCGTTGATTCAGTGTTGCACCTCAATGCATTCCCTACAGGTCATGGCATTCAGAGGCGAGAGGGGATATTTCAGGCTTTATACTGTTTAGATCAGGGGTATTAGATCTCTGTTCCTGCGCTTATATAGGAGCTTATGCATAAGTTTTGGAAAAACTTGCATCACATGCACAACACTATTGCAGAGACCTGGCCTTTACGATTTGGCCATTTGATTACACGGCGGCATCTAAACCAAGGGTATCAGTTTGACCCTGAGAAGATTTTAGAGCCTGATACAGGGCGATCCAAGAAAGCCTATGATCTGGCTCGGTAGAATAAGACCTTCAATTCATGCTGCAAGAACAGAGCCAGCAGTGATATGAAGAGACTTTAGGCACAACAGCAGAGGCAACCACAACAGATGATACTCCAGATGATGATACAGTAAACAGATCTCCCCCCAGACAAAGACGTCGTATTACCACTTCAGGTTTCTACCTCCCAGCTAGATGTACCTGGTGCATCTCAGTAGACTGGCCCTTCACATACCCCTCCTACTGAAACGACATCCCATACTAACACTGATTCTAGCTACAGATCAGAGGTAGCTTAGTTGCATATAGATTTCATATCTTTCAGAGCTGATATGACTGGGCAGCACGATGATGTCATGAAGAGGTACGATGATTTGGTAAGGAGACATGACGACCTGGTGGGGAGACACGATGATTTAGCTCACCGATCTGATGAATTGTGACCAGATGTAGCTGAGGTGAGACGCGAGCTAGGCGCACTGCACACTAACCTTATAGATTCTCTCACTTGCCATAGTACAGAGATGTCAACCATGCTGTAGCATATTGCAGACATGATTACTCCAGATCCTACCGTCTGATTCCGTTTTCTCTCTCTCCTACTCATTACCTATCTCATATCTGCACTACTATGACTGTGATATTTCTACACCATCTTAACAATTGTACTGGTTTTGGATATTATTTGGATATTTATTTTGATATTATTTAGATGTTTCAGATATTTTTGGATATTATTTCTTCAATTGCATTGATATGATTTGTCGATAATTGATCTTGCACTTATATTTTATATATGGATTTTTGGATCCTTGATATCAGTTTTGGATATTATGAGCTTTACATTGCTAGATACCATAATTTTTGCCAAGTTTTTATTTCACTTCTCAGCTATATCAATGATGCATATATTTTTACAGTTGTTAGTACATTTTCAAACAGGTTTTCAGAATCTAAGTTTAGGGGTGTGCCTTCCAAAGCTCAGCTTCCGTTACCGGGTCCCTTGTGCTTCACCTATTTGGCATACTCTTTCCATTATCTGTTACTTCTTTGCACATTGAGGACAATCCACAGATTAAGTTTAGAGGTATATTTGCATACTTTACATGTCACACTTACTTTCTATGCATGTGATATGATTTGAGAGTCTTGGGCTATGATTTTGATCTTTTAAGGACCATGATACTTAGAATTTAAAAATTGATTGTCTTGAGATTCCAATACTCCTTGTATGCCTTGTAGATGCCATTTAGGAGTAAATTTTTCGAAAAATTGATATCTTGTTTGCATTTGTGGTCCACATCATCCTGATTTTGTGATTGTTTTGAGATTCACTCTAGGATTCTACACTAGCACAGGTGCATACCAACATTCATTCGTGGGGTACATGCTTTGTTGATTATTGAATTGGTTATATCCCAATTGAGCTTGTAGTGCATTGAAAGTTTTCATCTTGACAAAAGTGGATAACAATCCCTTTTCATTGAGTATTCGGGATTCTAGCCTCATTAAACACTAAATTTCTTGCGCCGAAAGGTGGAGGGCCCAAACTCTAGGTTAATAATTGAATTGGAAAACAAAAATGAGGACTTCTCCCAAAAGGTGAGAAGTGGGAAATGATTAGATGGAGGTTGTTTTGATTTATAGCTGAGTTGATTTGAGCTTGTAAGTCCTTAGGGGTGTTTAAACACCTAATGCCCTAAAGCTGTCTGGTTTGGGAGTCATTGACCTAACGCTCGATCTCATAGATCACTAGAAAGCTTAATAGATCAACACATTGCACCATGCTTCCATCTTTGATCCTCTAGGATAGTGATTAAAAAAAATTAAAAACAAATCGAGTGAAAAGAATAAGCACACCTAGATGAATAAAGCTTTAATAAAAGGTTCACTCTTTGTTTTGATGATCGAGACTAGATTTGTGTGCTAGTTTGAGGATAAGGATGTGATCATATTTTTAGTTGGCTTAGATAGCAACATATTTTATGCCGGTCCACTTAAAAAGATCCTAGAGTTGTTTTGATTTGCATGATCATTTTCTTCATATGTGAAAGACCATATTTGCTTGCTTGATGTTGAGATTTTGGGAGATTACTTGGAAAGGCTTGAAAATTTGCATACTTGAGGTAGTTTTCTACCAATGCTTGTTTTGTATATTGGTTCCTCTTTAGTGAAAAAGAGCTCAATGTGTGTGGGTATCATTTCTGAAAACCCTCACGAGACTTCACTCGTCCACTAGGGGTAACCTAGGGGTTTAAAAGGCTTGTTACATACGCTAAATGCAATCGTGTTCCCAACAAAAGTGGCGTTATCCTTTTATTATTTTCTAGTTCATAGTTGCTTAGTTGTTTATTTCTTTATTTTCCTTCTAGTTCATTGCTAGGGACTAGCAATATCTAAGTTTGTGGATGTGATGAGTGCTCAAATGTGACGCATTTTAGCATCTAAGATAGGGTATTTTAGTCCATTCATCTATCTTACATTCATGTCTTAGATACTTATTTGTGTTTTAACCTATTTTAGGTTAATAAAGTTCAAACATGCTAACAAGATCCATTTAGCTCAATTTTGGAGTTAAGGAACAAAGTTTGAAAAAATCCAAGAAAAATGCACCAGGAGAACTTCGATCAATCAAAGGGGAGTCCCGATTGATCGAAGGAGTCTACAATCGATCGAAAAGAGGCGGTGCCAGCTCGGCCAATTGGATAAAGACTGGAAGATATTTTTGAGCCACGTTAGCTTCAATCGATCGAAGCTAAGTGTTTGATCGATTAAAATGCCTACTGGCAGTAAGCTGTCTAATTCCCAAGCGCGCCGATTTTTGCCTGTAATATCCCGCATTTTAAAAGGATAGTCTTAGTATTTTAATTAACTGTTTTATTTCTTTTTTATTTAATTATTTGCTTATCATTTAATTGTTTAATTGTTTTATGTAATGGAATTTATTTAATTGAATTATTTGTTTTCATTAATGTATGCTTATGTGGAAATTTATTTATTTGGTTTTCATAAATTGTTTAATTAGGTGATGAGGTTAATTTTTTCTTAATAGTGTTAAATTAGGATTAGTCTTTAGTAATTATGTAGTATATAGTTTAGGGTTTTATATTCTTTTATGAAATCACGTGGTGGCCGACTAGGTATATTTTTATTTTAGTTTTCCGTCTCTTAATATAACTAGAATTAGGTTTTTGGTTGAAGCCTATTTATATAACAATATACGTCTGCCAAGGGTGAAACAAAAACCCTTTTCACGTATATAAAGAGACAGAGAGAATCAGTTAGGGTTTCGGCCATAAGTAATGGTCGAACCAAGGGGGAGGAAGGGGTGTTGTTCATGGGTTAAACTAAGGGCAACAAACGACTAGGAAAAAGTTAATCGATCGCCGGAAAATTTAGGAAGACAACGTTGAGATTTTGAACCGAAAACTTGAAGGCAAGTTTTATTTCTAACTCTCTCCCTTTGACTTGTGTTCTTTACATGCCTAATTCAATTCCAATGGTAATTAAACATTAATTTAATCTGTTATATATGTTGAATTTGATTAAAACATTATGTGTGTTAACAAATTTATAATTGTGTGAATTTAAGTTTTCTTGCATAGATACTGGTTTTAATTGGTGTTGATTAATGTGATATCCCTCAATTCTAGAGCCACGGGTGATCAAGTTCTAACACAGATCCGAGGGATATCAGACAATTAATATTTAAATGAACACAAATTACAGAATTAAGAAATAAGAAATAAAGGCTGAAAGAATTCTAAATAATAAATCCTCAAAATTAAATAATTATAATAAACTGACAATCCAAAAACTCCAAGATAACAACTCGGGAATCCATCTAGTGGACCCCTAAAATAGAATCCCAACTGAAAATAAATAACTGAAAATAAAATCCATAACTAAAACATAAAGGGAAACCCTATGTAATCGGAGGAATGAGTAACTGTCTCTGCTCAGCACGATCAAGCTCAAAGGCTGGAACTGTCGAACAGCTAAAAAATAAGAGTGGGTCAGGCCCATAAACAAGTTCTATTCTAAATATAATCCAATCAGAGACCCGATACGCAGATACATCCTAGATATCTCAACAATAACTATCTAGTCTATACATATATATATCTACACTAAAGGACTCTCACTGGACTACAAAGGGGGTCTCAACCTGAATAGAAGGCAACATGCAAAACGCACCGAAGGTGGGCATGAGTACCTAGACCTAATAGGGTATACCTCTACCATTATAGCCAGCTATGCATCCCAATGCATATGCGTTCCTTAACCATCGATCCTGAGACTCAAGCTCTTATCGTGCTACCATAACTATATATTTAAAATCCATCCACATCCAAAGTAGTGCCGTTCAATTGTTCATTGCCTTGACACGATATATAAGTAGGATTTAAATGTTAATCCATTCCCTTATTCCAGAGCAGGTAAGACTTAGTATTTTGTACTAATCCATCCCTAGTATGTCACCGTCCTATACCGGTGCACACAATTCACATCATCCATGTAATTGACAGAACATAATTTAATAGTTCATCAATTAAAATCTAGAATATTAATCCATGTAATTGATAGAACAGAGTTTAATAGTTTAACAATTAAAATCTAAAATAGTAATCCATGTAATTGACAGAACAGAGTTTAATAGTTCAGCAATTAAAATCCAAAATATTAATCTATGTAATTGACAGAACAGAGTTTAATAGTTTAGCAATTAAAATCCAAAATATATGAATAAATAAAGTCAGATAAGTATATGACCCTATTATGCATCTAATCAAGGTTTTAAAAATCATGTCACAGTTATTTAAATCGCTAAAATAATATTAAGCAATTTAATCCTCCATGTCCACTAACAGCATGCAAACTTATTCAAACATCCATATTGTTCAAATCAATAGCATATAGATAAATATTATGCATCATGGATCCTAATATGTCATGAAAATAATTTAGAATTCCATTTACCAACCCAAGACAGTCCTAAAATCTCAAAAAAAATCAAAACCGTGCTTTAAAAATAATTCTAGTAAGTAACTATGCAAGAAAGATTGCTCTCAAAAATGAGAGAGCAAGCTCCCACACGAGGGAGCCAGCTCCCCTACCTTGGGAGCCAACTCTGTGACTTAGGGAGCTGGCTCCCTAATTCCATGGAGCCGGCTCTCTCTCTCACAGAGAGCTATGAGCAAAAATACTTAGGGAGCCGGCTCCAACCCCTTGGGAGCCGGCTCTGTCCCTATTTCTTGTTGTCGTCTTCATCTCTAACAATGTTTAAACCCCTCTATAAGGTTTCTTTTAGGTCCCCAGAGGTCCATCCATGTCCCAAAACTATCCCAGAAACTTTTTAAAACATAATATGCAACATTAACAACAATTAAACAGAATACGAAACATTTTGAGCAACAATTAAATTTCAATTAATCAATACATCATATAAATTTTAAAGTCAGAATTACATGCATACAACAATAGTTTTAAAGTACAATTTAATCCTAGAGAATATTTATGTATGCACAGAACACAGGTCAAAAGAAAAGAGCAAGAAATAGAACTTGCCTCTAATTTCAGTTTTGAAACCTTAACGTCGTCTTCCTAAGTTTTCTGGCAATCTGAGACTGTTCTAAATCCCCCTATGCTCCTGGTTCATCCCACAAGCAAGCTTCAAACACCTCTCTTCAGTTCAACCCTTGTTTGTGGCAAAAACCCCCAACTCTTTCTCTTTGTTTTCCTCTTAAGACTCTCTATTCGTGAATAGGGTTTTTATAACCCTATGCAGACTTATAATGTTATATTCATAGGCTTCTATACAAACCTAATTCTAGTTAACAGAGGAGACGAAAAAAAGAAAAAGAAAAAGAAGATAATAAAATATTAAATAAATATATGTATAAGTCGGCTATCTCAACCACAGAATTCCTTAAAACATAAAACCCTAATAGTGTATTATACATTATATAGTAAACAATAATAATATTAATTTAAGTATTAATAATTACCAATAATTAACCTAACCCTATATACATATATACCCATGTCAATAGCTTCTTTGTGCTCTTGTAGCATTGCTAAGAAACTATTTTCTTGATCCTTTAAAAGGTCCGAAGCAATGATGACTGGAAGAGTTTGACTTGCACCAAGAAACACATACTTGAGGTAGAGTGGCTTTAACTCAAGTTGTGGTGTAGATTTCAAGGAAGGGACCGAAGGAGTAGTGGAAAGTTGAGGAAGTGGTTCTTTTGGTACCTTCCAAGGAGGAAAGTCCATGATAGCACCAATATCGAGCAACGAATTCACTTCTTGGATGGCTTGGTCAATATCAAAGTTCAAGAGGTCAAAATGAGACATGCAAGTTTCCAAAGGATCTTTGCTTAGAATGAAGGGGAGAGATTCTTCAACCACTTCATCGACCACATCAATAAGGAAACAATCATCCTCTTCGGAAGGATGTTGAGTTGCATAGAAAATGTGAAGTTTGACTTGCATATTTCCAAAGGCGATGTCCATCACCCCGGTTCGGCAATTAATTGAAGCGTTAGCCGTAGCTAAGAATGGCCTACCGAGGATCACGAGAATATGCTTCTTTGGATCATGAACCGGTTCCGTGTTAAGAACCACAAAGTCTACCTGGAAGTAGAATTTGTCCACTTTGATTATGACATCTTCAAGAATGCCTCGTGGGTGCTTGACCGATCTGTCGGCACTACAAGACCACGAAGGTTGGCTTTAAATCTCCCAATCCAAGTTGTAAGTAAACTGAATATGGAATCAAATTTACACTAGCTCCTAAGTCAAGGAGGGCCCTCTCTATCTTGTTGTCGCCAATGACACACAAGATAGTAGGGGCACCCGGAACCTTATACTTTAGAGGAGCACTGTGTTGAATGATTGCACTCACATTTTCAGTTAATCTTACCTACTTTGGCAAATGATTTTTGGAAGTGCGCTTTTGAGTGAACAAATCCTTGAGGAATTTTGCATAGGGAGGGATTTACTTGATAGCATCCAAGAGAGGCAAGTTGAACTTTACTTGCTTGAAAACTTGCCACGTGTCCTAAATTTTACAATTTTTGTTCCCAAAATGTGTCAACTCTTGGAGACGTTGAAGGAACGGAGCCTTAGGCTCGTAAGAAGTCCCCACATTTGGGTTGACAAGCTTGGAATTTTCAGTGCTAGAATTTGGATCTTCAGGAGTGAACTTTGGATTAGAAGAGCTAGGATTTGGATTTTTGGGAGGAAGAACTTTTTCTTTCCCTTCATCAACCTTGTTGTCCACAACTCAACCACTCCGGAGGGTGGTGATTGCTTGGACTTATTCATGAGTAGGCCCACTCGGATGAGGGGCTTCGTCAATCACATGCATCCCTCTAGGATTCTCAAATGGTTGAGCGAGAAGCTTTCCCTTATCTCTTTGGAGAAGTTGGTTCATGGAAGTAGCTATTTGTCCTACTTAATTCTCAAGTTTAGCCATCGACTGAGTATGAGAATGAACCATTTGGAGGGTGGGCTGCAATGATGTCAAGAGTTGCTTGTTAAATTCCAACATTTGCTTGTTTAGAGATTCCATCATTTGCTTGTTTGCAGCCAAAATCTCATCAGTTGAAAACATAGGAGGGTGATTAGAGACATTTAGATTATAAGGGGGACAGTAACTTGAAGAGGCCTGAAATTGCCTATTTTGAAATTGAGAAGGGGGCTGATTTTGATGCCCTTGATTCTGAAAATTCGAACTTTGTGGGGTGGGTTGCCTCCACGAAAAATTTGGATGATCTCTTCATCCTGGATTATAGGTATTAGAATAAGGATTGTTTTCGGGCCTAGAAAACATCGCATTTGCTTACTCTTGATTGGGACTTGAAAATTGCTTCGATGTGGGGCAATCTTCCGAGAGATGGAAAAGACTAGTGCATGATGCACACACCACGACAAGGAAGGAGAGAGATATGGTGCAATTGATAGAATTTATGAGCTATGGCATCCACTTGAGAAGACTCTTACCTCATTGTCGTCGGTTGACATAGGTTGATGTTCTTTGAGTTGGTTGAGGTTGGAGCACTACGAGAATTATGTTGTAATGAGTTTTCACTTAAATTCTCAAGTAAGGTCTATGCCTCATCCGTACTTTTAGACATGAACATCCCTCCACGTGATGAGTCAACCATGAATCTATGGGTGTCAATTAAACCAACATAGAAAGCTTGCACCAATTGCCATTTTGGAATTAGGTGGTGCGGACATTTCCTAAGGAGGTCTTGAAGTCTTCCCCAAGTCTCGTGGAGTTGTTCCCCCTCGCTTTGTGAAAAACTAAGAATGGAATGCCTCATTAGGTTGGTTTTACTCACTGGATAGTACTTTTTTAAGAATTATTGTTGCAATTGAGCCCATGTAGTGATGAAATTTGTAGCAAGGGAGTTTAACCAATATTTTGCCTTATTTTTTAAGGCAAATGGGAAGAGATGCAAATGGAGAGCATTTTCAGGGAAGCCCCTAAGCTTAATGGTGGAACAGATTTCAAGGAACTCATCATGGTGCTTATAAGGGTCCTCATGTTCCAAGCCATGAAAGGAAGGAAGCATTTGAATTGTACTAGATTTGATTTCATATTGGGCTGCATCGATGTTTAGCATCATTATGCAAGAAGGAGAGGCATAAGTTGTAGGGATGAAATAGTCCCTAAGAGTCATAGGAACAACATTTAGAATTTTAGCCCTATTATTATCAATTCCCTCATTCCCGACATTTGTTTCATTGTTAGCCATTGGATTAATCTCAAGATCAAGTCCTCTTAAATTTTCTGATTCCCTAAGGTTTCTTCTAAGAGTTCTTTCAAGTGAATTTATATCAATTGGCACTTCAAGAGTAGGCAAGGATAGTGACCTATGGCCCAACATCAACAACATAATTCACAACAAACATAATATCACTTCACCATCACATCCACATACGATGTTTCCTTTCTCCTCAATTATCAAAGACATAAAATAAATGGCCATGACAAGGACCGATGCTTTGCAATAAAAAGAAACAACAAATAGCCTCGACAAGGGCTTTACAATTTAACTATCAATAATTTAACCACATGCAAGATATTCACAACTTTAAAACTAGAACTTCGAAAACTTACCGAGAGTCCTTTAGACTTACAAATTTGCTAGCTTTCCCACAGCAAGCCTTGAGTACCTAGAATCTCACAAGAACACTTTAAACACAATTAATCGAAACCAACAAGAAAACATCCACAAAAACACAATATTCACAATCAAACCAAAGTTAATCCTAAAACCTCGGTTACAAAACCGTTTGCAATCCCCGGTAACGACGCCAAAAATTGATCAGTAAAGATTCGATCTATAATAAATCGACCCTTTGCAATAGCACAAATCATTATAAAATAGGGCTATAGGACGAGTAAGTCGAACCACTGGGACTGCTAGTTTATGGCAACCGAGGCCTTTAAATTCACTTTTAGTTTAATGAACGGAGTATAAATTGTTGATTGGTTTATCACTTAGAACTAGGGATTAGAGAGTGCATAAAACAATACTTGCAAGGAATTGAAGAGATAGAATAATGTAGAGGGGACTAGGGAAGTGAATCCACTACCTACCCTATTAACATGTTAGTTGAGATTAACTTGGGGAAACAACATAAATATGTGTCCATGAAATGCTACAACACAAAATTGTGACATTCCTTTAAGAAATTCATGAAATCAATGGCAAGAATAACCTATCAAAGTTGCACATGCTTGAACTACCTAAACTAGTGTGTAGCCTTAGACATGCTTGTTAAGCTAGAGATTATCAAGCCTTTAATCACATGATAGGAGCATATGAAGTCAAGAGTCAAGAATAGTCCATCAAATGAGGGTCCTAAGCTACGGAATATCAAGATTCTCATACAACATGCCAAGAAACCCATTTTACAATCTCATTTTCATTGTCACTATGAAAATGCAAGCCATACAATCATGAGAAAATATAATCTAAGACAAGATAATACATTCATCATAATCACTTATACGAATTTAGGTTTATTACATCAAGTGTAACCTCTAGATTATGAAATAATCATATATATACGTCATTTTCCCCAAAATAAACCAAGACTAGAACATGCTTACTAGATAGGGCTTTATCTCCTCCCTAGATAAGGAGTTAGTTGCTCATAAATGCAAGAGATGAAGGGGAATGAGTGATCTTCAACTCTATTTTCACACCTTGAGCTCAAGAACACACAAACCCCTCACCTTACAATATTTCTCTCTCTAGAAGCTTGCTAAAATGTGAGATATCAAAAATAATAGCCTCCAAGCCCTTATCTAGCCAAAATAATCTCATTTTCCCTCCATTTTCGTGGCTCACCAACCCTAGGAGAAATCAGGACCACATAAAAGGGTCAAGGGGACAGCATTGGAAGAAATAATGCAGCCCATGCACTTATGTCTGTAGATCAGCGGGTGCCCACAGGCATAAGGCGGGCGCCCACGGCTCTTGGGCGGGAGCCCGCGGAGCTTAAGCGAGCATCCATGGAGGATGAGGATACTGGACGATTTGGCGGGCGCCCACGGATCTTGGGCGGGTGCCCACGAAGGACGAAGTCACTGCCTTGATTGGCGGGCACCCACGATTCCTTGGCTGGCACCCGCGGTTCCTTGGCGGGCGCCCATGGCTTCTACCTTACACCAACCTGCTACTTGCAACTCCGCAAAGATTTGGCTCAGCTCAGAGACGCTGTAATTCTTCCTAGGAATTTTTGTATAGAGCGTCATGAGTCCCATGGGTCATTAATCTTGGCTAAAACGAAGGTTCCCGGCAATGGCATACTTTGATCTTCAAAAATTTATCAAAGCGTCACTTTTACCTCTCTTAGGGGAACCAACCTAAAAATAAACAAAAGAATACAATTAAGGCTAATATATTCAGTATAGACAACTAATAGACTTAACTAATGCAAATAAGGGCACTTGAATATGCAATATTCGGCATTTATCAGTATCCTCCTCATCTCAATGACCTTATTACTCGGGCTATAGAAGCAGGGGTAACAGCTGCACTTCAGAATCAACCACAGGTTCAGCAGGCTCCTATACCAGCATCGGTGGTTTCGACTAATCCTTGGGAAAAGGCTAAGAGTGTTTTCACATAGGGGAGCCCACTTGAGTTCACAGGCTCCACCAACGTGAAAACAGCTCATCAGTGGAAGAAGGATATCGAGCGATATCTTCAAATGGCTCAGTGCATGGAGGTTCAGAAGGAGATGTTTGCTACATTTAAGCTGGTTGGAGATGAACTACAGTGGTGGGAGTCAGTTACCACCATGGAGGAGAGAACTTCATTGACTTATGATCAGTTCAGTGCTCGCTTCAATGAGAAGTATTTTCCTTATGCAGTCAGGACAGCTATAAAGACTGAGTTCCTTAATCTAGAGTAGGGGAACATGAGAGTGGCAGAGTATGAGCAACAGTTCACACGTTTATCTCTTTTTGCACCAAATGAGGTGGATACAAAGGAAAAAAAATGTAATAGTTTCGGTAAGTGATTTATATGGTCTATTAAGTGAGCTATTACAGGTAGTCGAGCCTACACTACTTATGCTCAGGTGGTAGACACCGCTCTACAGCAGTTTCAATTGACCGTGGATTTCAGACAGGCTAGGGGTAAGAAGCGGGGGGACAGAGACTCTGTTAATCAGTCAGCTAAGAAAGGGAATGGTAATGGACACCAACAAAATGATAAGGGAAAATTCTAGGGACAACAGTCTTAGAAGAAGCACAAGGGTGGTTCTGATGCTTACAGGAATGGGGCACCTATTTAGAGGCAGCAAGATGGGGGACCACAGGCAAGACAGGGTCAGCCACAGGCAAACCAACAGAGGAGGCCATTTGGCACTTTCTAGGGTAGTTGCTACACTTGTGGAGAGTATGGTCATACTCTAGGCAGTGTCCTAAAGAAGGACAGGGACAGAGATAGCATGGGCAACAGGGACAGAGGGCGCCAGTACCTTTACCCACTCCACAGGTTTCACGAATTCTTGGACAGACATATCTAGCTTTACCAGCACTGCCACAGCCTCAGGGACAAGCACCGTAGCAGTTGCATTATGGCAGGGTGTACAACCCCATGCCACAGGATATTCAGGCACCTCAGGCTATTACGGGTATGTTTTCTATTCATAGTACATAGGGTCATGTTTTGTTTGATATGAGTGCTACTCATTCATTCGTGTCTAAACCTTTTGTTACATTATCTGGGATGATGACGTGAGTATGCGATAGACCTTATGGTATTTCTACACCTTTAGGTAATACTACCATTTTACATGAGAGATGGGCCTGTGACACTAGCTATTGGTAGACTTAGATTTCTAGCCAATCTATTGGTCCTCGACAAGCATACTTATGATGTGATACTTAGGATGGATTGGTTATCTCACTACCATGCCCAAGTTAATTGTTACGATAGATCTGTTGTTTTTACCATACCTAGTCAGGATATGTACGTCGTCGCTATGCCATGTTCTAACGGGATCATTAGCATTTATTTGTTCCATATGGAGGAGGAGAGTACTGCGTCATTGGATAGCATACCAATTATACAGGAATTTCTGGATGTTTTTCAAGAGATTCCAAGATTACCACCTAGTCGAAAGATAGACTTTGTGATTGACTTAGCTGCAGGCACTATGCCTATTGTTAAGGCACCATACAGGATACCACTAGTAGAGATATGTGAGTTGAGAGATTAGATTCAACAATTGCTCATTCAGGGTTTTATTTGTAGGAGTACTTTACCTTGGGGAGCACCGGTTTTATTTGTGAAGAAGAAGGATGGTTCAATTCGCTTGTGTATAGATTACAGGGAGTTGAACAAGGTGACTATTCGGAACACGTAACCTTTGCCTAGAATTAATGATCTTTTTGATCAGTTGAAGGGAGCTACATACTTCTCTAAGATTGATCTGCGTTCTGGATATCATCAACTACGGGTTGGGGAGCAGGATGTTCCTAGGACAACGTTTCTCACTAGATATCGTTCTTATGAGTTTCATGTCATACCTTTCGGATTGACTAACGCACCAGCAGTCTTTATGAATTTAATTAACAGAATCTTCAAGGCTTACTTAGATTAATTTGTCATCGTCTTCATAAATAATATTTTGATTTATTCTAGGTCGGAGGACGATCATGCTAGACATCTTCGCATAGTGTTGTAGATGCTTCGTGAACACCAGTTATATGCTAAGTTCGAGAAGTGTGAATTTTGGCAGCGGGAAGTGAAGTTTCTGGGTCATGTAGTGTCAGAAAGGAGAATAGTGGTAGATCCAGCCAAGGTTTCAGCAGTGGTAGAGTGGGGATAGCATACTTCACCTACTGAGATACGGAGTTTTCTCGGATTGGCAGGGTATTATCGTAAGTTCATTCAGGGGTTCTCGAAGATAGTGGGACCACTCACCTATTTGACTAAGAAGGGTGTGTGGTTCGTATGGGATGAACATTGTCAAAAAGCTTTTGATGTGTTAAAGAGCAAATTGACTTCTGCTCCGATTCTATCTACTCTACAAAGCGGGATAGAGTATCTTGTCTACACAGATGCATCTTTACAAGGTCTTGGGTGTGTTTTGATGCAGGAGGAATGACCAATTTCTTATGGATCTCATAAGGTTAAGCCTTATAAGCTTAATTATCCAACACATGATTTGGAGTTGGCAGGTGTGGTCTTTGCTTTACGTATTTGGAGGTATTATCTGTTCGGAGAGTCCTTCAGATTATTTAGTGATCACAAGAGTTTGTAGTATTTGTTCACTCAGTGGGAGTTGAATATGAAACAGTGCCGATGGTTGGAGTTTGTGAAGGACTATCACTTTTCTATACAACACCATCCAAGGAAAGCGAATGTAGTGGCAGATGCACTCAGTTGTCGACCCTATGTGAGTCTTTCTGCTTTATTCACCACTGAGTGGAATGCTTTGAAGACAGTTGATGAGTTGTCTGATGCTTTTATGGCTTGCATAGTAGTTACACCTTCTATCATTCATAAGGTCTTGAAGGCATAACTCATGAATCAGCAGTGCCTTGACAAAGTTACAGAGATAGCTTCTGGGGAGGTTCCATTTTACTATGTTGAGACTGATAGAGGTTTGAGGTACAAAGGTTATTTAGCAGTACCTTCGCTAACGATTTGAGGAAGGATGTGATGACTGAGACTCATCACTTTGAGTTTTTTGTTCATCGAGGAGGAGATAAAATGTATCAGGATATGAAGCGGCCGTTTTGGTGGACAGGTATGAAGAAGGACATTACTATTTTTGTCTCTTGGTGTAGTACTTGTCAGATGGTCAAGATTGATCATCAGAGGCCGCCAGGATCTCTACAGTCACTGCCTATACCAGAGTGGAAATGGGAGAGTATTTTTATGGATTTTGTGGAGGGATTGCCTAATTCATTTAAGGATCACAATTTCATTTGGGTCATCATTGATAAGTTGACCAAATCAGCTCATTTCTTGCCTATTCGCATTGACTTCACTTCAGAGTAGTTAGCGAGACTTTACATTACAGAGATTGTGAAGTTACATGGCATTCCATTATCTATTATATCGGACAGGAATTCGAGCTTTGTGTCAGGATTCTAGAAGAGTTTTCAGCAAGCTTTGGGTACAGAGTTGCATCTTAGTACTACTTATCATCCTCAGACAGATGGTCAGACCAAGAGGGTTAATCAGATCATAGATGATATACTTCGTTTATGTGCTCTTGACTTCAAGGGCCATTGGGAGAATTATTTGCCACTTGTAGAGTTTGCTTATAATAATAGCTTCCAAAAGACTATTGATATGGCACAGTTTGAGGCATTGTACGACCGACCATGTCGATCTCCTATGTGTTGGATGGAGGTTAGTGATAGCATATTTTTTGGTCTTGAGTTCATTAAGGATACTTCTGAGAAGATCGCTCTTATTCGGGATCGCATGCATACTACTTAGAGTAGGCAGAAGAGTTATGCAGATCATCGTACTCGTGCCTTGGAATTTCAGGTTGGGGATCAAGTTCTCCTCAAAGTGTCTCCTGTGAAGGGAGTAATGCGCTTTAGGAAGAAAAGGAAGTTGTCACCATGGTTTGTCGGTCCTTTCATGATTACGGATCGAGCTGGCACTATAGCTTATCAATTGGCACTTCCGGATCATTTGGATCGTGTGCATAATGTGTTCCATGTTTCTATGTTACAAAATTTTCTACGAGATGAGGATCGGTATCAACATATCGATGTTGGGGAGATTGAGTTGCAACCAGATGCAACATATCTAAAGCCACTGTGTCATATTGTCGACCATCGGGATCAAATTCTTTGCAATAAGGTTATACCTTTAGTGCGTGTTCAGTGGAGTCACCACAATGAGGCTGAGTCTACTTAGGAACGGGAGGATGTCATTCGCTCGCAGTTTCCTGAAATAATGGAAGAAGTTAAGAGCGAATTCCGAAGACAGAATTCCTTTTGTTAGGGGGGGAGAATGTAATACCCCTAATTTTAAAAGGATAGTCTCGGTATTTTAATTAATTGTTTTATTTCATTTTTATTTGATTATTGGCTTATTTGCCTAATTGTTTAATTGTTTTATGTAATGGAATTAATTGTTTTTATTGTTTTTATTTAATTGAATTATTTGTTTTCATTAATGTATGCTTATGTGGAAATTTATTTATTTGGTTTTCATTAATTGTTTAACTAGGTGATGAGATTAATTTATTTCTTAATAGTGTTAGATTGGGATCAGTCTTTGGTAATTATGTAGTATATAGTTTAGGGTTTTATATTCTTTTATGAAATCACGTGGTGGCCGACTAGGTATATTTTTATTTTAGTTTTCCGTCTTTTAATATAACTAGAATTAGGTTTTTGGTGGAAGCCTATTTATATAACAGTATACGTCTGCCAAGGGTGAAACAAAAACCCTATTCACGTATAGAGAGAGACAGAGAGAAACAGAGAGAATCAGTTAGGGTTTCGACCTTAAGTAAAGGTTAGACCAAGGAGGAGGAAGGGGTGTTGTTCATGGGTTGAACCAAGGGCAATATACGACTAGGAAAGAGTCAATCGATCGCCGAAAAATTTAGGAAGACGACGTTGAGATTTTGAACCGAAATCTCGAAGGCAAGTTTTATATCTAACTCTCTCCCTTTAACTTGTGTTCTTTACATGCCTAATTCAATTCCAAGAGTAATTAAACATTAATTTAATCTGTTATATATGTTGAATTTGATTAAAACAGTATGTGTGTTAACAAATTTATAATTGCGTGAATTTAAGTTTTCTTGCATAGATGCTGGTTTTAATTGGTGTTGATTAATGTATAATGAATTTAAATAATTCTGGATTACTCTGAGACCTAGTTTAGATGCCTAGGAACCATGACAATGGAGGACAGAGGGACTAGAAGTCGCCAAAGGTGAAGCGGACGATGAAAACAGGTGTAGAGCAGGCTCCTTTTGAGGGGAGCAGGCTCCCCTTAACAAAGAGGCGGCTCCCCGTCATGAGGTGCCAACTCTACAAGGCCTGGAGGCGGCTCCCCCTTGTGGGGAGCAGGCTTCATGATGTGTGGAGGCGGTTCTCTCTTTGAGGGACCCGGCTCCTTTGTTAAATTTATTTTTTTTGCGTTTTCAGCGAGTTGTTTTGCTACGGTGCTTGGATTTTTAAGTTTCCAGGTTTAATTAGGAGCTATACTAGGGGTTTTCTGTGATGTCTAAAGTCTTATTAAAACTCCAGAGGGCATGATAATACATAATAAACCACAGGGAATTAGTATATGGAGCAATATGAAATTCTTAAGTAAATTTGCATATTGATTTTTGATGCGGATGATTCAAGTTGCTTATCTCTAAATTAGCAATTGATTTAAGTATAACATGGTTTAAGTCATGTCTCAATGGCATAAAATAAGCATGTTGATTTATATAATTTATATTATACTTATTAGGAATTAATTGATGTTTATATATTTTATCTGTATTATCAATTTACTAGATTTTGTGGAGTAGTATCAAATAAGCATGTTTAGTTACATAATTTTATTATGCTTATTACGGATCAATTGATGCTTACATTTATTATCTGTATTATCAATTGTTAGATTTACAGATTATATGCACCGGTATAGGACGGTGGCATACTAGGGATGGATTAGCTCAAAACGCTAAGTCCTACCTACTCTGGAATAAAGGAATCGATTAACTATAAAGTTAAATCCTACTGATATGTCGTGTCAAGGCAATGAACAGTTGAGCGGCACTACCTTGGTTTGGATGGATTTTAAATATAAAATTACGGTACTTCGATATAAGCTTGAGTCTCAGGATCGACGGTTAGGGATCGTATATGCATTGGGATGCATAGCTGGCTATGATGGTTGGAGGTGTACCCTGTTAGGTCTAGGTACTCATGTCCACTTCAGGTGCGTTTTGCATGTTGCCTGTTAGTCAGGTTGAGACCAGCCTGTAGTCTAGTGAGAGTCTCTTAGTGTGGATATATATATGTATGGACTATATAGTTATTGTTGAGTTGTCTAGGATGTACATGCGTATCGGGTCTCTCTTTGGATTGCAGTAGTATAGAACTTGCTCGTGGGCCTGACCCACTATCATTTTTCAGGTGTTTGTTAGTTCCAGAATTAGAGCTTGTTCGTGCTGAGCAAAGATAGTCACTCACTCTTCGGACGATGTAGGCTTGCTCTTCATGGTTTAGCTTTAGATTTTGTTTCAGTTGTTTACTTTTCAATTTGGGATTTTAGTAGGGGTCCACTAGATGGATTCCTGAGTTCTTTATTTATCGAATGTTTTGGGATTACTAGATTATAATTATTTAATTTTGAGGATTATATTTTAGAATTCTTTTCAGCGTATTTAATTATTTATTTCTTATTACTCTTTTGTATTCTGTGTTCATTTATATACTTAATTGTTCGGTATCCCTCGGATCTGTGCTTGGACTTTATCACATGTGGCTCTAAAATCGAGGGGTATCACGCTACCTAACTTGTGTAACTGCGAATTTCCTCCAATCATAGGCTGTAATTCTGACTTGGTCCTTACTCAAAGGAGTGTGTAATTGATTTATTGAACATTATTATAAGAGATCATATAGAGATATTACAAAATTATAGAAAAATAATTTTCCTCTATAGAACTAGGGTTTTGAGAAGAAAACAAGGATGAAGATGATGATGACAACCTCCAAACTAGCCTTTGAGGGTTCTATGTCCACTACAATGAATGGCTAAATCCTTCTCTTGGGGCTAGAGATAGCTCCTAGGCTTGCTTCTCAAACCTAGCTCTTGTGTATTTTTGAGGATTTTAGTTGTAATAGATGTTTTGACCATGAATAAATATAAATCTTGTAATTTCTACTTGATTTGTATGAATTAATGCTTTCAATTGATCATTTGGCATTAGTCATATGTCTATGTATGCTAGAATTGATGTTCATGTTTTTATCTCTAGATTTAATGAAGTTGATGCATGTCTATGTGTGTTGATGCTGTTAATCTAGTGATGGTCAAAACATGGTGCTTAATGGAACACTCTTGTGATTTATTTGATGGTTCACACTTGCTTCTTGATGGATTGTATCACATCTCTAGTTTAATTAATTTAATTTCATGTCTCTAGCCTAGTTGTAGTGTAATTGCTTTAATTTCTTAGGTAGGTGAACAATCCATTCTTGTTTCTTAATGTTCCATACTTGTGAATGCAACGAGTGCATGTCTATAGATATTTGTGTGTGCATTAATTGTGGTTTGATTGAATGGATATTGGTCTCATTTGATAGGTTATGCTTTTCATTCAAATTGGCTAGACAATCTGTACTTATTTGCGATCCATGCTTAGTTTCAATTGATGTTACACACACACAAGTTACAATTTAAATTTTCCCATTAATGTACAATTGCTAGTGTTTGATGAAGTGAAGCTTAGTGGTGACTCTAAGACCCAAGACCTCTCTCCTATATCTTTTCCTTATTTTCTAGATCGCTATCTACTTACATTAATTTTAATTACATTGTAGTTTAATTAAACAATCACCAACCATCTTTGATCACTCGGCTTACTAATCCAACATTAATTTCCATCACAAATACACCTCCTTTCCCTTGGGACGATCCCTACTCACTCTATCTATATTTTTAGGTAAAAGTGGTAATGGCATTCTATAAATTTAAACTTGGCCATACTTCACACTTCATTGCATGCAATTTGGTGCGTTGGCACGACACACACTAGATCACATTGAGGGCAGTGTGTCAGCCTAGAGGATTGGGATTTAAGAATCTGGCTTTGGCTAATTTAGCTTCTAATTTGGCTTTGTCTATTGCCTCCAACCGAAAGGATAATTTGTGGGCGGGTTAATGTTCAGCTCGTCAAAGATTGATGTCTATGGATAATTAACATACCACAGGTATGTTTTGCCAACTGGAAGAGGATCCTATAGTTAAAGGGAGTAACTAGGACAATGATGAGGAAAAAGGTGAGTTCAGAATGTCACACTTTTTTTTGGGAGGACAATTAGACTAGTGGAATCCCTCTCTCTTAAAGATACTTTATGGAGGTAATTCGGATTTCTAGTATTCTTCCCAATCAAAAACTCTCATCACTTGTGATCAACAATGAGTGGAGCTTCCCACCTGAGGTAATTTCTGATTTTCCAGAGCTCATGACGATTGATCCTCCCGGTGAATCCATGACACTTCCATTTGGATCCACTCTCTATAACGACCCGAACCCGTGGATTGAACCATTAATAGGGTCCATACCTGGACCAAAGATCAACTAAGGGTACTATCGTCATTTCCCATACTCGTAGGTAGCACTCAATCCATGCTAATACTCAAGGAACTCCAAATACAGTTTTGGAAAGAGAGGGTCAATGTGTAGGTTAAAAAGGCAGGGTCAGTCGGGTCAATGGAAGGGTCAACAAGGTCAATGGAAAGGTCAGCCAACTGATGGCCCTTCGTCGGCAGGCCAAAAATGCATGATCAGCTGGCTGATTGAGATGGTCAGTTGGCCGAAATGATCTCAAATTTTGTAAAATCTCGGGACATCGTTATAAAAGGTTCATCGGCCGGCTGAAAGTGAGGTTCGGCCGACTAAAAAAGAGGTTCAGCTGGCTGATCTACAGGGTCGGCCGGCTAAAACGATTTCACAAAATGAATACTCTCGGGACTTCAGAAAATAGGGTTGTTGGCCGACCGATCATCCAACATCGGCCGACTGACAAGAGGGTTCGGTCCGCTGATAGAGCTTATCAGTCGATTGAAACAACATCCACAATGAATCAACCTATTGGAATACCAAAATTTTGCACCATGAGCCGGCTGATCGTCCTTGTCAGCTGGCTAACGGGCCCTGGAATGCTGCTATCTACAGCTGAGACATCAGATACGCTAGGCCTATTGTGAGCCGGCCTGTACCAAACCTGATATGCAAACAAATCCCGAATTCATGGCAAACTATACAATAATAACGCACAACATTCTATAATAATAGTTATCAAAGATTACACAATCGTATATATATGTTTCCCGTTCATTACATTTTACCGACATAGTTCAGAATTTACATCAAACTACTTTCTAGTGTTATATTTATAGTACATGGCCGTGCTATACAAAACGAATACATTTTCTAAATGCAGCTCTACAAAAGAATAGACATAAGTGTACAAAAGGTAGCAAAAGGACTTCAATAACTTCAAACTAGGTTTGTGGGGGAACGTCTTCCACTACTTCTTTCCTGTGCCTTGAAAAATATTAATAATAAAGGGATGAGCACAATGGCTCAGTAGGATGTGCCTAAGACACATATCTTAAAACCCCGTGAATTCACAATGAATGGGGGAACGGAAAATGGGATTATGCCATACCAGGAGAAATACAACCACTATATCAATATCAACTATCCAAGTCATGAATAATATATGCCATGCTATAAAATACAATGCAATGTAATGTCACTCCCCGTTTCCAAAACATTTCCATTTCATCACTCCAAACCGTCAATGCAATTCGACCTATAGCGCCTCTATGGCGTCATGAGGGAAGGGTCGACTAACTATCCCCGACATATAGCGCCTCTATGGCATCATGTAGGCCTATGTAGCTCAACCACTCTAGAGTCTCTCCCTAGTTCCCTCTAGATTACACTAACACCACGGATCACTAGGCGCCTCCTAGGCATCCGGGTTTTCGCAAACCTTTTATCAAACATTTTCCCAAAAACCATTTACTTATCATTTAAATCAAATTCTCCCATTTCATGCCCAATGATATGCATGGATCTCTCATGCTTTCCAATGCTATGTCAATAAAGGACTTTACAACTCACAAAATCAGCATGTTTCCATACTTTAAATTTCAACAATTTGTACATAATAGGCATGGAAATTTACACATAAGCATGTTTTCTCACACAAATCATCTAATACACATAAGCATATAATTCATATACAACACTTAATTCATTTTAAGTGAAATAATACAAATATAACATGTTAAATCACAAATCATGAAGAAATAGACTCACTAAGGTCTAAGAAGTCATGGATTAGGAAACCCTACTCAATTTGATGAAAAGCCCTAATTTTCCACCCCAAGCCCTAGAATTTTGAAATTCATTAGGTTGCACTAAACGGAGATTGGCTCCGATCAAATTGAAGATCTCGGCGAACTCTTCGACTTGTCGCAAACGACACCAAAAATCTCTCAAAGATGAGAGAAAAATCAAAGTTTGAAACTTGAAGCAAAAGAGAATAAAAAGATAATGAGGGAGAGAGAGATATTTCGTAGAGAGAGAAAGAGGAAGAGAAAATGAGGTCAAAATGGCCTATTGGCCCTTTATTTTTATTTTTTTAAATAGTGGGTCCCACCCTAAAATAAAATCTTTTAACTTTTATTTTTCACCACAAATTTATATATATACACACCAACTATATTATAACCACATAATACATATGAATTAAAATGAATGAGATGTAAATGAACCCAAATAAAACCCCCGTACACAATAACTCCGATAACAGGTCCCACTTGGGACGTTCCGGCCTGAAAAAAGGAAAAATGCCGAAATAACAACCAGTGCATTTCCAATAGTCCTGAACTCAAGGAAATGTTCTATATAACTTCCAAACACACCTGGCACACCCGACGGTGTCAGGCTCGCAAAACGAGAAAAGACTAAAATACCCTCGAAAATTAGAAAATTCCAAATTTTGAAAAATGACAAAATTCAGGAACTTTACACTCTCCAAATGGCACATTCTCTGAAACTCAATGTTTGTCTTTGCTGGCACCTCATCATCAGGAAAAACCATGGCACCATCTGGTCTGAAGTTCACTCTCAGTCCTTAGATGTATGTTCACTCTCTGGCTGGTTGTACAGAATTGACTCTCCACTCTTGACCGTAGGTGTATGAAATCTGCTCCTAGTCCCAAACTATGCCTGCTATGCCAAAGGGAAGATGAATCACATAACTGTCTTTTTTTTCTTTTTTTTTTTAATGTGATTTCACTCGACAAATTTGGATATCCATACAGGACAAACGCATCCCCCCCAGGAACAAACGCATCCCCCCCCCCTACCAAATGACTTTGTTGTTTAGGCCTCAGATCGATGGAATAATCAAAGCCTCTTCACCGCTGTATGTAAACTCTCACTCTCCACCACGGTCAACAGATTGTGGACAGAGCGCAACAGTAGAAAGCACAAGAATCAAAGGCGTTCGCAGATGGAAATTCTAAAACAAATTACGCACATGGTTAGACAAAGAACACTTCCAAGGAAGGTGAAAGATTTCGCTCAGGCCAAAAGAGTGCAGCTTGATTGGGATCTTCCTGAGTTTATCCGGACGCCACTGAAGCCTCCGGACTGATAGGTCGGCGAGATCGGATTGGATCTGCTCTGCTTTGTCCCTCCTTCACACACCGAAATTTGGTTGGCATACACATCAATATTCTAGGTCATCTAGAATACAAATGTGTTCGTTTCAATTAACTGTTGGCTCTCTGTATACAATTAGGGATAAAGTTCTAATTATAAGCTTTGCCTTAGGGTTTGGGCTTCTTTTGGTCTCGATGCCTTGGGCTGTATTTTGGGGCTTCGGCCCATCTGTACATTTTCATAGTTATACAATACTTTACTTTCAAAAAAATATGAATATATGAGAGTAGCTACGTTGTATCGCAATATACTAGGGTTGTGCACACTTAGCCTCTCTTTGATGGGGCAAATACTAAACCAAGCCTGTCTTCTTATCGTGCTCAGTAGCACTCTGTATCGTCATATAAGAAGGTTGTTTATATTTAGTCTCTCTTTGACGGGACAAAAACTAAACGCCTCTTTTTTTTTTCTTTTTTTTTTTTTTCATTCTCTTCTCTAGATAATGTCTTTTTTTGGAAACGAAAATGGTTCTACAATATATGGAAGTATGTTGCATGAGAAGATCTAAGCATCTTCATTTTGAACACTTTATTCCATCTTTACTCACGAAAAAAGTGTCTACTCTTTGCATTGGGCGAAACTTGCAGAAGTTCCACGTGTAAGTATCCCGGATATTGTATACTTGTCACTCCCATCACTCTCTCTCCTCGGTACCAAAATTGATCTCACACAACCAATCCAACCTCACTAAGTTTAGCACTCAAAATCAACTCGATTAGGATCGTAAGAAACAAGTCCAATTATCCACTGGTAACATTCATAATAGTATGTTTTCCAAGCATTCGATGAATCAGGAAAACCTCACTGTTTGGGCAATGGCGCACTTACTTTTTTTCCGTCCAAGTCCCACCAGTTTTTCACGTTCACGTTCACGTTCACGTTCATCCTCACTTCAGCCCTCACAGTCGAACGGATCAAAATTGAACCCAATAACCCTAAAACAGACATTCAGAAAATAAAGATAAAAATCGATCCGAATAAACAACATAATAATCAATATACGAATCAGTAAACATTTACATTTTCTCCAGAAAATTGAAATTAATTGCATGTGTGAGAGAGATTCAAGGTCCGTAGCGATGATGATCATGTATTGTAGACGACGAGAGTACCTAATACTAGTATTCGTCGGAGGTCAAAATTGGGTTCTATAAGTTTGCTCGTATGGTGTTTGATGAAATGCCCGTCTCAGATTCTCTGATAGGTGCTAGAAATAATTTGCAAAATTTTTAAGTTTGATGGTAATTAAGTGAAACTTCATAGAGTTCAGGGTAATTTAACCTATATATAAATTTATAGTTTATACGTTTGTTTTTTTTTGTTTTTGCTTGATAGATGATCTGGTTCTTTTCTTACAAATACTAGTTTTATGTATAGCAATTCCATTTATAAAATAGCATGGATTCGAGAGGTAATTACTTGATATCTTGTTTTTGAATCACATTCCTAACTTAAATAGTATATATTTTATGGAGTCGATACACGTACTTTATGAAGAAAAAAATATATCCTAAAACACAATAATATTACCATAAAATTTAATAATAGTTCATTTCAAAATGAAAAAAAATGGAACACTGTTTCACTGGAGGTGATTTTTACCCCTTGCCAGTGATGTCAAACAAAAATAACATACTAGTAAAAAGGATAGAGATACTATATTAGTTTTTGTTATTAACAATAAGTATATTCGAACGCCTACTCACACATTCATTTTTTCTTACACTCGACTTAAATTTCTCTATTGACTTAAATTTCTCTATTGAATTAGATGTCATTTGATATTCTATGTTAATTTTTTCTTTTCAACATCTCGGAACTTTAATCTAATGTGTCATTTGTATTTTATAATTTTATTTTTAACTTAATTCAAACATAATGACATTCCGATAATTTTTTATCTCTTAGATATAAGCTCGGAGATACTATTACAAATGATCCAAAAAAGATTTTGAAATGCATTGGGAGAAATCTTTGTCAGAATTGAGCATCTTTGGAACTGCTATTAAGTAATACCGATTCCACTATCTTAAGAATTACCTTGGATTGATTTAACTACTCACTTCCGGATCCCTTAACCTAATTCTTGTAATATGTGCATCTCTCCCAAAAAGCTCTAAACTAAATGTTAAACCGTGACACCACCAAAGTATAACTCAAATTCATACTATATATCAAATTCTCCATATGAAAAAGTACAGACATGAAACTACATATCACACAAGCCCTCCATTACAAGAAGACTAAAATCGATGTACATACGATAAAAATAAAAAACAAACATAATCAAAATGACATCCGACACTGCAGATTTAGTGATTACACTAACAATAGATGACAACCATGTAGACGCATGGAATATCCCTTCTCTGACCATGAAACATCATCCTCAGAAGAAACCAAAATTCCTAGGATGAAGGAGCTTTCAAAGTGTTCCCAATGTCGATGACAAAACGGTATCTAACATCAGCTTTTTCAAGACGCCCCATGGCGGTGTTCACATAGTCCATCGGAATGACCTCAACATCAGCTGTTATGTTGTGTTTTGCTGCAAAGTCGAGCATCTCTTGCATTTCTTTAATCCCCCCAGTGCTACTACCAGCCACAATCTTTCTCCCTGTTAGACCACATTCCACATTAGTTATCATTTCTAATAAGAGAAGCCGAGGAAGCAAAGAGAAACAGGAAATTATCGTATCAAATTCCTAGAATACACTAGCGATGTCAAAAACTTACCCATAAGCAACGGCATCACTGGTAGTTCTAGTGGTTTTTCTGGTGCACCGACCAAAACCAATGTTCCATGTGACTTCAACAATCCAATCAACGGTAAAATAGAGTGATTTGCAGATACAGTATCAATGATACCATCCATTGTGCCCATTGCAGCCTATATAAATTTAACATGCGATTAGAACACACTAAAACCTCAGTGAAGTGATAGATAAAAACAATAATTAGAAAAAGCAGATACCTGCATCTGATCCGAGTCACGGCTGACCAAAAATGCATCAGCACCTAGCTGTTCAATGGCTTCTTTTTTCTTGTTAGGGGATGTACTGATGACCGTCACCTTAGCCCCAAAAGCCTTCGCAAACTTCACAGCTACATGGCCGAGACCTCCTAGACCTACCACACCCACATGTTTACCGGGCTTGTCAAGTCCAAAATATCTCAGGGGGCTGTAAGTTGTGATCCCTGCACACAGGAGAGGAGCACCAGCATCAAGAGGCAGGCTGTCAGGCCAACGAAGCACGAAATGTTCATCGGTAACCATGGTATCAGAGTAACCCCCATATGTGACTGTTCCATCATAGTAGATGGTACTGTAAGTAAGTATCATTTTGGGACAGTAACTCTCGAGATCATTAGCACAGTTGTCACATGAGTGGCATGTTCCAATCACACAACCGACACCAACTTTGTCTCCAACTTTGAATTTTTGTACCTTGCTTCCCACCTCAGTAACTATCCCTACAATCTCGTGCCTGCATCAACCAATTCAATTGATATGGGTCCAATATTTTCTAATAGATTGCAACCGAAAACAACTACATATAACATACAATAACTCAGCATCCAAAAAGTTATTGAAGGGTTACATATCATGAATATATCCCTCAAAAGGCACCAGGGATTTGCAAATCTGAATATTGACAGTGACTAGCCTGTGGCTAACTCTACAGAATTGATTGAGAGCTTAAACATAACATGCATCAGAAACCCAATTGCGACTCAACTACTTGGAAACCTATCAGCAAAATTTTAAATTCTTACAGCCGCTGAGACTGATTTGATTCCCTAAGCTGCTAAGCATATTTAAGTTGATCAGAAGCAATAGATCGAAAATACTTGAGAAAAAATAATTTTAAATTCTTACAGCCGCTGAGACTGATTTGATTCCCTAAGCTGCTAAGCATATTTAAGTTGATCAGAAGCAATAGATCGAAAATACTTGAGAAAAAATAATTGTGCTACTAGTTCTTCAACTTCTTCCACAGTTACATCTATTGTCTTAGGCTATCGTCTTTTTGTTTGGAAAATTGTGGCAAAAAATGGTGTGTTCATGTCCAATAGTTTCTTCTGTTTTAAAATATTTGCAGGTAAAATCATTGTACAGTATTACAGGCATAAAAATGCAGCTATTTCTTCGCAACTGTGATGTAACAGAAGAACACACTCAAAGAATTCATGGTCATCTGTCATTGTTGTTGTCACACTCAAAAGACTTCAGGGTCATTTAGGATGGCATGCATTTTTAGCGTCGTAGCCCATCCTTTAAGGTTTCTAGTTTCTATTGGTAAATAGAAGACCACTTAATAATTTAAAGCTCACATGGCCTCGCGGAAAAATATCCTCTTCATTTACTCTGTCACTGGATTGGTCGCCTAATCATTTCTGGTATCATGTGGTCTCCGACAGGGATCACATGGCCCTCAAAACACTAAATAATTTATGGCTAAATATATTTCTCTATTTCAAAATTTGAAGTGCAAATTAAAGCATTGATGCAGTTGTCTTATCAAATCAAGGCATGTAAAAGAGGCGAAAATTGTGGACCCTTTATCTGCAGTATAACTAATAGATGTCAATCTATTGTGTTGCTTCATTGTCATTTAAGATACCAATTGAAAGTCATCAACCAAATGACTAGAAAATAACAGAACTGGGTCTAAGCATTCCTTGTTTATCAGATTTGTGGCATGGAAAGAAAAAATGCGATAATCGTTGGATTCTCCAAAAGAACAGGCTCTACATGAATTTCTCAGCATGTATATTTATGCTTTCTAATTATGTAGTGAATATCAATTCTCCAAATTTTTTCTATGAATCTCGAATACCATTTGACATTTACATATTTGTTACTGATTTTTATCAGTGTTCTAAACAATTCAATCCTACATGCACTGTTGTCAAAAATTGTCCAAAACTACAATGTAATTTCAAAATTAAGATCACAAGATCTCTAGCCCGGATGGTATGATCTCTCCCTTTTAAAAGGTGATGTTAAGAATTTCGAGTCTCATGAGTGACATGTTATGGATGTTAAGAATTTGGAGTCTGGTGAGTGGCAAATTCCCTTTTAAGGAGGATGTTAACATATTACGTCATCACTAGCTTTCAACTACGTAATACAACTGCATAATAAAAAACAAAATCCTAAGAAAAAAGATGACGTGACATGTTCGTAGACGTTGGATGATTGTCAGAGAGAAAAATTAATGGAGAGGATCCTTGGTTGCTTAAAATTTGAATATATATATATATATATATATATATATATATATATATATATATCAAATTTGAGAGAGAGAGAAAAGGAGTTGAATCATACCCGGGGAGGAGAGGATACAAAGACATGCCCCATTCGTTCCTGAGAAAGTGAAGATCAGAGTGACAGATTCCACAATACAACACCTTGAATTTCACATCCTTCTCTCCAGTTGCCCTGTAAACATCATACCAAACGCCACCATCATCATCAAAATCTACAGTCAAACACTATTCAGATTTGACATTATAATTATAATTAATCCAAATACGTAAACACCAAACAAACACACAGACACATATATATATATACACAAAAACAAATATAACATATAGAGAGAGAGAGTACCTTCTGGAGAATTTGAATGGAGAGAGGACTCCAGAGGAATCTCTAGCTGCCCATCCAAAGGCCTTCACTGGGTGCTCTGTCTCTGGTGATTTTGCCATGAGAACAAAGTAGTAGGAAGTAGTGGTAACTTAACAAAAGCAATGAAATGTAGAGAGAGAAGGTCGTTTGGTGAGAGAGGGAACGCCTAATTTGTGTATTGAATGTGGATTGTTGTAGGAGTGTGGTACTACATATAGAGAGAGGGTGGGGATTATGACCTCATCAATGAGGTAAGAAACTAAGTTTGACTTTTATTGTTTCAGTTCGACCAAAAATTTTAAATAGCATATGGAAAAATTCAAATTTGGCTGGCCAACCTAAATAGGAAATGCATTAGTATTTTTCCTTGTGAAAATAAGATTTGGTGGTAGCTTCATGATGGTGGTTTTTTTTTTTTTTTTTTTCTTTTCATATATTAATTTATGCACATTATCATAATATTATTCGTTCACGTATGTTACTAAGGAAGGTAAAATCGTTGACCTATGTTTTTTAGGTAAATGAAATTAATGTTAATAATAAAGTCTAATCATATAAGGTCATGTCAGTTATTGAAAGAAACTACTCCTTGTAAAAAAAATAAATAAATAAAGGATAATTTACATTGACCTTTTTCATAATTTATCATAATTATAGGAACCCCTTTAAATGAATTAACAAACTTGACTAAATTACTAATATACCGTTACCTAAGCTCAAATTACTGACTTTAATATATATATATACACACACAATATCAGTTTTACTCTCTCATACCCTCAAATTACTGACCGGTGGAAGCAAACATGACGCTTCTAGGTCTATTACCGGTGGAAAACAGTGTCTATCACCTATGGTAAACAATGAGAAGGCTTCTGGGTTTATTACCGGTGGAAGCAATGATGACGTTTATGGGTCTATCGCCGATGGAAAACAGGGATGAAGCTTATGGATCTTCGTATGCTTGACATGTCAGCTATAAGAAGAAAACTTCTCTTTAGGTGTAAAAAAATATAAAATAATACGTTTGTATTTGAAATTTAAAATATAAGAGAAAAAAATTAAGAGTTGTTTTGTAAATTTTTTTTTTTTTTTTTTTTTTTTGTTTTGAATAATGATAAAGAAACTGAATGGATTATCCCCGAACTTTCTCCAAATTTGAGCCACGTCAAATTGCATAAACGTCTTTAATGTGAGTATTTAACATCTTCTCTAACCTCACGTGGCTTGGGTAGGTTGTCTTCTCTTCAACCTCACAAACTGTATCCTAGCACTCAACGGCGACCCAGTGCGATTCAACGGAAAACCAAAAATATAGAAGAAAAAAAGGAGAGGCCGTGAGTAGTGACGGACCTAGAAAATTTTGTGAGAGGGGGCGGACTTCTAATTTTTTGGAGGTAAACTTATATATTAAAATTTAAAGTGTAAAATGTTTTAAAAAAAAAAAAATCCAGTAAGGGCAAATTATAATTTTAATGGGGGCATATTCATAAATTTTAAAAAAATTAAAGTATAAAATAAAAATATAAAAAATTCAGTGGGGGCAGACATGTCATGGCCGTGAGAGTGTACTCTTCAGTTTTGCCTTTGGGAATCAGATGATGGGTTTCAAATTGTTTTTACCAAAAAGAGTCGTATTAGATGTGAGAGAATTCAAAATTTGTATCGATCAACTTCTGATTGTCTGTCATTGTAGTGAACCTACATTCCCAAATCAGAATTCATGTGAATAAAATTGATAGATCTAAACAATAAATAAATGGATGACATAATTTATAATGGGTTTGTGGTAATATTTATGTGTGTGTATATATATATATATATATATATATATATATATATATATATGCTTCTATTGAAAATTATCTTTGCTGATTTGACATCTGTGTTTTCTTATCAATTGCACTGCTTGAAGAAACCTCTTCATTTTTTCTTTTTCGTTTCTAGATCGTTAATTGAACAGAGTTCAGATTTAGATTGGGGGTGAAAATCCAACAAAACCCATATCTTGAGGTCTAGTTAATCTATGTCTTGATGTTGAAGACAAAAGATAAACAACGAAAAACACATCCAAGGCACATGATGAGAGAGAAAACGTTAATGAACGTGACATGACTTCCCCACATAAGATTCGATGAGAATTCAAAGATAACAATTCGTCCCTGTCACTACTCTTTTATATATATATTTTAAACTCTTAATAAACACATGTCATGATTATCTAAAGGACAATGTTTGGGTCCAATTCAGGTTGGATGAAGTTCATCCAACTTGGGTACGTGGACCAATTATTTCATGACAAATGTCTAATAATATTATTAGATTTACCCGTTGCTCTAACATTTTTATGGGACCAAAATAACCCCATCTTCTCCCCTTTCATTCTCTCTCTACCACGCTTTCAAAACTTTTAGGCCTTGCTTGGATTGCATTTCAAAGAACTGTTTTTGAGAACAGTTCTCAAGAATAGTTTTTAGAGAACAGTTTTCAATTTTTTCAGATTTCATACCTGATTGGTTAAGAGAATTTACAAAACAGTTTCCGGAAAACAAAAACTCATAAAACTATTTGGTTGTATGAGTTTTTGAAAATAGTTTTTAAACTAAGAAAAAAAATAAAAATATTATTGTACCTCATTTTTTTATTTCTTTAATTTATGATATTAACTATTAATGTAAATAAGTGTTGAAGGTAAATTCATTTTAGCTAATATTCTTAACTTAATAACAGTTACACAAATACATATATCAAGTTTAATTACAATCCTCTTTCTGCATAACTCCAAAATGGAGGTTCTGTTTGGTACTTGTATTTTGTTTCCCCTTCATGGGACTTCATGTACATTCTTCCTAAATTTAAATACAGTAAAAGAGTTACATGAAACATTATAAATTAAACATAATAAAAGGTACACCAAAACAAAGTTTTCATAACATAAAACATAATAAATTATCCTACACACGAATATAACATAAAGTCACATGCATAGGAAAAAAAAAAAAAAAAAAAAACAACAAAAAAACAAAATAAGGCATACGAAAATTGTTCAATAACACATAAAACCAAATATGTGTTTCAAATCACATGTAATCAAAAACTAAACCCTGCATTCAGTAACCACCCAAGTCAGTCCAAGCTCTTCAACCAAGCAAACTTCAAGTCAGTCCAAGCTCTTCAACTAAGCAAACTTCCTGGAAATACTCATCTTAATGAACAATTCTCTATAGTGTAATTCCTTGAAATTTTCAGTTGCCTTCAAATATGTGTCATCATCTATCTCATCAAGACCCTCAAGGCATTCAATACAATTACTTAGAGAGTATGCGTCTGGGCTAGTTGCCTTTTGAGTATGTTTCATTTTCTTATACGTCTCTGCCTTAGCTAATGAAGCTTCAGTCCTTACTTTGGAGGCTTCAGTCCTTGTTTTGGAAGCTTCAACAATACAAGCAAGAGTATCACTAATGGAATCTTTTTTACGCTCCTTTTTTACACGACGATCAGAGGATGTGGATTTACTCCTCCGCAATCTTTTTCCAACACTTGGAAGTAAATATCCTAGATGGCATGTTCCCCTTGTTGACCTCCTCAACCATTATATCAACAAAACATCTCTCTAATTGTGTAGACCACAGAGTTGACTCCTCAACATCAGCAATTTGAGATGCCATCCTTTATTGGTGATAGAACATTATAATTTGTGCATATGCCTACTTTGTTTTTTAAGGAGTACAAGTGGGCATCTCTGTTAAAATTGCAGTCCTGAACTTGCATAAGTTTTGACTCCGATGGGAGATATTCTTAATCAACAGTATTGTACTGTCGAGGTAGATTAATTTCGGTCAAAATGCTCAAATTAGAGGAGACATGCATGTTGGTGATAGAAAATCTATCACTGGGTGGGTGAACCGAATCCAAGAGTGACCATATATATATATGTAGACCAATATATACATACACATATATAAATTGAAAATCAAATCCCTAAATTGAAAATCAAATCCCTAAACTAAAAACCACAAATCCCTAAACTGAATATCAAATCCACAACAAAACTCACCCAACCAACAAAATCAATAATCAAATCTGCAACCAAACTCATCCAAAAAACAAAATCCATAACCAAAAACTTGTTACAGAAAAATACCAGATTTGTGTTTACCTGAACAGATGGAGCTTGAAAAAATTTGAGCAACAGTGTGGATGCAGATGAGAGAAGTGCAGCGTTACAGAGCGATCTTGTAGAGAGAAGCGGTAGAGAGGAGCGAGATGCCGGTTTCAGATGAGGTGTTGCAGAGCTTTATCGTGAAGGAGCGAGATGCCGGTTTCAACTTACGCAAAACTGTTATAAACGAGGATTATAAAAATGTACGGACCGCTTTTTTAAGCGGAGAACAGTGTTCTCCGCATGTTCTCAAAAACAGGGAAAACAACTCTGAGTTGTTCTTAGAAAACTGGTACTTTAAGAACTTAGTTTTGAAAAAACTGTTTTTATAATATATGTGACGGCCCAAGTTTTTCAACCCGGTGCGTCAGTGATGAACCGAAAGATGACCCGATAACGGATCCGAAATACGGAAGCAAAAGACAAACAATGGTCTTTAGAAATACAACATGACTCTAAGACACCAATGTGACCTTCAACGAGGTCACGGAACCCAGAGGAATCAAATGTGGAAGTGACATTTCAAAAACGAACAAGAATGAACCTAAGGGCAAAAACGTCATTTCCAGCCTAAAAGTGGGTGTCATCGAGCATACCATTGGAAAGAAAACGAAAAATTAATGAACTTAGACTCAAAAATCACTTGATTTGGAGTCCGAATGAAGAAGATATGGCTAACGGAAGAAGAAGGGGCAAAACGGTCAAAAAGTGCCAACCCAAGAACATCTAACCGGTTACCAAGCCTTCCTAACCGGTTAGGAGACCAAAAAATTTGACCAAAACACTGCCCATGCACATGTAACCGGTTACGAGGCCCTATCTAAACGTTTACATGTGAAGGAGGCAGAATGGGCAGTCCAAAAACCTGGTAGCAGGGGTTTTTCGGGAAAAAATAAAAATTTGAGGCCTTAGATGACATTTTCTGGAAAAACACAAAAAAGAAACCCCCCTCAAAATCGAGTTTTCTACATGGGTTATGTGAAAAATCAAAAAATACGTACTATGAAATACCCAAAATTCCCTCCCAAGAAAACTAGTCCAGAGGGTCTAAAAAGCTGCTAAATTGAAAAACTGAAGCTGAACTTCGGGATCGATTTCTGATACCAAGACGACATTTTATGGAAAAACACGAAGAAGAAACCCCCCCTAAAATCATGCTTTCTATTCAACCATATGAAGAATGGAATTTATTTCCCAAAGAAAATTTTCAAAATACCCTTAGGTCAGATAATGCAACAAAAGTGTAAAATGAGTCCGTTGGAAGCTCAAAACACAAACGATGAGGTTTTGCCCAGAAACGACTATGTATGCGAACGTAACTTACCTATTTAGACGCGTTACAATGGTCCATGGCTTAAAAATATAGCCGATGCAAAATCCGACCCCCCAACGGGCAAAAAGGCAAAAAATGGAACTTAGAACGAAAATTCGGAATTCAAAATAATGAAATAGTTCCAAAATAACGTTTGGCCCTTGGCCACACTTCATACAAGATTAACAAGACCCTAGGGAAGAATCAAAATAGAATTCCCACACCCAATGCAAACATGGTGAAGCAATAACTCAACATTTTTTAATATTTTTATAATATTCCATGAAGTAAAAAATTACATAGGATACAAATTACATGTCATTGGCCTCTGGCCTCATCTCATACATATCAAATACATTGTAAAGAGTGTACTCATGTACACACTACATATATGGAATCAAATAATACACATTTTGATACATAAGGTTACAAAGAGGCATTCTATGCTAACACTTGCATAAAATGGAAACTTAAAAACTATAAGCCATCCAAGGAGCAATGAGCACCATGAACCAAGTCTTCATACCTGAAAAATGTCCCTACTACGTGGGTGAGTAACATAAAGCTACTCGTAGGAAGTGAGCATGCATCGACCTAGCGTTTTACAAATTATCACCTTATGGTGAAACATGTTAAAGGGCTCATGCCACCTAACGTCTACATCAATGTGTGACTCGGGGAGCATCCTAAGCTACCTAAGATCATTTCTAGCATGAAACACATCATTCATGCAATTCAAGCAACATGGAAGCATGTTATACAAAGCAACAAGACATAGATTTTCAAAGTTATGAACTCGAAATCTAAAACACAAGAATTACCAAAATGGGTCATGCCACCTAACGTCTATGTTCTAAATGAAATTATAGGATCATTCCTAAGCCATATTTGAACATCAAAACACGAATCATGATATCAATACACTTTAACCAGCATTGGAACTTCCAATACAATGATAAAGCATGATTTCACAAAGTTAACAACCTGCAACAAAATATGGAGAATCAAATAAGAAACAATAAGTTATAACATCATATAGATATCAATTTGAAACGAAATGCGAAATCAACCAAAGTGGATACTTGGACGTTACACCGGATCAGACCGACACCATAGTTACTTTAGGGTTACTAGCCCACGGGTAACCTCCCTATGTGCGCACTAGACTATGTAGAGGGACAATCCCCCGTACTAGAACCAAGTCCTAGCCGTAGCCAAACATCGACATCCCCAAGTTTCCAAAATCAACAAGTTGTGCAACAACATATATATCAACATGTATATACAAGATATCAACTATCTACCAAGCACAACCAAATTTGGAAACATATGCAATATATGCACAAATTCCACAACTACTGTGGCATGAAAAATGTCCAATACAAAGAGTGCAATTTCTTACATAAGGCAACAACATATTCATTAAGGAAAACACATTCTCATGAATATTAATATAACAACTATGTTATCTAATGCTCAAAATATAACCAAGTGAACATACAACAAGTCGAAGTCCATGATTTAAACATAAAAACAACTTCCAAAACGTAATAAAATCCATGGAGCAAAAATATAAAATTTAATTAAGCAAAAATAATCAAATTCTCTAGATTCTAAATTAATTCCAAATAACCCCAAATTAATATATGTTGAAGGACATGTCATGGTCGTCACATATATAACTCTAAAGGACCAATTAAGTGATTAAAACACTTAAAACAAAATTAATTAAGCTAATTATTTAATTTCCTCTAGATTTCTAAGTAATTCCAAATGCCCTCAATTTAAGATATGTTAGAGAACATGCCAAGGCCTATCTAAATATCACATTACAACTTGATTTCATACTTGTTATGACCATTTGAATTAAACTTTCACCAAAGATAAATATTAAATAAAATTTGTAATTCTTAACCAAATGATCCAAATTTAATATATGTCAACAACCATACCAAAGCCAAATTTTCTAGCATGTCACAATCTAAATCCAATTTACATATTATCATGGAAATTAAACCTTAAACAAAGAAATTAATTAAATTAATTTCTAGATCTTGAACTAAAGCATGCATACAAGTTGTATAAGCTCATATAATCATCAATACAACACAAATATAATCCTAAGACACCCCCTACCTCCATTTGAGATGAAATCTCAAATCTCCACCCAAATAAATCGGCTCTGAATCTGACGAAACTCCTAGGTTTTGTCGGGGACAACACCACGAACATGAATCCCAAGGAAGCTCCATCAAAAACACAACTTGACTTCAAACCCGAACTCAAGAAACGGCCAAAACAAGATTCCAATTGGTTGGAATCGAAGGCCTCGCCGAGGGGAACAATAAACATAAAGGCATTACCACTTTTTAATGAAGGGAAGAAGTCCAAAAGAGGAGGGAGAAGATGGTAGCCATTGATGGAGCTTGGACCGGCCATGAGAGAGGAGAAAGAGAGAAAAATCTGATTTTTCTTTCTAAGACCTCCTATTTATAGAAAAACTCAAAAAGTGCCCCGAACGGGCCCCGCCGGGTCCGGAAAAGTGGAATTCACGCAGACGAGCTCAAATGGAAAAAATCCATGAACAAAAAAGATTCCAAATGAGAAAATATGAACAACGGAAGAAACGGCGTCAAAAATCGAGTCTCGAGCAGAGAGTTATGCACAAAACAAGTTTGGCTCAAATTGGGGCCAGAAACCCTGAAACTGGAAAATATCGTCCAGGAGGAAATTCTAAGAGTCCATGACTCGACGAAATGTGAAAATGAATCCCATATGAGGATCCAGGCTCAAAACAAGGCATTGAGCAATAACTTTCATTAATTACACAATGACCCCTCCAAAAAGTGAAAATTATGAAACTGCCCCAGAATGAAATCTTCAAAAGATATTTATGAAAAACACCCCAAGAAAAGAAAAGGTTTCCAAAGAACTTTGCATTTATGCCCAAAACAAGTTTGGCTCAAATCGGGAGTAACCAGAGTACTTTCTCACGAAAGTAAAGATACGTATCTTATAGAAATCATTGGGAATGAAGATACGTGAAGTCAGAAACCAACTCCGAACACAAGAAGTGTGGTTACGCAAACAGAGTGACAAATGAGGAAAAGACGGAATAGGGAAAAAGACAAAAAATGAATAGTGTCGAAAAACAAAAAATGTGGGAATGACTCGGTCCTCAAAGGAAGTTGTCAATCCACAGAAAAGAGTCTCGGAAATCACTCCAGAGCACTCGAGACGACACTAATCGACAAGAACCCAAACTCAGAAGGGAAAAGACAACGGAAAAAAAATTTATCTAAAAAATCCGGGTCATTACAATATAATTCCAAGCAGGCCATTTTTTTAAGAACTGTTTTTTGTAACTCCCAAAACAGAAAACTATTTTGGGAGAACCATTCCAAGCAGGGCCTTCCAGAGCTATTTTTTGTTTTTTGGCTTTGCTTTTAGATCTAGATCGCTAAACCTTCCAGAGCTGCCCTTCTCTCTCTTATCAAGTCTCTCTTTCTCTCTTTAAACCATTTAGAATATCAATTGGATATAATTGCCCATTACAACTACTTCACAGCTAGGGTTTTACATGTCCCCCCATTTTGTCTCTCCTAACAATTTATAGTGTGTGTGTTTTATATAACAGAAAGAAAAATTGGGTGTAGAAGAGCATAATGGGTCAAGAAAATTTAACCACTTAGAAGCGAGGCGGAGTACTTCTACCCACCACGGCCAACGGCGGTAGAGTCGGCGCCGACGTCGGCGGCCGAAATTCCCACCTACCTCACGGTCACCAGATCCACCAGACCTTCAACAACACCAAGATCACAATCCTCTGCGGATTCGGCACCATTCTCGTCCTCCGCGGCACTATCGGCGAACGGGAACACTAATTTAGGTACGATCTTGGTATGTATGGGACTAATTTGGTCTTATTTATAATTGGTGATGGGGTTGTGTTTAGTGGGTGATCAGTGGTGGTAGGTGGTAACATATAGGGTTTGAGACGTGGGTGAAGAAGAAGAGGCAGAGAGAGAATAAAAAGGGAGAAGATGAGGTTATTTTGGTTCCATAAAAATGTTAGAGCAACGGGTCAAACTCGGGTAATACCCAACTTAAATCCAATAATATTATTAGACACTTGCCATGAAATAATTGATTTGCGTATTCAGATTGGATGAACTTCATCTAACTTGGTTGGACCCAAATATTATCCTTATCTAAAAGGGAAGGAATGCAGGAAAATATGTTAGAAGCATGTGAAGAGTATATATATATATATATATATATATATATATATATATATAATGGACCCAAGTTTGAGTTGATGGAGGAATAAAAAGCCATGCGTAGAAGTTACTGGAATGGCAATGGAACGAATTTCACATTTGGATTAGACTTTCCTATTTTTTTCTCCTGACCTACCATTTCTAAAACGTCTCAGCTTTGTTCCTTTTCTGTTTTCACATTCCACTCCTTTTAGGTAATAATACATATACTTAAATATATGCGTGTGTAATTTATGTATATTTCTATAGTCATTGTATGGTGCAATTTGATGACCAACTTCAATCACTTTGTATCAAATTTTTTTTTTTTTTAACTAAATAAATAAAATTATAATAATGTTAGTTTTTAACATCTCCCAACTCTCGTGACACGAGGTACAAAAAATTTTTTGGTTGCAGTTTTTTAAAATCTATATTTTAAAACTTTACATAAACAATTTTTAATTTTCTTTCCTTTATCTGAGTTGTCAGTTTTTATATCATTTTTTAATTTTTTAGTTTGCTATTTAGAAAACAATTTTCAATAATTTAGAAAATTAAAAATTATTTTTAGATAATTATAAAAAACTAATAAAGTTTTTTTTAAAAAAATCAACAAAGCACGTACTTTTGTACAATTTTTTAATTTTCAATTCTCGGAAATATTCAACCAAATAGCTCCTAAAAATAGTTTTCTGAATTCTTAGGGTTCGTTTGGTAACTACAGTTGCTTTGTGTTTTTTATTTGACCCAAAGTAAAAGCAATATTTCTGTTTTGAAGTGTGTTCAATACTATTTGAAAACATAATTGGCAACATATATTTGTTGCAATATTTTTGAAAGTAAAAACATGAAAACATACTTGGTAAAGAAGTATTGCAATGACATTTAGAGTTTTTTTGTGTGTTGTGAACAATGATTTTGCTATAGTGCGAAAGCAATCGGAAGCATTAATTTGGTGCTTTCGATTTTGGCCTCTTATTTGGAAGCGTTTCGGTACAATTCAAATCGCAACAAACGTTACAAAATAAGCGTGTTTTTGCTTTGCTACAGTACACTAGCAGAAGCAAAAAATATAAAATAAAAATAATTGACAAACAGGCCCTAAAAAAACTATTTTCACAAAACTAAACTACAAAGATCCTTAGTTTTTAGCGTGCCTTAGTAGGCAAAACTTTAAACATGTTATATGTTTATACACACATGTACATATAGATTTTTACCCCTATATAGTATATATACATATAACAATTACCATGTAAAAAATTGTTAGGTTAGAGTTCTAAGCTTTAATGAATTTTGATGTTTCTGTGAGATGGTATGTATAGGTATAGATATGGTCTAATTTTTGGGCACTTTCACAATTCCTAAAGTGCCCAACTATTTTGGGATGGAGGGAGTATCATTTTGGTTCATTCAACAGTGGGTCTGCACAACTAGCATAGATAAATCTTATGTTAGGTACGCATTAGAAACCAAGATACGCATAAATTACATATACATGTACCTTTAAACAATTATATTTGTCAAAAGATTCTAGTCATTATGTTATGTTTAGTGAATAGTGAGTCAACAACAATAAATCATAGGGTAATAAAAAAAAAAAAACCCTTGAACTATTAGCTATCTTGCAACAAACCCCTTTGAACTACAAAAATTTCAAAAAACCCCATTGTACTATACATTATTTTGCAGTTTGCCCCATTCGGCAATGTGCCTGTTGAAAAATTACAGTAAAAACATTACATGTAGTCACATGACACAATTTTTGAATTTATATGACCATAGTGCCCTTATGAATATAAAAGGCCAATAATGCCCTTTCTGCTACTATGAGATCCAAATAGCATCCATACACCCAAACCTATTATAACTCACTCACACCCCGAAACACCACATTGTCGTCTCTCACACTCTTACTGTTTCTCTATATATATACACACACACACACACAAATATATCGTCTTTTCCTCACTAAACCTCTCCATTATATATACATATATATATATATCCATCCATCCTATTGTGTAGTTCTTCGCGGTTTCTTATGGTTGATTTCAATCTCTGCAACTTATTCAGGAAAAAAAAATAAAACAAACTCTGCAACTTATCTTAAACCAATCTCCACTGTACATATAGACGATAAGCGTTGAAATGTGTGCATTTCAACCCCTGATCTTTAGTATATTAAGACCTTATTCTTTTTTATTTTTTTGCTTTAGTCTTATTTTATGTTTTTCCCCTTTTCAGGTGCTTAAGGTTGAAATGAGCTAACTCAGCTGAATTAGAGCCATCGGAAGGTCAACCAAAGTCTTGGTGGGAAGATAGAGCAAAATGGGAGCAAAAGATGCAAAAATTTCCTCTTCGATCGATAGAACTTCTAGTGTGTTCGATTGTACTTTTGATCATTCCAGCCAACTGCTATGATGTACCGAAGCGCTTGTCCTTATCCTCAGAAAAATTCCATCCTTTACGATCAATCAAACCTTCCTATGATCGATCGTAAGTTTTGTTCTTATCTTCATAAATATCCTTGTCCTTATCCGCATAAATATCTAAGCTTTGTCCTTATCCACTTTATGAGTCACCATGTTACGATCGATTGAAGCAACAGTGTGATCGATCGAACTACCTTGAAAACTGTGCAGAACATAATTCAAGCCCGATTTCAGGGGTGCTTGCGGTGCAATCATTTGGAGGTTCTAGTGCATGAGGTCTGACCATTTGGGGTGTCATTTGAGTCACCTATATAAGGGAATTAGCCCTTTTTGGCTAGAGGTTGGACATTTTGGCAAAAGGATTAGTGAAGATTAGATACATTTTGGGACATTTTCTCTCTAACTCATACACACTTTCTCTCTAGGGTTTCAACCAAGAAGAAGAAGAGGAAGATGAAGCAAGGCATGGGGATTGATCTTGGGCTTTTCTTGACCACATCCACCTTCTCCATGAGTGGCTAGTCTTCTCCTTAAGGCTTGGATGAGCCCTAAGCTTGTAATATAAACTCTTGTCTTTCAACTTTTAGGGATTTATACATTGTAATTGATGCTATAGTCTTGTGTAATGAAACTTGGTTCTACCAAGGGTTTTTTCCATTAATTCTTCCTATTGATTCTCTAAATTGGCTGCATGTTGTCTTATATGTGATTGATTGGGAACTAATCTCTACACTAGATACTTTTACTAATTATGTTCAGTGATAGCTATGCATAGTACTTATTGGATACCTTTGTCAACTAATTTGATGGGTTATGGCTTAGACTTGATAGGTTGTTCTACACCTTAGTTTACTTATAGTTAGGTAGACAATTTATTATTGCCTTTTACAGTCTATGCTTATTATTGCAAATTATATTATCCTCTTGATTAATGTGTGCTACACTTGTCAACTAATTTGATGGATTATGCTTAAACTTATTGGGTTGTTCTACACCTTAGTTTACTTATAGTTAGGTAGACAATTCATGCTTAAATTTGATAGTCCATGCTTATTATTGCAATTTGTATTAGCCACATTATGATTATAATATTGTTTTCCCCATTAGTTAAAGGCGAGTGGTTTAATGAATGAGCTTAGTAGTGATTCTTATGCCTTAAGACCTCTCCTCTATCTCTTAAACCTTATTTCATTAGCTTTGATTTGAATTGCATGTTATTAATTTCACATTAGTTTAATCACAAATCAAACTCTTTTTCAATCTCACGTCCACTAATGTTGAATTAGATTCTATCCCATAATCCCTGAGGACGATCCCTTCTCATTATACTTCATCCTATAAGTGTTTAGTGGCTTTTATAAATTGTAAAAGTTGATGCCTACTTTACACTCTTTAATTCTATAGATTTAACAACATATTTGTGCACACACACGAGACGCGCCAAGTTTTTGGCGCCATTCCGGGAATTAAACGGTTGTTAATTTGGAATCAAATTTGATAATTAGTGTTCATTTGATTTCAAGTAGGATTTATCTCCTACTCTTTTATTACATTTTCTTTAATGTACAACTATGTACTTGATTACAAAAGAGGCGAACATTGGATCACGACATCATTGCTTGGAACCATTGTGAGCGTATCTTGAACTCTTGCACCTTTATTGTATATTGCCATATATGTTTGCGAGATAGCCCTTGTCGAGGCTATCACATTGTTTAAATTTCTTGTCTAAGCATAGGTCCTTGTCGAGGCCATTTACTTTAAGGTTCAAATCATGGGCCCCTATTGAGGTCATTTCTTTTATGCGGTGATATTTTTAGGAGAATGGGAACATCGTATGTAAAGGTTATGATTTGTTGTGATTTGTTGTGGTGAAGTTGTTGTTGTTGTTGCACATGCGCGGTAGGAGATCTCTTCACACTCCTCTCTTCCCCCTTGACCAAGAGATCGAATTACTTTAAGATAGAGTGAATATAATTCTCCCCACTTTTGATCATCCAACCAACACAATGGAACACCAAATAGATCCTCAAATAGAACAACCCAATCAAGGAGGCCTTGGAAACAATGTAGCGTAACCACCTCAAGGAAATCAAGTTCATCCTCCTCATCCAATGGTCTTTAGGGATCGTTACATTCTTAATGTCTATAATGTATCAACATGCATCCAATTGCCAAACTTTTGGGCCAATAATTATAAGATTAAAGCTTCAACCATCCAAATGTGTCCCATTTTCCATGGGTAAAGCAATGAAGAACCATATAAACATTTGGATGAGTTTCTTGAAGTTTGCTCTACCGTGAAGATTACGGATGTCCTTGAAGAAGTTTTGAGAATGAAACTATTTCCTTTCACTCTTTGGGACAAGGCTAAATATTGGTTTAATAACTTGGGGGCTTATACAATAACATCTTGGGCTCAATTGTAACAAATTTTTTTAAAGAAGTATTACCTCGCAAGTAGAACCAATGCCATGAGAACTTTAATTCAGGAATTTTCCCAAGGTGATGGAAAGCCATTACATAAAGCTTGGGAGCGTTTGAACGACTTGCTATGAAAGTGCCCTCATCATGCACTTCCTAAGTGGCAATTAGTTCAATGCTTCTATGAAAGCTTATCCGACACTTATAAATGCATGGTCGATGCATTATGTGGAGACACCTATTTGCAAAAGCATGAGGACGACATATGGACTCTATTTGAAAACATGAGTGAAAACTCCATGCACCGTTCGTTGTCTTTTAGGCCGGGGCGTGTTTACAATGTAGGGGGAAAGAAACTCACAAATCTATGTCAAGTAGAAAGTTTTTCAGAGATTGCCACCGAGGTTAAGACTCTCACTCAAAGATTGGATAAATTCATCTCAAGTCAAAACTCGGCAAGCCAATCGTCCTCTTCTTTCCACCCTCAAAAAGAGAATTGCCTGACTTGTTCTAGCTATCTTCACAATTTTTCCAATTGTCCTCTCGGGCATGTTATACAAAATGAGCCTCAAGAAAAAGTCAATGCAACATTTACTCATCTGGGGAATAATCCATATTCCAATTCATACAATCCGGGGTGGAGGGATCATCATAAATTTTCGTGGAGAAATCAAGGAGGAGGTACCAATCCTTTTCTTTCTCAAAATTCTTAAGGAAAGTATGTCCCTCCCCACCTTCAAAATCAATCAAATCAATCGTACCATCCATCATTATCATCATATCATCAAAATATAAATCATTCTTCCAATTATCAAGCTCCAAATCAATCGTACTCTCAAGCTCCTCTAAGGGATTCTGCTTTTGAGGACAAGGTATTGGCCGCTTTAGGCAACCTTAAAGCAAATACCCAACTTCTCTGCTCTCATTCGCAATTAATAGCAAAGCTTGAATCCCAAATCAGGCAAATAGCTAATTCCATGAATTCAAGAGAGAGAGAGAGAAATTGCCAAGCCAACCCGAACCCAATCCTAAGCCACATTTCATGGTGGAAACAAGTCCTTCATCGGGATTTTCCACCCATAAACAAGTGAATTCCATAACTACCATGAGAAGTGGTAGGGAGATTGATAACAAGGTGGAATTATCTAGTGAAGATAGTGGTCTTATGCAACCAAGTGTTTGCCCGCTTTCCATTTCTAATCTATTCCTTCTCCATTAGGAACAAGTGATCACATTAAGGATAAATCCCAATCATCATCATCATCATTATCTCTTAATCTATAAAAGTCTTATGAGCCAAAAGCTCCAATTCATCAAGCATTGAGAGAAGCCTTTCAATTTGGGAGATAAGAGGGAAAAATCCATGACATGATGGAGGTATTCAAGCAAGTTAAGATTAACCTTCCTCTTTTTGACGCAATTCGTCAAATTCCACATTATGCCAAGCTCTTGAAGGACTTGTGCACTCAAAAGAGGAAGTCTAAAAGCCAAACACCAAAGAAAGTAATTCTCACCGAGCAAGTAAACTCGATCATTCAATATAACACTCCTCCCAAGTTCAAAAACCCCGGTTATCCCACAACCTCATGCAACATTAGTGATCATGAAATCCATAAGGCTCTTTTGGACTTAGGAGTGAGTGTTAATCTTCTTCCTTACTCTATGTATCTCCAATTAGGTTTGGGGGAGTTGAAACCCACGACAGTTTTCTTACAACTTGCCGATAGGTCCATCAAGAAACTACGTGGGATCATTGAAGATGTTCTCATTAAGATAAGAATAAGCAATTTTGCATGAATGTCATTGAGGAAGTGGTTGAAGATTCCCACCTTAATCACTTCCCCACAAAAATCAATTTCTCCTTTGATCTCAAGTGTTCTTCCTTCTCTTGACTCTATCAATGAGCTTAGGCTTAAACTGTCAAAGAAGCTTAAATGTGATTCCTTCGGTGTTGATAGAGACCTATCAATCATCATCATTTCAAATCCAACAAACTCCCAAAGAAGTAACTTGATAAGTGCAATTCAAGGAAATGTGCAACCCATGATGGAGAGAGTAGCAACTAAGATGTTCGATCCAGGCTAGAACATAGTCTTCCGTCTTGCTAGAGACGTTAAACTTAGCACCCACGAGGCACATTGTGTCTTATTTGTCACATAGATCATCTTAGGTTTTCTTTGTATTCTTGGGTTTCTTTTTATAACTTTGTGTACATTGTTCTCTATTTTTCACTCTCTCCACTTGTGTATCTTCATTGGGGCTTAGCATTAGATTTTCTGCACTTTCATCTCAAAATGAGGCAATTTGTGCCAGCATGATCGATCAAACCATCAGGTGTGATCGATCTAGAGGTTCCATGATTGATCCAAATGACCTTGAGATCGATCCCAGAATCCAACACTTAGAAAAATTTTGGGTTTCTCAAAAACCGTGCTCTCTGTCACACCGTGCGAACTTTTTTGCATAAATTAAGGTTCTATTCCACCGTGCGAATATTTCTTCATGATCGATCCATGTATGCCACAATCGATCTAAGTGTCCCTGTGATCGATCATTATCTATACTTAGAAAAAATTTTGAAGTCCAAAAATGTCAAGTCTCGGTCCCACCGTGCAAACTTTGGACCCAAAAATCAAGCCTCTATCACACCATGTGAACTTCTGGATCGATCATACTAAGATCGATCCAAGCCTTGATCAATCTAAGCTATCTTCCTTTGACTTTTTGACTTTTCATTTTTATTTTATTTTATTGATTTTCAAAAAAAAATTCAAAATTAAAAAAATATTTTCAAAATTTTAAAAAAAATTCAAAAATATTTTGTCGTTTTGCAGTGAGATCGATCCGAGCACCCTTGTGATCGATAAAAGTGTGATCAATTGAACCAACTTGGTGATCGATCACACTTGTTCGGAACAATTTTTAAAAATCGATCCAAGGGTCATTTCACTCTTCTTTTTTATGGATCTAGCCTCTCTCTCCATTGTGACTTCGTCTCTTTCATCTTCTTCACCTCCGGCCGAGCTCTTTCTTGAGGATTCAAGCTTCACATCCTCTTCCTCCATCTTCCACATCTCAAACTCACCTCTCTTCTCCACTTTTGTCTCTGTTAAAGGTAAGTTGGTTCATTTTTATTTTAAGTTCTTGCTTTATTTACTTTGATTCATGTATATAACATGTTAGATTAGGTTGTATGCTTGATTCCATGCTTCCATGTTAAGATTTGAGCACGTATATATTTGTGTATATATGTTTATATATTTTTATGTTTTTCGAATATACACGGGGGTCACGACCCATTTAAGTGACCAATCATATGCTTTGTGAGGTGTATAGGGGGTCACGAGCCTTCAAGTGACCATTTGCCTTCACCCTGTGTCTTCCACATCATGAACGACCCATTTTTCATATTCCAGTAGGTTTGATCTATCACACCAATGCTTTGATTAATCAAAGTATAATTGATCCAACCCAGTGCATGATCGATCTAACTTGGATCAATCTCAGGCCCTTGTGATTGATCGAACCCCTCTGTTTTGTATGTCCCTTTCCCTTGCCCCGTGTTCCATGCTATCACATTCATGCCCAATGCTTGTGTTTTCCACATTGGATACATTCTATACTTATTTTATCTAGCATGATTCACTTTATATTGGTTTTGCAAATGCATGCTATTTGGTCGTTATTTTCTAAGTTCGAGATTGCATCTAAGACTTGCATTGATAGCGTTCATGCGTATATTGCTGTGATACTTGCTTTATGCATTATTTCATAAGTGTTTTGTCTATCTTTAAATGACAAACATGTTACTATCATTTGTGCTTTCATTCTTGATTTTCATATCAATTCAAGTTACTAACTTAGAATGCAAGTGTTATCTCTTTTGTAAGCCATGACTAGGCAGAAGTCCCGTGACAACTGGTTCTATGGACGACGGGTTAGTCAGAGAGTTGATCCTCTTAAGGACCTTCCTATACAGGATCCTCTTACACTAGTAGCATCATCATCATCAACTCCTTCTGAGCCAGCTCCAGAGCCTACTCTTGCCCCCATACCTCTTGTAGCTCCTACTGCCGGCCCAGCTATCATCCAAGATAGGGTTCGTAGTAAGTATTCTTGTTTGAGTATGGCCCACGAGTTTATTTTCTATAAGGGGGCTTTCTCAGGGCATGAGCAGACCAAATGGTCTTACAACGAGATATACAGGTGACGTCTCTCTCCTATCCTGTCCTCTATTGTAGTCCCTGTCTACCTGAGACTAGTTCGAGTTTTCTACCAGAATTTAAAGCCAAATCTGACCAATTTGGCTGAACTGTGCACCACCATTGACGGGCACCCCATCTCCATCACAGTTGAGGCTCTAGAGACATATTCTTATTGCCTTTATGCTTGTCCACCTGGGATTGAGTACCTAGTGCTTCAGAGGCCTACAGATGCTATGATGGCCATAGCGCTGAATGACGCCCACACTGTTTCTGATATATATGCCACTCGGGGGCATGCCTCTAATACATATGCCATTTGGGGCCACATGCCCAGACAGCTATAGTTCTTTGATTTGGTCCTGTACTGTAATGTTTACATGGTCGGGCATAAGGTACAGAGACGGGCAAATTTTCTGGTAGTGCTATATGCGGTGTTGGTTCTCTGTTCTTTCGCTCATCTAGAGCATCATATGGAAGCTGTACGATGAGTACATAAACAAGAAGAACCCATAACGGCCTAAGTTTATCCCCTTTGCTCATTTGATCACACAGATTCTTAGGGACTAGCACTACCCCATTACCCCACGTGAGTAAGCACAGACAGACTCCTGCCACTATAAGTGGAAGGAATGGAAGAAGAACTACAATGCTTTGGTCAATAATAAGTCACGGCATCGAGCTAGAGCTGAACCTTAGCCAAATGTCGAGGTAGATGTAGATATGGGTATTGGGTTAGAGGAAGAGGCAGAGGCAGTAGCAGAGGAAGAGTCTGGGATTGACCTAGATAAGGCCTACCCAGCAAGATCTCAGTCCCACTCTCTCTCTTAGGACTCTTATTCTCATGACTCTCGGAGCTAGGAAAAGCAACAGTCTGAGATTGAGATTGCATACTTAGGATGACCCAGTCACTCTTGACTCACAGGCTCCATTTGTCTTGACCGATAAGTGCTAGCAGGCCTTACATGACTCAGTTCTCATGCTTTATGCTAACATGGCTAGTCTCCGTAGGGAGGTCCTGACTACACTTCAGGAGGGTATATGTAGTCTTCATGATGAGTTTTGGATATCGATGGCAGACTTATCCAGATAGATCCAGGGTTCACACCCTGCCAAACCATCGTCCTCAGCCTGAAATCTATATCTCCCTCTCATATAAATATGTGTTGTCTCTGCCTGATACTTGATATACTTTTGAGATATTTTTGCAACCAGTCTGTTGGCCTGATATTATTGTGATATACTTTATACTGTTATTTTTTTGGGGATATTTTAGATGTTGTTCATATTTTTGATATATATAAATATTAATGTTGACTCCAATATCAGGTACATTGCAGTGATCCCTTGAGAGATCCCATTGTCTCTTTTTAGGACCATTTCTATCATTATCATTATCTCTATCTATTTCTCACTTGCACTTGCATACCCATTGTGCACCATTACTTATCCCATTTGTTATTGGATAAGGTTTTATCCCAGTGTCATCATTGTAGAACCATAGTTGATCCCAAGTTTGGGGGGTTCTACCACCCACTTCGGATTTTTGCATCCTATTATATCTCGCCATTGCTATACTGGTATAATCTTTCCTCTTTCCATTATTCTCATTGTATTTTGAGGACAATGTGCAGTTAAGTTTGGCGGTAATATGCATTCTTTACATTCAATTACAAATTCAAACATGATTTGTGCGTTTGAGATTTGAGATTCATCTTTCGGTCCATGGATGGCCATGATTTTAATCTTTTGAGGCATAGTTGCCTTGAAAAGGCAAGAGTTGAGAGTCTAATACTTCTTGTATGCTTTAGGATGTCATTTAGGGGTAATTTTTAATTTTTGATATCATGCTTCCCTTTGTGGTCCACATCATCTTGCTTGTTGAAAATGTTTTGAGGATTAATTCTAGAGTACTACATTTGCACAGGCGTACACTAGCATTCAATTTGCGGGGTACATGTTTAGTTTATTAGTATTTTGGTTATATCCAATTTGAGCTAGTAGGCTTTGAAAAGTCACTATTTTTGATAAAATGACCTTGCATGCTTAATAACAAACCTTTTTTACTGAGTAATCAGAATTTGTGCCTCATTAAGTATTGAGTCTCGCGTAAAAAGGCGAAGGGCCCAAACAATAAATAAAAATAAATAAATAAAAAGAAAAAAAGAAAAGAAAAGAAAAGAGAGGACTCTCACCAAAAGTGAAGAGCCGGGAAATGAAAAGTGAGAGTTGTTTTGATTTGTAACCTAGTTGATTCAAGCTTGTAAGTCCTTAGAGGTGTCTTTTGACGTAATGCCCTAAAGCCGTCTGGTTTGGAAGTCATTGACCTAACACTTGTTACATGAATCTTTTAAAGAGCTTAAGAGTTCTTTACATTTCACCATACTCTTATCTTTGATCCCACTGGAAAAAAAAAAGAAAGAAAAAGTGAGAAAATAATTGTTTAATTGAATAAAAGGTTCATTCAATGTCTTGATGTTTGATATTTGAGATGTGTGCCAGTTTGAGGCCGGATTATGATCTTTACATTGATTTTGCTAAGTTAGTAACATATTTTGATGCCGGTTCACTCAAGAAAGAAGCTAGAATTGATTCAATTTGCAAGATTGACTTGTTTGATATGTGGGGACCATATTTGCTTGCATGATGTTGAAATGTTGAGAATATATTAGAAATATTTGAAATTTGCATCTTGAGATAGTTTTCTCCTGATACTTGTTTGATATGTGTCATAACTTCGTAAGTGAGAAAGAGCCTTTAATGTTTGTGGGTATCATTTTTGGAAACCCTCACGAGACTTCACTCATCCACTAAGTGTAACCTAGGGGTTCAAAAGGCTTGTTGCATATGCTAAATGCAACCATGATCCCTACAAAAATAGCGTTATCTTTTTATTGCTTTATTTTATTTTTAGTTGTATAGTTGTTTCCCTTTGTTCATTCTTTGTTCATTGCTAAGGGACTAGCTTGTATAGTTGTTTCCCTTTGTTCATTCTTTGTTCATTGCTAAGGGACTAGCAATATTTAAGTTTGGGGGTGTAATAAGCATTGAAATGTCCCCTGATCTTGAGTATATTAGGATCTTATTCTATCTTATTTTTCCACTTTAGTCTTATTTTATGTTTTTCCCCTTTTCATGTGTTTAACATTGAAATGAGCTAACTCAGCTGAATTAGAGCCTTAGGAAGGTCAACCAAAGTCTTGGAGGGAAGATGGAGCAAAGTGGGAGCAAAAGAAGCAAAAATTTCCTCTTCGATCGATCGAACTTCTAGTGTGATCGATCGTACTTTTGATCGTTTTAGCCAACTACTATGATGGATCGAAGCTCTTATCCTTATCCTCAAAAAAATTCCATTATTTACGATCTATCAAACCTTTCTATGATCGATCGTAAGTTTGATTCTTATCTTCTTAAATATCCTTATCCTTATCCGCATAAATATCTAAGCTTTGTCCTTATCCATTTTATGAGCCGCTATGCTACACTCAATTGAAGCAACAATGTGATCGATCGAATCGCCTCGAAAACTGTGAAGAACAGAATTCAAGCCCGATTTCAGGGGTGCTCGTGGTGCAATCATTTAGAGGTCCTAGTGCATGAGGTCTGACCATTTGGGTGTCATTTAAGTCACCTATATAAGGGAATTAGCCCTTTTTGGCTAGAGGTTGGACATTTTGGCAAAAGGATTAGTGAGGATTAGATACATTTTAGGACATTCTCTCTCTAGTTCATACACACATTCTCTCTTTAGGGTTTCGACCAAGAAGAAGAAGAAGAAGATAAAGCAAGGCATGTGGATTGATCTTGGGCTTTTCTTGACCACATCCACCTTCTCCATGAGTGGCTAGTCTTCTCCTTAGGGCTTAGATGAGCCATATGCTTGTAATCTAAACTCTTGTCTTTCAAATTTTGGGGATTTATACATTGTAATTGATGCAATAGTCTTATGTAATGAAACTTGGTTCTACCATGGATTTTATAGGTTAATTCTTCCTATTGATTTTTTATGTTGGTTACATATTGTCTTATGTGTAATTGATTGGGAATTTATCTCTACACTAGATACCTTTACTAATTTTGTTTAGTGATGGCTATGCATGGTACTTATTGGAAACCTTTGTCAACTAATTTGATGGGATATGTCTTAGACTTGATAAGCTATTCTACACCTTAGTTTACTTGTAGTTAGGTAGACAATTTATTATTCCCTTTGATAGTCCATGCTTATTATTGGAAATTGTATTATCCTCTTGATTAATGTGTGCTACACTTGTCAACTAATTTGATGGATTATGCTTTAGACTTATTGGGTTGTTTTACACCTTAATTTACTTGTAGTTAGGTAGATAATTCATGTTTGAATTTGATAGTCCATGCTTATTATTGTAATTTGTATTAGCCACATTGTGATTACAATATTATTTTCCCCATTAGTTGAAGGCAAGTGGTTTAGTGAATGAGCTTAGTGGTAATTCCTATGGCCTAAGACCTCTCCTCTATCTCTTAAACCCTATTTCATTAGCTTTAATTTGAATTGCATGTTATTAATTTCACATTAGTTTAATCATAAATCAAACTCTTTTTCAATCTCACGTCCACTAATGTTGAATTAGATTCCATCCCATAATTCCTGAGGACGATCCCCTCTCACTGTACTTCATAGTATAAGTGCTTAGTGGCTTTTATAAATTGTAAAAGTTGATGACCACTTTGCACTATTTAGTTTAATAAATTTAACCACATTTTTGTGTGCACAAAGTCGAGACGCATTAATAAATCATGAAACCCAATCTTTGTTTCAAATTTTTTTAGCTTTCCAAAATGTTCTTCCTCTGTAGGTTTAAGGTATCTTCTAATTTGGGTATAAGAGTGGCCCAAAATCTAGTTTTTTAACATAGAGGTGGATTTTTGGAGGATTTTTGGTAAATATAGGAACCGAGCTAGAGGTCGATTTCAGAGTTGGATTTTAAGGGATTGTGGTGGTAGTGATGGGCACAAAAGGAAAACCCACTTCATTAGATATCATAACGAGAATGAGTTGTGATAAAATTGGGCAACCAGATAGATGAATGAACTGATATACCCAATTACGCATTGAAAAAGAAATCCAGATGTTTTAACAGTGGCGACGCCCTCGACAACTTGATCACTCCATAATTCAATAAATACATGAATTGCTCTGGATTCAATTTTGCCTCATTCAATCCAAAACTTGATAAGGACAAATTGCTCATATGCCAAAAACTCCTCAATTGACGGCCATCACAACTTCGCATAGTTCAGAGGAACAACCACTATCGAAGTGGCAGTCATTCAATTCTAGATAGACTAAGAATTGTTGCTCTATTGGTAGTTTTTGAGAGCTTTTTTTGTGATCCATAAAGTTTTGTGAGAGAAAATGGTGTGGGCATAAAATTTAGTGAGAGAAAATGGTGTGGGTGGCGTGTATATATTGAGCCTTCTCTTTAAAATGCGTGTTAGCATAATTTAATTGGCTTTTGAGATTTTACTTTACACATCACCAACTTAAGTTAATAAAGCCTTGAAACACTGCCGTTTTTATAAAGGGTTACGTGGTCTTCTAACTTTTCCAGTACCGGAATGTGAGTTGGCGGGGTAAACTACAAAAAAAAAAAATATAGTTCAGGGGGGTTTCTTGCAATACCCCAATAGTTAAGGGGGGTTTTTGCATTTTACCCTAAATCAAATCATGATATCATTTGATAATTAAAGATCCCTTCCTTTTTAATCATTACATTTAATGCACCAGTTGCAATGTATCAAGACACTGTGTGTAAAAGCATCATATCCTTTTCAAAGTGTCCCTACTAGCCAAAAGGGAGTGATATATACATGTACATGCATATATATCTTCACAAATTGGAGATGATCTTTTGCAGGTACTATGAAAGAAAATAAGACACCATATAGAGAAATCTAGGAGCATACAACTATATATAGATTTAATTAGTTAAAAAAGGAATATAAAGCTTGTTACATAATATTAGGGCTAGGAACAAAAAGCTTGTTACATAATATTAGTGTTAGGATTTTCTAGTGTACAATAGCCACCTCACTTGCTCATAGTTATCATGTATAGGTTTATTTGGGCAACACTCGCACACCTACCCTCATATGTTCACCGATATATACCCCTTTGTACTCTTGTATCATCATCACATACATTAATATAATTTGGAATTCTTCTCTATCTATTTCTAACATAGTTAATGTGTGAGAGTTCGTGTGCACCCAATAAAGTGTGATAAAATGTGGCCAAGTTTGAATTTATAGAATGCCACTTCCACTACTAACTATTAATATAGCTAGAGTAAGTAGGGATTGTCCCAAGGGAAAGGAAGCGTATTCTTGTGGAAACAATGTTGGATTAGTTGGTCGAATGATCAAAGATGGTTTGTTGGTTGAATTAGACTACAATTTGAACTAAATAAATGCAATGTAAAACAATTAAAACAATATGAGGTGTAGAGAATATGAGAGGGGAGTCTTGAGTCATAGAGTTCACCACTAAGCATTACCTTCCTAGACATTCAATATTTAATGGATTAGGGAGAATTTGTATTGTAAATGAAAGTGTGTGCCATTAATTGAAATATCAAGTATGGATGACAAGTAAGCATATATTGTCTAGCCAATCTAGTGAATAGCACAACATATCAAATTAAGCCATTAATCCTTCTATAAGTCCACAATTAATGCACACTCATTGAATTAAAGAAATATACCACTTGCATTCATAAACATGGAACATCAAATAATAAGAATGGATTGTTGACCTATCTAAGAAAGTAAGGCAATTACACTACAACTAAGCTAGTGACATGAAAATTAAATTAATTAAACAAAGGAGGTGGCACAATCCATCAAAAAATAAGTATGAACCATAAAATAAACTACAAGAGTAACCCATTTAAGCACCATGCCTTGACCATCACTAGATTCATAATATCAACACACATATACATGCATCAATGTCACAAAATTTAGAGATAAACACATGAACATTCATTCTAGCATACATAGACATATGGATAGAACTAAATGATCAATTCGAAGTATTAAACTACACAAATCATTGTAGAAACAAGATTTATATATATAAGATGTCAAGACAAGAAATATAACACAAATCCCCATTAATTACAAAACATCAAATTATAGAAGGCATGCTTAGGGCTATTTCTAGCCCCCAGAGAATGGTTTAGCCACTCATTGATGTTATCATCCAACCCTTAAGGGCTATCTCCATGGTAGAATTCATCCTCCTCCGCTTGTGTTCTTAGTAGAAATCCTAGATGAGTGGAAGAACTTTCCCAAATTGTATGTTTTCTCTCTTTAATCTCTATCCAAGCCTCTCTAACTAACCAACCTCTTTACTCAAAATAGCCAAAATCCTTATATAGGTAGCTCAAATGTCACACCCAATTGTTAGACCTCGTGCACTAGGACCTCCAAATTATTACACTACGAGCACACTTTTAATTTGGTTGGAACTCTGTTTTTTCACGTAACTTGAGGTAGTTCGATCGATCACAAGGTTGCTCGGATTGATCAAACCATGGCGGCACACTTTTTAGATAATAACAAGGCTAAGATGTTTTTAGGAAAAGGACAAAAGTGGTAGGTGGGGATAAGATCAAAAGGGTTTGATTGATCGAAGGAAAGACTGGATAAGGACAAAAGCCTCGATCTATCATGGCATGGTTAGAACGATCACAGTGTGATCGATCGGAGCTTGGGTTTGATCGATTATAGAAGGCTTTCTTCACCACTTTGCTTCCACTTTGCTCTTTTCTTCCACTAAGCTTGAGATTGTTTCTTTTAATGCTCTAATTTAGCTGAATTGACTTATTTTGGGGATAAGTGGCTGAAAAGGGAAATAATATGAAATTAGACTAAAATGGGATAATAAGATAGAATAAGGTCCTAGAACATTCAAGCTTAAGGGGTTTAAATGTGCACTTTTCAGCACTTATTACACCCCCAAACTTAAATATTGCTAGTCCCTAGCAATGAACTATGAAGAAAATAAAGAAATGAACAACTATATAACTATGAACTAGAAAGTAATAAATGGATAACTTTACTTTTGTAGGGAATACGATTGCATTTAGTATATGCAACAAGTCTTTTAAACCCTTAGGTTACCCCTAGTGGACGAGTGAGGTCTCGTGAGGGTTTCCAGAAATGATACCCATAAATATTATGCTCTTTCTCACTAAAGAGGCACCAATATTCCAAATAAGTATTGGGAGAAAACTACCTCAAGTATACAATTTTTCAACCATTTCTAAGCAATCTCCCAAAATTTCAATATCAAGCAAGCAAGTATTATCTTTCACATATTAAGACAATGATCACGCAAATTAAAACAACTCTAGAATCCTTTTTAAGTGAACCGGTAATAAATGTGTTGCTATCTAAGCCAACAAAATAAATGATCACATCCGGCCTCAAACTAGCACACAAATCGAGTACCGATCATCAAGACAAAGAATAAACCTTTTATTAAAGCTTTATTCACTAGGTGCGCTTATTTTTTTCACTCATTTTTTTTTTTTTTCCTAATCCTAAGGATCAAAGATGGAAGCAAAGTGTAATGTGTTGATCTATTAAGCTTTCTAGTGATCCATGATTTTGAGCGTTAGGTCAAGGACTCTCAAACCGGACGGCTCTTGGGCATTAGGTGTTTAAACATCCCTAAGGACTGACAAGCTCAAATCAACTACGCTACAAATCAAAATAATCTCCATCTAATCATTTCCCACTTCTCACCTTTTGGGAGAAGTCCTCACTTTTTTATTTGTTTTTGCAACAACATTTTTTTTTTTCAATTGTTATCCTAGAGTTTGGGCCCTCCACCTTTCGACGCGAGAAATTCACTGCTTGATGAAGCTAGAATCCCGACTACTTAGTGAAAAGGGTTTGTTATCCACCTTTGTCAAGAATGAAAGCTTTCAATGCACTACTAGCTCAATTGGGATATAACCAAATCAATAATCAACAAAGCATGTACCCCAAAAATGAATGCTAGTGTGCGCCTGTGCTAGTGTAGAATACTAGAGTGAATCTCAAAGCAATCACAAAATCGAGATGATGTAGACCACAAGTGCAAGTAAGGTATCAATCTTTTGAAAAATTTACTCCTAAATGGCATCCACAAAGCATACAAGGAGTATTGGACTCTCAAGTCAAGTAATTTTTAAATTCTAAGCAATATAGTCTTCAAAAGATCAATATCATAGCTAACATCGATCTCCAATCTCCATCATGCATCTAAAGATCAAAACTTTAAATAGAATGCAACAAAGTCACCTTACCCCCAAACTTAAACCGCACATTGTCCTAATGTACAATGAGAACAATGGAAAATATGGAAAGAGTGTACCGTGGAGGCAAAGACGATGAAGCCCGGTAATGATCCATTGGGAAATTGGGCACCTCCAAACTTGGAATCAACAACCTATTTGAATAACCACAATAGCAAATTCACATCAAATATCAAATGTGATAAGAATAATCAAATCATGCATTCTAAGGCAATATAATACAAGATGAAAGAGAGATATGAAATCAAGCCCAATATAAATTATAAAGTATACATGACGACACAAAAGGGCACAATGGTGAAATAAATTTTTTGAATTTTTATTTTTATTTTTATTTTTTGAAACAAGAAAGAAAAACGAAAAATGCAAGAAATATGCAAAATGTGTGCTAAGTTTAACATCTCTAGCAAGACGAAATGCCACTTTAAAAGTTTTTTTTTATTTTTTTTATTTATTTATTTTTATCTGATTGATCGGAGAATGATTGATTGAACCTTGATCGATCCAAGACCTGATAACCTGCAGACAACTTTAAACGATTGGATAGAGAGATGAAATATGTAGAGCTTCAAAGTTTTCTAAGTATGGAACTGAGATCGATCACAGGGATATCCGGATCGATCGAAGAGTACTTGGATCGATCGAACATAAAGTTTGAACGGTGGACAGAGAACTGAAATATATAGAGAATGTTCAAACGATGGGACAAAGACCTAATTTTCGACCTGCAGAGAGGTTCGATCGATCGAAAGAGCATTGCGATCCATCGAATAGGCAAGAAACCTTTCATTTTGAGAGGAGAGCACAACTAATCCAAGCAAATTTATTATGATGAAAACAAAAAGAATGAGTAAGACTCTAGGAAAAATAATATAACATTCCTAGTTGACGCCAAATAAACTTAGCACTAAATCTCTTCATAGATAGGATCCACCAAGAGAGCGGCTTTCATATGTCTTTGAAAAACTTGCCCTTCAATGTAGGGCTTCAACCTTTGCCCATTCACTTTGAATGTGTTGCCATCTTTTAAGCTTTTTATTTCAACCGCCCTATAGGGCACAACGGAAATGATCTCATATGGGCCTTCCCATTTAGTACGCAACTTCTCGAGAAAAAGCTTAAGCCTAGAGTTGAAAAGCCATACTTTTTGACTAGGTTCAAAAGATTTCTTTACAATATGTTTGTAATGAAAAACTTTAGTTTTTTCTTTATAAAGTTTAGCATTATCATAAGCATTGTGTCTCAACTCTTCCAACTCATTCAATTGAAGTAAACGATTCTCTCCGGCTTTGTCAAGGTCAAGATTGAGCTTTTTAACTGCCGACATAGCTTTGTGTTCTAGCTCAACTGGAAGATGGCAAGGCTTTCCATATATAAGTCTATAAGGAGACATGCCAATGGGAGTCTTATATGCTGTTCGGTAAGCCCATGAAGCATCATTCAACTTGCGTGACCAATCTTTCCGGGTTATGTTAACCGTCTTCTCAAGAATTTGTTTAATTTCTCGGTTTGAAACTTCTACTTACCCACTTGTTTGAGGATGGTAACGGAGTACTTGAGAAATAATTACTTCAAGAATTGATTGCAAAAATACTTTCCTCCATCACTAATCATGGCTCTTGGCATACCAAAATGAGTGAAAATGTTGGATTTAATGAATCAAACAACCACGGAGTGGTCATTCGTTTTGGTAGCACAAGCCTCCACCCACTTAAAAACATAATCAACGGCAAGTAAAATGTATTGAAAGCCATAAGACTTAGGAAAATGACCTATAAAATCAATGACCCAAATATCAAAGATCTCAACAACAAGAATATTTTTCAAGGGCATTATGTCTCTTCTTGACATTGATCCCATCTTTTGACATCTTTCACACTCCTTGCAAAAATTGTAGCCATCTCTATGGATGGTGGCCCAAAATAGCCCACTTTGAAGCACCTTCGCGGTCTTCTTTGCACTAAAATGTCCACCACATGCAAGGGTATAACAAAACACAAGGACACTTGGAATTTCACTCTCCGGAATGTATCTTCTCATAATTTGATCCGGATAATATCGAAACAAGACAGGATCTTCCTAATAGTAATTCCGGATGTTAGCAAAGAAACGTTTCTTTGTTTGCTTTGACCAGTTAGTTGGAAGCTTGCCAATTGCAAGAAAGTTCACAATGTTGGCAAACCAAGGCATTTGTCCGTTAGAAATTTAGAAGAGTTGTTCATCCAGAAATGAATCACGAATTGGTGGACTTGAGAAGATTCTACCATTAACCTCGAAAGGTGATCGGCGACCACATTTTCGGTGCCTTTCTTATCCTTGATCTCGAAATTAAATTATTGAAGAAGCAAAATCCATCTTATCAAACAAGGTTTTGTTTATTTCTTGGTCAAAAGATGCCTCAAAGTAGCATGATTAGAATAGACAATGACTTTAGAGCCTAAGAGATAGGACCAAAATTTATCAAGAGCATACATTACGGCAAGTAATTCTTTCTTGGTAGTGGAGTAAATCAATTGAGCTCCTGAGAAAATCTTGCTTGCATAGTATATGGCGTATGGAAGATTTCCTACTTTTTGTCCCAAAACTACTCCCATGGCATAATCAGAGGCATCACACATGATTTCAAATGGAAATGACCAATTAGGAGGTTGCATAATAGAGGCAGATGACAATAAACCACGAAGTGTATGAAAAGCATCAAGGCATGCTTGATCAAAGATGAATGGTGTCTCTTTAGCAAGAAGATTACACAAGGGTCTAACAATTTTTCTAAAGTCTTTGTTGAAGCGGTGATTGAAGCCGATATGACCTAGAAAGGAGCGAATTTCTCTCACCGTAGAAGGTGGAGGCAATTCAGAAATGAGCTCAACTTTTGCTTTATCAACCTCAATACCCCCTTTTAAGATGACATGACCCAAGACAATACCTTATTGAACTATGAAATGGCTCTTTTCCCAACTACGAACAAGGTTTGTCTCATGACATCTTTTGAGCACCAAAGATAGATTTTAAAGGCATATATCAAATGAAAACCCAAAGACTGAAAAATCATCCATAAAAACCTCTAGATACTCTTCCACCATGTCCGAAAAAATTGATATCATACACCTTTGGAATATGGCTGGAGCATTGCACAAACCTTAATGGCATCTGTCTATAGGCAAATGTTCCAAAAAGACAAGTAAATGTGGTTTTCTCTTGGTCTAAGGGGTCAAGGGCTACTTGATTGTAACCCGAATAGCCATTAAGAAAGCAATAATATTGTTGCCTAGCTAATCTCTCTAGAATTTGATCAATGAATGGCAAAGGAAAGTGATCTTTTCTAGTGGCGGCATTTAACTTTTGGTAATCAATGCATACACGCCATGAATTGGCGGTACGCTTAGAAATTGCCTCATCTTTTAAATTTTCAACGACCGTAAGCCCCGACTTCTTGGGAACTACTTGAGTTAGACACACCCATTTGCTATTAGAGATTGGATAAATTATACCGGCATCTAAAAGTTTTACAACTTCCTTCTTAACCACTTCTTTCATGTTTGTGTTCAATCTCCTTTGGGTATCTCTAAAAGGTTTTTCATCCTCTTCTATAAAAATGTGATACATACAAATGGAAGGGTCAATTCCCTTTAGATCGGCTGCACTCCATCCAATAGCTTCCTTATTTTCTTTAAGCACGTACAAGAGATCATTCTCTTGGTTTTTTTCAAGACTTGAAAAAATGATGACCGGAAGAGTCTCTTTTGGGCCTGAGAAGGCATACTTAAGATTGGAAAGAAGAGTTTTAAGCTCAAGAGTGAGTGAAGAGATTAAAGATGGAGCAGGTGGAGTGCTAGAAAGTTGAGGAAGATATTCTTTTAGAGCTTTCCAAGGTGAAAAATCCAAGCTTGCAATGGATTCTATTAAATCGCTTACCTCACTAATTGATCCCTCATTGTTAAACCCACAATTCCCATACATTTCAAGGAGACAAGATGCAAGAGGATTATCGGAAAGGAGAGATGAAAGATTGTCCTTGGTTGGTTTTTTCATAATCATGGAAGGAATGACCCTTCAACAACTCATCTAAAACATCTATGAGACAACACTCGTCTTCATCGATAGGATGTCGACTTGTATTGAAAACATTAGGCTTAACCATCATGTTACCAAAAGAAAGATCCATAACCCCGGATTTATAATTAATGGTTGCATTCGCGGTGGCAAGAAATAACCTTCCTAAGATGATTGGGATGTGATTGGTAGGGTTGGCAACCGGTTCGGTATCAAGAACCACAAAATTAGCCAGGAAATAGAACTTGTCGACCTTGATGAGTATGTCCTTAACTATGCCCCGAGGAGTTTTGATGGATTTATCGGCTAATTGAAACACCACTGAGGTTAGCTTCAAATCATTCAAACCTAGCTGGACATACACAGAATAAGGAATCAAATTAACACTCGCTCCTAAGTTAAAAAGAGCTCTACGAACTTCATGGTTTCCAATTACGCATGAAATGGTCAGAGCACCAGGATCTTTGAACTTAGGTGGCGTATTATGTTGAATGATGGAGCTCACTTGTTCCATGAGAAACACTTTTTTAGGGCTTTGTCCCTTGTTCTTTCTCTTTTATGTGCAAAGGTCCTTCAAATTTTTTGCATAAGGCAAAATTTGCTTAATTGTATCTAAAAGAGGAAGATTTATATTAACTTGTTTAAATGCCTCCATCATATCATGAATTTTTCCTTCTTGCCTCCCCAAGGGCAAAGTCTCTCTCAAGGCATATGGAAATTAAGCTTTTTGCTTATGGGATTTAGCAACTTGAGGAAATGAAGAAGAAGATTGAGAATTTTCATTAGGACCACTTTTATCTAAGGAAGTAGGAATAGGATTGGAAATAGGACAGGTGCTAATTTTGGGTTGCACTGGTTCACTATCTTTGATAAGCGCTGAAAAGTGCGCATTTAAACCCCTTAAGTTTGGGTATTCTAGGACCTTTATCTATCTTATTTTTTCACTTTAGACTAATTTCATGTTATTGCTCTTTTCAGGCACTTATCCCCAAAATAAGTTAATCCAGCTGAATTAGAGCATAAAAGATGCAATCTCGAGCTCAGTAGAAGAAAGAAGCAAAGTGGAAGCAAAGAGATGGAAAACAATATGCTTCGATCGATCATACCAAGCTTAGATCGATCACATAATGATTGTTCCTACAAGGCTAAGATAGATCGAGCCTTTTGACATTTTCCTCACCAAAATACCTTCTTCGATTGATCTAACAATTCTCTGATCGATCAGACTTCTTTGATCTTATCCCTACCTACCACTTTTGTCTTTTTCTCAAAATATCCCAAAATATCTCAGATTTGTCTTATTCCAAAAAGGCGCCGCCAAGGTTTGATCGATCTAACCATCCTTGTGATCGATCGAACCTCCTCAAGTGCAAGAAAAATAGAGTTCCAGCCAATTAAAAGGTGTGCTCGTGGTGCAATCATTAAGAGGCCCTAGTGCATGAGGTCTGACCATTGGGTGTGACCCTTAAGCTACCTATATAAGGATTTTGAGTCATTTTACACATAGAGAATCTTAGAGAGAAAGGAATACAAGAGAGGTTAGAGGAGTCTAGAGATTAGAGAGACACACACCATTTAAGAGTTCTTCCACTCATCTAGGGTTTCCATCAAGGAGAAGAAGATCAATTCAACCATGGAGATGGCCCTTGAGGGTTGGATAACAACATCAATGAGTGGCTAAACCATTCTCTTGGGGCTAGTGCTGGCCCTAAGCATACCTCTTATACTTTTATGTTTTGTAATTAATGGGGATTAGTGTTGTAATTCTTGTCTTGACCTTTGATATATATATAAATCTTGTTTCTATCATGATTTGTGTAGTTTAATTCTTTAAATTGATCATGTCATTCTATTCATATGTCTATGTATGTTAGAATAGATGTTCATGTGTTTGTCTCTAGATTTTGAGATGTTGATACATGTCTATGTCTGTTGATGCTATGAATCTAGTGATGGTCAAGGCATAGTGCTTTAATGAAATACTCTTGTGATTTGTTTGATGGTTCATGCTCATTTCTTAATGGATTATGCCTCTTCTCTAGTTTACTTAGTTTAATTTTCATGTCCCTAGCTTACTTGTAGTGTAGTTGCTTTACTTTCTTAAATGGGAGGACAATTCATGCTTGTTGTTTGATGTTCCATACTTATAAATGCAAGTAGTATATTTCTCTAATTTTAATGATGTGTATTGATTGTGGACTTAAAGAAGGAATAATGACTTAATTTGATATGTTGTACTATTCACTAGCTTGTTTAGACAATGTATACTTAATTAGTCCTCCATGCTTGTTAATTCAATCAATTACACACACTAGTATTGCAACACATAATCCCCCTCATTCATTACACATTGAGTGTCTAGGAAGGTGATGTTTAGTGGTGACCTCTAAGTCCCAAGATCCCTCTCTTACTCTCTACGCTTACTTAATTTAGCTATTTCAATTGCTTTACCTTGCATCCATTTAGTTAAAATTGTAGTTTAATTAACCAATCAAGCCACCTTTTGATCACTTGACCTACTAATCCGACCTTGTTTCCAAGTTAAAGTACGATTCCAAACCCTTGGGACGATCCCTACTCACCTTAACTATATTTTTAGTTAGAAGTGGTAGTGGCATTTCATAAATTTAAACTTGGCCACACTACACTCTTGCATGCTTTGGTTTTAGGCGACACCAATCTTCACTTGGTCTTTCAGCTCTATTGTCAATTTGCCTACCACTTCTCAAAGTGGTAATTGCTTGCACTTACTCTTGGGAAGGGCACCCCGATGTAGGGTTTGCTTCCACAAAGTATTAGGCTTTAGGTTTCTTTCGGGTTGGGTAAGTAGTTTACCAATTTCTCTTTCATTCAAGGAATTAGCTATCATCCCAATTTAGGATTCAAGCTTCGATAGCGATTGAGAATGAGAATCTAACAATTTAGTATTCATCTCCAAACTACCCAACGTCACTAAAACCATATCTTCAAATGTGGAATTACTAGAAAGTGCATGAGGATGATGAGAGCAAATTTGAGAATTATAAGCTTGAGGATGAGAGTAATGATTCATTCTTTGATGATAAGAAAAAGATGAAACAAATCCTTCAAAACCTTTATTTCTTTGATGAGGAGGAACATAACGACTTTAAAAAAATTTAGCTTGAAAAGGACTTGAATGTTCACTCCACATCGGAACATAAGCATTTATATGAGGGTGAGTAAATGTGGCATTGACTTGTTCATAGTGTTCATCAAGCACATGTGCATGGGGATAATTAAAAGTAGTGTGTAACACACTTAAACATGTCATGCAAGGCTCATAAGAATGATAAAGATGATGATTATGAAGAGGAGATGATTGAGTTACCAGTTTTTGACTCAATAGAAATTGATCAAGTTTTTTAGTGAGAGTTTTGACCTCGACAACAATCTCCATTGGACTTTCAATTTGACACACTTTCAAATTTTTTCTTTTTTCAATAAAATCATGACTCAGCCGAGAAGTGTAAGATTTATGTAATGAATTTTCACTCATTTTTTTCAAAAAGGTGCCAAACATCATCTTCATGTTTCCCAAAATATGAACCTCCACATGAAGTATCAACTATGTCCTTGTGAATGTCGGATAGGCTTCCATAGATATATTGAACCACTTGCCATTTTAGAATGCCATGGTGTGGACATTTCCTTAGCAAGTCATTCAATCTTTCCCAAGCCTCATGCAAAAGTTCTCCTTCCCCGTGAGAAAATTCTCTAATGACGGTTCTCATTGAATTAGTTAAACTTACGAGGTAATTTTTTCTCAAAAATTCATTTCGCATTTGTATCCAGGAAGTTATTGAATTTGCCCCCAAGTTGTTGAACCAATGTCCCTTATTTTTAAGAGTGAAAGGGAAGAGAAATAACCTAAGAACTTCTTCTAGGACATTTATGTACTTCACGATGGAGCATATTTTAAGAAATTTATCAAGATGTTTATATGGTTCCTCATCATTTAAGCCATAGAAAAGTGGACACATTTGAATAGTCTCGGGCTTAATTTCATATTGATCGGCCCCAAAATTAGAAAGCATGATACAAGTTGGTGCATAGTATTCATGGAAATTGTAATGATCATGGAGAATCATTGGAGGAATTGAAGCTTGAACTCCAGGGGGAAATTGATCGAAGGGAGTATGTTCCATGAAATTCGGGTCTAAGTAACCAAGATTACCCTCTAAATTTTCCATTAGAGTGGCTAAGATGAATGATGGAAAAATGACCGCACCAAACTGAAGCAACACACCAACAAAAATAATAAAATCAAGCACTTCTCCTTCGCAATACAAAACAATCGCCAACTATCCTCCACATACATTGTTTCCATACTCCCATGCTTTCAACAATATGCAAGAAAAATAAATTGCCTCCATGCGGGCTCATAATTTATCTAGGAAATTAAAACTTGCCACCACGTAGGCTGACGATTTAACAAGAGAGAGAGAGTTAGAAAAGCTCACAAAGGGTCCTTAAGCAACTTCAATTTATTTTTAATTTTTGCCTTGCTTTGCTTCACAAATTTTTTTATTTTTAGTTTTTTATGCTTTTACTTAGCTTAGCTTAGCTTGCTTCTTGCTTTAGAATTTCCCTTACTTCACTTCCCTTGGCTCAATGCACCTAGCCAATTAAGAACAAAATCAATAAGTAACCAAAATAAACTAAAATAATGACACGATCAAAAGAGTACTAATTCCTAATTGTTTCCAAAATATGGCGTTGCCAAATCCCCAGCAACGATGCCAAAACTTGGTGTGAGAGGTCGTGTGCACCCAATAAAGTGTGATAAAATGTGGCCAAGTTTGAATTTATAGAATTCCACTGCCACTACTAACTATTAATATAGCTAGAGTAAGTAGGGATCGTCCCAATGGAAAGGAAGCATATTCTTGTGGGAATAATGTTGGATTAGTAGGTCGAATGATCAAAGATGGTTTGTTGGTTGAAGTAGACTACAATGTGAACTAAATAAATGTAATACACCTAATTTAAAAGGACAATCCTGGAATTTTAATTTAATTATTTACGTGTATTTTTTTTAATTTAATTGTTTTATTTGGCTTGGTGGTTTTGTTTCTTTATTTATTTGCATTATTTGTGGATTTGCATTTAAATTGTGTATTTAATTAAATGGTTTTATTTTATGCTATTGGGTTAATTATTTTAGTCTCATGTTTATGTAATTAAATTTTATTTTATCTTAAATGAATTAAATTATTTACGTGAGTTAGTTTACATTAGGGTTTTACTTAAATTCATCGTGTCTGGGTCTGAGCCTACTAGTAGTTGGTTTAGGATTTAATTTAGGGTTTCAACTTAAGCCTATAAATACATAAGTATACGTCTGCTAAGGGTTTTTGTAAATCCTATTCACCATATTCACATACATAAAATACAGAGGGAATACAGAGAGCAACCGAGTGTGTTTTGTGAGACAAAATACTGAAAGAACCTCAAGAGATTAAGAGAGGGATTCAAGGAGGAGTTTTGGATTTAACTAGGAGCGGCATAGGTTGATAACAGCAATTGACGTTGCCGGAGTTGCTAGAGATGACAGTTTTAGATTTCCAACCGGAAATCAGAGGCAAGTCTCTGTTCTTCTCTTTCCCTTTAATTCGTGTTCTGTGCATGCCTAGTTAGACTCCAGGGACTTAATAAAAGCTAAAACAAATGTAATCAAACATATTAACATGTCTTTGATGCAAATATAAACTCTGTTTAGTCTCGTGTATTAACAGTTGTATAACTTTTGATATTCTGTTATTTGGTCCTACTGTGGTGTTTACGTTTTAAACTTTGATGAAATTGAGATCATAAGTGTGTGTGGATGATTTGTAATTGATCTAGGTCTAAAATTTAACCCTAGAACAAGTTCTTTAAAACAGTGTTTAAATTCATGGAATTAATTTGTTTTGGGTTGCTTCAGATTGCTAACTGTATCTCTGTAGTCGTTGCTTCAATACCTGTGTTCAATACATTTTATGAATGGATATCTATGGTTTAAGATGAACCTAGGATTGAGTTAGAACCTAGAACAAGGATTAAAAACATCACAGAGGGTCTAGGAAAACACCGGAGTTAAAGAAGATGAAGCAGGAACGGACAATGGCATGCAAGGGAGCAAGAGCAGGCTCCAAAAAGGGAAAGAGCCAGCTCTAATATCCTTAGAGCCGGTTCTTAGCTGTTTAGAGCTGGCTGTTAGAGCCATAGAGCTGGCTAAATCCATAAAAGAGTATGCTCTATTTTTTTTTGAGCTTGCTCTAGTCCAGAACTCTCACAGTATGTTGTTTTTTGATTTTTCTGTGCGTAGTTTGAGTTGTACAATGTATAGCATCTCGTTTAAACTATTTTAATTGATGTGTTGGGACTATAATAGACTTAATCTAATATGGAAAACATTAATCCATGACTGAGATAAGGAATGGAGCAAAAATAAATCTAAAGAAAAATGGTAGATTGCAAACTGGGTTTTTGTGCGTCGTTTTGACTATTCTGAGTATTTCTATTGCGTTTAAACTGTTTTAAATATTGGATGGAACTGTTTTAGACCAAAACGTAGTATGGAAGAGCATTAATCTATAATGGGATTAATTGAAGGAGCAATATAAAGTTTAAGAAAAACTGAGACGATGCACACCGTTTTGATAGTTTATGTTCCGGAACTTTGCAAGGTTTTTATTATGTGATTTAATGATATATATAAATCATGTTTTTACAGTGTTTTAAGTATGGTGACTTAATTAAATGTAACTATACTTAGGTTGGACTTAAATTGGTACTTAAATTGTATTTAATTGTATCAATTCATGGATTATGTTGGAGAATGTAAATGTGTGCAAATTATGTAGCAATTTACATTATTGGAATTGGATTTTAGGCTCTGTATTGAATACCTAATATCTATGTATATAGATTAACTTATCTTCTGCATATTATGGAAAGTGGTTGATGACTATTTAATATTGTTTTGTCAATTATGCTAACTGGAGGATAGTATGTACCGGTATAGGATGGTGACATACTAGGTATGGGTTAGTTCAAGCACTAAATCCTACCTAATTTGGAATGAGCTGGATTAACCTTAAAAAAAAGGTTAAGTCCTACTTATATGGATATATATGAACTGGTATGGGACGGTGTCATATTAGGGATGGCTTAGTTCAAAACACTAAGACTTACCTATATTGGGAATGGATTAGTTCAAAACACTAAGTCCTACCTAATTTGGATTAAGGTATGGATTAACCATAAAGGTTAAGTCATCACCTACTTGTGTCATGTCAATCAAATAAATTGAATGACCTATTATGGCTTCAGGATGGATTTGTTATACATATATCAGACCACTATACAGATGGATGATATTTTGTATTAAGAGTACGGACTTTATATATTTATTATATTTTCCATGGTATGAGCTTGAGTCTCAAGACCATGGTTAGGGCGCGTATATCAGCCTAGGATGGATAACTGGACATAGGTGTTGTTCCCTGGTAGGTCCAGGTACTCATGCCCACCTTCGGGTGCGTATTCGCATGTTGCCTTCTATTCAGGCTGAGATAGACCTACTGGACTAGCGAGCGTCCTATAGTGTGTACTATATATACATATATGGACTACTCTAGATATTGTTGAGTTTTTCTAGGATGTATCTGCGTATCGGATTACTGTTTGAATCGTAGTAGATCAGGACTTGCACGTGGACCTGTCCCACTCCTTTATTTTGCAGGTGCTTGGCAGTTCCAGAATTAAAGGTTGATCGTGTAGAACAGATACAGACTTCCATTCCACCGACTACGTAGGACCACTCTCTATGTTTAGCTTTATATTTTATTTCCAGTTTGAGACTTTTTATTAGGGGTCCTCTAGAAGGATTCCCGAGTTATATGGATTAGTGGTTTGGATTATCGGATTTAAAATATTTATAATTCAAGGTTTATTAATTTAGTTTCTTCCAGCTATTTAATTTTATTTCTTATTTCACTTTGTATTCTGTGTTCGATTTAAAATACTTTAATTGTTTGATATCCCTCGGGTTTGGGCTCAGACCTGATCAACCCGCGTCTCCTATCTGAGGGGTATCACAGTTGGTATCAAAGCACTCCAGATTTAAGTGTCTTTAGGATTCTATCGTTTAAGACTTCCGCGTAGCGTTATCTCTTGATTAGAGCTTAAGTTTAGGATTCTTTGAATTCCTTTACAGTTTGTTAAGAACGTACTGATGTCAAGTTTATTCTATAATTTCAGAATGTTTGGCACTATGAGAAGGATGTGGTCCGCGGTGAAGGCAAAGAAGGACCTAAAGAAGAGGAAGGTTACTCCGATGATTCCTTTGCGAAGGCCGACCAAGAAGGCAAAGCTGAAGACCCAGGACTTGTATCCAGTCAGTGTTGTCTCGGAGTATAAGGCAATGAAGGTTGCTTGTGTGCGGGATTGGCCACTATACTATGGACCGAACACAACTTCGATGATGCTTGAAGCTGAGCCAAGTAGAGAAGAAGACCCCGAAGAAGTTTAGGATGGAGGAGATACCGGAGCATCCAAGATGGAAGGCACTGGAGCTCATGGATGACTATTCTTTTAAGAGTAATTTTGATTACTAGTAGTAGAGGAAGGATTACTAAAAGTGTAGTATGGATTTGATCAAATACACTAGCTTTGTTAAAGAATATTTTATGATTATTCTTTTGGAAGTTTATGGTTTGGACAAATTTTAATAAAGTAAACTGGTGGTTTTGGTTATCTCTTTTGTGGTTTATGATGGTATTGTTGGATTTATACACATATGGTTTATTTAAACTGTGTCGGATTGTGTGTGAGGTGATGATTAAGGAATGTCACAGTGTAGTGATTGTATTGGAGCAAGCACACAAAGCTTTGCTCATTGGTTCGTTGTGTTAAAACGGAATGATTACCGAGGATTTTATAAAAGAACTTGTGTAATCAATATGGTAGGTACGGTTTCAAAGGTAGAATTCCTAGGATAGAACAATAATCTAAAAGTGGGTCATTTTTTGATTATTTTGTTTACGTTACATGTTTTACTTTATGCGTATTATACCTTCTGTGTTTTGCTATACGGAGTTCTTTTTAGAATTTTGGTTTGAATAGTTTAGTTGGGACACTAGATTTATGCAGGCTCAGATTTCTAGCCAGTCTTTTGGTCCTGGATATGCACCCATATGATGTGATGCATCGGATGGATTGGTTATCGCGTTACCATGCCCAAGTTAACTGTTTTGATAGGTCTATTGTGTTCACTATACCTGGTCAGGAGTTATACGTTGTAGCTATGCCACGTTCTCATAGAGGCACTAGCACGTATTTGTTCTATGTGGAGAAGGAAATGGAGGAGGAGGTTACTGTATCATTGGACCATATACCAATTGTACAGGATTCTTTGGATGTTTTTCAAGAGATTCCAGGGTTGCCAACTAGTCGTAAAATCAATTTTGTTATTGACTTAGCTCCAGGCACTACTTCTATTGGCACCAATGGAGATGAGAGAGTTGTGGGATCAGATTCAGCAATTACTTAGCCAGGGTTTCATTTGTAGGAGTACTTCACCCTAGGGAGTAGCGGTTCTGTTTGTGAAGAAGAAGGATGTTTCGCTTCGCCTGTGTATAGATTACAGGGAGTTGAACAAGGTGACTATTCAGAATAAGTACCCTCTACCCAGGATCGATGATTTGTTTGATCAGTTAAGGGGAGCCACATACTTTTTCAAGATTGATCTACATTCTGGGTGTCATCAGCTGAGGGTTAGGGTGCAGGATATTTCCTAAGTCAGCGTTTTCACGAGATATGGTTCTTGTGAGTTTTGGGTCATGCCGTTTGGGACGACTAACGCACCAACAGTGTTCATAGATTTAACAAACAGAGATTTTCGGGTTTATTTGGTTTAGTTTGTCATTATTTCATTGATGATATCTTGATCTATTCTCAGTCGGAGGATGATCATGCGCGACATCTTTGAATAGTGTTGCAGAAGCTTCGTGCACACCAGTTATATGCCAAGTTCGAGAAGTGTGTATTTTGGCTGCGGGAAGTGAAGTTTCTGGGTTACATAGTGTCAGAAAGGGGGATCGCAGTAGATCCAACCAAGGTTCCAGCTGTGGTTGAGTGGGAACAGCCTACTTTACCTACCGAGATTCGGAGTTTCCTTGGTTTGGCGGAATATTATCAGAGATTCATCCAGGGATTTTCCAAGATAGCAGGACCACTCACTCATCTGACCAAGAAGGGTGTATAGTTAGTGCTGGATGACCATTGTTAGCGAGCTTTTGATGAGCTCAAAAGGAAGTTGACTTCTGCACCGGTCCTGGCTACTCCACAGAGCGGGATAGAGTATCTTGTCTACACAGATGCTTCGTTGCAGGGTCTTGGATGTGTTCTGATGCAAGAGGAGCAACCGATTTCTTATGGATCTCGGAAGCTCAAGCCTCATGAGCTTAATTACCCAACACATGATTTAGAATTGGCAGCAATGGTCTTTGCCTTACATATTTATAGGCATTATCTGTTGGGTGAGTCCTTCAGATTATTTAGTGATCATAAGAGTCTATAATATTTGTTCACTCAGCGGGAGCTGAATATGAGATAGCAGAGATGGTAGGAGTTTGTAAAAGACTATCACTTTTCTATACAGTATCATCCAGGGAAAACAAATGTGGTGGCAGATGCACTCAGTCACCGACCTGTTGGTAGCCTTTCTACTTTATTCACCACTGAGTGGAACGCTTTGAGGATTGTCGATGAGTTATCAGATGCTTTTATGGCTTGCTTAGTGGTTACACCTTCTATCATTCGCAAGGTTTTGCAAGCACAACTCACGGATCAGCAATGTATTGACAAAATTTGCAGAGATAGTTGCTGGGGAAGTTCCATTTTACTATGTTGGGACTGATGGAGGCTTGAGGTATAAGGGACGCTTAGTGGTATCTTCTACTGATGATTTAAGGAAGGATAAGATGGCTGAGACTCATCACTCTGAGTTATTTGTTCATCCAGGAGGAGACAAGATGTATCAGGATATGAAGCGACAGTTTTGGTGGGCAGGTATGAAGAGGGATATTGCTTTATTTGTCTCTCAGTGTAGTACTTGTCAGATGGTTAATATTGATCATCAGGGGTCGCCAGGAGCTCTTCAGCCAGGCATTCGAGCTTGGAGTCTGGATTTTGGAAGAGTTTTTAGTAGGCTTTGGGTACCGAGTTACATCTTAGCACTGCTTATCATCCTCAGACTGATGGACAGCCTGAAAGGGCGATCGTATGTGCACTGCAAAGAGTAGGCAGAAGAGTTATGCTGATCGGCGTACTCGTGCTTTGGAGTTTAGGGTTTTATGCGCTTTGGGAAGAAAGGGAAGTGGTCATCGCGGTTTGTGGGTCTATTCATGATTACGGATCGCGTTGAAGCTGTTGCTTATCGGTTAGCACTTCTGGATACTTTGGATCACGTACACAACGTATTCCATGTTTCTATGTTGTAGAAATTTTCTGCGAGATGAAAATCGGTATCAACATATCGATGTTGGGGAGATTGAGTAGCAGTCAGATGCAACTTATCTGGAGCCACCGTGTCATGTTATCGACCGTCGGGATCAAATCCTTCATAATAAGGTTATCCCTTTTAGTTCGTGTGCAGTGGAGTCATCATAATGAGGCTGAGTCCACTTGGGAACGAGAGGATGTCATTTGCTCGCAGTTTCCTTAGTTATGGAAAGAAGGTAAGAGCGAATTTCGAGGACGGAATTCCTTTTGTTAGGGGGGAAGAATGTAATACCCCTAACTTAAAAGGACAATCCTGGAATTTTAATTTAATTATTTACGTGTATTTTATTGTTTTATTTGGCTTGGTGGTTTTGTTTCTTTATTTATTTGCATTATTTGTGGATTTATATTTAAATTGTGTATTTAATTAAATGGTTTTATTTTATGTTATTGGGTTAATTATTTTAGTCTCATGTTTATGTAATTAAATTTTATTTTATTTTAAATGGATTAAATTATTTACGTGAGTTGGTTTACATTAGGGTTTTGCTTAAATTCATCGTGTCTGGGTTTGAGCCAACTTGTAGTTGGTTTAGGATTTAATTTAGGGTTTCAACTTAAGCCTATAAATACGTAAGTATACCTCTGCTAAGGGTTTTTGTAAACCTTATTCACCATATTCACGTACATAAAATACAGAGGGAATACAGAGAGCAACCGAGTGTGTTTTGTGAGACAAAATACTGAGAGAACCTTAAGATATTAAGGGAGGGATTCAAGGAGGAGTTTTACATTTAACTAGGAGCGGCAGAGGTTGATAACAACAATTGACGTTGCCGAAGTTGCTAGAGACAACAGTTTTAGATTTCCAACCGGAAATCAGAGGCAAGTCTATGTTTTTCTCTTTCTCTTTAATTCGTGTTTTGTGCATGCCTAGTTAGACTCCAGGGACTTAATAAAAGCTAAAACGAATGTAATCAAACATATTAACATGTCTTTGATGCAAATACAAACTCTGTTTAGTCTCGTGTATTAACTGTTGTATAACTTTTGATATTCTGTTATTTGTTCCTACTGTGGTGTTTACGTTTTAAGCTTTGATGAAATTGAGATCATAAGTATGTGTGGAAGATTTGTAATTGATCTAGGTCTAAAATTAAATCCTAGAACAAGTTCTTTAAAACAGTGTTTAAATTCATGGAATTAATCTGTTTTGGGTTGCTTCAGATTGCTAACTGTATCTCTGTAGTCGTTGCTTCAATTTCTGTGTTCAATACATGTTATAAATGGATATATGTGGTTTAAGATGAACCTAGGACTGAGTTGGAACCTAGAACAAGGATTAAAAACATCACAAAGGGTCTAGGAAAACACCGGAGTTAAAGAAGATGAAGCAGGAACGGACAACGGCATACAAGGGAGCAAGAGCAGGCTCCAAAAAGGGAAAGAGCCAGCTCTAATATCCTTAGAGCCGGCTCTTGGTTGTTTACAGCTGGCTCTTAAAGCCATAGAGCCGGCTCAATCCATAAAAGAGCAGGCTCTACTTTGTTTTGAGCTTGCTCTAGTCCAGAACTCTCACAGTATATTGTTTTTTGATTTTTCTGTGCGTAGTTTGAGTTGTATAGTATAGAGCATCTCTTTTAAACTATTTTAACTGATGTGTTGGGACTATAATAGACTTAATCTAATATGAAAAACATTAATCCATGACTGAGCTAAGGAATGGAGCAAAATAAATCTAAAGAAAAACGGTAGATTACAAACTGGGTTTTTGTGCGTCGTTTTATCTATTCTGAGTATTTCTATTGTGTTTAAACTGTTTTAAATATTCGATGGAACTATTTTAGACCAAAACTTAGTATGGAAGAGAATTAATCTATAATGGGATTAATTGAAGGAGCAATATAAAGTTTAAGAAAAACTTAGACGATGCACACCGTTTTGCTAGTTTATGTTCCGGAACTTTGCAAGGTTATTATTATGTGATTTAATGATATATATAAATCATGTTTTTACAATGTTTTAAGTATGGTGACTTAATTAAATATAACTATACTTAGGTTGGACCTAAATTGGTACTTAAATTGTATTTAATTGTATCAATTCATGGATTATTTGGAGAAAGTAAATGTATGCAAATTATGTAGCAATTTACATTATTGGAGTTGGATTTTAGGCTCTGTATTGAATGCCTAATATTTATGTATATAGATTAACTTATCTTGTGCATATTGGGGAGCGTGGTTGATGACTATTTAATATTGTTTTGTCAATTATGCTAACTGGAGGATGGTATGTACCGGTATGGGACGATGACATACTAGGTATGGGGTAATTCAAGCACTAAATCCTACCTAATTTGGAATGAGCTAGATTAACCATAAAAAAAAAAAAGGTTAAGTCCTACTTATATGGATATATATGAACCGGTATGGGACGGTGTCATATTAGGGATGGCTCAGTTCAAAACACTAAGACCTACCTATATTGGGAATGGATTAGTTCAAAATACTAAGTCCTACCTAATTTGGATTAAGGTATGAATTAACCACAAAGGTTAAGTCCATCACCTACTTGTGTCATGTCAATCAAATAAATTGAATGACCTATTATAGTTTCAGGATGGATTTATTATACATATATCAGACCACTATACAGATGGATGATATTTTGTATTAGGAATATGGACTTTATATATTTGTTATATGTGCCATGGTATGAGCTTGAGTCTGAGGACCATGGTTAGGGCGCGTATATCGCCTAGGATAGATAACTGGACATAGGTGTTGTTTCCTGGTAGGTCTAGGTACTCATGCCCACCTTCGGGTGCGTATTCGCATGTTGCCTTCTATTCAGGCTGAGACAGACCTGCTGGACTAGCGAGCGTCCTATAGTGTGTACTATATATACATATACGGACTACTCTAGATATTGTTAAGTCTTTCTAGGATGTATCTGCGTATCGGATTACTGTTTGGATCGGAGTAGATCAAGACTTGCATGTGGGCCTGACCCACTCCTTTATTTTTCAGGTGCTTGGCAGTTCCAGAATTAGAGGTGGATCATGTAGAGTAGATACAGACTTCCATTCCACCGACTACATAGGACCACTCTCTATGTTTAGCTTTATATTTTATTTCTAGTTTGAGACTTTTTATTAGGGGTCCTCTAGAAGGATTCCCGAGTTGTATGGATTGGTGGTTTGGATTATCGGATTTAAAATATTTATAATTTAAGGTTTATTAATTTTGTTTCTTCTAGCTATTTAATTTTATTTCTTATTTCACTTTGTATTCCGTGTTCGATTTAAAATACTTTAATTGTTTGACATCCCTAGGGTTTGGGCTCGGACCTGATCAACCCGCGTCTCGGATCCGAGGGGTATCACAATAAATGCAATGTAAAACAACTAAACAATATGAGGTGTAGAGAATATCAGAGGGAAGTCTTGGGTCATAAAGTTCACCACTAAGCATTACCTTCCTAGACATTCAATATTTGATGGATTAGGGAGATTATGTGTTGTAAATGAAAGTGTGTACCCTTATTTGAAATATCAAGCATGGATGGCCAAGTAAGCATACATTGTCTAGTCAATCTAGTAAATAGCACAACATATCAAATTAAGCCATTAATCCTTCCATAAGTTCACAATTAATGCACACTCATTGAATTAGAGAAATATATCACCTGTATTTATAAGCGTGGAACATCAGACAATAATAATGAATTGTCCACCTATCTAAAAAAGTAAGGCAATTAAACTACAACTAAGCTAGTGACATGAAAATTAAACTAATTAAACTCAGGAGATGGCACAATCTATCAAGAAATAAGTATGAACCATCAAATAAACTACAAGAGTAACCCATTTAAGCACCATGCCTTGACCATCACTAGATTTATAATATCAACACACATAGACATGCATCAATGTCACAAAATCTAGAAATAAACACATGAACATCCATTCTAGCATATATAGACATATGGATAGAATCAAATGATCAATTGGAAGTATTAAACAACACAAATTATTGTAGGAACAAGATTTAAATATATAAGATGTCAAGACAAAAAATACAATACAAATCCCCATTAATTACAAAACATCAAAGTCTAGGAGACATGCTTAGGGCTATCTCTAAGCATGGTTGGAACGATCACAGTATGACTGATCGGAGCTTGGGTTCGATCGATCATAGAAGGCTTTCTTCACCACTTTGCTTCAACTTTGCTCATTTCTTCCACTAAGCTTGAGATTGCTTCTTTTAATGCTCTAATTCAGCTGAATTGACTTATTTTGGGGATAAGTGCCTGAAAAGGGAAATAACATGAAATTAGACTAAAATGGGAAAATAAGATAGAATAAGGTCCTAGAACATTCAAGCTTAAGGGGTTTAAATGCACTTTTTTTAGCGCTTATCAGGTATTAGAGTTAAGTTCTCTTCCTATTTCTTCCTTTTTTTATTTTATAATTTCTTTGTGGTCTTCCAATAAACCCTTCAAGAACACATTATGCTTGGTTTCTACGCAACTATGGTCATATCAAGAGAAAGTTCAAACTTAGACCATCTCAATGCCACCAAAAACTATCAGAAATGAGCTACCACGCTCCCCACTTGCTGCCAATCGCTTTTACATCTTTTTTCAGTCCTCTATTCACCAACAATAGTAGCCACATGTTCTTTCTCCCTCACATGCCCAGACACATCCGGTCACCCGAACCAAGCCAACTTTCTAAACATTAGCTGCCACGTCAACACATAGGGCCCATTTTGCCACGTTAGTAGGTCCACCATGTCATCAGACACATCATCAGTCTACCTAGCAACTTGTGTTGCCACGTAAATAGATATGTTAGCATTCTACCACATCAGTTGCCACGTCAGCAAAATAAATAAATAAATAAATAAACACACCTATCCCTAGTTTTTCACGTTAATTTCAAATTTGCAATTTATTTTTACATTTGGGATTTCTAAATGGCACAAAATGAGATTACACATCCTATCTCAATTATCATGAATAGTGATAATTACTCCTTTTGGAGTCAATTTATGCGTAGCTTTTTAAAATGTCACAAACTATGGTCCTTTGTCATTGGGCATCGTATAGAACATGTTCAGGCCAAAGAAGAATCATCTGATGCCTATGCAACACGTGCTGAAGACTATGACATTAAAAATCACAAGATCATCACATAGTTGCGCAACACAGCTAGTGCTTCCATTAGCATGGAATTTGGGAGTTATGACACTACCAAGGAGGTCTATGACTTGCTTATCTCTCGATACTCTAGCTCTGATGGGGCTCAACAATATCAATTAATGGTTCAACTTTGTAATCTCAAACAAGAATCAGGTCAGTGCATTAATGAGTTCTTTCTCATATAAAATACCTACGGGATTAGCTAGCGCTTTCATAACCATCATGGGAGCATTCCTCTGAAGAAAATAAAATTTTGGAGTATCATAATCCAACTCCTCTTTACCAGTTTCTAGTGAGTCTTCGTGATGATTTTGAATCTATACGCTGTTAGCATCTTCATTGTTCTCCTCTTCCCTTACTTCATCAAGTTCTTAATGAACTTGTTGGAGAAGAGACACATTTGCAGACTCTTCATTCCCAGAACATTCTCAATGTCTTAGACACACATTCTTCTACTTATTAGCCAGTGCCGTCTCAGTCTGCACCTGATCGCTTCATATCATCCTTCCAACACAATGTACGCAACAATAACAATCGATCTGGCTAGCATGGAAGCAACAATAATAATCAATCTAGCTCTTAGCAATCGAACTCCAAAACTGATTGTTCCTCTCTTTACTGTACCTTCTGCCGGCTTTCGGGGCATAGTATTAATTATTGTCGTACTCATGCTCGACTGTCCACTACAGCTGTGGCTAACATTAAAAATATATCATCACCGCCTTTGACTTTAGCACCAGTTAACAACTCTTCTGGTAAGGCTATATATGCCTTTTTTGCAACTAGCCTTGAGTCAGTTCTCAACCTGGTTTTATCTCACTATCTAGAAGCATCTTCCACTGCTCTTTCTATCACATTAGGTAAACATATTTCTTGGTATTTTGATTCTTCTTGTTACAATCACATGACACTAGAATCAACCTTACTCACATCTTAGACCCCTACTTCTCACTCTCCTATTAGACACACAGCCGATGGCTCTACTATGAATATTAGTCACATAGGAACTGTTTCTCAGTCTCAGTTATCTGTTCCAAATGTTTATCTTGTTCCTAATCTTTACCTTAATCTTTTATCTATTGGATAACTAATTAAGTTGGGCTTGAACATAACATTTTCCTCTAATGGTTGTGTTGTACAAGATCCTCGAAGAGGACAGATCCTTGGGACAGGCAGTAAAATAGGATGACTATTTGAACTCTTTTCATTATATCTGCCTGCTACCACCATTTTTGATGCCTCTACATGGTGCACCTCCCCTACTCTTGAGTTGTGGCATTCTCATTTGGATCATGCGTCATTGTCTTGTGTTAAAACCCTAGCATCTAGGGGTTTTTTAGGTCAAGTTAAAGTTGAGTCTTTTGATTGTATTTTATATCAATTGGAAAAACAACATGCATTACCATTCAATAAAGTAGGTCTTTTGTTTTTACTCCACTCGATCTTATACATTCTGATGTTTAGGGACCTTTAACTATATCTACTATGAGAGAATCATGATATTTTGTTATTTTTCTTGATGATTTTTTACGAATCACATGGACATTTTTAATGAAAAATCATTCTGAATTACTTAAAATATTTCGTGATTTTACTCAAATGATTGCAACCTAGTTCTCCAAAAATATTTATAAAAAAAAAAAAAAAAAATCAGTCTAACAATGCTCAAGAGTATCAACAAAATGAATTTCAAAAAATTCTTCAACATTATGGTACCATTTTTCATACTTCTTGTACAGGTACATCTCAACAGAATGGTCGAGCTGAACATAAACTTCGACATATTTTAGACCTGACTCATTCGCTCACCATTTCTGCTTATGTGCCTTCTTTCTTCTAAGGTGAAGCATCTCTAGATGATGTTTATACCATGAATTATGTACCTACACCACTTTTACACAATCAAACACCTCATGAACGTCTCTGTAGAAAGCTTCCCGACTACAGTTATCTTAGAGTGTTTGGATGTGCTTGTTTTGTTCTTCTTTAACCTCATGAGCGCATTAAGTTACAACTGCGTTCTCAAATTTGTTGATTTCTTGGGTATGGAATTGAACAAAAATGGTATGGATGTTATAATTCTATTGCTAAACGACTCAATGTTTCTCGTCACGTTATTTTTTGGGAGCATAAAATGCTTCACACATTATCAAATTATAGTGGTGTACTTGATCCTATTCCCTTATTAGAGACCTCTGTAGCTCTTTTTCTTAATTCTACAAAATCATCAGATATAGACAACCCTCTGACAGCTGAGTCCGAATAATCTGCCCAGTCCAAGGTCCTTGACAGTGCACCTACTTCCATTCTTTTTCATTCCACTCGGGTAAGAGCTCTACCTGCATATACTCATGATTTCCATTGTTATCATGCTTTTGTTACCTTACATGAACCTCACACTTTTTGTGAGGAATCTTCTAACCCTTTGTGGTAGCAAGCAATGAAAGAAGTGTTAGATGCACTAGTCAAAACTCATACATGGCATCTGGTTGATTTACTTTCTGGAAAGTCTATTGTAGGATGGAAATAGTTTTACAAGATCAAGACTCGTTCAGATGGGTTTATTGAGCGCTACAAAGCTCGACTTGTTACTAGAGAATTCACATAGGAATATGGCATTGATTTTAAGGAGATATTTGCACCCGTTGCACATCTTCCCTCTGTTGACATTCTTATTATTGTGGCGGTTTTCCACCATTAGGGTCCTTTTTAGATGGATGTTAGGAATGCCTTCCTTAAATGTGATTTACTTAAGGAATTTTACATACCGCCTTCTCCAGGTTACCATCATTCTTCCAATAAGTGTATCGACTCAGGCGTGCTCTATATGGCCTCAAACAAGCACCTCGAGCTTGGTTTGCCAAATTCAACTAAACCATATCTTGTCTTGGCTACTCTACTAGCCCCTATGATTCAGCATTATTTATCAGGTGAACTGCCAGCGGTGTCATTCTTCTACTACTTTATGTTAATGATATATTTATCATGCAGGATGATATGCAGGGAATTCAGGAACTTAAAACAGTTTCTCAGTCAACAGTTTGAGATGAAAGATCTTGGACCACTTGGTTATTTTTCGGGGTATTGAGATCAATACAATTGTAGATTGCTACTATCTCACTCAGTCAAAGTACATCTCAAATCTTCTTTTTAAAGCTAGTATCACTGACAGCAAGATTGTCGATACACCTCTTAAGCCAAACGTAAGACTTACTCCTCATAATGGTGAACCTCTTCATGACAGTGCTTTATATAGGCAATTGGTTGGTAGTTTGATATATCTTACTATCACTTGTCAAGATATTTCTCATGTCGTTCATATCATGAGTCAGTTCATGGCTACACCGAGGTCCTCTTATTTTGCTACTGTTGTTCGTTTCCTTTGCTATCTTAAGGGTACTATGTTTCATGGACTTCATTTTTATCATCATTCATCTCTTGTACTTCGTGCATATATAGATGCTCACTGGGTAAGAGAACTAACAGATCATCATTCTACTACAGGTTTTTGCATCTTTCTTAGAGACTCACTTATCTCTTGGTGTAGTAAGAAACAGACTGTTGTGGCTTGATCTAGTACAAAAGCCGGATATAGAGCACTTACAGATACTGCTTCTAAGTTACTATGGCTACGTTGGCTCCTTCAAGATACGGGAGTTTCTTCATCAACTGCTGCTACTATTTACTATGGTAATAAAAGTGCAATTCAGATTGCATACAACGATGTCTTTCATGAGCGCACCAAACACATTGAGATTGATTGTCATTTTTTGCAATATCACCTTCTTTATCATGTATTGCAGTTGCGGTCCATCACTTCCCATGGTGAGATAGCAGATGTCTTCACCAAATTGATTTTACCAGGCCGCTTTCAAGATCTCATTTCCAAACTCAAAATGATTTCATTTAACCTACCTTGATTTCAAAGACGGATGTTACATAATATTAGGATTAGGGTTTTCAGGTGTACAACAACCGTCTCATCTACCCATAGTTACCTATACACACATACCCATAGTTACTATGTATAAATTTACTTGGACAACACTTGGACAACACTTGGACAATAAATTTACTTGGACAACAAATAACGCCATATGTTCATTTATATATATTCCCTTTTTACTCTTGTATCATCATCGCAGATATTAATACAATTATGTATTATTCTCTCTCTACTTCTAACAAAGCTTAAAAAGGGGAAGAGAACATTAAAAAAAAAAAATTGTTTATTATATAATCAACTGAAGGGACTCTTAATCCTTCCAGTAAAATGAAAGCCCCGCAGCTTTAAACGAGTGATCACACAATAATATAATTGAATGAAAGTTCGGGAAAGTAGTGGAGCCTGATTGCATCTTTCTTAGAGTAGAGCTGTGGACTACAATTGCAAAAAAAATAAAAAATAAAAAAAATAAAAAATAAAAAATAAAAAAAAATGTTGTATTTAGAGCACCCAATTGGTGACTAAATTATTTTAAAAAATTAATTAAACTTTGGATAACTTTTCTTTTGTTTCGATTTTAAGAAGTCTCATTGAATACTCCCGAACATAGTATCAAATTCATTGACCCACACCCATAGGTTTTCGGGAACCTCAAATACAGAGTAAATTACCTTGGTTGAAAAACTGTCAACTTTGATATTTCGAGAAATAAATAAATAAATAAATAAAAGCTGCAAATCTCATAACCAGAAGAACCTGCTGACTAGTATATATATACGTTTGTATGTTCTTCCACACGTATCTACATGTATATACGTATCACTGCACATAAGTGATTACTCTGTCATGGCCCCAAAAATCTTGTTCCTTTGAATATACCAAGTTGAGCCTCCATTTAACGAAAACAAAAAAAAAATGTTGAGCCTCCACAATCCACATGCCGCAACAGTTCTTCCGATCAATGCAATGGAGGTTGTCCCACCTCTACCGTACAGAAAGTGGTTTTTTGTGGCAAAAATGTAATTCGGATTATTTTTTATTTTGACAATTTTATTTATTTATTGGTAATTGTTAAAGCTGGAGTGTTTAGTGTTTTTCTTTTTTAGAAAAAAAATATATATATTCATAATATCATACTTTATTTCGCAATGAAAAATGATTAAAACTTTGACTAATTCGATTACTTTATATGAGTGAAGAATAATATTATCATAATGTAATTATAATTAATAATGTCATAATCTGTCACGTACATTCAATTGAATTAGTCTGATGGTGTATGTTTCTGGTGGAGGCATAATATATAGTTGTTGTGCGTGTTTGCTTGAACTTAAGAAGGTTTTGCCTATTTAGTCTTCTTTGAGGGGACAAATATTTAACCGAATTTATTTTTTTTTTTATTATTATTATTATTATTTATTATTATTTATTTTGTCATTCTAACACTCTAGGGAAAGCTCAAAATAATTGAAGCAAAGGTTTCAGAAATCGGAATGCTATATTATTATTTTTCTTAATTCTTCACTTGAATTAAAAAAATAAAAATATTTCTCTATTAAGACTTGCACTCTTTTTTTTTTTTTTATAGTGAATTTCAACCAATTAAACAACAAGGGGCTTCATGAACACGCTCTTTGGTTGATATTCTTTTGGGTGGTTCGCGTCGGGTGCCTGCCTCAACTTCCGGTGATGGTAAGGTGTAAGCACTCCATTGTCACCGTAAAACACGTTCGCAGCTCATTTGCAAACGTCCTGTCGTGCAGATTTCAACAATGATCTTTCATGTTGTGCAAATTTCAATAATAATATTTCGGTAAGTTCACCCACTAAAAAAGCTTTTTACGACTTGTCTATCTCAGTATTTCGGTAAGTTCGCCCACATAAAAAATTTCTTACGACTTGTGTTTCTCAATTTCCCCGTGATAGAAATTAGTAAGGTGCAAACACTCTGCTCTCATTGTAAAACATGTTCTACAATGATTCATCATAGCATACAAATATCAGTTATAATATTTCCGAAGTTCACCTACCGAAAAGCCTTCTTACGACTTGTCTTCCTCAACTTCCCATGATAGTAATTAGTAAGGGTGTAAAACATGTTCTCAATTGGTCATGTTATGCAAATTTCAACAATGATTCTTCTTATTGTACAAATTTCAATAATAATGTTTGGTAAAGTTCACCTACTGAAACCTTCTTTCTTTCGACTTGTCTTACTACATAAGCTTCAATGGACTTCAAATGCGTGTAGTACTCAATTGTCACATTCAATTTCCAAACGCAACAGCGATTGATTACCCGTCCCATCTCAAACCTACAGCTCCACTTATCAACTTTTGTGTCCGCTGTTTTTCGTGTCCCCAATTTCCTTCCTTTTTGTCCATTCACAATCTTAAACTTCTCTTTTTCCTATTCACATTCACACGCACACCATTTCATCTCTCACCATTTTTCTTCACACACACACACACTATTTCATCTCTCACCATTTTTCTTTCTTTCACCTTTATCATGGGTTTCATATGTTTCTCTCCAAGTATGTATTACATATTATATATATATATATGGGTTTCATATGTTTCTCTCCAAGTATGTATTACATTATATATATATATATATACCATCTAAACCCATAATAGGAGAGGTCTATCAATTGTTAAATATTAATTTAATTGTCCCATCTGTTACCATACCGGTGTCCTCCAATTAGCCTTTTCTTCTTTGTGGATACGTTCTTGGTCACATAATCTTGCATCGACATGCATCATTTTTTAAAAATAATTAAAAATTGTTTTACAATATAGTCAAAATATGTTGAGAATTTGAAATGAAAGAAAACAAATGTTCGCTCCTTAATTTTCTAGTATAACGTATTAACATGTAGACAGCTAATTATGGGAATGAGAATGTTAAATTCTAACCGAATACTAAAGTAGCTACTTAGTTTGTATAGTACATAGGAAGGCCTGTGTGACTGCGTCTATTTAGTCTTTTTAACGGAATAAATATTAATGATACCTTTATTATATTAAGAGAATTGCATAAGAAAGGAAGATCTTGAATAACAATAATATACGTTATAATATCATTAGAAATTATGTGAGTATTGTTTCAGATTTTCAAAAAAATTATAGAGGTTGTTGAACCAAATATCTAACCATCATCATTTAGAACACATCAATGTATCTTTTACTCGTGAAAAATGTGTTTCACACTTAAATATGCGCATGCTCGTGAAGTCATGATGTAAAATCAATTAAGACATGTATGGTCATTGTCCTGTCCAGCGTCATTCTTATTAATCAAGAATATTGAGGGATTGATAATTGATTAGACACCACTCGGATGCTACAGATACCTCATTAACTGAGCAAAGTAGTTCCGAAAATTTAAATGCAAAAGTGCATAAAATTGCTGAACAATCAAGAAAGTGAAAAATAATTTCTTGAAGTATTCTGGATTGCAAAAAATTATGAATAAGGCTTCCCAGATCATGGACCATATTTGTCTGTGTTCAGATGGTTAAAATGATCAAAATATCTTCACTTAATATTATAAATATACAATACTCATAATACCCTTCAAAGGTCATCTTACAACTAACCAATAATTCAGAGTCTTTTTTACAATTTTGCCTAATAATAATAAACAATATCAATAATAATAATAATAATAATAACTAATAATATTAGTAGTTGTAATAATAATAATAATAATAATAATAATAATAATTTAAAAATAAAAAAAATAAATTACTTGATTAGATGCTCGATGGATCCATAAGCCTACAAACAGTTTTCGCAAGTTGATAAATTACTAAAAATTATTTCAAATAATAATAATAATAATAAATAATAGTAGTAGTAGTAGTAGCAGCAGAAGTAGTAATAATTATTAAAATAACAAAAATAAATTACTTAGCTGCAAGATATGTAAATCACTTTTAGAACCACTATGAATTAACAAAAAGAATAATAATAACTAATAATAATAATAATAATAATAATAATAGTACTAGTAGTAGTAATAATAATAAAATTTTAAAATAATAAAAAATATAAATTGATTGATTAGTTTCTTGATGGATTCATATACCTATAAACAATTTTTGCAAGCACATAAATAATAATAATAATAATTATAATAATAATAATAATAGTAGTAGTAGTAGTAGTGGTAGTAGTGGTGGTGGTGGTGGTAGTAATAATAATAATAATTTAAAATAATAACAAAAATAAATTACAAAAAAAAAACCTTATTATTATTATTATTATTATTATTATTATTGCTATTATTATAATTACTATTAATATTATTATTAATACTATTACTATTACTATAGTTACTAATGGAGTTGCAGAGAGAGATATAGTAGAAATATGATAAAAAGGGCTACAAAAGGCTTATATAGGGCTGATTTGCAAATGGGGGTATAATATTTTTGTTATTTTTTAAATTATTATTGTTATTTATATTGTTTATTATTATTAGGCAAAATTGTAATAAAAAAACCCTGAACTATTGGTTAGTTGCAAGATGGCCCCTAAAGGGTATTTTGTGTATTGTACATTTATGATATTTTATAACTTTTATATAAATTAATAATTGGGGTATTTTGGTAATTTTGACCCTCTGAACACAGAAAAATGTGGTCAAGCGCTCGTGAGAAGCTTATTTGCAATATTTTGTATAGTTGAGGGTTTGATTTGCAACCCGAGACAGCATAGAGGGTTATTTTTCACTTTCTTGATAGTTCAGGAGGGCTTTTTAAACTTTTGCCAAATTCAAACTTGTAATCTCAATTTCTCATATATGGTTGAAAGTCCAAACTTTTATTTACTATTGCATCATACAATTACATTTTGAGTTATAATTAATGATCTAAAATTACATGATTTGGGACATTACCATGCAGCTAAAAAAATTGGGTGAAGTGCAAAAAACACTTCTAAAGTATACTTTGTATAGAACTTTTACCCCTATTTGAAAAAGTGTACAAAAACCATCCCTAATCTTTTCACAATGTGTAAAAACAACCCTCCATTAGAAATTTGACATAAATTAATACTGTAATACCCATTTTACTCTTTTATTCTTCCAAAAATGTCTATACTAAACCTTGAATTGGTTCAGTCTAAAGCTGGTTTGGGATAAGGAAAGACCTGTAACCAAACACCCTTTTTCTCCCTGACCTTTCTTCACAAACTGAGATTGACGACAATGACCATGTCAATCTTCAACAACGCTTAGGAAAAGACAAGGCAAGGCGGCACTACAAGGTCCACCAGGGATGAGGCAACTGTAATGGTAGTTGTAGAACACCAAGGAAAAATAATAGGAGTTTCCGGCCAACACAAACCAACAGAAAAGCCTCTGCACACAGATGATGAAATTGGCAAACACAAACCACTGTTTTGGTTTCGCTGGAACAATTAGGTCGATCTCTTTACCTCCCACAACAGTAGAACCAGACCCACAACCTTCGTCGGCATATTGAGACTGATGTTCACCTGAAATGGAGCACGCAGGACCTATACAATAGAAGCTCGTTATTGGGTGCTTGATAAAGCACAATTATGGCACTTACTATGTCTGTCTTGAGCTTTTTGGTCTCTTAGTTCATTTGTTAAACCAAATGGCATGACTAGGAACTCATAATAACCGTATTGCGTACAAAAAGCAGTCTTCAAAATATCTTCTGTTTTTTACCCTCAACTGGTAATAGCCGGATCTCAAATCGATCTTCGAAAAACAACAAGCGCCTTTTAATTGATCAAACAAGTTATCAATCATAGGCAATAGAGCTTTCATATTGTTTACTAGTTCATTGATCCTGAACATGTATTCTACAACAGTTTCCCTTTCTTCCATTTTACCGACTTCATATTGGACTTTGAAAAGCTGTATTTTGTTTTCTTTTATAACATTGTTTCCCTCATGAGCTGCCTGAAGAAAATCCCACATTTCTTTGGCTGTCTAATAGTTTTTAACTCTGGTAAACTCTTGTTGCTTCAAGGCACTGAAAAGAACATGTTTTGCCTTTTCATCATTAGCTACAACTAGCTTATCTTCTACAGAGGGATTATCAGGACTGAGAATCACAACACCATGTATAGTAGTATGCCAAACATCATAGGACTAAGACATTAAGAAGGCTTCCATTCTGGTTTTCTAAGAATCATACAATGCAAACAAGATTTAAAAGGAAACTCTCTTAAGTAGGGAAAACCTTGGTTCTTGGCCTCAGCCAATATGAAGTCCATTACTAGCTATATGTATCTTGTTACACACTCAGCTATCTCACTCTCTACACACACCCAAGTACAAGAATAGACATTAGTTTTCACAACCAATACATACATTAGTTGATCACAGTGCACACAGGCACTCCCCCTGCCCTAAGTAACCTTGCTTGGACCAAATAAGCTCTCATAGCTCACCATACACGCCATTACAGATGTAAAAAAATGAATTTAAGTCTTCCCTATACTTGAAATAGGTTAGACAGCTCAAAACACCAAGTTACTACCTCAAAACCACAATCTGCTGCAATTAGGGTTTGAAGGGTAAAATAGAAATTTCCTCTCGAGATCAATTCATCAGCACCTTACACGGTCTTCTTTCACTGTAGTACTCATATTCATAGCCTCAAACAGTCAAGAATAGTATGAGTGTATCACAATGTTCTGTCACAGTGTTTGAGCAAACACAACACAACACAGTTTTAGGGTTTTACAAAGCCAATACCACAGTGTGCTAATATTTTGTTCCACAGCCAATTTCAACCACTTTGATTCACAAAAATAAACTTGCCAACAGCTAGATAATTCATGAAACAGCTAGACTTAACCATTTTGTACTCAAATCACATATTAAACCAGAAAAAGAAGTTTATAAGCTAATTTAGGAGTCCAAATTCAGTTTCAGCATGTTTTTGTTCAAAACAAAAAAATTGAGCAGGTGTAAAAAGCTTGTTTATACCTGTGATGGCCCTTCGAAATAACTACAGTAGCTTGGAACTGACAATCACGACTCAATCCAACCCTTGGACTAGCAAACTTGACAGCAACAACATCTTAGCAAATTCAGTGAGTTTTTCTTACATGGATCATCATCAAATGATAGAGAAAAACTTGCTCAACATAAGGCTCTCGAGAGTTCTTAGCTGCAGCTTGATATTTAGTGAATTTTCAAGGCTTAAAAACCTAATGAGCCTTATCACATTATATTTATAATATCACTGAGCACACCAGCCCTTCCACACCTCGAATATATATGTCACTTTTCACCAATCATTGATAGAGAGTAATTAAGATATTTTCAAGACAATGAACCAATGTAGGCCTACCACCTCAGCTTATTTTGTCCACATTCACACCAGCTGCTACATAATATAGAATCAAGCTGCAAATGCAATTGTATCCAAACTTAGCTTCCAAGAAATGCAATATTCTTGCATATACTATCTCTCTAGGACCATTGAGACGTGTCACACTCTTGAGCACTACTAGAACGGACCAAAATGCCCTTGTAATAGATTTTAGCCTTCTTAGCCAAACAATAGTCCTGAGACTACAAAATTCACAATGTAGGCTCAACCAAGGTTGTTCAGTGGAATGCAGCTATCAAGGCATACGTATATACATAGAATACAACTGAAAAATTACCATACCACCCCAGTAAACACTTGTAGCTAATTTTTATGCACTGGATTTCAATTGCCACGGCAAATTTAGCCTGAACAGGTATATAAGTTGTAATGTACTATCAAAGGCCAGTGTATATAATGTGTCACTGAGGAGTAAATGACAATATTACCCCTGTACCATATTTTAGGCCACTATGCTGGATAAGTACACCCTTAAAGCCACTTAACCAAAGCTTTTTGACATTTAATAGGTAAATAAGGCTTAGGGCACCTTGGGACCAACAATCTCCCCCCTTTGCCTTTAATGACAAATACTGTACCATGAAATAAGACCTTAGTGAATAAGATTCAATTATAGAGATATAGATAATAGCTTCCACAGATAAAAACCATTCTAGAAATAAACCAAATGTAAAGAATAGCCTAAAAACTATTCTTATTTCAGCCTTTTTCTCCCCCTTTTTGACATTGAAGGTCAAAAGGTGAGTAGGACCAGCAATAATAACATCAGGAAGGAGCTGGAACAACTTTGAGAATGTCTCTAAGGGTTGAAAATCTTTGAGGAAGAAGAGGTTTGATCATTATATCTGCAAGTTGATTCTCAGTTGGTAAATAAGTGATATTAAGAAGGCCTTTTTGGACTTTGTCTCTGAGAAAGTGATACCTTATGTCAATGTGTTTGCTCTTCTAGTGCAGTGTGGTATTTTTGCTATTAGCAATGGCACTTTGGTTGTCACAAAAAAGCTTTGGAGGTCCTGAAAATTGAATTCCTGAGAGTGTTGTCTTTATCTAAAGCAATTGTGAACTAGCTTGTGAGGTAGCTATAAACTCAGCTTATGAGGTTGAAAGAGAGACAGTTTCTTGCTTTTTACTTAGCCAAGAAACCACATTAGAGCTAAGAACATAGCAGCAACTAGAGGTACTTTTTCTATCAGGTAAAGATCCACCCCAATCAGCATCTGAGAAGGCTACAATAGACATTGTGGGTGAAAAAATATAGCATAAGCCATATGAGATGGTTCCCTTAACATATCTAAGAATTCTTTTGGCAGCTTGAAGGTGAGACCCCCTTGGATTACTTTAAAATCTGGCCACCAAATTTATTGAGTACATTATATCAGGTTTTGAAGCTGTAAGATACAACAAACTTTCAATGATAGACCTATAAAGTGTTGAGGGGACCGCTTCTATGGTACATTCAAGTGAAAGATTGGTGTTAGGACACAGTGGTGTTGAGACAGCCTTACTATCATCCATGTGAAACATTTTAAGTAGCTCAGAAGCATACTTTTGTTGTGAAATGAAGATTCCTTTAGATGTTTGAGTGATTTGAAGGCCTAAAAAGTATCTAAGAGTACCCAAGAGTGGCATTTCAAATCTTGTCTTCATGAGATTAGCAAACTCTGATGCTAAAGAGGTGTCTGAGCCACAAAACATGATATCATCAACATAGATTTGCAGAATTAGAAACTATTCTTGATGAATCTTGACATTAAGGGTGTTATCAACCTTCCCTCTATGGAATCCTTTTTCAACTAAGAATTGATGTAGCTTTTTATACCAAGATCTGGGGGCTTGTTTGAGACCATACAAGGCCTTACTTAGTTTGAACACATGAGAGGGATACTATGAATCTTTAAAGCCTTCAAGTTGTTTCAAGTAAACTTCTCCATTTAAAAAGGTAGACTTAACATCCATTCGATACACTTTAACTTGTTTATGATAGGCAAAAGACAAAAGCATTCTTATGGATTCCATTCTAGCAGCTAGAGCAAAAGTTTTATCATAATCAATACCAACCTACTGTGAATAACCTTTGCACACCAACCTTGCCTTCTTCCTGATAACAGACCCCTTTTCATCCATCTTGTTTCTGTAAATCTATATGGAGCCAATTGCATTCTTGTCTTTAGGTCTAGGTACAAGTGTCCAGGTATCATTCCTGTGAATTTGATCAAGTTTTTGTTACATAATTGCTATCCAATCTTTACTATTCTGCGCTTTAAAATCAGACTTTGGTTCAATAGATGATAGTATTGCAAAGTGACTATATTCTTCACCATCTTCAGCTTCTAACTTGATTAGTCTCTTCTTGTTCCTTATTTGAACTCCAGCTTGAGGTGAACCAATGATATTTGCAGCTTGAACCTGCATTTGCAGCACTGGATAAGTGGTTTCTTTTGGATTTTCAGGTTCAGTCAGGTTCAGTGACTGAGGAATTGGTTTCATTTTAACCAAGTGTGTTGTTGCAGTCTTCAATTAATGTTGACTGAGGATTCTCATCAAACTTCACATGAATTGACTCAACCACCTTTGAAGACCTAAGATTATAACACCTATAAGCCTTGTTTTTTTGTAGAATACTCCAAAAATATACCTTCATTAGCCTTTGAATCAAACTTTCCCAAGCTGTCAATGTGGTTTAGTATATAAAATTTGCAGCCAAATACTTTGAAGCAGTGAACTATTACAGACCTTCCATACCATTATTCAAAAGGTGTTTTGGTTGAATTAGGTCTAAGAAGAACCCTATTTTTGATGAACATATCAGTACTCACAACTTCAACCCAAAAACCAGTTGCTAAACCCTTTTCAAGCAACATTGTTCTTCCTATTTCTTGAACTATTCTATTCTTTCTTTCCATAACCCCATTTTGTTTAGGAGTAGCTACAGTTGAGAATTCTTTCTTAATCCCCTTGTCATCACAATAATGCTCAAATTCTTTCATGGTGAATTTAGAACCAAAGTCAGATCTAAGTCTATTCACAGTACAACTTCTTTCATTTTCAATAAGATTAACAAATTTGGTGAAGTGTGTAATAGCCTTAGACTTTTCTTTTAAGAAGTAAACCCACACTATTCTACCGAAATCATCAATGAGAAGCATAAAATACTTACTTTCACCAATACTAGTGGTTCTGGTAGGGTGATAAGCGCCGAATATTGTATATTCAAGCGCCCTAAAGTACATTAACAAAGTCCATTAATTGATTATTTTATGCAGATTAACTCCATTTGCATGTTTTTATGCATTTTCAGGTTAAAGTGCAAAAAGGAAGCAAAAATGATGCCTTGTGGAATTTTGAACAAAAAGGATGCCATTTCTGAATTTCTGGCAGCAGTGATCCTGACTTTTGTCGCCATTTTCGACCTAGCAAACTCAAGAACTGGACTTCCCTCATAACATGAAAGATTTAGATCTCTGAATCATATTTCCAAATCTTCAAGTGGTTCATCATTCGGAGTTCGGAGCAGAGAGTTATGATCTTTGTAACAGAGGTGCGCAGAACAGCCTGGCAGCACTGAAGTACTGCCTTTCTCCCCATTTTCGACCAACCAGACTTGAGAATTGGGTCTTTATCAAAACATGAAGTTTTTAAACCACTGAATCAGCTCTCCAAATCTTCAAACAGATCATCATTCGGAGTTCGGGGCACAAAGTTATAGCAGTTTTCCCAAAATAGGTCAGCGCTGAGCAAGAGGAGCATGTTGCACATTGCACTAAGTTAGAGTGCTCGAGATCACTTTTCGAGTGCTCGAAAATCAAGCAGATTGCACTCGGAAATGGCTCAATTTCAGCCACTTGCACATTGGTTTCCTTAATGCCATCTTCCTTCTTTATGAAGTGGTTGGAGGTGTTCCTTGGAGGAGAGAGAGAGGGTGTGTTGGAGAATAAAAAGCTACCAAAGGCCACACATTTGCTATCTTTGATCTTTAGCAAGATAGAGGAGAGAGAAGAGAGCAAGGAGGAGGGTGTTCTTGAGTGCTACAGTAGGAGCTCAAAAATGGAGATGGAGTCTTCTTCTTCTTCTTCTTCCATTTTTGTATCCATGGATAACTAAACCTCCATCTAGGGAGGTGATGAAACTCCCCCTTGTAAGCATGTCTAGTTTTTGATTTATTTTGGGGAATGAAATGTGTATTTGACTAGTTCCATAATCTAGAGCATGTTACATAATGTAATGGATGTTTTAATGTTCTAAAGATCATGTTGCATTAAATACTCTTGTCTTAGATGATTTAATCTCATGGTTGTATGGCTTGTAGTTTCATAGTGACAATGGAGCTAAGACTATGGAATGGTTTTAATGGCATGATTTTGAGTAGCTTGTTAATTCATTGCTTAAGAATTTCTTTTGATGGATTAACCTTGTGACTTGTTATCATGTGCTCTCATCAATTGATTACTTGTTTGACAATCTCTAGCTTAGTGAGCATGTTGAGGATTGCACCATAGTTTAGGTAATTTAAGCATGTGGAGCTTTGATAGGTTGTTCTTACATTTTAATTAATTGAATTTCTTCAAGATGATATAGTAGTCATGAATTGCTATTCATCAAGGTCATCTCTACATTAATTCCCCAAATCAATCATATAATTAGCTTGTGTAGAGGTTTGGAGTGGATTCACTTCCCTAGACTTCCTTCTCTAAATCTTCTCTTTTAATCTCCTTCAATTTATTGTTGTATGCATTCTGAATTTGTAGTTAAGTGACAACAAACACAACCTCTATGAACACCCCTTCATCATCCTAAGAATGACTCTAAACACTTAGGTTGCCTTAGACTAGCGCAGTCCCAGTGGTTCGACTTACCCGACCAATAGCCCTATTTTACAATGATTCGTGCTATTGCGAAGGTTGATGTTTAATTGACCAACCGATCAATTTTTGGCGCCGTTGCCGGGGACTTGCAAACGGTTTAGCAACCAAAGTTTAGGGTTAAATTTAGTTTGATTGTGTATATTGTGTCTTGTGAGTATTCCTTATGTGTTTTAATCATCTTCATGTTGTAAGATTCTAGGGACTCGAAGCTCGCCGTGGGATTGCTAACAAATTGTAAGTCTAGAGGACCCCAGGTAAGTCTCGTGACTTCTAGTTTCGAATTGTGAATATCGTGCATGTGTTAAGCTTAGAAATAGATAAATTGCAAGCCCTTGTCGAGGCTATTTCAATTGTGTATTTTCAATTCCAAGCATCGGTCCTTGTCGTGGCCATTTATTTTCTGTCTTGATAATTGAGGAGAAAGGGAACATCGTATGTGGAGTTGATGATAAAGATTTGTTGTGATGATGTTGTTGTGAATTGTTGATGTTTGGCCGTAGGTCACTCTCTCTTCCCACACTTGACTCGCCTATTGATATAAATTCACTTAAAAGAACTCTTAGACGGAACCTTAGGGAACCCACTCTTACAAGGGACCTTGAAACTGAATTCAATATAATGGGGATAACGTAGGAAATCCGGGGAATGAAAGGGCTGAAATTCCTAATGTAGGACCAATGACTCTTAGAGATCATTTCATTCCTACCACCTATGCTTCTCCTTCTTGTATAGTGATGCCAAACATCGATACAGCTCAATATGAGATCAAGTCTAGTACCATTCCAATGCTTCCATCATTTCATGGCTTTGATAATGAAGATCCATATAAGCATCTTGATGAGTTCCTTGAAATCTGTTCGACCATCCGGTTGAGAGGTTTTCCGGACAATGCACTTCATCTCCATCTTTTCCCATTCTCCCTAAAGGATAGGGCAAAATATTGGTTGAACTCCCTCGCTCCCAACTCTATTACTTCTTGGGCTCAATTGCAACAAGAATTTCTTAAGAAGTATTATCCGGTGAGTAAAACCAACCAGATGAGGCGTTCCATTCTAAGTTTTTCTCAAGTTGATGGAGAACAACTCCACGAGACTTGGGAAAGGCTACAAGATCTTCTTCGAAAATGCCCTCATCATTTGATCCCAAAATGGCAATTAGTGCAAGCTTTCTATGCTGGCTTGACCGAAACCCATAAATTCATGGTTGATTCTTCTTGTGGTGGGATGTTCATGTCCAAGAATGCGGATGAGGCTTGGACCTTACTTGAGAATTTGAGTGAAAATTCACTTCAACACAATTCTCGTAGGGCTCCGACCGCAACCACTCCAAACAACACCAACCCTTGTCAACCAAAGTCAATAAGGGAGGAATCATATCAAGTGGATGCCATCGCTCATAAATTCTACCAATTGATGGCACCACATCTTCCTCCTTCATTGTCTCAAAATTCGGCAAGTTCAGTTTGTGCTTCATGCACTAGTCCATTCCATCTCTCGGAAGATTGCCCCACACCGGAGCAATTTCCCAATCCCAACCAAGAGCAAGCTAATGCCATGTTCTCGCGGCCCGGGAACAATCCATATTCCAACACCTACAATACGGGTTGGCGAGATCATCCGAATTTCTCGTGGCGGCAACAAGCCCCACAAAATTCCCATTTCCAAAACCAAGGGCGGCAAAATCAGCCCTCTTCTCAATATCAAGGTAGACCCTTCTAAGCCTCTTCAAGCTACCGTCCTCCTTACAATCCAAATGTCTCCAATCAACCTCCTGTGTGTCCAACTGACGAGATAGTAGCTGCAAACAAGCAAATGATGGAATCATTAAATAAGCAAATAATGGATGCCAACAAGCAACTCTTGACATCCTTGCAGCCTACTCTCCAAATGGTTCACTCTCATACTCAATCCATAGCTAATCTCGAAAATCAAGTGGGCCAAATAGCTAACTCGGTGAATCAATTACTTCAAAAGGACAAGGGCAAGCTTCCCTCTCAACCTTTTGAAAATCCTAGAGGAATGCATGTGATTGACGAAACCCCTCCTCCGAGTGGGCCGACTCATGAACAAGTTCAAGCTATCACCACCCTTCGGAGTGGTAGAGTGGTTGACAACAAGGTCGATGGAGACAAAAGTGAGGAAGTTTCTCCTTTGAAAAATCCAAATTCAAGCTCTTCTAATCCAAATTCTTGTCCAAATACCATTCACGGAAATCCCACACATATCACCCCAAATGTGGAAACTACTTATGAGCCAAAAGCTCCGTTTCCTCAATGTCTTCAAGAGTCGACACATTTTGGGAACAAGAATTGTAAAATTCAAGACATGTGGGAAGTTTTCAAGCAAGTGAAGATTAACTTGCCCCTCTTGGATGCTATCAAGCAAATCCCTCTCTACGCAAAATTTCTCAAAGATTTGTGCACTCAAAAGCGCACTTCTAAAAATCATTTGCCAAAAAAAGTGAGGTTGACTAAAAATGTTAGTGCTATCATTCAGCACAGCACTCCCCCGAAGTATAAGGATCCGGGTGCCCCCACAATCTCTTGCATCATTGGTGACAGCAAAATCGAGAGGGCCCCCCTTGACTTAGGAGCTAGTGTGAATTTAATTCCATACTCAGTCTACCTACAACTTGGTTTGGGAGATCTTAAGCCGACTTCCGTGGTTTTGCAACTTGCCGATAGATCGGTCAAGCATCCACGAGGTATTCTCGAGGACGTTATCATCAAAGTGGACAAATTCTACTTCCCGGTAGATTTTGTGGTTCTTGATATGGAACCGGTCCATGACCCAAAAAAGCACATTCCCGTGATCCTTGGTAGGCCATTTTTAGCCACGGCTAATGCATCAATTAATTGTCGAACCGGGGTGATGGACATCGCTTTTGGAAACATGCAAGTCAAACTCCACATCTTTCATGCAACTCAACATCCCTCCAATGAGGATGATTGTTTTCTTGTGGATGTCATTGATGAAGTGGTCGAAGAATCTCTCCCCTTCATTCTAGGCAAAGATCCTCTTGAAACTTACATGTCCCATTTTGACTTCTCAAACTTTGATGTTGATCAGGCCATTCAAGAAGTCAATTCCTTGCTTGATATCAATGCTGTCATGGACGTACCTCCTTAGAAAATTCCAAAAGAACCACTTCCCCAACTTTCCACCACTCCTCCGGTCCCATCATTGCTATCTCCGCCACAACTTGAGCTTAAGCCGCTCCCGGCCCATCTCAAGTATGTGTTCCTTGGTCCAAAGCAAACCCTTCCGATCATTATTGCCTCGGACCTTCAAAACGACCAAGAGACCAACCTTTTAGCGGTGCTCCAAGAGCATAAAGAAGCTATTGGTTGGACAGTGGCAGATTTGAAAGGAATTGACCCCTCCATTTGTATGCACCGCAAAGCCTACTAGAGAGGTCCAGCGCCGGTTAAATCCAAACATGAAGGAAGTGGTCATGAAAGAGGTGATTAAATTGCTAGATGCAGGAATCATCTATCCTATCTCTGATAGCAAGTGGGTGAGCCCCACACAAGTTGTCCCCAAGAAATCCGGGCTCACCGTTGTTGAAAATTCAGCGGGCGAGCTCGTGCCACAACGAACCACCACCGGGTGGCGTGTGTGCATTGACTATCGTAAACTCAACTCATCAACTAGGAAGGATCATTTCCCACTCCCATTTATTGATCAAATCCTAGAAAGGTTAGCCGGCCAAAGCTTCTATTGTTTTCTTGATGGTTATTCCGGCTATAACCAAGTGGCAATCGCCCCCCAAGATCAAGAGAAAACAACATTCACATGTCCCTTTGGTACTTTTGCCTATCGACGCATGCCTTTTGGTCTATGCAATGCACCGGCAACGTTCCAAAGGTGCATGATGTCCATGTTCTCCGATATGGTTGAAAGGTTCTTGGAAGTTTTCATGGACGATTTTTCCGTATTTGGCTCCTCCTTTGACTCGTGTCTCAAAAATTTATCTCTTGTGCTCCAAAGATGCAAAGAGACGAATCTCATTCTAAGTTGGGAGAAAAGCCACTTTATGGTCCAAGAAGGCATTGTTTTAGGACATGTCATTTCTAAGCGGGGAATCGAGGTAGACAAGGCAAAAGTTGAGTTAATCTCTAATCTTCCTCCTCCGAATTCCGTCCGTCAAATCCGTTCTTTTCTTGGCCATGCCGGATTCTATCGTCGCTTCATCAAAGATTTTAGCAAAATCTCATGGCCCTTGTGTAATCTCTTAGCCAAGGATGTTCCGTTCAATTTTGATGACGCTTGCATGGAAGCTTTCATCAAACTTCGCATTCTCCTCTCCTCTGCCCCGATCATGAAACCCCCTAATTGGTCTCTTCCCTTTGAGATCATGTGTGATGCATCCGACTATGCATTAGGGGCGGTTTTGGGCCAACGTGTGGATAAACTTCCGCATGTCATTTATTATGCTAGCAAAACTCTCTGCGATGCCCAATTGAACTACACCACCACTGAAAAAGAATTGCTAGCTGTGGTGTATGCCTTGGATAAATTTCGCTCTTATCTTCTTGGCTCCAAGGTCATCGTCTTTTCAGATCATGCCGCTCTTAGGCATTTATTAGCGAAAAAAGAGACAAAACCCCGTTTAATTCGATGGATCCTCTTACTTCAAGAGTTTGACATTGACATCCGGGACAAAAAAAGGGACCGACAATGTTGTCGCCGATCATCTCTCTCGCTTACTTATTGAGAAATCTTCAGAATTCGTAGCCATCCGTGATTCCTTTCCAGATGAGCAACTTCTTCAAGTTTCACATTCTACTCTTCCATGGTTTGCGGATATTGTCAATTATCTTGCGGTTGGCAAAATTCCAGCCCATTGGTCCAAACAAGAGAGGGACCGGTTTTTCTCCCAAGTCAAGCATTTCTTTTGGGAAGATCCGGAACTATTCAAGTATTGCCCGGACCAAATCATCCGGCGATGTATTCCTGAAACCGAGGCCACAAGCATTTTAAATTTTTGCCATACTCTTGCTTGTGGAGGCCATTTCAGTGCCAAAAAGACCGCTAACAAAGTCCTTCAAAGCGGATTCTTTTGGCCTACCTTGTTCCGGGATGCATACAATTTTTGCAAATCGTGTGAACGATGTCAAAAACTTGGATCCATGTCCCGAAGAGACATGATGCCCCTCACCAACATTTTAATTGTTGAAATTTTTGATGTGTGGGGGATTGACTTCATGGGACCATTTCCATCTTCTTTTATGGCTATGAGTACATCCTTGTAGCGGTGGATTATGTGTCTAAATGGGTTGAAGCCGCGGCTACCAAAACCGATGATCATAAAGCCGTGATCCATTTCATTCAGTCTCACATCTTTAGTCGTTTTGGTACGCCCCGAGCAATCATTAGTGATGGTGGATCTCATTTCCGAAATCGTTATCTAAAATCCGTCCTTGCTAAGTATTCCGTCATTCATAAGGTTGCTACACCTTACCACCCTCAAACGAGTGGTCAAGTAGAGATTTCTAACTGGGAGATTAAGCACATTTTGGAAAAAACGGTTAGACCGGACCGCAAAGATTGGTCAGTAAGGCTAAACGATGCGCTTTGGGCTTACCGGACAGCTTATAAGACACCCATTGGCATGTCACCATATCGACTTGTCTTTGGCAAAGCATGTCATCTCCCGGTAGAATTAGAGCACCGCGCTTATTGGGCCATAAAAAGGTTCAATTTTGATCTCAAACAAACGGGCTCTAATCGTGCGTTGCAATTAAATGAACTTGAGGAATTGCGTAATGACGCGTATGAAAGCGCAAAAATTTACAAGGCAAAGACTAAAGCTTTTCATGACAAACATATCGTCAAAAAGTTTTTTGCCCCGGGACAAAAGGTCTGGCTTTTCAATTCCCGCTTGAAACTCTTTCCCGGTAAACTCCGGTCAAGATGGGATGGTCCATACATTGTCACTACCATCTTTCCTCATGGAGCAATCGAACTTCATGATCCGGCAAGTGGATCACTCTTCAAGGTAAATGGCTAAAGGCTTAAGCCTTGTATTGACGGCACAATTCTAACCCGAAAAGTTGAGGAAGTCCTCTTGACGGATCCAATTTATGAGGATTAGTGCCTGCTCTAGCTTTGTCTAGCTATCGACAGTAAATTTAGCAAAGCAAGGGAAGCAATTCTTTCAATTTCCAAGCTTCCTTCTCCTTGAAATTGCTCGTGCCTCGCCAATTTTCTGGGAAACGGGGTAGAAATGCCAAAATTTAACTTTCTCTGGAACTATCTTAAGTTGTGTTCCACATTTTTAAGACTGGCTTCTTAGACCTTCTTAACTCTTGTTTTCATTCCCGGACGTTTTTGGCTCTATCAAGCAATTTTCTCGGACTTTCGACATGGCTCTCACATGCATAGCCTCTTATCTTCAATGCATTGTTGGGTCATGGTTTCTCAAAATCATCCATGCATTGGATTGGAATAATGTGCAAAGTTTCACATTTTCCATGCATGGCTTGAATTTAGGACTGACATGAAAATTTTCAAAAATTCTCTATGCATAAAAATTTCATTTTTTTTTGAAAAATTTAATTTTCTTACACTTATTCATGCATGCATCATCCAAAAAAAAAAAAAAAAAAAAAAAAAAAAAAAAAAAAAAAAAAAGGGACTTCATCACCTCCAAATCCATGCAACCATGCACGGCATTCCATTCCATATTGCATTTGTGCATGCCTAGACACCTTGCTTGCATGCATTCCATTCCTTTTTATGTTGCATGCATTTCTATGTTGTATGCATTCCATGCATTTCTTTGTTGCAATCTTCCATGATGGATGAATGGTTGGAAGCACCATGCATGGCAATCCATCAAATGCATTCATCCATGCACTCACAATGCAGCCATGCAATCCATCCATTCAAGATCATCCATGCATTCAAGTTAGCTGAAACATTCAATCTCCATATGCCAGTTCATTTCCAAGCTACTGAGCCACTTTCGTGCACTCCAAATTCCAATTTGAGTGCTCCAAATTCTTCAACCCACAATGCTGAGCCTACTGATCCAGTTTAGAGCACTCTACCACCCAACATCAAGTGCTCGCAGCCTCATCCCAGCAAACCCAAACTTTCTGGCTTCATTTCGAGCAATCTAAACTCCAATTTGGAGTGCTCGACCTTGCTTGAGTTTTGAACCCCAAAGCTGCTGAGGCTACTGGTCCCAATTCGAGCACTCTACTTCCATGCTTAGAGTGCTCGACAACAACTCCAACAACCAACATCCCGGCATTCACCTTCTCACTCCCCATGCCTACCCCCACTCACCACCTCACCAACCTTACACAAACCATGCAGCCTTGTCTGCATCAAAACCACCAACCAACCCATGCAAACCAACTTCCACACCCTACCAACCTGCATCCATCTTACACTCTCTCTCGGCTGCCTTCAATTCGAGTGCTCGCATGCTCAGTTCGAGCACTCGAATCCACCTCCTCACCAACCCAGCCTCAACCATGCCAACCAACCTAAACCCTCCAGCATCCAGCTCCATGCCCTGCCTGCATGCATGCATGCCCATGCATGCATGCCCCTCAACCAACCATCCTCCCACACCATACCACCATCGATCAACATCATACACCACAACAACCCACCTCCATCTCCTCTCAACCCACCACCATGCATGCCCATGCATGCAAGCCCACCCAACAACCTTCCCAACCATTTCCCCCTTCTCCCCACCAACTTCAACCACCCCATCCTCATCTCTCTCATCCTTGCATGCATGCAAGCTCCATGCATGCATGCATGCCAACCACCTCCAAACCTCTCCACACCTCAACCTAACCACTCTCCACTCTCTCCCTCTCAACTCTCGGCTATCCCCAACCTCCATCCCTCCATGCACCCACATCCAACCACACAACTCACTAACCCAAGCAACCTAACCACACACCATGCATGCATGCGACCATGCAGGTGTCACCACAAACCAACTAACCAACCTCCCAACCTCACCCCCTCAAGCCACCTCACCTCTCAGCCACCATGGAGGTGCATGCATGCATGCAAGCTCCCATTTAGAGTGCTCGACATTGCATGCACCACCTTTCTTCCTCCAGCACCCAACCTCCTCAACTTCTCCAAACCTCTCTCTATCTCAGCATCCAACCCTCATACCCACTTCAACCCTCCCATGCTCGAACCCCCTCTCAACCCCAACCCACACCAACTCCACAACCAAAACACCACGTCCACTCTCAGCCACCATGCAGCCATGCATGTCACACACCATGCACACCATCTACAAAACAAACCCACCACACCAACCCAACCCAAACCATCTCTGCCACTTTCTAGAGCACTCGAAGCCAAGCTTCGAGTGCTCGCCATTTCCCGAGCTCTCTCACCCAAACCAACCAAGCTCACTGCCCTATTCTAGAGCACTCGAAGTCCAACTTCGAGTGCTCGAACCAAGCCCCCCTCTTTTAAACATCACCTCTCGCCCCAACCACAAACCAATCCCCACCCCACCACCTTCCCCCTCTCGGCTGCAAGCCAAACCAAGCCCCCACTCTCCTTCCCCCTCTCGGCTGCAAGCCAAACCAAGCCCCCACTCTCCTTCCCCACCTCTTCCACCACCCTCGGCCACAAACCCCACACCACCTTAACCCACCATCACCACCACCCCACCCACCTAGGATAGAGTCCTTCTTGCTCTAGGCTACACTCTCCCTCAAGGTATGCCTCTGCTACCTTTTCTTTTCACTTTCTTAGTTAAGTTGTTGTGATCATATTGAGGAGTATGGGAAATACTTTTAAGGAGGTTTTGTGGTGCTGTTGATGTTGCTCTATGCTAGAGCCTTGTTGTGTACAAAATTTTTGGGTTTTGATCCTCCATCCCACTCCTCTTCACATTCTCTCTTTTATGGTGCATGCCAGGTGTTCGCTGAAATTCCTCAACCAAGTCCACCTCTCTAAATGTCTCGTGCCGGTCCTTCTCGCCCTCCTATACCCTCTTCGGGTGCCCGTGCTATCCATCGTGAGCGACCACGTGATCCTTGGGATCGCAAACAACTCAACTACGAACTCTCATTTCTGCTCACGGATGCCTTTGACATTCTACCCACAACTTCGTGGGCTGTAGCTGAATTGACTAACCGGCGTCTGCAGCACATTTGCGCTCCCCTTGCCCGGGTTGCCTACCCCCGTGTCGTGCGCCTCTTCTACCAGAATCTCCAATGCCCTGAAGAGCCACCCATTTCTCTCACTACCTCCATTGATGGCACCACCTATGCTTTCACTATGACTGACATCATTCAGGTTTCTGGTTGCCCCATTGAGTGCCCCGATGACATTGTCAATCGTGAAAATCTCCCTTTATATGAGGAGCCGGATACATTAACTGTGGAGCAGATTGCCGCTGCCATTTGCACTATTGACGATCCTACTAGGCCCCGGTCTTTTATCCGCAAAACCAATCTTCCGGAACGCCTATGGTTCATTGACACTGTCTTCAAGTACAATGTCTGCCCTTTGGTGCATAGCACCGAGCGTCGGGGCCTCCTTCTGCAAGCCTTATATGCCATGGACCAAGGCCAATGGTTCTCCATCCCAGAGCTCATTTGGACCACATTTATGAAGTTTTGGCATGATGCTCATAATGCACGGGTTCCGCGAGTTGAAAATCGGAAATTGCCTTTGCCGTTTTTCATCACTCGGCTACTTCAGCACAAGGGTTTCGTTGTTCCTCCCCATAAACCAAAAGGCGAAAAAATTAAAATTTTTACCAAGCGCCGGTGGATCAATGTTCTGAGCCATTCTAGTACCCCTCCACCTCCTGCCCCCCTGTTCATCCACGCTCCACCTCCTCCTCCATCTGAGGCTGTTTCCACCGCCGCAGCCGCTACAAGGGTAGAGCCTCTGGTCGATTCTCACCAGGACCAGGCTTTCATCCGGGCTTCCATTGCCGGTATTCATGAGCGACTAGATCGTTTTGAGAATTCTTTGTCCGCGTGCACTCAGACTCTCTGTGAGACTTTTTCACGTGCTGAAGAAGATCGTCGTCTTGCTGCTGAAGACCGCCATGTCGCTGCTGAGGAACGTTGTTTGGCTTCCGCTGAACGGCGTAAGACTCAATCTCTCCTCCATTCCATCCTCGCCCGTTTACCTTCTGGACAGTAGCTTGTTGCGAGTGTGGACCTTATCTTTTTGTTTCATATGTAACTATTTCTCTTGTATCTTTTGTTTTCCTTTTGAACTGTAAAAATTTGCTATGTATAGGTTGCTCTAGTCGACATGATTCCTGTACAGCTCTTTTTGTCATCATGTAAACTCTTTTTGCAATGCAAATTCTTTCTGTTCTGTTAACTTTCGCTACATTCTTTTTCTGTATTTATGCTTGTGCTATTAATGCTGTTTGTGGTTGTTTCTTTTTGTTCTTCATGTTGCTCTCCAGGTTGCGCAGTCCAATTCAAGTTTGGGGGTTTTTGTCTCAAAATGCCATTTCCTCCCCCTGGGTATTGTTGTTCCTTTTTATACTCTTTGTTATTTTTATCTCTAGCTTGCATCCATGTCCCACATTGAGGACACTGTGTAGTTTAAGTTTGGGGGTGCATCAAAGCATTCTTGGCATATTTTTGGTTTCATAATTTTTGCTAAGCAATGATAGTATAACTTGACACTTGTCGGAGATGAAACATATGTTTAATACCTTGTGTATAGAAGTAATTGAAATTTTTGAAAATAAAGAAAAATTTGAGTTGAAATGATCATGTAGATTCAAATTAGTCTGTATAAATGTTTCAATTAGATTCTTGCTGGATTTACACTCTTATAAACTTCACAATGCACAGATGCACATTGGAAACTTAACTGTGAGGCATGCAGCTTGATCAACCTTGACCTTGGCCTAGTTAATCTGATTTGATGAACTTGATAGATGAATATCTTTGGCATGATTTTAAAAAAAATAAAAAATAAATAAATAAATAAATAAATAAAATGAAAAATGACCAGTTGACGTTCGTAGCCTTTCCAACTCGAGCTATTAAGCCCTTTGGAGTGTCTCTACACTTAACACCCTAAAGCCGTCTGGTTTGGGAGTTGTTGGCCTAACGCTTGCTACAAGGGTTGGTTAGAAAGCTTAAAGGACTTAAACATTGCACGGTCATTCAAAAAAATTGTAATAAACATGGTTAGCTAGAGTTCGTAGCCTTTCCAACTTGAGCTATTAAGTCCTTTGGAGTGTCTCTACACTTAACACCCTAAAGCCGTCTGGTTTGGGAGTTGTTGGCCTAACGCTTGCTACATAGGTTGGTTAGAAAGCTTAAGGGACTTTAGCATTGCACAACCATTCTATGTTTCGCTTATGAGTTGAAATAAATTGTTAACAAGCAACAAAGGTTGTCTTGTAAATAAAATCATGCCTTAGGGACCTCATTTAAAGGGGAATTCAATGATTTGAAAACTTGTGCTTTGGAATTGGAAAAGAAAGTAAAAGCCGCATGTTGAGAATCCAATTCACTTTCACTGGAGTTTGAGTTATTTCCATTTAAGAGATGACAATTGAATTATTTATATGGACTATGATGTTGATGCATGCATGTTGAAATGGTTTTTCCCATTTTTTGTATCAATGCTTCATATATGCAAGGTAGTTTTCCCAATGACCCCATCTCCAGTTTTTGTCTATTTCAAGTTGTATTTGAGCTATGTATCTATCTCATTTTACCATGGATGATATTTTTGTAGTAGCATGCCCATGGTTGTCTTTTCATTATGCTTTTCATTGTAGTTTTGCTAAGGGACTAGCAAAATGTAAGTTTGGGGGTGTGATAAGCGCCGAATATTGTATATTCAAGCGCCCTAAAATACATTAACAAAGTCCATTAATTGATTATTTTATGCAGATTAACTCCATTTGCATGTTTTTATGCATTTTCAGGTTAAAGTGCAAAAAGGAAGCAAAAATGATGCCTTGTGGAATTTTGAACAAAAAGGATGCCATTTTTGAATTTCTGGCAGCAGTGATCCTGACTTTTGTCGCCATTTTCGACCTAGCAAACTCAAGAACTGGACTTCCCTCATAACATGAAAGATTTAGATCTCTGAATCATCTTTCCAAATCTTCAAGTGGTTCATCATTCGGAGTTTGGAGCAGAGAGTTATGATCTTCGTAACAGAGGTGCGCAGAACTGCCTGGCAGCACTGAAGTACTACTTTCTCCCCATTTTCGACCAACCAGACTTGAGAATTGGGTCTTCATCAAAACAAGAAGTTTTTAAAGAACTGAATCAGCTCTCCAAATCTTCAAACAGATCATCATTCAGAGTTTGGGGCACAAAGTTATAGCAGTTTTCCCAAAATAGGTCAGCGCTAAGCAAGAGGAGCATGTTGCACATTGCACTAAGTTAGAGTGCTTGAGATCACTTTTCGAGTGCTCGAAAATCAGGCAGATTGCACTCGGAAATGGCTCAATTTTAGCCACTTGCGCATTGGTTTCCTCAATGCCATCTTCCTTCTTTATGAAGTGATTGGAGGTGTTCCTTGGAGGAGAGAGAAAGGGTGTGTTGGAGAATAAAAAGCTACCAAAGGCCACACATTTGCTATCTTTGATCTTTAGCAAGATAGAGGAGAGAGAAGAGAGCAAGGAGGAGGGTGTTCTTGAGTGCTACAGTAGGAGCTCGAAAATGGAGATGGAGTCTTCTTCTTCTTCTTCCATTTTTGTATCCATGGATAACTAAACCTCCATCTAGGGAGGTGATGAAACTCCCCCTTGTAAGCATGTCTAGTTTTTGATTTATTTTGGGGAATGAAATGTGTATTTGACTAGTTCCATAATCTAGAGCATGTTACATAATGTAATGGATGTTTTAATGTTCTAAAGATCATGTTGCATTAAATACTCTTGTCTTAGATGATTTAATCTCATGGTTATATGGCTTGTAGTTTCATAGTGACAATGGAGCTAAGACTATGGAATGGTTTTAATGGCATGCTTTTTGAGTAGCTTGTTAATTCATTGCTTAAGAATTTCTTTTGATGGATTAACCTTGTGACTTGTTATCATGTGCTCTCATCAATTGATTACTTGTTTGACAATCTCTAGCTTAGTGAGCATGTTGAGGATTGCACCATAGTTTAGGTAATTTAAGCATGTGGAGCTTTGATAGGTTGTTCTTACATTTTAATTAATTGAATTTCTTGAAGATGATATAGTAGTCATGAATTGCTATTCATCAAGGTCATCTCTACATTAATTCCCCAAATCAATCATATAATTAGCTTGTGTAGAGGTTTGGAGTGGATTCACTTCCCTAGACTTCCTTCTCTAAATCTTCTCTTTTAATCTCCTTCAATTTATTGTTGTATGCATTCTGAATTTGTAGTTAAGTGACAACAAACACAACCTCTATGAACACCCCTTCATCATCCTAAGAATGACTCTAAACACTTAGGTTGCCTTAGACTAGCGCAGTCCCAGTGGTTCGACTTACCCGACCAATAGCCCTATTTTACAATGATTCGTGCTATTGCGAAGGTTGATGTTTAATTGACCAACCGATCATAGGGCCACAGAGATGCATGTGTATCAAGTCAAGGGCTATTGAGGAGTTGATTTCCTTAGAGGGGAATGAGACTTTGGTTTTCTTTCCTTATTGATAGGCTTTACAAAGATGATCATCCTTAAAATTGATGTCAGGCAGCCTTTTGATAGCTTTTAACTTTAGAATCTTGGAAAAATTTCTTAAATGAAGATGTTCTAAAATTTCTTAAATGAAGATGTTCTAACCTCTTGTGCCATAACTTAGCTTTATCACAAGTTATCAAATTACATTGAGTGGACTGAGTTTCTTCTGTGACTATAAACATTTCCTGAAGATCTACAAGCTATGAATAAAACTTATTTGGATTTAAGATCAACCACATTGCACTTTTTTTTTATTGAAACATACTTCTTTCCCACTATTACACAGTTGGGTAACACTGAGAATATTGTGTTTAAGCCCTTCAACAAGTAGAACTTCTTGGATCTCAAGTAATTCTTCAGACTTGCTCACAGTACCAATAATTTTAACCTTTTGATTATCTTCAAAGATAACATTTCCACCATTACATTGTTTTAGAGAAACAAATTCAGAACCATTACCTATCATGTGTCTTGAGCAACCACTGCCAACATACCATTTATCCATTTGTATAGAAGAAGGAGCTATGAAAGGGGTGGACAAGGTTATTCTTACTATAAGTGCAGTAGGGGTTGATGTTGGTAAAATATAGCAGAAGAACAATTTGACAGACGAAGGAGTTGTAAGGGGCTGACAAGGTTGATTTTGCAGAAATGGATGATTGTGGTAATTTTACTGATATTGCTAAAATCTTAGGGAAAACAAAACTTAATTCACAGAAGGGTAATATTTCCTTGATAGAAGAAGGTTCTGTAAGAGAGGTTGATAAGTGTGCTGTAATGATTGAAAGGGTTGAATGTGGTAGCTCTACTATTGCTAATTCAGGGAAAGCAAGGTATAATAAGGAAAAAATTCGATGATTGTGGTGATCCTAAGGAAAAAGAAGTGATTAATATCTCTGAAGAGGCTGATTCTCAAGTTGATTTACAACTTTCTATTATTAAGAACAAGAATACTACAGGGTTATTGGCTACTTTTAGAGTGACTAGAAGTAAAAGGGTTGCTTCCCATCCTCCAAATTCTAAATACTTTGTTCTAGGAATGTGAGAGGCTTGAATAAGCCAAGAAGGCAAAAAGAGGTGAGCCAATGGATTAAATCTAATGATGCTCATTTTGTCTGTTCACAGGAGACTAAGGTGAGAAGTCCTAAATTTGATTCTATTTCCAGAAAAATTAACAAATCTTGGAATTGGCTTCACAATTATAATTCTTATGACTTAGGCAAGCTATGGATAGGATGGGATCCAATAATGTTCTCAGTTACTGTGTTTTTAGAAATAGATCAAAGTTATTTTCCAAGTTCATATATCCAGATAGGAGAAGTAATTTTTTTTACTCTAGTGTGTGTCTCAAATTATGTAACAGGTAGGAGAAGACTGTGGGATCATTTGATTATGCAAGCTACAATGATTACTGGTCCTTGGTTGGTTGTTGGTGACTTATATGCTACTAGATATCACTCTGATAAGAAGGGAAGGCGTACAGCTCCTCAAAGACTCCTAGATGATTTTAATGAAAGCCTTCGGAAAGCAGGCCTGGTGGAATTAACTACTTTTAATGGAGAGTGGACTTGGTGTAATAGGCAGAGAAAAGATAAAAGAATCTTGGCTAAAATTGATAGGGTTTTTACAAATGATGCTTGGCTTCAGCTTTTCACAGGTACTAAAATGTCTTACTCAACTTCTACTTCTTCTGATCATTATGGGGTCATTATCAACATCTTTAGACAATTTGCTAGTGGTCCTAAGCCATTCAAAATGTTAAAAATCTGGTGTTTGCAAGAGGGTATTGTAGAAGTGATTCAAAAAGCTTGGGATAATGAGGTTTCAGGGAATCCAATTCATATATTGCTCAAAAAGTTGAGAAATGTTAAGGCATCAATAAAATATTGGAATAAGAAACATTTGGAGATATAGTAGAGAAGGTTATTCAATCAAAGCAGCAATTGGAAGATATTCAAGTGGACCTTTTAACTTCCCCTATAGATGTTTTATTTGAAGAAAAACAAAAAGCTAGAGACATCTATCAGGATGCTTTTTCATCTCAAGAGATTCTATATGCATAGAAGTCAAGGATCTTGTGGTTAAAAGAGAATGATAGATGTTTTGGTTTCTTTTATCATAAGTTGAAATAGTATCAACAATTCAATGCTATTACATCTATTGAAACTGATACTGGCCATGTTTCTACAGATCCAACTGTGGTCAGTAAAACTTTTGTGGATTATTATCAAGGTATTTACCAAGGTGCAGAAGTTGACAGTCCATTTCATATTCAAACTAGGTATCTTTTATCAGTTAAAGATCAATTGGTTTTGGATGCCCCTATATCTAATGAGGAAATTAAAGTTATTGTTATGAATTTCAAACCTTATAAGGCTCCAGGTCCAGATGGCTTTTCTGCTCGATTTTTTCAATCTTTTTGGTCCATTGTGCAAACTAAAGTGTGTGTAGCTGTTCATCACTTTTTTAGTTCAGGAAATTTACCTACAGGGGTGAGTAGCTCTTTTCTTACTTCGATTCCCGAAGTAGGTAATTCTGTTAAGCCAAAAGATTATAGGCCTATAGCTCTTTGTAACTTAGTTTAAAAAATCATCTCTAAGATTTTGGTTGTAAGGCTTTCTTTGGTTTTGCCTAAATTGATTGGTTTGGAGCAGAATGCCTTTATAAAAGGTAAGAAAATTCAGGATGCTATTATCATGGGGCATGAAATGGTTAGTGAATTCAAATATAAACACCCTATTATGGCTTTGAAAGCTGATATCTCCAAAGCCTTTGATTTAGTTTCTTGTAGTTTTCTCTTGAAATCTTTGACAGCTGTTAGTTTTAGTTCAAATTGGATTAAGTTGATCTCTTATCTTCTGCCATCTACAAGATATTCTGTCATTCTTAATGGCTCTCTTGCAGGGATTTATTCAACCTACAAAGGAGTTGTGCCAAGGATGTCCTCTTACCCCCCTTCTTTTCACTATGGTGATAGATCAACTCACTTAATTCATTAAGTCTGAAGTTGCTGATGGAAGGATCAAATTATCTCATACTACTTTGAAGGCTGGTTCTACTACATGTCACACTTTCTTTGCAGATGAACTATTGATAACATGTAAAGCTTCTATATCAAATGCTAGATCCTTGCAAGGTTTGTTTAAAATCTTTGGTGATGCCTCTAGCTTTAAGATTAATTATCAAAAGACAAGTGTTATTTTTTCCAAGGCTATTAGAAGAAGAAGAGCTATACTTGATTTACTGCAATGCAAAGAAGAATTGCTTCCTTTGAAATAGTTAGGTATACCTTTGTGTTCCACAGGTCTAAACAAAGCTCATTGCACTGTGCTTATTGATAAAAATTCAAAACAGCTCACTGTTTGGAGTAACAATTTACTGTCAGTTGCAGGGAAGGCTGAATTAATTAAGACAGTTATTATTCCAATATGTTTATGCTGGTGTAGTGTTTTTCCATTGCCAGTTGCTATCCTAAATCATATTCAAAAGTTGTGTAGAGATTCTCTGTGGGGCAGCAAAGAGAATATGAAGAAATTGCATCTTATAAGTTAGGATTTGATGTGTAGACCTAAAAAGGAAGGAGGGCTGGGTATCAGAAAATTGATTGATTTGCAGCATACTTCCCAGTGCATTTTGGCTTGGAATTATTTGCAAAATTCAGACAGAATTTGGGTTCCACGGTTCAGGAACATGTACTCCTCTACTTCTAAATATTGGAATACAGTTCCAAAGTTTTCTCATTTTATTCTTTGGAAGAACTTGATTAATTCCAAGGATCTTATGCATCTCAATATTAGTTTTTCTATTGGTACTAGGCATAGTTTTAAGATTTTGACAGACCCTTGGTGTGAAGGCCAAACATTGATTCAGAAATTTGGTCACAGAATTGTTAGAAGATTGGGGTTTGCTTGGGATACTCCTTTGTCTAATCTTTTGGACAATGGTGAATGGAATTTGGAGCTTTTACAAGACATTATGTTTCGGCCAATCAAGGATTATGTTCAGACTTTGATTATTCATGCAAGAGAAGATCGACTTATGTGGGATGGAGGTCCATTTTCTTTCAAATTAGCTTGGGAAAGTTGCAGAATAAACCATCCAGAGGTGGATTGGTTTAAAGTTTGTTGGGGAAAATCTCGGCTTAGATGGTCTGTGTTTGGTGTTTTTATGTTTCAAGATAGGCTACCTTCAATGGTAAATCTTCAGAGGAGGAAGGTGGAATTAGCTTCAAGGTATTCTTTATGCCTACAGGAGTGTGATACCAGAGACTATCTTTTTTTTTTTTGGTGTTCTTAAGCAAATAGTTTCTGGAAATGGATTGTGGATATTATGAGCTGGAATTTTGATATTTCTTCATTTTTCACACTAGAAGACTTGCTGTATTGGTTCTCTCAATAGACCAATAAGATGTTTTATTCAATTTTTGTGCATGCATTGTGGAGCATTTGGCAAGAAAGAAATGGCAGGTTGCATGGTCATTTATTTAGACTACCTCAAGATGCTGCTAGACAAATCTTATTTGAAGTTCTTGATATCTTCAATGTTGCTATTCAAGATCTTTCTAGACACTAATTTTGTTGATTTTCTTTGATTTGAAATTTTTTTTTTTCATTTTCAGAATTGATCTTTCAATTCTTTTCTGAGGGTATGCCCTCTGTGCACCTGTAAATATTTTTCTCTTTTTTTATACAAACACCAATTATGAAAAAAAAAAAGTACTAATGAAAAATAAAATAAAATAAAATAAAAAATTTAATTCTTGTGTACATCTTGTAATATTAGTTGATTTACTGAAATAAAAAATAAAAACATTGTTATTATTTTCGGCTTCCAAAATTATGGAAACAATGTGTTAATAAATATTATTTTTGCTTTCTACTTTCACTCAAATAAAGCAAAATCATGTTTTTATATTATTGAGACTACAAAAACATAAAACAAAAACGTTACTAAATGCACTCTTGATGTTGTTAGAGCAAGGCCGGCTCGAGCCTTAGGTGACTTAGACGGTCACCTAAGGCCCTAGCCAATAGGAAGGCCCCAAAATTTTAAAGTTTTCTTATATTAAGTTATACTATAATTATTTCCTAATATTTTTAAACTCTAATAAATATAAAAATTTTATATTAGGCCTCAAAAGATTTATATCCTAAAATTCTTCTTCTTTTTTTTTTTTTTTTTTTTTTTTTTTTTTTTTTTTCTTCACTCATTTCGATTTTATATTAGGCCTCAAATATTTATACCCTAAAATAACTCTTTCTTTTTTTTTTTTCTTTTTTTTTTCTCTCATTCCGATTTTATGTTAGGCCTCAAATATTTATATCCTAAGATAACTTCTTCTTTTTTCTCCTTACTCTCATCTCCTTCGTTTTGTTGAACTTGATACATAAATTTAATATTAGGCCCCAAAGATTTATATCCTTGTATGGCTTTTTTCCTTCCCTGTTTCTATTCTCATTCACGTTTTACAATAAATCCTAACCAATATAGAAATTTATTGGGCCCCAAAAGTTGTATGCTTAAATAATTTTTTCTTTCCTCTTTCTTTGTCTCTTTTTTACACCAGCACTAAAAATATTTTTGGGTAAGTTACGCCAACACTAAAAATATTAAATATATCTATTTAACATTGTTGTTTGGGAAAATGGCAAAAACTTTCCATATTCTTTTTTAATTTTTTTTATGTTTTATCTTTTTCTTTTCCATATTCTTTTTCTTTTTCTTTTTCCATAGGCAAGTCTTCTTCTCCCCATCTCATTAGTCATTACAAGTTTATAGTTGTTATCAACACATTTTTATTCTATTGAAAAATTTGTAGAAGTATTGGATTGAGTTTTCTAAATCAGGTTCAATGGTTCTTTTTCTTTAATTATTTTTTAATTTTATTAACTTTTGTTATTATAAATTTGTAAAAGCCACTTTTTATTTTTTGCCTATGACCCCAAATTAGATTGAGCCGCCCTTTGTCAAAGCCAGCCAATACTTTTTTGGTATGAATTGGTACTTGTTAATTTTTGCATTTGCTCATGTTGTTTATGAAGAAGTGTGCATGGGTTAGGGTTTTTAAATTTCATATCTAGTTCATGCTGATTAGATTGGACTAGCTGCTTTAATACATTATTTCCTAATTCAAATCCCAGAAAATAATTTGCTGAATTACCATATATTATAGTAGTAACTGAGAGCATTTGCAAATGTATCTTTGTAGGGGCAATCAGTCATTTTTCTATATAGTTTTTGATATTGTGGATTTATCAATGAAAAATTTCATGCTGTTGTTTCATAATGGGCTTTGTGTTTGAAAACCTCCTTGTACAGCCTCATTGAAGCTTCATTTTGTTGTGGGCTTCTTAGACTACTGATGATGTTACACTATCTAATGATGAATCACAGTGATAGTGTTATCTTTGCATTCTCTTGAACAACCCTGGATAGGCTTAAAGAACAGAAAAGGAGCTTTCTTGGTTTGTTGAGGGTTGGCCCAAGTTAGAAGATTATAGCCCAATCTTATAAATTGGACCTTGAAGTAGTTGATATATATATATATATATATATATATATATATATAGAGAGAGAGAGAGAGAGAGAGAGAACATTGAAATATAAAATGGGCTTGCCATCTATTACCCTCGCTTAAGCTTCTAAGCTACATTATGGCTTTGACAAACACAAACCAAATGCCAAGCCAAGACTGCAATATCAACCCAAATTTCAATTTAGAACTTTGGAAGTTGTGCGAAGAATGCTTTAATAGGGTATTACTCAGTGGCCTAGTGTTACAAGGGGAAACTTGTCCCACATCGGATCCGGATGGAAAGTGACATGGGTATAAATGGGTGGGTATGCAGCACTATCCAACAGTTCGAGCTTTTGGGTAAATGGGCAAGCGCCCACCCGTTACAGTTGGTATCAGAGTCAGACCCAATCCTTGATCCGGTGCCATGCCAAGCGCCCGGCTCGGAAGGCGTTCGGGTGTGCCACCCCGGGTAGGTAGGGTGACCCAACCGCAACGAGGGCGTTGCGAGTTCGGGTGGGGGAGAATGTTATAAGGGGAAACTTGTCCCACATCAGATCCGGATGGGAAGTGACATGGGTATAAATGGGTGGGTATGCAGCACTACCCAACAGTTCGAGCTTTTGGGTAAATGGATAAGCGCCCACCCGTTATACCTAATTAGTAGAGCACCTAACTTTCTAAATGGGTGTGTCCGAATCTTTCTTCTCATAATTCGCCAAGAAAAAAAAAAAGTATGATCTTATATACGCATCATTATAATAGATATTAGAATTCGGATCCAAGACTTTGGTTACTGTTTGATGTGAAATGATTTCCTTAGCTATAGTTTTAGAAAGCTGTCCGCCATATTTCTTGTTGATTTGCTCCGGATACATTATTGATATAGACCCCAATATCAACCTAGAAAACAATTTAAAACATTTGCAAAAAATAGAACAATAATACAAGTAAAAACATATAGATTTATGTTATTTATCGAGATTTTACTATGATAAAAAGCAAATGAATTATAGTGTCCAGAATGACCGCCACCTCTTATTCTATTTGCAATAAGATGACCCTAATACTCAGATAGGACTGGATGGTAGTAGAATGCTTAAAAACCATCTGTGCAGGACTGCTCAGACCTTAGATGAGGTTCATGGAAAAGTAGTTATCTAAAAATTTTGTTGAAGCCAAATGATAAATTATGATAACTTGAAATGAAGTATGCGGAATCATCTTATTGATGAAGCACTTGGTTGGTTACTGTTTGATGTAAAATGACTACTTTCTCAGCTATAAAAGTTTTAGTGAGCTGTCTGGAGAGAGAAGCATATTAGGACCAATATTGACAATCAATTAATGCCATTTTTTTTTTTTTGAACATAAATATTTCTGGTTGATGTGCTCAAGATTATGGACCTATTTGTTCTATCTTTAAGGATTTTTTATTTTTTTATTTTTTTTCAAATATCAGGTATTCTACACTTTTACGGGTTATACTAATCCAACTTACGGCACATGCAACACCTCACAAGCCACGTGCACTGGACAAGATTGAATAAATTCAAAGCTCAACCAGATTACAACTTAATCAGAATGAATAATACCATAAAAATTGTTTACTCAGAACTTCTAAAATCTAATACTTCCTAAGCCACAAGTATTAAATTTTTTTTGTTCCATCGTTAAAACGAGGAATTAGCAACAAATCGCATTTGTTCCATCATGAATTTCTTGAGACAATTTTAATGGTTGTTTTCTTGTCGGGTATGCATATGGCTAACATTTCTTCTTCTTTTTTATATGATTATCAATCAAATAAAAAGCTATTCTATGTATCAATCCCTACTACTAGTGGGGTCGACGGAATGAAAGACATTATTGCTAACCTGATGCCTATATTTCAAAAGGGATTATCCGATTCAATCGTGTCACGTAATTCTTTAAAATTTATTCTCAGTGCATTATATCAGCTCCACGTTTAGTTTCTATAAATAACGATTCAATCAAGTGAAAGATTAAGTTCAATTAATTTATTTTAATTTATCAAAAACAAAATAAAAATAAGGGGGTGTAGCTTTTATTAATGCATATCAGTGTGGATTATTTTTGAGTTAAAACCCTTGCTTCAATTTCAATTTTGACCTATTTTCCTAGCTTCTCATCAAGTGTTGCTGTGCCTAGTCAAATAGATAAATCAATAAACAATTTAACTTCTGTTATATTTCTATTATGTTCCTTTTGAATTCAGAGCAAGTCCGAACTGTAATTGCTGGCAGGTAAAGTTGGTACTGGATCTGCAGCTCTGTCAATGGTTAGCCATTTTTGCTACTACTTTATTCCTTTTTATACATTTTTACTTATTCGTATTATTGCTAGAGAATGTTTCAGTTTTCAAGCAGCTGAGTTCACAGAATTTCAAAAATATATACATAAAACACAGACATATATGATGCTATTAAAGTCTATGATGCAGATGCTTGCATTTTTCAATGTGTTTTTTGTGGCTTCTCAAGCACCGCTATCATGTGTCTCTTTTGCATAGATTGTCTCTTGAATGTCTCTTTCCAAGTTCATATAACCATTTCCATATGTTGCTTGTAAGAGGTCTAATGCGTTGTCTTTATCATTTCTTCACACCCAAGGATACAGAGTTGAGGAGGTAGAATGTTAGAGGTTCTGGTCTCACGCTGGTGCGGATGTCTGAAGGTTATTAGTTGAGCTAGAATGTCACAGTTATAAATTGATATGACAAAATATATAGTAGTATATTGTATTCCTCCTCACAAAATGTGTTGGTGTTTTTATTTTTTATTGTCACAAAATAATTGTCTCAATTCAAAACTTAATATACTATTTTTTTAATATTTTAAATTTATCCTTTTTTTTTTTAGAGTTATAAAAACAATTAAAATATAAAATAAGACATAATGTGAACTCATATATTTAAAAATTCAGTCTCTGTAATGGAAAACATTATAACTAAAAGCTCTTACAAAATTAAATTTTTTAAAAAGAGTAATTTTTATAGAATATTTATTGTCAATTATTTTCATGAATCTATAATGTTCATGGAGATTTACATGAGATGCTGATTATATCTTCATGAATCGATCAAACAGTGGTTAGGGTGCAGAATCAACTAATTTCAAGACTGAGAGCTATAGAGAGAGAGAGAGGAGTTCAATCATACCCCGGGAGGGGAGGATACACAGAGAATCTCCCACCAAAAGTATCAAGATCTAGCCCAATCCACTTTTTTTGTCTGGTCATGTACATCAAACAAAATCATTTCCATATGCTTGTTTACATGGATGATTCCTGATTTTTACTTGTTTACTAACATGATTCCTGATTTTTACTATCAATTCTTAAAATTAAAAATCAAAAGTAAAAATCATGTTTAATAAAATATTTTTACTTTTTTGTTTTAAGAAAGTACTTTCTAATTTTGTAAAGGAAAGAGAAAGTGAAAAATCCTCACTTTCTCTATTTTCTATGCTGTTGATATAAATTACTTTTTGTTTTGTAGCATTATTTGAAAAAAAAAAAAAAAAAAATTCTAACTGGTCATTGGCCGTATCACCCACCTCCTCCGTACCATGGTCATTGCCACTGCTACAAACCATCTCTCTCCTCTCTCATATACACCATTAACAATATACTCAAATCAACTTCAACACAAAAAACTGAAAAAAAAAAAAAAAAAAAAAAAAAAAACTGAAAGCAGATCAAGCTTATGAGTCCAGAGGCGAACTAGGATGATGTTCTATTGCTTGTTTCAGTTTCCAGTTTCTATGGATGGGGATCTTGTTTTCTAGCATCTTTTTTTGCCTATCGCTCTTGTCTCTGTTGCAGTTGATCTTGCTTTTCTGCCCGGTTAAGTATGACTAAGCAGCCGGTCTAAAGTCAAATAGACTTCATCCTCCGAGCATGAACCAGCAGGCATTAACTCCTTAAATCGTCGACGACCACAGCCACCATTGCCATTGCCGTCAACCACCGCCATCATCGCCACTTCCGAAATCTTCTGTGGTTTATGTTAGAATGCCTCTCTCTCTTATGTCTCTCTTTCTCTCTCTACAAACACTTGCTTCCCACGGATATAATGTCTTAGGCTTTTGTTGGCCATGAAGAGGCTACTAAGACAGACGTGCAAGGATATTCGGTAAAGGAAGCGACGAGCTAAATGCAACTCAAAGTGAACCAGTTTTTGCGATGGCGAAACCCACCCTAAAAATCGAAGGATTCAACAGAGAAATCTCTGTCGGGCGGCTCGAATTCGTCAAGGGAAGAGCAAATTGAGGCTCAAATCAACTATCAGGTTCTTTGGCCTCATCTAAACACTCTCTCTCTAGAGAATTTTGCAGAGTGATGTTATATACATATATATATATATATATATATATACATATAGTTCATATATATATATATATAGTAAACTCTCATTCTAGAAGGAAGATCTGTAATTTTGTTATCATCTCAATATCTTGGTTTCTCAGTGGCGGTCCATTCCCGGCGTCAATTGTAGCAGTGATGATATATGCGTATACATAGGTATATATTATATACACAGAGTATATAACATTGATTGTCAATTTCAAAAACAAAATCAAAATTATAATTATTAAATTTGCTTTCTAATTTCTTGTTTTGAAAATATTGAGAGCATACAGAATTAGTAAACATAATTCTATTTTATATTTCAGCTTCAGAAATGAAAATTATGTTTTTTACTTTTTGAGAAAGTAAAAATAAGAAAGTGAAAATGTTAATAAACAAACCCATAATGTATCATATATATATATATATATATATATATATATATATATATATATATATCCATGCACAGTCCAATTAAGGGCTCATTAAGGATTGATAGCTGTCCATACTAAATTTTTTATTTACTAAAATGTCCCTATTATTGATAAAAAATTTAAAAATACTCCCACTCAATTTGTAATGAAATCTCACTTTATATTACTATTGTCCAATAACGCCCCTCTCATATAATTCTGAGTACATACATACATCTAAATATGGATAGGATTGGATTTTAATTAAATGAATTAGGTAGGAGTAATAAGTTTTAGGATTCCTTTAATGGTGACGGAGATTTGAGCCAGGTTCATGAATATTTGCTTGTGCATGTTGAATTTTCAAAAGTTTTGGACATAAAAAACAGACTCACTTCTCCCTTTTTTATGCTTTTCCAACATCACCGATCACCTCAAATGTCTCATTCCCTCCTCTATAATTTGCATTCATTGTGTTTCAATTACAAAAAGTGATATAATTACTTGTGTTCCAATTACAAAGTATGATAATTGCCATTTTTATATGTAATTCTACTATATAGTTTTTACTTGAGTCTTTTGTCTTCAATGGTTAAAAGCCTCACATAAAACAAGTAAATTTAAGTGAAAGCAGGAAAAAAAAAAAAAAAAAAAAAAAAAAAGACAATAAAGTTGATTTGATAGCTAGACAGAACAACAAGCTTGCCTTTCCAGTGCTTCAAAGTCCTCTGGATTCCTATGTCAAATCCATAAAGTTGCTTGTCATTTTGGGCACCTTTTTATTTCCCCTACTTTGACTTGTTATTATGGTTTGTCTTCTCCTTCCCTTTTTCTTTGGCCATGTATATATATATATATATATATATATATATATATGTATATATTTTCTATATATAATCAATATTTTGCCCCACTTTCAAATCCAAACACATATAATGTTTAATTTAATCATCTAATACTAGCGTCTAACCATAATCGATAACCCAAACTTGCAGCAATTCTGGATCTAATCTAGGTTTGAAGAACACGGGTTTGGAGTATCTTAAGGGTGTTGAGGTGATTTGTTGAAGTGCTTAGGGGTTGTTAAGTGATTAAGGAAAATTTTGGGGGTGAATTGAAGATTTGTGGAAGATTGGAGAGGAATTTGAATCGGTTTCCAACCTAGGAAGCTCGAGTCCTCATACTCAGTCTCGAGCCTTGATTTGTAGGAAGCTCAAGCATTTGGACTTCAAGCTCGAGCCTCAACTATAGTGAAGCTCGAGCCATTGGACTTTAGGCTCGAGCCTCAGAGCACAGTTAGAGATTTTGTTTGGACAGGTATGCCGGGGCTTTGGATAGTAGTGATGCCTAGACGTCTGTGGCAGAGAGTAGTACGGACTCTGGGGATGGCATTGGATGACTCATGGTGGTACAATATTATTTGCCAAGAGACAGATTTTGTATTAAAGGATTTCTAGTGCCACCGAGATACATTCTGGGCAGTAAAGGCCCTTCAGGCTCGCCATCTGTCAGCATTTCTTAGGCATCTACATAGGTTGCCTATCCTAGACTGGTGCGGACATTCTACTATACCTTGCAGCTGCATGCGGGCGATAATGCCTATGACGGAAAAGACTTCTTCACAGCCACTGTCGAGGGTGTACAGCTGACAGTGGACTGTGCGATTATAGCACAGGCTATGGGCTGCCATCACAGGTGCCCTGCCGCTCTTCAGGGGAGGTTTCCTTAGATTTCCCCGGACACGACCAGGGAGGCGATGGTCTGAGCTTTGGGCTAGGGAAGGCACTCCACCACATAAGAGACGATCCGGAAGTCACAGGTTCCAAGACATTTCTGGTTCCTAGATACGGTCCTAGTGGCCAATGCTTGCCTAATCGGATATAAGATAGGGCTATATATAGAGATAGTAGATGCGCACTACGCATTCTACACCGGTTACTGGGTGTCTATTCCCCAGTTGATATTTGTTCAGCTGTGTTGGATATACGACGAGATGGGAGAGGCCTGACGCCATCCTACTCACCATATTCATTTTCCTAAGCTAATTACACGCTTGTTAGAGATTTCAGGGGTTCAGATACCCTCGAATGAGGCTTCTGTCACCGTCTTCACCCAGTACCATTTCACGTAGTGAAACAATGTCTTTAACCATATGCCAAAGACGAGGAAGCTTGAGTAGGGTGTCGATGATGAGATATGAGAGGATCGACGGTGCATGGACTCCGAGGCACGGGGTGTGCCATATGATATGCGCGTTCCACCTTATCCACCTCCGCCTACTATTCTTTCTATTGATCGTACTGATGCAGCGCTAACGGAGGAGGACGAGGATGAGGAGTTTGATGATGAGGCTACAGAGGACGAGATGGATGTCTCTGTTAGCCAGGCCCCGGCGACGAGAAGGCCAGTTCTTGTAACCCAGCCTAAAAGTTCTTCTCAGGCTAAGATTAGAGCTTTATAGGCTAGGGTGGCCGAGCTATAAGATGGCCAGACGGTGCTGAGACAGATGCTGACTACGCAGTAGAGCATTCTAAAGGAGCTTCTACGCCGCACTCCGTCTGCCCCTTTGACCTCTACCGATTCGACTCTACCACATATGGATTAGCTTTTTAGGGCTTTCCTGTATTTGCTTTTCCTAGATAAGCATTTCTTTTGTTAACTAAGGCAATATTTTTGATGTATTTATTTCTTTATGATGTATGTCTTCCTTAAGTTTTTATTTTAAAGCATTGTACTCATTTTACTGATATATATACAAATGTTTTCTGCCTATTATTTCCTTGTGTTGATATTTTAGTTACTTATGATATTTCTCTCCTTTTACTCCATATACTGGATACTATGATGTGTGTTAGAGTTTATTGATTTTGCCAGGTACTACAAATTAAGTTTGGGGGTGACCATTGTTACCCGTTTGTGCATCATTTTGCTATATCTTTGCTGATCTACTTGTCTGGTAATATCTTTCTAACTCTCTTTTGTTCTCACACATTGAGGACAATGTGAACACTAAGTTTGGGGGTAAGGCTGAGAAAGCTGAGAAATTTTGAAATTGAAAGTTGAGAAATTTTGAAATTTTGATATATTTGATAACATAAGGTCATGATTTTTGATGTTATAAGCATAAATTTGAGTCTGTTGATTGTCATATACTCTGTTTGCAGTCTGATATTGGTTAGAAATGGTTTGTATGCCAAAATATTGTGAAAAAGGGATGCTTTAAATTTTTTGAAATTGGTTGGTGGCCTGTGGTCCACTTTGCTAGAATGATCTTTATTTAATGAAATTACCCCTGGAATGCTACACCTTGCACATATTCACACTTGAATGAATTCTGTGGGGTAAAAATTGGAAGTCTTGTTTTGTTTTGAGTTAGACTAAGATGAGCAGGTAGATTTGATAATTTTGATAACCAATGCATAAGAAATATATATATATATATATATATATATATATATATATATATATATAGAAAATTTGGTATGTATGAAATGCAATAAGAGAAAGAAATTCTTCACCAATGTGAATGAAAGAGAAAGGAAAAAAAAGTAAGTGAAGAAGAAAAAAAAGTAGAGAAGGATCAAGTTTAGGTCTGTACCTAGATTGCTTGAGTGATTAAGTCCTTAGGGGTGTGTTCTGACACCTAATGCTCTAAGACCATCTGGTTTGGGAGTCGTTGGCTGAAAGCTTGTTACATAAGGGGTTTAGGTTACCTAAATTACTTAAACAATTAAGTCTTCAGGGGTGCTTTATCACTTAATGCCCTAAGACCATCTGGTCTGGGAGTCATTGGCTGAAAGTACGTTACATGAGTGATTTAGAAAACTTAATAGACCTGAATATTACACAGTATACATGAGTGATTTAAAGGCTTGTTGCATAGGCTAAATGCAATTGTGATTCCCACGAAAGTTACTTTTAGTTCTGTATTACTAAGGGACTAGTAATATGTAAGTTTGGGGGTGTGATGAGCGCTGAATATTGCATATTCGAGCCCCTAAATATACGTATGTTAAGGCCTAAAGTGATACTTCTATCCATATTTAGACTGATTTATGTTTAAATGTGTGTTTGTAGGTACTTTCCCATAGAAATGGTTAAAACCGGGACTTTATGATGATATCGAAGCTTACAGAGTCGTTACCGGTCATCCAGAGCAAGCTGAGAGCTTAAATGGTGAAGTTTGGATGAATTCAAGACCCAAAGCTCGAGCCCTAGTCTTGAGGCTCGAGCCTTGCAAAGGAAAGAAAAAGAAAAGTCAACAAGGCATTGAAGCTCGAGCCTTGTACCTTAGAGCTCGAGCCCTAACAGAGGGTGCTTGAGCCTTACCTAAGGGTGCTTGAGCCTCCGCCCTCAAGTTCGAGCACAAGGTGTTGGAATTTGAAGAGTTGATTTTAATTGAAGAACTAAGCTCCCAGGCCTCGTGCCATACCTCAAGGATCAAGCACCATCACTTAAAGCTCTAGCCTTGAGTACCAAATACTCGAGCCTAGTACCTAGTGCTCGAGCCCATAAAGCTTGGATCAAGCAATGTTAAAAGATTTCAAATCCCAAAAATATTCGAAGTGTTGAAGAAAAAGAGCTTCGAAAAATAATTAAAGAAATTTGGCTAAGTGTCAAAGTGAAGATCGAGCACCATCCATTGAAGCTTGAGCAATAATCCAAAGAAACTGGAGCCTTGTTTCTAAAGCTTGAGCTCGAACCTTAAAGCTCGAGCCTTTCATGACATGTTAGATTTAAGTTACGGGATTGTTCTATTTTCATGACATATATCATATTAGATGGCCACAAGACCTAAAAGCCCACCAAATCCTTATTTTCTTCTATAAAAGAAGGCATAAGCTTTGATAGAAGAGGTTTAAAATTTCAAGTCCTTTTTCTCGTGTAATTCAGAAGGTTGATACTGTGGTGGCTTTTAGGGTTTCTAAAACCTTGAAAGTGAAGATCCTTAGAAAAGAAGTGTCGTCCGTGACGATGGAGACAACTCCAACACAGATGATATCCGACATCGTCATGAGTAGCTAATTCCTCTCTTAGGGCACTGATGTAACCCAATCTAGTATTATGGTTTGATTGTTCTTAACTTTGGGATTATTTTAATGTATAATATGTTTTTTATTATATGACTATGAGCAATTGAGACAACTCAATTGGTTTTAATGCTTTAAATAGATTACAAACTGTTATTACCTTGTCTTAGATATAATTATTTATTTTATATTCTCAACCTATCTTATTGGACGGTATCTGGTAGAGTCCTACCAGACATGAGAATAGAGGTCATATAATGCTGTTCCAATATTTTTATAAAAGAACGTTTTCATAATCTATGCTTAAGAAAGATGGATTATTTGTAAAGTAGTTAGAGTAGGTAGGTGGATAGTCCATGCCAATCGTAAATAGGTTATAGTTAACTGTATTTTATAAAACATCTTTTTTTAAAACCCGAATTGAATGAATGTTACTGAGTTCAATTCATTTAAAACATAATTTGTTAAATTCCCTAAGTGAAACAATTAACTATAATATGATGATTGTGGGGAAGTTAAAGCCCTAAGATTTCTTTCTTTGATCACTTAGTTTAATATTTCATTTTTATTTTAGTTTAATTTTTAGTTTATAATTGTGACAACTAAATCAATTTATTCAAGCAGTTACATGTAGACCAATAGGAATTAGTTAAAAGCAAAATTTAATAACTCATCTCTCTGTGGGATCAATACCTCTCTATATAGTGCTATTCTGCAAGGATTCGTGCTATTGCGAGTGGTAAATTTATAAGTAGTATGCAAAAACACACAACAGTCAGTACATATATCAAGGCAAAAACTTAATTAAATCATTTCAATAATTAAATGAAATTAAATTAAATTAAATAATTAAATTCTCTAGATTTTAAAACAACTCCAAATAATTCCTAGTTTATATATATTAAAGATCAAGTCAAGGCCTTGAATAATATCATGTCAAAACAAAATTTCATGCAAGGTACTACTACCAATAATCTTTAAAACTAAGGTAAATACATGCATATAAGTTATATAAACCCCAAAATTATATAAAACACTAATCTTATTATAACAAACCGAACCAGGGGTCCAAATCGCTAATCGTGTCCTTACCTAAACTCGATGATACACTAGGGGTAAAATGGTCATTTTACAATATGAGAGGATAATATGCCTTTAAACTAGTCAAATGAAATTCCCAAAAGTGCCCTTACTCGGTTCAAGGGAAATTCTGACACTGTTCCACTAAAATAGCCATATCTCTCAACATGAAAGGTATTTGAAGATAAGGTTGGTCCCATTGGAAAGATAACTCAAAATCTTAGAAAATAGACTTAAGAACAACCCTATTTGGGTTCGGAACAAAGAAGTTATGACCACCAGAAATTAGGTGATCAAAATTGACAAGTTACCAAGAGAAAAAGTATACACTGGGGAACTTGAACCGGTTCAGTGGGGCTGAACCTGTTCAAGATGGGCAGTGTGCCTACCCATAAACCAAAAGCACTGCCTTGAACTGGTTCAATGGGGCTGAACCGGTTTAAGATGCCCATAACCCTAAAAATGCTCCAAAAATCTTAAAATTGTGATCTTGTGCATATAGGCTCCCCATTGGTCCCTTGGTGACCTTACCTAAAGTCCAAACCTATCCCAAATCTTCATTTGATGGTGAAATTAATACATCTAGCTAACTTTACATTCAAATAAAACCATACATGAGTCCATTACACTATTAAAGTTAAACAAGTCCGTTATACATCAAAATATGGCCTTAAGGCCTTATATGGATATTGAAATCACAATGAGACCACAAAATACAAGAGGATGGTCTCAAGACCATTTCCAACCATGGACTAGATACCAAGATGTCACCTATTACAATTTACAACAAAAGGGTAATATACATATCAAGCACAAAAGAAGTTCAAGTCTCTTTCAACCTGACTAAGCTTGCGATGGATTGTCGTCTGCCATTTCCTTTCTGTGTCCTGAAATTTTTTAAAGATAAGGGGTGAGCACAATGGCTCAGTAGGAGGTGCCTTAGACACATCTCTTGTGACTGTGAATCCAAACAAGAAATTGGAAAAAGAATCGAGATTATCCCATTTTCGGGAAATATGTATAACCACAATATCAATAATAATAATCCTGGACATAAATGATCTATGCTGTGCTATAGAATGCAATGTTATGCAATGTCACTACCCGTTTTCAAAACATTTTTGTTTCATCATTCCAAACTGTTAATGCAACCTGACTTATAGCGCCTTTGTGGCGTCACGAAGGAAGGATTGGCTAGCTATCCCCAACCACATAGCACCTCCATGACATCGTCTGGGCCTAGGTAGCTTATCTACCCTAGGGGTCTCTCCTTAGTTTCCTTTCGATCACATTAACACCACGGACTACTAGGTGCCTCTTAGGTGTCCGGGTTTTCACAAACCTTTCATCAAAAACTTTTCTCCAAAACCATTTTCCTTTCTTTCCATTTCAAATCAAATTTCCCCTTTTTTCTTCCCCAATGTTATGTATAAATGCATCATGCCTTTCCATGCCATGTTAATATTGAAATCTCACACATTATAACAACATCAAGCTTGTATATAAAAAAAATTATCTAGTACATACCCATTCACAAAATTTGCCTCACATTTATAGGACATGACATACTAGGCATATAAATTCAACTATAGCATGTCATCTCATACAATTCAAATAGGTAATACACGTATTCTCAATTATCACCTGATATACAATTGTCATATTAAATACACAAAACCCATATAAGCTTAAACAATTTTCATGAAATTAAAACATGCTATAGCTAAATTTTTGAGGAGAAAATTCACTAAAATCAAAGAATGTGGGTATTAGAGACCCCTACCTCAAAAGCATGCAAAAAGCCCCAATTCAAGCCCTAATTTCGAAAATCCTAAGAACACTAAATGAAAATCAACTCCGATCAAAATGAAGTGCTCGACAAGCTCTCTAACTTTGCCTTAAGTGGCACTAGGAAATTCTCAAAGGTTGAAGAGGAATCAAAGCTCGATTGAAGAAGAAAAAGAAAAAAAAAAAAAAAGAAGGTGGAGAAAGAGAGACCTGATCGGGAAAGAGAGAAAATGAGGCCATATAATGGCCTTTTAGCCATAAAATGGTTAAATGGGGGTGGGCCCCACAAAAATAAAAATCTCTCTTTCTATAATTATATATATATATATATATATAAACCAAATAAACCACAACCACACCATTTAATAAACAACTAAAGGTCATGCACAAAATAAAAATGCAAGAAATGCAATTAACCCATGACACAATCTTCGTGCGTAACAATTCCGGTAGTAGGTCCCAACTAGGACCTCCAGGCCCAAAAAAAAAAAAGAAAAATGCCTAAATGGCAACAATTGCATTTTCAAGATTCCTGAACTCAATGGAATGCCCCATCCAACTCTCAGACACACCCGGCACATCCCACGGTGTCTGGCACATAAAACGAGAAAAAAATAAAAATACCCTTGAAAAATTCAGAAAATTCCAAAAAATAGGGTGTGCCGGGTGTGTCTGACACCGTGGGTATTTTTCCCATTTTCCATTTTTTGGAGTTTTTTGAATTTTTCGAGGGTATTTTTGTTTTTTCTCGTTTTGCATGCCGGACACCGTGGGGTGTGCCGGGTGTATCTGAGAGTTGATTGGGACATTCCATTGAGTTCAGGGCTTTTGGAAATGCAATGGTTGCCATTTAGACATTTTTCCTTTTTTTGGGCTGGGAGGTCCTAGGTGGGATCCGCTACCGGAATTGTTACGCACGAGGATTGTGTCGCGGGTCAATTGCATTTCTTGCATTTTTATTTTGTGCATGACCTTTAGTTGTTTATAAATGGTGTGGTTGTGGTTTAATTAGTTTATATATATATAATTATAGAAAGAAAGATTTTTATATTTGTAGGGCCCACCCCCATTTAACCATTTTATAGCCAAAAGGCCATTATATGGCCTCATTTTCTCTCTCTCCCGATCAGGTCTCTCTCTCTTTACCTTCTCTTTTTTCTTTTCTTTTTCTTCTTCAATCAAGCTTTGATTCCTCTTCAACCTTTGAGAATTTCCTAGTGCCACTTAAGGCAAAGTTAAAGATCTTGTCGAGCACTTCATTTTGATCGGATCCGATTTTCATTTGGTGTTCTTGGGATTTTCAAAATTAGGGCTTGGAATTGAGGCTTTTTGCATCCTTTTGAGATAGGGGTCTTTAATACCCACATTCTTTTATTTTAGTGAATTTTCTCCTTAAAATTTGGCTATAGCATGTTTTTATTTCATGAAAATTGTTTATGCTTATATGGGTTTTGTGTATTTAATATGACAATTGTATATCATGTGATAATTGAGCATACGTGTATTTCCTCTTTGAATTGTATGAGATGACATGCTAAAGTTGAATTTATATGCCTAATATGCCATGTCATATAAATGTGAGGTAAATTTTGTGAATGGGTATGTACTAGATAATTTTTTTAATATACAAGCTTGATGTTGTTATGATGTGTAAGATTTCAATATTGACATGGCATGGAAAGGCATGATGCATTTATGCATGACATTAAGCAAGAAGAAGGGAAAATTTTGATTTGAAATGGAAAGAAAGGAAAATGGTTTTGGGGAAAAGTTTTTAATGAAAGGTTTGTGAAAACCCAGACGCCTAGGAGGCTCCTATTGGTCTGTGGTGTTAATGTGATCAAGAGGGAACTAGGTAGAGACCCCTGGTGTGGTTGAGCTATCTAGGCCCAAACGACGCCATGGAGGTGCCATGTGGTCGTTGATAGCTAGCCAATCCTTCCCTCATGATGCCATAGAGGCGCTATGGGTCAGGTTGCATTAACGGTTTGGAACAATGAAATGAAAATGTTTTGGAAACGGGGAGTGACATTGCATGACATTGCATTCTATAGCACGGCATAGATCATTTATGACCTGGATTATTATTGCTGATATTATGATTATATATATTTCTCAAAAATGGTATGATCCTGATTCTTTTTCCTATTCCTTGTTTGGATTCATGGGGTTACAAGAGGTGTGTCTTCGGTACCTCCTACTAAGCCATTGTGCCCACCTTTTATCTTTAACATTTTTCAAGACACGAGAAGTAGGTGGTGGAGGACAATCTACCACAAGCTTAGTTGGGTTGAAAGACACTTGAACTTCTTTTATGCTTGATGTGTATATTACCCTTTTGTTATAAATTGTAATAGGTGGCATCTTGGTATCTAGTCCATGGTTGGAAATGGTCTTGAGACCATCCTCTTGTATTTTGTGGTCTCATTGTGATTTTAATATCCATGTAAGGCCTTAAGGCCATATTTTGATGTATAATGGTCTTGTTTAACTTTAACGGTGTAATGGACTCATGTATGGTTTTATTTGAATGTAAAGATACCTAGTTGTATTAATCTCATCATCAGATGAATGATTTGGGACATTTTTGGACTTTAGGTAAGGTCACCAAGGGACCAATGGGGAGCCTATATGCACAAAATCACAATTTTAAGCTTTTTGGGGCATTTTTAGGGTTTTGGGCATCTTGAATCGGTTTAGCCCCATTGAACCGTTCAAGGGGGTGCTTTTGGTTCATGGGTGGGCACACTACCCATCTTAAATCGGTTTAGCCCCACTGAACTGGTTCAAGTTCCCCAGTGTACACATTTTGTTTTGGCAGATTGTCAGGTTTGATCACTTGACTTCGGGAGGTCATAACTTTTTCGTTCCGAACCCAAATAGCGTTCTTGAGTCCATTTTCAAGGATTTTGAGTTATCTTTCCAATGGAACTAACCTCATCTTCATATTCCATTCATGTTGATAGATATCATTGTTTTAGTTAAACAGTTTTGGAATTTCCCTTGAACTAAGTACGAGCACTTTTGGGAAATCATAACCAATGATTGTAGAACCTCACCGAGCATCATGAAATGACTTGAATGATTGTTTTATACTTCATTTGACTAGTTTAAGGGCATATTATTCTCTCATATTGTAAAATGACCATTTTACTCCTAGTATGTCTTCGGGTTTGGGTAAGGACCCGGTTAGCGATTTGGACCTTTGGTTCGGGTCGTTACACTTATAAACATGAAACAACCCCTACCTTACTAGAGAAGTGTCTCTATAGAATTGAAAAAAAGTAAAGGTTTTTCAAGAAACCCTTTAAGGGTTTTGTAGAGGAGGGTGAGAGAAAACTAAATTATTCGAAGCTTTAGGTCAAAAGGTGAGTGGAAAGGGACTAAAACTAAGGTTTTGGGTCTAGGTCAGGCCTTGCTTCAGTGGAGGCAAGGTTAGGGTTTTGAGAGTAAATAGATGAAAGAGATGAAATGAAATGAAGTAAGTGGAAGATCTTGTATTCCTCCACTCACTATGTGCACTAACACTATAGTTTTCATATACATCTTTGGGTAATAACACAGAAACCTCTCTTTTGAAAAGTAATCCCAAAATAATCCAAAATAATTACAAAAGGTCCCTCCACCAAATATCTTACAAATTAAATTGCAAAATGGTCCCTAAGATGAAAAATAATCACATTATTTAATTACACAGAAACCCTAAAACAAAGAATGTTTTCGAAGAAACTATGCATCCATGCCCTTTACGAAAAAGTAAACAAGTAGCATGCTTTTTTTAAAAAAGTAAAACTACATATTTCATGGCAAATGTAATGGATGCATGGAAAGCTGGGACCAAATCCTAGCACAAAAAGTGAGGTTACGCGAAAAGAGACGATAAATGGGAAAAAGACGGAAAAAGAAAAATGTCGAAAAAAGTGAGAAGATGACATGCTCTCCTAAAGATAACATCAATCTCCAAGGAAATAGTGTTGGGGACTATTCCCGAGCACTCGAGACGATCCAAAGGAATAAAACCTGAACTCAAAAAGGAAAATCGACGGGAAAAAAAAAAATTTCCATAAAAATGGGAAAAGAAGGAAAAGAAGGAAATGACCGGTTCATTGCAACCTACCCTCCTTAAAGAGATTTCGTCCCTAAAATCAGGAACATCCCGAGGAGAACTGAACAAGAACCGAAAATAAGGTCACACCGAGGAACCAATCATAATGTGCTAAAGGACAACTCCAAAAGCCTCAAGATTAGACGAGTGAACACGAAACCACGAGCCGTGAGACATCTCCCCGAATGAATCGAAATGCCAACCTAAGGTTACCCACCAGAAGGAATCCAAGACAACCACACATTGAACCAGGGTACCTAACTTAAAGCAACAAGATAGAATGAATAATGACTAGAACCCACCCACAACGTACTCAAATGTGTGTTAGCATCGAAAGTGCTCGCCCACACTTACTAGTCAGTAAGGTAGCATAGATGGCAACTAGCACTCGCCCATAATATGCAACTATATACGGTAGCATGATAGTACAAGACACTAGTTCATAAACTACCCCCATTAGGACAACCCGTGAAATCCCTCGACACAAGTGACATCAATTTTGAAAGTGATCGTTACCAAAAGCATTGTGGCAACCAGGCATCCTGTGAGAATTGGGGTATGGTCCAAAGACATCTGGCCAGACCATCTCAACCAATCCCAAACTCTGATAACAATATCATAGGTATCATCACGCTTAAGTCCTATAATCTTCAACACAAGTAGAGTCAACAACTCCTACTCTTCAAAACACCTTTATCAACAGCCTTCAGTCATGAATCCAAAGCCTGACAAGTTTGTGCCCTCAAACCAATGGATCACACCCCATGAAATTCGAAAACGTAAACACCCCCTAGTCGCAACGACCCAACCTTTTTTCTTGCAAAAGAACTAGTGCTCCTTATGTGAAACACTAAGATAAATAAAGCCCTTAGCTTTCAATTCATCTAACTGAGACTTCAGCTCATCCTAATTCTGCTAGTGTCATTATGACAACCCTAGATTTGACAAACCCAATGTCCTATGATAACCCGAAATGGATCCAAAATGCAAAAGCTAAAAAGAAACATGGCCTCTAGAGATATATATCATCCCTAAGACATAAAAGTGGCTTCGTGAGGAGTCCCGAGACTTAACAGAAGCAAGAAGGAAACAAAGGTTTTAAAACCCTACCACAATGGATCAAGGGTAAAATGGTCATTTCACCCAGAAATGGGTGCTATCGTGCACACCATTGGAAAGACAATGAAAAATTAATGAAGTTAGACTCAAGAATCGCCTGATTCGGAGTCCGGATAAAAAAGATATGAAAATAGGACAAAACGACATCCTTCGATTAAGAGATACCACAACCCTATCTCACTAAAACTGGTATAACCCGATTGGAATTTTTGAGTGTGGTTGGTATCATTGGAAATCTAACTTTAAGCTCTTGAATTTAGGCTTAAGAATGACCTGATTTGGATAAAAAACGAAGGAGATATGACCCTCTGAAGTTGACTCAAGAAAGCTGTCCAAAAAGCTGAAAGGAAACCAAGCTCCAGAGAGGATCATCCAATTGACGAACAGTACTAGCTGGCTGAAACTCAATCATCAGCCGGGTTATGAATAGTACCATCCAGCCGAAACAACATTTTTCACTTGCAAACCTATTGGAATTGGTCTCGAACAGTCATCAGTCGGCTGATGACTACTATCAGCCGATCGATGGACCTAGTAGCAGTAAAAAAAGCTGCTGCAATCCTTGGAGAAGGTGCTTGGCTCAATCCTAAAGCTATGCATGCTTCCCATTTGATCCAGACAAGTTTTAAAACATTCCCTAGCCTCATTGCAAGCATCTAAAACATGCTAAATCAAAATGAAGCTTTAAATGATACCCCAATGCATAAATTTTCCTTAAATTTTCAGAAATCATTTCAAAATAGGTCAAAAGTTGAAACTTAAGAGTTTTGAGAAATGTGGACATGCACGCAAACATAAAAAGACATTTAAGACGCATCCCAATGGTCCGCGGCCTCAAAATGTCCTTAATGCAAAATATGACTCCTCAAACCTCAATTTTCAATAAAAATGCCTTAAAATGCAATAAATGAAAGAAAAATGGAAAACCTAAAACAAAATGGTGTTTGGCCTTTGGCCACACCTTATATATGATTAGTGAGACCCTATGAAAGAAAAAGAATGGAATTCCCACACCCGATGCAAACATGGTGAAGTAAAGACTTAACATTTTTCAATATTTTCATAGTGAACCTTGAAAGCAAAAGTGCATAGAATACAAATTAGATATCATTGGCCTATGGCATCATCTCATATATGTCAAATACTTTACAAAAGGTGTACTTATGTACATATTACATATATAGAGTCAAGGATACAAATTTTGATATATAAGGCTACAAAAATGGCATTTCATGCTAACATTTGCATGAAATGGAAACTTAAAAGTTACAAGTCATCCAAGGAATAATGAGCATCACGAACCAAGTCTTTGTACCTGAAATATGTCCCCGGTAACTTTGGGGTGAGTAACATGAAGCTACTCATAGGAGATGAGCATACAAGGACCTAACATTTTACAAAGTTGTCACCTTAAGGTGAAACAAGTCAAATGGGCTCATGCCACCTCACGTCTATGTCAAGATGAGACTCAAGGAGCATCCTAAGTTATCTTAGATCATTTCTAGCATAGATCACATCATTCATGCAATTTAAATAGCATAGAAACATTTATACAAGGCATTAAAATATAGATTTCCAAAGTCATCAACTTGAAATCTAAAACACGAAAACAATTAGAGTGGTTCATGTCACCTAACGTCTATATTCCAAATTAATCTATAGGATCATTCCTACGCTACATTTGAATGTCAAAAACACAATTCACAATATCGATGCAAATTGACCAACATTAGAACTTCCAATACAATGCATAAAGCATAATTTCTCAAAGTCAACATCTTGAAACCTAAAGTGGAAAATCAAGAACAACAAGTTATAACATCATCTAATTATCAACTTGAAATGAAATGCAAAATCAAACAAAGTGGATACTTGGACATCACGCCGGATTAGACCGACACCATAGTTACTTTAGGGTTACTAGCCCACGGGTAACTTCCCTATGTGTGCACTAGACTTGTAGAGGGACAATACCCGTACTAGAACCATGTCCTAGCCTTAGTTAAACAACGACATCCCCATGTTTCCAAAATCAACAAGTTATGTAAGAACGTATATATCAACATGTATATACAAGATAATTAACTATCTACCATGCACAACCAAATTTGGAAACACTTACAGTACATGCTCTAAGTCCATAATTACTATAGCATGAAAGATATCAAATACAAAGTGTTCAACTTACTACAGAAGACAACAATATATTCAATAAGGAAAACATACTCTCATGAATATAAATATAACAACTATGTTATCCAATGCTCAAAATGTAACGAAGTGAATAAACAACAAGTCCAAGTCCATGATTTAAACCTAGAAACAACTTCCAAAATGCAATTAAATCCATGGAGCAATTTGACAGAATTTAATTAAATATAAATAATTAAATTCTCTAGATTCCAAATTAATTCCAAATAACCTCAAATTAATATATGTTGATGGACATATCATGGTCATCACATATATAACATCAAATAACTAATTAAGTGATTAAAATACTTAAAGTAAAATTAATTAAGCTAATTAATTAATTTCCTCTAGATTTTTAAACAACTCCAGATGCTCTCAAATTAACATATGTTCAAGAACTCACCAAGGCCTACTTTAATATCACATTACAAGTTTATTTCATGCTTAATACAACTATGTTAATTAAACTTTCACAAAAGATAAATATTAAATAAAAGTTGCAATTCTTATTCAAATAATCCCAATTTAATATATATCAACCACCATACCAAGGCTTAAATTTCTAGCATGCCACAATTTAATTCTAAGTTGTATATTATCATAAGAACTAAATCTTAAACAAAAAAAATAATTAAATTAATTTCTAGAACTTGAACTAAAGCATGCATACAGGTTGTATAAGCATCTAAAATCATCAATACAACATTAATATAAGCCTAAGACATCCCCTATCCCAATTTGAGATGAAAATCTCAAAAGTCACCAAAATGAAACCGCTCCGAATCTGACAATATTTCGGGGTTTTGTCGGGGACAACGCCGTGATCATTAAACCCCAAGGAAGACATACCAAAATCCTAACTTGGCCTCAAACTTGAACTCAAAAAATGGCCAAAAACAGATTCTAATAAGGAAGAAAGCTGCGTATCGTCAAGACAAACACAAAACACAAAGGCACTATGACTTTTTAACAAAAGGAAGGAGCTCAAAAGAAGAGAGAGAATGTGGTAGCCCCATGGGCTTCCATGGCTGCAAGCCAAAGAGGGAGGAAGAAGATGAAAAAGTGATTTTTCACTTTAAGACATTTCATTTATAGCAAAACCCTAAAAGTGCCCCGAAAGGGCCCTGCCAGGTCCGAAAAAGTGGAATTTAAGTAGACGCGCTCAAAAGGAAAATTCCTTGAACAAAAAAAAACTGAAATGAGAAAATATGAACAACGGAAGAAATGGTGTCAAAAACTAAATCCTGAGCAGAAAGTTATGCTCCGAACAAGTTCAGTGGCAACTAGGGCCAGAAACCCTAAAACTGGGGAAAAACGACCAGAAAGGAATTCTAAGAGTACACAACTCGACAAAGAGTGAAAATGAATCTTGTACGAGGATTCAGGCTCAAAACGAGGCATCTTTGCAATAACTTTCGTTAATTACACAATGGCACTTATAAAAAAGGTTAACTGCACTAATGACCCAGAATGAAAATATCTTCCAAAAATATTTTTCTTAAAAATCCCTGAAATAAAATATCTTCAAAAGATATTTATGAAAAACACCCCAAGAAAAGAAAAAGTTTCCAAAGAACTATGCATCCATGCCCCTATGGACACGGGGAGCAACCAGAGAGCTTTTCTACAAAAGTAAAGATATGTATTTCATGGAAACCACTTAGGATGAAGATACATGAAGTCAAAAACCAACTCCGAGCACAAAAAGTGAGGTTATGCCAAAAAGTGACAAATAGAAAAAAGACAAAATAGGGAAAAGGACGAAAAGTGAATAGTACGAAAAACGAAAATGTGAAAATGACTCAGTCCTTAAAGGAAGTTGTCAATCCAAATGAAAGAGTCTCAGAAACCATTTTTGAGCACTCGTGATGACATTAAGTGATGAGAAACCATACACAGAATAGAAAAGACCACGGGAAAAAAAATTCTCTGTAAAATTTGAGAAAAAAGGAAAGGAAGAAAATGACTGGGTCATTACAATCTTCCCACCTTAAAGGGATTTCGTCCCCGAAATCCAGCCCTAACAAAATAGAAGGCGAAACTAAGATAACTACGGAGTACGTTTCTGAGTATCTCACACAACATGCTACAAAAGCAATCCCAAAACTGAAAGACAACTTACAAGCCAATGTCATTCGCACCCATATGCTTATGATAGGACAACCCCTCAAAAGAAAAGTGACCACACGGCCACACGATATGTTAGAACTTATACATAGATCCAAGGTCAGACAAGGGAACGGAAGACAACAATCGAAAGCATCTCTCCTGACGAATCATCATACAGATCCAAAAATAACCACCAAAAGAACTCGAAAATCACCACATATCTAATCAGGGTACAGAACAAGGACGAAGTGGCAGTATGAATAATGACCATTACCCACCCACAACATACTCAAATGTGTGGTAGCAATGACAGTGCCTAATGCCCGCCCATACTTACTCGTCAGTAAGGTAGCATCGACGCCAATTAGTACCCGCCCACAACACACGACTTGTACGGTAGCATGATAGTATAAGGCACTAGTTCATAACCTACCCCCACTGGGTCTACCCATGAAACTTCTCGATACAAATGACATCAATGTCGTGAATCATCATTACCAAAAGCACTACAAGAACTAGGTATCTTGTGAGAGTTGGGGTAGCAAATCCCAAAACTCTGACAATAATATCATAGGCACCGCTATGCTTAAGGCCTTAAATCCTCCATACAATAAAACTGTGATACCCCTCGATTCTAGAGCCACGGGTGATCAAGTCCGAGCATAGATCTGAGGGATACCAAACAATTAATATGTAAATAATCACAGAATACAAATCGAATTACTAAGAAATAAGTAATTAAAGGCTGGAAGAATTCTAAATTAAAAATCCTTAAAAATTAAATACTTAAAATCTAATAATTCAAAACCTCCAGTTAAATAACAACTCGGGAATCGATCTTGTGGGCCCCTAATAATAACTCAAATTGAAACTGAAACAACTGAAATAAAATCTAAAGCCAATCTTGGAATGAAATCTTACATAGTCAGAGGAATGAGTGTTTGTATCTGCTCTGCACGACCATGCTCTAACCTTGGAACTGACGAACACCTGAAAAATAAGAGAGTGGGTCAGGCCCATATGTAAGTCCTATTCTACTACGATCCATACAGAAACCCAATACGCAGATACATCCTAGATAGCTCAACAATATTTAGAGTAGTCCAAATATGTATAAGTACACACTATAGGACGCCCACTAGTCCAATAGGTTTGTCTCAGCCTGAGTAAAGATACCATGCAAATCGCACATAATGTGGCATGTGTATCTAGACCTACCAAGGAACAACACCTATGTCCAGTTATCCATCCTAGGTGATATACGCACCCTAACCATGGTCTTGAGACTCAAGCTCATACCATGGCACCATAACATAAATATATAAAGTCCGTATCCTTCTAATAGAAAATATCATCCAACTGATATAGTGGCCTGATATATGTATAGCAATCCATCCGGAAACCAAAGTAGGTCATTCAATTCCTTGTTGATATGACACAAATATGAGTTGGACTTAACCTTTATGGTTAATCCATACCTTAATCCAAATTAGCTACGACTTCATATTTGAAGTAATCCATCCCTAGTATGCCACCGTCCTATACCGGTGCATACAATCCTCCAAATAACATAATTGTTAAAACAATAATTGTTATTTATCAACCATTATTCAAGATATGCATAAATACAGTTTAATACATGTATCATGACATTAGGCATTCATTACAGTACCTAAAAATCACATTCCAATTGTTTAAATTGCTAAAATGAGTCATAGCATTTAAATCCTCCATATAATCCATAAATTGATACAATTACCAGAACATAAAGATCAATTTATTCCAAACCAAGCATAGTGGAATTCAAGTAACTTACTATGCTTATAACTCTGTTTAGATATAATTAAACAGTATCAAATTATATACAATAGAAGCTCCAAGTTCTAGTAAGTAATTTAAATAACTAAAACAGTGTGCAACCTACAGTTTTTCCTTAAATTCACCTTGCTCCGTTCCTTAGTCCAATTATGAATTAATGTTTTCTTATAATATTACAGGTCTATTACAGTCCTAAACATCATTTAAAACAGTTTAAACGAAGTGAAAATACCCTGTATAGTCCAAACGGTCCCTAAAAACCAACACTGTTATAGTTTAAAACAAGAGCAGGCTCTCCCAAATTGAGAGCCTGCTCTTTTAAAGGGAGAGCTGGCTCCCCACCCTTGGGACCTGGCTCTTAGGTGTTAGGAGCAGGCTCCCTACATGTGGGAGTCGGCTCTTGCTTTGTGAGAGCTGGCTCCCTCCTTTTGGGAGCCTGCCCATTCACCCGTAAGAGCCGTCGTCCGTTTTTCCTTATCTTTTTCGCCTCTGGCGATTTCCATGGCCTCTGTTATTGTTTTAATACCTGTTCTAACGTTGAATCTCAGTCCCAAATTAATTCTAAACCATTAATATACAACCATGATATGAATTGAACACAACCTTTTGAAAATAACGGTAATAGGATTTCAGTTAGAAATTTTAAGCAAACAAAAACTAGATTAATTCAATGAAATTACATACTGTTTAAACATGCATAAAAGATATATTTTAGCATTAGTTTAATCCCTAGAGTCTACCTAGGCATGCACTAAACACATGTTAAAGGGAAAGAGTAGAATAGAGACTTGCCTCAAATTTCCGTTTAGAAACCTTAAACTGTCATCTTTAGCAACTCCGGTAACGTTAGTTGTTTTTACTGGCCTCTGCTGCTCCAAGTTCCACCCTTGAGTATACGTCAAATTCCCCTCCTTGATTCAGTTTTAGCCTAAGCCAAAACCCTACCCTTCATCTCCTATCTCTCTTTATTTCTCTTTGTATCTCAACACGTGAATAGGGTTTATTCGTAACCCTATCCAGACGTATCATAATGTATTTATAGGCTTCACTTAAAACAAAACCTAACTCCAATTCACCTCCAACCTTAAGTCGGCTACAACGTGCATCACAAAACAATTAATAAACCCTAATTTAATCTAATTAACACGGTCATGTCAGAAACCAAAAATACTATAATTAATGTAATTAAAGGAAAAATCAAAATACAATCAACTAAACAATTAAATAAATAATTAAATAATACGTTAGCCATTAAGTCAAATAAACAGGCAAATAAACAAATAAAACAATTAAGACAATTAATTTCAGTTAAGTCAAATAAACAGACAAATAAACAAATAAAATAATTAAGACAATTAATTAAATAGTAGAACTATCCTTTTAAAATTAGGGGTATTACATTCTTCCCCCCTAACAAAAGGAATTCTGCCCTCGGAATTCGCTCTTACTTTATTCCAGTATATTAGGAAACTGCGAGTAAATGACATCTTCCCATTCCTAAGTGGACTCAGCCTTATTGTGATGACTCCACTTAACACACACCAAAGGAATAACCTTATTATGAAGGATTTGATTCCTTCATTCAACAATATGACACGGTGGCTCCAAATAGGTCATATCCAGCTGCAACTCAATCTCCCCAACATCGATATGTTGATACCGATCCTCATCTCGCAGAAATTTCCGCAACATGGAAACATGGAACACATTATGTACGCAATCCAAATTATCCGGAAGTGCCAGCCGATAAGCTACAGCTCCAACTTGATCTGTAATCATGAATGGACCGACAAATCATGGAGATAACTTCCCTTTCTTCCCAAAGCACATTACACCCTTCATAGGAGACACTACGAGTAGAACCTGATCCCCTACCGGAAACTCCAAAGCACGTGTGCGACGATTGTCATAACTCTTCTGCTGACTCTACGTAGTGCGCATGCGATCCCTAATAAGAGCTATCTTCTTAGAAGTATCCTTGATGAACTTAGGACCCAAGAATCTACTCTCGCCAACCTCCATCCAACAAACAGGCGATCGACACGGTCGGCCGTACAATGCCTCAAATGGTGCCATCCTAATAGTCTTCTAGAAACTATTCTTTTATGTAAACTCCACAAGTGGTAAATAATCCTCCCAATGGCCCTTGAAATCAAGAACACACGACCGAAGCGTATCGTCTATGATCTGATTAACCCTTTAAGTCTGTCCATAAGCCATTGAGGATCGATCGAACTTCAGTTTGATAGATATCAGCCATATTCGATCGATTGTACCTCAAGTTCAATCGATCGAACCTCCCAAATCCTGAGAAAAATCCAAATTCCAGCTCATTAAAAGTTGTCTCATATCTAATCATTAGAGGAATATTGGGGTATGAGCCCAGCTCATTTGGGGTGATTTTTGACCTACCTATATAAGGAATATAAGCCACTTTTTGAGGGAGCCTTTTCATATACTTTGATAAACATACTTAGGGAAGAAGAAAAGAAGATGAAGAGGCTAGAGACACCATTGGAGACTCTTCATCAACCAGGGAGCAGATTTCTTCCATGGAGCTTGCCCTTGAGGGTTAGAGGACATCATCCATGAGTGGCTAGACATCCTCTTGGGGCTAGAATTAGCCCTAAGCATGCTTTCTACTTCTTGATTTACGTATTTTTGAGGGGATTTGTATTGTGATTCATGTCTTGACACTTTTATATATATAGATCTTGTTTATTCAATGATTTATATGGTTTAATGCTTCCAATTGATCGTTTCATTTTATCCATATGTCTATGTATGCTAGAATAGATGTTCATGTGTTTGTCTCTATTTCTTGTATTATTGATGCATGTCTATGTGTATTGAGGCTATAGATCTAGAGATTGTCAAGACATAGTGCTTAATGTCCTGTTCTTGTGGTTTGTTTGATGGTTCATACTCATTGCTTGATGGATTATACCTCTTCCTTAGTTTAATTAGTTTAATTTCATGTCATTAGCTTAGTTGTAGTGTAGTTGTTAAATGGGAGGACAATCTATGCTTGTTGTTGATGTTCCATACTTATGAAAAGCAAGTAACATATATCTCTAACCTTTTGATGTGTTTGGATTGTGAACTTAAAGAAAGGATTAATGGCTTAATTTGATATGTTGTACAATCCACCATGTTGTTTAGACAATATATGCTTAATTTGTCATCCAAGCTTCTTAGAACAACCACACACATACACTTTGTTGCAATACATGTTTGTCCCCTCATTAATCATTTATTAAAGGTGTAGAAAAGCTTTGCTTAGTGGTGATCTCTAAACCCCAAGATCTCTCTCTCTTTTATTATCTCTATTGCATTATTGTTTACCTTAGTTTAAATTGCATCTAGTTTAATCCAACCAACCAACCATTATTTTGATCACTCAGCCTACTAACCCTAATTTTGATTCCTAAACCTAGTACGACACTAAATCCCTTGGGACGATCCCTACTCGCCCTAGCTATATTTTTAGTGAAAGGTAGTAGTGGCAATTTCTAAATGTAAAACTTAAGCCACATTGCATAAACTTTGCGTTTGGAGTGCGACAACCACCAAGTTTTTGGCGCCGTTGCCGGGGATTGATTGATTGGCAATGTCGTATTTGTGAAGTCAATTAGGAATTAGTACTCTTTTGATTGTGTCTTTACTTTGTTTTCAATTTTTGTTACTTATTGTGTTTCTTCTTGATTGACTAGGAGTATTGAGCTAGGAAGCAAGCAAAGGATATTCCAAGCAAAAGAGCTAAGTAAGCAAAGGAAAAATGCTAAAATCATAAAAAAATTGCTAAGCTAAGCTATAAATTTGGGGTTGAAGTGCTAAAGGACCTTTGTGAACTTTTTTTCCTCATCCCTTAGTTAAATTGTCGGCCAGTGTATTTCAATTCTTAGATAAATCGTGAGCCCACATGGAGGCAATTTACTTTTCTTACATATTATTGATAGCATGGGAGTATGGGAACATTGTATGTGGAGGAAGTTTGTTGATTGTTGATTTGTTGTGAAGGAGAAGTGCTTGTTTGTTTTGTTGTGTTTCGTGTGTTGCTAGAAGTCTTGGGTAGTCCTTGTCATATCATTTGTCCTAAGCATTCACATGGAAAATCTAGAGGGTAATCTTGGCTACTTAGACCCACGTTTCATGCAAAACCCACCTCCTAATCAACATGGCACCAGAGTTCAAGCTCCAATTCCTCTAATGGTCCTTCGTGATCATTACAATCTTCATGCATATCATGCACCTACTTGTATTGTGTTGCCTAATTTTGAAGCAAATCAATATGAAATCAAGCCCAAGACTATTCAAATGTGTCCACTCTTTTATGGTTTAGATGATGAGGAACCCTACAAACATCTTAATGAATTCTTTGAAATATGTTCCACCGTAAGATATATGGATGTCCCGGAGGAAGTTCTTAGGCTACTTCTCTTCCCTTTCACACTAAAAAATAAAGCAAAGTATTGGTTCAATACTTTGGGGGCGAATTCAATAACATCTTGGGCACAAATGCAAAATGAATTTTTGAAAAAATTTTACCCCGTAAATTTGACTAATGTAATGCGTGCTTCAATTAGAGAATTCTCTCAAAGGGAAGGGGAGTGGTTACATGAGGCTTAGGAAAGATTGAATGACTTGCTAAGCAAATGTCCACATTATGGCATTCTGAAATGACAAGTGGTTCAATATTTTTATGAGAGCCTATCCGACATTCATAAGGACATAGCTGATACATCATGTGGATGATCATATTTTGGAAAACATGAAGATGACATATGGCACCTCTTTGAGAAAATGAGCGAAAACTCATTGCAAAAATATTATACTTCTTGGTTTGACCATAGTTCAAAGGAGAAGAAGAGAGATTTATAAGAGAGTCCGTTAGAGATTGTTGCCGAGGTTAAGACTCTCTCAAAAACTTGATTAATTCTTGTTAAGTCAAAAATCGGTTATAAAATCACCTTCTTTTCATCATACTTCTCATCTTAGTGAGCCATGCATGACATGTTCAAGTGTTTTACATACCACTTTTAATTGTCCCCATGGACATGCATTCAATGAGCACTTTGAAAAAGTCAATGTTATGTTCGCTCACCCTTACTCAAGTGCATATGTTCCAATGTGGAATGAAAATTTGAATTTCCATCAAGCTAAAAAATTTCAAGGCAAATATATTCCACCTCATAAAAGGGAAGAAAGTTCCTAAGGATTTGTTTCTTCTTCATCTCATCAAAGAACTAATCACTTTTCACATCCTCAAATGTATGATTCACAAATTTGCCCTCATTATCCTCATACACTTTCTAGCAATTCTACATTTGAAGATAAGGTTTTGGTAGCTTTGGATAGCTTAGAGATGAATACCAACTTGTTGCATTCCCATTCTCAATCCATATCAAAGCTAGCAGCCCAAATTGGGACAATAGCTAATGCATTGAATGCAAAAGAAATTGGGAAATTACCTAGTCAACCCGAGAGGAATCCAAAAGCCCAATTTGGTGTGGAAACAAACCCTACATCAGGGTGTTATTCCTAAGCTCAAGTGCAAGCCATCACCACCTTGAGAAGTGGTAAACAAGTGGACAATAGGGTTGAACTACCAAAGGAAGATAGTGAATCGGTGCAACCTAAAGTTGTCACCCATCCAATTCCCAATTCCACTCCTACTTCCTTGAATGAAAATGTTCCTAACCGGAACTCTCAATCATCTCCATCATCTCCTCAAATTGAAAAGTCTTGTGAGCCAAAAGCTCTATTCCCTTATGCTTTAAAAGAAACCTCACCTTATGGGAGGCAAGAAGGGAAAATACATGAAATGATGGAAGTTTTTAAGCAAGTAAACATCAATCTTTCTCTTTTGGATGCCATTAAGCAAATTCCACCTTATGCAAAATTCTTGAAAGACCTTTGCACATAAGAGAGGAAGAGCAAGGGACCAAGCCCTAAAAAAGTGTTACTCACGGAGCAAGTGAGCTCTATTATTCAACAAAACACTCCACCTATGTTCAAAGATCCCGGTGCTCCGACCATCTCATGTGTGATTGGGAACCATGAAGTTCGTAGAGCTCTTCTTGACTTAGGTGCAAGTGTTAATTTGATTCCTTACTCCGTGTATGTCCAACTAGGTTTGAATGAGTTGAAGCCAACCTCGGTGGTGCTTCAATTGGCTGATAGATCCGTCAAAACACCTAGGGGCATGGTTGAGGACATCCTCATCAAAGTTGATAAGTTTTACTTCTCAGTTGATTTTGTAGTTTTTGATACCGAACCGGTTGCCAATCACATCCCAATCATCTTGGGAAGGCCATTCATTGCCACAGCAAATGCAACCATCAATTGCAGATCCGGGGTTATGGACCTTTCGTTTGGTAACATGATGGTCAAGCTTAATGTTTTCAATGCAAGTCGACATCCCGTAGATGAAGACGTGCGTTGTCTTATAGATGTGTTGGATGAGATTGTTGAGGGATCAATTCCTACCATGGTCATGAAATAACCAATTGAGGATAACCTTTCATCTCTTTTATCCGATGATCCTCTTACTTCTTGTCTTCTTGAAATGTATGGAAATTGTGGGTTTGATGATGAAAAATTAATAGATGAAGTAAGTAATCTCATGGAATCTGTTGCAAGCTTGGATTTTCTATCTTGGAAAACTCCAATAGAATCTATTCCTCCACTCTCTAGCACTCCACCAGTCTTATCTTTAGGTTCTCCACCAACTCTTGAGCTTAAAACTTTACCTTCCAATCTTAAGTATGCATTCTTAGGACCAAAAGAGACTCTTCCGATGATCATTTCTTCAAGTCTTGAAAAAGACCAAGAAGACGCTCTCTTAAATGTGCTTAAAGAAAACAAAGAAGCCATAGGATAGAGTGTGACAGATCTTAAGGGAATTGACCCTCCTATTTGTATACATCGTATACTTATGGAAGAGGATGCAAATTTAGGGATGCCCAAAGGAGACTTAACCCCAACATGAAGGAGGTAGTCAAAAAGGAAGTTGTCAAACTCTTAGATGTTGGAATCATTTACCCAATCTCCGATAGCAAATGGGTGAGTCTAACTCAAGTAATTCCCAAGAAATCAGGGATTATCGTGGTTAAGAATGCAAAGGGTGAGGAAATCTCTAAGCGTACTACCAATTCATGGCGTGTATGCATTGATTACCGCAAATTAAATGTTGCCTCTAGAAAAGATCACTTCCCTTTGCCATTCATTGATCAAATTCTAGAAATATTGGCCGGACAACAGTACTATTGCTTCCTTGATGGCTATTCGGGGTACAATCAAGTAGCCCTTGATCCATTGGACCAAGAGAAAACCACCTTTACTTGTCCATTCGGCACATTTGCTTATAGACGGATGCTTTTTGGTTTGTGCAATGCCCCCGCCACATTCCAAAGGTGTATGATGTCAATTTTCTCGGACATGGTGGAAGAGTATCTAGAAGTGTTCATGGATAATTTTTCTATCTTTAGGTCTTCATTTAATGCATGCCTCAAAAATTTGGATCTAGTGCTTAAGAGATGTCGTGAAACAAACCTTGTTCTTAGTTGGGAAAAGAGCTATTTTATGGTTCAAGAGGGTATTATTTTGGGTCACGTCATCTCAAGGAGGGGAATTAAGGTAGATAAAGCGAAAGTGGAGCTTATTGCTAAATTGCCACCACCTTCAACGGTGAGAGAGGTTCGCTCCTTTCTAGGTTATGCCGGTTTCTATTGCCGATTCATAAAAGACTTTAGAAAAATTGCTCAACCCTTTTGCAATCTTCTTGCCAAGGAAACTCCTTTTGTCTTTGATCAAGCATGCCTAGATGCTTTTCATAAATTATGTGGTTTATTATCTTCTGCTCCTATCATGCAACCTCCCAATTGGTCATTGCCATTTGAAATTATGTGTGATGCTTCTGATTATGCCATGGGAGTAGTTTTGGGCCAAAAGAGTAGGAAAGCTTCCTTGTGCCATCTACTATACAAGTAAAAATTTCTCGGGAGCTCAATTGAATTACTCCACTACCAAGAAAGAATTACTTGCCATAATGTATGCTCTTGATAAATTTCGATCTTATCTTTTAGGTTCTAAGGTGGTTGTTTACTTCGATCATACTGCCTTGAGACATCTTTTGACAAAGAGAGAAACAAAACCTAGATTGATTACATGGATTTTACTTCCTCAGGAATTCGATTTTGAAATCAAGGACAAGAAAGGCACTAAGAATGTGGTTGCTGATCATCTCTTTAGGTTATCGATAGAACCTTTCCCTAGTCCACCAATTCGTGATTCTTTTCTGGATGAACAACTTTTCCAAGTTTCTAATGGACAAATGCCTTGGTTTGCCGACATTGTGAATTATTTGGCAATTGGCAAACTTCCAACTTCTTGGTCAAAGAACGAAAAGAATCGTTTCTTTGCCAACATCCGGAATTACTATTGGGAAGATCCTATCTTGTACCGTTATTGTCCGAATCAAATTGTGAGGAGATGCATTCCGGAGAGCAAAATTCCAAGTGTCCTTGTGTTTTGTCATACACTTGCATGTGATGGGCATTTTAGTGCAAAAAAGACCGCCTTGAAGGTTCTTTAAAGTGGGTTCTTTTGGCCCACTATCCATAGAGATGCCTACAATTTTTACAAGTCATGTGAAAGATGTCAAAAGATGGGTTCAATGTCGAAAAGAGATATGATGCCCTTGACCAACATTCTTGTTGTAGAAATCTTTAACATATGGGGCATTGATTTTATGGGTCCATTTCCTATGTCCTATGGTTTTCAATACATTCTTCTTGCCGTTAATTATGTTTCCAAGTGGGTGGAAGCATGTGCTACCAAAACAAATGACCATTCCGTAGTTATTCAATTCATCAAATCTAATATATTTGCTCATTTTGGTATGCCTAGGGCTAAGATAAGTGACGGAGGAAAGCATTTTTGTAATCAATTCCTAAGGCATTTATTTCTTAAGTACTCCGTTACTCATAAAGTGGCCACTCCTTACCATCCTCAAACAAGTGGTCAAGTAGAAGTGTCTAACTGGGAAATTAAGTATATTCTTGAGAAGACGGTTAACACCACCCGAAAAGATTGGTCATGGAAGTTAAATGACGCTTTGTGGGCTTACCGAATGGCATATAAGACTCCCATTAGCTGTCTCCTTATAGACTTGTATATGGAAAGCCTTGCCATCTTCCGGTTTTTGAATCCATCCCTTTATATAAAAGTAGGTAGGACTTAACTTATTAATTTGTTGATGAGCACTGAAAAGTGCGCATTTAAACCCGTTAAGCTTAAGCATTCTAGTACCTTTATCTATCTTACTTTGCCGTTTTAGACTTATTACGTGTTATTTATATTTTCAGGCACTAATCCCAAAATTGAGCTAACTCAGCCAAATAAGAGCTTAATTGAAGCAATCCTGAGATAAACCAAAGGAGGGAGCAAAGTGGAGAAAGAAAGGAGTAAAAAGGAATCAAGTTGTGCAGCTGAAAAGTTCGATCGATCCAACTTAGAGTTCGATCGATCGAACATCTATGATCGATCACAGTACTTCTCGATAGATCCAACCTTGGCCTTTGCTGAAATTCCAAGTTCGATCGATCGAACATCACCTTCGATCATATTTCACACACTTCACTTATTAATTCTCATTCTCAAACTTTAGCAAACTCAGAAGCTCAAGTTGAGCAAATTACAAATACTCTTTCTCATCAAGAGGAGGAGGAAGAAGCAAATGAAAAAATGGCAAGAACTTCAATGTATATAGATGAGGATGATGAGAGTGAGGAGAATGAAACAAGTGAGCTAATGCCTAGCACTCTATCTTGTATAGAGGAGGAAGTGGCAAGTGAGTTAGTGGCTAATCCAATAGAACATAACATGATTAATGAGGACTTTCCTTGTTTTGATTATGATTTTATCTCGGAGATGGCTACTCTAGAGAGTGAGGAGATGTTGACCACACTTGAGGTAGGAGAGAAGGAGGAGGAACTTGTTGAAGAGGGCCTTCCTTCTATTATCTCTTATGACCCTCTTGAGGAGTGTCTTTTGGAAATGTATAAAAATTGTGGTTTTGACTTTAAAAGCTCTAAAAATGAAATAAACTCTCTAATGGACTCCTTAGCTTACTTAGAAGGTGAGGAAATGGTAATTTATGAGGAGGAGAAGAGGGATGAAGAGAGGGTGTTTCTTATTAATCCAAATGAGTCTTTGAAAGACAATGCCTTACCAATTATCAATATGGATGATCATTTGAATGTGTTTCAAGAACACAACAAAGAGGCAAGCCTAACCATGATTGATTTTGTTTTCAAGACTGTGGATGAAAGGAATAATATCATCTCTTTTATTTCTTTTCAAGTCATTCTTTTGGAGGATGATTTTATTGTCATAAGTGGGACATTAAATGAGAAAAGTGAAAAGAGGGTCAATAAGGATGTTTCATATCCAGTTTTTGATTCATTTGATTAGTGAGTTGACCTAACGTCTTGCTAGAGACGTTAAACACTAGTATTCGTAGAGTTTCACAACTCTATTCCTCCCTCATTTCTTTTTATTTTTCATTCTTGTGTACATTCTTCCATCTATTTTTCAAATTTTTATTCTTGTTACCATCATTGGGGCTTAGCATAGGATTTTCTGCACTTTCAGTTTCAAATTAGGCATTTGGTGCCAGTTCGATCGATCACAAGAGCACCTTCGATCGATCGAATTGTTCTTCGATCGATCCAACTATGGATTCGATCGATCGAACTCCACTTGAGTCCCAACACTTAGAAAAAATTTTGAGCTTTCATCAATTTTAAAAGTGCATGCTCTCGGGATCTCCAAGATTTTCACTGTTCGATCGATCCAACTACAATTTCGATCGATCTTGAGCTTCAACACTTAGAAAAATTTTGGACATGTTTCAATTCTGAAAATGCATGCTCTCGGGATCTCCAAAATTTTACATGTTCGATCGATCGAATTTCATCTCGGATCGATCACAGCTATGTTCGATCGATCGAACTTCATCTTCGATCGATCACAACTTTGCCCCTTTGACCCTTTCACTTTTTGACTTTTTCCTATTTCTATTTTTATTTTTTTATTTATTTTATTTTATTTTATTTTATTTCATTTAGTTACCTCTCTCTCTTGACTAAAAAAAAAAAAAAAAAAAGTTTTTGAAAATTTGTTAAAAACACAAAAATATTTTTGTTAATTTTATTTTATTTTCAAAAATTCCAAAAAGATTTTTATTTTATTTTCATTTTTACTTTTATTTCCAAGCTTTATTTTTATTTTTATTTCAAATATTTAAAATTAAAAAAAAAAATCAAATCCCAAAAACATTTTTCTTTTATTTTATTTTATTTCCTTTTATCTTATTTCCAAAAATCCAAAAATATTTTGTTTAACTTTAATTTTTAATTCTTCTAACTTATCAAAAAAAAAAAAAAATCTTTGCATTCCTTATTTTTTTACATTTTTATTTACTTGCCTTTTTATTTTTATTTGTATACATATTTGTTTTGTCTGAAAAAATAAAAAATAAAAAAATGAGAAGATTTTTCAAAGAAGCATTCCGTCTTGCTAGAGACGTTAAACTTAGCACCCATTTTGCATATTTCTTATATTTTTCATTTTTCTTTGCATGTTTTCACATATATATTAAAAAAAAAAAAAATGAAAAACAAAAAGTAAGAAAATTTTGTATATACTTGCATTGTACATATTCTTTCCATTTTTTTTGCATTGTACATGTTCCTTTTCATTTCTTGCATTGCACATATTGTTTTTCATTTCTTACATTGAACATATTCTTTCATTACATTTTGCCTTATTTAATTTTCTTTTTCTATTTTGTTCATGCATTTTATTCTTTGTTTTTCTTGCATTTTGTATATACTTGCTTTCATTAAATGAAAAATATAAAAAGATTCATCATTGTGCCCTTATGTGTAGTCATGCATACTTTATGCTTTAGTTAGGGCTTGATCTTATATCTCTCTTGCATCATGTGCTACATTGCCTTAGAATACTTGATTTGATTATTCTTATCCCATTTGATATTTGATATGAGTTTGCAAGCGTGGTTATTCAAGTAGGTTGTTGATTCCAAGTTTGGGGGAGACGTCTTTCGAATTGGATCATGACCGGGCTTCATGTCTACACTACCACGGTATACTCTTTCCACTTTTTTTCCATTGTTCTCATTGCACATTAAGGACAATGTGCGGTTTAAGTTTGGGGGTAAGGTGTCTTGTTGCATTCTACTTAAGATTTGAGCTTTAAATGCATGATTGAGATTTGAGATTGATGTTAGCTATGATTTTGATCTTTTGAGGACTATATTGCTTAAAATTTAAATATTGCTTGACTTGAGAGTCCAATACTCCTTGTATGCCTTGAGGATGCCATTTAGGAGTAAATTTTTCAAAAAATTAATATCATGCTTGCACTTGTGGTCCACATCATCTTGATTCTGTGATTGTTTTGAGATTCATTCTAGGATTCTACACTAGCACCGGCGTACGCTAGCATTCAATTGTGGGCTACATGCTTTGTTGATTATTGAATTGGTTATATCCCAATTGGGCTAGTAGTGCATTGAAAGCTTTCATTCTTGATAAAGGTGGATAACAACCCCTTTTCATTGAGTAGTCGGGATTCTTGCCTCATTAAGCAGTGAACTTCTCGCGCCGAAAGGTGGAGGGCCCAAACTCTAGGTTAATAATTGATTAAAAAAAAAAAAAAAAAGTTACAAAAGCAATAAAAGTGAGGACTTTTCCCAAAAGGCGAGAAATGGGAAATGATTAGATGGTTGTTGTCTTGATTTGTAGCCTAGTTGATTTGAGTTTGTAAGTCCGTTGGGGTGTCTTAACACCTAATGCCCTAAAGCCATCTGGTTTGGGAGTCATTGACCTAAAGCTCGATACATGAATCTTCTAAAAAGCTTAAGAGATCAATACATTGCACAATATTTCCATCTTTGATCCTCAATATAAAAAAATAAAAAAAAATAAAAAAGAAGAAAATGAGTGAAAAGAATAAGCGCACCTAGAACAATAAAGCTTTAATAAAAGGTCCACTCTCTTATCTTGATAATCGGTACTAGATTTGTGTGTTAGTTTGAGGGTAAGGATGTGATTACTTCTCTAGTTGGCTAAGATAGCAACACACTTGATGCCGGACCTCTCACATGGATTCTAAACTTGTTTCGATTTTCATGATCATTTTCTTGATATGTGGAGGACCATACTTGCTTGCTTGATATTGAAATTTTGGGAGATTGCTTAGAAACGGTTGAAAAATTGCATACTTGAGGTAGTTTTCTCCCAATGCTTGTTTGCAATATTGGTGCCTCTATTGAAAGAATGAGCTTAATGTTTGTGGGTACCATTTCTGGAAACCCTCACGAGACTTTACTCGTCCACTAGGGGTAACCTAGGGGTTTAAAAGGCTTGTTGCATATGCTAAATACAATCGTGTTCCCTACGAAAATGGTGTTATCATTTTACTTGCTTTCCAGTTTAGACTTGTATAGTTGTTTATTTCATTCTTTTACTTCTTAGTTCATTGCTAGGGACTAGCAATATTTAAGTTTGGGAGTTTGATGAGCACTGAAAAGTGCGCATTTAAACCCGTTAAGCTTAAGCATTCTAATACCTTTATCTATCTTACTTTGCCGTTTTAGACTTATTACATGTTATTTATATTTTCAGGCACTAATCCCAAAATTGAGCTAACTCAGCCAAATAAGAGCTTAATTGAAGCAATCCTGAGATAAACCAAAGGAGGGAGCAAAGTGGAGAAAGAAAGGAGCAAAAAGGAATCAAGTTGTGCAGCTGAAAAGTTCGATCGATCCAACTTAGAGTTCGATCGATCGAACATCTATGATCGATCACAGTACTTCTCGATAGATCCAACCTTGGCCTTTGCTGAAATTACAAGTTCGATCGATCGAACATCACCTTCGATCGATCGAACCCTATTTTGTCCTATTCAAATGATTGATCTTATCCACAGCTGTACGCCTACCAACCACTTTTGTCTTTTTCCCCATAAATATCTTGAAAATATCCCAGCCTTGTCATTATCCGGAGGAGTCAGACCACTTCGATCAATCCAAGATGCAGTTCGATCGATCGAACCCATTTTCGATCTATCCAAGTTAAGGTTCGATCGATCGAACTTCCTCCAGCAAGAAAAAGTTAAAGTCCAGCTCATTTATTCCGTCTTTCATCCAATGATTGGAGAATATGCCTTGCACGACCACAGCTCATCATGGGGTGTATTTGACCTACCTATATAAGGAATATGATACACTTTTTGAGAGAGTCTCTTGTCACACATTGAAAATTGATCTTAGAGGCTATTCTTGGAGAGGAGGAAGGAGAGAAGCTAGAGCACCATTGGAGGAGATTTTCACCAACAAGGAGCAGCCATGGAGTTAGCTCTTGAGGGTTGGATCATCACTACCATGAGTGGCTAGACATCCTCTTGGGGCTAGAGTTAGCCCCAAGCATGCTTTCTATACTTTAATCTTGTGTATTATTGAGGGATTAGTGTTGTATGATACATCTTGATATTCATGTATATATAAATCTTGATTATTTCATGGTTTGTATGGTTTAATGCTTCCAATTGACTATTCTATTATATCCATATGTCTATGTATGCTAGAGTAGGATATTCATGTGCTTATCCCTAGATTTAGTGTTTTTGATGCATGTCTATGTGTATTGATGCTATAGATCTAGAGATTATCAAGATGATATGCTTAATGAATGCTATTTTGGTTTATTTGATGGTTTATGCCTATTCTTGATGGTTTGTGCCTCTCCCCTAGTCTAGATAGCTTTATTTTCATGCTAGTAGTGTAGATTTAGTGTAGTGGTAGTGTAATGTTAGATGGGAGGACAATCTACTCTTGATGTTTGATGTTCCATGCTTGTGAGTCCAATGGCATATTCCTCTAATATTGTGTTGTATGTGGATTGTGAGCTTAATGAAGGATTAATGACTTGTTTTGATCTATTGTGCTATCCCCATATTGTCTAGACAATATATGCTCTATTGTTTAGATATATTGTGCTCTTCACATGATGTTTAGACAATACTTGCTTGATTTGTCATCCTTGCCAATTGAATCAACCTAATGCACACACACCCTTATCATATTGCAACACATCCATTACCCTCAATTGATCACTTGTTAGTAGTATAGAAAAGTATTGCTTGGTGGTGATCTCTACACCCCAAGACCTCTCTCTCTCTTGTTTACTTCATATTATTTTATTTAGTTGAATTCAATTTAGCTTAATTAACCAACCAATCAATTGTGTGATCACTCGACCTACTAACCCTAATTACCATAGTTTCACAATTCGATACACCATCAAATCCCTTGGGATGATCCCTACTCGCCCTAACTATATTTTATATAGAGAAAGGTAGTAGTGGCTTTCTATAAATGTAAAACTTGGCCACCTCTTAAATTCACAACTCTTCAAGCTTGACTTGGTATCGCGACCCTTGTAAAGGCTATCGGTCATCTGTCCCTAGAATGCCACCATCCTATACCGGTGCATTACATCCATACATTCCAATTATTGATGAAAGAAATAAAATAATACATCAATAAATCCATAATAAGCATAATAATAATTGGATATAAAGAATCATATCATATAACCAACATAAGATTAAAATAATATAATCTCCATTTTACTTGCTGGAATAGTTCAAAGCAATTAAATCCTCCATTATCAATATGCAAATTTAATTAAAATTTCATACCGACTAATCTTTAGTATAACGACATCAGAAACCATCCATGAATATATTATACTACTACTACATGATAAAAATCACATATTTTCCAATTAAATTGCCAAAATAATATTAAGCAATGAAATTATCCATTAACAATATGCCAATTTCATTAAAATTCCATACTGTTCAAGTTATTAGCATAAAAACACAAATTATGCATTCTGGGATTTTAATCTACTCATTTAAAATTATTTAAAACCCTCATGACCTTCCAAAGCAACCCTAGAACTTCAAATTCCAACCACAATAGCAACAACCCACGCACAGGTGAGTTTCCAGCAAAGAAGCCGGCTCTTTTCAAAAAGAAGCCAGCTTTCGGCCTAAGGGAGCTGGCTCTTTTCTCTATAGAGCTGGCTTTGTCCTCTAAGAGCCGTGATTTCTTGTAGAAGGAGCCGGTTCTCGACCTACTACAACCTTCCTTCTTCATCTCCGGTAACCGTCAACCCCTCCATTCTCCTTTGTTAATAGTCCTAAGGGTCTGAACTATGTCCCGAATAATTCCACATAATTCTATATAATAGATATGCATCTTAAACACAGATTAAAACAAGCTATTGTGTAATTTAATTCAAGATTAATCAAGAACACCAAATAGGACATCAAAACAGTTTTAAATCAATTTAAGCATGCATACATAATCAATTAAAGTCTGATTAGTTCCTGGAATTAACTTAGGCTTGTATAGAAACACAAATCTAAGGGAAAAAGTAAGAGCAAAACTTGTCTTCAAGGATTTCGGATTGAAACCCTCAAACTCCTTCTCAAAATTTTCGGTGACCTTGGTTGCTGTCATAGACCTCTACTACTTGAGCCTTAGCCACGAACAGACTCTTCTTTTTCCTCCTCCTTGGTTTAGCCCTTCTCGGCCGAACCTTCTCTTTACCTCTCTCGGTTCTCTCCTTTTCCCCTCTCTGTTCTCTCTCTATCTCTCTATGCAATATATTTCACGTAATATATCTAGCCTCCTATAGACCTAATACTTACATATATATAGGCTACTTACAAAACCCTGTAATACCCCTAATTTTAAAAGGATAGTCTTGGTATTTTGATTAATGGCTTCATTATATTTTTATTTGAATTATTTCCTTCTTTATTTAATTGTTTATTTTTTTAATTGCATTATTTTTTAATTTTTTAATTATTTAATTGGATTATTTATTTTCATTATTATATGCTTATATGGCATTTTTTTTTTAATGAGTGTTTGTTGTTGATTAAATATTTTATATTCGTGTCATTAGTTTTTAAATATTAATTTTAGGTTTAGGGTTTTATATTTTTTATGAAATTTCGTGGGTTAGGTTAGCCGACTTATAATTAGGTTGGAATTAGAATTAGGTTTTATAGAAGCTTATAAATATATAAGTTATGTGTTTGCAAAGGGTTTGAGAACCCTATTCATGAACAGTGGAGGCAGAGAGAGAGAACAGAGAGGTTTGAGAAAGAACTGAGAGGGAGAATTAGGGTTTTCGGTAGTAGATTGAAGGTCGGAACAAGGAGGAAGGTGATTGCTTGTGGTTTGAATAGGAGCAATAGAGGTGGTTAATGGCAGCTAAGAAATTGTCGGAAAACTCAGAGATGGTGGTTCTCGATTTCAAACTGAAACCTAAGGCAAGTTCCTATTCTAACTCATTCTCTTAGACCTGTGTTCTGTGCATGCTATATAGTCTCCAGGAATTAAATCAGACATTAAAATGGATGTTTTATGCATGTTAATTTAGACTATAAACTATTTTATGTTTTGCTTAACTGAAATTGTTTTATTGCATAAACTGTTACCAATTATGTTTTAAATTCTTGTTAGCAATTCGTATTGCAATTTGACGAGTTTCTGGAACCTTTGGGACTTAGATTGAACCCTAAAAATCTTAATAAAATCAATACAAAGGGCTCTAAACATCACCGGAGGTGAAGAAGATGAACAGAACGAAGGATACGGCTCTCAGGGAGAGAGAGCCGGCTCTCAGAGGGAGGGAGCCGGTTCCCTCAAGGACAAAGTCGGCTCGCACATGGAGAGAGCCAGCTCCCAGCCTCACAAAGTTGGCTCCCACTTGTGGGGAGCCGGCTCCTATGAGGAAAGAGCAGGCTCTCGAAGGTTGAGAGCCCGCTTTTGCGCTGGAACGTGCAGAAGTTGGTTTTTAAGGTTTTGTTTGGCCATTTAGTGTTTTCCTAAGTTATTTAAGTTGCTTTAAAGGATTTAAATAACTATTAGGGACATATAAAAATTCTAGAAAGCATGATTACATTAATATGCCGAGGAATGGAACAATATGAAGTTAAATAGAAAACTACATGTTGAGTATTGAATGGTTAATATAATTGATTACTGATAGTTAGCAAATCTTCTATGCATGATTTAATAGTATTAATCATGTTTCAGTAGTGTCATAAGCATAGTAAATTATCTAAAAATAATTATGCTTAGATTAGATTAATTAAAGTTTTAATTTAATATATATTGCATCAATAATTGGACTGTTTGGTGGATTATATGCACCGGTATGGGACGGTGGCATATTAGGGATGGATTAGTTCAAAATACTAAGTCCTACCTATTCTGAAATAAGAAATGGATTAACTATAGAAGTTAAGTCCCACTTAAATTGATGATTAAATTTATCATTTACTGCATTAATTATTTGATTTGTTAATTCTATGCACCGGTACGGGACGGTGGCATACTAGGGACGAATTAGTTCAAAATATAAAGTCCTACCTATTCTGAAATAAGAAATAGATTAACTATAAAAGTTAAGTCTTACTTAAATATATGTCTGGTCAATAAAGAGTTAAATGACATACCTTGTTTTAGATTAATTATATATATATGATTATGGTGCCATGTTATGAGCTTGAGTCTCAGGATCATGGTTAGGGTGCGTATATCGCCTAGGATGGATAACTGGATATAGTTGTTATTCCCTGGTAGGTCTAGGTACACATGCCTACGTTATGTGCGATTTGCATGATATCTCTACTCAGGCTGAGACAGACATATGGGCTAGTGAGCATCTTATAGTGTGTACTTATACATATATGGACTACTTTTGTTAGTACTAAGATATCTAGGATGTATCTGTGTATCGGGTCTCTACATAGATTGTAGTAGAGTAGAACTTGCTAGTGGGCCTCACCCATTCTTATTTTTTTAGGTATTCGTCAATTCCAGGCTTAGAGCTTGATCATGCTAAGTAGAGACAGTCACTCACTTCTCCGACTATGTAGGATTTCTTTTCATGTTTTAGTTTTGGATTTGATTTCCAGACTTTACTTTATTTTAGGATTTTATTAGGGGTCCACTAGATGGATTCCCAAGTTGTACGTATTGAAGGTTTTGGAAAGTTTAGATTATATTATAATTTTTGAGGATTTAATAATTAGAATTCCTTTTAGCCTTTAATTTATTTCTTAATTCTTTTTGTATTCCTTCTTGTTTACATATTAATTGACTGGTATCCCTCGGATCTATGCTTGAACTTACTCACCCATGGCTCTAGAATCGAAGGGTATTAGAGTTGGTATTAGAGCACTCCAGGTTCAGTGTCTCTAGGGTATTTTGTATTAAGACTTCCGCATAGCGTATTCTCTTGTTTAAAGCTCAAGTTTAGGATTCGTTGTATTCCTTTACGGTTTCCTTATAACGTACTGATGTCAAGTTTATTCAGTAATTTCAGAATGTTTGGCACTAAGAAAAGGATGTGGTTTGCAATGAATATAAAGAAGGACCCAAGGAAGAAAAAGATTATTCCGATGATTCCTCTGCGAAGGTAGACCAAGAAGGCAGAATTGGAAACCAAGGAATTGGTTCCAATAGATGTTGTTTCAGAGTATAAGTCAAGGAAGGTTTCTGATGTGTGAGACTGGCCACCATACTATGGACCCAACATAACTTCGGTGGTGCTCGAAGCTGAGCCAAGTGGAGAGGAGGACCCCGAAGAAGATCCGGATGGAAGAGATACTGGAGCATCCAAGATGGACGACACCGGAGTTCAAGAATGAATGATCTTTTAAGAGTAATATGATTTTCATTACTAGTAGGAGTGGAAGTATTATTTAGAGAATAGTACTGTTTAAATTTCACACACTAGTATTATGTTAAGGAATATATGACAATTATTCTTTTGGAAGTTTATGGTTTAAAGAAATTCTTAATAAAGTGAACTGGTGGTTTTGGTATCTCAATTTTGTTTCATGAGAGCATTTTTGTGATATTTTCATAAATGGTTTTATTAAACTATTTTGGAATGTGTATGTTGCGATAATGAAGAAAAAACACAGTGGAGTGATTTATATTTGGATAAGCAAACAATTTTTTGCTTAAAGGTACGTTGTGTGGGACGGGGAGATTGCCAATGAGTTTATAGAAGAAACTTGTGGGACTCAATTCTATATGTTGGATTGTAGAGAAGATAGTTTAGCGTCTTTAAGGTAGATGCTACACTTGTGGAGAGTATGGTCATACTTCCAAGTAGTGTTCTAAAGTAGGATAAGGACAGGGACAACCTGTGCAGTAGGGATAGAGGGCACCAGTACCTTTACTCGTTCCACAGATTCCACAGATTAATGAACTAACATATCCAGCTTTACCAGCACCGCCACAGCCTCAGCGATGGGCACCGCAGTAGTTGCATTATGGTAGGGTGTTTAAACCCATGCCACAGGCTGATCAAGCACCTCAGGCTGTTGAGGGTATTTTTTGTATTTATAGTTCACATGGTCGTGTTTTATTTGATATGGGTGCTACACACTCATTTGTATCTAAATATTTTATTGCATTTTCTGGTATGACGACGCGAGTATGTGATAGACCTCATGGTATTTCTACACCCTTAGGCAATACTGCCATTTTACATAAAAGTGATGAGCATGTGACACTAGATATTGGTAGACTTATATTTCTAGCCAATCTATTGGTCCTGGACATGCACACTTATGATGTGATACTTGGGATGGATTGGTTATCTCACTACCATGCCCAAGTTAATTGTTATGATAGGTCTGTTGTTTTCACCATACCTGGTCAGGATATGTACGTCGTCGCTATACCATATTCTAACGGGGTCACTAGCACTTATTTGTTCCATGTAGAAGAGGAAACGAAGGAGGAGATTACTGTGCCATCGGATAGCATACCAATTGTACAGGAATTTCTGGATATTTTTCAAGAGATTCCAAGATTACCACCTAGTCGAGATAGACTTTGTGATTGACTTAGCTCTAGGCACTACGCCTATTGTTAGGGCACCATACAGGATGACACCAGTGGAGATGCGAGAGCTGAGGGATCAAATTCAGCAATTACTCAGCTAAGGTTTTATACGGAGGAGTACTTCACCATGGGGAGCACCGATTTTATTTGTGAAGAAGAAGGATGGTTTACTTTGTTTGTGTATAGATTACAGGAAGTTCAACAAGGTTACTATTCGAAACAAGTATCCTTTGCCAAGAATTGATGATCTTTTTGATCAGTTGAAGGGAGCTATGTATTTCTCTAAGATTGATCTACGTTCTGGATATCATCAACTTCGGGTTAAGGAGCAAGATGCTCCTGGGATAGTGTTTCTCACTAGATATGGATCTTATTAGTTTCATGTCATGCCTTTGGATTGACTAAGGCACCAACAGCCTTCATAGATATGATGAATAGAGTATTTAGTGCTTACTTAGATCAATTTTTTATCCTCTTCATTGATGATATTTTGATTTATTCTAAGTCGAAGGACGATCATGCTAGATATCTTTGCATAGTGTTACAGATGTTTTGTGAACACCAGTTATATGCTAAGTTCAAGAAGTATGAATTTTGGCAGCCAGAAATGAAGTTTTTGGGTTACGTAGTGTCAGAAAGGGAAATAGCGGTAGATCCAGCCATGGTTTTAGTGGTGGTAGAGTGGGGACAGCCTACTTCACCTATTGAGATCTGGAGTTTTCTCGGTTTGGTAGGATATTATTGTAGGTTCATTCAGGGGTTCTCGAAGATAGCGGGACCACTCACTCGCCTAACTAAGAAGGGGGTATAATTTATGTGGGATGAACACTGCCAGAAAGTTTTGATGAGCTAAAGAGTAAGTTGACTTCTGTACCGGTTCTGTCTTTTTTACAAAGCGGGATAGAGTATCTTGTCTACATAGATACTTATTTGTAAGGTCTTGGGAGTGTTTTGATGGAAGAGGAATGACCCATTTCATATGGATATTGTAAACTTAAGCCTCATGAGCTTAATTTTCCAACACATGATTTGGAGTTGGCAGCTGTGGTCTTTGCCTTACGCATTTGGAGGCATTATCTGTTGGGAGAGTCCTTCAGATTATTTAGTGATCACAAGAGTCTACAGTATTTGTTCACTCAGCGGGAGCTGAATATGAGACAGCGCTGATGGTTAGAGTTTGTGAAGGACTATCACTTCTCTATGCAGTATTATCCAGGGAAAATGAATGTGGTGGCAGATGCACTCAATTGTCGACCCTATGCGAGTCTTTTTGCTTTATTCACCACTGAGTGGAATGCTTTGAAGACAGTTGATGAGTTGTCTGATGCTTTTATGGCTTGTATGGTAGTTATACTTTCTATCATTCACAAGGTCTTGAAGGTACAACTCACGGATCAGTAGTGCATTGATAAAGTTACAGAGATAGCTTCTAAGGAGGTTCCATTTTACTATATTGGGACTGATAGAGGTTTGAGGTATAAAGGGCATTTGGTAGTACCTTCTGTTGATGATTTAAGGAAGGATATGATGATTCAGACTCATTATTCTGAGTTTTCTGTTCATCCAGGAGGAGATAAGATGTATCAGGATATGAAGCGGCAGTTTTGGTGGGCAGGTATGAAAAAGGACATTGTTATTTTGTCTTTCGGTGTAGTACTTTTCATATGGTTAAGATTGATCATTAGAGGCCGCCAAGAGCTCTACAGCCACTACCTATACTGGAGTGGAAGTGGGAGAGCATTTCTATGGATTTTGTAAAGGGATTGCCTAATTCATACAAGAATCATAATTTCATTTGGGTCATTGTTGATAGGTTGACTAAATCAGCTCATTTCTTACCTATTCGCATTAACTTCACTTTGGAGCAGTTGGCGAGACTTTATATTACAGAGATTGTGAAGCTACATGGCATTCTGTTATCTATTATATCGGATAGGGATTCCAGCTTTGTGTTAGGATTTTGGAAGAGTTTTCAGCAGGCTTTGGGTACAGAGTTACATGATAGCACTACTTATCATCCTCAGACTGATGGACAGACTGAGTGGGTTAATTAGATCATAGAGGATATGCTCTGTTCTTGTGTTCTTGACGCCACTGGGAGGATTATTTGCCACTTGTAGAGTTTGCATATAACAATAGTTTCAAGAAGACTATTGGTATGGCACCGTTTGAGGCATTGTACAGTCGACCATGTCGATCTCCTGTTTGTTAGATGGAGGTTGGCAAGAGCAGATTTGTGGGTCTTGAGTTCATTAAGGATACTTTTGAGAAGATTGCTCTTATTCGGGATCGCATGCGTACTGTTCAGAGTAAGCAGAAGAGTTATGCCAATCATTGTACTCGTGCATTGGAATTTCAGGTTGAGGATCAAGTTCTCCTCAAAGTGTCTTCTATGGAGGAAGTAATGTGTTTTAGGAAGAAAGGGAAGTTGTCACCGCAGTTTGTCGGTCCATTCATGATTACGGATCGAGTTGGAGCTATGGCATATCGGTTAGCACTTTCGAATCATTTGGATCGTGTACAAATTGCGGGAATTTCTGCAAGATGAGGGTCGGTATTAGCATATCGATGTTGGGGAGATTGAGTTACAGGCAGATGCAACCTATTTAGAGCTACCGCATCGTATTGTCGACCGTCGGGATCAGATTCTTCATAATAAGATTATTCCTTTAGTGCATGTCCAGCGGAGTCACCATAATGAGGCCGAGTCTACTTGGGAATGGGAGGATGTCATTCGCTCGTAGTTTCCTGAAATATTGGAAGAAGCTAACAGCGAATTCCGAGGACAGAATTCTTTTATTAAGGGGGAAGAATGTAATACGCCTAATTTTAAAAGGATAGTCTCGGTATTTTCATTAATGGTTTTATTGTATTTTTATTTGATTATTTGAATTATTTGCTTCTTTGGTTAATTGCTTATTTATTTAATTGTATTATTTGTTAATTATTTAATTGGATTATTTGTTTTCATTATTATATGCTTATGTGTCCTTTTTTTTTTTTTTAATAAGTGTTTGTTGTTGATTAAATATTTTATATTCATTTCATTAGTTTTTATATATTAATTTTAGGTTTAGGGTTTTATATTTTTTATGAAATTTCATGGGTTAGGTTAGTCGACTTATAATTAGGTTGGAATTAGAATTAGGTTTTATAGAAGCCTATAAATATATAAGTTATGTATCTGCAAAGGGTTTGAGAACCCTATTCATGAATAGTGAAGGCAGACAAAGAGAACAGAGAGGTTTGAGAGAGAACTGAGAGGGAAAATTAGGGTTTTTGGCCGTAGATTAAAGGTCAGAATAAGGAGGAAGGTGATTGCTTGTGGTTTGAACCAGGAGCAAAAGAGGTGGTTAATGGCAGCTAAGAAATTGTCGGAAAACTCAGAGACGGTGGTTTACGGTTTCAAACTAAAACCTAAGGTAAGTTCATATTCTAACTCCTTCCCTTAGACCTGTGTTCTATACATGCTGTATAGTCTCCAAGAATTAAATCAGACTTTAAAATGGATGTTTTATGCATATTAATTCAGACTGTAAACTATTTTATGTTTTGCTTAACTGAAATTGTTTTATTGCATAAACTATTACCGATTATGTTTTAAATTCTTGTTAGCAATTCTTATGGGAATTTAATGAGTTTATGGAACCTTTGGGAGTTAGATTGAATCCTAAAAATCTTAATAAAATCAATACAGAGGGCTCTGAAGATCGCCGGTAGTGAAAAAGATGAACATGATAAAGGATACGACTCTCAGGGAGAGAGAGCCGGCTCTCTAAGGGAGGGAGCCAGCTCCCTCATGGATAGAGCCGGCTCCCACATAGAGGGAGCTGGCTCCTAGCCTTATAGAGTCAGCTCCCACTTATGTGGAGCCGGCTCCCATGAGGAAAGAGCTGGCTCTCGAAGGTTGAGAGCCTGCTCTTGCGCTGGAACATACAGAAGTTGGTTTTTAAAGTTCTGTTTGGCCATTTGGTGTTTTCCTAAGTTGTTTAAGTTGATTTAAAGGATTTAAGTAACTGCTAGGGACATATAAAACTTCTGGAAAGCATGATTACATTAATATGCTGAGGAATGGAACAACATGAAGTTAAATTGAAAACCTGCATATTGAGTATTGAATGGTTAATATAATTGCTTACTGGTATTTAACAAATCTTCTATGCATGATTTAAAGTATTAATCATGTTTCAGCAGCGTTATAGTGTAGTTGATTATCTGAAAATAATTATGCTTAGATTGGATTAATTGATATTTTAATTTAATATATATTGCATCAATTATTAAATTGTTTGGTGGATTATATGCACCGGTATGGGATGGTGGCATATTAGGGATGGATTAGTTCAAAATACTAAGTTTTAGTTATTCTGAAATAAGAAATGGATTAACTACAGAAGTTAAGTCCTACTTGAATTGATGATTAAATTTATCATTTACTGTATCAGTTATTTGATTTGTGAATTGTATGCACCGGTATGGGATGGTGGCATTCTAGGGACGGATTAGTTCAAAATATTAAGTCCTACCTATTCTGAAATAAGAAATGAATTAACTATAAAAGTTAAGTCCTACTTAGATATATGTCAGGTCAATAAAAATTTGAATGACATACGTTGTTTTAGATGGATTATATATATATGATTAGGGTGCCGTGATATGAGTTTGAGTCTCAGGATCATGGTTAGGGTGCGTATATCGCCTAGGATGGATAACTGGATATAGTTGCTGTTCCCTGGTAGGTCTAGGTACACATGCCCACGTTATGTGCGATTTGCATGTTATCTCTACTTAGGCTGAAACAGACCTATGGGCTAGTGAGCATCCTATAGTGTGTACTTATACACATATGGACTACTTTTATGATGACCATGTGGGCGGGTGTGCTGTGGGCGGGTGCAAGACATTGACAGGCTACCACACTAGCGAGCTATGGGTGCACAATCCTACATCGCTTGGGAAAGGGAAAGGTGAAGTGCTTATATGTATGTGTGTCACTCTAATTGGTATGAGACCTTTTGGGGTAAAGCCCAAGAGCAAAACCGTGCAGGCTCAGGCCCAAAGCGGATAATATCATACCATGTGGTGGAGTAGGTCGTTACAAATGATATCAGAGCCTGACCCAGCCGAAAGTGTGCCAATGGGGACGTCGGGCCTCCAAGGAGAGTGGATTGTGATGACCTTGTGGGCAGGTTTGCCATGGGCGGGTGCGAGAGACACTATCAGGCTACCACACTGGCGAGCTATGGGTGCACATGTCCCACATCGTTTGGGAGAGGGGAAGGTGAAGTGCATATATGTAAGTGTGTCATCTCTAATTGGTATGAGACCTTTTAGGATAAAGCCCAAGAGCAAAACCGTGAGGGCTCAGGCCCAAAGTGGACAATATCATACCTGTGGTGGAGTGGGTCGTTATAAATGGTATCAAAGCCTGACCCAGCCAGAAGTGTGCCGACTGGGACGTTAGGCCTCCAAGAGGGGTGGATTGTGATGACCCTGTAGGCGGGTGTGCTGTAGGTGGGTGCGAGAGAGACTGTCAGGCTACCATACTGGCAAGCTACAGGTGCACAAGTCCTACATCGCCTAGGAGAGAGAAAGGTGAAGTGCTTATATATAAGTGTGTCATCTCCAATTGATATGAGGCCTTTTCGGATGATGCCCAAGAGCAACACCGTGCGGGCTCAGGCCCAAAGCGGATAATATCATACCATGTGGTGGAGTGGGTCATTACAAATGGTATCAGAGCTTAACCCAGCAGGAAGTGTGCCAACGGGGACGTCGGCCCTCCAAGGGGGGTGGATTGTGATGACTCTGTGGGCGTGTGTGCCGTGGGCGGGTGCGAGAGACATTGTCAGGCTACCACACTAGCGAGCTATGGGTGCACAGTACCACATCGTCTGGGTAAATGGAAAGTCAAGTGCTTATATGTAAGTGTGTCATCTTCAATTGGTAGAGGCCTTTTGGGATGAAGCTCAAGAGCAAAACCGTGCAGGCTCAGAACCTAAGTGGATAATATCATACCATGTGGTAGAGTGGGTCATTACCAATGGTATAAGAGCTTGACCCAGCCGGAAGTGTGCCGACGGGGACGTCGGACCTCCAAGGGTGGTGTATTGTGATAACCTTGTGGGCGGGTGCTAGAGACACTGTCAGGCTACCACACTGGTGAGCTACTGGTGCACAATCCCACATCTCTTGGGAGAGGGAAAGGTGAAGTGCTTATATGTAATTATGTCATCTCTAATTGGTATAAAGCCTTTTGGGGTGAAACCCTAGAGCAAAATCGTGCAGGCTTAGGTCCAAAGTGGACAATATCATACCATATGGTGGAGTAGGTCATTACAAATGGTATCAGAGCTTGACCCAGCTGGTAGTGTGCCGATGAGGACGTCAGGCCTCTAAGGGGGGCGACTTGTGATGACCTTGTGGGCGGGTGTGCCGTGGACGAGTGCAAGAGACACTAGCAGGCTACTACACTGGCGAGCTATGGGAGCACAATCCCACATCCCCTGGGAAAGGAAAAGGTGAAGTGCTTATATGTAGGTGTGTCACTCCAATTGGTATGAGGCCTTTTGGGGTAAGGCAGAAGAGCAAAACCGTGTGGGCTTAGGCCCAAAGCAGACAATATCATACTATATGGTGGAGTGGGTTATTACAAATGGTATCAAAGCCTGACCTAGTCGGAAGTCTGCCGACGAGGATGTCAGGCCTCTAAGGGGGGTGGATTGTGATGGCTATATGGGTGGGTGTGCCGTGGGCGGGTGCAAGACACTTACAGGCTACTATACCAGCGAGCTACGGGTGCACAATCCCATATCGCTTGGGAAAGGGAAAGGTGAAGTACTTATATGTAGGTGTGTCACTCTAATTGGTATGAGGCCTTTTGGGGTAATGCCGAAGAGCAAAACCGTGCGGCTCAGGTCTAAAGTGGACAATATCATACCATGTAGTGGAGTGGGTCGTTACAAATGGTATCTGAGCTTGACCCAGCTAGAAGTGTGCCGACGGGGACGTCGGGCCTCCAAGGGGGGTGGATTGTGATGACCTTGTGGGCGGGTGTGCCGTGGGCGAGTGCAAGAGATACTGTCGGGCTACCACACTGGCTAGCTATGGGTGCACAAGTCCCACATCGTCTGGAAGAGGGAAAAGTGAAGTGCTTATATGTAAGTATGTCATCTCCAATTAGTATGAGGCCTTTTGGGATAAGGCCCAAGGGCAAAACCGTGAGGGCTCAGTCCCAAAGTGGACAATATCATACCATATAGTGGAGTGGGTCGTTACAAATGGTATCAGAGCCTGACCCAGCCGGAAGTGTGCCGACTGGGACGTTGGGCCTCCAAGGGGGGTGGATTGTGATGACCCTGTGGGCGGGTGTGCCGTGGGCGGGTGCAAGAGACACTGTTAGGCTACCACACTAGCGAGCTATGAGTGCATAAGTCCTATATTGCCTAGGAAAGGGAAATGTGAAGTGCTTATATGTAAGTGTGTCATCTCCAATTGATATAAGGCCTTTTGGGATGAAGCCCAAGAGGAAAACTGTGCGGGCTTAGGCCTAAAGCAGACAATATCATGCTATATGGTGGAGTGGATCGTTACAAATGGTATCAGAGCTTGCCCTAGCCAGAAGCGTGTAAACGGGGACTTCGGGCCTCCAAGGGGGGTGGATTGTGATGACCCTGTGGGCGGGTCCGAGAGACACTATCAGGCTACCACACTAGCAAGTTACGGGTGCATAGTCCCACATCGTTTGGGTAAAGGGAAGATGAAGTGCTTATATGTAAGTGTGTCATCTCCAATTGGTATGAGGCCTTTTGGGATGAAGCTCAATTGCAAAACCGTGCGGGCTCAGGCCCAAAGCGAACAATATCATACCATGTGGTAGAGTAGGTGGTTACAAATTTTGTTATTGCTGAGATATCTAGGATGTATCTGCGTATTGGGTCTCTGCATGGATTGTAGTAGAGTAGAACTTACTAGTGGGCCTGACCCACTCTTATTTTTTTTTAGGTCTTCGTTAGTTCCAGGCTTAGAGCTTGATCATGCTAAGCAGAGACTGTTATTCACTCCTCCGACTACGTAGGATTTCCTTTCATGTTTTAGTTTTGGATTTGATTTTCGGACTTTACTTTATTTTGGGATTTTATTAGGGGTCCATTAGATGGATTCCCGAGTTGTATGTATTGAAGGTTTTGGAAAGTTTGGATTATATTATAACTTTTGAGGATTTAATAATTAGAATTCTTTTCATCCTTTAATTTATTTCTTAATTCTTTTAGTATTTCTGCTTGTTTACATATTAATTGTCTGGTATCCCTCAGATCTGTGACGGCCCAAGTTTTTCAACCCGGTGCGTCAGTGATGAACCGAAAGATGACCCGATAACGGATCCGAAGTGCGGAAGCAAAAGATAAAACAACGGTCTCTAGAGATACAACATGGCTCTAAGACACCATTATGACCCTCAACGAGGTCACGGAACCCAAAGGAATCAAATGCTGAAGCAATGTTTCAAAAATGAACAAGAATGAACCTAGGGGCAAAATCATCATTTCTAGCTTAAAAGTGGGTTCCACCGAGCATACCATTGGAAAGACAACAAAAAATTAATGAATTTAGACTCAAGAATCACTTGATTCGGAGTCCGGATGAAGAAGATATGGCTAACGGAAGAAGAAGGGGCAAAACGGTCAAAAAGTGCCAACCCAAGAACATCTAACCGGTTAGGAGACCTTCCTAACCGGTTAAGAGGCCAAAATTCACGACCAAAACACTGCCCATGCACATGTAACCGGTTATGAAACCCCTCGTAACCGTTTATATGTGAAGAGGGCAGTAAAGTGCATCCCAAAAACCTGGCAGCAGGGGTTTTTCCGAGAAAAATGAAAATTTGAAGGCCTAGATGACATTTTCTGGAAAAACACAAAGAAGAAACCCCCCTCAAAATTGAGTTTTTTACGTGACTTACATAAAAATCAAAAAATACTCACTGTGAAATGCCCAAAATTCCCTCCTAAAAAAACTGGTCTAGAGGGTCCAAAAAGCTGCTAAATTTAAAAACTGAGAACTGAACTTCGGATGCGATTTCCGATGCCAAGATGGCATTTTCTGGAAAAACAAAAAAAAGAAACCCCCCCTAAAATCATATTTTCTATTCAACCATGTAAAGAAAGGAATTTATTTCCCAAAGAAAATTCCTAAAATACCCTTAGGTCAGAAAATGCAACAAAAGTGTGAAATGAGTCCGTAGGAGGCTCATTTCACCAAAGAAGAAGCTTTGCTCGGAAACGACCATGCACGCAAACGTAACTTACCTAGTAAGATGTGCTACAATGGTCCATGGCCCAAAAATATGGCCAATGCAAAATATGACCCCCCAACGGCCAAAATGCCAAAAATAGAGTTTGGAACGAAAGCCTGGAATTCAAAACTATGAAATGGTTTCAAAATGCCGCTTGGCCCTTGGCCACATTTCATACATGGTGAATGAATACTAATGAAAGAATCAAAATGGAAGTCCCACACCCAATGTAAACATAGTGAATCAAAAACTCAATATTTTACAATATTTTCATAATATTCCATGAAGTCAACATTTACATAGGATACAATTTACATGTCCGTGGCCTCCGGCCTCATCTCATACATGCCAAATACATCGTAAAGAGTGTACTCATGTACACATTACATATAAGGAATCAAATGTACACATGTTGACATATAAGACAATAATTGGCATTCCAAGCCAACCTTCACAAAAAATGGAAGTCTCCAAGTCCACAAACCATCCAAGCATAATGAAGACCTCAACTTTGATTCTTGTACCTGAAATATGCCCCAGTATCGTAAGGGTGAATAACATAAAGCTACTCGTAGGAAATGAGCATGCATCGACCTACGTTTTACAAGTTTGCATGATTTAGTTCATTCCACCTAACGTCTATGTCAAGGGTGAGAGTCAAGGAGCATCCTATCTATCTAAGATCATTTCTAGCATCAATCACCTCATTCATGCAATTTTAGCAACATAGGTTCATGCTTACACAAAGCAACAACATAGGAGCATGCTTACATAAGCAACAACATATAGATTCTCAAGGTTATCAACTTGAAGTCTAAAATGTAACATCAACTAAGTATAACAATTTAGTATAATTAGAATATCTAATACCACACATCAAGACATAGAATCTCTAAGTTATCAACTAGAAATCTAAAAGTGTGAAATCAACTAAATATAGCAATTTAGTATGGATGTACTTAACAACATCAAAATCGCCAATAGCCAAAACCACAAGTTAATAAGGTAAACATGATTGTCAACTTGGAATTGAATGCGAAAACAAATAGTGGGAGACTTGGACATCACAGCTCGAATTTCTGCTGAGACAAGGCAAATTTGGAGCTACTAACCCCTAGGCAGCCTACCCAACGCGCGAACTTTCTAGGGCTAAATTTGGAGCTACTAACCCCCAGGCAGCCTACCCAACGCACGAACTTTTGACTTAGAGGACTCTTGTCCCCGTACTAGAGCCAAACCCTAGCCATCACAGGTTAACAATGTCCTAAGCAACTCCAAAATAAATAAGTTAACAACTTATACACATTACTACTACATAGTAACAAGTTAGCAATATAACTCTCAATTGTGCATAATAAGCATTTCATATTCATAATGCTACGAAATCACAAGCCAACAATATATTCATATAGAAACATACTCTCATGAATATAAATTTAACAATAATGCTCTTCAATGCATATAACATAATCAAGTGAATACATCACAAGTCTAAATCCATGTTCTTAAAATAGAAACAACTTCTAAAACATGATTAGATCCATGGATACACAAGATAGAATTTAATTACATCAAAATAATTAAACTTTCTAGATTTCAAATCATTTCCAATTGGCCCCAGTTTAATATATGTTAATAGACATGTCATGGTCATTACATATATTCACACACAAGCTTAATTAGGCCCATGAAACCACCAAAATAGATTTTAATTAATTCCCTTAATTAAAGTCTCTAGATTTCCAAACTCAACCAAATACTCTCAAATTAAAGTATGTTAACAAACATGCCAAAACTTAATTTAGAAGCATAATACAACTCAATTCCATGCAAGGTATGGCCATGAACTTAAATCTTTCACAAAAGATAAATATTAATTAAAGAGAGCAATTCTTATTTAATTAATCCAAATTTAATATATGTAAACCAACATATTAAAACAAGATTTTCTACCATACCACAATTCAAAATCAAGTTTCTCATCATCATGAAAATTTAATCTTATACAAAGAATTAAATATTTCAAATTTCCTAGATTTGATACAAGGCATGCATATAGGTTGTATAAACATGAAAAATACACAATACAACACATATAAAATCCTAAAACATTTCCTACCTCCATTTGAGATGAAATCTCAAATCCCCACCAAAATAAATCGGCTCCGAATCCGACGAAACTTCTAGGTTTTGTCGGGGACAACACCCCGAACATGAATCCCAAGGAAGCCCTATCAAAAACACAATTTGACTTCAAACCTGAACACAAGAAATGGCCAAAACAAGATTCCAATCGGTTGGAATCGAAGGCCTCACCGAGGGGAACAACAAACACAAAAGCATCGCCACTTTTTAATGAAGGGAAGAAGTCCAAAAGAGGAGAGAGAAGATGGCAGCCATGGATGGAGCTTGGACCGGCCATGAGAGAGGAGAGAGAGAGAAGAATAGGATTTTTCTTTCTAAGACCTCCTATTTATAGAAAAACTCAAAAAGTGCCCCGAATGGGCCCCGCCAGGTCCGGAAAAGTGAAATTTGAGCAGATGCACCCAAACGGCAGAACTCCATAAACGAAAAAGATTCCAAATGAGAAAATATGAACAATAGAAGAAACGGCGTCAAAAACAGAGTTCTGAGCAGAGAGTTATGCCCAAAACAAGTTTGGCACAAAGTAGGGCCAAAAACCCTAAAATTGGAAAACATCATCCAGGAGGAAATTCTAAGAGTCCGCGACTCGACAAAATGTGAAAATGAATCCCATACGAGGATCCAGGCTCAAAACAAGGCATTGAACAATAACTTTCATTAATTGCACAATGGCCCACAAAAAAGTAAAAACTGCGAAACTGCCCTAGAATGAAAATATCTTCCAATAGATATTTTCTTAGATACCCCTGAAATAAAATACCTTCAAAAGATATTTATGAAAAACACCCCCAGAAGGGAAAAAGTTTCCAAAGAACTTTGCATTTATGCCCCTACGGGTACCAGGAGCAACCAGAGTACTTTCTCACGAAGGTAAAGATACGTATCTTATAGAAATCATTGGGAATGAAGATACGCGAAATCAGAAACCAACTCCGAATACAAGAAGTGTGGTTACGCAAACAGAGTGACAAACGAGGAAAAGACGAAATAAGGAAAAAGATAAAATAGGGAAAAGACAAAAAGTGAATAGTGTCGAAAAACGAAAAGTGCGGACCTGACTCGGTCCTTAAAGGAAGTTGTCAATCCACAGAAAAGAGTCTCGAAAATCACTCTAGAGCATTCGAGACGACACTAGTCGACAAGAAACCAAACTCAAAAGGGAAAAGACAACGGAAAAAAAAATTATCCGAAAAATCCGGGTCATTACAGAAGCATAATACAACTCAATTTCATGCAAGGTATGGCCATGAACTTTAATCTTTCACAAAAGATAAATATTAATTAAAAAGAGCAATTCTTATTTAATTAATTCAAATTTAATATATATTAACCAACATATTAAAACAAGATTTTCTACCATACCACAATTCAAATTAAAGTTATATATTATCATGAATTTTAAATCTTATACAAAGAATTAAAAATTACTAACTTTCTAGACTTGATACAAGGCACATATATAAGTTGTATAATCATACTAAACATTCAATACAACACACACAAAAGCCTAAAACATTCCCTACCTCCCCACCAAAATAAATCGGCTCCGAATCCGATGAAACTCCTAGGTTTTGTCAGGGACAACACCACGAACATGAATCCCAAGGAAGCCCCATCAAAAACACAACTTGACTTCAAACCTGAACTCAAGAAATGGCCAAAACAAGATTCCAATCGGTTGGAATCGAAGGCCTCGCCGAGGGGAACATTAAACACTAAGGCACTAAGGTATTTCATTGAAGGGAAGAAGCTCAAAAAAGAGAGAGAAGATGGCAGCCATGGCTGCCTCTAGATCCGGCCAAGAAAGAGAACAAAAATCTGATTTTTCACTTAAGGACCCCCTATTTATAGAAAAACTCAAAAAGTGTCCCGAACGGGCCCCGCCGGGTCCGAAAAAGTGAAATCTTAGTAGACGCGCTCAAATAGAAAAACTCTATGAACAAAAAAGATTCTAAATGAGAAAATATGGACAACGGAAGAAATGGCATCAAATACTGAATCCCGAGCAAAGAGTTATGCCCAAAACAAGTTTGGCGCAAACTAGGGCCAAAAATCCTGAAATTGGACAACATCGTCCAGGAGGAAATTCTAAGAGTCCAGGACTCGACGAAATGTGAAAATGAATCCCATATGAGGATCCAGGCTGAAAACAAGGCATTGAGCAATAACTTTCATTAATTGCACAATGACCCCTCCAAAAAGTGAAAACTATGAAACTACCCCAGAATGAAAATATCTTCCAAAAGATATTTTTTTAGATACCCCTAAAATAAAATATCTTCAAGAAAATGAAATGTTTCCAAAGAACTATGAAACATCCCAAGAAAATGAAATGTTTCCAAAGAACTTTGCATTTATGCCCCTATGGGCACCGGGAGCAACCAGAGTACTTTCTCACGAAAGTAAGGATACGTATCTCATAGAAACCACTGAGAATGAAGATACGTGAAGTCAGAAACCAACTCTGAACACAAGAAGTGTGGTTATGCAAACAGAGTGACAAACGAGGAAAAGACGAAATAGGAAAAAAGACAAAATAGGGAAAAGACAAAAAGTGAATAGTGTCGTAAAACGAAAAAATGCGAAAATGACTCGATTCTCAAAGGAAGTTGTCAATCCAAAGAAAAAAGTCTCGGAAATCACTCCAGAGCACTCGAGACGATACTAATTAACAAGAAACCAAACTTAGAAGGGAAAAAACAACAGAAAAAATTTGTCCGAAAAATCCAACTCTTTACAACCTTCCCACCTTAAAAGGATTTCATCCCCGAAATCCAGCCCAACGAAATAGAAAGCGAAACCAGGATAACTACAGAGTACATCTCTGAGTATCCCTCACAACGTGCTACACCAGCGACCCCAAAGCTAAAAGGAACACATAAACCATTGTCAATTGCACCCGCGTGCTCATGACAAGATTACCCCTTAAGGAAAAAGTGACCACATGGCCACACGACAAGTCTGAACTCACACAGAGAACCCAAGGTCAGACAAAAAAATAGAAAATAACAACTGTAAGCATCCCTCCTGACAAACCATCATAAGGAACCAAAAATAACCACCAAATGAACTCTAAGATAACCACATATCAAATCAGGGTACAGAACAAACACAACGTGGCAGTACGAATAGTGACCAAAACCCGCCCACGACGTTCTCAAATGTATGGTAGCAATGACAGTACTTAGTGCCCGCCCATACTTACTCGTCAGTAAGGTAGCATTGACGGCAACTAGTACTCACCCATAACACATAACTTGGTACGGTATCATGACAGTATAAGGCACTAATTCATAACTTGCCCCCCACTAGGTCTAATCAAGAAACCTCTCGATACAAATGACATCAATGTCAAAAATGATCATTGCCAAAAGCGCTACGGAGACCAACATTTTATGAGAGTTGAGATATGGTCCAAAGATGTCTGGCCAGACCATCCTGGCCAATCCCAAAACTCCGACAACAATGCTATAGGTACCGCTATGCTTAAGGCCTTAAATCCTCAATACAACAAAACCAACATCTCTAATGTCTCAAAATACCCCTATTAACAACATTAATCAGGAATCCAAAACCTGACAAGCAAATTAATGCCTACATAAATCAAAACGAACCTCACAATAAGACATTTCATCGAAAGTCTTTCACATCTCCCTGAAACAGATCAACTACAAGACTACACCGTAATTAAACATCAGATCCGCATTCCTATCATGGATGACTAAATCATCAAAATACAATTCCACCAAGTAGCACACACATCAAAATACCAACAACTAAGGTCACAAATGAGTCTCTCAAAACTGCACTTGGAAATACCAAGTTAAATCAAAATTCCTCAATCTTTGATCCACAACCAATCATTAGAACTACGATTCCTCAAAACTATGCCTAGTCATAACTAGGACGAGAAATTCCACAACAAGCCATGTCCAACAGCAATCCTCCAAAGCTTTTCCTAAAAGTTAACCACATCCAGGTTTCCAAAACGGAAACAAGTCTCCAAAAGACATTCTTAAATGAGCATCAAGCTCTCCTCATGAATCAAATAAATCCTCAATGATATGGATATGTGTCCCCACAAAATGATCTCACACCAATCAACTCACTCTGAGCACTACAGCCGTCAACAACCACGGTAGAAACTCCCCAAGGGAAGACAAGAAAGAAAGGGAACCACCAGTCCTAATCGCTTCCGAAGTTTAGCTCTCAGTTTTTAAATTTAGCAGCTTTTTGGACCCTCTGGACCATTTTCTGGGGAGGGCATTTTGGGCATTTCACAGTGAGTATTTTTCAAATTTTCTCAGTAGTTAGGTAGAAAACTAGATTTTGAGGGGTATTTCTTCTTTGTGTTTTTCCAGAAAATGTCATCTAGGCCTTCAAATTTCCATTTTTCCTGGAAAAATACCTGCTGCCAGGTTTTTGGGTTGCACTTTACTGCCCTCTTCACATGTAAACGGTTACGAGGGGTTTTGTAACCAGTTACATGTGCATGGGTAGTGTTTTGGTCATGAATTTTGGCCTCCTAACCGGTTAGGAAGGTCTCCTAACCGGTTAGATGTTCTTGGGTTGGACCTTTTTGACTGTTTTGCCCCTTATTCTTCCGTTAGCCATATCTTCTTCATCCGAACTCCGAATCAAGTGATTCTTGAGTCTAAATTCATTAACTTTTTGTTGTCTTTCCAATGGTGTGCTCAGTGGCACCTACTTTTAAGTTCGAAATGATGATTTTGCCCCTAGGTTCATTCTTGTTCGTTTTTGAAACGTTGCTTCCGCATTTGATTCCTTTGGGTTTCGTGACCTCGTTAAGGGTCATAATGGTGTCTTAGAGCCATGTTGTATCTCTAAAGACCATTGTTTTGTCTTTTGGTTCCGCACTTCGGATCCATTATCGGGTCATCTTTCGGTTCATCACTGACGCACCGGGTTGAAAAACTTGGGCCGTCACAAGATCTATGCTCAGACTTGATCACCCGTGGCTCTAGAATCGAGGGGTACCACAATCCTTAATCCTAGTTTAACCCTAAGTCTGCCAACTTAAGAATAAAAAAAAATAAAAAGGAAAATGAATTACATACACAAATTTATAATCTAATAACCATATATATATATATATGTATATATATATGTATATATATACCTAACTATCCATCCATTAATATTAAAATTATGAATAAATATTACTAATGCCACCCTTATATATATATATATACACCCATATATATATATATATATATATACAACTATCCATGGGTAATCATCCATACTCATCAGACCTCCTATCCAAGTAGTCCATGTGACCCAATTGGTTGGTTCATCACTACTATTTAAATCTATCCTTTAAAATTAAAATAAAATAAAATAAAACATAAAACAATTATATCATTTAATCTTAATAATTAATTACAATTAAATCGCACATCATTTAAGCCAGCAAAACACTCAATTAATTCACCACACAAGCACCCAATTAAATCAAATAAATTACATAAGCAATTAAGACAAATAAGTATATAATCATGTAGCTACATAAGCACATACCTACGTAAACACATAAAATACAATAAAATAAATAATTAAATCCCTTTTTACATCCTTTTGAAAACTAAGGGTATTTCATTTATCCATCAATTGCTCCAAAGGCCAAGTCTTCTTTTTTGGAGTGGATAATCTCACAAAGGTAAACATTGCATCATCACTCCAGTTTCATATAAGGGTGCTACCAATCACATACTTAGGGTTGCCACCGTCTTATATAACCATCAATGCAACAAATTGTCAAACATTAGTCTAGAGAATTATAACTAAAGTTAACATGTGGATAGCAAGATTTCTCTCATATGCAGGAAAGGCTATTTTGATTAAAACTGTGCTATACTCAATACAAACCTACTGGTCACAGACATTTGTTTTATCTTTGGGAGTGATTGAACAAATTAATCAAATCTTAAGATCCTTCTACTGGTCTGGTACTGAGCTTAGGAAAACATGAGCTAAGGTAGCTTGGAGTTCCATCTGTAGACCAAAAAACTGTGGAAGTCTTAATTTTCCATGCCTTGACCTCACCAACAGAGTGTTAAGTCTCAAGCATCTTTGGAGGTTATGCTATAAAAAAGACAGTCTATGGGTGTATTCAACTTACATGTATCTTATCAAGAACAAGTGTATTTGGACTGGCAAAGCTTTATCACTGAGTTTAGGATTTTGGAGGAGACTACTCAAATTGAGAGGGATGACAAGGGGCCTTATGAGGCACAGATTAGGGGCTGGAAATAACACAAGCATGTGGATAAACTACTAGTTACCTAATGGCCCCATCACACTTTAGCTTGGCCTTTCTAATGTGGAAATTCTTCAACTGAACTCTAGAGTCACAGTTGATAGTCTAATTTCCAACAATCAATGGGAAATTCCAAGCTCACTTCAACAAATTCCTTTTTTCCAAGCCAAGCCTTTATCTCACAGCTTTAAAATATCCCCCTCCCTTCATTTACCCCAGATAAAGTAGAATTACTTCCAAGCTCACCCAGTGATTACTCTCATAGGCTCACTATGGAGTATTTCACTCCTTCCTCGCTGGTTTTTGCTTGGGATCATCTTATATGGTTCAAGCACCACATCCCAAAGCATGGTTACATTGTTTAGCTTGCACTAAAAGAGAGACTTGCCACCCTTGATTCCAAGCCAATGATGAAGAAACACTACACCGATGCATGCTACGTTTGCCTTGCACAAGAGGAATGAGTGGACCATATCTTCTTTAAATGTCAATATAGCTCCCTTTCTTTTGGGGCACCTTTAGGGTTTTACTATGAATAGAATGCCTTAAAGTGAAAAGTCACTTTTTCATCATCTTCCTCCCTCTCTTGGTTGGCAGTCATGGCAGCCAAAGGGTTGCCACCCTTCTCTCTTCTTTTCCGGCCACTTCCCTTGTGTAAAACGCCATAGTGTCTTAGTGTTTTGTGTTCACCTTGATGACGCACACCTTTCCCCCTTATTAGAACCCATTTTTGACTATTTTGTGAGTTCGGGTTTGAAGTCAAGTTATGATTTTCATGGGGCTTCCTTGGGGTTAATGATCATCGTGTTGTCCCTGACAAAACCCCAAAGTATCGTCGGATTCGGAGCACTTTTCTTTTGGTGGGGATTTGAGTTTTCCATCTCAAATTGAGGTAAGGGGTGTTATAGTTTATGTTCTTAAAGTATTGCATGCTATTGATACTTATGCAACTTATTTACATGCTTTGGTATCAAATTTAGAAATTTTATTATTTATTTCTTGTATGAGATTTGATTTTCCCAGTTGATTATAGCTTAGTTTAAACATGTGGTATGGAATTATATTACCCCTTGATATGTTCATTGACATATATTAAATTGAGAGCATTTGAACAAGTATTGAAGATTTTATTTAACATTTTTCAAGAATAAAAATTTAATTCATATGGCCTTATCTAGCTTGAAATTAATATGTGATGTCATATTATATTAAGCCCTAGCATGTTCTTCAACATAAGTGAATTTGAGAGTAATCGGAAGTGTTTTAAAATCTAGTAATAATTAATTAATTTTATTCCAAGTGCACTATTCACTCCATTGGATTTTTGTCTTTATTTTATTAATGTGCATGCCATATACTTTCATATGTATTCAATCGGGAATATTTGATTAGGTTTTGAAACCTTTCATTTAATTATTTTATAGTATTAAAGTTTAATACTCATGGCCGTATCTTGCATGGAATTCACTTGTATCATGTTTTTAAATCAAGTCTTGACATGTTATATAACATATATTAATTTGAGATCATTTGGATGAGTTTCAAAATCTAGAGATTTTAATTAAATGAATTAATTAAAATCCATTCAATAGTTCTATGAGGTTGACTAAGTTTGAACTTGGTATTCATGACTTTCTAAACAAGTTTCTTCACATGTATCAGTTTGAGAATGATCGGATAAGTTTTGAGACTTACATTTATTTATTTCCTTTGTATGGAGCTTAATTCACATTGTTGTGTGTTGTATGAAATGAACTTGTAACATGATATTGAATTTGTCCATGATATGATCCTTGACATAATTTGCTCGTAGAATGTTGCACTGTCCTTGTAATCTTGAGAACTTAATCCCTTAAGTGGATTAAATTCTCTTTGATGCTTCCATCCAGTTAATCATGCCTTGATTTTGAATCCTTGTTAAACTTATGAATCAGACTTATATTACATGGACTTTTATCTTTTTATTAAGCATCATGACCCCTTGTAACTTGGTTTCATTAATGTACTTAATGAACTTACACGATTGTGTTGGAATGGTTAAATTACTCATGTGTTGCTTAGTAAATAATTAAGTCATCAATCTTATACTTGTGGTATATTTACATCAATGGATATCATGTTCTATAATCTTGGTTCTAATCTATATAGATGCACACTATGATTTCTTGGCATTCCACATGCCATCATAATTGAGAACTTAGGGCATAACTTGTGTGTTCCAAAATCTTGGTTGTGCATGAAACGTGGTTTAATGCATTACTTGTATCTTCATACACTCTTGGTTGCACAACTTATTGATTTTGGGACTTGAGATATCAATTAAGATTTGGCATAGATAGGACTTGGTTCTAGTATGGGAGATAGAGAGCTCCATACACTATAGTGTGCACTAGGGGAAGGTACCCATAGGTTAATAGCCCTAAAGTGATCCCAAGAATACGGTTTTAATCTGGGCGATATCCGAGTTTCCACATTGGTTGATTTTACTCTTTAAATTTTAAGTTGCTATTCCTTGAAGATTTAAACTTGTCATGTTATATGAAATGCCCCAAACTTGTTAATTGCATAAATATTATGCCATGTCCTTGATTCATGTATTATTCTTATCGCTTTAATTGGAATGCTCCAATCATGTTAATTGCATTGATAATGTAATTTTTGTCAATTTATATCCAAGTACCCTTCTTGTCATGTTGTATGGATTATTCTAAACATTGTTTAATTTTGTTGATAGTGCAATTCATGTCGATCTATATTCAAGTATCCTTCATATCATATTCCTTGGATTATCCCAATCTTGATTTGTTTCATATATGTATATGTATCATGATTATTGTTGATTACACTCTAAGGTAGCTTAGGATGCTCCCTAAGTCTCATTTTGACATAGACATTAGGTGGCATGAGCCCTTGGACATGTTTCACCTTAAGGTGATATAATTATACAATGCTAGGTCTATGGTTGCTCATTTCCTACAAGTAGCTTTATATTACTTGCCCCGAAGTTATTGGGGATTTGTTTCAGCTATGAAGACTTGGTTTGTGATGCTTATCATACTTTGGATGACTTATAGCTTTTAAGTTTCCATTTCATGGAAATCTTAGCATGAAATGTCGTTTTGTAGTCTTATATGTCTAAACTTGTATCTTTGATTCCATAAATGTAATGTGTACATAAGTACCCTTGTAATATATTGACATGTAAGAGTTGAGGCCATAGGCCAATGGCATCAAATATGTATTCTATGCACATTCATTTTCAAGGTTTACTATGGATTATTGAAAAATCAAGAGTCATTGCTGTACCATGGTTGCATCAGGTGTAGGAATTCTATTCTTTTTCTTTCATAAGGTCTCCATGATCATGCATGAGGTGTGGCCAAGGGCCAAACACTATTTTGTTTAAGGTTTTGCATAGTGGTTCCAATTATTGCATTTTTTGGCATTTTTGGCCGTTGAGAGTTCATATTTTGCATTTAGGACATTTTGGGGCCGCGGACCATTGGGACGCGTCTTAAATGTCTTTTTACATTTATGTGCATATCCACATTTCACAAAACTCTTAAGTTTTAACATTTGACCTATTTTTGGGCGATTTTATGAATTTTTATGAAAAATTCATGCATTGGGGTATCATTTTAAGTTGCTCATCATTTTAACATGTTTTGGATGCTTACATGAGGGTAGGGAATGTTTTCAAACTTGTTTGGATCATGTAGAATGCATGTATATCCTTAGATATGGACTAAACACCTCACACACACATTGCAGCAGCTTTTTCTACTACAGCAGATGTGTCGGTCGTCTCATGAGGATCCATCAGCCGGTTAACAAGGCCCTCGAGACCATTCCAGTAGCCTTTTATTGAAAAACATCATTTTGGCTGACTGATCATTGGGGTTCGATCGGCTAATGATTGAGTTTCGATTGACTGACCCTTGCCGTCGGTCAATCAATCCTTCCTGGAACAATTTTTTTCATTTTTTTCTTTAGACAGCTTGTTTGCATTGACTTCAGAGGGTCATATCTCTTTTATTTCTAATCTAAATTAGCTCATTCTTGAGTCTAAATTCAAGAGCTTGAACTTAGCTTTCCAATGGTACCAACCATTCATCAAAACTCTATCTATAGCGTGAGTTATTCCAGTTTTAGTGAGATAGGTTCATGGTAACTCTTAAACGGCGAAGGCCACTTTGTTTTAATTTCATATCGTTTCTGTCCAGACTCAGAATCAAGTGATTCTTGAGTCTAACTTTGTTCATTTTTTGTTTTCTTTCCAATGGTGTGCACGGTGGCACACATTTCAGTGTGAAATGACCATTTTATCCTTGGTTCATTCTTTTCGGGTTAAGTATTCTTACTTCATTTGCTTGGCTTATTTGAGTTCCATGGCTTCATAGGGAGTCATCTTGGTGCCTTAGGGATGATGTACATCTCTTGAGGCCATTTTGCTTCTTTTGCTTCTGCATCTTGGATCTATTTCGGGTTATCACAGAACACACTGGGTTAAAAAATCCAAGGTCGTCATAGGTGGTATCAGAGCATCTGGGTTCGAATGCCTTGGATAATGTGTTTTATGTGCATATCTAGCTCATGTTGTTTTTCTTTGATATGTCATTAGTATCTTGATAACATGTTTTATTTGATAACATGTCTTGTATGATAATATGTTCACATGCTCAGGTGTTTTGAGATGTCTATTATTTGTTAAGCATGCTTTATGTGTATATATGCTTCCTGATAACATGGGGGTTACTATCATATCCTGGTGTGATATCATGTCTACGTGCTTATGTTAGCATGACCATATGCGATGTATGTTGGCATACCTTACGTTTTTCATTCATGAGTATTGCCATACCATGTACTTACATGCTTCTTGATAACATGTTTTGATTGATAACATGTTTGTTTGCTTATGTGGCAACTTGTGTAGAAGCTTACCTTGACTCTTTTAGCATATGATATATGCTTGTTTACGTTAGCACATTGTAGCTACTTGTTATTTTAGCATGTAGTATATGCCATTCCATCTGAGATCATTGTATACGCTTGTTCATCTTGACATGATTATATGCAGCATATCTTCATGCTTTACGTTCTTCTCCTGTATACACTGACATGCTTTATGTGATCTTGTTACTTGTGCGTGTAGATAGTCCATTGCTATGTTACATGCTAGATGTTTCCTTTTATGTCTGGTTTTGACATTGTCACCTAGGGTCTGTCGCATCCCTTGGATGCATTCTTGTTTTACAAAGTTCTTCCTTGGATAAGAGAAATTCCTTCTGTAAGGACCCATGTCTGGAACCTGCTTGTCTATTTTGTTGGTTGGATTTTTCGAGACCTTAATTTAATGGTTGATGTGAGTAAGGCTCATGTGAGCGTAGAATTGCAACCCTTGTCTGGTGGAGTAAGACGTGGACTAAGGAGGCACCGTTTCATTTTTTTTTTCCTTTGTGGCTTCATGACATGGTCGGGGAGTATCATGTGCGTTTTTGCAATGTAAGAGCTGCAGGCTATACTTACACTGTCCATTTAAGGCCTTAAGTATAGTGGTGCCTATGACATTATTATCAGAGTTTTGGGATTAGCTATCCCAACTCTCACAGATGCCTGGTTCCCGTAGTGCTTTTGGTAACGATCATTTCCGACATTGATGTCTTCATATCGATAGGTTTTCTAAGTTGACCTGGTTGGGGCAGGTTATGAACTAATGCCTTATACTATCATGCTACCTTACTAACGAGTAAGTGTAGGCGGGTTCTGGTCGCTGTTCGTACTACCTTGTCACTCTCTTTTTTTATCATGTTTCAACGTTTCGTTATCTTGGGATTCTCTCGGTGGTTGACGTTGAGTTAATGTGCTGATTTGTATGAGGTGTTGTCTCGGTTCGTGGTTTCGCGTTCCTTCAGTTGATCTTAAGACTTCTGGAGTTGCCCTTCAGTGCTTTATGAGCTGTCCTTCGGTTGGACCATTTGTTTGGTCAATGTTCTATTTTCCCAGTATGTTCCTAATTTTGAGAACGAAATTCCTTTAAGGAGGGTTGGTTGTAATGACCCGGTCATTTTCCTCTATTTCCTTTTTCTCAAATTTTACGGATAAATTTTTTCCATTTAATTTTCTTTTCCGAATTCTATTTCTTATCACTGGGTGTTGTCTTGAGTTTTGGAAATGGTTTCTGAGACTCTTTCATTTGGATTGACAACTTCTTTTAAGGACCGAGTCATTTCCACATTTTTCGTTTTTTTATACTATTCACTTTTCGTCCTTTTCCCTATTTTATCTTTTCCCCGTTTGTCACTTTTTGGTACAACCTCACTTTTTATGCTTGGAGTTGATTTTTGACTTCACGTATCTTTATTCTATGTGGTTTCCACAAAATACGTATCTTTACTTTTGTAGAAAAGTACTCTAGTTGCTCCCGGTGTCTATAGGAGCATGGATGCACAGTTCTTCAGAATATTTTTCTTTTCTTGGGGTGTTTTTCATAAATATATTTTGAAGATATTTTATTTTAGAGGTTTTTAAGAAAATATTTTTGGAAGATATTTTCATTCTGGGTCATTAGTGCAGTTTTCACTTTTTGGAGGGGTCATTGTGCAATTAACGATAAATACCTCATTTTGAGTCTGGATCCTCGTACGGGATTCATTTTTACATTTCGTTGAGTCGTGAACTCTTAGAATTTCCTCCCGGTCGCTTTCCCCAGTTTTAGGGATTTTTTACCTCGGTTGCCGCCAAACTTGTTTGGGGGCATATCTCTTTGCTCAGGACTTTGTTTTCGACGTTGTTTTTTCTGTTGTTCATATTTTCTGATCTCGATTCTTTTTTGTTTATAGAGTTTTGCCGTTTGAGCGCGTTTGCTCAAATTCCACTTTTCTGGACTCAGTAGGGCCCTTTTAGGGCACTTTTAGGGTTTTATTATAAATAGAATATCTTCAAGTGAAAAGTCACTTTTTCATCATCTTCCTCCCTCTCTTGGCCGGCAGCCATGGCAGCCAACGGGCTACCACCCTTCCCTCTTCTTTTCCGGCCACTTCCCTTGTGTAAAACGCCGTAGTACCTTAGTGGTTTGCGTTCGCCTTGATGACATAAACCTTTCCCCCATATTAGAACCCATTTCTGACCATTTTGTAAGTCTAGGTTTGAAGTCAATTTGTGATTTTCATAGGGCTTCCTTGGGGTTAATGATCATCGTGTTGTCCCCGATAAAACCCCGAAGTATCGTCGGATTCAGAGCATTTTTCTTTCGGTGGGGATTTAAGATTTCCATCTCAAATTTAGGTAGGGGGTGTTATAGTTTATGTTCTTAAAGTATTGCATGCTATTAATGTTGATGCAACTTATTTACATGCTTTGGTATCAAATCTAGAAATTTTATTATTTATTTTTCTTGTATAAGATTTGATTTTCCCAGCTGATTATAGCTTAGTTTAAACATGTGGCAGAGAATTATATTACCCCTTGATATGTTCATTGACATATATTAAATTGAGAGCATTTGAACATGTATTGAAAATTTTATTTAGTATTTTTCGAGAATGAAAATTTAATTCATGTGGTCTTATCTAACTTGATATTAATATGTGACGCCATATTATATTAGGCCCTAGCATGCTCTTCAACATAAGTGACTTTGAGAGTAATCGGAGGTGTTTTAAAATCTAAAAATAATTAATTAATTAGATTAATTAATTTTATTCCAAGTGTACTATTCACTCCATTGGATTTTTGACTTTATTTTATTGATGTACATGCCATATAATTTCATATATATTCAATCGGGAATATTTGATTAGGTTTTGAAACCTTTCATTTAATTATTTTCTAATATTAAAGTTTAATACTTATGGCCGTATCTTGCATGGAATTCACTTATATCATATTTTTAAATCAAGTCTTGATATGTTGTATAACATATATTAATTTGAGATCATTTGGATGAGTTCCAAAATCTAGAGATTTTCATTAAATGAATTAATTAAAATCCATTCAATCGTTCTATGAGCTTGACTAAGTTCTAACTTGGTATTCATGATTTTCTTGACAAGTTCCTTCATGTGTATCAGTTTGAGAATGATCGGATAAGTTTTGAGACTTACATTTATTTATTTCCTTTGTATGGAGCTTAATTCACATTGTTGTGTCATGTATGAAATGAACTTGTAACTTGATATTGAATTTGTCCATGACATGATCCTTGACATAATTTGCTTGCAGAATGTTGGACTTGCCTTGTAATCTTGAGAACTTAATCCATTAAATAGATTAAATTCTCTTTTATGCTTCCATCTAGTTAATCATGCCTTGATTTTGAATCCTTGTTAAACTTATGAATCGGACTTGTATTACATGAACTTTTATCTTTTTATCAAGCATCATGACCCCTTGTAACTTGGTTTCATTAATGTACTAAATGAACTTACACGATTGTATTGGAATGGTTTAATTACTCATGTGTTGCTTAGTAAGTAATTGAATCATTAATCTTATACTTGTGGTATATTTACATCAATGGATTTCATGTGCTATATATCTTAGTTCTAATCTATATAGATACACACTATGATTTCTTGACATTTTACATGCCATCATAATTAAGAACTTAGGGCATGACTTGTGTGTTCCAAAATCTTTGTTGTGCATTAAACGTGGTGTAATGCATTACTTTTATCTTAATTCATTCTTGGTTACACAACTTATTGATTTTGGGACTTGGGATATCAATTAAGATTTGACATGGATAGGACTTGGTTCTAGTACGGGAGATAGAGAGCTTCCTACACTATAGTGCGCACTAGGGGAAGGTACCTATGGGTTAATAGCTCTAAAGTGATCCCAAGAGTACGGTTTTAATCTGGGCGATATCTGAGTTTCCACATTGGTTGATTTCACTCTTTAAATTTCAAGTTACTATTCCTTGAAGATTTAAAACTTGTCGTGTTATGTGAAATGCTCCAATTTTGTTAATTGCATTGATATTACGTCGTGTCCTTGATTCATGTATTATTCCTATCACTTTAATTGGAATGCTCCAATCATGTTAATTGCATTGATAATGTAATTTTTGTCAATTTATATCCAAGTACCCTTTTTGTCATGTTGTATGGATTATTCCAAACCTTGCATAGTTGTGTTAATAATACAATTCATGTCGATCTTTATTCAAGTATCCTTCCTATCATGTTCCTTGGATTATCCCAATCTTGATTCATTTCATATATGTATATGTACATGATTATTGTTGATTACACTCTAAAGTAGCTTAGGATGCTCCCTAGGTCTCATTTTGACATAGACGTTAGGTGGCATGAACCCTTGGACATGTTTCACCTTAAGGTGATATAATTGTAAAATGTTAGGTCTATGCATGCTCATTTACTATGAGTAGCTTTATGTTACTCACCCTGAAGTTACCGGGGATTTGTTTCAGGTATGAAGACTTGGTTCGTGATGCTCATCCTACTTTGGATGACTTGTAACTTTTAAGTTTCCATTTCATGTAAATGTTAGCATGAAATGTCATTTTGTAGTCTTATATGTCTAAACTTGTATCTTTGATTCCAGGTATGTAATGTGTACATATGTACACCCTTGTAATGTATTGACATGTATGAGTTGAGGCCATAGTCCAATGGCATCATAAATGTATTCTATGCACTTTCATTTTCAAGGTTTACTATGGATTATTGAAAAATCACGAGTCATTGCTTCACCATAGTTGTATCGGGTGTGGGAATTCTATTCTTTTTTCTTTCATAGGGTCTCCATGATCATGCATGAGGTGTGGCCAAGGGCCAAACACCATTTTGTTCAAGGTTTTGCATGGTGGTTCCATTTATTGTATTTTTAGGCATTTTTGGCCGTTAAGAGGTCATATTTTGCATTTAGGACATTTTGAGGCCGTGGACCATTGGGACGCTTCTTAAATGTCTTTTTACATTTATGTGCATATCCACATTTCACAAAACTCTTAAGTTTTAACATTTGACCTATTTTTGGGTGATTTTATGAATTTTTATGAAAAATTCATGCATTGGGGTATCATTTTAAGTTGCTCATCATTTTAACATGTTTTGGATGCTTGCATGAGGGTAGGGAATGTTTTCAAACTTGTTCGGATCATGTAGAATGCATGTATAGCCTTAGAGATGGACTAAACACCTCACACATACATTACAGCAGCTTTTTCTGCTACAACAGATGTGTCGGTCGGCTGATGAGGATCCATCAGCCGGTTGACAAGGCCCTCGAGACCATTCGAATAGCCTTTTATTGAAAAACATCATTTTGGCTGACTGATGATTGGAGTTCGGTTGGTTGATGATTGAGTTTCGGCCGGCTGACCCTTGTCGTTGGTCGACCGATCCTCCCTGGAACCATTTTGTTCATTTTTTCTTTGGACAGCTTGTTTGCACCAACTTCAGAGGTCATATCTCTTTTATGTCTAATCCAAATTGGTTCGTTCTTAAGTCTAAATTCAAGAGCTTGAAGTTAGCTTTCCAATGGTTCCAACCACTCATCAAAACACCATCTATTGTGTGAGTTATTCCAGTTTTAGTGAGATAGGTTGTGGTAACTCTTAAACGGCGAAGGCCAGTTTGTTTTAATTTCATATCTTTTCGTTCCAGACTCAGAATCAAGTGATTCTTAAGTCTAACTTTGTTGATTTTTCATTGTCTTTCCAATGGTGTGTACGTGGTACCATTTTAGTATGAAATGACCATTTTGCCCTTGGTTCATTCTTTTCGGGTTAGGCATACTTACTTCGTTTGCTTGGCTTATTTGAGTTCCATGGCTTCATGGGGAGTCATCATGGTGCCTTAGGGATGATGTACATCTCTTGAGGCTATTTTGCTTCTTTTCCTTCCGCATATTGGATCCGTTTCAAGTCATCAAAGGATATAGTGGGTTGAAAAATCCAGGGTCATCACAATCACTTCATTATCCACAAGCTGTTACTTTCAAGTGCAATTTACTTCATTTGGTAGGAGATAAATGCAAGAGCATTTAGGAAAAAATCTGCCTCAGTTACTCATACTATCCACCTCATCAAATGATGAATCCGAGCAAGATTTGCTTCTCTCAAGCTAAAAAACAACACAGGTATAAGGAGGATTACTTCTCTAGAAGCAATGCACCAGCTCTTCTTACAAGGTTGCTCGTATGCTTATAGTCAATCATGGTTCCTACTGTAATAGCTCTCTAAACAGATGATTTTCCATAACTCTGTCAATTTGTATAACTCTGTTGTATGCTAAAAATCTTTTGGATTTTCTTGGTTTTTATGGTATGTTGTATTCTGCTGTGGAGCCACTTACTGCTAAGGAGTATGTTCCTTTGGTTGGTTTAGTTGGTTGAAATACTTTGTACATATTCTTTTATTTTATAAAGCTTACCTTCTTAACCAAAAAAAAAAAAAAAAAAAAAAGCCAAAGAGAGAGATTTTGAGATATATATTTTGTAATTGGTGAATTTTGTTGCCAAAATGAGTCTGATCGAGTTGTAAAATTTTGGTTCAGAATATCAAGATTCAAGATCGAAAGTGGATTTGAAGAAGTTCAAGTGTTCATGCTTTGATACACTATGGAATTATGAGAACAATACTTTAGAGAGGTGAGAGGGTGTGTTGTACACTTGAGAGGATTAAACTTATACTTTTAGGAAGACTTTACATTCTGTTCAAGTTCCATGGAACAGGTTCAACATTTGAGGCTTTTTAATGGTTTTCAAGTCTGGCCAACTTGAATTGGTTCAACCACCTTGAACCACTTCAAGTGTCAAAATTGTTGTTATGAAAACCCACTGGCCAACTTGAACCGGGTTAACCACCCTAAATTGGTTCAAGGTTTCCAGATATGTTTTAGTAACTTACCTTCCTGATCTATTTTTGATTACTATCTTGGGTAGACTTTCTCTATATTGTGTATGCACGAAATTGACTTGGTTTCCATGTATATTTCGGTCTTCCAAACTTTTATATAATCTCTCTTTTATTCAACATTGATGTACGAATTTTTGGAACTAAAAATTATTATTTTAAGGAAGCCTTTTGAGACATATTTTTCATAAAACCAAATCTGATTTTTCTGTTTGTGATTGTGAATGTTTAATTGATCATATTGCTTAGGTAAATTGATCAATCACAAAAATTGGATTCTCATCTAGGTTATTTAAAAAATTTATTACAACTATATCGACTAATAACTTCCGCACCATGTAACTCGCAAGTATATCTTGCTCATGTTCATGGAACTTATGTACGTGGCATGTGGAAATTGATCTCCATAACAAATTACTAAATGAGATCGAAATCATAATGCATGGGAAGGTTTGTTGTGTAGTTTCATTAAATTCAATTTTAAGTTCAATTTTAAGTGGTCACAAGATGAAAAGAACTTGGCCACCGGCCTTCAAAAATACAAGCATTTAGAAAGCACTTGAAAAGCTAATCAAAGTCAATTCCACACACACAACTACTAAAATATGGATCCCTAGTCTAACCATGAAACCTCCTAAGCAGAAGCGAAAATCCAGGAGCTACGCGTCTAAGAAGGAGGATCCTTCAGGGTGTTCCCAATGTCGAGGGTGAATCGGCACTACAAGAAATTTGGTGTTTTGCAATAAAACTTTTTGTCACTAAATACAGACAATTTGTTCCAAAAAACTTTTTGCAACAAAAAAATTTTGTGGCGAGGTTGTCCCTATAAGCTCATGACAAAAGTTTTTACGCAACAAAAACTTTTATCGCAAAAAGTTTAATCTTTTACAACAAGAAATTTACTTGTCACGAAAGATACAATGATTAGCAACGAATAATTTGTCTCCATTTCTCTAAAAATTTGCTGCTTAATACAACTTCATTCGAAGGACTTTCGTTGCTAAAAGGTAATTCTTTTGCAACAAGAAATTTACTTGTCCCTAAAGAGATGACAATTGGTGACAAACAATTTGTCCTTATTTCTTCAAAAATTTGTTGCTTAATACAACTCCAATCCGAGGAATTTTTTTGCTAAATATACAGTAATTTGCAACAAAAGCAATTTCATCACTAAATATACAATAATTTGCAACAAAACTAGATTGTTTCTAAAAATGTATCTATTTGCAACAAAATTGAATTTGTCACTAAAAGATAAAACAATTGCAACAAAAATATATTTGTTACCTAATATAATACAATTTGCAACAAAAATATATTTGTCACCTCATGTTGTTCAATTTGCAACAAAACTACCTTTGTCACAAATGTTGATATTTAACAACAAATATATTTAGTTGCCAATTTTTTAAAATTTGTGGATAAATGCATTAAAAATCATAATTTCATTATTATTATTATTATTTTTTTTTCTCAATAATGTTTTTCTTCCTCTCAATAAACTAATTTATAAGACATCTTTTTTCTCACTAATACCAAACATGTCAATTAAACAAATTATCAATTACAAATTATTAAATCTAATATTTTACAAATGAAAAGGTAAAATACTATTTCATATATCCAATAATCCATACATATTTCAAATAAGGGATCAAGGTGAGATTCATATGCATAGAGAGTGATTAAACCTATATCCAACAATATAGGGAGATGGGAGATCCAAAAGTACAAAAGTGAATTTTTCCTAAGCCCATATGAAACAAAAAACATAATCAATGGGATTGTAACAAAAACTAATACCATCTACATGTAACCTGCCAACAATGGGGAGATGGGAGATCCATAAATACAATCCCTTGTAAGAATCAAAAGTAAAAAGTGAGTTTGTTTTGAGCCCAATGAAACAAAAAAATATAGTCACTGGGTCTGCAATAAAAAGATGTCAAAAAGCTAATAAGCCTAGCTATATGCAATCAGCCAACAATGGGAAGATGGGAGATCCATAAATCCAATCCCATATAAGAACCAAAAGTACAAAAGTGAGTTTATCCTAAACCCATATGAAACAAAAAATATAGTTAATGGGCCCGCAACAAAAAATCAAAAAGCTAATCCTAGCAACATGCAATCTGCCAAAAAAATGGAAAAATTGTGAACAGTTCAAACCACTACAACAAATTTAAATTTTTACAAGGTCTTCTCATATTTTCAAGGCCTTTTTTACACATTAAGAATGCAAAAATACAAACCAAATAACAGACCACAAGATAACAAATAATTATTAAAGATGCACAAAAAAAATATCTTAAACAATTCACATTAATACAAAAGCCAACATATTTGGAATGATTACAAATACATTAACATGTTTGGTCTTCAATTATTGATGGACTTGCAGTACGTGTTTCTGGGTTCGGTTCTCTTCTTCCTCTTTTTATACCTAACTTTACTCTTTAATTTAGAAAATGGGCACCTATTTTGGCTTCATCTTCTTCTCCATCACCATCAACACCATCTCTCTTTCTCTCTCTCTCACACACACACAGTCAATATAAATATACACACATGCTAATGGTGTAATGTTGAAGATGGTGATATTTCTCTAATTTCATGTGAGCACACATGGTTCCTTAATTGGCTAGCTGAAAATTAGCTTTCTACATGTGCTCTATTGCAAATTGAGGAATATTTCTATATTTTTGGGAGGAGATTAATGAATGTAAGGTTGAACTATGTACCTAGCATGACAGAACCCACTAAGTAGCTGGTCCACTACACCTACTATAGAAATTGGTTCAATGCCTCACTAATTTATTTGTAATTATTACTTTTGACTTAACAAAATTTAAAAATCTAATTTATTTGTAATTACTACTAGTGACTTGACACAATTCAAAAATACAATTCACTTTAAAGTATTCAAGTCTTTGTAAAGGCAAAGTGAGCATGGAAGTGAATTAATTTTTTTAAAAAAAGGACTACTAACCTAAGAAAAAGATCAAATTTTGAAAAATAAACACATCTTACAAACAACAAAACCATCTTTAGACAAATTAGACCAAATAGAGGGAGGGGAAGATACCCATTGAGAAGGACTTACTGAAATATTGCCTAAATTGCTGCTAAATGAGCTTCCTATTTAATCAAACTGGCGTGAAGATTGAGACTACTTTTTACAATAGAATGGATGCCCATGTAGTGGTAGCTATGTTCCATTTCTGAACATAATAAAAAATAGTAATTCCGTCTTTTTGATAAGAACCAAAAGTTGGCAATCTCCTGAATGGCTAAATGAGTTTCCTTCTAGTCAACTTGTGCTTCCTGATTCTCAATTTCCCATTCTCATAGATAGACCCTACATCCCTGAAGCTACCCACTACGTCAATTACTTCAGAGATCAAGTACAGGTAGAATCTGTGATATGGATATCCAAGGATAACTATAAATTCCATTAATTGTATTGCTAACCCCATACCGTTAGTTTTCAAAAGTTCATACCATATGTTTTTAAAAGCTCAATGTCAAGCTCACATAGCCCAAAGATAGAGCATCAAAGTTTATAAACCAACTATTTAGTAATACATCAAGACAATAAAAAAGAAAGAAGATCAGTTATATTAAAGAACCAATCGCAAAGCAATGCCTTTTGCTATAGTTCAGTTCATTGTATTACATTGAAAGGGCAGCACAAGTAAAGTCTCATGCATGCTCCTTCCATAACTAACTAAAATAAACCTGACTAATCCATGATACTCTTAAAACTCATGTTAAACAAATCAGACTTCTCATGCAATCCCCATCACTATTCTATTAGAAATTTCTTTCCTTCTCTTTCAAGTTTGGCTCTCTTTTTCAATTCTTTCAGAACTGTCAACAACATTGGCACTGGGGATTTTGTGAAATTCAACTAAAAGTTGTAAAAGCAATAATATACAACAACAATTCAAAGTAGCTGTTCTCAATTTTGAATCTGTACACCTACATTTGTTACCTAGACATTGCGCCAAGTAATGGCCGCTCTAACATAGTGTTCGTTGAGATACATTTTAAAAAAAGTTGAAGATATTTTGAGAAGTAAATTATCTTTTTATATTGAGCAACAAGTATTTCGTGACATCTAAAAAAAAAAATGGTCAAGAATATTGTCACGGAGGGAGTGTTTAATTGCACTTATTAAGAATGATAAAAACACATTTTATCTAGAAGACAAAGATATAAAAAAATGGGATTGATTCAATCTCCTTATTCTTAATTTTAAAATTTGCATCTTTAAGCTTGTCGTCTTGCTTGATTAACTGATAAAATATTGAATTAAAATATAGATGAATAAAGGGAAGCAAAGGAAATTAAGAGGAAGACGTGATGTTAGAGAGTTCTCATCATGTGTCAATCGTCACAATTGCAAAACTATTCATTCTTAAAAAGAATCATGCTACGTGTTGTGATTATATAACAACCGACTTCTCACATTGATTCGGCTTTGTTGCCCCATCACATCAATGTGTGGAAATCACAATTGACGAGAGGGGCAATTTGTCACATACTCCAAGGAAAATTAGTTTTCATTCTTAAAAGCAACATTTTATTTTTGTTGGACGCGTTTCAAGAAATGTTTCTAAAAGTGAAAATAATCTATAATTTGAACTTCATACGTATATATAGGATAGATGATTTGATGCAATTGTTATCAAATGAATTAATACCGCATTATTTCGCTTAGCTTCTTTTGAAATGTTTGGAGTTGACGCCTTCATCTCTTGGAGCTAATGAACAAACTTGACTAGAGAAATAATGAAGGATACATTGTTTTAAGAATCAAAGTCTCTTTAGAATGAAAAGATACAAGATTTGATGCAATGTTATCGTATGAATTAATACCATGTTATTTTGTTGAATTAGCTTCTTTTTAAATGTTTGAAGTGAATTCCTCTCTAATTCTCATCAACAAATTTGACTAGAGAAATGATGAAGGATAAATTGTTTTTAAGAATCAAAATCTTTGGAGAGTGAGAAGATACAAGATTTTATGCAATGAATTTATCGGGGCAAAAAATTGAAGGTTTGATGCAATGTTATCAAATGAACTAATATCATGGTTGAAGTCAAAATAGAATATACTTCTACATCAAAGTGTAAAGCAAAGATGAAATAGCCAATTTTGGCACTACCAATGAAGGATTAAACAAAAGAATGTACATGAATGCATAGTTTTAAATGTAACATATGCTAATTAACATATAACTGGTCTATGTTTAAACACAAATTATACTCAGCCTAACTCCTATATTCCACAATTTCACAAGTTGAGATGCATGTAATCATCAACTAACCCGTTCTCATATAATTTAATTAATTCAATTATATAATATAAGCACCTATATGCATATAAATGCTTAGATAAGTACAGGAAGGTACCAATCAAATAGAACTCTAATTTACTAAGGATGATGTCATTGTCTAAATCACAATTTCCTTGCGACTGACTCCACACACTGGGTACAATTATGCTCATGTATGTGTGACTTAAATCTAACGATATGCAAAAAGGAAATAATTTGAACAACTATATATATATATATATCCATTATCACTCACACCTTAGTTCTATATCTGTCATGATACCATATATAGCTATAACAATTAATAACAAGATATTAGCACATATAACCGTATCAGCATATTCACCTATAATTCCATGGTTACGTTTTGCACTGTTATCACAAATAATTTACTAATATCTATCTTTGGTAATAGATGTAATTAGCCTATAATATACTAAACAATGGAAATTAAAATATAGTAGAGGATCTACTTGCCTATTACTTCTTCACAGGGTGTGTCTCCTCCAAAAGATCTCCCTTCAAATTCCACTCCCTTCTTAATTGATCATGAACTTCCTTCTCTGGTTAAATCTCTTCCTATATAGAAGCCTTTTTATTATCAGGCGACAATTCCCCCCAAGAAAATATCTCACAACAAATGGTGGTATATAATGCCGCGTGACCTAAGTCACATAATTCGCTCAAACCACTGGTGCTCCATTGCTTCGCACGCGAATTGGCGTTTTGAGAGTGAATTCGCCAAAAATTCACTCTCTCATGTTTTTGAATTCGCGAATTCATAATTCAAGAATTCGCTGGTTTTTAAAGTTCAATTCGACGAATTGTGTAAGGTAAAATCGCGTATTTTATTCAAGAATTCAACGACTTTTGACAATAAATTCACAAATTTAGTGTGAATCTTGAGAAATTTCGATTTTAACCTCAACTTAAATAGACTAAATAAGGTTAATTATGTCAAAAAGTAATCAATTTAATTTAATTAAGTAAACTCTGTCCTTTATAGGTAAAAATCAAATAATATAAGTTATATAACAATATACTTAATATTTAATAATACTCACGTAACTTACCTTCATTAGACAATATTTATTAGTAAAGAAATAAATGAATGAATAACTTTTCATATTCTGATTATGAATTTCTAAATCTCTGATTTCTCAATTTTCTATTTGCTATTAAGTTTTGGGTTTGTGTTTGTGATTCTTGAACTTCTTTCACTAGTAATTTACTCTTGATTCACTCTTATAGTCTTATTCTCATTCCATCATTTCATATTCTCTCTGCTATTATATTTAGGGCTCTTTGAACTAAAGGAAATAGGAATGATTCGAACAAATCTTTGATTTCTTGAAGAGCAATAAAAGGTAAGGAGTAAGGAATAAGGATGGCGAGTAACTCATTATCTTTCCTTCTCTATTTATAGGTTTTTCTTTTTTCTTTTTTTCTTTTTTTTTTTTTTTTTTGTTGTTATTTGGTTTGATTTTCACTCTTTAGTCTGTATTCTTTACTCTCTCTCCATATTTTGGGTTTTTCTTTCTATCAGACTAGTTGTTTTCATTTAGTTCTAAGTTCTAAATTTCTAAGTTCTAACTTCTAACAGTTTATATATATATATATATATTTTATCAAGCTTTTAATGTACTATTTTGCAATTTGCAGTCTCTAATTTTTTATTTACTTTGTAGGATTATAATGACTGAAGTTGATGGAGCAGAGGACTTGGATTCTATTTCCATCGACAATTCAGTTGGTGAAGAGCATTAATCATTGGATGACATAACTTCTACCCCATTAAGAAGGTATGTAACAATGGTTGGAACTAAAAAGGATAATAAATGGATATGCAATTTTGGTTGTAAATCTGAACCTTATACTGGAACTTATTCTCGTATTCGAGCCCATTTAATTGGATTGTTTCCTGGACAAAAAAAACTAGGAATTGTAATTTGTTCTAAAGTGAAAAAAGATGAGAGGTAAAATTGAAAAAGGAAGAACATGCAGCTAAAAGTCTTTATGGAAGTAATTCATGCAAGCCTCCTCTTCCTACTTTACCAATTGTTCCACCTTCTTCTGCTGCCAATTCAGTAGGGTAACTTGGCACACAAAATATTGGTAACTTGTTCAAATTATCCTCTAGAGATGAAACAGATAGTATAGTTGCAAGGTATTATTATAGTTGTGGAATTTCTTTTAATGTAGCAAGATCCCCTCTTTGGACGGATGCAGTGAGAGCCATTAATAATGCTCTAAGAGGATACAAAGCACCAAGTTCTAAGAAAATAAGAACCATAAAGAGAGGAGCAAAATTGATAATGCATTGATGCCCATCAAACAAAACTGGCCTAAGTATGGGGTTTCAATTGTATCTGATGGTTGGTCTAATTGTAAGAATCAACCATTTATTAATGTGTTGGTTGTCTCAGGATGTAGGCCTGTATTTGTTACTACAGTTGATTGCTCTGGGGATGAAAAAATTGCACAATATATTTTTGAGATTTTGCTCAAGGTTATTGAAACAGTGGGAACATATAGTGTTGTGCAAATCTTAACTGATAATGCATCTACTTACAAGGCCGCTGGAGATATTATTCAAGCAAGACATTCCTATATTCTTTGGTCTGGCTGTATGGCTCACACATTAAGTCTTCTCATGAAAGATATTGCAAACTCAACAAACCCGTTATTAACTTTGGTTCGTATTGTTATGCCAAGGCAAAAGGGGTGGTGAATTATATAAAAAATCATAGTTTTGCTTTGTACATTTTTAGGACTTTTTCTGCTTTAGAAGTAATTCAAGTGAAGAAAACTAGATTTGGCCATCATTTTGTTGTGCTAGATCGTCTTTTTCGGGTGAAAAATGCTTTGATAAGTACAGTTTTATCTGAAGAATGGGAAGCACTTAAGAAAGGAACCTCAAGGTCAAAGCTAAAACCTGATTAGATTAAAAAAAAATTGTGCTAGATGATGAGTTATGGAAAGATCTAAAATTTGTTTTGTCATTTACAAAACCAATTTGGAACATGATTCGTTTTTGTGACTCCGATAGAGCAGTTGTTGGAGAGGTTTTCCAAAGAATGGAGGATATGCTGGGACATATTAAAGCGGCATTATCTAACAAATTTGAGATGTGTGCAGAAATGAAAACTCTAGTTATCACACGATGGGGAAGGATGAATCTTCCTTTACAGACACTTGCTTATGTGCTTACTCCTTTTTATTATTCTAACTCTTGGTTGACAAGTATAGGTCCAAATGGAAAGGAAAGGATGAAGCCTTATGCTAATTTGTTTGTGCAAGGTTCCTATTTAAATGTTGTTGATAGACTTATGAGAGATCCTCGAGATGCACCTTTAATTCGGCAACAACTTAGTGATTTCACAAGTGATGAAGGTGTTTTTGCTCGACATCAATCAATTGAAGATAGAAAAATGACGAGTGTAGTAGCTTGGTGGAACTTATATGGTGTTGCAGCTCCCGAACTTTATGCTTTAGCAATTAAGGTGTTATTTCAAATTGTAAACACTTCTGACACGGTCTTTTCCCTCCTTTTCCATTATCGGCGATTTTCTTTTTTTGTCTTTTTCCTTTTTTGTCTTTTCCCTATTTCGTCTTTTTCCCGTTTTTCATTTTTCCTTACATAACCTCACTTGTTGTGCTCGGATTTGATTCCGGTTTTGCATGCATTCATGGTATTTGATTTCCATGACATTGGTAATTTTACTTTTCTTGAAAAACATGCTAGATTAGTACGTTTCTTGTGAAGGGCATAAATGTGTAATTATTTATAACTTTTGGGGTTTTAGTGTAATTATGTAAAATAATTATTTTTCGTTTTAAGAACTTTTTGTAATTTATTTTAGAAGATAGTTTGAAAAAGGACCATTTTGCAATTTTTGAAAAATGCGACAAGTGTCACACTCTCATGGAGTCATTTGTTGGCATTTAGGTGAAGAGACTTAGCACCATGACTTCTTGACATTTGGTGGGTGAAGATTCATCTATGTGTTGGTCTTAGATTAGTGCACATGTAGCCTTTGATTTGTGACAATTGTGGGCTTGGGATTTAGTCTTGGAAGAGGCATTGGATTAGTGACAAGTGTAAGATCGAGGTTTAGTCTTGCATTATGTGTGAGAGAGGTAGTGCAAGAGCACATAGTGAATGAAGGATTTCTAGCCCTTCCACTCACCATTTCTACACTTTACCTTCTTCATTTCATTATCTCTCATGAACCCTAGCAAATCCACCATTGGAGGAAAGCTTAGTTCATAGCTTCTCCCTTAAATTTGGCTCACTTCTTTACACCTTAGAGTAGAAACCTTGGGAGAGAAAAGATTCCTCTCACTCTCCTCTTCAATAAACCTAATCTTGTTTTACATTTAGGGCTTGGTTTCTTGGTTTATAGAGATTCAATTCATTATTGAGTTAGGGGTGGTTGTATGTTTATCCTCTTTGGGTTTTATATATATTGGAGCTTGATATATATTGGTTACATGCTTTAAATTTCTTATATTTGCATATGAAAAGAGATTTTGTATGCTTGACTTAGGATTTGTGGATTAAAGCATGTATATGACTATTAAATTGTATAGGTAGGTTATTGTTTAATGATTTGCCTAATACTTGTGATTTTATTGAGGATTTATGATGAATATCTTGAAATTACTCTTGTGTTGTTAAGTAATATAGATTTCATTGAAAGTCTTGTAAGTATCACTTGAAATTACTTGTAAGTAAATTGCTATATTGCATAATTAGTAATTGTGACCTACATTAATATTAAATCCATGTGGCATAATGTGTAGTATCATTAGCTAGCCACTTTAGGCATGAAACCTTAGCGCATGGTTTGTGTTTTACCCTACATATGCTTGGTATGTAGTTCATGCATTGAGATTGTATAAATGTCATGAACTTGTTGATTTTTGGAAGCTTGTGAGGATATGAAATGTTTGATGGCTAGAGTTGGCTCTAGTACGGAGGATAGGAATTCTCCTAAGTCATAGTGCGCGTTAGGTAGTACCTTGTGGGTCATAATTACCCAAAATAACTTGTATGGTCTCGTGGCTACATATCTTAGTCTTTTCATTACTTGATTTCGCATTACTTTCCAAGTTGTCAAATCTTGGATTTCTTGTAGCTTGTGATTTAGTAAATCTTAGTTTTAATGTGGTTAGTGTACTTGCTTATGTATACTTGGATGTTACGTGTTTACCGTTTCAACATTTGTATAGCTTGAGATGATCCCTTAGAGCATCATGGGAACATAGACGTTAGGTGGAATGCACCCTTATGATGGTCTATGTTTGGTTCATATTATACTTGAAACTATAGGGTATGCACATGCACCACATCCTACGAGTAACTTGATTACTCACACAAGTGGGTTGGGTTGTTTTTCAGGTAAAGAGACTATGTTCTTGGAGGCTCATCATCCTTAGAAGCTTTTGAGCTAAATGAAGCATTTTTGTATATTGACATGCAAGTGTTGAGCATGCATTTCTTTTGATATCATATTTTGAATACCATGTGTGTATGGTACTTTTGAAGATTATGTAACCTCTTTGATGTGTAAGATGCTTAAGTAATCACTTTTGACATTAGAAACATGTATGTAAAGAGTCTAAGCGCCAAGCATGTCTACTTTGGTACTTAGACACTTTTGGTATAACATTTTTGCTTCAATTGTCTTTTAAACAAAATTTAAGGTTTGAGAGGTCAAAATCTTGAAAATGATGTGTATGGGGCCATGGGCCATTGTTTTATGTTTATTTATTCATATCAAAGTTGTTAACATGCTCACATTCTCAAAACTTCATGAAAAATCAGTTTTACACATGCATTATGAACCAATTAATCATGGGATTCAAAGTTGAGGTTGAACCTTCACACCTTGGGCTCATAGTAGCTTTTGCAGCAGCTTTTTATGGTGTTTTGGTCTACCGAAACTCTATTTCGATTGACCAATGGCATATGGAATTGCCAATGCACAATATTATCACATTCCAGTAGCCAAATGCACTGTTCATGAGTCATTTTGGTCGATCGAACCTTTATTTCGGTCGACCGAAGCAACATGAACCTTTTCTTTATGATTTCAGGTCTCAGCACTTTCATTTTGGTCATCTAAAAGTCCATTTTGGTCGACCAAAATAGCTTGATCCCGAGCCTAGTCTCTGTGGAGTTCCAGCACTGATCATCCGACTTCAACAGGTCATAACTTCTTCGTTTCTAATCCAAATGGGGTGATTTTTGAGCCTAAAATCAAGGATTTTGAGTCATATTTCCAATGGTACCAATCCCATTCTAAAATTCCAAATATGGTGGGAGTTATGTATATTTTAGTAAAGCTGTGTCAGTTTTCACTTCAACCGGGACGGGGCATTTTGTGGGATTCTTAACCAATGTTCATGGAACCTCTTGGAATGTTTCAAAATGATTTGGTTAGGTTGTATTAACATTTTTTGACTTATTTAGAGTTAAGTTTCACCTTTTAATAGTGAATTGACCTTTTTGCCCCTTGGATAGCAAATTTTGTCCTTTTTAACCTTTGTTTCCATTTTTGTCCTCTTTAAGTTCCGTGACCTCATGGACGGTCACATTTGTGTCTTAGGAGTGACTCCTATATCTAGAGACCTTGGTTTACCTTTAGCTTCCGCATTTCAGATCCGTTATCGGATCACTTTCGTTACATCATTGACGCACCAGGTTGAAAAACTTGGGCCGTTATAAGTGGTACCAGAGCTCCTAGGTTTGAATACCTTAGGACGACGGGTTTTAGGTGCATATCATGCTTTTTTTGATATGCTTTGATGCATTCACATGCTTTTAATAACATGTTTTATCTTTATAACATGTTTAGGTGTTTCCTGATAACACGCTTGGTAGTATGACATGTCTTTCTGCTTATATGCCTATGTGGTTAAGAGCATCCTTGTTTGACATGCATGCTTATTTGCTTAAGTGTTTAACTGTTTACACAGCTTTGTTTAATTTCTTTAGCATGACTGTATGTTGCATATCTTATCATGCTTGGTGTTTAGTGCATTTATAGTGTGAGTTGCACTCGGTCATAATAACTTGTGTTATATTGACCTTCCTTCTTTTGCACGTTTAGCATCATGGTTGTCACGCGTGGAGAGTCTTCACGTTAAGGCATTGAGGAGCAGGTGGCTGACACTGAGTTCACACGGGGTTTGGGGAGGCCTAGGATTCTAGTTCGTGGTGTAGATGCTAATCGCCACGGGTACCGACTTATGAGGAACGAGTGGCTTAGGGAATCAATTAGGGGATTACTGAATCTCTACAGGAGTGGATACGCATGCAGGTGGCAGGGATACAGATTCTAGCACTGGCATCGGCACCAGTAATCAGTGAGGCACTAAAGTAATTTATGCGACTACAAAGGGCTAAGATTGATCCATTTACGGGGAGTTCAGATTCTCTAGTCTTGGAAGCTTTGTTGGACCTTATGGTTCGCAAGTTAGACAGTATGGCGGTACCCACGGACAGGTTGAGGATTTCCTTGACTGCTTCTTTGTTCATGGGGGATGCAGATATTTGGTGGAGGTCTATGACCAATGTTCACAATGTTGAGTTGATGACTTAGAATGAGTTCAGGGGTTTGTTCTTCGAGCGCTTCTTTCCTAGGGCTATGAGGCGGGAGATGAGGACACAGTTCATAGGTTTTTATCAGGGCACTATGAGTGTCATTGAGTATGAGACACGGTTTATTTCTCTCTCTCGTTATGCCAAGGATATGGTAGCGACAGACGAGGCCAGGGCAATGAAGTTTCAAGATGGGCTATATCTTGACATCAGGCCACGGGTCTCCATTCTTGATTTGAGGACCTACAGGGAAGTAGTCCAGAGGGCTATGCTAGCTGAAGCAGAGGAACGGGATCAGTTACGGATCAGGGGTTCATACAAGCAGCCTCGCGGCGACACTCCGTCATCTTCCGAGGGCCAGTGGAAGAAGGCTAAGGCCGGGGATAGTTCACGCACTCAGGGACAGTCACAGTAGGTCTGGTCTGTATTTGGAGTTCCAGTATCTTCAGGGTCGGGCAGAGGAGTGATTTGTCACCATTGTCAGCAGCTGGGGCATATTAAGCCTCGCTGCCTACAGCTTCAGCCACAGGCCAGTCAGTCATAGGCTAGTAAGCCTACAACTTCGACGAAGGGGGTTCGTGGAGCTTGTCATTATTGCAAACAACCAGGTCACTTCATGAGAGAGTGTCTGAAATTGCAAGGCGGGACTTAGAGTGGCATAGGTTCACAGATCGCACCAACACAGTCAGCAGTTGTGCAGTCAGGTTTTAAGGTGCCTCAGGCACCATAGCCGGTGGCATCGCCAGTTGGTTTTATCCGGTTAGAGGTTCTACACCTACTGCTTCCTGACATTAGTCTGGCCACCAAAGCAGTTCTCAGCAGTCCAGGGCCCAGGTATGGGCTTACGCATTGCCGTAGGCCGATACCTCCGCAAGGACTTCTACAAGTCGAGGTATCTTTCTAGTTTTCAGTTCTTGGGCTAGAGTTCTTGTTGACACAGGTACATCGCATTCTTTTATTTTTGCATCATTTGCACATTCATTGGATCTGGAGGTCACACTTCAGAACAGCCTTCTTTGTGTTGACACGCCAGTTGGGGGTCCAGCGTCTTTAGATCATGTTTGTCAGGGTTGTGCTATTGAGATAGCAAGGCGGACCTTAGAGTTTGATTTTGTTATTCTCGACATGACGGGCTTTGACATCATTCTCGAAATGGATTGGTTGTCATTTTTTCGCGCTACGATTGATTGCTTCCGCGGGAGGGTGTCCGTTTGCACTCCCAAGGGAGATTGTTTCCATTTTGTGGGAGATCAGAGTGTTTCCCACCCGGCTATGGTTTTCAGCATTGGTGACTGGAGTCGCCACAGATCCTACTTGGCTAGTTTGCTAGTTGACGAAGATAAAAATTTGGGCCGTGTTCTTCCGACAGTTGTTGAAGAGTTTGTTGATATCTTTCATCCTTTAAGGGAAGCTGTCTTTGCTATTGATGTTATTTCTGGTACAGCACCCATCTCTATGGCACCGTACCCTATGGCACCTGTAGAGCTTAATGAGTTGAAAAGTCAGTTAGATGATTTGAAAGCTAAGGGCTTCATTCGTCCTAGTGCTTCACCATGGGGAGCACCGGTTCTTTTTGTGAAGAAGAAGGATGGGTCTTTGAGACTTTGCATCAATTATCGCAAGTTGAATCAAGGTACGATCAAGAACGGGTATCCTTTGCCTATGATTGATGACTTGTTTGATCAGTTGAAGGGAATGACATGCTTTTCGAAAATTAATTTAAGATCAGGTTACTATCAGCTAAGGGTTAAGGATGAGGATATATCCAAGACCACTTTTCGTATACGGTATAACCATTATGAGTTTCTGGTGATGCCATTTGGTTTAACCAATGCTCCAGCAGCTTTTATGGAGTTGATAAACCATGTATTTAGTAACTATCTTGACAAGTTTGTGGTGGTGTTCGTTGACGACATTCTCGTGTACTCAGCTTCGAGGGAAGAGTATGAGTATCACTTGAGAGCAGTTTTACAGATCCTTAGGGATAACCAATTGTATGCCAAGTTCGAGAAATGTGAATTTTGGCTACCAAAGGTGAAGTTCCTTGGACATGTTGTGTCAGGGGGTGGTGTTGCAGTGGATCCGTTAAAGATTAAGTCTGTGATGGATTGGGGGCGTCCGAATATAGTGTTTGAGATTCGGAGCTTTCTTGGCCTAACCGGCTATTACAGGAGATTTGTTCGGGATTTCTCTCGCCTAGCGGCACCTATGACTCGACATACTCGCAAGGGAGTCAAGTTCATATGGAATGAGGCTTATGGTCTTGCTTTTCAGGAGTTGAAGGTCAGGTTGACATTAGCTCCAGTTTTGATCATACCTGAACGTGGTTTGGGTTACGTGGTCTATTGTGATGCTTCGCGAGAAGGTTTGGGTTGTGTTCTGATGCGGACTGAATGGGTGGTAGCTTATGGGTCTCGATAGTTAAAGACTCATGAGTTGAACTATCTGACATATGATTTGGAGTTGGCAGCAGTTATCTTTGCCCTTAAAGGGTGGAGACACTATTTGTATGGGGAGAAGTTCGTAGTTTTCTCCGATCACAAGAGTCTCAAATATCTCTTCTCTTAGAAGGATTTGAATTTGAGACAGTGCAGATGGGTTGAGTTCATGAAGGACTATGACTTTGTGTTGTAGTATCATCCGGGGAAGGCCAATGTGGTGGCCGATGTAATGAGTAGGAAATCACGTGGTACTCTTGCTAGCATTTCCATTCACAGATGGAAGATACTAGAAGAGCTTGTAGGTCTTGGTTTGCAGTTGTATGAGGATGTTTCACCTGCTATTTTGTTTAGCCTTGTGGCTCAACCGGCTCTTGTTAGCAGAGGTAGGCACAGTTGGAGGATGGGGATATGAAGTCCATTCATGATCGAATTTCAGGTGGCGAGAATGTAGAGGGTTGGACCTTACATTAGGATGGTGGTCTCAAGTACAGAAGGAAGATGGTAATTCCTTTATCTTGTCGTGACGTTGTTCTTCGGGATTTTCACCATTCTCGACTTGCAGTTCATCCTAGTGGTACAAAAATATATCATAATTTATAGAGACAGTTTTGGTGGAAAGGCATGAAACGGGATGTTTCTCAGTTCGTGGCTAAATGCCTTACTTGTCAGCAAGTGAAGGCAAAACATCAGAGACCGGCAGAGTTGTTGCAACCACTACCAGTGGCAGAGTGGAAGTGGGAGCACATCACTATGGATTTCGTGATGAGACTTTCGAGATCCAAGGCAGGGAATGATGCCGTATGGGTCATTGCTGATAGATTAACTAAGACAGCTCACTTTTTGCTTATGGCAGTGACAGATGATGCAGAGAGGCTTAGTGGACTGCATGTGGGGCAGATTGTCAGGCTTCACGGGGTTCCTATATCTATTATTTCGGATAGGGATCTAGGTTCACGTCTCACTTTTGGCAGAGTTTTCAGGAAGCTCTTGACACGAGGCTTCATTTCAGCATAGCATTCCATCCTCAAACTGATGGTTAGTCAGAGCGTACCATTATATTGGAGGATGTGCTACAGGCTTGCATTTTGGATTTTGGGGGTAGTTGGGAAGACTACTTACCCTTGGTTGAGTTTGCCTGCAATAACAGTTACCAGACCAGTATTGGCATGGCACCTTTTGAGGCGTTGTATAGAAGACCTTGCAGATCTCCAGTTTGTTGGACCGAGGTAGGTGATACAGTCGCCTTAGGTCCCGATATTGTCTTTGAAACTACAGAGAAGATCAAGTTGATTCGGCAGTGGTTGGCTACAGCTCAGAGCAGGCAGAAGAATTACGCTGACAAAAGGAAGAGATCCTTGTCCTTTGAGGTAAGGGACCACGTCTTTATCAAGATTTCTTTATAGAAGGGACTTTTGAGATTTCGGCAGACGGGCAAGTTGTCTCCTAGGTTCATTAGACCATTTCAGATTTTGGAGCATGTTGGTATCGTTCGGTATTGCCGCCAGACCTAGATAGGGTTCACAACGTTTTCCATGTATCTATGTTGAGGAAGTACAAGCTGGATCCACCGCATGTTTTACGATGGACAGATGTTATTGTTGATGAGGACGTAACCTACGAGGAAGGTCCGGTCCAGATTCTTGATTCATGGGAGTAGGTTTTGCGGACCAAGACCATTCCTTTGGTTAAGGTCTTCTGGAGACATCACGGCATTGAGGAGGCTACCTAGGAGCTCGAACAGGAGGTTCGCTCTCAGTATCCCCATTTGTTCTCCCTTTTAGGTACGACTCGATTTCGGGGACGAAATCCTTTTAAGAAGGGTAGGTTGTAATGACCCGGCCTTTTTCCTCCTTTTTCATTTTCGGGGATTTTCTTTTTTCATCTTTTTCCTATTTTGACTTTTCCCTATTTCATCTTTTTTCCATTTTTCGTTTTTCCTTGCATAACCTCACTTGTTGTGCTCGAATTTGATTCTGGTTTTGCATGCATTCATGGTATTTGATTTCCATGACATTGGTAATTTTACTTTTCTTGCAAAGCATGCTAAATTAGTACGTTTCTTGTGAAGGGCATGAATGTGTAATTATTTATAACTTTTGGGGTTTTAGTGTAATTATGTAAAATAATTATTTTTCGTTTTAGGGACCTTTTGCAATTTATTTTAAAAGATATTTTGAAAAAGGACCATTTTGCAATTTTTGAAAAGTGCGATAAGTGTCACACTCTTATGGAGCCATTTGTTGGCATTTAGGTGAAGAGACTTGGCACCATGACTTCTTGACATTTGGTGGGTGGAGATTCATCCATGTGTTGGTCTTAGATTAGTGCACAAGTAGCCTTTGATTTGTGACAAGTGTGGGCTTGGGATTTAGTCTTGGAAGAGGCATTGGATTAGTGACAAGTGTAAGATCAAGGTTTAGCCTTGCATTATGTATGAGAGAGAGGTAGTGCAAGAGCACATAGTGAATGGAGGATTTCTAGCCCTTCCACTCACTATTTCTACACTTTACCTTCTTCATTTCATTATCTCTCATGAACCCTAGCAAATCCACCATTAGAGGAAAGCTTAGTTCATAGCTTCTCCCTTCAATTTGGCTCACTTCCCTACACCTTAGAGTTGAAACCTTGGGAGAGAAAAGATTTCTCTCACTCTCCTCTTCAATAACCCTAAACTTGTTTTACATTTAGGGCTTGGTTGCTTGGATTATAGAGATTGAATTCTCTATTGAGGTAGGGGTGGTTGTATGTTTATCCTCTTTGGGTTTTATATATATTGGAGCTTGATATATATTGATTACATGCTTTAAAATTCTTGTATTTGCATATGAATAGAGATTTTGTGTGCTTGACTTAGGATTTGTGGATTAAAGCATGTATATGACTATTAAATTGTATAGGTAGGTTATTATTTAATGATTTGCCTAATACTTGTGATTTTATTAAGGATTTATGATGAATATCTTGAAATTACTCTTGTGTTGTTAAGTAATATAGATTTCATTGAAAGTCTTGTAAGTATAACTTAAAATTACTTGTAGGTAAATTGTTATATTGCATAATTAGTAATTGTGGCCTACATTAATATTAAATCCATGTGGCATAATGTGTAGTATCATTAGCTAGCCACTTTAGGCATGAAACCTTAGCGCATGGTTTGTGTGGTTTTACCCTACTTGTGCTTGGTAGGTAGTTCATGCATTCAGATTGTATAAATGTCACGAACTTGTTGATTTTTGGAAGCTTTTAAGGATTTGAAATGTTTGATGGCTAGAGTTTGGCTCTAGTACAGAGGATAGGAATTCTCCTAAGTCATAGTGCGCAACAGGTAGTACCTTGTGGGTCATAATTACACAAAATAACTTGTATGGTCTCGTGGCCACATATCCTAGTCTTTCCATTACTTGATTTCACATTACTTTCCAAGTTGTAAATCATGGATTTCTTGTAGCTTGTGATTTGGTAAATCTTAGTTTTAATGTGGTTAGTGTACTTGCTTATGTATACTTAGATGTTATGTGTTTATCGTTGCAACATTTGTATAGCTTGAGATGATCCCTTAGAGCATCATGGGAATATAGACGTTAGGTGGAATTCACCCTTATGATGGTCTATGTTTGGTTCACATTATACTTGAAACTATAGGGTATGCGCATGCACCACATCCTACGAGTAACTTGATTACTCACCCTAGTGGTTTGGGTTGTTTTTCAGGTAAAGAGACTATGTTCTTGGAGGCTCATCATTCTTAGAAACTTTTGAGCTAAATAAAACATTTTTGTATATTGACATGTAAGTGTTTAGCATGCCTTTCTTTTGATATCATATTTTGAATACCATGTATGTATGGTACTTTTGAAGATTATGTAACCTCTTTGATGTGTAAGATGCTTAAGTAATCACTTTTGACATTAGAAGCATGTATGTAAAGAGGCCAAGGGCCAAGCATGTCTACCTTGGTATTTAGACACTTTTGGTATAACATTTTTGCTTCAATTGTCTTTTAAACAAAATTTAAGGTTTGAGAGTTCAAAATCTTGTAAATGATATGTATGGGTCCATGGGCTATTGTTTTATGTTTATTTATTCATATCAAAGTTGTTGACATGTTCACATTCTCAAAACTTCATGAAAAATAGTTTTACACATACATTATGAACCAATTCATCATGGGATTCAAAGTTGAGGTTGAACTTTCACACCTTGGGCTCATAGCAGCTTTTTCAGAAGCTTTTTATGGTGTTTTGGTCAACCAAAACTCTATTTCGGTCGACCGATGGCAAATGGAATTGACAATGCACAGTATTATCACATTCCAGTAGCCAAATGCACTGTTCATGAATCATTTCGGTCAACTGAACCTTTATTTCGGTTGACCGAAGCAACACGAACCTTTTCTTCATGATTTTAGGTCTTAGCACTTTTATTTTGATCGTCCAAAATTCCATTTTGGTCGACCAAAATAGCTTTATCCTGAGCCTAGTCTCTGTGGAGTTCTAGCACTGATCATCCGACTTCAATAGGTCATAACTTCTTTGTTTCTAATCCAAATGGGGTGATTCTTAAGCCTAAACTCAAGTATTTTGAGTCAGCTTTCTAATGGTACCAATTGCATTCTAAAATTCCAAACATGGTAGTAGTTATGTATATTTTAGTGAAGTAGTATTAGTTTTCGCTTTAACCGGGACGGGGCATTTTGTGGGATTCTTAGCCAATGTTCATGGAACCTCTTGGAATGTTTCAAAATGATTTTCTTAGGTTGTATTAACCTTGTTTGACTTATTTAGAGTCAGGTTTCTCCTTTTAATAGTGAATTGACCTTTTTGCCCCTTGGATAGCAAATTTTATCCTTTTTGACCTTTGTTTCTGTTTTTGTCCTCTTTAAGTTTCGTGACCTTATGGAGGGTCACATTTGTGTCTTAGGAGTGACTCCTATCTCTAGAGACCTTGGTTTACCTTTAGCTTCCGCATTTCGGATCACTTTCGTTTCATCACTAATGCACCGGGTTGAAAAACTTGGGCCGTCACACATCTTGTGCAAAGAGAGTATGGAGTACTTACGGGTATATCCATAGTGTCAAAAGAAATAAATTGAATGCTGATCATGCTAAGTCGTTAGTTTATGTTTATTACAACAACGGATTGTTGACAAGGTATAGAGAAGACTATGAAAAGTCTTACAAGAACTGGGATGATTTTGCTTATAAAGATGATTTGGATAATGATTTAGAAAGTATTGATCAAAGGGAGTACGCTACACTTTATGCTGGTGAGATTGAGGCTTCAAGTGCTTCTTTATATAATGCAACATCTAGTACTTCTTTGTCATCCACTCAAAGGGCTAACATGTCTCAAACAAGCCGTAGAGAGGAAATTTCCCGAGGCAAGAGGCCACGGATCAACTAGATTGCAACAAAATAGTCTGCTGGGAGGGCCTGTTCTCTTTCTTAACATTTTGTTTTTATAGTCTCATTTTGCTTTTAGGTTTGGAAGTTTGGATATTTCATGTCTATTTTAAAGTTTAGCAGTAGAATTTGCAAACTAAAGTATTATGGTCTTTTTCTTTTGCTTTTGAACACTGCTATTTCAAAGACAATGATTGTCATCTTGAGAGCTGAGAGCAGGTTAAATGTATAAAAGGCAATACTTTTGAACATTGCTTTTTCTGTTATGTCTTATCCATTGTTATGTTTTTATTTTTATAAAGCAGCTTGTTTGATTATCATGTCTGTTAATTTATGCATTTTTATAAAGCAGGTTATATTAATGGACTCATATTTGATTTGCTATTCTGTCTTTTTATTTGCATGAAATTTATTGAAATCATATATTTATTATTATAAATTAATAATTTATATATTTATAATGCAGCGCTCTAGCAACGCTCCTGCTCTAAGATTTTTTGGGATATGTCGCTTTCGCGCTCCCGCTCCAGCTCTCGCTCTCGCTCTACATGACTTAGCGCGTGACCAAATTTAAAATTAAAATACTTTTCTGCCTAACAATCCCATTATCCAAATATATATATATATGTATACATATATATATATATATATATATATAAGGAAGATTTTTAATTTATATATATATATATATATATATATATATATAGTAGGAGGCTTTCAATATCTTCCTTATATATATATACATATATATATATATATATATATATATATATATAGCAAGAGAAATATAGAGAGAAAGAAAGACCTGGTAATTGAGCCTACAATCTGACGATCATAAACTAGGGCATCGTCTTCATCTTGAAAGGGAGAACAGATCGATCGTGTGAAAGATTGGGGTTTCCTTAGTGTTTTTTTTTTATATATTACCTAACCTCTGAACCAGCGAACCATACGTTGTGAGCTTTCCTCCCTTCTTGTGTTGGTTTCCCTCTTCTCATCTTCCAGCCTCTACTAACCCAGTTAATGGATTTCATTTTCCTTTACTTTTCTATAAATAGTCTTTGGAATTTCGTATGTAGAAAGGAGCTTTTCTCGTTAAAGGCTTGACAAAAGGCAAGGCATATATGATTTGTCTTTAGAAAAGAGCAAAGTTAAATCTCTCACACTTAATTCACGTGCCACAAAAATGTTTGGCACTAAAATTTCCCGCAAAAAAAATGGGTAGATATTTTGGGCATTAGAGATGCACCGCACTGTCCCTAAGAGGTAAAAATATATATGTATTTTTTAATTCTTTTGAGAAAGTTAAAACTAATACCCCAACTTAAATTTAATTATTTATTTGAACTATGGTGATGTCGAGTTTCTTAGGATTTTTGTTTGATTAATTATTTTTGAAAATTACTCTCACTATCCCAAAAAAATATGTCCCTTTTAAAAAATTGTGACTCACTAATGTTTTTAAAGGAAACTTTGAATATGAAGCACGGTCACGGACATGTGGGAAACGGGTACGATACCTTTGTGAGTCACAACTTCCTAAAAGGAACATCTATTTTGGGAAAGAGGGAGTAGTTCTTATGAAATCATCTATCATCAACAATATATATATAAAGCATAGAATGGGGCACAAGTACGACATAATAAAGATTTAATGTCTGAAAATTTTAATTATTATCTATTAGACTTCTAAGTTTAATTATTTTGTATAAACAATGTATTTAATTAGTATATAGTTTTATGTTTTAACTTTGTCCATTATGCAAAAAATAAGAAAATTAATTTTTTAAAAGAAAAATTCTTTGTTGGAAAAGTTATAAAATATTTAAATTTCATTTAAAAAAACTATTTTTTTAGTCTAGGACATCAAATTCATAACACAATGGAGTTTCGTTTTGATGATAAAGATTTTTCAATAATGTTTGTTCGGTAGGAAAGAAACAATTTGGCTAGGAGGGAGAGATGGATGAGATCAACATCCCTAAAGAAGATCGTGTCATTCCCTATTTTTGTTCATCAATTGGATGCAAGAGAAGAGAATAAGTTCGATCACTTTTTTGAGTAAAGTGCCTTTACACACCCATGTGATGATATCCTTACAGTGCACGCATATATATCAACCCCCTCTTATGTACAAAACACCATTGATTAATTTGAAAAAAATGTGCAAATACATACCACCAGACATATTAAAGTAATACATTAACCAAATTACCCTTATATACATAATTTTCATATTATTTAAAACAAAATTACATTTATAGAATGACCAAAGAGGACAAAATCTAATATGACCAATCTAATGATTTTGGTCACTCTATGTTAACGTTGTTGGGTTCCAGCGATTTCATGAGTTGTCTGGGACAGCAACTTTTGTCACCGTCAACTATGGGCTGGTTGCCAACACCAGCACTAACGAACCACATCCGCCCGCATAGATTGTCCTCTCTCTTTTTCTCTTTAGACTTACTGACTCATCAAGAACTACGCACCTACCCACGTATATATTGTCCAAATATGGTCTAAGTATACCATATACTATAGTATTACTATTTAAATATTATGTAAAAAAAATAATGTATATATATAATTATTATTATAAAACAATAATAATATATATATCATTATATAATAAAATAAAACTATATAAAAATAAAAAAACCTGATAATAGGTCGAGACTAGAATTTGATTCTATGTCTTTAAGACAGATTCGTCCCGTCATGGTGCTTATGGACTCAGTGGCGTCTATCTCCTAAGATGCAACGACCTTTCTTTCTTCGGTAGCAGCACTGCAAACCGAACAAAATGGGCGAACCGGCTTAGTGTAATACTCTCTCCTATAGACTGGACTCAAACTCACATTATACTTTATGTGTATGCAAGTATGCAAGAAGATAGAAGGAGGAACATGAAATTTCAAAATTAAGATCGAAGAGAAGTATTCTAAATTTTGGTGTGTTTTGTAAATGATCCCAATGGGGGTATTTATAGGCAACAAAGTGCCTTTTCGGGTGGGTGCAACCATGGGACATAATGGTTCATTCAAATAAAACCAGGTGAAACCCTTTGGATATAACTTGTTTAATTCAAATTCAAACTAAAACACGTACGTACTGGTTCAAACTAGGTGCAACCCTTTGATGCACTGATTGGACCAGTCACGCCATACCCTTTCAATAAAAAACCAATTTAAATAAACCTAGTCAAAAATTAAATTAAGTCCACACAACAAGCCCAATTCCATTTAATAAAAAATTAACCAGACTTTACAATCAAAACTGGACCGGGTAGGCGAGGCACGCATGTTTGTGGTAAATGGTTTGGACCAAAGCTTGCCTAGGTTATCCCTCTCTTAAAAACTTGGGTGCCCTTGGGCCCAAACCCAAATTCCACATTTAGCTTTTTAAAATTTCAATTGGTTTCATCATTTTTTCTATGTTGCAACAGCACGCACTTCTCACATTTTGCATACCCATTCAGGCTTATCAAACGGCGTACCTTAGCTAACTTTTGATTTGGGAGATGAATTTTGAGGGTTGATAACAAGAATGGAGATCGGAGGCATTAAATGTTAAGTCTTTTGGGACAAATAATATTTTTGTTGACAAAAGGTTCACAATTTGAAACAAAAAAGAGATTTGTTACAAAAGATAACTTTTTGCGACAAAAACTGTTGTCCCTAAAAATGTATTTTTTTGACAACAAACTACTTGTCACTAAATGTTACGTCTTTTGGGACAAATAATATTTTTGTCGACAAAAGATTCACAATTTGAAACAAAAAAAAAGAGAGTTGTCAGCAAAAAATTAACTTTTTGCAACAAAAACTTTTGTCCCTAAAAAAGTATTTTTTTTTTTTGGCAATAAACTACTTATTAGTAAATGTTAAGTCTATTGGGACAAATAATATTTTTGTTAACAAAAGATTCACAATTTGAAACAAAAAGAGATTTGTCTCAAAAAATTTACTTTTTGCAATAAAAACTTTTCTCCCAAAAAATGTATTTTTTGGCAACAAACTACTTCTCACTAAATGTTAAGTCTTTTGGGACAAATAATATTTTTGTTGCCAAAAGATTCACAATTTGAAACAAAAAAGAGATTTGTGGCAATAAATTAACTTTTTGAGACAAAAACTGTTATCTTTAAAAATGTATTTTTTTGTAACAAACTATTTGTCACTAAATGTTAACTCTTTTGGAAGAAATAATATTTTTGTCGCCAAAAGATTCACAATTTGAGACAAAAAAGTGATTTATTGCAAAAAATTAACTTTTTACAACAAAACCTTTTGTCTCAAAAAAAAATATTTTTTTCCAACAAATTAGTCGTCACTAAATGTATAATTTTTTGGCACAAATAATATTTTTGTTGGCAAAATATTCACAATTTGAGACAAAAAAAAAAGATATTTGTCGCAAAAAAATTAACAATTGGCGACAAAATCCAGAATTTGTTTCCTAAAATAGTGCATTTGGCCATAATTTGTTGTAAGACATTACACATTAGGCGACAAATTTACATGTTTGTTGCAAAAGAATACATATTAGGCAACAAAATTTGAATTTGTCACAAATTGCAGCCTTTTGCAACAAATTTAATTTTCATGCTAAAAATTTCACCCTAATACCAGTATTTGTTACAGTGCGGTATCTAACATCAGCTTTTTAAAGACGCTCTATAGCAATGTTCACATAGTCCATTAGAATAACCTCAACATCAGCTGTTATGTTGCGCATCACCGCAAAGTCGAGCATTTCTTGCGTCTCTTTCAAGCCCCCAATGTTACTTCCCCCCCACAATCTTTCTCCCTGCATTGCAACATAAATGCAAAGTTATGTTTAATACAACTTGCCTCCTTCTCACATTGCTAGAACAGATTAGTGATGTCAAAAACTTACCCACAAGCAAAGGGAACATCGGTAGCTCTAGTGGTTTCTCGAGTGCACTGACCAAAACCAGTGTTCTGTGTGACTAGCTTCAACAGTTCAATCAATGGTAACATAGGGTGAGTTGCAGACACAATATCAATGATACTATCCATTATGCCCATAGCAGCCTATATACATTCCAAAACTAATTATGAAAAAAAAAAAAAAAATACATTCCTAAACAAAAATTGTAACATATAATAATTTCGGTAAAGTTGTAGTACCTACAAGAGAAATAAAAAAAAAGCATATATACCTTCATCTGATCCAAGTCATCGCTGACCAAAAATGCATCAGCCCCTAGCTTTTCAATAGCTTTTTCTTTCTTGCTAGGGGATGCACTGATCACCATCACCTTAACCCCAAAAGCCTTTGCAAACTTCACAGCTACATGGCCGAGACCCCCTAAACCTACCATTCCCATATATTTACCTGGCTTGTCGAGTCCAAAATATTTCAGAGGGCTGTAAGTTGTAAACCCTGCGCACAGGAGAGGAGCACCAGCATTAAGAGGCAGGCTTTCAGGCAAGTGAACCACAAAGTGCTCGTCAGCAACCATGATATCAGAGTAACCTCCATATGTGACTATTCCATCATAGTATATTGAATTACAAGTGAACAAAAATTTATAACAGTAGCTCTTAAGATCTTTAGCATAGTTATCACATAAGTGGCACGATCTAACCAAACAAGCAACACTAACTTTGTCCCTAACTTTGAATTTCTCTACCTTACTACCCATCTCAGTCACTCTGCCCACAACCTCATGCCTGCATCAACCAATCCCATTGACATATATATGTTGATGAGTGCTGAAAAGTGCACTTTTAAACCTCTTAAGCTTGAGTATTCTATAACCTTTATCTATCTTATTTTCTCGTTTTAGAATAATTTCTTGTTATTTCCTTTTTTAGGTCAATAAAGTTAAAATGAGCTAAAAATGTCTTCTTAAGGCCTTTTGGGAGTCAAACTAAGTCTTTGTGAGAATTTGGAGCAAAAGGAGACTAATGCTGAAAAACTGCCAAGCTGGATAGATCTGAGGAAAGTCTAATAGATTTGAGAAAAGTGAGATAGATCAGAGTTGGATCGATCGAACAAACTCTGATTGATTGAAGAAAAGTCTGATCGATTGAAAATGTGCTGGCAGTGAGTTGTCTAATTCCCAAGCGCGCCGATTTCTACCTACCACATAGTTACGGGATTAGATTTTTTTGGGCTATATTTCTGACTTAGTGACTAAGAAAAACACCTTTTATATAAAGGGAATTGAACTATTTTGTAAGAGAGCTTTTTATCATTTAACTTTTACATTATAATTTTATATTCTCTCTCTAGAAAAGTTAGAGATTAAGGTTAGAAGAAAAGAGAGAAGTGGAGGCACATCTCAAGATCCATCTCTAGATCCACTCTCTTTCTCTCTAGAGCTTCAAAGAAGAAGAAGAAGAAGAGGATGGAGCCATGTTTGGAGCTTACCCTTGAAGGTTTCATGACCACATCTAGCTTATCCATGATTGGCTAGATCTACACTTAGGGCTTGGATAAGCCCTAAGTCTTGTGTAATCTAAACCCTTGTATTTCTATTTTTGAGGATTTATATATACTGTTATGATTAGTGTTTTAGCCTTGTAAATTTAATGAATCTTGGTATGCTTATATGATATTCTATGGTTTAATTCTTCCTATTAATTCTTTAGTTTATTTACATGTCTATGTGTAATTAAATTAGGAATTATTTCTTACATGATTCATATAGATTAATTCTTTCTATTGATTCTCTATTTGATTACATGTTGTATTATGTGTGTTTATTTAGGGAATTGATCTCTACACTAGATTCTTTAGGTTGGTTGCATGTCTATGTGTGATTAATTAAGGATTTAGTAATGGCTAAGTATGGGTTTTCATTGAATGGGTTTGTAAATTAATTTGATGGACTATTCTTACGTTTGATGGGTTGTTCTACAATTTAATTCATGCCTATAGGTAGGTAGAAAATCTAAACTTGGTTTGATATTCCATTGGCTTATTATTGCAAATTCCATGATTCTCTAGATTGATGTGTACTACAATTGTGACTAGTTTGACGGGTCATGTTTAGATTTGATGGATTGTTCTACACTTAGTTTATTTATCGGAGTTTATTTATCGGTTAGGTAGACAATTCATACATGAATTTGATAGTCCATGCTTAATATTGCAATTAGTAGTCACTTTTTGTTCACAACAATGTATTCCCCATTAATGGAAAGCAAGTGGTTAATTACACGAACTTAGTGGTGATTCCAACACCCTAAGACCTCTCTTCATATCTCTTAAATCCCTATCTCTCACTAGTTTACTTTAATTGCATTTTAATTTCCTTGCATCTTTGTTTAATCAACCAATCTCTATCTTTTGCAATCAATTGATACATTAGAGTTGAAGTTAAATTCCAACACGTATAATCTCTGTGGATGATCCTTACTCGCTATACCTCTTTAGTTGTAGTAGTGGTTTTTATAAATGTAAATTTAACTAGAAAGGCTTCCGAAACCACAATCTTATTTTGACCTTGCGAAGCGACCTCTAGTATAAAAAAGTCCATTTTCTAAACACTTGAAAAGGGGCTCGTCATATGTAAATGTCTATATTTTTGTAATACATGTAGAAGAATTCAAAAAATTAGAAACATACAATAAAGCAACATACAAAAGGTTAAAGAAGAGTTACATGTCAAGAAAATATACATCCCTAGAGAGGCTACAGGTAGCTGCAAATATTAACATCGACAGTGATTATAGGTAGCCTGTTGTTAACTCTACAAGGATTGATTGAGATCTTAAATGTTACATGTATGTAATGGCCATGCAATGTTGTTTAACATGTGTTAATTAGGGATCATTTGATTGAGATTTGAAAGTTAGAGAAATTGATTAGTTTATTTAATTAATTTCCGTTTGTGACGACCCTGGATTTTTTAACCCGGTGTGTCTTGTGATGACCCGAACTGGATCCAGAATGCAGAAGCAAAAGATGAAACAACGGTCTCTAGAGATACAACACGTCTCTAAGACACGAATGTGGCACTCAATGAGGTCACAGAACCCAAAGGAAACAAATGCGGAAGCGGCGTTTTAAAAACGAACAAGAATAGACCTAGGGGCAAAATGGTCATTTCCAACATGAAAGTCGGTACTACCGAGCACACCATTGGAAAGACAATAAAAAATTAATTAAGTTCAAAACAAAAGTTCACTTGATTTGGAGTCCGGATAAAGAAGATATGACTAACGGAAGAAAGAGGGGCAAAAAAATCAAAAGGAGCAAACCCTAGAACATCTAAATGGTTAGGAGACCTTTCTAACCGGTTAGGAGGCCAAAACAAAGGGTTTGCATTCTGCCCCAACTCATCTAACCAGTTATGAAGAGGTTACTACTCGCATACTTGTACTGGAAGTCAGCAGAAACTTGGCAGCATGGGTTTTTCTGGAAAAAATGGGTTTTTGAGGCCCTAGATGACATTTTTTGGAAAAACACAAAGAAGAAACCCCCTCAAAATCAAGTTTTCTATGTGAAAATGTGCAAGAATTTGAAAAAAAAAAAAAAAAAAACTCACTATAAGATGCCCAAAATGCCCCTCCATGAAATCAGGTCATGGGGGTCCAAAAAGCTGCTAAATGCAAAACTGAAAGCTGAACTTTGCAATGGATTTCCGGCACCAAGACGACATTTTCTGGAAAAACACAAAAAATAAACCCCCCCTAAAATCACATTTTCTAAGTGACCATATTGAGACCGGAATTTTTTTCCCAAAGGAAAATCCCAAAATGCTCTAGACCAGAATATGCAAAGAAAATGTAAAATGAGTCCATAGGAGGCTCATTTCACCAAAGAAGATGCTTTCAATGAAAATGATCATGCATGCAAATGTAACCTTCCAAATGGGACGTACTACAATGGTCCATGGCTTAAAAATATCGCCGATGCAAAATACAACCCCCCAACGGCTAAAATGACAAAAATAGAACTTAGAACGAAAACCCAGAACTTAAAATTATGAAATGGTTTTGAAATGCCATTTGGCCCTTGGTCACACTTCATACATGATAAATGAATGCTAATGGATGAATTTCATACATAATCCACGCTCCGGTTCAAAATAGCACACTAAAACGCATGATTTTTCATATATTCTCATTAAAGACAAGATTTGACATCCATGACATAAATGTAATTCCGAAAGAAGTTTGGCCATTGGCCTCATGTCATATACATAAAATGAGAATAAAAAAGTATGCTTAGGCACATATTACAAGTTTAGAACTAAATATACACATTTGACATATGAGGTTACAAATGGCTTTTCAAGCTAACCTTCACAAAAATTGAAACCTTCAAGTCTTCAAATCATCCAAGCATAATGAGAACCTCTAACCTTGAATCATGTACCTGAAATATACCCCAGTAACTTTGGGGTGAGCAACATAAAGCTACTCGTAGTAAATGAGCATGCATTAACCTAGCATTTTATAATTTTATCACCTTAAGGTGAAATATGCTAAAGGGCTTATGCCACCTAACGTCTATATCAAGGGTGAGACTTAGGGAGCATCCTAATCTACCCTAGATCATTTCTAGCATAAATCACACCATTCATGCAATTCAAATCACATAGAAGCATATTATCCAAAGTATCAAGATACAGATTCTCAAAGTCATTAACTTGAAATCTAAAATACGAAAACGACAAAAGTAGGTCTTGCCACCTAAAGTCTATGTTCCAAATAAATCTATAGAATCATTCCTAAGCCACATTTGAACAACAAAACATAAATCACAATATCTATGCAATTTGACCAACATAAATGCATGTTATATAAAGCAACTAGTTATAAATTTTCAAAGTTATCAACTTGAAATCTAACATACGAAGTCAACTAAATATAGCAATTGAGTATAATTAGAATTTCTAATATTACACATCAAGACATAGATTCTCTAGGTTATCAACTAGAAATCTAAAAGTACAAAATCATATAGTAGAATACTTGGACATCTAAGCTCAGAATTCTGCTGAGACCTCAACGACTATTACGGGCACTAACCCGTTGGTAATACCACCCTTAGTGCACACTATCTCGATAGGGAGAACTCATACCTCCCGCACTAGAGCCAAACTTTAGCCATATCATAGTAACCATGTCCCAAGTGACTCTAAAATAAATAAGTTAACAACTTATAAACGTATTGAATAGTATACGAAACTACCTTCATGCACAAGTAGGTTGGAACCAAACAATACATGCTCTAAATCCACAACTACTATAGGATGACAAATGTCGAATCTTCAGAGTGCGATTCGTTACGCGGTATAACAACATCACATGTCGAATCTTCAGTGTGCGATTCGTCACATGCTATAAAAATATAATTTAATATTGAAAGCATAACTCAAAAATCCATTACAAGTCTAAAATCATGCTTCAAATATACTACCAATGTTAAACACATGATTTAATCAATAATACAATAGAAATGGAAATTTATTAAATAAAATAACTAATTTTCCTATGCTTCAAATCTCGATTAAATGATCCCTAATTAACACATGTTATACAACATAGCATGGTCATTACATATACCACATGAAAAACTTAATTAGGTCATTAAAACAATATGATGGAATTTAATTAAATCATGATAATTAAATTCCTAGATTCTAAAACAACATCAAATCGTCCCAATTTAACATATGCTATTGTACAAGTCCTAGTCATCATAATTATCGAATCAAAAACTTGATTAAGCCAATGGAACCTTTAAAATAGATTTTTATTAACCATTTTAATTAAAATCTCTAGATTTTCATACTTATCCAAATGCTCTCAAATTAAAGTATGTTAAACAACATGCCAACACATAATTTAAAAGCATGCTACAAGTTAATTTCATGTAAGGTACGTCCATGAGAATTAAACTTTTACTAAAGATAATTATTAAATAAAAAATGCAATATTTATTCAAATATTTCTAATTTAATATATGTTAACAAACATATCAAAACATGATTTACTAGTATGCCATAATTTAATTCTAAGTTATCTATCCACATGAGAATTAAGTCTTAATCATAGAAATTAATTAAATTAAATTCTAGGACTTAAACTAAAACATGCATACAAGTTATAAAATCATGGAAAATACTCATTACAACACATACATAATCCTAAAACATCCCTTACCTCCATTTGAGATAAAATCTCAAATCCCCACCAAAATGAAATGGCTCCGAATCTAATGAAACTTCTAGGTTTTGTGGGGGACAACACGGTGAACAAGAACCCCAAGGAAGCCCCATGAAAATCACAACTTGACTTCAAACCCGAACTCAAGAAATGGCCAAAATGAGATTCCAATCGATGGAATCAAAGGCCTCGCCAAGATGAACATAAAACACTAAGGCACCATGACTTTTCGTTGAAGTGAAGAAGCTCAAAAGAAGAGAGAGAAGATGGTAGCCATGGCTGCCATGGAATCCAGCCAAGAGAGGGGAAAGAGAGAGTGAAATCTGATTTTCCACTTAAAGACCCCCTATTTATAGGAAAACTCAAAAAGTGTCCTAAACGGGCCCCGCTAGGTCCGGAAAAGTGGAATTTGAGCATACGTACTCAAATGGCAAAACTCCATGAACAAAAAAGAACCAAAATGAGAAAATATGAACAACAGAAGAAACGGCGTCAAAAACAAGTCCTGAGCAGAGAGATGCCCCTAACAAGTTCAGAGCAAACTGGGGCCAGAAACCCTGAAACTGGAGAAAAATAAGCAGAAGGAAATTCTAAGAGTACATGACTCGACGAAAAGTGAAAATGAATCCCATACAAGGATCCAGGTTCAAAACGAGGCATTTAGCAACAACTTTCATTAATTGCACAATGGCCCCTCCAAAAAGTGAAAACTACACAACTGGCCCAAAATGAAAATATCTTCCAAAAAATATTTTCTTCGAAACTCCTAAAATAAAATATCTTCAAAATATATTTATGAAAAACACCTCAAGAAAAGAAAAAGTTTCTGAAGAACTATACATTCATGCCCCTATGGACATTGAGAGCAACCAGAGTACCTTTCTGCAAAAATAAAGATACGTATTTCATGGAAACCACTTAGAATGAAGATATATGAAGTCAAAAACCAACTCCAAACATAAGAAGTGTGGTTATGCCAAAAAGTGACAAACAGGGAAAAGACGAAATAGGGAAAAGGACGAAATGCATAGTGTCCGAAAAATAAAAATGTGGAAATGACGCAGTCCTCAAAGGAAGTTGTCAATCCAAGGAAAAGAGTCTCTAAAATCATTCCAGAGCACTCGAGATGACACTAAGTGATGAGAAACTGAGTTCAGAAAGGAAAAGATCAACAAAAAAAAAATATCCGTGAAAATCTGAGGAAAGGGAAAGGAAGGAAAATGACCGGGTCATTACACCATTTCTTATACGTTAATGATTTAATCATGTGCTTGACACTGGTTATATGTTTATATCATGATTTTGGACTTGTATTAGATTCATGAGTTTATGATTTCAATTTTGAGATCTATTATTATAGCGTGTAACGAATCGCACACTGAAGATTTGACATTTATCATGCCTTAATAGTTGTGAACTTAGAGCATGTATTGTATGTGTTTCCAAATTCGGTTGTGTATGGTAGATAGTTGATTATCTTGTACATACATGTTGATATATACGTTGTTGCATAACTTGTTGATTTTGAAAACTTGGGGATGTCGTTATTTGACTACGGCTAGGACATGGTTCTAGTATGGGAGATTGTCCCTCTACAGTTTAGTGCGCACATAGGGAGGTTACGCATGGGCTAGTAACCCTAAAGTAACTATGGTGTCGGTCTGATCCAGCGTGATGTCCAACTATCCACTTTGTTTGATTTCGCATTTCATTTCATGTTGATAACTAGATGATATCGTAACTTGTTGTTCTTTAATTGATTTCCCGTTTTCAGTTTTAAGATGTTAACTTAGACGAATTATACATTATTCATTGTATTGGAAGTCCAAATGTTGGTTAAATTGCATCGATATTGTGATTTGTGTTTTGATGTTCAAATATAACTTAGGAATGATCCTATAAATTCGTTAAAACATAGACGATAGGTGGCATGATCCACTTTAGTTGTTTTTGTGTTTTACTTTTTAAGTTAAAGACTATGAGAATCTATATCTTGATATTTTGTATAATATGTTTCTATGATTATTTGAGTTGCATGAATGACATGATTATGCTAGAAATGGTCTAAGGTAGCTTAGGATGATTCCTTAGACTCATTGGAACATAGACGCTAGGTGGCATGACCCACTTTAGTTGTTTTTGTATCTTAAGTTGCAAGTTGATACTTTTGAGAACTTATATCTTATTGCTTTGTATAACTGGTTTTTATGTTGTTTAAATTTAATGAGTGAAGTGATTTATGCTAGAAATAATCTAAGGTAGCTTAGGATGATCCCTGAGTCTCACTTTGACGTAGACGTTAGATGGCATGAGCCCCTTTAACATATTTCACCTTAAGGTGATATAATTGTAAGATGCTAGGTCGATGCATGCTCATCTCCTACGAGTAGCTTTACGTTACTCACCCACGTAGTGGGGACATTTTTTAGGTACAGGGACCTTGATTTGGGATGCACACTAAGCCATGGAAGTTTCGTCAACTTGAAGTATCATTTTCATGAAAATATTGGCATGAAATCCTATTTGTAGATTTGTATGCCAAAACTTGTATCTTTGATTCCATATATGTAACGTGTACATAAGTACATCTTTTACGATGTATTCGACATTTATGAGATGAGGCTAGAGGCCAATGACTATTATTTTGTATCCTATATAACTTTTGACTTCAAGAAATATTATGGAAATATTGAAAATGACAAGTCATTCCTTCACCATGCTTGCAATGACTATCGTAACTCCATTTTTATTCTTTCATATGGTCTCATTAATTATGTATGAAGTATAGCCAAGGGCCAAATGGTAATTAGAAACCATTTCATATTTTTGTATTTCAAAATTTCCATTTCAAGTTCATTTTCGCCTTTTTGGCCGTTGAGGGGTCGGATTTTATATCAGTGGTATTTTTAAGCCATGGACCATTGTAGCACATCCTAATAGGTAAGTTACGTTTGTGTGCATAATCGTTTTCAAGAAAACCCTTATCCTTGGTGATTTGAGCCTCGTATGGACTCATTTTATATTTTTATTACATAATCTGATTTTAGGGCATTTTGGGGTTTTCTTCGAGAAATGAATTCCGGTCTTCACATGGTCACTTAGAAAATTGATTTTAGACGGGGGTTCTTCTTTGTGTTTTTCAAGAAAATGTCATCTTGGTACCGAAAATCCCTCGCAAATTTCAGCTTTCTGTTTTTCATTTTAGCAGCTTTTTAACCCTCATGACCTGATTTCATGGAGGGGCATTTTGGTATTTTAGAGTAAGTTTTTTTCATTTTCTCTCCTTAGTCTAGGTAGAAAATTTAATTTCAGGAGGGGTTTCTTCTTCATGTATTTCCAGAAAAATTCATTTGGTAGCCCGTTTTTTATCTCAAATGTGGACAGTCACTGTAGCAGCTTTTTGCCCTCTTTTCCAGTTCTGATCTAGGGGCATTTTAAGGATTTCGTAGTACGTCTTTTTCATTTCCTTCTACATGGTCGGGTCAAAAACTAGATTTTAGGGGGGGTGCATGTTTCGGCTCACTCATTTCAACTCTCAGTTCTGGCTGAATTGTTTTTTTTCCTAGCATGTCATGATGCTTGTCGGTGTGCTCGTGGGGTGTGCGTCTCGACGTCATGACCTCAACTTTTGTTTTTGCTCGTTCTCCTTCGTCCGGACTCCAAATCGAGAGAAATTTTTTTTTTAAACTTGACTAATTTTTCGTTGTCTTTCTAACGGTGTGCTCGGTTGCACCCGGATCTTCCTAGATAATTACCAGTTTACCCTTTTTGCCTTAAGTGCTCTTTTTTCTTCGTAATTCCATTTTTCCTGCGTCCAGACTCTAAATTATGCGATTCTTAAGTCCATCTAGATTAGTTTTTCGTTGTCTTTCCAGAGGTGTGCTTGGTGGAACCCGAATCCATAGTTTCAAAACATTATCATTTTGCCCTTGAAGGCTTATTTGTTATATTTTTGATCTTTTGCTTCCGCATCAGTTCTCATTGAGTTCTACGACCTCGTGGAAGGTCACTTTGACTTCTTAGAGTCTTATTTTTTGTTTTCGCTTTCGCATTTTGGATCCGTTACTGGATCATCCTTTCGGTTCATCACTAACGCACTAGCCTAAAAACCAGGGCCGTCACAAGTGGTATTAGAGCTCCCAACTTTAAATACCTCGAGACGACGGGTTTTGGGTACATATCACGTTTTTGTTGCTATGTTATACGTGTGTATATGCTATTTTTTAACATATTTCGGTATTATAACATGTTTACGTGTTTCTTGATAACACGTTTGGTATTATGACATGTATCTATGCTTATATGCTTATGTGTTTAAAAGCGTCCTTGTTTGACATGTACGCTTATTTGCTTAAGTGCTTAACTGTTTAAAAAAGCTCTCTTTGATTGCTTTAGCATTATCGTATGTTACATACATTGACGTGCTATTTATTTAATGCATTCATAATGTGAGTTGCATTTGATCATAATAACTCATGTTATTATTGATCTCGTTTCCTTTTAACACATATAGCATCACAGTCTTGACTCGTGGAAAGTCTTCTCGTTAGAGCTCAAGTGAGCGTAGAGTTGAAGTCTTCATCTGACGAGATAAGATGTAGGCCAAGGAGGCACCATTTTGTCTCATTTTCTTTTATGTTTTCATGATGTAGTCATGGTGGTGTTAGAGGTGTTGGTGTCATCTCTTACGACTTCGTCGTAATCTTGACGTCATTGAGGTCTTTGTTTTTAGCATCATGGAACGATGAGTCAGGATCGACTTGAATCCTTCCTTAGGGAGTTGGGAAGTTGCCTTTTGAGCCTCAATGCGAGGCTCTCGTGTCTTGCCTTCTTAGGGTGATGGTTTCGGGATTTGGATAGGTGTGTTGGCCTAGGATCTTTCTTGTGTTACCTTGGGTAGCTCTTGCGAGCTATGGTTGGGATGTGAACGGTTTCGTGTAATTAATTGTGTTGGTGCAATTAATTACTCTTCGTGTAATTAGGGTTCTGGTAGAATCCTGTAGATTTCCCATCGAACTCATTGGCATCTTAGATTGGGGATTTTCTTGTTGGTGTCTCATAACGATTAGCATTGGGACTGTCCATTTCATTGTGTCTTGTTTCATGTGGTGTTAGGATTTCATCAGGGTATGAGCTGGTCTTGGGAACAACTTGCTGACCCTATGTCTCGAGGACCTTAGTGGTTATTGGGGGAAATGATTCCTTTCCTCGTAGTGAGAGATTGGACTTATCCAGGTTTTGTGTTACGTTTTCTGAGAGGTTGTCCTTTTGAGAGGCATTCCATTCATTTCTGTTGATTTTACAAACTTGCCATTTGTATGATCACTTTTGCATGTTTATGAGCCCTATTGTTTTCAGGCATGCCTTAGAAACATGTTTAGGATTTTTGACTTTGTGGTAATTGTATGAGGATGTGGTTGATACGTTTTCATATACTGTATCTGCTTACCATGCTAGTGCCGTTGGTGGTGTATAGCGTTTCGCTATTTGTTTGACCCCTATGTGATAGGTGGTATATTTGGTTTGTTTAGTTTACCTTATGTATATTGTGTGTTTAGTACTATCATATTATTTGATTTATGTCATTTAATTTTTGCGAGTATGCACTATGTGAGTATTTGGTTTATACTGTTTCATCTTTCCTGCACTTATGTTGGGTTTTGTGACCGAGGTTGTTGGGATAGAGATGTGTGAGCTACGTAATAGACTTGTGTTTTAAGGTTTTTGTTGTCCATTATAGGAATTTTAACATAGCGTTTTGTCTTTTGAACGTAGCGTTACGGTAGGTCTACTTCACATCTGTACTTAGGTTTTTGGTTTTGTGGGTCCTATCCATTGGCTTGAGGGCATAGACTTGTCAGGCCATGGATTCGGGACTGGTGCTATTGTTGCAGTGTTTTCAGATGTGGGGGTCTTAAGTTACGCCAGCGTTAGAGATTTAAGGCCTTAAGCGTAACGGTGCCAGTGATATTGTTTTTAGAGTTTTAGGATTAGCTACCCTAACTCTTGCGGATGCCTGGTTCCTATAGTGCCTTTGGTAATGATCATTTTTGACATTAATGTCTTTTGTATCGAAAAGTTTCTTTCTGGGTTGATCTGTTGAGGGCATGTAATGAACTAGTGCCTTATACTGTCATGCTACCTTACTGATGAGTTAGTGTGGGCGGTAACTAGTCATTGTTCGTACTGCCATATCATTCTTAGCCATCTATCATGATCCGACTTATCGTTGTATTAGGATTCTTTCGGTTATCAACATTGAGTTAATATACCGATTTGTTCAGGGAGTTGTCTCTTAGTTTTTGGTTTTTGTTTTCCTTCGGATGATCTTCAGGCTTTTGGAGTTTCCCTTTTAGCACCTTATGGTCTGTTCTTTGGTTTGACCTTGCATTCAGACTTAGTTCTATTCTCCTCGGATGTTCCTAATTTCAGGACAAAATTCCTTTAAGGAGGGTAGGTTGTAATGAACGGTCATTTTTCTCTTTCTTTTTTTCTCAAATTTTACGAATAAATTTTTTTTGTTTAATTTTCTTTTCTGAGTTTTGTTTCTCGACACTTAGTGTCATCTTGAGTGCTCAAAAATGGTTTCTGAGACTCTTTTCCATGGATTGACAACTTCCTTTAAGGACCGAGTCATTTCCATACTTTCACTTTTTGGACACTATTCACTTTTCGTCCTTTTCCCTATTTTGTCTTTTCCCTATTTGTCACTTTTTGGCACAACCTCACTTTCCATGCTCAGGGTTGGTTTTAGACTTCACGTATCTTCATTCTAAGTAGTTTTCACGAAATATGTATCTTTACTTTGCAGTAAAGTACTCTAGTTGCTCTCGGTGTCCATAGGGGTATGGATACATAGTTTTTCAGAATCTTTTTCTTTTCTTGGGGTGTTTTTCATAAATATGTTTTGAAGATATTTTATTTCAAGGGTTTTTAAGAAAATATTTTTGGAAGATATTTTCATTCTGGGTCATTAGTGCAGTTTTCACTTTTTGGAAGGGCCATTGTGCAATTAATGAAAGTTATTGCAAAAATACCTCGTTTTGAGCCTAGATCCTCGTACAAGATTCATTTTCACTTTTCATCAGGTCATGTACTCTTAGAATTGCCTTTTAGTCATTTTCCCCCAATTTTAGGGGTTTTCGCTCCGGTTGCCGCCGAACTTGTTCGGGGTATATCTCTCTACTCGGGACTTGATTTTTGAAGCCGTTTCTTCTGTTGTTTATATTTCCTCATTTTGGTTCTTTTTCGTTCATAGAGTTTCGTCATTTGAGTGCATCTGCTCAAATTCCATTTTTTCGGACCTAGCGAGGCCCTTTTGGGACACTTTTAGGGTTTTCCTATAAATAAAGGGTTATAAAATTAAAAACTCGTCTTCCCCTCTCTTCATGCACGAGCAAAAGTTTACATGGCAGTCCAAGGGGGGCTACCAGCCTTCTTCTCTCAATTAAACCTTCTTCCCTTTGTTAAAAAGTCATAGTGCATTTGCGTTTTGTGTTTGTCTTGACTACACGCATCTTTCCCCCGTATTAAAACACGTTTTTTGCCAATTTTTGAGTTTGGGTTTGAGGTCAAGTTAGAATTTTGGTAGGTCCTCTTTGAAGTTTAATGTTCACGACGTTGTCCTCGACAAAAGCCCGAAGTATTGACAGATTCGGAGCCGTTTCATTTTGGTGGCTTTTGAGATTTTCATCTCAAATTGAGGTAGGGGATGTCTTAGGCTTTTATTTATGTTGTATTGATGATTTTATAAGCTTATACCACTTATATGCATGTTTTCTATTAATCCTAGAATTTAATTTAATTATTTTCCGTCTATAGGATTTAATTCTCAATGATGTGTATAACTTAGAATTAAAGTATAGCATGCTAGTAAATTTGGCCTTGGTATGGTTGTTGACATATAATAAATTTCGGTCATTTGAATAAGAATTGTAATTTTTATTTAATATTTTTCTTTTGTGAAAGATTAATTCCTATGGTCGTACCTTAATGAAATTAACTTGTGATAGGCTATTAAATTAAGTCTTGGCATGCTCTTTAATATACTTTAATTTTGGAGCATTTGGATGAGTATGAAAATCTAGAGATTTTAATTAAATGAATTAATTAAAATCGATTTAAGGGTTCTATTGGCTTAATTGAGTTTTAAACTTGATATTTGAAATGACTAGGACTTGTTTACTAGCATATATTAATTTGGGACCATTTGAAGTTGCTTTAGAAGTTAGAGATTTAATTATCATGATTTAATTAAATTCAACTTTGTTGTTCCATTGGCTTAATTAAGATTTTGAATGTATGTATGTAATAGCCATGCGATGTTGTTTAACATTGTTAATTAGGGATCATTTGATTGAGATTTCAAACTTAGAGAAATTAATTAGTTTATTTAATTAATTAATGTTTTAATAGCGTTAATGATTTAATCATGTGTTTGACATTGGTTATATGTTTAAATTATGATTTTGGACTTGTATTAGATTTATGAGTTTATGATATCAATATTGCGATATATTTTTATAGCGTGTAACGAATCGCACACTGAAGATTCGACATTTGTCATGCCTTAGTAATTGTGGACTTAGAGCATGTATTGTATGTGTTTCCAAATTCGGTTATGCATAGTAGATAGTTGATTATCTTGCATATACATGTTGATATATACATTGTTGCATAAATTGTTGATTTTGGAAACTTGGGAATGTCGTTGTTTAACTACGACTCGGATATGGTTCTAGTACGGGGTATTATCCCTCTACAGTCTAGTGCGCACATAGGGAGGATACCCATGGGCTAGTAACCCTAAAGTAACTATGGTGTCGGTCTGATCCAGCGTAATGTCCAAGTATCCACTTTGTTTGATTTCGCATTTCGTTTCAAGTTCATAATTAGATGATATCGTAACTTCTTGTTCTTTAATTGATTTCCCGTTTTGAATTTCAAGATGTTAACTTAGAGGAATCATGTTTTATGCGTTGTATTGGAAGTCCCAATGTTGGTTAAATTGCATCGATATTGTGATTTATGTTTTGATGTTCAAATGTAACTTAGTAATGGTCCTATAAATTCATTAGAACATAGACGTTAGGTGGCATGATCCACTTTAGCTGTTTTCGTGTTTTAGATTTCAAGTTGAAGACTTTGAGAATCTATATCTTGATATTTTGTATAATATGTTTCCATGATTATTTGAGTTGCATGAACAGCGTGATTATGCTAGAAATGGTCTAAGGTAGCTTAGATGATTCCTTAGACTCATTGAAACATAGACGCTAGGTGGCATGACCCTTTTTAGGTTTTTTCGTAATTTAAGTTGCATGTTGATACTTTTGAGAACCTATATCTTGTTGCTTTGTATAACATATTTCTATGTTGTTCAAATTGCATGAATGATGTGATTTATGCTAGAAATGATCTAAGGTAACTTAGGATGATCCCTAAGTCTCACTTTGATATAGAAGTTAGGTGGCATGAGCCCTTTTAACATGTTTTACCTTAAGGTGATATAATTGTAAAATGCTAGGTCGATGCATGCTCATCTCCTATGAGTAGCTTTATGTTACTCACCCACGTAGTGGAAAAATTTTCAGGTACAGGGACCTTGATTTGGGATGCACACTAAGCCATCGAAGTTTCGTAGACTTGAAGTATCATTTTCATGAAAATGTTGGCATGAAATCCTTTTTGTAGCTTTGTATGCCAAAACTTGTATCTTTGATTCCATATTTGTAACGTGTACATAAGTACACCTTTTACATTATATTTGACATGTATGAGATGAGGCCTAAGGCCAATGACTATTATTTTATATCCTATGTTACTTTTGACTTCAAGAAATATTATGGAAATATTAGAAAATGACAAGTCATTGCTTCACCATGTTTGCATCGGGTGTGGGAATTCTATTTTTATTCTTTCATAGGGTCTCATTAATCATATATGAAGTATGGCCAAGGGTCAAATGGTAATTTGAAACCATTCCAAATTTTTGGATTTCAAAATTTCCATTTCAAATTCATTTTCGCCTTTTTGGCCGTTGGGGGGTCGGATTTTGTATCGCCGGTATTTTTAAGCCATGGACCATTGTAGCATATTCTAATAGGTAAGTTACGTTTGTATGCATGATCATTTTCAAGAAAAACCTCATCCTTGGTGATTTGAGCCTCCTATGGACTCATTTTACATTTTTATTGCATAATCTGATTTTTGGGCATTTTGTGATTTTCTTTCATGAAATGAATTCCAGTCTTCATATGGTCACTTAGAAAACGTGATTTTAGGGGGGGTTTCTTCTTTGTGTTTTTCCAGAAAATGTCATCTTGGTACCAGAAATCACTCGCAAATTTCAGTTTTCTGTTTTGCATTTTGTCAGCTTTTTAGCCCTCATGACCTGATTTAATGGAGGGGCATTTTGGGATTTTTACAGTGAGTTTTTTTTTTTCATTTTTTTCCATACTTTTGGGTAGAAATTTTGATTTCGGGAGGGGTTTCTTCTTCGTATTTTTCCAAAAAAATTCGTTTGGTAGCCCGTTTTTTATCTCAAATATGGACAGTCACTGTAGCAACTTTTTGCCCTCTTGTCCAGTTCTGATCTAGGGGCATTTTGGGGATTTCACAGTATGTCTTTTTCATTTTCTTTTACATGGTCGGGTAGAAAACTCAATTTTAGGGGGGGTTTCTTCTTCGTGTTTTTCCAGAAAAATTCATTTCAGACCTCATTTCAGCTCTCAGTTTTGGCTGAATTATTTTCTTTCTTAGCATGTCATGGTGCTTGTCGGTATGCTCGTGGTGTGCTCGTGGGGTGCTCATCTCGACATCGTGATGTTGACTTTTGTTTTTGCTCGTTCTCCTTCGTTCAGACTCCAAATCGAATGAACTTTTTTTTTTTAACTTAACTAATTTTTCGTTGTTTTTCCAACGGTGTGCTCAGTTGCACCCGGATCTTTCTGGATAATTACCAGTTTACCTTTTTAGCCTTAAGTGCTCGTTTTTATTCGTCATGCCGTTTCTCCTTCTTCCAGACTCCGAATCATGCGATTCTTGAGTCCATCTTGATTAGTTTTTCGTTGTCTTTCCAGAGGTGTGCTTGGTGGCACCCTAATCCATAGTTTTAAAAAATTACTATTTTACCCCTAGGGACTTATTTGTCATATTTTTTATCTTTTACTTCTGCATCAGTTCTCATTGAGTTCCACGACCTCATGGAAGGTTACTTTCACTTCTTAGAGTCTTGTTTTCTATTTTTGCTTTCGCATTTCGGATCCGTTACCGAATCATCCTTTCGGTTCATCACTGACGCACTAGCCTAAAACTAGGGTCGTCACAGGTGGCATCAGAGCTCCCAAGTTTGAATACCTCGGGACGATAGGTTTTGGGTGCATATAACGTTTTTGTTGCTGTGTTATACATGTGTATATGCTATTTGTTAACATATTTTGGTATTATACCATGTCTCTATGCTTATGTGTTTAAAAGCATCATTGTTTGACATGTACGCTTATTTGCTTAATTGTTTAACTGTTTAAAAAAGCTTTCTTTGATTGCTTTAGCATTACCGTATGTTGCATACATTGACGTACTATTTATTTGATGCATTCATAATGTGAGTTGCATTCGATCATAAAATCTCGTGTTATTATTAATCTCATTTCCTTTTAACGCATATAGCATCACAGTTTTGACTCGTGCAGAGTCTTCTCGTTAGAGCTCGGGTGAGCGTAGAGTTGTAGTCTCCGTCTGATGAGATGAGACGTAGGCCACGGAGGCACCATTTTATCTCATTTTCTTTTGTGTTTTCATGATGTAGTCATGGTGGTGTTAGAGGTGTTGGTGTCATCTCTTAGGACTTCGTTGTAGTCTTGACGTCATTGAGGTCTTTGTTTTTAGCGTCATGGGACGATGAGTCAGGATCAACTCGAATCCTTTCTTAGGGAGTTGGGAAGTTGCCTTGTGAGCCTCAGGGCGAGGTTCTCGTGTCTTGCCTTCTTAGGGCAATGGTTTCAGGATTTGGATAGGTGTGTTAACCTAGGATCGTTCTTGTATTACCTTGGGCAGCTCTTGCGAGCTAGGGTTGGGATGTGAACGGTTTCGTGTAATTAATTGCTTTACTCTTCCTTGTCTTTGCAAACTTGGGGGCATTGTGTTAGGGTTCTGGTAGAATCCTGTAGAGTTCTCATCGAACTCGTTAGCATCTTAGATTGGGGATTTTCTTGTTGGTGTCACGTAACGATTAATATTGCGACTATCCATTTCGTTGTCTTCTGTTTCATATGGTGTTGGGATTTCATCAAGGTATGAGCTGGTCTTGGGAATGACTTGCTGACCCTATGTCTTGACGAACTTAGTGGTTATTGGGGGAAATGATTCCTTTCCTCGTAGTGAGAGATTGGACTCATCCAGGTTTTGTGTTACATTTTCTGAGAGGTTATCCTTTTGAGAGGCATTCCATTCATTTTTGTTGATTTTTCGAACTTGCCATTTGTATGATCACTTTTGCATGTTTATAAGCCCCATTGTTTTCAGGCATGCCTTAGAAACATGTTTAGGATACTACATGGTAGTTGTATGAGGATGTGGATGATACGTTTTCGTATACTATATCTGCATACCATGCTAGTGTCATTGGTGGTGTATAGCGTTTTGCTATTTGTTTGACCCCTGTGTGATAGGTGGTTTATTTGGTTTGTTTGGTTTACCTTATGTGTACTGTGTATTTAGTACTATAATATTATTTGATTTATGTCATTTAATTTTTGTGAGAATGCACTATGTGAGTATTTGGTTTATACTATTTCATCTTTCCTACACTTATATTGGGTTTTATAACTGTGGTTCATAGGATAGAGATTTGTGAGCTACATAGTAGACTTGTGTTTTGAGGTTTTAGTTGTCCACTATAGGGATTTTTGACCCAGCGTTTTGTCTTCTGTATGTAACCTTACGGTAGGTCTACTTCAGATCTATGCTTAGGTTTTTAGTTTTGTGGCTCCGATCCATTAGCTTGAGGGCATAGACTTGTCACGCAGTGGATTCGAGATTGGTGTTGTTGTTGTGGTGTTTTCAGATGTGGGGGTTTTTAGTTACGCTAGCATTAGGGATTTAAGGCCTTAAGCGTAACTATGCCAGTGACATTGTTGTTAGAGTTTTGGGATTAGCTACCCCAACTCTCGCAGATGCCTGGTTCCTATAGTGCCTTTAGTAATGATCGTTTTCGACATTGATGTTCTTTGTAGCAAAAAGTTTCTTTCTAAGTTGATCTATTGAGGGCATGTTATGAACTAGTGTCTTATACTGTCATGCTACCTTACTGACGAGTAAGTGTGGGCGGGTTCTAGTCATTATTTGTACTGCCATATCATTTTTAGCCATCTGTCATGATCTGACTTGTCGTTGTCTTGGGATTCTTTCGGTTATTAATATTGAGTTAATATACCGATTCGTTCGGGGAGTTATCTCTTAATTCTTGGTTTCGTTTTCCTTTGGATGATCTTCAGGCTTTTGGAGTTGCCCTTTTAGAACCTTATGGTCTATTCTTTGGTTTGACCTTGCATTCAGTCTTAGTTCTGTTCTTCTCGGATGTTCCTAATTTTGGGATCGAAATTCCTTTAAGGAGGGTAGGTTGTAATGACCCGATCATTTGCCTCCCTTCTTTTTTTCTCAAATTTTACGGATAAATTTTTTTTTGTTTAATTTTCTTTTCTGAGTTCTCTTTCTCAACGCTTAGTGTCCTCTCAAGTGCTTAGAAATGGTTTCCGAGACTCTTTCCCTTGGATTGACAACTTCCTTTAAGGACCGAGTCATTTCCACATTTGCACTTGTTGGACACTATTCACTTTTCGTCATTTTCCCTATTTTGTCTTTTCCCCGTTGTCACTTTTTGGCCCAACCTCACTTTTTGTGCTCGGAGTTAGTTTTTGACTTCACATATCTTCATTCTTAGTGGTTTCCATGAAATACGTACCTTTACTTTTGCAGTAAAGTACTTTGGTTGCTCTCAGTGTCCATAAGGGTATTGATGCATAGTTTTTCAGAATCTTTTTCTTTTCTTGGGGTGTTTTTCATAAATATGTTTTGAAGATATTTTGTTTCTGGGGTTTTTAAGAAAATATTTTTTGAAGATATTTTTATTCTGGGTCATTAGTGCAGTTTTTACTTTTTGGAGGGACTATTGTGCAATTAATAAAAGTTATTGCAAAAATGCCTCGTTTTGAGCCTGGATCTTTGTACGGGATTCGTTTTCACTTTTTGTTGAGTCGTGTACTCTTAGAATTGCCTTCTGGTCATTTTCCCCCAGTTTCAGGGTTTCTAGCACCGGTTGCCGCCATACTTGTTCGAGGCATATCTCTCTGCTCAGGACTCGATTTTTGACGCCGTTTCTTCTGTTTTCAACCTTCCTCATTTTAATTCTTTTTTGTTCACAGAGTTTTGCCATTTGAGCGCGTCTGTTTAAATTTCACTTTTTCGGACCCGGCGGGGCCCTTTCGGGGCACTTTTAGGGTTTTCTTATAAATAGGGGATTATGAAATTAAAAACTCATCTTCCCCTCTCTTTATATGTGACCAAAAGCTTCCATGGCAGCCCAAGGAGGGCTACCACCCTTCTTCTCTCAATTAAACTTTTTTCCCTTTGTTAAAAAGTCATAGTACCTTTGCATTTTGTCTTTGTCTTGACTACACGCATCTTTCCCCCTTATTAGAACCCATTTTTGGCCAATTTTTGAGTTCAGGCTTGAGGTCAAGTTAGGATTTTGGTAGGACCTCTTTGGAGTTTAATGTTCACGACGTTGTCCCCGACAAAACCCCGAAGTATTGACAGATTCGGAGCCGTTTCATTTTGGTGGCTTTTGAGATTTTCATCTTTAATTGAGGTAAGGGATGTCTTAGGCTTTTATTTATGTTGTATTGATGATTTTATAAGCTTATGCCACTTGTATGCATGTTTTGTATTAATCTTATAATTTAATTTAATTATTTTCCTTGTATAGGATTTAATTCTCAAGGATGTGTATAACTTAGAATTAAAGTATTGCATTCTAGTAAATTTGGCCTTGGTATGGTTGTTGACATATTTTAAATTTGGGTTATTTGAATAAAAATTGAAACTTTTATTTAACATTTTTCTTTTGTGAAAGATTAATTCCAATGGCCGTACCTTACATGAAATTAACTTGTGATAAGCTATTAAATTAAGTCTTGGCATGCTCTTTAACATACTTTAATTTTGGAGCATTTGGATGAGCATGAAAATATAGAGATTTTATTTAAATGAATTAACTAAAATCGATTTAAGGATTCCATTGGCTTAATTGAGTTTTAAACTTGATATTTGACATGACTAGGACTTGTTTAGTAGCATATATTAATTTGGGACCATTTGAAGTTGCTTTAGAAGTTAGAGATTTAATTATCAGGATTTAATTAAATTCTACTTCGTTGTTCCATTGGCTTAATTAAGATTTTGAATGCATGTATATAATGGCCATACAATGTTGTTTAACATGTGTTAATTACGAATCATTTGATTGAGATTTGAAATTTGGAGAAATTAATTAGTTTATTTAATTAATTTCCATTTCTATAGCGTTAATGATTTAATCATGCGTTTGACATTAGTTATATGTTTATATCGGGATTTTAGACTTGTATTAGATTCATGAGTTTATGATTTCAATGTTGAGATATATTGTTATAGCGTGTAATGAATCGCACACTGAAGATTCAATATTTGTCATGCCTTAGTATTTGTGGACATAGAGCATGTATTGTATGTGTTTTCAAATTTGGTTGTGCATGGTAGATAGTTGATTATCTTGTATAAACATGTTGATATATACGTTATTGCATAACTTGTTGATTTTGGAAACTTAGGGATATCGTTGTTTGAATATGGCTAGGACATGGTACTAGTACAGGGGATTGTCCCTCAACAGTCTAGTGCGCATATAGGGAGGTTACCTGAGATACCCCTCGGATCCGAGACACGGGTTGATCAGGCCCAGGCCTAAACCCGAGGGAATATCAAACAATTAATATTTTATAATGAACACGGAATACAAAATAAATTAAGAAATGAAATTAAAGCTGGAAGGAACTAAAAATAGAATCCGCAAAATATTATAATTATTAAAATCCATCAAACCCAAACTCCAAAACTCCATCAGTTTACAACTTGGGAATCCATCTCTAATGGACCCCTATTAAACATCCAAACGAAAGATAGAACAACTGTAATAAACGTCCAGAAATAAAACTATAGAGAGAGCCCTACATCATTGGAAGAGTGAATAGAGACCCCTGCTCAGCACGAACACGTTTAAGCCTGGAACTGTCGTGTACCTAAAAAATATAAGTGGGTCAGGCCCACGCGCAAGTTCTATACTGCTACAATCCAAACAGAGGCCCGATACGCATGTACATCCTAAACAACTCAACAATAGTTAATAGTCCGTAAATATATATATATAGTCATACTAAAGGACTCTCACTGGATTACAGGCCGGTCTCAACCTGAATAGAGGTAACATGCTAAAACGCACACGAAGTGGGCATATGTACATATACCTAAACAGGGTACACCTCCAACCATCGTAGCCAGCTACACATCCCGATGCATATACGCTCCCTATCCATCGGTCCTGAGGCTCAAGCTCATACCGAGGTACCATAACAGTACATATATAAAATCCATCCAAAATCCCTGGTATTGCCGCTCAACAAGTAGTTGCCAAGACATACAAATCCACGGGACTTAACTTTTAGTTAATCCCATCCTTATTCCAAGTAGGTGGGTAATGGTATTATTTTAAAAACCAAACCCATCCTTAGTATGCCACCGTCCCATACCGGTGCCTACTTTCCAATCCTCCAATAGTCAATAATACCAATAAATCAAGTATATATCAACTAAATTCCAACATCCAACATTCAATGTTAGCAGTGATAAAATAAGCATTGATAAATAGGGTCACAACAACAACATATACATACCCAATTTAAGTTGTTCCCTTTAGTCTGATATAAAGACAGAATTAATTAAAACTTCCATTTAACACCTTACAAATGACGTACAGATATGTAGGGTATGTATCACAAAATCCTAACCTCCACAATTGATACTAACTATGATAATGTAAGCATCAAAACAATATTCATAGTATGTATGTAGACATGCTCAAATTATAGTGTTCCACAAAACCGATCTAGTGTTAAACTCAAATCCTCCTAGTATTTAAGTTCCAACAGTTGCTATTACAGAAGTTAAGATAGCTATCATCTAGACCCATCCTTCCAATAATTTATACTAGCAGTGGTAAGGAAAAATGTGAACCACAGAACCACAATGCATCCACAAACATGCTTAGTCTAGGTTGAACAAGCTTACAACACTGCTGTAACTACCAATTTCATAGCAAAACATATATCATTTTAGTTTGGTTTAATCTTCATTAATCCTGAAATCATTTAAGAGTGCAAAGGGTATGAAGCCTAAGGGAAAGAGTAAGGATAGAATCTTGCCTCAGAAACTTTTGTTCAAAGTTTGAACGTCGTCTTCTTAAAAAAATCCCGGCGAGTTCCAAAACCAGGTTACTATTTACGGGTACGGATCACTGTTCCCGAGGTCAAACTCTGATCTCCACCGTTCAGATTGTGCGTCACTGAGTCATGAACCTCTCCTCCAAAATTCAGCTCGATCGGACCATGGACGAAGCAGGATCGGATGTTTGATGAAATCTGGGCAGAATGGAAAAAAAACCTATGCAACCCAGTTACTGTTCATGAGTACGAATCACTGTTCCCGAGGTCAAACTCTGATCTGCACCGTTCAGATTGTGCGTCACTGAGTCATGAACCTCTCCTCCAAAATTTAGCTTGATCGGACCACGGACGAAGCGAGATCGGATGTTTGATGAAATCTGGGCAGAATGGAAAAAAACCTATGCGAGTTACTGTTCATGAGTACGAATCACTGTTCCCGAGGTCAAACTCTAATCTCCACCGTTCAGATTGTGCGTCACTGAGTCGTAAATCTCTCCTCTAAAATTCAGCTCGATCGGACCACGGACGAAGCGGGTTCAGAGCTTTGATCAAATCTTGGCAGAATGTGAAAAACTGCATTTTTCCTTCTCCACTTCCACAACACAGACGTCTACCTTATACTTATAGAGTTTTCCTAAACCCTATGTTCATTTAAGTCCAACTCACAATCCTAACCGGCCCATCCAATTAACGTAGAAACCTACGATGGCTATAATATAAAACCCTAATTTATACTGTAATTAAAACCCTAGTTAGATGTATTTACCTAATTACCCTATTCACCATTAAATACTTAACAAATAATCTAATTGAACAAAATAATAATTAGTAAACCCAATTAAACTAAATAAGACACACATAAAATAAGACACACATAGAATAATTAAACCAATTACACTTAAACCATTAATGCCAATTAAATAATTAAAATACTAACAAGTAATTCCAATCAAATAACTAAACCAATTACACTTAAACCATTAATGCCACTTAAATAATTAAAACACTAACAAGTAATTCCAATCAAATAACTAAAAATAAATATCATTTAAATAAATTAAATCACCACAAAAGAAATAAATTAAATCACCACAAAAGAAAACAATTAAGCACCTAATAAAAAAAATAATGACACATAATCAAATAAAATGCACTTAAATAATAAATTAAATACCATTAAATACCAGGAATATCCTTTTTAAAATTAGGGGTATTACATTCTTCCCCCCTAACAAAAGGAATTCCGTCCTCGGAATTCACTCTTACCTTCTTCCAATATTTTAGGAAACTGTGAGCGAATGACATCCCCTCGTTCCTAAGTGGACTCAGACTCATTGTGATGACTCCACTGAACACGAACCAAAGGAATAACTTTATTACGAAGAATCTGATCTCGTCGGTCGATAATACGACACGGTGGCTCTAAATAAGTTGCATCCGGCTGCAACGCAATCTCCCCAACATCGATATGCTGATACCGATCCTCATCTCGAAGAAATTTCTGCAACATAGAAACATGAAACACGTTGTGGACGCGATCCAAAGTATCCGGAAGTGCCAACCGATAAGCAACAGCTCCAATGCGATCCGTAATCATGAATGGACTAACAAATCGCGGTGACAACTTCCCTTTATTCCCAAAGCGCATAACACCCTTCATAGGAGACACTTTGAGTAGAACTTGATCCCCAACCTGAAACTCCAAAGCCCGAGTACGACAATCAGCATAGCTCTTCTGCCTACTTTGGGTAGTACGCATGCGATCTCGAATAAAAGCAATCTTTTTAGAGGTATCCTTGATGAACTAAGGACCTAAGAATCGATTCTCTCTAACCTCCATCCAATAAACAGGTGACCGACACGGTCGACCGTACAATGCCTAAAATGGTGCCATACCAATAGTCTTCTGGAAATTATTGTTATAAGCAAACTCCACAAGTGGCAAATATTCCTCCCAGTGGCCCTTAAAATCCAGAACACACGACCGAAGCATATCTTCCATAATCTGATTCACCCTCTCAGTCTGTTCGTCAGTCTGAGGATGATAAGCAGTACTAAGGTGTAACTCCGTACCTAAAGCCTGCTGAAAACTCTTCCAAAATCCAGATACAAAGCTCGATTCCCTGTCCGATATAATAGACAATGGAATGCCATGTAGCTTCACAATCTCTGAAATGTAAAGCCTCGCCAACTGCTCCGAAGTGTAGTCAGTGCAAATAGGCAAGAAATGAGCTGACTTGGTCAACCTATCCACAATGACCCATATGGAATTATGCCCCTTGAAAGAATTTGGCAACCCTTCCACAAAATCCATAGATATGCTCTCCCATTTCCACTCCGAAATTGGTAGTGGCTGTAGAGCTCCTGGCGGCCTCTGATGATCAATCTTAACTATCTGACAAGTACTATATTGAGAAACAAAAAGAGCAATGTCCCTCTTCATACCTGCCTACCAAAACTGCCGCTTCATATCTTGATACATCTTATCGCCTCCTAGATGAACAGAGAACTCAGAGTGATGAGTCTCAGTCATCACATCCTTCCTCAAATTATCAGCAGAAGGTACCACTAATCGTCCCTTGTACCTTAAACCTCCATCAACCCCAACATAGTAGAATGGAACCTCTCCGGAAGCTATCTCTGCGACCTTGTCGACACACTGCTGATCGGTGAGTTGTGCTTGTAAAACCTTGCGAATGATGGAAGGTGTAACCACCATGCAAGCCATAAAAGCATCCGATAACTCATCCACACTCTTTAAAGCATTCCACTCAGTAGTGAATAGAGCAGAAAGACTACCAACAGGTCGGCGACTGAGTGCATCCGCCACTACATTCGCTTTCCCTGGATGGTACTGTATAGAAAAATGATAGTCTTTTACAAACTCCAACCACCTGCGCTGTTTCATATTTAGCTCCCGCTGAGTGAACAAGTACTGTAGACTCTTGTGATCACTGAATAATCTGAAGGACTCACCCAACAGATAATGCCTCCAAATACGCAAGGCAAAGACCACTGCTGCCAACTCCAAATCATGTGTTGGATAATTAAGCTCATGAGGCTTAAGTTTCCGAGATCCATAAGAAATCGGTCGCTCCTCCTGCATCAATACACATCCAAGACCCTGCAATGAAGCATCCGTGTAAATAAGATACTCTATCCCGCTCTGCGAAGTAGCCAGAACCGGTGCAGAAGTCAGCTTTCTTTTCAGCTCATCAAAAGCTCGCTGACAGTGTTCATCCCACACGAACTGTACACCCTTCTTGGTCAGATGAGTGAGTGGTCCTGCTATCTTGGAGAACCCCTGGATGAATCTCCTGTAATATCCTGCCAGATCGAGAAAACTCCGAATCTCAGTAGGTGATATAGGCTATCCCCACTCAACCACCGCTGAAACCTTGGCCGGATCCACTGCTATCCCCTTTTCTGACACCACGTGACCCAGAAATTTCACCTCCCGCTGCCAAAATTCACACTTCTCGAACTTGGCATATAACTGGTGCTCACGAAGCGTCTGCAAGATTATGCGAAGATGTCTAGTATGATCGTCCTCCGACCGAGAATAGATCAAGATGTCATCAATAAAGACAATAACAAACTGATCCAAATAAGCCCGGAAGACTCTATTCATTAAGTCCATGAATACTGCAGGTGCATTAGTCGTCCCAAACGGCATAACTCGAAACTCATAAGAACCATATCGCGTGAGAAATGCTGTCTTAGGAACATCCTGCTCCCTAACCCTCAGCTGATGATACCCAGAACACAGATCAATCTTGGAGAAATATGTGGCTCCCCTTAACTGATCAAACAAGTCATCAATCCTGGGCAAAGGATACTTGTTACGAATTGTAACCTTGTTTAACTCACTGTAATCTATACACAGACGAAGCGAACCATCCTTCTTCTTTACAAACAGAACCGGTGCTTCCCAAGGTGATGTACTCCTATGAATAAAACCCTAGCTGAGTAACTGCTGAATCTGATCCCTCAGCTCTCTCATCTCTACCGGTGCCATCCTATAGGGCGCCCTAGCAATAGGCGCAGTGCCTGGAGCTAAGTCTATCACAAAATCGATCTCGCGACTAGGTGGCAACCCTGGAATCTCCTGAAATACATCCGGGAAATCCTGTACAATCGGTATGTTATCCAATGACTGATCGGTTGGTCAATTATACATCAACCTTCGCAATAGCACGAATCATTGTAAAATAGGGCTATTGGTCGGGTAAGTCGAACCACTGGGACTGCGCTAGTCTATGGCAACCTAAGAGTCTAGACTACTTTTAGAATGATGAGGGGGTATATAGAGTTTTGTTGGTTTGTCACTTATACTATGAATTGAAATATGCATTAATGAAAAACTTGCAAGAATTTAAGAGATGAAAGATGAGCAAAGAAGACTAAGGAAGTGAATCCGCCTCCATCCCTATACACATGCTAGATTAGACCTAAATTAGGGGAAAAACAACATATGATGGTCAAAAACTACATAGCAACACATAGTTGCCATGTAAGTAATCAAGAAGTACATTAGGTCTCAAACAAGTATAATCCATCAAAAGGGTAAACATGTTGAGACTACCTAACTAAGGTGTAGCTTATACACGTTTACTTAAATGAAAGACTATCAAATTCTTGACAAAATGATGAAGCACATGGAGCTAGAGATTAAGCATACACCATCAAAGGATTTCCTAAGCAATGGTCTATCAAAGTCACCTATCAACATGCCATTAAATCATTTCATAACCTTGTTTCCATTCTCACCATGTAAACTCAAGCAAAAAGATTAATACAAGACATCACCTAACATAAGATAATGAGCTTGAAGAAATCATCCATACTTATATAAACATTCATTACACCAAATGAAGTGCTCTTAGCTATGAAAAAGACCATAAATATACATTGCAATCCCCCAATATATACCCTAGGACATGCTTACAAGGGAGGGACTTCATCACCTCCCTAGAGAAAGAGTTAGTTACCCATTGTTAAGCTAGAAGAAGGAAGAAGCTCCATCTTCATGGCTATTTTCGTGCAACCTTCTTGGAGCTTGAAGAACACACCTCTTTTGCTCTCTTCTCTCTCCTCTAATCTTGTAGAAAAATGTAGGATAGGAAGTGTGTGGCCTTTGGTAGCTTTTTATTCTCTAACAAAACCCTCTCTCTCCTCCAAGGAACACCTCCAACCACTTCATAAAGAAGGAAGATGGCATTGAGGAAACCAATGTGCAAGTGGCTGAAATTGAGCCATTTCTGAGTGCAATCTGCCTGATTTTCGAGCACTCGAAAAGTGGTCTCGAGCACTCTAAATTAGTGCAATGTGCAACATGCTCTTCTTGCTTAGCGCTGACCTACTTTGGTAAAACTGCTATAACTTTGTGCCCTGAACTCCGAATGATGATCTGTTTGAAGATTTGGAGAGCTGATTCAGTTCTTTAAAAACTTCATGTTTTAAAGAAGACCCAATTCTCAAGTCTGGTTGGTCGAAAATGGGGAGAAAGGCAGTACTTCAGTGCTGCCAGGCAGTTCTGTGCACCTCTGTTATGAAGATCATAACTCTCTGCTCCGAACTCCGAATGATGAACTGCTTGAAGATTTGGAAAGCTGATTCAGAGATCTAAATCTTTCATGTTATGATGGAAGTCCAGTTCTTGAGTTTGCTAGGTTGAAAATGGCGACAAAAGTCAGGATCACTGCTACCAGAAATTCAGAAATGGCATCCTTTTTGTTCAAAATTCCACAAGGCATCATTTTTGCTTCCTTTTTGCACTTTAACCTGAAAATGCATAAAAACATGCAAATGGAGTTAATCTACATAAAATAATTAATAACTGGACTTTGTTAATGTAATTTAGGGCGCTTGAATATACAGTATTCAGCGCTTATCACACCCCCAAACTTACATTTTGCTAGTCCCTTAGCAAAACCAAAATGCAAAGCTCAATGGAATGAAAACATGGGAATACAATTACAAAAATATTCACCATGGCAAAGATAAACATAAACATAGCTCAAATACAACTTGAAACAGATAAGGAGCTGGAGACGGGATCATTGGGAAGACTACCTTGTATATATGAAGCATTGATACAAAAATTGGGAAAAAAACATTTCAACATGCATGCATCAACATCATAGTCCATATAAATAATTCAATTGTCATCTCTTAAATGGAAATAACTCAAACTCCAGTGGAAGTGAATTGGATTCTCAACATGCGGCTTTTACTTTCTTTTCCAATTCCAAAGCACAAGTTTTCAAATAATTGAATTCCCCTTTAAATGAGGTCCCTAAGGCATGATTTTATTTACAAGACAACTTTTGTTGCTTGTTGATAATTTATTGTAACTCAGAAGTGAAACATAAGATGGTTGTGCAATGCTGAAGTCCCTTAAGCTTTCTAACCAACCCTTGTAGCAAGCGTTAGGCCAACAGCTCCCAAACCAGATGGCTTTAGGGTGTTAAGTGTAGAGACACTCCTAGGGCTTAATAACTCAAGTTGGAAAGGCTACGAACTCCAACGAACCATGTTTATTACAATTTTTTTTGAATGACCGTGCAATGTTTAAGTCCCTTAAGCTTTCTAACCAACCCTTGTAGCAAGCGTTAGGCCAACAACTCCCAAACCAGACGGCTTTAGGGTGCTAAGTGTAGAGATACTCCTAGGGCTTACTAGCTCGAGTTGGAAAGGCTACGAACGTCAACTAGTCATTTTTTTTTTTTTAGATACATGCCAAAGGTATTCATCTATCAGGTTCATCAAATCAGATTAACTAGGCCAAGGTCAAGGTTAATCAAGTTGCATGCCTCACAGTTAAGTTTCCAATGTGCATCTGTGCATTGTGAAGCTTATAAGAGTGTAAATCCAGCAAGAATCTAATTGAGGCATTTATACAGACTACATTGTATTTGCATGATCACATCAAATTCAAATTTCTTTATTTTCAAAATTTTCTCAATTGCTTCTATACACAAGGTATTAAACATATGCTTTGTCTCTGACAAGTTCCAAGTTACACTATCATTGCTTTACAAAAATATGATACCGAAACTATGCCAAGAATACTTTGATGCACCCCCAAACTTAAACTACACAGTGTCCTCAATGTGGGACATGGATGTAAGTTAGAGACAAAAAAAAAAAAAAACAATGAGTATAAAAAGGAACGACAATACCCAGGGGGAAGAAATGGCATCTTGAGACAAAAACCCCCAAACTTGAATTGGACTGCGCAACCTGGAGAGCAACATGAAGAACAAAAAGAAACAACCACAAACAGCATTAATAGCACAAGCATAAATACAGAAAAAGAATGTACCGAAAGTTAACAGAACAGAAAGAATTTGCATTGCAAAAAGAGTTTACATGATTACAAAAAAGAGCTGTACAGGGATCATGTCTACTAGAGCAACCTATACATAGCAAATTCTTACAGGTCAAAAGGAAAACAAATGATACAAGAGAAATAGGTACATATGAAACAAAAAGATAAGGTCCAACACTCGCAACAAGCTACGGTCCAGAGGGTAAACGGGTGAGGATGGAATGGAGGAGAGATTGAGTCTTACGCCGTTCAGCGGAGGCCAAACGACGTTCCTCAGTGGCGACACGGCGGTCTTCAACAGCAAGACGACGATCTTCTTCAGCACGTGAAGAAGTCTCACACAGTGTCCAAGTGTACGCGGACAAAGAATTCTCAAAACGATCCAGTCGCTCATGAATACCGACAAAGCTAGCCCGGATGAAAGCCTGGTCCTGGTGAGAGTCGACCGGAGGCTCTACCCTTGCAGCGGCTGCGGCGGTGGAAGCATCCTCAGAAGGAGGAGGAGGTGGAGCGTGGATGAACAGGGGGGCAGCAGGCTGAGGGGTACTAGAATGGCTAAGAACATTGATCCACCGGCGCTGGGTAAAAATTTTAATCTTTTCGCCTTTTGGTTCATGGGGAGGAACAATGAAACCCTTGTGCTGAAGGAGCCAAGAGATGAAAAACGGCAAAGGCAATTTCTGATTTTCAACTCGCGGAACCCGTGCATTATGAGCATTATGCCAAAACTTCATAAATGTGGTCCAAATGAGCTCTGGGATGGAGAACCATTGGCCTTGGTCCATGGCATATAAGGCTTGCAAAAGGAGGCCCCGACGCTCGGTGCTATGCACCAAAGGGCAGACATTGTGCTTGAAGACAGTGTCAATGAACCACAGGCATTCCGGAAGATTGGTTTTGCGGATAAAAGACCGGGGCCTGGTAGGATCGTCAACAGGGCAAAGGGCAGCGGCAATCTGCTCCACAGTTAATGTATCCGGCTCCTCATATAAAGGGAGATTTTCATGATTGACAATGTCATCGGGGCACTCAATACGGCAACCAGAAACCTGAATGATGTCAGTCATAGTGAAAGCATAGGTGGTGCCATCAATGGATGTAGTGAGAGAAATGGGTGGCTCTTCAGGGCATTGGAGATTCTGGTAGAAGAGGCGCACTTTACGGGGGTAGGCAACCCTGGCAAGGGGTGCGCAAATGTGCTGCAGACGCCGGTTAGTCAATTCGGCTACAGCCCACGAAGTTGTGGGTAGAATGTCAAAGGCATCCGTGAGCGGAAATGAGAGTTCGTAGTTGAGTTGTTTGCGATCCCAAGGATCACGTGGTCACTCACGAGTGACAGCACGGGCACCCGAAGAGGGTCTAGGAGGGAGAGAAGGACCGGCACGAGACATTTAGAGAGGTGGACTTGGTTGAGGACTTTCAGCGAGCACCTGGCGTGCACCACAAAAAGGAAAAGGTGAAAGTGAGTGGGATGGAGGAGCAAACCCAAAAAAAATTTTACAAGCAACGAAGCTCTAGCATAGAGCTAGTATCAACAAACCATCAACACAACAAAACACCAACATTGCAAGCCCATCCTCCTTGTAAAATCATAATGAATGAACAAAGGCATGAAAAACAAAGGAAGAAGAGACTGACCTGAATTACACTCTATCCTAGAGTAAGAAGAATGGTAGGAAGAGGGAGGGGAGATGATGGGCTGGTGGTTGTGGATGAGGGATAGGTGGGTGAGTAGGGTGAATTGCATGGGGGAGAGAAAGGTGGTGGTTGTGGGGGGAGGTGAGGAGAGGTGGGGTGAGGGGGTTTGGAGAGAGTATGGATGAGAGAGGAAATGTGGTGATGGTTGATGGAGGTGGTGAGGGTTTAGAGAGAGAGAGAGGTGAGGTTTGGGTGAGTTGGTGTGGGTGAAATAGAGGAGGGCTGGGGGTTAAAAGGAGAGGAGGGAGCTTGGGTCGAGAGAGAGAGGTTGTGTGGTTTTAAAAGAGAGAGGGAAGCTTGGTTCGAGCACTCGAATGGTGTTTTCTAGTGCTCGAAATTGGGGCAGTGGCCTCGGCTGAGGATGGGGCATGGTGCTCTACACTTCGAGCACTCGAAATGGGACTTCGAGTGCTCGAAGTCTTGGCAGTGAGGTTTGCTGTGGCATGAGAGGTGGTGGTGTGTGAAGTGGGGGTTGGTTGGTTGTTGGGGGCAAGCATGGAGTGTGGATGCATGAGGGTTGCAGGGTTTGATGATGGTGGTGAGGTGGCTGGGCAAGGAGGCATGCATGAGGTGGTGGGTTGTGGAAGTTGGTCTGCAGAGATACCGAGAGGGGGTTGTTGTGAGCATGGTGGTGATGCTGTTGGAGAGAGAGGATTTTGGTGGTGAGGTTGGGTTTGGCTGTGAGAGAGAGAGGTGGGTTGCAATGCATGGGTGGGGGTGAGGTTGAAGTTGAGAGTGAGATGGAGTGGTTTGGTGGAGGCTGGGAAGAGAGATGGTTATGAGGGTGGGTTGCTTGTGTTGGTGTGTGCATGGGGTTGGGATGGTGTTGGGTGGTCGTGCATGCATGGGCATGCATGGATGTGGGTTGAGAGGAGATGGAGGTGGGTTGTTGGGTTGGTTTGGTTGATGAGCGTGGGGGTGGGGTTGTGCATGGGAGTGGGTTGCATGGTTGATGGGGTTGAGGGTTGGAAGGTTGTTCATGCATGGCATTGGATATGTGGTGGCATGTAGGGTGGTGAGGGTTGGGTTGGGGAATGCCGAGAGGTGTGTGTTTGGTGGTGTGGAGAGAGATGATGTCGGGATGGGGAGGTGGGGTTGAGGTGGAGTTGGTGAGGTGATTGGAGGGTGGCTGGTTGAGGGGCATGCATGCATGGGCTTGCATGCATGCATGCAGGGTTGTGGGTTGATTGATTCGAGTGCTCGAACGGAGCCTGCGAGCACTCGAATTGAAGGCAGCCGAGAGAGAGGTTGTAAGATGGATGCAGGTTGGTGGTTTGTGGAAGTTGGTTTGCATGGGTTGGGGGGTGGTTTGTTGATGGAGGTCGAGCACTCGAAGCTTGGCTTCGAGTGCTCGAAATTTGGGCAGTGAGTTGGGTTAAGAAACTTGGGCACTCGGAAGGGGGTTGGGATTGCTCGAAAGTAAGGCAGAGAGTTGGGGTCTGTGGGTGAGAGAATTTCGAGCACTCGAAGCTCAACTTCGAGGGCTCGAAGCCTGGACATTGAGCTCCACTGATGAGTGCATGTGAGTGCAAAGTTTATGAGGGCATTTGAAGAGCAATCAAGCTGTTGCATGCAGTGGCTTGAGTGTTGGGGAGGAGGAGTTCAGATGAATGAAGCTTGGGAGGAAAACTGGAGCACTCAAAGCTTGCATGAGGATTAAAAAAAATGCATGAATGCAATGCAATGGTGCTTTAATGCAACATGTGAACCTGAACTCTAACATTTCTTGACCATGTCATGCAATGCAAGTTCTGGAACCTGAACTTAATACAATGCGAGTTCCTTTGCATGCATGAATAAACTGTGCATCATGTTGGCATCAAAGCTGCATGCATTATGATTATGAGTATGATAAAAATATGTATATATATAAAGAGGTGATTAATGATTATTTATTTATTTATTTATTTATTTAAATATATATATATATATATATTTAAATTTTTTATTTTATTTTATTTTTTTTTATTTTTATATATAGATCAATGGAAAACTTTCCAAGCCTTGATACATTGCAACATGATGCAAAATGGATGGAATTCTCAAAAATGAATATTTCAAGCATAGGGAATTTTTGAAAATTTTGCATGTCAGTCCTAAATTCAAGCCATGCATGGAAAATTTGAAACTTGGCACATTATTCCAATCCAATGCATGGATGATTTTGAGAAAAAGTTGGAAAACTTTTCGACTTCTCTCGAATGCATGGATGATTTTGAGAAACCATGATCCAACAATGCATTGAAGATAAGAGGCTATGCATGTGAGAGCCATGTCGAAAGTCCGAGAAAATTGCCTGATAGAGCCAAAAACTTCTGGGAATGAAAACAAGAATGAAGAAGGTCTAAGAAGCCAGTCTAAAAATGTGGAACACAACTTAAGATAGTTCCAGAGAAAGTTAAATTTTGGCATTTCTACACCGTTTCCCAGAAAATTTGCAAGGCACGAGCAATTGTAAAGAGAAGGAAGCTTGGAAATTGAAAGAATTTCTTCCCTTGAGTTGCTAAATTTAATGTCGATAGCTAGACAAAGCTAGAGCAGGCACTAATCCTCATAAATTGGATCCGTCAAGAGGACTTCCTCAACTTTTCGGGTTAGGATTGTGCCGTCAATGCAAGGCTTAAGCCGTTGGCCATTTACCTTGAAGAGTGATCCACTTGCAGGATCATGAAGTTCGATTGCTCCATGAGGAAAGACGGTAGTGACAATGTATGGACCATCCCATCTTGACCGGAGTTTATCGGGAAAAAGTTTCAAGCGGGAATTGAAAAGCCAGACCTTTTGTCCCGGGGCGAAAGACTTCTTGACGATGTGTTTGTCATGAAAAGCTTTAGTCTTTGCCTTATAAATTTTTGCGCTTTCATACGCGTCATTACGCAATTCCTCAAGTTCATTTAATTGCAACGCACGATTAGAGCCGGCTTGTTTGAGATCAAAATTGAACCTTTTTATGGCCCAATAAGCACGGTGCTCTAATTCTACCGGGAGATGACATGCTTTGCCAAAGACAAGTCGATATGGTGACATGCCAATAGGTGTCTTATAAGCTGTCCGGTAAGCCCAAAGCACATCGTTTAGCCTTACTGACCAATCTTTGCGGTCCGGTTTAACCGTTTTTTCCAAAATGTGCTTAATCTCCCGGTTAGAAATCTCTACTTGACCACTCGTTTGAGGGTGGTAAGGTGTAGTAACCTTATGAATGACAGAATACTTAGCAAGGACGGATTTTAGATAACGATTTCGGAAATGAGATCCGCCATCACTAATGATTGCTCGGGGCGTACCAAAACGACTAAAGATGTGAGACTGAATGAAATGGATCACGACTTTATGATCATCGGTTTTGGTAGCCTCGGCTTCAACCCATTTAGAGACATAATCCACCGCTACAAGGATGTACTCATAGCCATAAGAAGATGGAAATGGTCCCATGAAGTCAATCCCCCACACATCAAAAATTTCAACAATTAAAATGTTGGTGAGGGGCATCATGTCTCTTCGGGACATGGATCCAAGTTTTTGACATCGTTCACACGATTTGCAAAAATTGTATGCATCCCGGAACAAGGTAGGCCAAAAGAATCCACTTTGAAGGACTTTGTTAGCGGTCTTTTTGGCACTAAAATGGCCTCCACAAGTAAGAGTATGGCAAAAATTTAAAATGCTTGTGGCCTCGGTTTCAGGAATACATCGCCGGATGATTTGGTCCGGGCAATACTTGAATAGTTCCGGATCTTCCCAAAAGAAATGCTTGACTTGGGAGAAAAACCGGTCCCTCTCTTGTTTGGACCAATGGGCTGGAATTTTGCCAACCGCAAGATAATTGACAATATCCGCAAACCATGGAAGAGTAGAATGTGAAACTTGAAGAAGTTACTCATCCGGAAAGGAATCACGGATGGCTGCGAATTCTGAAGATTTCTCAATAAGTAAGCGAGAGAGATGATCGGCGACAACATTGTCGGTCCCTTTTTTGTCCTGGATGTCAATGTCAAACTCTTGAAGTAAGAGGATCCATCGAATTAAACGGGGTTTTGTCTCTTTTTTCGCTAACAAATGCCTAAGAGCGGCATGATCTGAAAAGACGATGACCTTGGAGCCAAGAAGATAAGAGCAAAATTTATCCAAGGCGTACACCACAGCTAGCAATTCTTTTTCAGTGGTGGTGTAGTTCAATTGGGCATCGCAGAGAGTTTTGCTAGCATAATAAATGACATGCGGAAGTTTATCCACACGTTGGCCCAAAACCGCCCCTAATGCATAGTCGGATGCATCACACATGATCTCAAAGGGAAGAGACCAATTAGGGGGTTTCATGATTGGGGCGGAGGAGAGGAGAATGTGAAGTTTGATGAAAGCTTCCATGCAAGCGTCATCAAAATTGAACGGAACATCCTTGGCTAAGAGATTACACAAGGGCCGTGAGATTTTGCTAAAATCTTTGATGAAGCGACGATAGAATCCGGCATGGCCAAGAAAAGAACGGATTTGACGGACGGAATGCGGAGGAGGAAGATTAGAGATTAACTCAACTTTTGCCTTGTCTACCTCGATTCCCCGCTTAGAAATGACATGTCCTAAAACAATGCCTTCTTGGAACATGAAGTGGCTTTTCTCCCAACTTAGAATGAGATTCGTCTCTTTGCATCTTTGGAGCACAAGAGATAAATTTTTGAGACACGAGTCAAAGGAAGAGCCAAATACGGAAAAATCGTCCATGAAAACTTCCAAGAACCTTTCAACCATATCGGAGAATATGGACATCATGCACCTTTGGAACGTTGCCGGTGCATTGCATAGACCAAAAGGCATGCGTCGACAGGCAAAAGTACCAAAGGGACATGTGAATGTTGTTTTCTCTTGATCTTGGGGGGCGATTGCCACTTGGTTGTAGCCGGAATAACCATCAAGAAAACAATAGAAGCTTTGTCCGGCTAACCTTTCTAGGATTTGATCAATAAATGGGAGTGGGAAATGATCCTTCCTAGTTTATGAATTGAGTTTCCGATAGTCAATGCACACACGCCACCCGGTGGTGGTTCATTGTGGCACGAGCTCACCCGCTGAATTTTCAACAACGGTGAGCCCGGATTTCTTGGGGACAACTTGTGTGGGGCTCACCCACTTGCTATCAGAGATAGGATAGATGATTCCCGCATCTAGCAATTTGATCACCTCTTTCATGACCACTTCTTTCATATTTGGATTTAACCGGCCCTGGACCTCTCTAGTAGGCTTTGCGTCATCCTCCATATGAATGCGGTGCATACAAATTGAGGGGTCAATTCCTTTCAAATCTGCCACTGTCCAACCAATAGCTTCTTTATGCTCTTGGAGCACCGCTAAAAGGTTGGTCTCTTGGTCTTTTCGAAGGTCCGAGGCAATAATGACCGGAAGGGTTTGCTTTGGACCAAGGAACACATACTTGAGATGGGCCGGGAGCGGCTTAAGCTCAAGTTGTGGCGGAGATAACAATGATGGGACCGGAGGAGTGGTGGAAAGTTGGGGAAGTGGTTCTTTTGGAATTTTCCAAGGAGGTACATCCATGATAGCACTAATATCAAGCAAGGAATTGACTTTTTGAATGGCTTGATCAACATCAAAGTTTGAGAAGTCAAAATGGGACATGCAAAATTCAAGAGGATCTTTGCTTAGAATGAAGGGAAGAGATTCTTCGACCACTTCATCAATGACATCCACAAGAAAACAATCATCCTCATTGGAGGGATGTTGAGTTGCATGAAAGATGTGGAGTTTGACTTGCATGTTTCCAAAAGCAATGTCCATCACCCCGGTTCGGCAATTAATTGATGCATTAGCCGTGGCTAAAAATGGCCTACCAAGGATCACGGGAATGTACTTTTTTGGGTCATAGACCGGTTCTGTATCAAGAACCACAAAATCTACCGGGAAGTAGAATTTATCCACTTTGATGATAACGTCCTCGAGAATACCTCGTGGATGCTTGACCGATCTATCGGCAAGTTACAAAACCACGATAGTCGGCTTAAGATCTCCCAAACCAAGTTGTAGGTAGACTGAATATAGAATTAAATTCACACTAGCTCCTAAGTCAAGGAGGGCCCTCTCGATTTTGCTGTCACCAATGACGCAAGAGATTGTGGGGGCACCCGGATCCTTATACTTCGGAGGAGTGCTGTGCTGAATGATAGCACTAACATTTTCAGTCAACCTCACCTTTTTTGGCAAATGATTTTTAGAAGTGCGCTTTTGAGTGCACAAATCTTTGAGAAATTTTGCATAGGGAGGGATTTGCTTGATAGCATCCAAGAGGGGCAAGTTAATCTTCACTTGCTTGAAAACTTCCCACATGTCTTGAATTTTTCAATTCGTGTTCCCAAAATGTGTTGACTCTTGAAGACGTTGAGGAAACGGAGCTTTTGGCTCATAAGTAGTTTCCACATTTGGGGTGACATGTGTGGGATTTCCGTGAATGGTATTTGGACAAGAATTTGGATTAGAAGAGCTTGAATTTGGATTTTTCAAAGGAGAAACTTCCTCACTTTTGTCTCCATCGACCTTGTTGTCAACCACTCTACCACTCCGAAGGGTGGTGATAGCTTGAACTTGTTCATGAGTCGGCCCACTCGGAGGAGGGGTTTCGTCAATCACATGCATTCCTCTAGGATTTTCAAAAGGTTGAGAGGGAAGCTTGCCCTTGTCCTTTTGAAGCAATTGATTCATCGAGTTAGCTATTTGGCCCACTTGATTTTCGAGATTAGCTATGGATTGAGTATGAGAGTGAACCATTTGGAGAGTAGGCTGCAAGGATGTCAAGAGTTGCTTGTTGGCATCCATTATTTGCTTATTTAATGATTCCATCATTTGCTTGTTTGCAGCTACTATCTCGTCAGTTGGACACACAGGAGGTTGATTGGAGACATTTGGATTGTAAGGAGGACGGTAGCTTGAAGAGGCTTGGAAAGATCTACCTTGATATTGAGAAGAGGGCTGATTTTGCCGCCCTTGGTTTTGGAATTGGGAATTTTGTGGGGCTTGTTGCCGCCACGAGAAATTCGGATGATCTCGCCAACCCGGATTGTAGGTGTTGGAATATGGATTGTTCCCGGGCCGCGAGAACATGGCGTTAGCTTGCTCTTGGTTGGGGTTGGGAAATTGCTCCGGTGTGGGGCAATCTTCCGAGAGATGGAATGGACTAGTACATGAAGCACAAACTGAACTTGCCGAATTTTGAGACAATGAAGGAGGAAGATGTGGTGCCATCAATTGGTAGAATTTATGAGCGATGGCATCCACTTGAGATGATTCCTCCCTTATTGACTTTGGTTGACAAGGGTTGGTGTTGTTTGGAGTGGTTGCGGTCGGAGCCATACGAGAATTGTGTTGAAGTGAATTTTCACTCAAATTCTCAAGTAAGGTCCAAGCCTCATCCGCATTCTTGGACATGAACATCCCACCACAAGAAGAATCAACCATGAATCTATGGGTTTCGGTCAAGCTAGCATAGAAAGCTTCCACTAATTGCCATTTTGGGATCAAATGATGAGGACATTTTCGAAGAAGATCTTGTAGCCTTTCCCAAGTCTCGTGGAGTTGTTCTCCATCAACTTGAGAAAAGCTTAGAATGGAACGCCTCATTTGGTTGGTTTTACTCACCGGATAATACTTCTTAAGAAATTCTTGTTGCAATTGAGCCCAAGAAGTAATAGAGTTGGGAGCGAGGGAGTTCAACCAATATTTTGCCCTATCCTTTAGGGAGAATGGGAAAAGATGGAGATGAAGTGCATTGTCCGGAAAACCTCTCAACCGGATGGTTGAGCAGATTTCAAGGAACTCATCAAGATGCTTATATGGATCTTCATTATTAAAGCCATGAAATAATGGAAGCATTTGAATGGTACTAGACTTGATCTCATATTGAGCTGCATCGATGTTTGGCATCACTATACAAGAAGGAGAAGCATAGGTGGTAGGAATGAAATGATCTCTAAGAGTCATTGGTTCTACATTAGGAATTTCAGCCCTTTCATTCCCCGGATTTCCTACGTTATCCCCCATTGTATTGAATTCAGTTTCAAGATCCCTTGTAAGAGTGGGTTCCCTAAGGTTCCGTCTAAGAGTTCTTTCAAGTGAATTTATATCAATAGGCGAGTCAAGTGTGGGTAGAGAGAGTGACCTACGGCCAAACATCAACAACAAAGCATATATTCAACAACACAATTCATCATCAATACTCCACATACGATGTTCCCTTTCTCCTCAATTATCAAGACAGAAAATAAATGGCCACGACAAGGACCGATGGTTGTACACGAAATTAAACAAGATAATAGCCTCTACAAGGGCTTCACAACTAAATTAACTACTTCTAAAATTAACACATGTACGATATTCACAATTCGAAACTAGAAGTCACGAGACTTACCTTGGGTCCTCTAGACTTACAATTTGCTAGCAATCCCACGGCGAGCTTCGAGTCCCTAGAATCTTACAATACGAAGATGATCAAAACATACAACGAATATTCACAAGACACAATATGCACAATCAAACTAAATTTAACCCTAAACTTTGGTTGCTAAACCGTTTGCAAGTCCCCGGCAACGGCGCCAAAAATTGATCGGTTGGTTAATTATACATCAACCTTCGCAATAGCACGAATCATTGTAAAATAGGGCTATTGGTCGGGTAAGTCGAACCACTGGGACTGCGCTAGTCTATGGCAACCTAAGAGTCTAGACTACTTTTAGAATGATGAGGGGGTATATAAAGTTTTGTTGGTTTGTCACTTATACTATGAATTGAAATATGCATTAATGAAAAACTTGCAAGAATTTAAGAGATGAAAGATGAGCAAAGAAGACTAAGGAAGTGAATCCGCCTCCATCCCTATACACATGCTAGATTAGACCTAAATTAGGGGAAAAACAACATATGATGGTCAAAAACTACATAGCAACACATAGTTGCCATGTAAGTAATCAAGAGGTACATTAGGTCTCAAGCAAGTATAATCCATCAAAAGGGTAAACATGTTGAGACTACCTAACTAAGGTGTAGCTTATACACGTTTACTTAAATGAAAGACTATCAAATTCTTGACAAAATGATGAAGCACATGGAGCTAGAGATTAAGCATACACCATCAAAGGATTTCCTAAGCAATGGTCTATCAAAGTCACCTATCAACATGCCATTAAATCATTTCATAACCTTGTTTCCATTCTCACCATGTAAACTCAAGCAAAAAGATTAATACAAGACATCACCTAACATAAGATAATGAGCTTGAAGAAATCATCCATACTTATATAAACATTCATTACACCAAATGAAGTGCTCTTAGCTATGAAAAAGACCATAAATATACATTGCAATCCCCCAATATAGACTACCCTAAGACATGCTTACAAGGGAGGGACTTCATCACCTCCCTAGAGAAAGAGTTAGTTACCCATTGCTAAGCTAGAAGAAGGAAGAAGCTCCATCTTCATGGCCATTTTCGTGCAACCTTCTTGGAGCTTGAAGAACACACCTCTTTTGCTCTCTTCTCTCTCCTCTAATCTTGTAGAAAAATCTAGGATAGGAAGTGTGTGGCCTTTGGTAGCTTTTTATTCTCCAACAAAACCCTCTCTCTCCTCCAAGGAACACCTCCAACCACTTCATAAAGAAGGAAGATGGCATTGAGGAAACCAATGTGCAAGTGGCTGAAATTGAGTCATTTCCGAGTGCAATCTGCCTGATTTTCGAGCACTCGAAAAGTGGTCTCGAGCACTCTAAATTAGTGCAATGTGCAACATGCTCTTCTTGCTCAGCGCTGACCTACTTTGGTAAAACTACTATAATGATCTGTTTGAAGATTTGGAGAGCTGATTCAGTGCTTTAAAAACTTCATGTTTTGATGAAGACCCAATTCTCAAGTCTGGTTGGTCGAAAATGGGGAGAAAGGCAGTACTTCAGTGCTGCCAGGCAGTTCTGCGCACCTCTGTTACGAAGATCATAACTCTCTGCTCCGAACTCTGAATGATGAACCGCTTGAAGATTTGGAAAGCTGATTCAGAGATCTAAATCTTTCATGTTATGATGGAAGTCCAGTTCTTGAATTTACTAGGTCGAAAATGGCAACAAAAGTCAGGATCACTGCTGCCAGAAATTCAGAAATGGCATCCTTTTTGTTCAAAATTCCACAAGGCATCATTTTTGCTTCCTTTTTGCACTTTAACCTGAAAATGCATAAAAACATACAAATGGAGTTAATCTACAGATAATAATTAATAACTGGACTTTGTTAATGTAATTTAGGGCGCTTGAATATACAATATTCAGCGCTTATCAATGACATAGTAATCCCCTCCTCATTTTCCTCCTCCACATGGAACAAATAGGTGCTACAGCCCCCTTTAGAACGTGGCATAGCTACTACATACATATCCTGACCAGGTATGATAAAAATAATAGATCTATCAAAACAAACAACTTGGGCATGGTAGTGAGACAACCAATCCATCCTAAGTATCACATCATAAGTGTGCATGTCCAGGACCAATAGATTGGCTAGAAATCTGAGTCTGCCAATATCTAGTGTCACAGGCCCATCCCTCTCATGTATAATAGCTGTATCACCCAATGGTGTAGAAATACCCTGAGGTCTAGTGCATACCCTCGTCCTCATCCCAGACAAAGTAACAAAAGTCCTAGCTACAAATGAGTGTGTAGCACCCGTATCAAATAAAACACGTCCATGCAAACCATGAATAAGAAACTTAACCTCAATAGTTTGAGGTGCCTGAACATCTTGTGGCATGGGGTTATAGACCCTGCCATAGTGCAACTGCTGTGGTGTCTGTCCCTGAGTCTACGGCGGTGCCGATAAAGCCAAATGTGTCTGTCCCTGAATCCGTGGAACCTGTGGAGCTGGTAGAGGCACTGGCGCCCTCTGTCCCTGCTGCACATACTGTCTCTATCCCTGTCCTTGTCCTGCTTTAGGACACTCCCTGGTGGTATAACCATACTCTCCACAAGTGTAACAACTACCCTGGAAAGTACCAAATGGCCTCCTCTGTCGGTTAGCCTGTGGCTGACCCTGTCCTGCCTGTGGTCCCCCATTCTATTGCCTCTGAATAGGTGCCCCATTTCGGTGAGCATCTGAACCACCTTTGTGCTTCTTCCAAGGCTGTTGTCCTTGGAACTTACTTTTGTCATTCTGCCGGTTACCATTGCCATTCCCCTTTTCAGCTGACTGATTAGTAGAGTCTTTATCTCCCCGCTTCTCACCACGAGCCTGTCTGATGTCCACAGTCAACTGATACTGTTGTAGAGCGGCGTCTACCACCTGAGCATAGGTAGTATAGGCTGGACTACCTGTAATAGCTCTCTTGATAGACCACATCAGTCCCTTGACAAAACTATTGTGCTTCTTCTCCTCTGTATTCACCTCCTCCGGTGCAAAGAGAGACAAGCGTGTGAACTGCTGCTCATACTCCGCCACTGTCATGTTTCCCTGCTGCAGACTTAGAAACTCGGTCTTCATAGCTGCCCTAACTGCATAGGGAAAATATTTCTCATCAAAGCGAGCACTGAACTCATCATAAGACAATGTCATCCTCTCCTCTAAGGTGGTAACTGACTCCCACCACTGTATTGCATCCCCAACTAGCTTGAAAGTAGCAAGCATCTGCTTTTGAACCTCCGTGCACTGAACCAAACGAAGATGACGCTCAATGTCCTATTTCCACTGGTGAGCTGCTCTTGCATCGGTTGAGCCTGAGAACACAGGTGGACTCCCCTTTGTGAAAGAGCTCCTAGCCTTTCCCCAAGAATCCGTCTGAACCACTGGTGCTGGTACAGGTGCCGGCTGTGCCTGAGGCTGATTCCGAAGTGCAGCTATTACCCCAGCCTCTATAGCCCGAGCAACGAGGTCATTGAGGTGAGGAGGAATCTCTGGATCTCTGACCTGGTCCAGAGTCTGTTGAATAATCTCCTGTTCCTCCTGAAACTGATCCATGTCATCTTGAAACCCAAGCCTTTGCTGCTCTTCCTCCATTTGCTGACGCCGTAGGAGATATTGTTGCCTACGTGCCGTTCTCCTTTCCTTCCTAGTTCCTTGCATGTTCTGTCCATTTCTAGCGTTAACCATCTGTTAACACGAAAAGACAGACGTCAGTACCCTTTCTATACGAACAATAAGGAATACAATAAATCTTAACTTAAGCTCTATTTAAGAGAAAACGCTACGCGGAAGACTTAATACGAAAACATCCTAGAGACACTTGAACCTGGCTTTGATACCAACTGAGATACCCCTCGGATCCGAGACACGGGTTGATTAGGCCCAAGCCCAAACCCGAGGGAATATCAAACAATTAATATTTTATAATGAACACGGAATACAAAATAAATTAAGAACTGAAATTAAAGCTGGAAGGAACTAAAAATAGAATCTGTAAAATATTATAATTATTAAAATCCATTAAACCCAAACTCCAAAACTCCATCAGTTTACAACTTGGGAATCCATCTCTAGTGGACCCCTATTAAACACCCAAACGGAAAATAGAACAACTATAATAAACGTCCAGAAATAAAACTATAGAGAGAGCCCTACATCGTCGGAAGAGTGAATAGAGACCTCTGCTCAGCACGAACACGTTTAAGCCTGGAACTGTCGTGTACCTGAAAAATAGAAGTGGGTCAGGCCCACGCACAAGTTCTATACTACTACAATCCAAACAGAGGCCCGATACGCATGTACATCCTAAACAACTCAACAATAGCTAATAGTCCGTAAATATATATATATAGTCACACTAAAGGACTCTTACTGGACTACAGGCCGGTCTCAACCTGAATAGAGGTAACATGCTAAAACGCACACGAAGTGGGCATATGTACCTATACCTAAACAGGGTACACCTCCAACCATCGTAGCCAGCTACACATCCCGATGCATATATGCTCCCTAGCCATCGGTCCTGAGGCTTAAGCTCATACCGAGGCACCATAACAGTACGTATATAAAATCCATCCAAAATCCCTGGTATTGCCGCTTAACAAGTAATTGCCAAGATAAAACAAATCCACGAGACTTAACTTTTAGTTAATCCCATCCTTATTCCAAGCAGGTGGGTAATGGTATTGTTTTAAAAACCAAACCCATCCTTAGTATGCCACCGTCCCATACCGGTGCCTACTTTCCAATCCTCCAGTAGTCAATAATACCAATAAATCAAGTATATATCAACTAAATTCCAACATCCAACATTCAATGTTAGCAGTGATAAAATAAGCATTGATAAACAGGGTCACAACAACAACATATACATACCCAATTTAAGTTGTTCCCTTTAGTCTGATATAAAGACAGAATTAATTAAAATTTCCATTTAACACCTTACAAATGACATACAGATATGTAGGGTATGTATCACAAAATCCTAACCTCCACAGTTGATACTAACTGTGATAATGTAAGCATCAAAACAATATTCATAGTATGTATGTAGACATGCTCAAATTATAGTGTTCCACAAAACCGATCTAGTGTTAAACTCAAATCCTCATAGTATTTAAGTTCCAACAGTTGCTATTACAGAAGTTAAGATAGCTATCATCTAGACCCATCCTTCCAATAATTTATACTAGCAGTGGTAAGGAAAAACGTGAACCACAGAACCACAATGCATCCACAAACATGCTTAGTCTAGGTTGAACAAGCATACAACACTGCTGTAACTACCAGTTTCATAGCAAAACAAATATCATTTTAGATTGGTTTAATCTTCATTAATCCTGAAATCATTTAAGAGTGCAAAGAGTATGAAGCCTAAGGGAAAGAATCTTGCCTCACAAACTTTTGTTCAAAGTTTGAACGTCGTCTTCTTAAAAAAATACTGGCGAGTTCCAAAACCCCGTTACTGTTCACGGGTACGAATCACTATTCTCGAGGTCAAACTCTGATCTCCACCGTTCAGATTGTGCGTCACTGAGTCATGAACCTCTCCTCTGAAATTTAGCTCGATCGGACCACGGACGAAGCGGGATCGGATGTTTGATGAAATCTGGGCAGAATGGAAAAAAACCTGTGCGACCCAGTTACTGTTCACGAGTACGAATCACTGTTCCGGAGGTCAAACTCTGATCTCCACCATTCAGATTGTGCATCACTGAGTCATAAACCTCTCTTCCAAAATTCAGCTCGATCGGATCACGAACGAAGCGGGATCGGATGTTTGATGAAATCTGAGCAGAATGGAAAAAAACCTATGCGACCCAGTTACTGTTCACAAGTACGAATCACTGTTCCCGAGGTCAAACTCTGATCTCTACCGTTCCGATTTTGCATCACTGAGTCATGAACCTTTCCTCCAAAATTTAGCTCGATCGGACCACGGACGAAGAGGGATCGGAGCTTTGATCAAACCATAGCAGAATGTGAAAAACTGCGTTTTTCCTTCTCCACTTCCACAAAACGTGTGCTTTTGTTAAAAAAACCCTAGACAGACGTCTACCTTATACTTATAGAGTTTTCCTAAACCCTAGGTTCATTTAAGTCCAACTCACAATCCTAACCGGTCCATCCAATTAACGTAGAAACCTACGACGGCTATAATATAAAACCCTAATTTATACTGTAATTAAAACCCTAGTTAGACGTATTTACCTAATTACCCTATTCACCATTAAATACTTAACAAATAATCTAATTGAACAAAATAATAATTAGTAAACCCAATTAAACCAAATAAGACACACATAAAATAAGACACACATAGAATAATTAAACCAATTACACTTAAACCATTAATGCCAATTAAATAATTAAAACACTAACAAGTAATTCCAATCAAATAACTAAACCAATTACACTTAAACCATTAGGCAAAAGTACCGAAGGGACATGTGAATGTTGTTTTCTCTTGATCTTGGGGGGCGATTGCCACTTGGTTGTAGCCGGAATAACCATCAAGAAAACAATAGAAGCTTTGTCCGGCTAACCTTTCTAGGATTTGATCAATAAATGGGAGTGGGAAATGATCCTTCCTAGTTTATGAATTGAGTTTCCGATAGTCAATGCACACACGCCACCCGGTGGTGGTTCATTGTGGCACGAGCTCACCCGCTGAATTTTCAACAACGGTGAGCCCGGATTTCTTGGGGACAACTTGTGTGGGGCTCACCCACTTGCTATCAGAGATAGGATAGATGATTCCCGCATCTAGCAATTTGATCACCTCTTTCATGACCACTTCTTTCATATTTGGATTTAACCGGCCCTGGACCTCTCTAGTAGGCTTTGCGTCATCCTCCATATGAATGCGGTGCATACAAATTGAGGGGTCAATTCCTTTCAAATCTGCCACTGTCCAACCAATAGCTTCTTTATGCTCTTGGAGCACCGCTAAAAGGTTGGTCTCTTGGTCTTTTCGAAGGTCCGAGGCAATAATGACCGGAAGGGTTTGCTTTGGACCAAGGAACACATACTTGAGATGGGCCGGGAGCGGCTTAAGCTCAAGTTGTGGCGGAGATAACAATGATGGGACCGGAGGAGTGGTGGAAAGTTGGGGAAGTGGTTCTTTTGGAATTTTCCAAGGAGGTACATCCATGATAGCACTAATATCAAGCAAGGAATTGACTTTTTGAATGGCTTGATCAACATCAAAGTTTGAGAAGTCAAAATGGGACATGCAAAATTCAAGAGGATCTTTGCTTAGAATGAAGGGAAGAGATTCTTCGACCACTTCATCAATGACATCCACAAGAAAACAATCATCCTCATTGGAGGGATGTTGAGTTGCATGAAAGATGTGGAGTTTGACTTGCATGTTTCCAAAAGCAATGTCCATCACCCCGGTTCGGCAATTAATTGATGCATTAGCCGTGGCTAAAAATGGCCTACCAAGGATCACGGGAATGTACTTTTTTGGGTCATAGACCGGTTCTGTATCAAGAACCACAAAATCTACCGGGAAGTAGAATTTATCCACTTTGATGATAACGTCCTCGAGAATACCTCGTGGATGCTTGACCGATCTATCGGCAAGTTGCAAAACCACGATAGTCGGCTTAAGATCTCCCAAACCAAGTTGTAGGTAGACTGAATATGGAATTAAATTCACACTAGCTCCTAAGTCAAGGAGGGCCCTCTCGATTTTGCTGTCACCAATGACGCAAGAGATTGTGGGGGCACCCGGATCCTTATACTTCGGAGGAGTGCTGTGCTGAATGATAGCACTAACATTTTCAGTCAACCTCACCTTTTTTGGCAAATGATTTTTAGAAGTGCGCTTTTGAGTGCACAAATCTTTGAGAAATTTTGCATAGGGAGGGATTTGCTTGATAGCATCCAAGAGGGGCAAGTTAATCTTCACTTGCTTGAAAACTTCCCACATGTCTTGAATTTTTCAATTCGTGTTCCCAAAATGTGTTGACTCTTGAAGACGTTGAGGAAACGGAGCTTTTGGCTCATAAGTAGTTTCCACATTTGGGGTGACATGTGTGGGATTTCCGTGAATGGTATTTGGACAAGAATTTGGATTAGAAGAGCTTGAATTTGGATTTTTCAAAGGAGAAACTTCCTCACTTTTGTCTCCATCGACCTTGTTGTCAACCACTCTACCACTCCGAAGGGTGGTGATAGCTTGAACTTGTTCATGAGTCGGCCCACTCGGAGGAGGGGTTTCGTCAATCACATGCATTCCTCTAGGATTTTCAAAAGGTTGAGAGGGAAGCTTGCCCTTGTCCTTTTGAAGCAATTGATTCATCGAGTTAGCTATTTGGCCCACTTGATTTTCGAGATTAGCTATGGATTGAGTATACGAGTGAACCATTTGGAGAGTAGGCTGCAAGGATGTCAAGAGTTGCTTGTTGGCATCTATTATTTGCTTATTTAATGATTCCATCATTTGCTTGTTTGCAGCTACTATCTCGTCAGTTGGACACACAGGAGGTTGATTGGAGACATTTGGATTGTAAGGAGGACGGTAGCTTGAAGAGGCTTGGAAAGATCTACCTTGATATTGAGAAGAGGGCTGATTTTGCCGCCCTTGGTTTTGGAATTGGGAATTTTGTGGGGCTTGTTGCCGCCACGAGAAATTCGGATGATCTCGCCAACCCGGATTGTAGGTGTTGGAATATGGATTGTTCCCGGGCCGCGAGAACATGGCGTTAGCTTGCTCTTGGTTGGGGTTGGGAAATTGCTCCGGTGTGGGGCAATCTTCCGAGAGATGGAATGGACTAGTACATGAAGCACAAACTGAACTTGCCGAATTTTGAGACAATGAAGGAGGAAGATGTGGTGCCATCAATTGGTAGAATTTATGAGCGATGGCATCCACTTGAGATGATTCCTCCCTTATTGACTTTGGTTGACAAGGGTTGGTGTTGTTTGGAGTGGTTGCGGTCGGAGCCATACGAGAATTGTGTTGAAGTGAATTTTCACTCAAATTCTCAAGTAAGGTCCAAGCCTCATCCGCATTCTTGGACATGAACATCCCACCACAAGAAGAATCAACCATGAATCTATGGGTTTCGGTCAAGCTAGCATAGAAAGCTTCCACTAATTGCCATTTTGGGATCAAATGATGAGGACATTTTCGAAGAAGATCTTGTAGCCTTCCCCAAGTCTCGTGGAGTTGTTCTCCATCAACTTGAGAAAAGCTTAGAATGGAACGCCTCATTTGGTTGGTTTTACTCACCGGATAATACTTCTTAAGAAATTCTTGTTGCAATTGAGCCCAAGAAGTAATAGAGTTGGGAGCGAGGGAGTTCAACCAATATTTTGCCCTATCCTTTAGGGAGAATGGGAAAAGATGGAGATGAAGTGCATTGTCCGGAAAACCTCTCAACCGGATGGTTGAGCAGATTTCAAGGAACTCATCAAGATGCTTATATGGATCTTCATTATTAAAGCCATGAAATAATGGAAGCATTTGAACGGTACTAGACTTGATCTCATATTGAGCTGCATCGATGTTTGGCATCACTATACAAGAAAGAGAAGCATAGGTGGTAGGAATGAAATGATCTCTAAGAGTCATTGGTTCTACATTAGGAATTTCAGCCCTTTCATTCCCCGGATTTCCTACGTTATCCCCCATTGTATTGAATTCAGTTTCAAGATCCCTTGTAAGAGTGGGTTCCCTAAGGTTCCGTCTAAGAGTTCTTTCAAGTGAATTTATACCAATAGGCGAGTCAAGTGTGGGTAGAGAGAGTGACCTACGGCCAAACATCAACAACAAAGCATATATTCAACAACACAATTCATCATCAATACTCCACATACGATGTTCCCTTTCTCCTCAATTATCAAGACAGAAAATAAATGGCCACGACAAGGACCGATGGTTGTACACGAAATTAAACAAGATAATAGCCTCTACAAGGGCTTCACAACTAAATTAACTACTTCTAAAATTAACACATGTACGATATTCACAATTCGAAACTAGAAGTCACGAGACTTACCTTGGGTCCTCTAGACTTACAATTTGCTAGCAATCCCACGGCGAGCTTCGAGTCCCTAGAATCTTACAATACGAAGATGATCAAAACATACAACGAATATTCACAAGACACAATATGCACAATCAAACTAAATTTAACCCTAAACTTTGGTTGCTAAACCGTTTGCAAGTCCCTGGCAACGGCGCCAAAAATTGATCGGTTGGTTAATTATACATCAACCTTCGCAATAGCACGAATCATTGTAAAATAGGGTTATTGGTCGGGTAAGTCGAACCACTGGGACTGCGCTAGTCTATGGCAACCTAAGAGTCTAGACTACTTTTAGAATGATGAGGGGGTATATAAAGTTTTGTTGGTTTGTCACTTATACTATGAATTGAAATATGCATTAATGAAAAACTTGCAAGAATTTAAGAGATGAAAGATGAGCAAAGAAGACTAAGGAAGTGAATCCGCCTCCATCCCTATACACATGCTAGATTAGACCTAAATTAGGGGAAAAACAACATATGATGGTCAAAAACTACATAGCAACACATAGTTGCCATGTAAGTAATCAAGAGGTACATTAGGTCTCAAGCAAGTATAATCCATCAAAAGGGTAAACATGTTGAGACTACCTAACTAAGGTGTAGCTTATACACGTTTACTTAAATGAAAGACTATCAAATTCTTGACAAAATGATGAAGCACATGGAGCTAGAGATTAAGCATACACCATCAAAGGATTTCCTAAGCAATGGTCTATCAAAGTCACCTATCAACATGCCATTAAATCATTTCATAACCTTGTTTCCATTCTCACCATGTAAACTCAAGCAAAAAGATTAATACAAGACATCACCTAACATAAGATAATGAGCTTGAAGAAATCATCCATACTTATATAAACATTCATTACACCAAATGAAGTGCTCTTAGCTATGAAAAAGACCATAAATATACATTGCAATCCCCCAATATAGACTACCCTAAGACATGCTTACAAGGGAGGGACTTCATCACCTCCCTAGAGAAAGAGTTAGTTACCCATTGCTAAGCTAGAAGAAGGAAGAAGCTCCATCTTCATGGCCATTTTCGTGCAACCTTCTTAGAGCTTGAAGAACACACCTCTTTTGCTCTCTTCTCTCTCCTCTAATCTTGTAGAAAAATCTAGGATAGGAAGTGTGTGGCCTTTGGTAGCTTTTTATTCTCCAACAAAACCCTCTCTCTCCTCCAAGGAACACCTCCAACCACTTCATAAAGAAGGAAGATGGCATTGAGGAAACCAATGTGCAAGTGGCTGAAATTGAGTCATTTCCGAGTGCAATCTGCCTGATTTTCGAGCACTCGAAAAGTGGTCTCGAGCACTCTAAATTAGTGTAATGTGCAACATGCTCTTCTTGCTCAGCGCTGACCTACTTTGGTAAAACTACTATAATGATCTGTTTGAAGATTTGGAGAGCTGATTCAGTGCTTTAAAAACTTCATGTTTTGATGAAGACCCAATTCTCAAGTCTGGTTGGTCGAAAATGGGGAGAAAGGCAGTACTTCAGTGCTGCCAGGCAGTTCTGCGCACCTCTGTTACGAAGATCATAACTCTCTGCTCCGAACTCTGAATGATGAACCGCTTGAAGATTTGGAAAGCTGATTCAGAGATCTAAATCTTTCATGTTATGATGGAAGTCCAGTTCTTGAATTTACTAGGTCGAAAATGGCAACAAAAGTCAGGATCACTGCTGCCAGAAATTCAGAAATGGCATCCTTTTTGTTCAAAATTCCACAAGGCATCATTTTTGCTTCCTTTTTGCACTTTAACCTGAAAATGCATAAAAACATACAAATGGAGTTAATCTACAGATAATAATTAATAACTGGACTTTGTTAATGTAATTTAGGGCGCTTGAATATACAATATTCAGCGCTTATCAATGACATAGTAATCCCCTCCTCATTTTCCTCCTCCACATGGAACAAATAGGTGCTACAGCCCCCTTTAGAACGTGGCATAGCTACTACATACATATCCTGACCAGGTATGATAAAAATAATAGATCTATCAAAACAAACAACTTGGGCATGGTAGTGAGACAACCAATCCATCCTAAGTATCACATCATAAGTGTGCATGTCCAGGACCAATAGATTGGCTAGAAATCTGAGTCTGCCAATATCTAGTGTCACAGGCCCATCCCTCTCATGTATAATAGCTGTATCACCCAATGGTGTAGAAATACCCTGAGGTCTAGTGCATACCCTCGTCCTCATCCCAGACAAAGTAACAAAAGTCCTAGCTACAAATGAGTGTGTAGCACCCGTATCAAATAAAACACGTCCATGCAAACCATGAATAAGAAACTTAACCTCAATAGTTTGAGGTGCCTGAACATCTTGTGGCATGGGGTTATAGACCCTGCCATAGTGCAACTGCTGTGATGTCTGTCCCTGAGTCTACGGCGGTGCCGATAAAGCCAAATGTGTCTGTCCCTGAATCCGTGGAACCTGTGGAGCTGGTAGAGGCACTGGCGCCCTCTGTCCCTGCTGCACATACTGTCTCTATCCCTGTCCTTGTCCTGCTTTAGGACACTCCCTGGTGGTATAACCATACTCTCCACAAGTGTAACAACTACCCTGGAAAGTACCAAATGGCCTCCTCTGTCGGTTAGCCTGTGGCTGACCCTGTCCTGCCTGTGGTCCCCCATTCTATTGCCTCTGAATAGGTGCCCCATTTCGGTGAGCATCTGAACCACCTTTGTGCTTCTTCCAAGGCTGTTGTCCTTGGAACTTACTTTTGTCATTCTGCCGGTTACCATTGCCATTCCCCTTTTCAGCTGACTGATTAGTAGAGTCTTTATCTCCCCGCTTCTCACCACGAGCCTGTCTGATGTCCACAGTCAACTGATACTGTTGTAGAGCGGCGTCTACCACCTGAGCATAGGTAGTATAGGCTGGACTACCTGTAATAGCTCTCTTGATAGACCACATCAGTCCCTTGACAAAACTGTTGTGCTTCTTCTCCTCTGTATTCACCTCCTCCGGTGCAAAGAGAGACAAGCGTGTGAACTGCTGCTCATACTCCGCCACTGTCATGTTTCCCTGCTGCAGACTTAGAAACTCGGTCTTCATAGCTGCCCTAACTGCATAGGGAAAATATTTCTCATCAAAGCGAGCACTGAACTCATCATAAGACAATGTCATCCTCTCCTCTAAGGTGGTAACTGACTCCCACCACTGTATTGCATCCCCAACTAGCTTGAAAGTAGCAAGCATCTGCTTTTGAACCTCCGTGCACTGAACCAAACGAAGATGACGCTCAATGTCCTATTTCCACTGGTGAGCTGCTCTTGCATCGGTTGAGCCTGAGAACACAGGTGGACTCCCCTTTGTGAAAGAGCTCCTAGCCTTTCCCCAAGAATCCGTCTGAACCACTGGTGCTGGTACAGGTGCCGGCTGTGCCTGAGGCTGATTCCGAAGTGCAGCTATTACCCCAGCCTCTATAGCCCGAGCAACGAGGTCATTGAGGTGAGGAGGAATCTCTGGATCTCTGACCTGGTCCAGAGTCTGTTGAATAATCTCCTGTTCCTCCTGAAACTGATCCATGTCATCTTGAAACCCAAGCCTTTGCTGCTCTTCCTCCATTTGCTGACGCCGTAGGAGATATTGTTGCCTACGTGCCGTTCTCCTTTCCTTCCTAGTTCCTTGCATGTTCTGTCCATTTCTAGCGTTAACCATCTGTTAACACGAAAAGACAGACGTCAGTACCCTTTCTATACGAACAATAAGGAATACAATAAATCTTAACTTAAGCTCTATTTAAGAGAAAACGCTACGCGGAAGACTTAATACGAAAACATCCTAGAGACACTTGAACCTGGCTTTGATACCAACTGAGATACCCCTCGGATCCGAGACACGGGTTGATTAGGCCCAAGCCCAAACCCGAGGGAATATCAAACAATTAATATTTTATAATGAACACGGAATACAAAATAAATTAAGAACTGAAATTAAAGCTGGAAGGAACTAAAAATAGAATCTGTAAAATATTATAATTATTAAAATCCATTAAACCCAAACTCCAAAACTCCATCAGTTTACAACTTGGGAATCCATCTCTAGTGGACCCCTATTAAACACCCAAACGGAAAATAGAACAACTATAATAAACGTCCAGAAATAAAACTATAGAGAGAGCCCTACATCGTCGGAAGAGTGAATAGAGACCTCTGCTCAGCACGAACACGTTTAAGCCTGGAACTGTCGTGTACCTGAAAAATAGAAGTGGGTCAGGCCCACGCACAAGTTCTATACTACTACAATCCAAACAGAGGCCCGATACGCATGTACATCCTAAACAACTCAACAATAGCTAATAGTCCGTAAATATATATATATAGTCACACTAAAGGACTCTTACTGGACTACAGGCCGGTCTCAACCTGAATAGAGGTAACATGCTAAAACGCACACGAAGTGGGCATATGTACCTATACCTAAACAGGGTACACCTCCAACCATCGTAGCCAGCTACACATCCCGATGCATATATGCTCCCTAGCCATCGGTCCTGAGGCTTAAGCTCATACCGAGGCACCATAACAGTACGTATATAAAATCCATCCAAAATCCCTGGTATTGCCGCTTAACAAGTAATTGCCAAGATAAAACAAATCCACGAGACTTAACTTTTAGTTAATCCCATCCTTATTCCAAGCAGGTGGGTAATGGTATTGTTTTAAAAACCAAACCCATCCTTAGTATGCCACCGTCCCATACCGGTGCCTACTTTCCAATCCTCCAGTAGTCAATAATACCAATAAATCAAGTATATATCAACTAAATTCCAACATCCAACATTCAATGTTAGCAGTGATAAAATAAGCATTGATAAACAGGGTCACAACAACAACATATACATACCCAATTTAAGTTGTTCCCTTTAGTCTGATATAAAGACAGAATTAATTAAAATTTCCATTTAACACCTTACAAATGACATACAGATATGTAGGGTATGTATCACAAAATCCTAACCTCCACAGTTGATACTAACTGTGATAATGTAAGCATCAAAACAATATTCATAGTATGTATGTAGACATGCTCAAATTATAGTGTTCCACAAAACCGATCTAGTGTTAAACTCAAATCCTCATAGTATTTAAGTTCCAACAGTTGCTATTACAGAAGTTAAGATAGCTATCATCTAGACCCATCCTTCCAATAATTTATACTAGCAGTGGTAAGGAAAAACGTGAACCACAGAACCACAATGCATCCACAAACATGCTTAGTCTAGGTTGAACAAGCATACAACACTGCTGTAACTACCAGTTTCATAGCAAAACAAATATCATTTTAGATTGGTTTAATCTTCATTAATCCTGAAATCATTTAAGAGTGCAAAGAGTATGAAGCCTAAGGGAAAGAATCTTGCCTCACAAACTTTTGTTCAAAGTTTGAACGTCGTCTTCTTAAAAAAATCCCGGCGAGTTCCAAAACCCCGTTACTGTTCACGGGTACGAATCACTATTCTCGAGGTCAAACTCTGATCTCCACCGTTCAGATTGTGCGTCACTGAGTCATGAACCTCTCCTCTGAAATTTAGCTCGATCGGACCACGGACGAAGCGGGATCGGATGTTTGATGAAATCTGGGCAGAATGGAAAAAAACCTGTGCGACCCAGTTACTGTTCACGAGTACGAATCACTGTTCCGGAGGTCAAACTCTGATCTCCACCATTCAGATTGTGCATCACTGAGTCATAAACCTCTCTTCCAAAATTCAGCTCGATCGGATCACGAACGAAGCGGGATCGGATGTTTGATGAAATCTGGGCAGAATGGAAAAAAACCTATGCGACCCAGTTACTGTTCACAAGTACGAATCACTGTTCCCGAGGTCAAACTCTGATCTCTACCGTTCCGATTTTGTATCACTGAGTCATGAACCTTTCCTCCAAAATTTAGCTCGATCGGACCACGGACGAAGAGGGATCGGAGCTTTGATCAAACCATAGCAGAATGTGAAAAACTGCGTTTTTCCTTCTCCACTTCCACAAAACGTGTGCTTTTGTTAAAAAAACCCTAGACAGACGTCTACCTTATACTTATAGAGTTTTCCTAAACCCTAGGTTCATTTAAGTCCAACTCACAATCCTAACCGGTCCATCCAATTAACGTAGAAACCTACGACGGCTATAATATAAAACCCTAATTTATACTGTAATTAAAACCCTAGTTAGACGTATTTACCTAATTACCCTATTCACCATTAAATACTTAACAAATAATCTAATTGAACAAAATAATTATTAGTAAACCCAATTAAACCAAATAAGACACACATAAAATAAGACACACATAGAATAATTAAACCAATTACACTTAAACCATTAATGCCAATTAAATAATTAAAACACTAACAAGTAATTCCAATCAAATAACTAAACCAATTACACTTAAACCATTAGGCAAAAGTACCGAAGGGACATGTGAATGTTGTTTTCTCTTGATCTTGGGGGGCGATTGCCACTTGGTTGTAGCCGGAATAACCATCAAGAAAACAATAGAAGCTTTGGCCGGCTAACCTTTCTAGGATTTGATCAATAAATGGGAGTGGGAAATGATCCTTCCTAGTTTATGAATTGAGTTTCCGATAGTCAATGCACACACGCCACCCGGTGGTGGTTCATTGTGGCACGAGCTCACCCGCTGAATTTTCAACAACGGTGAGCCCGGATTTCTTGGGGACAACTTGTGTGGGGCTCACCCACTTGCTATCAGAGATAGGATAGATGATTCCCGCATCTAGCAATTTGATCACCTCTTTCATGACCACTTCTTTCATATTTGGATTTAATCGGCCCTGGACCTCTCTAGTAGGCTTTGCGTCATCCTCCATATGAATGCGGTGCATACAAATTGAGGGGTCAATTCCTTTCAAATCTGCCACTGTCCAACCAATAGCTTCTTTATGCTCTTGGAGCACCGCTAAAAGGTTGGTCTCTTGGTCTTTTCGAAGGTCCGAGGCAATAATGACCGGAAGGGTTTGCTTTGGACCAAGGAACACATACTTGAGATGGGCCGGGAGCGGCTTAAGCTCAAGTTGTGGCGGAGATAACAATGATGGGACCGGAGGAGTGGTGGAAAGTTGGGGAAGTGGTTCTTTTGGAATTTTCCAAGGAGGTACATCCATGATAGCACTAATATCAAGCAAGGAATTGACTTTTTGAATGGCTTGATCAACATCAAAGTTTGAGAAGTCAAAATGGGACATGCAAAATTCAAGAGGATCTTTGCTTAGAATGAAGGGAAGAGATTCTTCGACCACTTCATCAATGACATCCACAAGAAAACAATCATCCTCATTGGAGGGATGTTGAGTTGCATGAAAGATGTGGAGTTTGACTTGCATGTTTCCAAAAGCAATGTCCATCACCCCGGTTCGGCAATTAATTGATGCATTAGCCGTGGCTAAAAATGGCCTACCAAGGATCACGGGAATGTGCTTTTTTGGGTCATAGACCGGTTCCGTATCAAGAACCACAAAATCTACCGGGAAGTAGAATTTATCCACTTTGATGATAACGTCCTCGAGAATACCTCGTGGATGCTTGACCGATCTATCGGCAAGTTGCAAAACCACGATAGTCGGCTTAAGATCTCCCAAACCAAGTTGTAGGTAGACTGAATATGGAATTAAATTCACACTAGCTCCTAAGTCAAGGAGGGCCCTCTCGATTTTGCTGTCACCAATGACGCAAGAGATTGTGGGGGCACCCGGATCCTTATACTTCGGAGGAGTGCTGTGCTGAATGATAGCACTAACATTTTCAGTCAACCTCACCTTTTTTGGCAAATGATTTTTAGAAGTGCGCTTTTGAGTGCACAAATCTTTGAGAAATTTTGCATAGGGAGGGATTTGCTTGATAGCATCCAAGAGGGGCAAGTTAATCTTCACTTGCTTGAAAACTTCCCACATGTCTTGAATTTTTCAATTCGTGTTCCCAAAATGTGTTGACTCTTGAAGACGTTGAGGAAACGGAGCTTTTGGCTCATAAGTAGTTTCCACATTTGGGGTGACATGTGTGGGATTTCCGTGAATGGTATTTGTACAAGAATTTGGATTAGAAGAGCTTGAATTTGGATTTTTCAAAGGAGAAACTTCCTCACTTTTGTCTCCATCGACCTTGTTGTCAACCACTCTACCACTCCGAAGGGTGGTGATAGCTTGAACTTGTTCATGAGTCGGCCCACTCGGAGGAGGGGTTTCGTCAATCACATGCATTCCTCTAGGATTTTCAAAAGGTTGAGAGGGAAGCTTGCCCTTGTCCTTTTGAAGCAATTGATTCATCGAGTTAGCTATTTGGCCCACTTGATTTTCGAGATTAGCTATGGATTGAGTATGAGAGTGAACCATTTGGAGAGTAGGCTGCAAGGATGTCAAGAGTTGCTTGTTGGCATCCATTATTTGCTTATTTAATGATTCCATCATTTGCTTGTTTGCAGCTACTATCTCGTCAGTTGGACACACAGGAGGTTGATTGGAGACATTTGGATTGTAAGGAGGACGGTAGCTTGAAGAGGCTTGGAAAGATCTACCTTGATATTGAGAAGAGGGCTGATTTTGCCGCCCTTGGTTTTGGAATTGGGAATTTTGTGGGGCTTGTTGCCGCCACGAGAAATTCGGATGATCTCGCCAACCCGGATTGTAGGTGTTGGAATATGGATTGTTCCCGGGCCGCGAGAACATGGCGTTAGCTTGCTCTTGGTTGGGGTTGGGAAATTGCTCCGGTGTGGGGCAATCTTCCGAGAGATGGAATGGACTAGTACATGAAGCACAAACTGAACTTGCCGAATTTTGAGACAATGAAGGAGGAAGATGTGGTGCCATCAATTGGTAGAATTTATGAGCGATGGCATCCACTTGAGATGATTCCTCCCTTATTGACTTTGGTTGACAAGGGTTGGTGTTGTTTGGAGTGGTTGCGGTCGGAGCCATACGAGAATTGTGTTGAAGTGAATTTTCACTCAAATTCTCAAGTAAGGTCCAAGCCTCATCCGCATTCTTGGACATGAACATCCCACCACAAGAAGAATCAACCATGAATCTATGGGTTTCGGTTAAGCTAGCATAGAAAGCTTCCACTAATTGCCATTTTGGGATCAAATGATGAGGACATTTTCGAAGAAGATCTTGTAGCCTTTCCCAAGTCTCGTGGAGTTGTTCTCCATCAACTTGAGAAAAGCTTAGAATGGAACGCCTCATTTGGTTGGTTTTACTCACCGGATAATACTTCTTAAGAAATTCTTGTTGCAATTGAGCCCAAGAAGTAATAGAGTTGGGAGCGAGGGAGTTCAACCAATATTTTGCCCTATCCTTTAGGGAGAATGGGAAAAGATGGAGATGAAGTGCATTGTCCGGAAAACCTCTCAACCGGATGGTTGAGCAGATTTCAAGGAACTCATCAAGATGCTTATATGGATCTTCATTATTAAAGCCATGAAATAATGGAAGCATTTGAATGGTACTAGACTTGATCTCATATTGAGCTGCATCGATGTTTGGCATCACTATACAAGAAGGAGAAGCATAGGTGGTAGGAATGAAATGATCTCTAAGAGTCATTGGTTCTACATTAGGAATTTCAGCCCTTTCATTCCCCGGATTTCCTACGTTATCCCCCATTGTATTGAATTCAGTTTCAAGATCCCTTGTAAGAGTGGGTTCCCTAAGGTTCCGTCTAAGAGTTCTTTCAAGTGAATTTATATCAATAGGCGAGTCAAGTGTGGGTAGAGAGAGTGACCTACGGCCAAACATCAACAACAAAGCATATATTCAACAACACAATTCATCATCAATACTCCACATACGATGTTCCCTTTCTCCTCAATTATCAAGACAGAAAATAAATGGCCACGACAAGGACCGATGGTTGTACACGAAATTAAACAAGATAATAGCCTCTACAAGGGCTTCACAACTAAATTAACTACTTCTAAAATTAACACATGTACGATATTCACAATTCGAAACTAGAAGTCACGAGACTTACCTTGGGTCCTCTAGACTTACAATTTGCTAGCAATCCCACGGCGAGCTTCGAGTCCCTAGAATCTTACAATACGAAGATGATCAAAACATACAACGAATATTCACAAGACACAATATGCACAATCAAACTAAATTTAACCCTAAACTTTGGTTGCTAAACCGTTTGCAAGTCCCCGGCAACGGCGCCAAAAATTGATCGGTTGGTTAATTATACATCAACCTTCGCAATAGCACGACTCATTGTAAAATAGGGCTATTGGTCGGGTAAGTCGAACCACTGGGACTGCGCTAGTCTATGGCAACCTAAGAGTCTAGACTACTTTTAGAATGATGAGGGGGTATATAAAGTTTTGTTGGTTTGTCACTTATACTATGAATTGAAATATGCATTAATGAAAAACTTGCAAGAATTTAAGAGATGAAAGATGAGCAAAGAAGACTAAGGAAGTGAATCCGCCTCCATCCCTATACACATGCTAGATTAGACCTAAATTAGGGGAAAAACAACATATGATGGTCAAAAACTACATAGCAACACATAGTTGCCATGTAAGTAATCAAGAGGTACATTAGGTCTCAAGCAAGTATAATCCATCAAAAGGGTAAACATGTTGAGACTACCTAACTAAGGTGTAGCTTATACACGTTTACTTAAATGAAAGACTATCAAATTCTTGACAAAATGATGAAGCACATGGAGCTAGAGATTAAGCATACACCATCAAAGGATTTCCTAAGCAATGGTCTATCAAAGTCACCTATCAACATGCCATTAAATCATTTCATAACCTTGTTTCCATTCTCACCATGTAAACTCAAGCAAAAAGATTAATACAAGACATCACCTAACATAAGATAATGAGCTTGAAGAAATCATCCATACTTATATAAACATTCATTACACCAAATGAAGTGCTCTTAGCTATGAAAAAGACCATAAATATACATTGCAATCCCCCAATATAGACTACCCTAAGACATGCTTACAAGGGAGGGACTTCATCACCTCCCTAGAGAAAGAGTTAGTTAACCATTGCTAAGCTAGAAGAAGGAAGAAGCTCCATCTTCATGGCCATTTTCGTGCAACCTTCTTGGAGCTTGAAGAACACACCTCTTTTGCTCTCTTCTCTCTCCTCTAATCTTGTAGAAAAATCTAGGATAGGAAGTGTGTGGCCTTTGGTAGCTTTTTATTCTCCAACAAAACCCTCTCTCTCCTCCAAGGAACACCTCCAACCACTTCATAAAGAAGGAAGATGGCATTGAGGAAACCAATGTGCAAGTGGCTGAAATTGAGTCATTTCCGAGTGCAATCTGCCTGATTTTCGAGCACTCGAAAAGTGGTCTCGAGCACTCTAAATTAGTGCAATGTGCAACATGCTCTTCTTGCTCAGCGCTGACCTACTTTGGTAAAACTACTATAATGATCTGTTTGAAGATTTGGAGAGCTGATTCAGTGCTTTAAAAACTTCATGTTTTGATGAAGACCCAATTCTCAAGTCTGGTTGGTCGAAAATGGGGAGAAAAGCAGTACTTCAGTGCTGCCAGGCAGTTCTGCGCACCTCTGTTACGAAGATCATAACTCTCTGCTCCGAACTCTGAATGATAAACCGCTTGAAGATTTGGAAAGCTGATTCAGAGATCTAAATCTTTCATGTTATGATGGAAGTCCAGTTCTTGAATTTACTAGGTCGAAAATGGCAACAAAAGTCAGGATCACTGCTGCCAGAAATTCAGAAATGGCATCCTTTTTGTTCAAAATTCCACAAGGCATCATTTTTGCTTCCTTTTTGCACTTTAACCTGAAAATGCATAAAAACATACAAATGGAGTTAATCTACATAAAATAATTAATAACTGGACTTTGTTAATGTAATTTAGGGCGCTTGAATATACAGTATTCAGCGCTTATCAATGACATAGTAATCCCCTCCTCATTTTCCTCCTCCACATGGAACAAATAGGTGCTACAGCCCCCTTTAGAACGTGGCATAGCTACTACATACATATCCTGACCAGGTATGATAAAAATAATAGATCTATCAAAACAAACAACTTGGGCATGGTAGTGAGACAACCAATCCATCCTAAGTATCACATCATAAGTGTGCATGTCCAGGACCAATAGATTGGCTAGAAATCTGAGTCTGCCAATATCTAGTGTCACAGGCCCATCCCTCTCATGTATAATAGCTATATCACCCAATGGTGTAGAAATACCCTGAGGTCTAGTGCATACCCTCGTCCTCATCCCAGACAAAGTAACAAAAGTCCTAGCTACAAATGAGTGTGTAGCACCCCTATCAAATAAAACACGTCCATGCAAACCATGAATAAGAAACTTAACCTCAATAGTTTGAGGTGCCTGAACATCTTGTGGCATGGGGTTATAGACCCTGCCATAGTGCAACTGCTGTGGTGTCTGTCCCTGAGTCTACGGCGGTGCCGATAAAGCCAAATGTGTCTGTCCCTGAATCCGTGGAACCTGTGGAGCTGGTAGAGGCACTGGCGCCCTCTGTCCCTGCTGCACATACTGTCTCTGTCCCTGTCCTTGTCCTGCTTTAGGACACTCCCTGGTGGTATAACCATACTCTCCACAAGTGTAACAACTACCCTGGAAAGTACCAAATGGCCTCCTCTGTCGGTTAGCCTGTGGCTGACCCTGTCCTGCCTGTGGTCCCCCATTCTATTGCCTCTGAATAGGTGCCCCATTTCGGTGAGCATCTGAACCACCTTTGTGCTTCTTCCAAGGCTGTTGTCCTTGGAACTTACTTTTGTCATTCTGCCGGTTACCATTGCCATTCCCCTTTTCAGCTGACTGATTAGTAGAGTCTTTATCTCCCCGCTTCTCACCACGAGCCTGTCTGATGTCCACAGTCAACTGATACTGTTGTAGAGCGGCGTCTACCACCTGAGCATAGGTAGTATAGGCTGGACTACCTGTAATAGCTCTCTTGATAGACCACATCAGTCCCTTGACAAAACTGTTGTGCTTCTTCTCCTCTGTATTCACCTCCTCCGGTGCAAAGAGAGACAAGCGTGTGAACTGCTGCTCATACTCCGCCACTGTCATGTTTCCCTGCTGCAGACTTAGAAACTCGGTCTTCATAGCTGCCCTAACTGCATAGGGAAAATATTTCTCATCAAAGCGAGCACTGAACTCATCATAAGACAATGTCATCCTCTCCTCTAAGGTGGTAACTGACTCCCACCACTGTATTGCATCCCCAACTAGCTTGAAAGTAGCAAGCATCTGCTTCTGAACCTCCGTGCACTGAACCAAACGAAGATGACGCTCAATGTCCTATTTCCACTGGTGAGCTGCTCTTGCATCGGTTGAGCCTGAGAACACAGGTGGACTCCCCTTTGTGAAAGAGCTCCTAGCCTTTCCCCAAGAATCCGTCTGAACCACTGGTGCTGGTACAGGTGCCGGCTGTACCTGAGGCTGATTCCGAAGTGCAGCTATTACCCCAGCCTCTATAGCCCGAGCAACAAGGTCATTGAGGTGAGGAGGAATCTCTGGATCTCTGACCTGGTCCAGAGTCTGTTGAATAATCTCCTGTTCCTCCTGAAACTGATCCATGTCATCTTGAAACCCAAGCCTTTGCTGCTCTTCCTCCATTTGCTGACGCCGTAGGAGATATTGTTGCCTACGTGCCGTTCTCCTTTCCTTCCTAGTTCCTTGCATGTTCTGTCCATTTCTAGCGTTAACCATCTGTTAACACGAAAAGACAGACGTCAGTACCCTTTCTATACGAACAATAAGGAATACAATAAATCTTAACTTAAGCTCTATTTAAGAGAAAACGCTACGCGGAAGACTTAATACGAAAACATCCTAGAGACACTTGAACCTGGCTTTGATACCAACTGAGATACCCCTCGGATCCGAGACACGGGTTGATTAGGCCCAAGCCCAAACCCGAGGGAATATCAAACAATTAATATTTTATAATGAACACGGAATACAAAATAAATTAAGAACTGAAATTAAAGCTGGAAGGAACTAAAAATAGAATCTGTAAAATATTATAATTATTAAAATCCATTAAACCCAAACTCCAAAACTCCATCAGTTTACAACTTGGGAATCCATCTCTAGTGGACCCCTATTAAACACCCAAACGGAAAATAGAACAACTATAATAAACGTCCAGAAATAAAACTATAGAGAGAGCCCTACATCGTCGGAAGAGTGAATAGAGACCTCTGCTCAGCACGAACACGTTTAAGCCTGGAACTGTCGTGTACCTGAGAAATAAAAGTGGGTCAGGCCCACGCACAAGTTCTATACTACTACAATCCAAACAGAGGCCCGATACGCATGTACATCCTAAACAACTCAACAATAGCTAATAGTCCGTAAATATATATATATAGTCACACTAAAGGACTCTCACTGGACTACAGGCCGGTCTCAACCTGAATAGAGGTAACATGCTAAAACGCACACGAAGTGGGCATATGTACCTATACCTAAACAGGGTACACCTCCAACCATCGTAGCCAGCTACACATCCCGATGCATATATGCTCCCTAGCCATCGGTCCTAAGGCTTAAGCTCATACCGAGGCACCATAACAGTACGTATATAAAATCCATCCAAAATCCCTGGTATTGCCGCTTAACAAGTAATTGCCAAGATAAAACAAATCCACGAGACTTAACTTTTAGTTAATCCCATCCTTATTCCAAGCAGGTAGGTAATGGTATTGTTTTAAAAACCAAACCCATCCTTAGTATGCCACCGTCCCATACCGGTGCCTACTTTCCAATCCTCCAGTAGTCAATAATACCAATAAATCAAGTATATATCAACTAAATTCCAACATCCAACATTCAATGTTAGCAGTGATAAAATAAGCATTGATAAACAGGGTCACAACAACAACATATACATACCCAATTTAAGTTGTTCCCTTTAATCTGATATAAAGACAGAATTAATTAAAATTTCCATTTAACACCTTACAAATGACATACAGATATGTAGGGTATGTATCACAAAATCCTAACCTCCACAGTTGATACTAACTGTGATAATGTAAGCATCAAAACAATATTCATAGTATGTATGTAGACATGCTCAAATTATAGTGTTCCACAAAACCGATCTAGTGTTAAACTCAAATCCTCATAGTATTTAAGTTCCAACAGTTGCTATTACAGAAGTTAAGATAGCTATCATCTAGACCCATCCTTCCAATAATTTATACTAGCAGTGGTAAGGAAAAACGTGAACCACAGAACCACAATGCATCCACAAACATGCTTAGTCTAGGTTGAACAAGCATACAACACTGCTGTAACTACCAGTTTCATAGCAAAACAGATATCATTTTAGATTGGTTTAATCTTCATTAATCCTGAAATCATTTAAGAGTGCAAAGAGTATGAAGCCTAAGGGAAAGAATCTTGCCTCACAAACTTTTGTTCAAAGTTTGAACGTCGTCTTCTTAAAAAAATCCCGGCGAGTTCCAAAACCCCGTTACTGTTCACGGGTACGAATCACTATTCTCGAGGTCAAACTCTGATCTCCACCGTTCAGATTGTGCGTCACTGAGTCATGAACCTCTCCTCTGAAATTTAGCTCGATCGGACCACGGACGAAGCGGGATCGGCTGTTTGATGAAATCTGGGCAGAATGGAAAAAAACCTGTGCGACCCAGTTACTGTTCACGAGTACGAATCACTGTTCCGGAGGTCAAACTCTGATCTCCACCATTCAGATTGTGCATCACTGAGTCATAAACCTCTCTTCCAAAATTCAGCTCGATCGGATCACGAACGAAGCGGGATCGGATGTTTGATGAAATCTGGGCAGAATGGAAAAAAACCTATGCGACCCAGTTACTGTTCACAAGTACGAATCATTGTTCCCGAGGTCAAACTCTGATCTCTACCGTTCCGATTTTGCATCACTGAGTCATGAACCTTTCCTCCAAAATTTAGCTCGATCGGACCACGGACGAAGAGGGATCGGAGCTTTGATCAAACCATAGCAGAATGTGAAAAACTGCGTTTTTCCTTCTCCACTTCCACAAAACGTGTGCTTTTGTTAAAAAAACCCTAGACAGACGTCTACCTTATACTTATAGAGTTTTCCTAAACCCTAGGTTCATTTAAGTCCAACTCACAATCCTAACCGGTCCATCCAATTAACGTAGAAACCTACGACGGCTATAATATAAAACCCTAATTTATACTGTAATTAAAACCCTAGTTAGACGTATTTACCTAATTACCCTATTCACCATTAAATACTTAACAAATAATCTAATTGAACAAAATAATAATTAGTAAACCCAATTAAACCAAATAAGACACACATAAAATAAGACACACATAGAATAATTAAACCAATTACACTTAAACCATTAATGCCAATTAAATAATTAAAACACTAACAAGTAATTCCAATCAAATAACTAAACCAATTACACTTAAACCATTAATGCCACTTAAATAATTAAAACACTAACAAGTAATTCCAATCAAATACCTAAAAATAAATATCATTTAAATAAATTAAATCACCACAAAAGAAATAAATTAAATCACCACAAAAGAAAACAATTAAGCACCTAATAAAAAAAATAATGACACATAATCAAATATAATGCACTTAAATAATAAATTAAATACCATTAAATACCAGGAATATCCTTTTTAAAATTAGGGGTGTTACATTACCCATGGGCTAGTAACCCTAAAGTAACTATGGTGTCGGTCTGATCCAGCGTGATGTCCAAGTATCCACTTTGTTTGATTTTGCATTTCATTTCAAGTTGATAACTAGATGATATCGTAACTTATTGTTCTTTAATTGATTTCCCGTTTTGAGTTTCAAGATGTTAACTTAGAGGAATCATGCTTTATGCATTGTATTGGAAGTCCCAATGTTGGTTAAATTGCATCGATATTGTGATTTGTGTTTTAATGTTCAAATGTAACTTAGGAATGATCCTATAAATTCATTAGAACATAGACGTTAGGTGGCATAATCCACTTTAATTGTTTTCGTGTTTTAGATTTCAAGTTGAAGACTTTGAGAATCTATATCTTGATATTTTGTATAATATGTTTCCATGATTGTTTTAGTTACATGAACAACGTGATTATGCTAGAAACGGTCTAAGGTTGCTTAGGATGATTCCTTAGACTCATTGAAACATAGATGCAAGGTGGCATGACCCACTTTAGTTATTTTCGTATCTTAAGTTGCAAGTTGATACTTTTGAGAACCTATATCTTGTTACTTTGTATAACATGTTTCTATGTTGTTTAAATTGCATGAATGATGTGATTTATGCTAGAAATGATCTAATTTAGTTTGGGATGATCCTTGAGTCTCACTTTAACATAGACGTTAGGTGACATGAACCCTTTTAACATGTTTCACCTTAAGGTGATATAATTGTAAAATGTTAGGTCGATGCATGCTCATCTCTTACAAGTAGCTTTATGTTACTCACTCACGTAGTGGGGACATTTTTCAGGAAACGTGCTAGTTTTAAAAACTTTTCGAGGGATTTACATTCACAGATCTTGATTTATCACATCGAGACAAGTTTTTTGCAAAAATAAAATATGATGTATCATTCAATTAATAGATTGAATACTTACATTAAAGGTTTGAGTAAACCTTAAATCTCTCCTCTTAAGTGAATGTTCTCACTTATTATAGATCCCTTTGCTAGATGCCTTCTCCTTAGATCTCCATTTACTTGGTAATGGTCTTGCCTTTAGGAATCACCCATAAGCCACCATAAATGACTTTGGAAAACTAGGTTTGTGGGAGCCTCCATTAGATGAGAACATTAACCCTAATTTTCTAGAGAGAGAAAATATATTACTTTTTTCTTCTTCCAAAAATCACCTCTAAAATATACATAGACCATCTATATGTATAGGCAACGAAAAGATAAGGAAAAGGAAATAATAAATCGTTCTCAATCTCTAATTCACATGTCTCAAATCTAATAGGATTCCAATATCAAGTTGGGCTATGAGTGAGAATCCTTTGGGTTTATTATTTTATTGGCTACAATAAATTAATAATTGGCCCGGTCCATGAATCCAATTCAATTAATTCATAAATTAATTTCTACTCCACTAAAAGAAATTAATTGAACTCCACTTAAATAATAAATAACCTCTAAGTCAATGTTGTACTTCGACTCCTCTATACATAATTAATTAGCGGATAAATAAAGTCATCAATCCGACTACTTAATTAATATATTTATTTTGGTACATTTGATTATTTCCAGCTTGATCACAATAAAACATTTGTTTGACAAAAAATAATAATTTAAATAAATAAATATATAATAAATCATTTTATCTAAAAACACGCGAAGACCTTCGAATTTAATTTGTGATCAACTATAATCAATAAAAAATAAATGCAAGTAGCATTGATGCAAATATTGAGAACATAACCCTCTAACTATTAATTACATAACTACCCAAAGTGTCGGTCTAAGGATCCCGAAGTATCTGTCGAATAAATCAAAGTAATTATTAATTAATAAAAGAGTGTATATTTCTCTCATGCTTAAGAGTCAAATACCATGATAGTGATAGGGAGCAATTGCATACGTCGGCTCTCGCAATATATCTCAACCTAACGCGAATCCAGTTCAAATCTTAATTAATTATGAGTCTATCCATAATTACCGACTATGAACTATTTATGATTACTATTTATATATTCATGTATTGATCGTCATCACATACATATATGTAAATATCTCTTGTAATCAAATGGACACTATCAATTACATAATGAATCGAAACATAATACATTGAATTCACCAATTGTATAAAGCATAAATATTTCAGATACGTCAGGAATATATGTCACTTTAATCCAAACAGGAATTTGTTATGTCAGGGCATATTAATCCCAACAGTTTGCAATGTACTCCACCTTCAGGTTTGAGTCAGCAGTTGAAATCTGCTTAACAATCTACTAATTGATTTCCCTTCCATTTTGTGAACATACACTAAGTCATGGACCTTATATTACTGATTTAAAATCAAAATTATCATAGTTGACTAGAACCACATCATCACATCCATAAATGAGTATGAGATCATTGATTCTCCTAAGGTACTTTATGATATTTTTCATAACAGACCAGTTATCAAGTCCGGGATTGGACTGATATCCACTAACCATCCCTACAATGTAGCGGATGTCCTGTTTGGTATAGACCATGGCATATATGAGTATACCGAAGCATATTGTTCCAGTCTCATTTGCTCAATCTCCTCTGATAGTCTTGGAAAACTACTTACTAGAGAGCAATCCATGTCAGTTTAGCAAGAACTCATTCTTTGAGTTTTACATACCAAACTTGGTCAAAACTTTATCAATGTAGGATTATTAAGATAAGCCTATTATCCTTTTAACCTGATCTTACAAAAGCTTGATCCTAGGAATATAGCTTACATCTTTAAAATCCTTCATTACAAAGTAATTAAACAACTACCTTTTTATTGATGACGAAACTTCCACATCATTATAAATGAGTAAGATGTCATCAATATATAGAATTTGAAAAATAATGACATTCCCTTATACACTCATGATTTATTTACTAAGAAATCTTCTGATATCCTTTCGTAGATTAACTTGCCTTCCATAGGTATCACCCTACTAGAAAGTTTTACAAGATACCATATTTTATTAGAATTCATCGATTCCAACTCTGATTTCATAGCAACTTACCAAAATGATCTGTATCTATATCGGTTCACGCTTCCGTGTAGCTTATTGGGTTCAACTCATGTTTAACAGGGATGTCCGTAAAGAACTCACCTAAAAACATGATTCTGTCATATTAGATGATAATCCTTCCACTACATTAATATACCGATGCAGGAATCTGTGTACTAAATGATGCCGACGCATCATTAGGGAATTCATATATAATTCTTAATCTCTATAATAAGTGTGTTCATATGTGGTACAACTGGTATTAATACCATATTCTCTAGCATTATGTTACTAGGTATGTGATTCATAATATGATTCTCCTATAGATAAACAGTGAGTGTAAACAATCAAATTTTATCATTGAGATCATAAAATAATCCATCCTAGTGCCTTTAGAGTAGCTTTCAAATCTATAATGCATATGATTTGCTTCCAACTTACTTGTCCATATCAAGCGCACATGTGCAAGACTACCCCATATGTCCATGTGATTCAAACTAAGATTTAGTTAAAAACACAGCTCAAAAGATATCCTTGAGACAGACTAAGATGGAATGCAATTCATAATGTGCATCGATATCGTTAAAGCTAAACTCTAAAATGAAAGAGATAATGTAGCATATCAAATCATAGATCTAACCATGTAAGCAGAATTCTATTATTCCTATTTGACACCTAAATCTATTTAGTGTCAATTACGGAAAATCTGATACGCAACACCCTCATTGACCATATAGTCTTTGCACTATCCCAAGAAATACTCATATACACAATCAGATCGAAGTGTTTTGATAAGTTTACCCAATCTGTGCTCCATATCAGTCTTGACACTTTCAAAATATACTAAAAGTTTAAAACTTATATCGTATCAGGTAAATTTATCCAAAACAAAGTAGTCTTGCTTGGATGTTCATAAGACCACATGTGTCAGTGTGTACCGACCCCAATTGTTCTTTATGTCTATTTCATTTGGCTGATTAAAGCCCTTAGAGTTATCTATTATTCAATATAGAATTCACAAGTTGGTTTAGGCTCCCCAGCCTCACTAGGTTATAAACCTTCTTTGACCAATCTTTGAATCTCATTTTGACTGATTACAACCTAAAAATAGACACTAAGAATACTATGAGTCAAGAATAACAAATTTTTTCTTAACATTCAATCTAGAAGATGCAACATTAAGTTCTACATCCTGCAAATATTAAGAGCTTGTAGTTATAGTATATCAACCATCTTTTAATGCACCAAAAGCAATCACACATCTATTTAATTTTATAAAAGCAGTTTTACAAAATAACAATACAGTTTTTATAAACTAAAAGTGAAACAAGAATTAAATTGCGTCTAACATCTGTGCATAAATATAGTTCTTTAATACTAATATCCTCATACTCTCCAATTTCAGATGTAATACTCCCACTGACTTAGCTACAACCTTGACATTAGGTCAAGTACAAATATATATCCATATCATCAAGGCTTCTGGATTCCTGAAATCCTTACAACGAATTGCAAACATGTTTAGTGGCTCTAGAATCTATCCATCAGGAATTAATAGATATAACCACATAACATGACTCAATAATTAAATATATATTTTCCTATGCCACGTCATTGCTTAGACAGTTCGTCCTTTAGTGTCTTAGTTAGAGGCAAAAGAAACAGTTTCCTTCGCCCTCAACATACACTGCCTTATTCCCTTTAACCTTTTGAATACCCATGTTTTGTGCTAGCCTAGTCCTATTATCATCCTTCTCCTTTCCTTTGCCTTTCTACTTGAGCCTAGAAGAAAATGGTATAGACTAGGTTAGATTGATAGGAACGCCCATACTTTTGATTATCCCTTCATATGTAACCAATTCTATAAAAATATCAGCGAGTGTGAACTCAAACTGGTTCTTTTATTTAGTTCACTCTAAAAGAGTCAAATGAGTTTGGTAACAAGCCAATAATCATGTTAACTTAAAACTTACCATCCAAGTTAGCCCTTTTGACCTCCAGTTAATTTTTAAACAATAAACAATCATTTTTCAAAATTCGATCTTTTATTGGATATCCTTTGCCTTTCTTAATTGTTTTTAAATCTGACATAGTACTTAGATATATGCTCTATCTAATCTCACCAAAACATCTCATTAACATATAACATGATGCTTAAAGAAAATAAAATAATGTAAATGTTAGCTTTAGAGCGTATCCGAGATAAACTCTAGAATATTACACCAAGTCAAATCATTTGCCTTATTTCACTTATTAAAAGCATTAATGTTCTCTTGGGTATCTTAAAGTAAAAAGATTAGGTTTTGGAGTAGAAAATATATTTTGTACCCTTACGTCATGAGTAAAATATCGAAGTTCCTTTTTCAATCCGTATAAATGAGGTCCAAATACATTGAATATGTAAGCAAGCAGATAAAATGGATTAAACAGAATTAATCTGAATATAAATACATTCATACAATATGCAAGGTGAATTATCAATACTATCATGTATATCTAAAATTAAAATGAGTTTGTTAATCACATAATCTCAAATAGAATAAGAGATCATTATCATTATTGCTAAACAGTCCATTTTAATTAATGCGGGTCCTTCAACTTCGTAGCATAATAAATCACACAATCAATACGTCAATAACTTATCCCGATGGAGGAGTTCATTATTACTATTGTTGAGATTCATTTGCTATTAGGCAAACACTTCCATTAAAATAATATGTGGGTCCCTTAAACACTACATGAAAAATCGGATAACTAATACGCCAATAACTTATTCGGTTGGCCAAGTTCATTATTGCTATTGGCGGGCAAATCCTATCATTTCCATATCTCTTAAGACAATGCCTTGTCTATATATGAAATGATTTCTAATTATGTTTAGCCTTTCTAAAATCACCTAGTGTAGACCACTCCGTTGGGAAGCTAACACTATTGATTTTAGATTGAGTGTATAACATTATTAATGCTCCAACGAAAAATAAAGCATTAAATATCTTATCATTATAATCTAGACTCTTTAAATCATGCGTAGGACCTTATTTTTAAAGATTTAATTACAATGAACATTTAATATTATTATTTTCATGAGATAACCATTCTTGTAATATTAAGACTCTTCAAATCATATGTGGAGCCTTATTTTTGAAGATCTAATTACAATGGTTTTACTAATAAAGGTCATGGGGTAATGAATAAAAATCCCCGCTCCCACTCAATTTTTTAATCATTTATAATTAGGGTTTTTATCATTTATTCATATCTATGATATAATGCATGCAAAACGTCTTAATTTTAAATCTAATTAAATTTAGAAAATAACTGGACTCTTAAATGATTCACTAATATTTAATTTGAGGTACACTTTTAAAAATAAGGAAATTAAATGACATATAAAGACTCTTAAATGACATATAAAGCAAATTAAATGGCCAATGGAATCAGCTTTTAACATTTAAATATTATTATTACTGTACGGGCGTCCACCAACGGCTTGTAAACACCTATAGGGTGCTAGTACTCGATAGGAGAAGCAAAACAGCACTTGGAACGCGTCCGGAAGACCCCGCATGCACTAGCACATGCTTGAGGGATGAAACAGCGCATGGCACTCGCCCCCTCGCGCCCCCACGCACTCGCATGCCCTGGAAGAAGCTGCAACACATGGCACACACCTCCACTCGCGTGTAGAGGTTGAAGCTTGGTCTGGCGCGTGCTCATCACGCGCCAGCAAGCTACTAGTATCCGGCGCATGCTTCTCACATGCCGGATGGTTCTTTAGTGCCTGTCGCTTTGGCACGTGACTATCACGTGCCCCTAGATTGGGCACGCTTAGAGCGCACCCTTGCCGCCGCTACATAGGATAATTTCTCTCCTCTTGTTGACTGATCAGATGGTTGATGATCTGATTGCACCTTATGACGGTGTACCACAGTGCACCGGATCACTTGTCAACCCTTCAGGCGGTTCCTCTCGTCGCCGGTGATGCTCCGGCCACCGAAAAATTCCAGAAAAAATAAAAAAATCCAAGAAAATTAAATTAAGCCCAAAAAATTCTAGAAAAATTCTAAAAAAATTCGAAAAAATTCTAGAAAATTCTTGAAGCCTAGTTTAACCCTTTTGGACCTTCTTGAAGCTTCATAACATCCTTTGATGAATATTACATGGCTTTAAAAATATTTATAATTTGAAATACAGTGGAAAAAATTAAATCACATCATTGAACTTTCAAATGGCTAAATCAAAGCCTTAATTACATTCATCCAAAGATAAAATTACATTCAAATAACCTATAAGCTTCATCCATGGCCTAAACATACATCAACATCATCCAATCACAAATATACATATATCATGATCATATAATAATATATACATATGCATATATAAATTTGGATCCATGAATGATGATTTTCATAAAATCATGATCTCTAGTGATGAATCAAACCATGCTTTGATACCACTGTTAGGAAATGTGCTAGTTTTAAAAACTTTTTAAGGGATTTACATTCACAAATCTTGATTCATCACATAGAGACAAGTTTTATGCAAAAATAAAATATGATGTATCTTCAATTAATAAATTGAATACTTATATCAAAAGTTTGAGTAAACCTTATCCGGGTAGAGGTTCTATGCCTACTGCTTCTGGACATCAGTTAGCTCAGCAGGGCAGTTCTCAGCAGTCGGGGGCTCAGGGACGAGCTTATGCATTGCCACAGGCCGATACCTCCACTGGGACTTCTACAGTTCGAGGTATCTTTCCAGTTTTCAGTTCTTGGGCTAGAGTTCTTGTTGACACTGGTGCATCACATTCATTCATATCTGCATCATTTGCACATTCTTTGGGTCTAGAGGTCACGCATCGAGAAGGTTTCCTTTGTGTTGACATGCCAGTTGGGGTCCAGTGTTTTTGGACCATGTTTGTCGGGGTTGTGCTATCTCGATAGCTAGGCGAACTTTAGAGTTCGATTTCGTCGTTTTTGACATGACGGGCTTTGATGTCATTCTCGGGATGGACTGGTTGTTCTTCTTTCGTGCTATGATCGATGGCTTCCACGGGCGAGTGTCTATTTGCACTCCCACGGGAGATCGTTTTCACTTCGTGGGAGATCAGAGCGATTCCTACTCAACGATGATTTTCAGCATTGGTGATTGGAGTCGCCACAGGTCCTACTTGGCTAGCCTGTTAGCTGATGAGGATAGGAGTTTGGGTTGCGTTTATCCAGCAGTTCTTGTGGAGTTTTTGGATGTTTTTCTAGAGGAGTTGACGGAGTTACCTCCTCTTCGGGAAGTTGTCTTTGCCATCGACGTCATTCCCGGTACTGCGCCGATCTCTATAGCACCGTACCGTATGGCACCGGTAGAATTGGATGAGCTGAAAGCTCAATTGGATGATTTGAAAGATAAGGGCTTTATTCATCCTAGTGTTTCACCCTGGGGGAGCACCGGTTCTTTTTGCAAAGAAGAAGGATGGGTCTTTAAGACCTTGCATTAATTTTCGTAAGCTAAACCATGCTACGATCAAGAATAGGTATCCTTTGCCTAGGATTGATGACTTGTTTGATCAATTGAAAGGAGTAACATGCTTCTCAAAGATTGATGAGATCAGGTTACTATCAGTTGAGGGTTAAGGATGAGGATGTATCCAAGACCGCTTTTCGCACACGGTATGGCCGTTATAAGTTTCTGGTGATGCCATTTGGTTTAACTAATACTCCAGTAGCTTTTATGGACTTGATGAACCATGTATTCAGTGACCATCTTGATCAGTTCGTACTGGTCTTCGTCGATGAAATTCTTGTATACTCAGCTTCGGTAGAGGAACATGAGTATCATTTGAGAGCAGGTTTGCAGATCCTTAGGGATAACCGGTTGTACGCTAAGTTCGAGAAATGTGAATTTTGGCTACCGGAAGTGAAGTTTCTTAGATATGTTGTGTCAGGGGGTGGTGTTACAGTAGATCCATCAAAGATTGAATCAGTGATGGATTGGGAACGTCCGAAGACAGTGTTTGAAATTTAGAGTTTTCTTGGCCTAGCCGGCTACTACCGGAGTTTTGTTCGGGATTTCTCTTGTTTAACGGCACCTATGACTCGACTTACCCACAAGGGGGTCAAGTTCGTATGGAACGAGGCTTGTGAGTTTGCTTTTCAAGAGTTGAAGGTCAAGTTGACATCGGCTCCAGTTTTGATCATTCCTAAATGTGGTTTGGGTTATGTGATCTTCTATGATGCTTCACAAGAAGGTTTAGGTTGTGTCTTAATGCAGACAGAATGGGTGGTTGTTTATAGGTCTTGACAGTTGAAGACTCACAAGTTGAACTATCCGACAAATGATTTAGAGTTGGCAGTAGTTATCTTTGCCCTGAAAGGGTGGAGACACTATTTGTACGGGGAGAAGTTTGAGGTTTTCTCCGATCACAAGAGTCTCAAGTATCTCTTCTCTCAGAAGGATTTAAACTTGAGACAACGCAGATAGGTTGAGTTCATAGAGGACTATGACTTTGAGTTACAATACCATCCGGGTAAGGCTAATGTGGTGGCCGATGCATTGAGTAGGAAGTCATGGGGGACTCTTGCTAGCATTTCCATTCACAGATGGAAAATGTTAGAAGAGCTTATAGACCTTGGTTTGCAGTCTTATGAGAACGCTTCATCGGCTATTTTGTTTAGCCTTGTGGCTCAACTGGCTCTTTTTAGCAGAGTTATTGAGGCACAGTTGGAGGATGGGGAGATGAAGGCCATCCATGTTTGGATTTCAAGCGGCGAGAATGTAGAGGGTTGGACCTTACATTCAGATGGTGGTCTCAGGTATAAGGGGATGATGTTTGTTCCTTTGTCTTATCGTGAAGACATTATTCGGGATTTTTACCACTCTCGACTCGCAGTTCATCCTGGTGGTACAAAGATGTATCACAATCTGCGATGACAATTTTGGTGGCAAGGTATGAAACGGGATGTTTCACAGTTTGTGGCTCGATGCCTTACTTGTCAGCAAGTGAAGGCAGAGCATCAGCGACTGGCAGGATTGTTGCAACCATTACCAGTGGCTGAGTGGAAATGGGAGCATATCACTATGGATTTCGTAACGAGACTTCCGAGGTCTTAGGCGAGGAATGATGCCGTTTGGGTCATAGTTGACAGGTTGACTAAGACGGATCACTTCTTGCCCATGGCAGTGACAGACAGTGTAGAAAAACTGAGTGGACTATATGTGAGACAGATTGTCAAGCTTCACGGGGTTCCTGTATCCATTGCTTCGGATAAGGATCCGCGGTTTACATCTTATTTTTGGCAGAGTTTTCAGGAGGCTCTTGATACGGGGCTTCATTTTAGCACATCATTCCATCCTTAGACTGATGGTCAGTTAGAATACACCATTCAGATATTAGAGGATATGTTATGGGCTTGTATCTTGGATTTCGGTGGTAGTTGGGAGGACTACTTGCCTTTGGTTGAGTTTACCTATAATAACAGTTACCAGACCAGTATTGGAATGGCACCTTTTCCGGCATTGTATGGCAAGCCTTGCAGATCTCCAGTTTATTAGACTGAGGTCTGTGATGCCGTTGCCTTGGGTCCTGACATTGTCATTGAGACTACAGAGAAAATCAAGTTGATTCGACAGTGGTTGGTTACCACACGGAGCAGACAACAGAGTTATGCTGACAGGTGGAGATGACCCTTGTCTTTTGAGGTAAGAGACCATGTCTTTCTCAAGATTTCTCCATCGAAGGGACTTCTGAGATTTCGACAGACTTGCAAGTTGTCTCCTAGGTTTATTGGACCATTTGAGATTTTGGAACGCATTGGTGAGGTTGCTTATCGTTTGGCGTTGCCGCCAGACCTGGATAGGGTTCACGACGTCTTTCATGTCTCTATATTGAGGAAGTACGAGCTAGATCCATCACATGTTTTGCGATGGACTGATGTGGTTATTGATGAGGACGTGACCTACAAGGAAGGTCTGGTCCAAATTCTTGATTCACAGGAGCAGGTCTTGCAGACCAAGACCATTCCATTGGTTAAGGTCTTATGGAGACACCACGGCGTTGAGGAGGCTACCTGGGAGCTCAAATAGGAGGTTCGCTCTCGATATCCCCATTTGTTCTCTCTTTCAAGTACGATTCGATTTCGGGGACGAAATCCCTTTTAAGGTGGATAGGTTGTAATGACTCAGTCATTTTCCTTCCTTTCTTTTTTTTCGGTAATTTCTTTTTTTCGTCTTTTCCCTTTTTCATCCTTTTGTCATTTTCCACTTTTCCTTGCATTACCTCACTTTTTGTGCTCAGATTTGATTCCAGCTTTGCATGCGTCCATGATATTTCATTTCCACGTTATCTACATTTTTACTTTTGTAGAAAAACATATTAAATTGGTACTTTTCTTGTAAAGGGCAGGAGATCATGACTTTTTGGTAATTATCCTTAACTTGAGGTTTGTGTAATTAAGTAAAGTTATTATTTTTCGTCTTAAGGACTATTTAGCAATTTAATTTGGAAGATATTTTCAAAAAGGAACTTGATACAATTTCTGGAAAGTGTGACAAATGTCACACTCTTATTGGTCTACTTGTTGACATTTGTGTGGAAACACTTTGATGCCTTGGATGATGACATGTGGAGGGTGGAGATTCACCCACTTGTTGGCCTAGAATTGGTGCACTTGTTAGCATGGATGGTTGACAAGTGTAGGTTCAATGTTAAGTCTAGGAAGTTCACATAGGATGGTGACAAGTATAGGCTTAAAATTAAGCCTAGGAATGAACCATAGATTCTTGACAAGTGTAGGACTCACCTTTAGTCTTGCAAGTGTGTGTGTGTGAGAAGTAGTGCAAGAGCACCTAGTAAGTGGAGAATCCCACCATTTAGCTTAGGGTTTACACCTTTGTCTCATTTTCATCTCTTTCCTCTCAAGAACCCTAACATAGCCACCTTTGGAGAAAAGCTTGGTTAATAGCTTTCTTCTTCATTTTGGTGCCCTTCCACTCACTTTAGACTTATAAGCTTGGAACACTTTACCTTCCTCTCACTCTCCTCTTTAAAACCCTTGTTTGGCTTTTCATTTTTAAGCTTGGTTACCTTAGATTATAGAGATTCTATTCTCTATTGAGGTAGGGGGTGTTATAATTTATTTTTCCAAGTGATTTAATTGTTCTTATAGTGATATCCATGTTGTATGCATGTCTTGTATTGAAATAAGAAATAAATGAATTAATTGATTTAAATTGATAGAAATTCTACTTAATTGTACCATGCTCAAATTCTATTTTGACTTGGTGTATGGCATGTGCATGAGCTACTACTTGTCATATGTTTAATTGGAATCATTTGGACAACCCTTGAAATATAGAGAAATTACTTAATTAGTTTAATTAATTTCTATCTTATTGTTCTAATGATTTAGTCATTCAATTCATGGATCTTGTTGTGTTTTATCATATAACATGACTTGTTGCTCTGCTTGTTGATTTTGGAAACTTGGGATATTATCAAGAATATGACTTGGCTAGAACTTGGTTCTAGTACGGGAGATAGAGAGCTCCCTACACTATAGTGCGTACTGGGGGAAGGTACCCATGGGTTAATAGCCCTAAAGTGATCCCAAGAATACGGTTTTAATCTGGGCAATATCCAAGTATCCACTTTGGTTTGATTTCGCATTTACATTCCAAGTTGTTAACTTTGTGAATTTACATCTCATTGTGCTATGTTGAAAGTTTTAATGTCACTATAATAGCATGGATTAAATTGTATTGAATTACAAACCTTGTATAAAGATAAACCTATGAATTCACTACGAGGAAACTTGTTTACTCACCCCGAACTTACTTGGTGTTTTTAAGCTAAGGAAGCTATATTGTGGGATGCACAATAATCTTAGACTTGCTAGACCACTTGGAGTATTTTTACTATGTTAGAATATGCACATGTTAGCATGTCACACTTCTTTTTAGTTGTTATGTCAAAATATGTATTTCTTATTCAAACTATGTAATATGCACTTAAGTGCACCTTTTGTTACTCTTAGAATATGTTGTAATGAGGCCAAGGGCCAAAGACACTTATGGGACATGTATGCTAATTTTAACTTCATTGTTGCCTATGGGAGATATGTGATTTAATGCATTGAAGGGTCATATTTTGCATATGATATGCCATGAGGCCATAGGCCATTGTAATGCATCTATTTTATCATATTACATATGTGTGCATGGTCATTTCCAGGCAAAACCCATTCCTTGGTGATTTGAGCCTTCAATAGACTCATTTCACATTTCTTTTACAAAAACTGAGCATAAAGGCATTTTGGGGTTTTCACATGAAAAATAAAGTTTTCTTTTGGCATGGTTAGCTAGAAAACATGATTTTGGGGAGGGTTTCTTCTTTATGTTTTTCTCAAAAATGCCCAGAAAGTCCTCAAAATCACTTTTTAAGTCCCAAAAGCTGCTAAGCTTGTCTGCAAGACGAGTGCTCCTGCATGGGGACAAGCGCTCGCAAATGGGGCAGTAGGATTTTGCCCCTGGGCGTGTACCGTACGAGTGCTCGTAGCCTTTATAAGAGCGCTCGTCCAGCCCTTTTTCAGCACTGCGCCTCCGACTTCAAATTATCATATCTTCCTCGTTTTAACTCCCAACCCAGGAATTAGACAGCTCACTACTAGCAGCACTTTCGATTGATCGAAGATTCTCGATCGATCCAACACTTAGCTTCTCGATTGAAGCTAATGTGGCATCAAAATATCTTTCAGGCCTTATCCAATTGGCTGAGCTGGCACCGCCTCATCTCGATCGATTGTAAAACTCTTCGATCGATCGAGATTCCCTTCGATTAATCGAAGTTCCTCTGGTGCATTTTCTTAGCTTCTTTCCAGCTTTGCTCCTTAACTCCAAAATTGGGCTAAATGGCTCTTGTTAGCCTGTTTGAACTTTATTAACCTGAAATAGGCAATAACACAAATAAGTATTTAAGACATTGATGAGCACTGAAAAATGCGTATTTAAACCCCTTAAGCTTAGGTATTCTAGACCCTTTATCTATCTTATTTTACCATCTTGTATTGATTTTGTGTTATTTCCATTTTCAGTTACTTATCCCCAAAATAGGCCAACTCAGCTAAATAAGAGCAGAAATGAAGCAATTTTGGGATGAATCAAAACAAAGTAGAGCAAAAGGAAGCAAAGGGTGGAATTTCAGCAACTTCGATCGATCTCAAGAAAAGTTCGATCGATCCAACTTCCATCGATCTCAGCCCTTCAAGATAGATCCAGGCCATGATGTCATTTTCAGAGATCCCACAAGTTCGATCGATCCAATATCATTCTCTGATCGATTGAACTTTCTTGTCCTTATCCACATGCCAGATCTTATCCTGCTGTACCACCCTACCAACCACTTTTATCCTTTTCCCAAAAATATCTTCAAAATATCTCAGATTTGTTTTTATCTAAAAAGGCACCGCCATTGAGGATCGATCCAACTTCAATTCGATAGATCTCAGCATTGTTCGATCGATCTCACCTCAAGTTCGATCAATCGAACTTCCCAAATCTTGAGAAAAATCTAAATTTCGGCTCATTAAAAGTTGTCTCATATCCAATCATTAGAGGATTATTGGTGTACAAGCCCAGCTCATTTGGGGTTATTTTTGACCTACCTATATAAGGAATATAAGCCACTTTAGGAAGATATACTTTGGATACACTTACTTAGAGAAGAATACTTAGTGAGGAAGCAAAAAAGGAGGGGAGAAGGCTAGAGACACCATTGGAGACTCTTCATCAACCAATGAGCAGATTTCTTCCATGGAGCTTGCCCTTGAGGGTTGGAGGACATCATCCATGAGTGGCTAGACATCCTCTTGGGGCTAGAGTTAGCCCTAAGAATGTTTTCTACTTCTTGATTTATGTATTTTTGAGGGGATTTGTATTGTGATTCATGTCTTGACACTTTCATATATGAGATCTTGTTTATTTAGTCATTTATATGGCTTAATACTTCCAATTGATCATTTCATTATATCCATATGTCTATGTATGCTAGAATAGATGTTCATGTGTTTGTCTCTATTTCTTGTGTTATTGATGCATGTCTATATGTATTGATGCTATAGATCTAGAGATTGTCAAGACATAGTGCTTAATGGCATATTTTTGTGGTTTATTTGATAGTTCATACTCATTTCTTGATGGATTGTACCTCCCCCTTAGTTTAATTAGTTTAATTTCATGCTATTAGCTTAGTTGTAGTGTAGTTGTTAAATGGGAGGACAATCCATGCTTGTTGTTGATGTTCCATACTTATGAAAGCAAGTAACATATATCTCTAACCTTGTGATGTGTTTGGTTGTGAGCTTAAAGAAATGATTAATAGCTTAATTTGATATGTTGTGCTATCCACCATGTTGTTTAGACAATATATACTTAATTTGTCATCCATACTTGTTGAAACAACCGCGCACACAAACCTTGTTGCAATACATGTTTTTCCTTCATTAATCATTCATTAAGGGTGTAGAAAAGCTATGCTTAGTGGTGATCTCTAAACCCCAAGATCTCTCTATCTTTTATTCTCTCTATTGCATTATTGTTTACCTTAGTTTAATTTGCATCCAGTGTAATCCAACCAATCAACCACTATTTTGATCAATCGACCTACTAACCCTAATTTTGATTCCTCAACCTAGTACGACACCTCAATCCCTTGGGATGATCCCTACTTGCCCTAGCTATATTTTTAGTGAAAGGTAGTAGTGGCAATTTCTAAATGTAAAAATTGGCCACATTGCATAAACTTTGGGTTTAAATTGATGACACACCAGACATGAAAGTAAAATAGATAAATAGACTAAAATACCCTAGCTTAGGTGCTAAAATGCGTTACATTTGAGTACTTATCACACCCCCAAACTTAGATATTACTAGTCCCTAACAATAAACTACAATGAAAAAAAAGAAAAAAACAACTAAGCAACTATGAACTAAAAAGTAATAAAAAGATAATGCCACTTTCGTGGGAACACGATTGCATTTAGCATATGCAACAAGCCTTTTGAACCCCTAGGTTACCCCTAGTAGATGAGTAAAGTCTCGTGAGGGTTTCCAGAAATGATACCTATAAACATAAAGCTCTTTCTCATAGGAGAGACATTAATATATAAAATAAGCATTGGGAGAAAACTACCTCAAGTATGTAATTTTTTAACCCTTTCCAAGCAATCTCCCAAAATCTCAACATCAAGCAAGCAAATATGGTCCTCTACACATCAAGAAAATGATCATTCAAATCAAAACAACTCTAGAATCCTTTTTAAGTGAACCGGCCTCAAATATGTTACTATCTAAGCCAACTAGAAAAATGATCACATCCTTACCCTCAAACTAGCACACAAATCTAGTGCTGATCATCAAAATAAAGAATAAACCTTTTATTAAAGCTTTATTCAAGTAGGTGCGCTTATTCTTTTCACTCAAATTTTTTTTTTTTTTTACTAACCTAAAGGATCAAAGATGGAGGCATGGTGCAATGTGTTGATCTATTAAGCTTTCTAGCGATCCAAGAGGTCGAGCGTTAGGTCAATGACTCCCAAACCAGATGGCTTTAGGGCATTAGGTGTTTAAACACTCCTAAGGACTTACAAGCTCAAATCGATTAGGCTACAAATCAAAACTACCTCCATCTAATCATTTCCCACTTCTCACCTTTGGGAGAAGTCCTCATTTTTTTTTTTTTTTATCAAGTTATTAACCTAGAGTTTGGGCCCTCTACCTTTTGGCACGAGAAATTCAATGCTTGATAAGGCTAAAATCTCGACTACTCAATGAAAAGGGATTGTTATCCACTTTTATCTAGATGAAAGTTTTCAATGCACTACTAGCTCAATTGGGATATAACCAAATCAATAATCAATAAAGTATGTACCCCACAAATGAATGCTAGTGTGCGCCTATGCTAGTGTAGAATTTTAGAGTGAATCTCAAAACAATCACAAGATCGAGATGATGTGGACCACGAATGCAAGCAAGATATCAATCTTTAAAAAAATTCCTTTTAAGTGGCATCCACAAGGCATACAAGGAGTATTGGACTATTAAGTCAAGAAATTTTTAAATTCGAAGTATCATGGTCCTCAAAATATCAAAATCATATCCCAGGACTCTTAAATCATACCACATGCATAGAAATCAAGTGCAACAAGTAAAATATGCTAACACACCCCAAACTTAATCTATACATTGTCCTTAACGTGCAAAAAAGTAACAGATAATGGAAAGAGTATACCAAATGGGTGAAACAAAAGGGACCCGGCAACGGAAGCTTAGCTTTGGAAGGTGTACCCCCAAAACTTAGATTCCGAAAACATGTCTGAAAATGGTCACACTAATAACTGTCAAAGCACATGCATCAATGGTATAAATGGGAGGTGAAACTAAGAACTGGGCAAAAATCATGGCATATAGTAATGTAAAACTCAGAATATCCAAAACTGATATCAAAGATCCAAAAATCCATATATAGAAAATAAATGCAAGATCAGATATCGATAAATCAATATATTAGTGCAATGTAAGCAATAATATCCAAAAATATCCAAAACCTAGTTCAAGTGTTAAGATAGTGTAAAAATATCTTAGCAATAACAGTGTAAATATCATATAATGAGAAGGAGAGAAAATGGTGGAATCAGACAATAGGATCTGGAGTAATCATGTCCGCAATATACTGGAGCATGGCAAACATCTCAGTGTTGTGGCGAGTGATAGAAGTGGTAAGGTCTGTCCTCAAAGTGCCAAGCTCATGTCTCACCTCAGCTCTCAGCTCATCAGATCACCGAACTAAATCATCATGTCTCTCTACTAAGTTGTTATGTCTCTGCACCAGATCATCATGACTCCTCGTGACATCCTCATACCGCCCAATCATATTAGCTCTGAAAGATATAAAGTCTATGTGTAGCTAAGCTACCTCTGATTTGTAGCTAGAATTAGTGTTGGTATGTGCTGTCGGCTCGGTATGAGGGGCATGTGAAGGGCCAGTCTGCTGAGATGCAATAGGTACATCTGGCTAGGAGGTAGAACCTAAAGTGGTGATGCGAAGTCTATGTTTGGGGGGGAGATCTATCTACTGTATCCTCTGTAGCGTCATCTGCTATTGCTGCCTGTGATGCTACTCTCTGCTGCTGTGCCTATAGTCTTTTCATATCCCTATTTGCCCTATTCTTATAGCAGGAGTTGAAAGTCTTTGTCCACCTTGACTGATCATATGCTCTCTTCTCTCTTTCTACATCAGGCTCTGGAATCTCCTCGGGGGAAAACTGATAACCCTGGTCTAGTAGCAGCTGAGTAATTGAGTGGCCAAAAGGTAAGGGCCAAGTCGTTGCTCTAGTACTGCGTGTGTGATGCAAGTTCTTCCAAAACTTGTGCATGAGCTCCTAAATCAGTGCAGGGATAAAAATCTAGTACCCCTAGTCTAGACAATATAGGGCCTAAAAGATCCCCTCTCGTCGCTGAGTGTCATGGCCTGTCAGAAATGCATTGAGGTGTAGCACTGAATCAAAGAACCAATACCGAGGATCAATCTCGACCTGGTCTGCAAAGGTGTGCCCTTCAAATGCAGCATGTAGAGATAATGTAGCCACCATAGTCAGCTCAGTGGGAAAAGATGGAGCTGTAGGGTACAGAGGCTCCTGAGAATCATCAGCCAATAGAGAAGTGTGGGGGCATCGACTGGCAATAACTATGGTCAGAATAGAAATATTAATCTCCTGGCCATCAATGGTAATGTGAAGAAAAAGTCGGTCATCCTCATCCATCCAAAGGTACTGGTATAACAGAGTAACCAACCGGGGGTAGACGACTGTGTCTGCTAGAGTCATAATGGCATCAATGCCCCACCTCACAAGCTCATTATAGGACCACATGGTTTAATCCAAAGTAGAGAATAGGTCTCTATCAAATCTGTACTCGGGCTCTCGTGTCTTATTGGCGTAAGACTCAGTGGGGACCTCTCGGATAATAGCATGCTCAGCGTCTATAGAAGATGGTTCAGACTGGACTGATGTTGAAGATTAAGAGGATGAAGAAGAAGGCTCTGCCACTGAAGATAGGGGAGCTCTCTGTACTCTTTTTCTAGCTAGAGTCTTTCATCTACGCTGCATCTGTAAAAGGAACAAGTATAAATCAGTGCACAGGTATAGGATAAAGTAAACAACTGATAAGGAAACACCAAACATGCCTGAATTAAGTAAAACAGAGAATAACCAAATAGGATCATGCTTGTGCAAAAAATGAATAAGAAAACTTCAGAATTATCATTCAACATGCCTCAGCTAGACAGGATAGATCAAAGCAGAATAAGCCATCTTAGATATGTAATGATGGCATAGAGGGCAGAAAAGTCACATATAGAACATTCTGAGCAAAAATATGATCAACAGGATAAGTATAGGCCGTGATATGCATAAATGATGCATGTGCATTCACAAACCTAAAACTTAAGTAGATGCTGCAGTGACATGACAAGTAAACTCTAGGATGACATCGTATCAATTCCTAGTAAGAATGTCTATAAGTGCAACAATAAAGATCATATGAAGTAAGCAAGATAACATGGAGCCTATAGGTATTTCAAATGTCAACCTATGATTCAAGAAGCAGGCATGTCTTATAATAAAGACTAAGTGACATGCACGGTTGCAAAACACTATAATCTAAGGCATGTTATGACAGGCAAGGTCAAGAAAGAATCTTGGACATGGTATGCAACTAGATAGCATATATCTAAATGATGCACAAATAACAACAACTCCAGATAAAGAAATATCCTGTACTACAATGCAACAAAAAACAAAGTGCTAGGATCGCTCATGGCTTGTGACTCCCTCTAAGGCTTACATGAAGCAGAGGATGTCAACAACTGAAAATACAAGAAACTTACCATCTGGAAGTCAAAATCTGGACTAGAAAGAACCTCGGTCAAAAGAATGGATCACAAGTTATAAGGTATCAAGCAAATGGCATTCAATAGACAAATATCAAGATCAATCAAACATATTCCCAAACTTGGTTCAAATTGCATTTCAGAATTTAAGTTAAGGTTAAGATTTGATACTAAGGCCAAAGAACAGAAATAACATCCAAATCATGCATTTTAAAATCCAAGAATCCATAACACACTCCTAAACTTAGTCAGAAATCAATTCCAAGAAGATAGGATTAAATGATACACAGAAACTCTAAAAAAAACTTTTGATGTGATATGTGTGCAAAATAGTGTATATACAAGCAACAAGTTACAATTATTCCAAAGTGCACGCAATTATTCAAAAGAAATCACATTTGACAAGTTTCAAAGTCATTAAGCAATAATGGAATCAGTTGACCTCAACAGTTGGGTTGGAATGGCGAATCAACTCAATTTACACGAGAAGATCAAAATCATGATAAGGATGGTCAAAAGACATCAAACTATGCCCTAGCATGTCAAGAAATAAGAATTACATCACACACAAGTTCAAAGGAACCTAGAGCATGCAAATGAATCAAATGGAACAAGCTTTAACTTAAACAAGGGCATTTTTGGTCAACTTTGGGATTACTCTACACTTTTGGGGTAAAACTAGAATTTTTGAAAACTTTGGGGTCAAGACATTCAATTGCATCGTAGTAAAACTTCATGATAAGAATCATGCGATGAATGAATAACAAAAGAAGGAATCATGCAACTCAACTTCTCATTTTTCAAACAAAGTTCAAAATTTTCCTTTTTAATCATTTGAAACCCCAACAGTGTGATCACAAAGCATTTCAATAGTTAAAGATCATTTTACCAAAACAATGCACTTGAATCAATCAAAACATTTTAAAGAGGCCCATTTGAAACATTTTTATGCATTGAAGTCAAGACTTAGCATTTTCAAGTTCAAAGATACAAGATTAAATTCAAGTCATGCTTGCAAGCAATTAAGACAACTTAGAACACATCCATGCATTGTTCAAGACAAGTAAATGAAACAAGACAGGTCTATCCTCACAACAATTCAAACTTTTCAATGCCATTAGAAATTCAAAGAAAATTTTCTTTTCTGTAGGTCTCAAGAAAAAAATTTCATTATGACATTCAAGTTTGCAATTCAAATCAACAAACATCTTTCCAAATTCATTTCATTTTCAACTTGAGTCCCAAAACTATTTTTTAAAACTTGAAAGTTTTCCTTTCAAAAATTCAATTCATCCCTTAACTTTGAAAATTCTTTTCAAGTTTCATCTCAAGTCCCAAAAACAAACAAATGCCTTATTGGATTTTAAAATCAAAGTTCAAGAATTTTACGAAAATCCGGCATGGTCTCCCTGGTGCGACCGAGCGTGTGCACAAAATAATGCACAACACTTTAGGTTTAGAAATAATGTTAAGTGGGCACCATATTTTAAAATTTATAAAACCATTAAACACTTATACTATGGAGTATGAAGTGAGCAGGGATCGTCCCAAGAGTATTTCCGGATGGTAGCAAAGAATCGGTCATTTTCTTGTTTTGACCAAGTAATGGGAAGTTTGCCAGTTACAAGATAATTAACAATGTCGGCGAACCAAGGCAACATCCCATTTGAGATTTGAAAGAGTTGTTCATCCAGAAATGATTCATGAATTTCAAGATTTGGAGAAGATTCAACCATTAATCTAGACAGATGATCGGCAACGACATTGTCGAAGCCCTTTTTATCCTTGATTTCAAAGTCAAATTCTTGAAGAAGTAGGATCCATCTTATCAAGTGAGGTTTGGTTTCCTTTTTCATTAAAAGATGCCTAAGAGCGACATGATCGGAAAACACAATTACCTTGGATCCTAAGAGATATGACCAAAATTTATCAAGGGCATATACTACAGCAAGTAACTCTTTCTCGGTGGTAGAATAGTTCAATTGGGCACCTGAGAAAGTCTTACTCGCATAATATATAGCATATGGTAGTTTACCTACCCTTTGCCCCAAAACAGCACCCATTGCGAAGTCAGAAGCATCACACATAATCTCAAATGGTAATGACCAATTTGGAGGTTGCATGATGGGAGCGGATGATAGAAGAGTGCAAAGTTGATGAAAAGCATTTAGGCATGCTTCATCAAAGACAAATGGAGTCTCCTTGGCAAGAAGGTTGCACAAGGGTCTAGCAATTTTGCTAAAGTCTTTGATGAACTGACGATAAAAACTGGCATGTCCTAGAAAGGAGCGGATTTCTCTCACCGTAGTTGGTGGAGACAATTCAGAAATTAGCTCAACTTTCACTCTATCTACTTATATTCCTCTTTTAGAGATGCATGTCCAAGCACGATTCCTTCTTGAACTATAAAATGGCTCTTTTCCCAACTTAACACAAGATTAGTCTCACGACATCTTTGAAGCACTTTTTTAAGATTTTGGAGACACGAATCAAATGAGGACCCAAAAACCAAGAAGTCATCCATGAAGACTTCTAAATACTTCTCCACCATGTCCGAAAAAATTGACATCATACACCTTTGGAAAGTGGCAGGAGCATTGCACAATCCGAAAGGCATCCGTCGATAAGCAAATGTACCGAAAGGATATGTGAATGTGGTCTTTTCTTGATCCAATGGACCTAGGGCCACTTGATTGTACCCCGAGTAACCATCTAGGAAGCAATAGTATTGTTGCCCAGCCAATCTTTCCAAAATTTGGTCAATGAAAGGCAATGGAAAATGGTCCTTCCTAGTGGCAGAATTCAGCTTTCGGTAATCTATGCAAACACGCCATGAAGTGGCGATGCGTTTCGAAATAAGATCACCCTTAGCATTTTCAACAACTGTGATTCCCGACTTTTTAGGAACCACTTGAGTTGGACTAACCTATTTGGAATCAGAGATAGGATAAATGATTCCTGCATCTAGAAGTTTCACAACCTCCTTCATGACAACTTCCTTTATATTTGGGTTCAATCTCCTTTGAGCATCCCTAAATGGCCTTTCATCCTCTTCCATGTGTATGCGATGCATACAAATAGAAGGGTCAATACCTTTTAAGTCAGCCACACTCCATCCAATGGCTTCTTTGTTAGCTTTAAGCACTTCCAAAAGATCATTCTCTTGGTTATTTTCAAGATTGGAAGCAATGATGATCGGAAGAGTCTCTTTTGGGCCTAAGAAGGTGTATTTCAGATTTGATGGAAGGGGCTTAAGCTCAAGAATAGGAGGAGAGATGAGAAATGGAACTGGTGGAGTACTAGAGAGTGAAGGAAGAGGTTCTTTCTTGCTTTTCCAAGGTGGGTAATCCAAAGTGGCCACAGAGTCCATCAAAGCATTCACCTCACTTATGGATCCTTCTGTGTCAAAACCACAACTTTCAAACAATTCACAAAGGCATGCCTCAAGAGGGTCCTTAGAGAGAATAGAGGGAAGAGTCTCTTCTATGGTTTCATCTAAGACATCTACTAGGAAACACTCGTCGTCATCTGTGGGATGTTGACTTGCATTGAAAACATTAAGTTTAACTATCATGTTGCCAAAAGAGATGTCCATAATGCCGGATCTATAATTAATGGTGGTATTGGCAGTGGCAAGGAATGGCCTTCCTAGGATGACTGGAATGTGATTGGTGAGATTAGGGACTGGCTCAGTATCTAGTACCACAAAATCAACCAGGAAATAAAATTTATCAACCTTAATTAGAATATCCTCAACAATTCCCCTTGGTTTCTTAATTGACCTATCGGCTAGTTGGATTACTACCGATGTTGGCTTCAAGTCCCCTAATCCTAACTGAAAGTAAACAGAGTATGGAGTGAGATTGATACTTGCACCTAAATCAAGGAGAGCTCTACGAACCTCTTGGTTTCCAATAACACAAGAAATGGTCGGAGCACCCGGATCCTTGAACTTAGGAGGAGTGTTAGACAGAATGATGGAACTCACTTGTTCTGTTAAAAGCACTTTCTTAAGGTCCCTTCCCTTACTCTTCCTCTTTTGTGTGCACAAGTCCTTCAAGAACTTTGCATATAGTGGAATTTGCCTAATTGCATCTAAAAGAGGAAGATTGATTTTTACTTGTTTAAACACTTCCATCATACCATGAATTTTCCCTTCTTGTCTCCCAAATGATGAAGTCTCTCTCAAAGCTTGAGGAAATGGAGCTTTTGGCTCATAAGGCTTCTCTAATTAGGGAGATTGTGATGAAGATGATGGAATGTCCATTTTGGAGCCACTAGCATCCAAAGAAATAGGAATAGGATTTGGAATGGGACGGATGCTACCACTTGGTTGCTTCAGTTCATTATCCTCCTTAGGTACCTCTACCTTATTATCCACTTTCCTACCACTCCTCAAGGTAGTAATTGCTTGAACTTGCTCATTTCCAGAAAATTCTGATGAAGGACTTGCTTGCGCCGTAAATTGCCCCTTAGGATTGGTCTCAGTTGGACTAGGCAACTTACCTTTCTCTCTCACATGTAAAGAATTAGCTAATTGCCTAATTTGAGCTTCAAGCTTTGCAATTGATTAAGAGTGAGAATGAAACAATTGATTATCTTTTCGAAGATCACCTAAGGCTTGCAAGACCTTGTCCTCAAAAGCGGAACTTTTAGGAGGTGCTTGATTTGGATTAGAGTAAGATTGAGAATTTGATGCTTGAGGTTGAGAATAGGATTGAGAATTTGATGCTTGAGGTTGAGAGTATTGATTCACATTCTGAGGATAGAATGAAGGACGGTAACCTTGAGAATTCTGATTTTGATTTTGGAGATGTGGGGGAACATACTTTGCTTGGTAACCTTGATTTTGAGGAGGGTTTGCACCATCTCCTTGATTTCTCCATGCAAAGTTAGGATAATTTTTCCACCCCGGATTGTAAGTATTGGAATAAGGGTTGTTCCCTTGATGAATGAAAGCTGCATTTACTTATTTTTGAGACTCACTTGGTAAGACTTGTCCAAGAGGGCAATTTGAAGTATGATGAGTGTAACTAGAACAAGTCATGCACATTTCATTGGAAGGATGAGAATAAGATTGAATTGCCGGACCTTGATTCAAAAGGAATTTATCAAATCTTTGAGTAAGATTTTTGACCTTGGCGGCAATTTCCATGGAAGAGTCTATTTGATTTAGAGCTTTCTTGCCTCCCATATTTGCTAATTGACCACCCCTAGAAGATGAAGATCTATGCATTAAGTTTTCACTCATTTTTTCGACAAGAAGCCAAATTTCATCTTCATTTCTTTCTATATAGCTTCCGCCACAAGAAGCATCAACAATGCCCTTATTAGCATCGGATAAACTTGAAAAGAAACATTGAACTAATTGCCACTTAGGAATGTCATGATGTGGACACTTCCGTAGCAAGTCATTCAAATGTTCCCATGCTTTATGAAGGGGTTCTCCTTCTTGTTGTTTAAATTCACAAATGGAAGTTCTCATGGCATCGGTTCGACTTGCGGGGTAATACATTTTTAGGAACTCTTGTTGCAATTGTGCCCAAGAGGTGATTGTATTTGGTCGCAAGTTGTTAAACCAATATTTAGCTTTATCCCAAAGAGTGAAAGGGAAAAGCTTCATTTTTAGGACTTCTTCCTGAACATCTGTGATTTTCACGGTGCAACAAACTTCCAAGAACTCATCTAAATGTTTATAAGGCTCTTCATTGCTCAACCCATAGAAAAGGGGGCACATGTTAATGGTAGAAGCCTTAATCTCATAATGATGAGCGTGAAAATTTGGCAATTGAATGCAAGTGGGTGCATTATATTGATTTAGAGTGTAACGATCCCTAAGGACCATTGGAAGATTGAGAGGAGGATATGGCATTTGAACTTGTTGATGATATGCCATTTGACCTTGTTGAGGGTATGCCATTTGAACATATTGTTGTTGTTTCTCACCAATTGGGGGAATAACATTTGGCCTTGGCATCCCTAGATTAGGTTGTTGCACCGCATGATTAACTGGTTGTGGCATTCCCAAGGGTGGATGCACACCTTGAGGATCCACAATATGAACTTGTGGTGGGTGGTGCACACCATTATGATCCACATGACCAAGATCTACAATGGGATCTTCAATTGGATCTATTGGGTCTTCCATTAAAGGTGATGGAAGATCAAAATTTGAAAGATTAAGATGACTATCCCTAGTACTACTTCTTAAACGCCGAAGAAAAATTTCAAGATTTTGATTTACAGGGGCAAGAGGACGATTAAGTGATCTACGACCATGCATGCACTAGAATAAGTCAACACACCAACATTTCAAAATTTCAACCTCCACATACGATGTTCCCAAACTCCTCAATAATATCAATGCACTTAAAACAAATAAATGCCTCCACACGGGCCGATGCCTTCTACAAGAAGGTATGCTTGGACTTAAAAATAAAATAATTCAATTTAAGCCTCCAATTGGGCTGTCCAAAGCATGCAAGATAGTAAACAATTAAGCACAAAAATTAAAGAGAAACTTACAAATGGTCCTTAAGCAACTTCAATTTTTTTTTTTTTTAATTGCTTCCAAGTCCAGCGTTTGCTCCACTTTGCTTCAAGTACCTAATTGACAAATCAAATGAGAAAATAAAAATTAAAATGACTTAAAAGTAAACAATCAACAAAGAACTAATGTCTAATTCAATTCTTTTAAAAATCGTTAGATCCCCGGCAACGGCGCCAAAACTGTGGTGCGACCGAGCGTGTGCACAAAATAATGCACAACACTTTAGGTTTAGAAATAATGTCAAGTGGGCACCATATTTCAAAATTTATAAAACCACTAAACACTTATACTATGGAGTATGAAGTGAGCAGGGATCGTCCCATGAAATCTAAACAATTATAGGTTTTCCAGAATTGAATTCTACTTTAGTGCTTATGTGATTGCTAAAAAGGTTTGGTTTTGTGACTAGACTAATTTAAAATTTAATAATGCAAATAAAGAGTAGAGTATAAAAGATTGGAAAGAGACTTAGGGTGTAGGATTCACCACTAAGCACATTCCCTAACTTATTAACTTTTAACTAATTGGGGAATAAAAATGTGTAATCTAGAATGTGGCTAATAATTGCAATAAAAAGTATAAACCATCAATTTCAAGCATGAATCAACTACCTAATGACAATTAAACTAAGTGTAGTGTAATTCACCAATTCAAAGCATGATTCATCAATTTAAGTTACAATTTCAGCACACATTAATCTAGAGGGTAATGCAATTGTGACAATAAGTATGGATTTCAAGCACTAGTATGGATTGTCTACTTACCTAGGAATTAAATTGTAATTAAATTAATTAACTTTAAATTAAACTAACTAAGCCTGAAATTAAACTATTTAGACAAGACATTAACCTAATTTTGTAGTACAACCCATCTAATAAAAGCAATTTCCATCAAATCAAAACACAATTACATCTAATTAATACAATGTATAGCCATCACAAGATTCAAGTCACAAAGAAATCAAGTGTAGAAATTGATTATCATTCAAAAACATAAAAGACAATATGAAATTGACATAGACAATCAAATGAAAGAATTAATATATATATATATATATATCAAGGCTATAACATAAATTAAACAAATTAATCCCCAAAAGTCAAGAGTTAAGAATTAGGTTACATGCTTAGGGTTTATCCAACCCTAAGTTGAAGAATCAGCCACTCATGGTTGATGGATGCAAGATGTCAACAAGCCCCATCCTTTGATTCATCTGGCTCCTCTTCTTCTTCTCTGAGCTCTTTTCAAGAACCCTAGCTTTTTCCTCTTCGTGTTTTTTTTTAGAGAATAAAAATATCGATACAAAATACTAAAAATTTAGTAATCAAAATAATATTCACCTAAATAAAATAAATACTAACCCTAATCTAATGGCTCACTGGTCCTTAAGTAACAACCCTATTGAAGCCCAATAGTTCACAAAATAAGCCCAAACAATAAAAAAAAATCTGTAATGTTGCCAAGTCTTGGGGGATCGATCCCCCAAGAGTTGGAAATTTCCTTTAAGCCTTATTTAGCTCCATTTTGGCTCCGGGCTAATTGGTTTGCTTCTTTATCATTGGGAACATCATCAAAGGCCCGAGATTGACCGCTTTCGAAGAATAAACACACTATACGAGCAATGTGCTACGACCTCTTTTTGTCATTTTTTGAACTTTTTCTGAATATCTTTGCTTGACTTCAAAAAGGCTTTAATGGACCGTTCTTAGCTTATTTTAACTTTATCGCCCTGAAATATACATAAACATAACTTAGGACTAAAATATGAAATTAAGATAGATGCAAAGACTGAAATACCCTAGCTTTGGTGTTGAAATGTGCAACATTTAAGCATTTATCACTCCCCTTAAAAATGGACATCCTAAAATTTTTCAAACACAAAAAATTCATGCATTTTAATCATTTAACAATACATGAAATATAATCAATCACATTCAACAAATAGGGGCACCGCCCACAACAATTCACAAATCCAATGAAAATTTTGCCCATTCTCCTTCTAACTACATCAACAACCACAATCCATCCTCCATTTCTATTTTGTTCCCATCAACATCAACCAACATCAAAGGCCAATCCAAATCAAATGTTCCCAATATTTTTGCATTTTTATATTTAATATTTTTTTAGTTGTTTTGAACAAAAATAAAATAAAATGAACAAAAACAAATTAAAAATAAAAATAAAATAAAAAGAAAATGATTTAGGGATTACCTGATCCAAAAGAGAGACGAGAAGAGTGAAACAGAGAGATTTGGGAATTTTTGAAAAAATTTTGGCCAACCGTGGTCGAAGAAGACGACCGGAGACTCACCGGAGTCTTCCCGGAAAGTGCAGAAGCTCGCCGGAGCTTGTAACCGAGTCTCCCTGGCCTAAATCGACCGGAGATGATGTATTTGATGATACCCAAAACAGAAAAAGAGAGATTGAGTGATGGGATTTGGCCTTGGGCCAAAAATCTCGCCAGAAAGTTCAATGGATGATGGCGAAGCTTCAGCCGTCCCTTGGCTTACTCGCCGGTGATGGAAGGGAAGGTGGGGTGGTGGCAGTATGGGTGGGTATGAGGGAGAGTGATTGAGAGATGAGATGGGGGAGATCGAATCGGGAGAGGGAGAAGAAAGTTTGGTCGACAAAGAGAGAATGTGAAGAGAATGAGAGGGAGAAAGAGAGAGAAGAAGAAAAAAAAATAAAATAAAATAAAAGGGAGGAAAGAAAAAGAAAAATAAAAATAAAAATAACAATTAGGGTTAGGAAGTTAAACGGCCAAAGGGATTTTTCAAAAATTCAAATGACGTCTTTTCGAAAGATTGAAAGATTTCGATCGATTGAACTCTCAGCTTTGATCGATCAAAATGAACTTCGATCAATTGGAACAAACTTTAATCAATCGAAATGGAATTTAAAAAGTCCTTAATTCAATGGGTTCGATCGATCGAAGTGGGATTTCGATCGATCGAACTTAAGTTCAATCGATCGAAACCTCACTGGAAGTGCACAAAATGCAGGAAATTTTTCCGAAACTGGATTTTTCAAATCAACTCATATCTAAACGATGCAAAAAACATAAAAAATAGAAATGAGGGAGAAATAGGGTTGTCAAACCCTACGAAATGCACTAGTCTTTAACGTCTCTATCATGACGTTGGGTTTTTTTAGCCCGGATCAAAAATCTTGTTGTGCTTCCCCTCCTTGGTGGGGTGAATGGAACTTTGAATCCCACCCAACAAATTGTTCCCTAAGGAACTTGTTGGATTTGATTCAAATAAGATTGATGGTCCTTTTTCAATGCAACTCTTGAGCTTTCATGCCCTTTCAACACTTGGTTTGAAAACAACATCCTTTGGAATCATTTTGGAAGGTAAACCTTTTGAAATTTCATTCCCAAGCAAAGACTCATGTTTTTTAAATTTATTTCAATGCATTTTTCCACAACACAAACATCTTTATGCTTATCATTTAAACTTGAGGTTGGATAAAAAATGTTCAACTTCACTTTCATGTGACCAAATGAAATTTTCACTATCCCCGTCCTACAATTAATGTTGGCATTAGTGGTTGCCAAGAAAGGACGGCCAAGGATACTCTTAGGATTTGAGACTGGTTCCGTGTCAATGACAACAAAATCAAACGGAAAGAAGAACTTTTCAATTTTAATTAAAACATCCTCAATGATACCCCAAGCTTTTTGATGGATCGGTCGGCTAGTTGCAAAACCACCAACGTCAGTTTTAAATCTCCTAAGCCCAATTTAACATAAACCGAATATGGAAGAAGGTTTACACTTGCTCCTAAATCAAGAAGAGCTTGGTTAATGACATGATCACCAATAATGCAATAAGTAATGGGTGAACCAGGGTCTTTGAATTTTGGGAGAGTGTTGTGTTGCAAAATAGAGCTTACTTGCTTGGTTAAAACAACTTTCTTTGGTACTTGACTTTTGTTCTTCCTCCTCTTAAGCGTGCAAAGATCTTTCAAAAATTTGGTATAAGCCGAAATTTGTCTAATTGCATTATAGAGAGGAAGATTAATCTTTACTTGCCTAAACACATCCATTATCTCATTAACTTTGCCTTATTGCTTTTTAAGAGAATTGGATCCTTTTAAGGCATTCGGAAATAGAGCCTTTGGCTCAAAAACTTTGTTAAAATCCTTTTTCAAAACATTTTCAACACAAGGATTTTTCAAATCATTTCTCAAATCTTTCTCAACAAGAGGATCATGCACATGCAATGAAGGAGGAATAGGATGTGAGATGGGATGGGTGTCAACTTTTGGTTGTACCGGTTCACTCTCTTCATTTTGAATACCAACTTGATTGTCAACAATTCTTCCACTTCTCAAGGTTGTCACTGCATTGACATGCTCAATTGTGTGACCTTCTGAAGAGGAATTGGTCTCCATAACAAATTGTTGCTTTGGTGGTGGATTCAAAAGCATCTTCCCCTTTTCCCTAGCATTCAAGGTACTAGCTATTTGCCCAACTTGGGTTTCTAGCTTAGTAATGGATTGGGAATGAGAATGAAGTAATTGGGTATTTGCCTCTAAAGTATCCAAAACGGTTAAGATTTTCTCCTCAAATGCAGGACTCCATGAATTCCCTTGAGAAAATGAAGATTGGTTTGGAAAATGAGAGTTAGAAAATTGGTTTCCATGTGATGCTTGATAAAATAAATGGTAACCTTGGGAACCTTGGCCTTGCATTGGGGGCGGAACATACTTGCTGTGAAAACCACCTTAGGGAGGGTCTAAGCCATCCCCTTGGCTTATTCAAGAGAAGTATGGATGGTTCCTCCACTCGCCATTATAATGAGTACCATAGGGATTATGATCGGTTGATCAACTATACATCAACCTTCGCAATAGCACGAATCATTGTAAAATAGGGCTATTGGTCGGGTAAGTCGAACCACTGGGACTGCGCTAGTCTTAAGGCAACCTAAGTATCTAGAGTTATTTAAGAATGATAAGGTGTAATAAGGAGTTGTTGATTGGTTTGTCACTAAGCTAGTAATTGAAGTGTGCATAAAACAAGAATGCTAGTAAATGTAAAGGAAGGAGATCTAGGTAGAGAGGGCTAGGGAAGTGAATCCACTACCTATCCATAAGCATGTTAATACATGATTTACTTGGGGAATAATATATACATAAAACCATGAAATGCAACAACATAAAATTGCTACATTACCTTCAAGAATTTTTATGAAATCAATAGGAAAGAATAACTTATCAAAGTATTGCATGTTTTGGTTACCTAAACTAGGTTGCAACCTTAGACATACTCACTAAGCATAGAGTTATCAAGCCCTTAATCACATAGTAGAAGCACATGACATTAGGAATCAAGAATAATCTATCAAAAGAGAACCCTAAGCTATAGACTATCAAATTTCCCAAGCATCATGCCAATAAAAACATTTCCATAAACTCATCTTCATTGTCACTATGAAAATGGAAGCAAAATAATCATAAGAGGAAACAATCTTAAGACAAGATTTTAAACTCAAAATGATCATTAATAGACATTGAAGCTCTTACATCAAATAAAGCTCTAGTTCATGGAAAGGTTATATATATACATTACATCCCCAAATGTAAATCAAAAATAAGACATGCTTACAAGAAGGAGTTTCATCACCTCCCTAGAAGGGAGTTAGTTACCCATTGATGCACTAGAGGAAGGAGGAAGCAAAGCCTTGACCTCCATTTTTGAGCTCCCCTCTTCTAGCTCCAAGAACACACCTTTCTTGCTCTCTTCTCCCTCCTCTAATCTTGTAAAATGAAGCTCAATCATATTGTGTGGCTTCCCTCTCTTATCTTCTAGAGATAAGGCTCTAGAAACCCCCACCAACCAACATCTCCAACCAACCATTAAAGAGGGAAATTAGAATTGAGGAACCCAAGATGCAAGTGGCTGAAAATGGGCCATTTCCGGATGCAATTCTGCCCTAAGTTCGAGCACTCGAAATAAGGGCTCGAGCACTCGAAATTGGAGCAGAATGCTCCATTCTTGCCTTGCTCCGCCCAGACCTACTTCGGTTAAACAGCCATAACTTTGCGCTCCGAACTCCGAATGATGAACTGTTTGAAGATTTAGAAAGCTAATTCAGAGCTCTAAATATTTCATGTTTTAGTGGAGATCCAATTCTCAAGGATAGTTGGTCGAAAATGAAGATTAAGGCAGAATTTCATTGCTGCCAGGCAGTTCTGCGTGCCTCTGGTAACAAGGCCATAACTCTCTGCTCCGAGCTCCGAATGACAAACCGTTTGAAGATTTGGAAAGCTGATTCAGAGCTCTAAATCTTTCATGTTATAAGGGAAGTCCAGTTCTTGAGTTAGGAAGGTCAAAATGGCGAGCAAAGTTCAGGATCCACTGCTGCCAGAAATTCAGCCTTGTGCCTTTTGATGGCCAAAACTCCACAAAGCCTTGATTTTGCTCCTTTTTTGGCAAATGGACCTGAAAATATATACATACACACAAATGAAGATAATCTACTTAATTAAACAAACAACGGACTTAACTAATGCAATTTAGGGCGCTTAAATATACAGTATTCAGCGCTTATCAGATTATTTCCTTGATTGACAAATGCGGCATTCACTTGTTCATAGTGCTCACTTTGCACATGTCCATGGGGACAATTAGAAGTAGAATGTAAAACACTAGAACAAGTCATGCAAGCTTCATTGAAATTATGATGATGACGATGACTAGGGGAGGAAGACACTTGATTCAGTGAATTTTGGTTGATCAAAAATTAATCAAACCTTTGAGATAAAGACTTGACTTCGACCGCTATATCATTGGAATTGTCAACTTGATATAAGCCGACATTCTTTCTTCCACCTTGATTTCTACTATTTTTGGAAGACAAAGATTGATGCATTGAATTCTCACTCATGCTCTCATAAAGACGCCATACATCATCCTCATGTCTATCAAGGTATGAACCACCCATGGAAGCATCTACCATTCCTTTAAAATTATTCGACAAACTTTCAAAGAAAAATTACACCAATTGCCATTTAGGAATGTCATGATGTGGATAGTTCCTAAGCAAGTCATTAAGGTGCTCTCATGCCTTATGAAACAATTCCCCTTCCTCTTGAGAAAATTCTCTAATTGAAGTTCTCATTACATTGGTCTTTGAAACCAAGTAGTACTTTTTCAAGAACTCTTGTTGCATCACTACCCAAGAATTTATCAAAAAAGGCCTAAGATTGTTGAACCAATATTTTGCCTTATCTTTAAGGGTGAAAGGAAAGAGTTGTAATCTCAAAACCTCTTCCGGCATGTCTATGTATTTCACGGTGGAACACACTTCAAGAAACTCATCCAAATGCTTGTAAGGTTCTTCACTTGGAAGTCCATGATAATTAGGAAGCATTTGGATTGTTTATGATTTAATTTCATAATGGTGTGCTCTAAATGGGGAAATTGAATGCATGTAGGTGCATTATATTCATTTGGCACATAATGATCTCTCAAAGCAAGAGGAGGATTCACAACTGGTGGTTCTACATAAGCCCCATGATTAACTTGAGCAACGGGAGGTAGGAGTGGAACAAAAATTGGCCGAGGCATTCCCAATGGAACTTGGCCTTGTTGTTATGGAATGAAAGCTCTTGGCATGCCCAATGGTACTTGAATGTTGTCATGATGCACATTAGGGTGAAGAATACCTTGTTCGTCGATGTGACCAAGGTCCTCCACATGGTCCTCATTTAGCTCCTCCATTGATGAAATAGAGTTACTAGAATTACCTTTTCCCCTTGGATTTTGAACAACCGACTAAAGATGAAAATTAAGTGGGACAAGAATAGGATTCAATGACCTACAACCATGCATGCACAAACAAAACAACAACTAGCAACAAGCAAGTAGCAATCACTTCTCCTCCGCAACAAATCAATCAACAATCCTCCACATACAATGATCCCATACTCCCATGCTTTGAACAATATACAAGAAAAATTAAATTGCCTCCACGCGGGCTCATGATCTATCTAAGAAATTAAAAACTTTGCCTCCATGCAGGCCAATGATTTAACTAGAGAAAGAGTTTAGAAAAGCTCACAAAGGGTCCTTAAACAACTTCAAATTGTTTTTCAATTTTTTTCTTTGCCTTGCTTTGCTTTGCATTTTTTTTTTATTTTTGAGCTTTTGATGTTCTTGCTTAGCTTTTCTTAGCTTGCTTACTTCTTTGCTTTAGAATCCTTTTGTTTCACTTCTCTTGGCTCAATGAACCTAACCAATCAAGAACAATAAGTAACCAAAATAAAATAAAAATAAAGACAAGATCAAAAGAGTACTAATTCCTAATTAATTTCCAAAATATGACGGTGACAATCCTACTAATTCCTAATTAATTTCCAAAATACGACGGTGACAATCCCCGGCAACGGCGCTAAAACTTGGTGTGCGGTGTCGTGTCAAACCCAAATTGCAATGAAGTGTGTAGTGTGGCCAAGTCTGAATTTATAGAATGCCACTACCACTACTAACTAAAATATAGCAAGAGTGAGTAGGGATAGTCCTAAGGGAAAGGAGGTGTATTTATGCATGGAAATTAATGCCGAATTAGTATGTCAAGTGATCAAAGATGGTTGGTGATTAAGTAAACTAAAATGCAATTAAAAACAATGCAAGTAAATAACAATATAGAAAATAGCGAAAAGATATAGGAGAGATGTCTTGGGGCTTAGATTTCACCACTAAGCTTCACTTCACTAAACACTAGCAATTGTAAATTAATGGGGAAATTTAAGTTGTAAAATGTGTGTACGCGCCACTAATTGAAAACAAAGCATAATGAATGGAAAATAAGCATAGATTGTCTAGCCAATTTAATGAATAGCATAACCTATTAAATGAGACCAATGACCATTCAATTAAACTACAATTGGTGCACACACAAAACTCTAGAGAAATATACTCTTTACATTCATAAGTATGGAACATCAAGAAACAAGAATGGATTATCCACATATCTAAGAAATTAAAACAATTACACTACATCTAGGCTAGAGACATGCAAATCAAACTAATTAAACTAAAGGTGTGCTACAATCCATCAAGAAATAAGTGTGAACCATCAAATAAATCACAAGAATATTCAATGAAGCATTATGTTTAGACCATCACTAGATTAACATCATCAACACACATACACATGCATCAATTTCATTAAATCTAGAGACAAAAATATGAAACATCAATTCTAGCATACATAGACATATGAATAAAACCAAATGATCAATTGAAAGCATTAATCCATACAAATCAAGTAGAAGTTACAAGATCTATATTTATTCATGGTCAAAACATCTATTACAACTAAAATCCCCAAAAATACACAAAAGCTAGGTTTAGGAAGCAAGCTTAGGGGCTATCTCTAGCCCCAAGAAAAGGATTTAGTCACTCATTGTAGTGGTCATGGAACCCTCAAGGGCTAGCTTGAAGGTTGGCATCATTATCTTCTTCCTTACTTTCTTCCCAAAACCATAGTCTTAGAGAGAGTAATAATTTTTTCTATATTTGGTAATATCTCTATATCATGATGACACAATATGGTTCAATAAATAAATTACATACTCCTTTGAGTAAAGAACAAGTCAGAAATACAGCCTATGATTAGAGGAAATTCACAGCTACACAAGTTAGGTAGAAATCGGCGTGCTCGGGAATTAGACAGATCACTGCCAGCAGCACTTTCGATCGATCGAAGATTCTCGACCGATCTAACATTTAGCTTTGATCGATTGAAGCTGATGTGGCATCAAAATATCTTCCGGGCCTTATCTAATTAGCTAAGCTGGCACCACCTCATCTTGATCGATTGTAGAACTCCTTGATCAATCAGGATTCCCTTCGATCGATCGAAGCTCCTCTGATGCATTTTCTTGGCTTCTTTCCAACTTTACTCCTTAGCTCCAAAATTGGGTTAAATGGCTCTTGTTAGCCTGTTTGAATTTTATTAACCTGAAATAGGCAATAACACAAATAAGTATCTAAGACATGAAAGTAAGATAGATGAATGGACTAAAATACCCTAGCTTAAGTGCTAAAATGCGTCACATTTGAGCACTTATCAAAAAGTAAAAAGGATATCACCTCATCTAGACTGCTTGACCTAATTCACATAGACTTATTCGGTCCAAAAAGAGTAACCAGTCTAGGCAATAAACTCTATGCGATTATCATTGTTGATGATTACTCACAATATATCTCAGTGTTCTTCCTTACGCATAAAAATGAGACTCACTTAATTTTCTCTAAATTTTGTAAAAGAGTCGAAAACGAAAATGAGTGCAAAATTAAGAAAATCCGTAGCTACAGAGGTAGAGAGTTTGAAAATCAAGATGTTGAGAGATTTTATGATTCTAATGGATATGATCATAATCTTTCAGCTCTTAAATCTCCTCAACAAAATGGGGTTGTTGAAAAGAAAAATAGATCTATTCAAGAAATGGCCAGAACCATGTTGAATGAACATAACTCTCCTAGATCCCTTTGGGCTGAGGCCGTTAATACTGCTTGCTATGTAGCAGGGTTGTTATAAGGAAACTTCTAAATAAAACTCCATATGAAGTTTGGAATAATAGAAAACCCAACATTAGCTATTTCAAAAAAATTTAGTGCAAATGTTTTGTTTTGAATGACAAAGATAATTTAGGAAAATTCGATTCTAAATCAGATGAAGGTATTTTTCTTGGTTATTCTTCTCAAAGCAAAGCATATAGAGTTTACAATAAAAGAACCTTAGTTGTTGTAGAATTTATTCATGTTGTTTATTATGAAACCTCTTCTCTGTATATAAAAAATTATGCTAAATGATGTTCGAGAGGTTGATCTTGAGCAATGTATCGATGAACTCAAAATAAATGAGTCTCATATCAATAATTCTCCAAATAATGTTTCTAGTAACAATCTCTCTCAAGAGGGCACTCTTCCTAAAGAATGGAAATTTGTGCAGAATCATCCAATTGATCAAATCATTGGTGACCCATCTAAAGGGTTAGAACAAGGTCTCAATTAAGAAATGTCTGTAATTATTTAGCCTTCATTTCTCAAATTGAACCTAAAAATATTCATGAAGCTGAACATGATGAGTCTTGGCTCTTGCCTATACAGGAAGAATTAAATCAATTTGAAAGAAATTAGGTTTGGCATTTAGTTATAAGGCCACATAATAAGACTATCATCGACACAAAATGGGTCTTCAGAAACAAGAATGACGAACATGGAATTATCGTAAGAAATAAAGCCAGGCTTGTTGCTCAAGGCTACAATCAAGAGAAAGGTATTGATTACGACAAAACATTCGCTCATGTCGCTAATACACCAGTGGAAGAAGGACTGAAGTTATGTGTTGAGTCCAACCAAGTACCTGCTAATAAAGGAAGATACCAAAGACTTGTAGGGAGATTGATGTACTTAGCACACACAAGACCGGATCTAGCTTATGCATTGAGTATTATTAGCCAGTTTATGCATAAGTCTGGAGAGCAACATATGTATGCAGTTATACAAATTTTGAGGTATCTGAAATATGTTCCTGGAAAAGGAATTTTGTTCACAAAAAGGACTGATTATCAAAGTATAGATGTATATACTGATGCTGACTGGGCTGAAGCCATAGATTATAAGTGATTTACCTCTGGTTATTTTACTTTCGTAGGAGGTAATCTTATTACATGGAGAAGCAAGAAACAAAATGTTATTGCTTGCTCAAGTACAGAAGCTAAATTCAGAGGTATGGCGTTTGGACTTTGTAAAACATTGTGGTTAAGACTTCTTTTACGGGATTTAGGTTATCTATTTAGGCAACCAATTCGACTATATTGTGACAATAAAGCAACATGTGATATTGCCCATAATCCAATTCAACATGATCGTACGAAGCATGTCGAAATAGACAGATTCTTTATTAAGGAGAAGTTGAATGGAAAAATTGTGGAGTTGCCTAAGATTCGATCTAAGGATCAACTATCTGACATTCTCACCAAAGCAGTCTCAAATCGAGTGTTTTCAAAAAATTTAGACAAATTAGGCATGTGTAACATCTATGCACCAACTTAAGGAGGAATGTTGAGATTTTTCTCTCTTGTAATCCGGGATTGTACAAATTGTATAGCTGTAGGTTTCACTAATTTGTAGCTAATTCATTTCCCGATTCTTATATAATTAGTTACCTAATTTGGCTAGGTTTTATTCTATAAATTGTATCTATCCCCATCAGTGAATAATATCAAAATACAATTTTAATTCCTATATTTTCCCTCTCAATTGAAGAATCAGACTCAATTAATCTCATTAAAGGCTCTCTCTCAATTTTTTATGCTCATTCCACTCAGAAAACTATCAATAAAAGTAGTCCTTAAGTAGCCACATGTTTTGTGCTGATTTGGTTTCTAAAGCATATCACACTCTACAATTCAACTCCTTGATCAGCAACAATAGAAAAAACTTAAGTAAAAATAGTTGTACCAAAAGTTCTTCATTCTATAGTCTAAGCTATGATATTATTTTTTTTTGGCAAAATATGGCATACAGTGATAAAGAATGGTATGGCCACCTTTACTTCTAAAGTTTTAAATATTTTGCTATAGGCAAATCATTATAGTATTCTAGGTACTTATAAAAATAAATAAATAAATATACAGTATTATTGGATAAGCAACACAAGTCATCTCAATACTAATGTAACCAACAGAAGAACCCTATCCAAAAGACTTTAGGCATGCACAATCGGTCTGCCGATTTTGCCAAATCGGTCGACCAATACTCAAAATCGGCTGGTTGATAGTCCCTCTTCGGTCGATCGAAACCCTATATCGGTCAACCGGTACACGCGCTGTTTATCTTCTTCGTCTCCGACGAACTCTGCTCCTTCAAACCTCCGTTGTTGAAAGTTCAAAGCTTACAATTTACGTCCTGAAGTGTCCTAACAATGATAATACAACATATAAACATGATTTCAACATTATATAACACAATTCATACATTAAATCATCAAAATATGAAAAATCTATACAAATCCATTAACATATAAATATGCACTGTAAATCTTATTCTTAACATGCAAACATGTTTATTAATTCAATTTAAATATCCTGAAATTAATCTAGGCATGTATAGAACACGTAGTCAAAGGAGAAGAATAGAGCAAAACTTGTCTTAAGGATTTTCATATTGAAAACCCAAGCCTCCTTCTTTCTCTTTCTCTAGTTTCTCTCTCTAACTTTTGTACATGAATAGGGTTTTTACCACCCTTTCACTAACCCACAATATATATATATATATAAACTATATAATCCTAATCCCTTTCAAACTTTACCTTAATGAAAAAAAAATAAAAGGAAAATAACATAATATACATATATATTATATATATAATATAATATATATTATAATATAACATATAACTATATATATATATATACCATGATGCCATATTATTAATAATGATATTAGTATTAATAATACAATAAATAATAATAACAATAATAATAATAAAACTATCCTTATATATATATATATACAACTATCCATGGGAAAATATCCGTACCCATCAAACCTTTTATCCAAGTAATCCATGTGACCCAATTGATTGGTCCATTACTACTATTTATATCCATCCTTTAAAATAAAATAAAATAAATAATTTAAATACAAATAAACACATAGTATTTAAACAATTAAATACACATCAGCACACAATTAAAAATTAAACAATTAATTCAATTAACCACATAAACAATTAGCCACGTAATCAAATAATCAATTAATCAATTAAAAATGCAATAAAAAAATTAAATAAGTCCTGAGACTATCCTTTTAAAATTATGGGTATTATAGTTGTTTCTATGTTGGTACTAATCTTGTTTCATGGTGCAACAAAAAGCAAAATTGTATATCATTATCATCTTGTGAAGCTGAATATATTACTGTTGGAAGTTGTTGCACACAATTGCTTTGGATGAAACGGCTACTTCTGGATTATGGAGTTGATCAAGGTACTATTGATGTCTTTTGTGATAACACTAGTACTATTAGTATTTCAAATAATCCAGTTTTGCATTCTAGGACTAAGCACGTTGACATTGAACATCATTTTCTTACGGAACTTATTGAACAAAATGTCGTGTCTTTAAAAAAAGTGCATATTGATCAGAATTTGACTGACATTCTCACTAAGCCATTAGATGCTCCTAAGTTTTCTCATCTTAGGAAATCTATAGGCATTTATTGTTTTGATTAGAATGCATTGTATAGACATAATTTAGAAAGGATCTTCATACATATCTTGAGTGTCTAGATTATACTTCTAGTTTGGTAGAGCTTAGTTTTTATTTTTTTTGGGATGTTAAGCAAACCATATTGATTGAGTATGTTGAGGGGTGGCTCAATATAATTTGAGGCCTTAGGCAAAAAAATAAAAAAATAAAAAAATAAAAATGGCCTTTTAAATGAGTCTACCCATATGTTCACACTAGTAATATGCTCATTATTTGTTTTGTGATTTTTAAGCATAGTACTAAAAAAAAATTGAATCTTTAGTTCTATCATTAGTTAATTGACTAGGTATTTTTTAGAAGACATATTCAACAATATATATAAAAATGATGATAACACACAAACAAAATAAATAATTTTATAATAACAAAATTTAATAAAACTATAAACTGATTGAAGTTATAGAATAATAGAAACTGATTTCGAAGAATTTGGTCCAGAACTCCAAAAAAATTCTTTAATAGAATAAAAGTTCATTCAAAGTCTTGTGACGGAGTGAGGTTGTAAATTGTAGGAGTGGAGAAGATGAAAATAAAAAATAAATTATAATGGGAAGAGAAAAAATATGTGAGGAATGAGACAAAAAGAGAAAACAAAAGTTAATAGGTGTCTTAAAAAATATATAGAAAGTTTCACACATCCCACCACAATGAATAATATTTATGGTAATGACCCGGTCATTTCCTTCCTTTCCTTTTTCCTCAGAATTTTACGGATGAATTTTTTTCGTTGAAAATTCTTTTCTGAGTTCAGTTTATTGTCACTTAGTGTCGTCTCGAGTGCTCGGAAATAGTTTCTGAGACTCTTTCCTTTGGATTGACAACTTCCTTTGAGGACCGAGTCATTTTCACATTTTTCGTTTTTCGACACTATTCACTTTTCATCATTTTTCCTGTTTTGTCCTCTTCCCTATTTTGTCTTTTTCCCGTTTGTCACTTTGTTGGCATAACCTCACTCCTTGTGTTCGGAGTTGGTTTTTGACTTTACGTATCTTCACCCTAAGTGGGTTTCACGAAATACATATCTTTACTTTTGCAGAAAAGTACTCTAGTTGCTCTCGGTGTCCATAGGGGCATGGATGCATAGTTTTTTAGAATTTTTTTTTCTTTTCTTGGGGTGTTTTTCATAAATATCTTTTGAAGATATTTTATTTCAGGGGTATCTAAAAAAATATCTTTTGGAAGATATTTTCATTCTGGGGCAGTTTCGCAGTTAACCCTTTTTGTAGGGGCCATTATGCAATTAACGAAAGTTATTGCAAAATATCTTGTTTGGAGCCTGGATCCTCGTATGGGATTTATTTTCACTTTTTGTCAAGTCATGTACTCATAGAATTTCCTTCTGGTCATTTTTCTCCAGTTTTAGGGTTTTTAGATCGAGTTGTCGCCAAACTTGTTTGGGGCATATCTTTCTGTTCGGGACTCGGTTTTTGATGCCGTTTCTTTCGTTGTTCATATTTTCTCATTTTGAATCTATTTCATTCATAGAGTTTCATTGTTTGAGCACTTCTGCTCAGATTTCACTTTTTCGGACCTAGTAGGGCCCTTTCGGGGCACTTTTTGAGATTTTCTATAAATAGAGGGTCTTAAGTCAAAAAGTCAGATTTCCATCATCTTCTTCACCCTCTTGGCTTGCAGCCATGGGAGCCCAAGGGGCTGCCTTCATTCTTTCTTCTCCTCTACTTGATTTCCTTGGTGGAAACTCTTCGGCCTTAACATTTATCGTTCCCTTCGACATGCTCTACCTATCCCCCTTATTAGAATTCATTTCTAACCATTTCTTGAGTTCGAGTTTGAAGTCAAGTTGTGATTTTGATGGGGCTTCTTGGGGGTTCATGTAGATCGTGTTGTCCCCGACAAAACCTAGGAGTGTCGTCGGATTCGGAGCGGTTTCATTTCGGTGGGCTTTTGAGATTTTCATCTCAAATTGAGGTAGGGGATGTCTTGGGTTTATATTATTGTTGTATTGATTGTTTTATAAGCATATACAACTTGTGAGCATGCCTTGTTCAAGTTTTTAGAATTTAATTTATTTATTTTTTTTGTTTAGGATTTAATTCTAATGATGGTATATAGTTTAGAATTAAATTGTGGCATGCTAGTAAATTAGGCCTTGGTGAGTTGTGTAACATATATTAAATTTGGAGCATTTGAATAAGAATTGCAAAACTTATTTAATATTTATCTTTTGTAAAAGATTAATTCACATAGTTGTATCAAGCATGAAATCAACTTGTAATGTGATATTAAAGTAGGCCTTGGTGAGTTCTTTAACATATGTTAAATTGAGGATATTTGGATATGTTTGAAAATCTAAAGAAAAATTAATTAATTAGCTTAATTAATTTTATTTTAAGTGTGTTAGTCACTTGAATTGATATTGGATGTAATAGGTTGATAATTCCTTGAAATGTAGTCCATATAATCACTTTGTGAGCATGTTACTAATTTGATGTAGAATTAGTACTTGAGGCATCTTGAAATGGTAATTGGACTTAGCATGATATAAAATATTATTAACTTGCATAGCTTGTTTAGATATATCTTATGTAGGCATATAACTTGTTAGAATATTACAATTGTTTACCTTAGAAGCTAGTTACTAAATTAGGACTTATTTAGTACTTGTGGCTTAGTGTGGTGATGTGGCTCAATTGTTGTAAAATATTCTTGTTCGGTGTATAAATTGCGTATTGGAGGCTTGCATGTCACATGTTATCTAGACTTGAATTCTAGGATATAGTTTGTGTGGAGTCAACCTTATTTGTGCATGGAAGATGGTTTTATGCATTATTGGATTTGGTATAAGTTTGGTTTAACTTATTAATTTTTGTATAAGTTTTGAACTTATTGATCTTGGAAAGCTTGTAATGGCATATTTCACGTGATGGCTAGGGTTTGGCTCTAGTACGAAGACAAGAATCTTCTAAGTCATAAGTGCTCACTAGGTAGTACCTTGTGGGTCGTAATTGCCCGGAATAACTTATGCATGTGGGCACTAGGTAGTGCCTTGTGGGTTATAATTACCCGAAAATACTTGTTTGGTCTAGTGACCGCATATCCTAGTCTTTCTACTTTGATTTCGCATTCAATTTTAAGTTGTTAATCATGGATTACTTATAGCTTGAGAATTAGAGCTTGCTTATGTATTTTGATCTCATTTAGTATACTTGAAACTGTATACTTGAACTTGTATCCTTATTGGTGTATCTAAACTCTATCTAGTGTATTTATGCTTAGTATGCTTGTCTTGTGTGTGCAGATTTCATTTTAGTATACTTGTGCCATGTATACTTGTCTTGTGCGTAAGTTTTTAGCTTAGTATACTTGTGTTTGTATACTTAATTTATAAGTACTCTATATATATATATCTTATACTTGTGTATATGTGCTAGATATTGCTTATCCCGTTTAACATGATTTAGTATACTTGTGAGCATGTGTGCTTGAATGTCGTGTATCATGTTTTAATACGATTTAGTGTACTTGAGCATGTATGCTTGTATGCCGTAGTTCATTATAATTGCATGAGTAGCTTAGGATGATCCCAGAGTCTCACTTGATATAGACGTTAGGTGGTATGAGCCCCGTTAACATGTTTCACCTTAAGGTGATATAATTGTAAAATGCTAGGTCGATACATGCTCATCTCCTATGAGTAGCTTTATGTTACTCACCCACATAGTGGGGACATTTTTCAGGTACAGGGACCTTGATTTGGGATGCACACTATGCCATGGAAGTTTCATAGACTTGAAGTACCATTTCCATCAAAATGTTGGCATGAAACCATATTTGTAGCTTGTATGACAAAACTTGTATTTTTGTTTTAAATATGTAATGTGTATATAAGTACACTTTTCGTAAGGTAATTGATGTGTATGACATGAGGCCAAGGGCCAAACATGTTTGTAATTACACTTGTACTCATTTGGTACCATGTTTTGTATAAAAATGTATTTTTATCAATTTTGGAGGTTTGGCATGCCAAATTTTGTAAATGAAATGTAATAAGGCCATGGGCCACTGTAACATGTTTCAATATATAAAGTACACTTGCGAACATGCTTGTATAGCTTAAGATCATGTTTTTGGTCTACATTCATGTTGGGGTTTGAGACTTGGGTGAAGCCTCAACAACTTTTGTTCATAACAGGACTTTCAGCAGCCCTTTGAGGAGTTTCGGTCGACCGAAACTCCATTTCGGTCGACCGATGGCTCAAGTCGGTCTATCGAACCAGCCTTGCCTCAAAATTTTGACTTCAGAAATGTTTCTGTGAGTTTCGGTTAACCGACCGAAACTCTATTTTGGTCGACCGAAATAGCCCACTTTCAGCCGCTTTGTTGATTTTGTTTGGTTGTTGCTCCTTCAAGCTTGTACCAATTGATTTACTTCCACTTGACCTTGTTAATCTTGCTTGAGCCATTTAATGGCGTACATGGTCTAGTTTGAACTAGATTTTGCTCATTTGGTTGTCATTGGTGCCATAGGGTACCAAATGACCTTTTCATTCTATCTTTCGCTTTCGGTTATTCCTTTGGGTTCCATGACCTCATGGAAGGCCATCTTAGGATCTTAGAGGTGTGTTATGCCTCGAGAGACCATTGTCTTGTTCCTTTTACTTCCGCATCTGGATTCATTATCGAGTCAACTTTCGGGTCATCACTGACGCTCCAGGGTTGAAAAATCCAGAGTCGTCACATTTATGGTTGGTGTAATGATAATGAGAAGTAATATATATGTATATGTGTGTGTATACACTAATGTAATAAGGTTGAGAGGAAAAAAAAAAAAGCGTAATATAAATATAGAAATATTTTGGGCCTAATATTAAATTTCTCTATTGATTCAGGTTTAATAATAGAAGAAAATAAAATTTTTAGGTAGCTTATAATATATACGGCTTCGTTTGGTTAGAAAAAACTAAGCAAGAAAAGAAAAAAAAAAAAAATGCAAAATGAAAGAAAAGTGAAGTGAAAAAAAAAAAAGTTGTTTTTTATCAAGCATTTGGTTAGCATGAAAATTTATTCAGTAAATTGTATGAAAATATTAGTTTGTTAGTTTGGATAGCTGAAAATGAAAAGAAAGTGATTGTATATACCAAAATTACCTTTATGATTTCAAATACTAAAAAAATAAATAAATTTGTGTTTGATGATGTCTATTCTTAGCAAAGTTTTAATAAAATAATGAATTATTAAATTTAATAATATAATTATATATATTTATTTATATTGTTCAAATTAAAACAATACTTCAAGACTACTTAGGTTGAATCGTAGAAGTAGAATTAACTATTCATTTAATAGAAATAAGAAAGATTAAAAATAAAAAATAAAAATTTAAACAAATTTAGGCTCATGGGCTTTCAACCAGAGAACACAAAATGAGCAAAATATATATTATTCTCTCTATATATATAATAGAGGTGTATATATATATCAGATACAATGTATATATTTGGAACCCAAAAAAAAAAATTGTCCAAATAGTATTACAAGAGAACATATTTAGAGAGACTTGCCTTTTGAAGTTCACTAAAATAGAAATTGTTAGAGAACTTGCCTCTTTGAAACTCAGTAGAAAAGAAACTCATTTAGAAAATAAAGAAGTTAGTTATTTTATATGATTTAGTCGTTGGATAAAATAGGAACTTCAAACAAAAAGAAGCAGTTTTCACGAGAAAATATTATTCCCTCGTGTTTTGTGTCAGAAAATTTTTGGGAGAAACTAATCTAATGCAGGAAACTATATTTTCTATTACGATTCTTTTTCCATTTATCCAAACTCTAAGGAAAAAAATTTTAGGGCCCTAAAAAAAAAAAAAAAAAAGGTGATAAACAATAGAAATCTTTTATGTCACTGTCAAATCTCTATATTTGTTGATATTTAATAATTAACATAATTATTTTAAGAAAGTTATAATATATAAAGAAATGGAAAATTATGAGGCCTCTTTATTAGCTTGGGCCTTAGGCAACCGCCTAACCCGTCTAAGGCTCCAGCCGCCCCTGAGTATGTTGAACACAAGGAGTTTAATGACACATAGATTATATGTGTAAAACATACAATGGCTATAAATTGATGGAATTGGTTTTGATTACTTATTTCGTATAGCAAATGAATCATTGATAGTACATTTACTTATTTTTTATGTCATTATTTTGGTTAAAAATGATGTTGACATGATTAAGCATTGTCTTAGAATTTAAACTTGTTTTATATGTTTTGAAAAACGGCTTGGAATGAAAAGTTTTCAGAAAAAAGAATAATAATAATTGTTGTTTTGAAAAAAAAAATTAAAAAATAAAAATAAAAATATAAAATAAAATTGAGAGATAGAAAAGGCTACCTTTGGGATTTGTCCAAATCTACCTTGTGAGATATATATTTTGTAATTGGCTAATTTCGATGTCAAGACAAATCTGATCGAGTTGTAATTTTTGATGTAAAATTTCAAATATTGAAGATCGGATGTGGATTTGAAGAAGGTCAAGTGTTCATGATATACTACACTCCGAGATAATGAAAACAATGTTCTAAGACGTTTTGAGAGGTAGTGAGAACATTTAGGAAGGGTTTTGGAAGATTCAGAACAAGTTTTTAGATTCTGTTCATCTTGAACCGATTCAAGATTTATCGAATAGGTTCAACATCATTAGAATTGCCAAAATTTCAAGACTGGCCATCTTGAACCGGTTCAAGAATTCGTGGGATTCTTTACTGGCCATCTTGAACCGGTTCAGCCCCTCTGAACCGGTTCAAGGCCTCCTGGCAGCACTTGGATTTTAGTTTCCTTTTTGCTAAAAGTTTCCTTTTTGATTCCAATTTTCTTCCAAGTCCTAGGCGCGAAATTTATTATATTTTCTGAGGGATTAGGAATTTTAAGACTCTATATAAATCATGTCATATACATTGGTTTATTCATGGCTTTAGGGATCATTAATTTTATATTTTGAGAAAGCCTTTTAGAGAGAAAATTCAGAAAATCAAATCTGATTATTCTGATTTATTTATGAGAGCACACACATATATTCATGAGTGATTTAGTTGTGTTGTTCTCTATCTCATCAGAATTGGAGCTATATTGAAGATTAAGATATTCCGGATGATCAGCAGGATTTAATTCTTCTACAATTGAGTTCAAATCGTGAAGTACAGAAGTAAACGCAATCACACTTTGGAAGGATTGGAGCATTCATGGAGTGCTATCTGATCTACCTGCTACTCATCTACGAATATCAAGTGTAAGCCTAAGGTCAAGTTGCTGTTGGACCGGGAGTCGCAAAGCCAGAGGATCGTCAGTCGTTGGTGTTGGGTAAAGCGATAGGGTGTGAGCCAGAGTCAAAATTCGGTATACTTTGTTTCAAACATAGTAGATTGGTTTACTTTGGACTGCATAGTCCACGAGGTTTTTCCCATACAAATAGTTGACGTATTTTATCAACTGGGGTTTCGTCGCTAAAATCCTGGTGTAATCTTTTTAACTCTAACTTGCTTTACTTTTCATATATTTGTGATTGTGGATGTTTAAATTAGTCGTATAATTTAATCAATCATAAAATTGAGCAAGTTGACCTAATAATCAAATCTAGGTCGTTGAAGGAGTTAATCACAATTAAAATCAACGAACTGTTTCCGCACCCCATGTAACTCTATTTTCACATACCTTGACTCGAAAAAAATTGGAAATAAGTGAAAAAGCTGGCTGCCAATAAGTGTGAAAGCCGCCATATGTGCAAAAAGAAAAATGGAGCACAAAAAGAGAAAAAAAAAAAGAAAAAGAAAAATAAAATAAAATAAAATCTTTTGCACGTGTTGATTTTTTTATTTCTAAGGATGTGTAATATCATTAATTTATTGTCTGAAATCGAAAATATTGACAGATTATATGTTTTTAGAACTTGGTGGTGATTTTACTACACTTCTAAGTTTGGGGAACTTGAATGAATTGATCTTGGTTATAGTTGTTTTATTCATATAGTCTTGTGGAGTTTATATTCTCATTGGGTTCAATTTACAGGTTCTATATGTTTGATTGCTTCCTTCTTCTAGGATATTTCTTTCTTCATACCCCTGTCAATTTTTGACAAAAAGGGGGAGAGATACTTTTGCAATGAGAGAGAAAGCATGATGAGCACTGAAAAGTGCGTATTTAAACCCCTTAAGTTTAGGCATTCTAGTATCTTTATCTATCTTACTTTACCGTTTTAGATTGATTTCGTATTATTTCCTTTTTCAGGTACTTATCCCAAAAATAAGCAACTCAGCCAAATAAGAGCTTAATTGAAGCAATTCTGGGATTAATCAAAGAAAGGAGCAAAGTGGAGAAAGAAGGAAGCAAATGAAGCCAAAGGTGGCAAACAGCAAAGTTCGATCGATCCAAGTTCAAGGTTCGATCGATTGAACAATGATCGATCTCAGCACTTCAAGATAGATCCAAGCCTTGACCCAAAAGCATAAAGTTCCAAAAGTTCAATCGATCCAACACCATCCTTTAATCGATCGAACACTTTTGTCCTTATTCAAATGATTGATCCTATCCACAACTATACCACCCACTAACCACTTTTGTCCTTTTTCCCATAAATATCTCGGATTTGTCTTTTTCCAAAAAGCTCAGCCAGTTGGATCGATCCAGCCTAAGTTCGACCGATGTCAGTTACTTTCGATCGATCTAAGTTCAAGGTTCAATCGATCGAACTTCCTCCAGTGCGAAAAAGTTAAAATTCCATCTCATTGAAAGTTGTCCTTTATCCAATCATTAGGGAATAATGTGTGCATGACCCCAGCTCATTTTGGGTGTCATTTTGACCTACCTATATAGGGATAAGGATTGCTTTTACAAGAGAGAGCTAATTTAATTTTTCATATCATCTTTTGGAGAAAAAGCTTAAAGGAGGAGGCTAGAGACACCATTGGAGACTCTTCATCAACAAGGAGTAGATTTCAACCATGGAATTAGCCCTTAAGGGTTAGAGCATCATCACCATGAGTGGCTAGATATCCTCTTGGGGCTAGAGTTAGCCCCAACCATGCTTTTTATATCTTAATCTTGTGTATTATTGAGGGATTAGTGTTGTAATTGATGCTTTGACACTTTGATATATATAAATCTTGTTTATTCAATGATTTATGTGATTTAATGCTTCTAATTGGTCATTTCATTCTATTCATATGTCTATATATGCTATAATAGATGTTCACGTGCTTATCTCTAGATTTGTGTTATTGATGCATGTCTATGTGTATTGATGCTATAGATTTGGAGATTGTCAAAATATTGTGCTTAAAAGAATGCTTTTGTGATTCTCTTAATGGTTAATGCTTATCTCTTGATGGATTGTGCCTCTCCCCTAGTTTATTTCCATGCTAGTAGTGTAGATGTAGTGTAGTTGTAGTGTAGTGTTAAATGGGAGGACAATCTATGCTTGTTGTTTGATGATCCAAGCTTTTGAATGCAATTAGCATATGTTTCTATCCTTGTGTTGTATTTGGATTGTGAGCTTAATGAAAGGATTAATGACTTGTTTTGATTTATTGTGCCTTTCACATGTTGTTTAGACAATATATGCTTCATTGCTTAGATATATTGTGCCTTTCACATGATGTTTAGACAATACATGCTTAACTAGTCATCCATGCTTGTTGAATCAACCAAATACACACACACCAATATTGCAACCCACTATTTACCCTCATTAGTTACTTGTCAATAATATAGAAATGCACTGCTTGGTGGTGATCTCTAAACCCCAAGATCTCTCTCTCTTTCTCTTATTTACTCTTAATTGCACTATTTTGCTATTACTTGGTTTAATTTAGTTGCTCTTTAATCAACCAACCAACCAATTGTTTGATCACTCGACCTACTTGCCCTAATTGTGATTCCACGACATTGCTCAATCCCCATAATCCCTTTGGACGATCCCTACTCACTCTTGCTACTTTAGTAGTAATGTTGGTAGTGGTTTTTATAAATTTAAACTTGACCCAAAAGGCTTTTCTTGAACCGCACATTCACTACATCAATTTTGGCGTACAAGGAACGGCCGTCGTCAAATTTTGGCACCGTTGCCGGGGATTTGTTGATTCGATTTGGCAACGTCGGATTTGTGGAATTGATTAGGATTAGTACTCTTTTGATCGTGTCTTTACTTTATTTTTATTTTTCTTTTTGGTTACTTATTGTGTTGTTCTTACTTAACTAGGTGCATTGTTGGAGAGGAAACAAGCAAAGGAGCCATTGAGCATTTAATTCAAGCAAGCAAAGAAAGCAAAAAGCTAAAAATTCTAAAATTGCTAAGCCAAGCTTTAAAACTTGGAGTTGAAGTGCTAAAGGACCTTTGTGAGATTTTCTTTACTCAATCCCTTAGTTAAATCGTCAGCCCGCGTGGAGGCTTATTTTTTATTGTCTTGCATCATTGTTGTTAAAGTATGGGAGTATGAATTAAATGTTTGTGGAAGAAGTCTAATTGCATTGTTGTGAAGGCACAGTGTTTGTCATTCTTTGTGTTTGTTATGTTTTGTATCGTGCATGCATGGGCGTCGTTCATTGAGACCAACTCTTGCCCCTCTTGATTTACATCTTGAATCTATCGTTAGAAATCCTAGGTGAAGAGGAAGTTCAAATAGAGCCAATCTTTCAATGGATGACCATAATGATAATCATGTTAAGGACATTGGTCACATAGACTAACAAGGTATCCTTCATCCCAATGTGCACAATGAGAACATACAAGTACCATTACGCATGCCTAGGCCATTCATTCACCAACCACCACAACAACAAGGCCAAGTTTCATATGGAATGCCAAGGCCAATGTATGTTCCATAACCTCCCATCAACAATCAAGGAATTCAAAACCAAGGTGTTCATGTTGCACCTCAAGTAGCTAATCCACCTTTTACTTTAAGAGACCATTATGTGCCTAATGAGTATAATGCACCTACATGCATCCAATTGCCTCCATTTAGAGCACATCATTATGAAATTAAGCCACAAACCATTCAAATGCTTCCTAACCATCATGGACTTCCAAGTGAAGAACCTTACAAGCATTTGGATGAGTTTCTTGAAGTATGTTCCACCGTAAAATATACGGACATGACGGAAGAGGTTTTAAGACTTAAACTTTTTCCATTCACCTTAAAAGACAAGGCAAAGTATTGTTTTAACAATCTTAGGCCTTTTTCAATCACTTCTTGGGCAGAAATGCAACAAGAGTTCTTGAAGAAGTACTATCTAGTTTCTAAAACCAATGCCATGAGAACCTCATTTCTAGAATTTTCACATGGGGATGGAGAAACGTTTCATGAGGCATGGGAATGCTTCAATGAATTGCTTAGGAAGTGTCCACATCATGACATGCCCAAATGGCAATTAATTCAATACTTCTTTAAGAGCTTATCGGAAAACTATAAGGGTATGGTTGATACTTCCATGGGTGGCTCATACATTGATAGGCATGAGGACGACGTGTGGCGTCTCTATGAAAGCATGAGTGAAAATTCTTTGCATAGAACACTATCATCCAAAAATGGTAGAAATTCGCAAGGTAGGAAGAGTCTTGACTTACATCAAGTCTAACATTCAAATGAAATAGTCGCCGAAATGAAGTCTTTGTCTCAAAGGTTTGATCAATTTTTGATTAACCAAAACTCGGCGAACCAAGTATCTTCCTTCCCTAACCATTCTCATCGTGCATCAAATAAAACATGTATGACTTGTTCTAGTGTTCTTCATTCTGTTCTCATTGTCCTCACGGACAAGTGCAAAGTGAACCTAATGACCAAGTCAATGCGGCTTTTGTGAGCCAAGGGAACAATCCTTATGGTACTTATTATAATCCAAGTTGGAGGAATCATCCGAATTTGTCTTGGAAAAACCAAGGAGAGGGCTCAAACCCTTCCCAGGGCGGTTTTCAAGGGAAGTACATTCCACCTCCACTTCAAAACCAAGGATCCCAAGGTTATAGACCTTATCAATCACAAGGGAATCAATTTGCTAATTCTCATTTTCCCAACCAATCCTATTCCCAAGGTAATACTAGAAGTCCCGCCTTTGAAGAGAAAGTTTTGAATGCTTTGGGCACTTTAAAGGCTAACACTCAATTGCTTTATTCTCACTCTCAATCTATTGCAAAGCTAGAAACCCAAGTAGGGCAAATAACAAGCACTCTCAATGCAAGAGAGAAAGGAAAGATACCTATAAATGCCCCACCTAAGCAACAATGTGTTGTGGAAACCCATTCCTCATCGGAAGGCCACGCCATTGAACATGTTAATGCGGTGACTACCTTGCGGAGTGGTAGGACTGTAGAAAATCAAGTTGGAATGTCTAATGAAGAGAGTGAACCGGTGCAACCACAAGTTGTCACCCGTCCCGTTTCACATCCTATTCCTCCTTCATTGCATATACATGACCTTGTAAATGAGAAAGGCTTAAAAGATGTGTTTGAAAAAGAAGTTTTGAAAAAGGATGTTGAAAAGGTTTTATTGAAAAATGATTTGAAAACTTCTTGTGTTGAAGAGAGTTCAAAAGAAAATTTTGAAAAAGTGTTTGAACCAAAGGTTCCATTTCCGGATGCCTTAAAAGGATTCATTTCAAAAGACAAGCAAAAGGCAAAAACCAATGAAATCATGGAAATGTTTAGGCAAGTGAAAGTTAATCTTTCACTATTGGATGCAATCAAGAAAATTCCGGCTTATGCCAAATTATTGAAAGACTTGTGTACCCAAAAGCGGAAGAACAAGAGCCAAGCACCAAGAAAAGTGGTTTTGACCGAGCAAGTAAGCTCAATTTTGCAACATAACACTCTTCCAAAGTTTAAGGACCCCGGTTCACCCACTACATCATGCATTATTGGTGATCATATCATTAATCGGGCGCTTCTTGACTTAGGAGCAAGTGTTAATCTTCTTCCATACTTGGTTTATGTCAAATTGGGCTTAGGTGAATTGAAACCGACGTCGATAGTTTTGCAACTTGCCGACCGATCCATGATCGGTTGATCAATTATACATCAACCTTCGCAATAGCACGAATCATTGTAAAATAGGGCTATTGGTCGGGTAAGTCGAACCACTGGGACTGCGCTAGTCTAAGGCAACCTAAATGTCTAGAATCATTCTAGAGTGATGAGGAGTTTATAAAGGGTTTGTGTGTTTGTCACTAAACTAAGAAATTAAAATGCATAAAACAATAGATTGCAATGAAATTGAAGAAGTGAGATACAAGTAGAAAAGACTAGGGAGATGAATCCACACTACACCCTAAGTACATGCTAGATTAGGTCTAAATTTTGGGGATAAATAGCATATATGCAATGGTCAAGAAATATAAAGCAACTCCGTTGCTTAATAATCATCAAGAAGTTCACTTAATCAAAACAAGAATGATCTATCAAAAGCTACCATAGTTGAACTACTTAAACTAAGGTGTAGAATCAAATACACTATCTCAAGCAAAAGACCATCAAGCTTTCAATCAAATGGTGAAGCACATGAAGGTAGGAATCAAGTATAAACCATCAAAGGAGGTACCTAAGCAATGGAATATCAAGTTTCAAAATCAACATGCCTTGAAAAACATTCATAGTCTATATTTTCATTGTCACTATGAAAATAAAAGCAATAAGATTGATCCAAGAATCATCAAAGATATGACAATGAACTTACATCAACCATTTACACATTAAAATTCATTACAAGAGGGAATATGCTCTTAGACTATGAAACTACCATACATTATACATTATAGTCGCCAAAAGTATAGCCTAATCTAGAACATGATCAAAAGAGGAGGCTTCATCACCTCCCTAGAGAAGATTTAGTTACCCATAGGAGCAATGGAAGAAGGAAGAAGCTTGAAGACCTCCTCCATTTTCGTGCTCCCTTCTTCAAGCTTGAAGAACTCTCCCTCCTTGCTCTCTTCTCTCTCCTCTAATCTTGTCGAATGAAGCTTATGAAATGTGTGGCTCTTATCCCTCTTATCTACCACCAAACTAGGCTCTCTCTCCTCCAAAAACATCTCCAACCACCTCATTAATAGGGAAATCCAAAGTTAGAAATTTCAGAGCACAAGTGGGCTGTCTCGTGGAGCAAACTGCCCAAATTTCGAGTGCTCGAAATAAGGCCTCGAGCACTTGAATTTAGTGTAAAAAGCTCCATGCTTCACTTGCTCCGCCCAGACCTACTTTGATGAAATGGCCATAACTTTGCGCTCCGAACTCTGAATGATGAACCGTTTAAAGATTTGGAGAGCTGATTCAGAGCTTCAAAAACTTTATGTTTTGATGAAGACCCAAATCTCAAGTTTGATTGGTCGAAAATGGGGAGAAAGGCAGTACTTCAGTGCTGCCAGGCAGTTCTGCGCACCTCTGGTAACAAGGCCATAACTCTCTGCTCCGAGCTCCGAATGATGAACCATTTGAAGATTTAGAAAGCTAATTCAGAGCTCTAAATCTTTCATGTTATGATGGAAGTCCAGTTCTCGAGATTTCTAGGTCAAAATGGCAAGCAAAGTCCTAACTCCACTGCTGATCTCGTGAAGCAATCTGCCCTAATTTCGAGCACTCGAAATAAGGCCTCGAGCACTCAAAAATTGGCCAGAACGCCTTATGCTTGGTTTGCTCCGCCCGGACCTACTTTGATAAAACGGCCATAACTTTGCGCTCTGAACTCCAAATGATGAACCGTTTGAAGATTTGGAAAGCTAATTCAGAGCTCTAAAAACTTCATGTTTTGGTGGAGATCCAAACTCAAGGATGGTTGGTCAAAATTGAAGAGCAAGGCAGAAATTTATTGCTGCCAGGCAGTTCTGAGCACCTATGATAAGAAGATCATAACTCTCTGCTCCAAACTCCGAATGATGAACCGCTTGAAGATTTGGAAAGCAGATTCAGAGCTCTAAATATGTCATGTTATGAGGGAAGTCCAGTTCTTGAGTTTTCAAGGTCAAAATGGCGAGCAAAGTCCAGGTTCCACTGCTGCCAGAAATTCAGCATTGTGACCTTTGATGTTCAAAACTCCACAAAACATCCTTCTTGCTTCTTTTTTGGCCAATGAACCTGAAAATATGCAAAAACGTGCATATGAAGGTAATCTACATAATTAAACAAACAATGGACTTAAATAATGCAATTAAGGGCGCTTGAATATGCAATATTCGGCGCTTATCAATCCATTAAGAAGCGTAGGGGTATAATTGAGGATGTTTTGATAAGGATTGACAAATTCTTCTTCTCGGTTGATTTCGTTGTCATAGAAACGGAACCGGTTCCTAATCCTAAGAGCCAAATTCTGGTTATCCTTGGCCGTCATTTCTTAGCAACTGTTAATGCCAACATCAATTGTAGGACGGGGATAATAAAGATTTCATTTGGCTACATGAAGGTGAAGTTGAATATCTTTAATCCCACACCCAATTCATTTAACAAATATGAAGGAGAAGTCAATGTTGTAGATGAATGTCATGGTCTTCAATGCCAAGGAAATGAGCTTTTGTGTAAAACCAAAACTTCCAAAGGATCATCTTCAACCTTGCATTCTAAAAGTCTTGTTTCAAACTCTTGCTTTGAAAGGGCATGGAAGCCCAAAGGTTGTAATTGCATAGACAAGGGACCAAAGACTTCATTTGAGCTTAATCCAACAAGTTCTTCAAAGAACCATTTGTTGGGTGGAGTTCAAAGCATCTATCACCCCAACAAGGAGGGGATACATTATAAGATCTTTAATCCGGGCTAAAAGAGCCCAATGTCTTGCTAGAGATGTTAAAGACTAGCAAAAGCATTCGTAGGGTGTCAAAACCTTATTCTTCCCCCATTTCTATCTTTCATTTCATTTCTTGCGAAGTCTAGATACTTGTTTTTGGTTCATATGCATTTCAAGGAACTTTGGTGAGGATTACATAAGCTTTCATGTCATTATTGAGCATTCTGCAAAGTTCGATCGATCTCAAACTTGAGTTCGATCAATCGAACTCTTCTCTTCATCCAACACTTAGAAAATTTTTCGACCTGCAAAAACCTACATCCAAATCACCTCTCTGTCCCATCGTTCGAACCAACTCCAAGATCGATCAAGAGACCTTCGATCGATCCAACTGCCAAATTCGATCGATCTCATGACTCAACACTTAGAAAAATTTTGAGCCTGTATCAACCTGCATATTTCAGCTCTCTGTCTAATCGTTCGAAACATTCCAAGATCGATCTAAAAGTTTTTTGATCGATCCAACTTCCCAGTTCGATCGATCTCATGTTCCAACACTTAGCCAAATTTTTGAACCAAAAACCTGCATATTTTTGCTCTCTGTCTGATCGATCGAACTCTTCTTTCGATCGATCTCAATCTTCATTTCATTATTTTAACTTTATTTTGACTTTTCAAATTTTCAAATATCTAAAAATATTTTCATTTTTATTTTTTTTTTATTATTATTTTGTTTCATTTACTTTATTTTATTTTCATTTATTTTATTATATTTTCAAAAATCCCAAAATATCTTAATTAATTTTTAATTATTAAGTGTTTATTTTAAATAAAAAAAAAAAATTTGAAGAGAGTTCATCAAAGTTCGATCAATCGAACTCTATCGGGAATGTTTTTAAAAATAGAACCGAGGATTTTTAGATCGATACCTTAGATCGATCCAACCCTCTCAAACCTTATCCCTCACTCCCTCTCTGCGCCGCTGTGAGCCTCAACCATCTTCGTCATCTCCGGCGTGTTTTCCGGTAAAACACAGTGAGCTTTGACTCTCTTTCTTTCTCTTGCATTTCGGATCTCACCCCTTCTTCGCATCCACTTCTCTCATTCGGTTGAGGTAAGATCCGAAGCACCATAGTTGATTACAAGCTTCAATCTCATATATCTATGCTTTGTATGCCGAATCCATGTCATTTTCATGATCAAATCCTCTATGGTTGAAGCTTGAAGTATATTTGTATATATGCATATATATTTTTGTATTTTGATTCGATTTGGAAGGATGGGCCATGATTGGGTGTTAGAAATTGTTGATTTGTTGTGTTGATAAGCTCACGAACACGTTCGTGTGGGCCCCATGCTTCCAAGGTCACAGATCTGTGACCTTTGGGTTTTCATCGTCGCACAGTTCGATCGATCGAACTAGTACCTCCGATCGATCTTGAGAGATCGATCGAACTCATGTATTCGATCGATCAAAGTAGTGAGATCGATCTCGCTTACTTTCGATCGATCCAACTTTTGTGATCGATCTCATTTCTTTTTTTGATCGATCGAACTTCACAGATCTCACACGCACACTTCATTCATCATATCCTATGTTCATGCTATCATATCTATGCCCAATGCCTGTGATATTCCACATTAGATGCATTTCATACTTACATTGTTTAGCAAGTTTCATATTCTACCACTTGCATAGATTCATGTCATATTTGTTTTGTCTATTTTACTTGACATACATGATTCTATTTCGTGCTTTTAAATTCCTTATTCTGGCACTGACTCCCATTGCAAGTTTTTCCTTTTCTTTTTGCAGGCCATGGTAAAGAGGAAGACCTTTGCCAACAGGCAACACGGGCCCACCCGCCATACTAGGCCACGGATAGAGGAGCCCGCAGAGCTCTCTTATGCACAGCGGGAGCCAGCATAGGCTACCCCTCCTCAGTCACCATCTCATGAGCCTGAGGATGATCACATACCATCCACTTCTACGGCTCATCCTGCTTTCACTCCATCACCATCTCCACCGCAGACTGGAGCAGAGTATTCACATATACCACCTCAGCCAGCTCAGCCTGCTCAGCCAGCTCATCTGTGGCGTGATAGGCCCACGCCTCGATATGCACACATGACATTCTACCATAAGTCAAAGTTTGACACGGCCTTCTTCTCTCGATCAGTGCTGACCCGATCCGCCTACCAGGATATTATTCAAAGGGGCCTAGCCGCTATTCTTACCCCCGTTATAGAGCCGGTCTACCCACGGCTGGTTCAGTTGTTCTACCAGAACCTCCGACCATCGCCGCGTACCATAACCGAGATCGTCACTTCTATCGATGGCCATCCGATCACCATTATAGTGGACACTTTAGCCTGCTCTTGCCGTTGTCCACACAGATGTCCTCCAGAGCTTTAGGACATATATTCAAGGCTATTCAAGCCTTCATATGTCGACATGGTAGTCTCCCTCACAGGTCACCATGCCAGTGGCGCGACTTTCGCCACCCGGACATACCTTCCAGACAACCTATGGTTTACTGATTCCGTTCTTTACCAGAATATATACATGGCGGGGCACAAGATTCAGAGGAGGGGCGATTATCTGACAGCCCTTTACTCTTTCTACGCCGGGCACTGGGTGTCCATTCTCGCGCTCATCTGGAGCGTGATGAGGAAGCTGTATGACGAGTACATCAGCAAAAAGATGCCCGGACGGGCTAAGTCTCTTCCTTTCAGCCACTTCATCACCCAGATTCTCATTGACCAGCGCTATCCCATCCATCCTTCGGAGCACCCCGAGAGAGGTTCCTGTCACTTCCTCAGGAAGGACTGGAACAAGACCTACCGCTCCCTTATTACCAAGTTGCAGGACCACGTGGTACTGGCTGCAGCAGAGTTGGAGCTGGAGGAGGCACAGGTACAGGCACAGGCCCAAGCAGAAGCACTGGCAGAGGCAGCAGCAACATATCCCGCAGCGGATGACACACCAGTCGATCCAGCTGCCGAGCACTTAGACATCGACTTAGAGCGCCCTGCAAACGATGCAGAGCAGGACTCTTCAGCCAGGTCGCCCATTCATGAGCAGGAGCAGACTCAGGATTTTTCTTTTGATTCATCTATACCTAAGACTCCAGATATGACCCCCGACTTTGGAGTACATCTGCAGATGCTCGAGGATGCTGTTGTTACCATCCGAGCTAACCTCACAGCCCACAGAGCTGAGTTTGCTGCCTTCCACACGGATGTTATGACCATGTTCAGAGATTTATCCAAAGACATCCGCAGAGCTAGACCTGCCCGTCCTACCTCATCTTCCTGAGCTCCCAGTCCTTTCTATCTTATCATCCCTCTCTCCTTTTGATACTTTATTATTGTCACTGTAATATTTTTACAGCCGGTCTGTCGGCTTTGATATTTTTGTTGTACCTGCACTTTCTTTATTTTATATATTTATTTTTGTTATGGATGTCATATGATTGTATTCTCATATCTGTATGTTTGACTCCATCAGGTGCATCACAGTGACTTCAGTGAGAGAGTGCTACCCAATTTCCAAAACCACCCTTATACCTCTCCCATTTTTTTATCTATTTATCCCATTTACACTTGCATGTCCACTGTGCACTAATTATCCTATTTTGTTATCTGATAAGTTTATCCAAGTGCCAATTTTCAGGACCACAGTTCATCCCAAGTTTAGGGGGGCAATGCCACCCACTTCGGATACTTCAGTCTCGATTATTCTTGCTTAGTTGCACTGGTATACTCTTTCCTTTGTTCTCTTTGCACATTAAGGACATTGTGCAATTTAAGTTTGGGGGGAATGGTGCTCTACAATGTTAGTTTTGAATTCAAATTTTTAGCATGACTTGTGTATTTGAGGGATATTTCTATGATTGGTCCATATCTAGCTTTGATTTTGATCTTTTGAGGACTATATTACTTAAAATTTAAAAATTGCTTAACTTGAGAGGCCAATAATCCTTGTATGCCTTATGAATGCCATTTAGAAGTAAATTTTTCGAAAGATTGATATCTTGTTTGCACTTGTGGTCCACATCATCTTGATTTTGTGATTGTTTTGAGATTCACTCTAGTCTTCTACACTAGCACCGGCGCACACTAGCATTCATTTGTGGGATACATGCTTTGTTAATTATTGAATTGGTAATATCCCAATTGAGCTAGTAATGTATTGAAAGTTTTCATTCTTGGTAAAGGTGGATAACAACCCCTTTTCACTAAGTAGCCGGGATTCTAGCCTCATCAAGTACTGAACTTCTCGCGCCGAAAGGTGGAGGGCCCAAACTTTAGGTTAATAATTGTATTAAAAAAAAAAAGCAAAAGCAATAAAAGTGAGGACTTCTCCCAAAAAGGTGAGAAGTAGGAAATGATTAGATGGTTGTTGTCTTGATTTGTAGCCTAGTTGATTTGAGCTTGTAAGTCTGAAGGGGTGTTTGAACACCTAGTGCCCTAAAGCCGTCTGGTTTAGGCGTCATTGACCTAACACTCGACCTCATGAATCGCTAGAAAGCTTAATAGATCAACACATTGCACTATACTTCCATCTTTGATCCTCAATAAAAAATAAAAAAATAAAAAAATAAAAAAATAAAAAATAAATGAGTGAAAAGAATAAGCATACCTAGAATAATAAAGCTTTAATAAAAGGTCCACTTTTTGTCTTGATGATCGGTACTAGATTTGTATGCTAGTTTGAGGGTAAGGATGTGATTAATTCTTTAGTTGGCTTAGATAGTAACACATTTGATGCCGGTCCACTCAAAAGGATTCTAAAGTTAGTTTAATTCGCATGATCATTTTCTTGATGTGTGGAGGACCATACTTGCTTGCTTGATGTTGAAATTTTGGGAGATTGCTTAGAAAGGGTTGAAAAATTGCATACTTGAAATAGTTTTCTCCCAATGCTTGTTTGCAATATTGGTGCCTCTTTTGAAAGAATGAGCTTAATGTTTGTGGGTTCCATTTCTGAAAGCCCTCACGAGACTTCACTCGTCCACTAGGGGTAACCTAGGAGTTTAAAAAGCTTGTTGCATATACTAAATGCAATCGTATTCCCTACGAAAGTGGCGTTATCCATTTATTGTTTTCTAGATTCATACTTGTATAGTTGTTTATTTCATTCCTTTTCTTTCTAGTTCATTGCTAGGGACTAGCAATATTTAAGTTTGGGGGTGTGATGAGCACTGAAAAGTGCGTATTTAAACCCCTTAAGCTTAGGCATTCTAGTACATTTATCTATCTTACTTTACCGTTTTAGATTAATTTCGTATTATTTCCTTTTTCAGACACTTATCCCTAAAATAAGCTAACTCAGCCAAATAAGAGCTTAATTGAAGTAATTCTGGGATTAATCAAAGAAAGGAGCAAAGTGGAGAAAGAAGGAAGCAAATGAAGCCAAAGGTGGCAAGCAACAAAGTTCGATCGATTTAAGTTCAAGGTTCGATCGATCGAACAATGATCGATCTCAGCACTTCAAGATAGATCCAAGCCTTGACCCAAAAGCACAAAATTCCAAAAGTTCGATCGATCCAACACCATCCTTCGATCGATCGAACACTTTTGTCCTTATTCAAATGATTGATCCTATCCACAGCTGTACCACCCACTAACCACTTTTGTCCTTTTCCCATAAATATCTCAGATTTGTCTTTTTTCAAAAAGCTCAGCCAGTTGGATCGATCCAACCTAAGTTCAATCGATCTCACTTACTTTCGATCGATCCAAGTTCAAGGTTTGATCGATCGAACTTCCTCCAATGCGAAAAAGTTCAAATTCCATCTCATTGAAAGTTGTCATTTATCCAATCATTAGGGAATAGTGTGTCCACGACCCCAACTCATTTTGGGTGTTATTTTGACTTACCTATATAAGGATAAGGATTGCTTTTACAAGAGAGAGCCAATTTAATTTTTCATATCATCTTTTGGAGAGGAAGCTTAGAGGAGGAGGCTAGAGACACCATTGGAGACTCTTCATCAACAAGGAGCAAATTTCAACCATGGAATTAGCCCTTAAGGGTTGGAGCATCATCACCATGAGTGGCTAGACATCCTCTTGGGGCTAGAGTTAGCCCCAACCATGCTTTCTATATCTTAATCTTGTGTATTATTGAGGGATTAGTGTTGTAATTGATGTTTTGACACTTTGATATATATAGATCTTGTTTATTCAATGATTTATATGGTTTAATGCTTCCAATTGGTCATTTCATTCTATTCGTATGTCTATGTATGCTAGAATAGATGTTCATATGCTTATCTCTAGATTTTGTGTTATTGATGCATGTCTATGTGTATTGATGCTATAAATTTGGAGATTGTCAAAACATTGTGCTTAAAAGAATGCTTTTGTGATTCTCTTGATGGTTCATGCTTATCTCTTGATGGATTATGCCTTTCCCCTAGTTTATTTTCATGCTAGTAGTGTAGATGTAGTGTAGTTGTAGTGTAGTGTTAAATGGGAGGACAATCTATGCTTGTTGTTTGATGATCCAAGCTTTTGAATGCAATTAGCATATGTCTCTATCCTTGTGTTGTATTTGGATTGTGAGCTTAATGAAAGGATTAATGACTTGTTTTGATTTATTGTGCCTTTCACAAGTTGTTTAGACAATATATGCTTCATTGCTTAGATATATTGTGCCTTTCACATGATGTTTAGACAATATATGCTTAACTAGTCATCCTTGCTTGTTGAATCAACCAAATACACACACACCAATATTTCAACCCACTATTTACCCTCATTAATTACTTGTCAATGATATAGAAATGCATTACTTGGTGGTGATCTCTAAACCCCAAGATCTCTCTCTCTTTCTCTTACTTACTCTTAATTGCACTCTTTTGCTATTACTTAGTTTAATTAGTTGCTCTTTAATCAACCAACCAACCAATTGTTTGATCACTCGACCTACTAGCCCTAATTGTGATTCCACGACATTGCTCAATCCCCATAATCCCTTGGGACGATCCCTACTCACTCTTACTACTTTAGTAGTAGTGTTGGTAGTGGTTTTTATAAATTTAAACTTGACCCAAAAGGCTTTTCTTGAACCGCACATTCACTACATCAATTTTGGCGTACAAGGAATGGCCGTCATCAGAGCACTTGATCATTGCATTTCCATTATTAGCTTTCATTACTATTTTATGCTTATGTTTATCTTTCATGATTAAGCTTCACGGTGGTAGTTTTGTTGAGCTAATACGCAGATTACAGGTTAAAGATGCTAAAACTATTGAAACTTCATGTGGTTCAAGAAAAGTTTCGCTTTTATTTATTTTTGACAATCATTGTAATTTGTTTTCTTGCTTGGGTATATTACATGTTGTTTTTAGTGGCTAAAGGAGGAGATTGTAAGATATAAATTTTGTAATTGGCAAATTTTGTTGTCAAAACGAGTTCGGTCGAGTTGTAAAATTTCAATTCATAATTTTAATATCTAAGATCAGAAGCGAATTTGAAGAAGTTCAAGTATTCATACTTTGATACACTCCAGGATTATGAGAACAATACTTTAGAGATGTAAGAGCTTCTGTGAGTACACTTGCGAGGATTATACTTATGTTTTTAGGAAGACTTTACATTCTGTGCAACTTGAACTGGTTTAAGTTTCTTGAAACATGTTCAACTTTTGAGGCTGTTTAGTGGTTTTCAAGTCTAACTTGAATTGGTTCAATCACCTCGAACCGGTTCAAGTGTCAAAGTTGTTTTGTCACAAAAACTCACTGGCCAACTTCACCCGGTTCAACCACCCTAAACCGGTTCAAGGTTTTCAGATCTGTTTTAGTAACTTACCTTCTTGATATATTTTTTTATTCCTATCTTGGGTAGACTTTCTCTATACTGTGTATGCACGAAATTGACTTGGTTTCCATATATCTTTAGGTCTTCCAAACTTCTATATAATCTCTCTTTTATTCAACTAGACTTTTTGTTCCAAAAAGTCATTATTTTGAGGAAGGCCTTTTGAGATATATTTTTCAGAAAATCAAATCTGATTTTTCTATTTTTGTTTTGAGAGCACACATATATATACAAGAGTGATTTAGTAGTGTTGGTCTCTATCTCATCGAAATTGGAGCATAATTGAAGATTCAAAAATTCCGAAATACGTATCTTGTTTCCACTACATCAAATTCAGATTCTAACAAAAAGAATTTCCGATCACACTTTTAAGAGGTCAAGACACTTGTGGAGTGTTGTTGACTACCAGCAATCCTTCTATAAGGTTCGAGGAATTTTGAAGCCGAAAGCTATTGGACGAGAAGTCGCAAAGTCAGAGGTGTCACGTAGACTAGGTATTGATAGAGTGAAGGAGGGTGTAAACCTAAGTCAAAGTTCAATATACTTAGTTTCATACATTTTACGCTCGAAACACTTTACTTGTTTTACTTTTCAATATTTATCTTTGCGATTGTAAATGCTCAAGTGATGATATTTCTGAGTAAATTGATCGATCACAAAAAATTTAAGTTGACCTAATATTCTCATTAGCTTTAGCAAGTATATCCTGCTAGTGATCATGGAACTTATGTACGTGGCATGTGGAAGATGATCTCCACAACAAAATACCAAATGAGATTGAAATCATAGAGCATGGGAAGGTTTGTTGTTCATTTTCATTAAATAAGCACAAGGTCTACAAGTTCAATTTTTAGTGGTCACAAGATGAAAAGAACCTGGCAACCGGCCTCCAAAAATACAAAGCATTTAGAAGGCACTTGAAAAGCTAATCAAGTCAATTCCACACACACAACTACTAAAATATGGATCCCTTGTCTGACCATGAAACATCCTAAGCAGAAGCCAAAATCCAGGAGCTACACGGCTAAGAAGGAGGAGCTTTCAGGGTGTTCCCAATGTCAAGGACGAATCGGTATCTAACATCAGTTTTTTGAAGGCGCTCCATAGCAGTGTTCACATAGTCCATTGGAATAACCTCAACATCAGCTGTTATGTTGTGCTTCGCCGCAAATTCGAGCATTTCTTGCGTCTCTTTCAACCCCCCAATGCTACTTCCGGCCACAATCTTTCTCCCTGCATTGCAACATAAATGCAAAGTTATGCTTAACACAAGCTGCCTCTTTCTCACATTGCTAGAACAGATTAGTGATGTTGAAAACTTACCCATAAGCAAAGGGAACACCGGTAGCTCTAGTGGTTTCTCTGGTGCACCGACCAAGACCAGCGTTCCGTGTGACTTCAACAGTCCAATCAATGGTAACATAGGGTGAGTTGCAGACACAGTATCAATGATCCCATCCATTGTGCCCATAGCAGCCTATATAAAACATTCCAAAACAAAAATTGTAACATACAATAATTTCGGTAAAGTTATAGTGCCTAAAACAGAAATGAAAAAAAGCATAGATACCTTCATCTGATCCGGGTCACGGCTGACCAAAAATGCGTCAGCCCCTAGCTTTTCAATGGCTTCTTCTTTCTTGCTAGGGGATGTACTGATCACCGTCACCTTAACCCCAAAAGCCTTTGCAAACTTCACAGCTACGTGGCCGAGACCCCCTAGACCTACCACGCCCACATGTTTACCCGGCTTGTCGAGTCCAAAATATTTCAGAGGGCTATAAGTTGTAATCCCCGCGCACAGGAGGGGAGCACCAGCATCAAGAGGCAGGCTTTCAGGCCAGTTAACCACAAAGTGCTCGTCAGCAACCATGGTATCAGAGTAACCTCCATATGTGACTGTTCCATCATAGTAGATTGAATTGTAAGTGAGCAACAGTTTAGGACAGTAGTTCTCAAGATCTTTAGCGCAGTTGTCACATGAGCGGCACGATCCAACCAAACAACCCACACCAACTTTGTCCCCAACTTTGAATTTCTCTACCTTGCTACCCACCTCAGTCACTACGCCCACAACCTCATGCCTGCATCAACCAATCCCATTGACATATATATGTGAGAGTCCATATTTTTGTAATATATCCAGAAAAAATCCAAAAACTAGAAACATACAATTAATCAGCATCCAAAAGGTTAGAGAAGAGTTACATGTCAAGAATATATACATCCATAAAAAGGCTACAGGTAGCTGCAAATATTAACATCGACAGTGATTGTAGGTAGCCCGTTGTTAACTCTACAAGGATTGATTGAGAGCTTAAATGTAACATGCATCAGGATCCCTTTAAACCGAAATCAGACTCAATTAATCTCCTTAAAGGCTCTCTCTCCAAATGGAATTTTTTATGCTCATTCCACTCAGAAAACTATCAGTAAAAGTAGTCCTTAAGTAACCACATGTTTTGTGATGATTTGGTTTCCTAAGCCTTCTATTCAAGTCCTTGATCAGCAACAATAGAAAAAACTTGAGTAAAAATAACTCTACCAAAAGTTCTTCATTCTATAGTCTTAGGCTATGATATTATTTTTTGGTAAAATGTGGAATACAGATCATTATAGTATTCTAGGTACTTATAAAAAAAAAATATACATATATATACAGTACTATAGGATTGCACAATTCATCTCAACAGTAATGTAACCAACAGAAGAACCCTGTCCAAAAGACTTTAGGCATGCACATTGATATATTCAACACTACACAATCATGTGTCATCTTTAAAGTCTAAAACTGTGGAAAAAAAAAAACACTCCAAATTATCTACTTAATTAAAACGGTGTTGTGCATCAAGGTTGCATCCCTGTTTAGCAGTGTTGTATTGGAGGGCATGGTTTTTAACCGCCAGTGATACTTACGAAGTTGAAGGTAGAGGGTTCAACTTCCCACATGGGGCATGCGTGTGTGAGTTTCATGCCACCAAAAAATAAAATAAAATAAACTTGGGCCTAGTGGGCATGCCACTTTGGCCATGCTTATTGTTTGATTTCCCAATTTGGTATGTGGTGCATAGTGGTATGGCCATATTTATTGTTTTTGTTTTTACGTTAATAAAATACACTTTTGCTTTACTTTTTGTTTGTTTTCCCTCATCAAGAAATACAAACACTTCGCCATAATGAAGACTAGTACCCTTGACCTTTTATTTGGGAATGTAAGGAATACCACTACACTCTTTCACATAAGTTAATGGGAAAAAAATTTAAGTATATTTAATTATATATATATATATATAAACGACATGTAAAAGCTTTGTCATTCCTATATTTGCAATAACACTAATAGGACTAACAGATTCAAAACATATAAACACGAGATTGTGTCACTTCATTGTCAAATTGAGTACCATCAACTAAATGGCTATGAATAACAAAACTATCTCTAAGCATTTCTTAGTATGGATAAATTAATTTGGCAAAGTACACATTCTTTAACAGGAGTGCTGAACACAGTCTATGCATTCACAGTCGCGCACATCTTATTGGTTGAAAAATAAGTATTGGTTGAAAAATAATTTCTAATTAATGTCGCTTTCCTATTTTTTTTTTGGAATTATAAAACTTCAACTTTGAGACCAAATTACCCTTTTAAATTATTCTCTCTTTCTTTATTCCTAATAACTTTCCTTCTTTCCTTTGTTAGATATATTTAACTTTTTTTTTTTTTCTTTTTTTTAACAATTGTCATTCATTACTTTCTTTCTCTTTTTTGTTCACTTGTCTTATATATATATATATATATATTCCACCTTGATGGATTTTGTATTTGATTTTATGTAATTTAATTGAAATAATAATATGAGATTTGAGTCTTAATTGAGGTAATATTATAAAATTTGAGTTTTAGTTAATATATAAAATAAGAGAAGTATGGTTTCCAATCTATTCACACTATGGTTAACTACTGTGTATATATATATATATAGAAAATGAAAAAAAAAAAAGAAAAAAAAGAAAAAAAAAAAAAGCAATCAATTCACATAATTTTTTTTCCCCTCGCTTTATCTAAAGAAGAGGGAGAAACAGTGAAAAATATATATATAGAGTTAAAAACAATTGGAAAAAAAAAAAGAAAAGAAAAAATAAGATAGGTAAGTAAAGAAGAATGAAGGTTATATATATATACACACACATACAAGCAGGGAAAAGAAATAAGATATATAGAAGGATCATTTGGTCTTAAAAGTTCAAATTTAATAATTTAAAAAAAAAAATAGGAAAGAGGCATTAATTACAACTCCCATAATTGAGTTTTTTAACCAATCAGATGTGCGACTGTGTTTAGCACTCCTTCAACAGATATGTTGCATTGAGGCTCCATTTGTTTGTTTGAGAAAATATTTTTTCCAGTGTTTGGTAGTCCCAAATTCAAAGAAAATCATTTCAACTTACCAATTAATCCTCCAAAACTAATCATGTCAAACAAGTACATGAAAGAGTTACATAATGACCAAAAAGCAGCCTAGAGAGAGTTTAGCGGGCAAGAGCCATTTTACATGTGCTATAAAGATTAATAAGGCCGATACCACGAGGCTAATCTCTTCTTTGAGAATAATTATACAATTTTCTATTTTTGTTATCATTATTGATTTTGTGAGGTAGTATCTTCTAAAGTGGAGAGAGAGAGAGAGAGAGAAAAAAAAAAAGTTTCATTCAATGAAACCGATTTCCTTATCATTTTTTTTTTAATTAATTGATTATTTTTTTTATATTTGTTGTCAAAATAATTATTATCAATGACTCAAATAAGAATTTTAATTCAAAAATATTTTATTAAAAATTTTATTAAAATCTTTGCCAAACACTTGAAAATAAAAAATAAATAAAAACATTCTACATGAAAAAGTGTTACATAGAAAATATTTTAAGCTAAAACAAACAGAGCCTGAAGGCAAAAAGCGATTAATTTGTTTTATTTTCATTATGGATTTTATAAAGAACCGTTCTATATGCATATCGACATATGTAATATATACACACATACACTTCTAATTTTGAATAGAATATTTATTCTCAAATTTTTTCATGAATCTATAATGTTCATGGAGATTCACATGAGCATCTCAATCGATCAAACAGTGGTTAGGGTGCAGAATCAACTAATTTCAAGATGAGAGCTAGAGAGAGAGGAGTTGAATCATACCCTGGGAGGATAGGATACATAGAGAATCCCCATTCGTTCTTGATGCAGTGAAGATCAGAGTGACAGATCCCACAATACAACACCTTGAACTTCACATCTTTCTCACCTGTTGCCCTGCAAACATCGTTTCAAACACCATTTTCATCAATCACCAAAATAAAAAATCAAACACTAATCAGATGATACCCTAGTCCCAATTTGCACGAAAAAACCAAAGAAATGTATATATACACAAACATATATATATATATATAGAGAGAGAGAGAGAGAGAGAATACCTTCTGGAGAATTTGAATGGAGAGAGAACACCAGAGTTGTCTCTAGCCGCCCATCCGAAGGCCTTCACTGGGTGCTCCGTCTCTGGTGATTTCGCCATGAGGAACAATTGTAGCAGTAACTTCACCCAAGCAATGAAAATGTATATATAGAGAGAGAGATTGTGAGAGAGACAAGCCTTCTTCTGTCTTCAGCCTTTTTACCGTCACACCTGGTGGTTGTGGCTCTTGTGAGGTACATAAATATAGTGGTTGGTGGCTGTGAGCTGACGTCATCGATGAGGTAAGAAATTAATTGTGATTTTTCTTCTCTTGTTTGACCAATGTAATATCTAAATATTTGATTTTTTTTGGATGATTCCAGAAACATCAAGATTTCTGTTTCGTCTGTTTTTTTTCTAAATTAATTTATTTTTGGAAGGTGAGAGAACATAAATTAATTCGGTAATACTCTGTATCTGTTTGAAATTTAAATTATTTCTTTCTTGGAGAAAAAAGTCCAAAAATAGGAGACATTATATAATATTTTACACGTGACATTCCCTCCTATAACTCATCAAGTTTTTTACCAACTTACCAGCACTTTTTTTTTTTTTAATACAAAAAAAAAAAAAAAAAAAAAAAAAAAAAACTTGCTGCTAAATATATCATCAAGTAAATTAAAAAAATGACCTTAAAAGCTCCCATTGAATATCATTTCCCATCCAAACAAGATCTCCCAAATTTATACATTGAATACCATTTATGTTCTTTCACCTACCAAAAATAAATTAAATTTAAAAAAAAAAAAAAGAGACGAAAAAGAAATCTTGATGTTTCTGGAATCATCCCACAAAAAATATCACATATTTAAAAATTATATTGGTCAAACAAGAGCAGAAAAATCACAACTTTAGCAAACCAATAACATGAAGACCTTTCAGAAGAAACAAAGGATATACTTGGAATGTTTCCTCTTGCTTTTTCCTCGAGTCCCTCGAGGAAAATTTGTCAAATCCCTGGAGACGAATGCGTACCTAAACTTCTACGTTGTTGTGTTTTTATGGACCGACCACATTGACTATCGACCACCGAACTATCGACCACCGAACTACAACCCCATTTGAAACCACAAACCCTAATTTTTAACTTTTTATTTAATTAAAAATCATCGTTCAACTCTAGAAAAATATTGAGCACCGTTTCAAACTCTGGAAGCACCGTGACTAAAGTTATAGACAATTGATTTATTTTGTAGTCATTAGTGTTGAACAAGAACTTTTAATTGGTAACGAATAGAGATAGAAGAGTTAGAATCTGTCTCCTTCAAAGTGTTTAGCTTAAATCAACGAGTGGGACATATAAATAAGTTATTATATTAATTTTGAACTTTTATAGAGGGACACTTTCACCATTGAGAGACTAATGTTGTAAGGTCATTTGACCATGGTGGGGGCTAGTCAAATGACGGACCCACACCGAAAAATATTTGCAAATGTGTTAGTCTATTCTTGGTTTAGCTAAAACCCTTCTTTAGCAATTTGGGAGTCCAAATTCCAGGCAGCGGGTTAGCTTAATTGGGTGAGGCTTACTTTGACTCGCAGGCCAGCTCGTGAAATACTACGAGACCGAAATGGATTGCTGTATATATATATTTTTTTTGTTTTTTTCTTGAACCAAAAGGAAGGTTTTTTTATTATTTTTTTTTTTTTCAAACGGTCAATAACAATGTTGAACAGTGCCACTGTATAAAAAATAAAAAAAATAAAAATCCTAAAATAGGTTATTTTGAGCTCATTTTTTTAAAAAATAATAATAAAATTCATTAAATAAAACATATATTGTTTAGGCACCGTTTGTCCAAAAAAAATTATTTGGGCCAAAAATAAATTAAAAAACTTTTTTTTCCCCTTAAATTTTTTGTTTTTAAAAAAAAAAATGTAAGGCACTGTTTAACACAAATAGTGTCTTAACGTCTATAATTTAAGAAAAAAAAAAAAAAAGTTTAAAAATTCAAATTTTTTCAACTTTATTAAAAAAAAAAATTAAATTAAATTAAAAATTTTAAAATAACTTATCTTCTACAAATACCACAACTCCTACCATCATTCATCACATCTAACACATCTCTATTATCTACCATTCAACTTATTTCTTCTTCTATTTTCTTAATCTTAGCTATTATTTTCAAACTCATTTTGATTCAATGGATCATTGACATCCATTTTTTTACAACACCTAATTCAACCCATCAAACGATGAGTTTTTTTGCTATTTCCTGAAGACAATATCAATTATTATGGAGGAGAATCTCAATTTCATTCTCATCAACCATCCAAACCTTCTTAGCAACCATCCCAAACTTCTCATCAATATTGTGGTACTAGTGTTCCATAATCAAGTAACTCAAAACTCCCGCAAAAACAACTAGTTATCCAAAATAATAATTGGATCAAGGTTGAAGATGAGGCTTTATGTTGGGCGTGAATGTCCATTACCTCTGATGCGATTACTGGGACAGACCAAAACAACCGGTTATCCGAAATAATAATTAAAAATCATCGTTCAACTTTAGAAAAATGTTGAGCACCGTTTCAAACTCTGAAAGCACTGTGACTAAAGTTATAGACAATTGATTTATTTTGTAGTCATTAGTGTTGAACAAGAACTTTAAGTCTTCGTTTGGATGGAGGGATTTTGGGAGATTTGGAAAGAAAAGAAAGGAAAGGATAGTGATTTGGGTGTTTGGATGAAAAGAATAAGAGAAAAAAGAAATGATTGGGAGGGATAACTATCTCTCCAAATCCCTCATTTGGAATCCCTCTAAAATTGGCAAGATTTGGAGGGATTTGGAGAGAAATGGAAAAAATTACAAAAGGGGCAAGCTTGAGAGTTGAGAGACAGTAGGCCGACTGAAGCTTTGTGAACGGCAACCGAGCTGGAATAGTGGGTGATGGAAACTGATAGATATGGGTTTTGATTTTTTTAACAATCAGAAATGATATGTCGATATGGGTTTTGATTTTTTTAACAAATTGGTTCTCGTAGATTTTATAGTTTGCAGTAGTTGTAGAGAAAGAGAGAGAGAGAGAGAGAGAGAGAGGGGGGGGGGGGGGGATTACATATGGGTTTTGAACTTCTGATTCTTGTATATGGGTTTTGAAAAATAGAATATATTTTTATATATATATATATAGAGAGAGAGAGAGAGAGATGAATACATAGAATAGAAGATATATTTATATATATAGTTTGCAATTGGAGAGAGAGACAGGGGGAGGGAAAGTTCAGATCTGTAAGAACAAGAACAGAGAGAGATGGAGGCAACTGGGGAGGCTGAAATGATTTTGCCCTACTAATACCACCAAAAAGGGTAAGATGGTAATTTCATTATTATCCTTTCCCTTCTTTTCTCTCCTTTGTGTTATCCAAACAATAATATTATCAATTCCTTTTTTTCTCTCCTATTTATCCAAACATGAATATAAATTATAACTATCCTTTCTTTTTTTCTTTTCTTTTCTTTTCTTTTCTCTCAAAATCATTTTCTTTCTTTCCTTTTTTGTGTATCCAAACGAAGCCTAAATGGTACTGAATAGAGATAGAAGAGATAAAATCTCTCTCCTTCAAAGTGTTTAGTTTAAATCAACGAGAGGGACATTTAAATAAAAAAAAGGGTTCGGCTATAATGTCACAATTATAGATTGATATAATTATATATATATAATTATATATATATATATATAATTATATATATAATTTCTTCTTTTTCATAAAAAGTGTTAGTCTTTTTATTTTTGTTATCGTAAAAATAATAGTTCCAATACAAAATTTAATATAATATTTTTTTAATATTTTAAACTTACCCTTCTTATTTTAAAGTTGTAAAAACGATTAAAATTAAAAATAAGACATAATGTGAACTCATATATTTGAAAATTCATTTGTTCGACTCTAGAAAAATGTTGAGCACCGTTTCAAACTTTGAAAGCACTTTGGATAGAGTTATAGACAATTTAAAATCTCTATCCTTCAAAGTGTTTAGTTTAAGAGTAGCCGCAGCGGGCTCACGGAAGCCCAAATTCCGAGAGAGTTAGGCCCTTTGGCCGCGCAGCGGGCTAGCTAAAGCATACGGGGCCCGCTTTCCCTCGCAAGCCGCCTCGCGGTATTCAATGAGTCGGTCAAAAACCTTTTTTTTTCCCCTTAAAATTTGTTTTTATTTTTATTTTTTTGCTTTAAATTTTAAATGTGTACCACAAACAATGCATTTGGCCGTTAAGGCATTATTTGGTTGATAAAAATAGTGCTTTATCGGCTATAGTTTTTTTTTAAAAAGTATAAATTTTTTTTTAACTTAAAAAAAAAATAATTAAAATTACAAATTCATCTACTTATTCCCATAAGATTTTGTAATCCTTATTTTCTTATTTCAATTCATTATTTTTAATCTTAAAAAACCATTAAATAATAAAAATTCTAGTACATGAAATGTCATATCATCTTAAAAGCAAATAAACTGCAATATAAATTAAATATCTTCATCACCATAGCGGTTTCACAAATTTTCCATCAAATCATTCCTCAATTGTGTATTTGTCTCTCTGTTGCGAATCTGAAATTGGCGAGAGAATATGTGTGCCGCTAAAACCGATGGGCATCGACTTAAAGTGGGAATAGAGATTGCATCCTCCGGTGGCGGAGTCCATCTTCCAATATTTGCGTGACGCTCATCTTCAATGATCATATTGTAAAGGATGATGCACGTTTTCATTATGAGGCGCAAGTCATCTTTCTCCCAATAACACACTGGTCCTTGCGTTGTTGCCCACTTGATATGCAATACCCTAAAAGCCTGTTCCACATCTTTCCTACATGCCTCTAGTCGCTGAGCAAACCATTTTTCTTTTCCAGTGGTTGGGTGCATGATGGTCTGCATCAGAGTTGCTTACTTAGGGTATATACCATCAGACAGGTAATACCCTATTCTATAGTGATGTTCATTTACTACATAATTAACTGGAGGTAATTGGCCATTGACGATACCGTTGAATAGTGGGGAATGATCCAACACATTTATATCATTGTGTGAACCTGACATTCTAAAGAATGTATGTCAGATCCACAAATCTTATGAGGCAATTGCTTCCAATATGAGAGTATTTGTGACGGCCTAAGTTTTATAAATCCGGTGCGTCAGTGATGACCAAAAGATAACCCGTTAATGGATCCAAAATGCGGAAGCGAAGGGCACTTAGACGTTCTGACCTATATGGTCAAGCGTTCTGACAAAAGTTTCCAGCGTTCAGACATTCTGAACTACATGGTCAAGCGTTCTGACGAAAGGTTCCAACGTTCAGACGTTTTGACTTACATGGTTAAGCGTTGTGACAAAAGGTTCAAGCGTTCAGCTAAAAGGTTCAAGCATTCAGACGTTCTGACCTACGTGGTCAAGCATCTGACAAAAGGTTCCAACGTTCAGCCAAAAGGTTCAAGCATTCAGACATTTTGACCTATATGGTCAAGCATTCTGACAAAAGGTTCCAGCGTTCAGCCAAAAGGTTCAAGCGTTCAAACGTTCTGACAAAAGGTTCAAGCGTTCAGCCAAAAGGTTCAAACGTTCATACATTTTGATGTTCTGACCTACATGGTCAAGCGTTCTGATGTCAAGCATTCTGACGTTTTGACTACCCAAACGACGGAACAGAAGGCAACAATTTGCCGAATGACAAAACAGAAACGAGAAAACAATCGAACTACAAAATAGTAAGCAAATTTAAGGCAACCTTGAGGCTATACATGCATTCCCAAGGATCCAAAACAAGATTAAAAACATACCTGTGAACTTTTAAAACCAATGGCTTTTGGCCTCATGTTATATATATAAAATATGCATAAAAAAGTGTACTTAGATACACATTACATATAAGGAAGCCATCTTAGCTTTTAAAATACCATACATCCATGGTATGCAAAAAAATAACATCAAAAGTAAGCATGCTAAACATTTGTATGTCAAAATACAAAAATGTTCTAAATTGCTCATAAGCCTCTAAGGATGATGAACATCCGAGAACATAGTCTCCTTACCTGTAAAATAACCCAAACAACTAAGGTGAGTAATCAAGTTACTCTTAGGAAGAAGCATATGCGTATATCTTAAAGTTTCAATATCATTGCAAGATCAATATAGATGAATACAAGGGATCATTCCATTTAACGTCTATGTTCAAAGTATTCTAAGAGATCATCTTAAGCTAACTTAAATGATTCTTTAATAATACATATCAATATCAATGTACTTAACAACATCAATTTACTAATAACAGGAATTACAAGTTACAATTAAACATTGGTTGTCAACTTGGAATTTTAATACGAAATTAATTAGTGGAAGACTTGGACATCACATCTCAGAATAAACCAAGATCTAAACAGTTATTCCGGACATTAACCCGCTGGAAAGACCACCCTAGTGCGCACTATAAATGGGGAGAACTTACACCTCCCGCACTAGAGACTCTAGCCATGTCACTTGTAACAATATCCCAAGAGAATAAAAAATCATAATCAAATTCAAAACTTATACACTATAATTAAGGCATATAAACCACCTTCCATGCACAAGTATTTTAAAACTACACAAACCATATCTTAGGGTTCCAAGTTTAAAATGGTATACCAAATGACAAGTCCTCCTCATGGTATAATGTGCAGTACAACACCACCAACTTATCAATTTAAATCATGCCTCAAAAATAAGTTTTATATACTAAATCTTAACATTTAGTAATTCACAAGAATATAGAATTATCATCATAATAAATATAGCAAATCAAGTCAATAAGAATTCTATATGACATCAATAATTCTACATAATATAAATACATATCATACATACTTAAATCAATAAATCCTAAGTCAAAGGTGACGATTTCCTATAATATACAAGACTACCATATTAAAGCATGTACACAATATATATTAAACCTCAAAGGATTATAAAATACTCAAAGCATAAACATACTACCACCCCTACCTCAATAGAGAATTGAATCTCTATAATCTAAAGCAACCAAGTTTAAAATGAAAAACAAAACTAGGGTTTTATAGAAGGGAGTGAGAAGAAACTTTTACTTCCCAAGGTTTAAGGTCTAAGGTGAGTGGAAGGAAGCCAAAATGATGGAATAAGCTTTATACCAAGCTTTTCCTTCAATGGAGGATAGGTTCGGATTGAGAGCAAAGGGAATGAAGATAAGAAAAAGAAAAGTGGTGGGTGGAGGATCTAGTATTCCTCCACTCACTAGGTATTCTTATACTACATTTCACACACACACAATGCAAGACTCAATTTGGTGCCTACATTTGTCACCAATTCATGGCTCCTTCCTAGGCTTAATCTTAAACCTACACTTGTTAACCATCCAAGCCAACAAGTGTACCTATCCTAGGCCAACAAGTGGGTGAATCTCTACCCTCCAAATGTCAAGAGAGAAGGCTTCCAAGTCACTCCACTCTAAGACCAACAAGTGGCACCATGGGAGTGTGACACTTGTCACACTTTCCAAAAATTGCAAAAAGGTCATTTTCCAAAATATTTTCCGAATTAAATTGCAAAATGGTCCCTAAGACAAAAAATAATTACTTTGCTTAATTACACAAAACCCAAAAGATTAGAATATTTACAAAAAAAGTATGCATCCATGCCTTTTACCAAAATGTAAGCAACTAGCATGCTTTTTTACAAAAGTAAAAATACAATTACCTTAGAAATCCAATATTATGGATGCATACAAAGCCGAAGTCAAATCCGAGCACAAAAAGTGAGGTTATACAAAGAAAACAATAAACAAGAAAAAGACAAAACTGGAAAAAAGACGAAAAAAGAAATCACCGAAAAAGAAAAAGAAGGAAAATGACCGGGTCATTATAACCTACCCTCCTTAAAAAGATTTCGTCCCTGAAATCAAGTTGTACCTGAAAGAGAGAACAAATTAGGATACCGAGAGCGAACCTCCTGTTCGAACTCCCAGGTAGCCTCCTCAACGCCGTGATATCTCTATAAAACCTTAACTAATGGAACGGTCTTGGTCTACAAGACCTGCGCCCGTGAATCAAGAATCTGGACTGGACCTCCTCGTAGGTTAGATCCTTATCAACAACAACATATGTCCACCATAAAACATGTGATGGATCCAGCTCGTACTTTCTCAATATAGAGATATGAAAGATTTCGTGAACCCTATCCAGGTTTGGTGGCAACGCCAAATAATAAGCAACTTCATCGACACGTTCCAAAATTTGAAATGGTCTAATGAACCTAGGAGACAACTTGCCCGTCTACCGAAATCTCAGAAGTCCCTTCCGTGGAGAAATCTTGAGAAAGACGTGTTCCCCTACCTCAAAAGACAAGGATCTCCTCATTCTGTCAGTGATGAACGTCGAATATTGCATATTCAAGCGCCCTTATTTGCATTAGTTAAGTCCATTAGTTGATTATACTATATATATTAACTTTATTTGCATACTTTTATCTATTTTCAGGTTGGTTCCCTAAAAAGAGTTAAAAGTGACGCTTTGAAAAGTTTTGAAGATTAAAATACGCCGTTGCCGGGAACCTTCGTTTTGGCTAAGCCAATGACTCAACGAACTCATGGTTCTACCTACAAAGCACTAAGAAAGATGACTGCGCCAGAAGGCCGAGCAAAGATGGGTTTTGGATGCATAATAGTACAAAGCTAAGCACCCGCGGGCGCCCGCCAAGAACCCGCGGGCGCCCGCCAATATAGGCAGAAGCATTGGAAAAGCACGGGTGCTCGCCCAGCACCTGTAGGCACCCGTCGGTTGCGCTACGCTCCTCCATGACAAGCCGCAGGCACCCGCCAAAATGGCCAGTAGCCTCGTGAAGCTGCGGGCGCCTGCCATTCTGCAGACAACAGCTTGTGGGTTCATTTGTTTCTCCCAATGTTATTTCTTTGTTTGAGGGGATAGGTTTGCACTCTCTCAGGGATTTTGGGCCACGAATTTGGAGTGGTTGAGAGGTCATTTTTGTGTTAAATAGGAGGCTTGAGCTTAGTATAATAGATCTCACATTTTTGTAAGGTTTTAGAGAGAGAAATATTAGGAGCTTGAGGGTTTGTGTGTCTTGGGTCCTCTAGGTGCGAAAATAGAAGGCTTCTTCATCTCTTCTCTTTCCTCCATTGCTCCCAAGGGTAACTAACTCCCTTTCTAAGGAAGTGATGAAGCCCTACTTTGTAAGCATGCCTTAGTTTTGGGTTTAATTTGGGGAAGAATGTATATTTTTGGTAGTTTTGCAATCTAAAGCACATTGCATGTTGCAATGAATATAAATCTCTATAAATGATTATGTTGAAGCTATTGTCTTGTCTTAGATCATAATTTCTCATGATTGTATAGCTTGCATTTTTATAGTGACAATGAAAATGAGATTGTAAAATGGTTTTAACGGCATGTTTTATGAGAACCTTGTTAGTCCATAACTTAGGGCCTCTTTTTGATGGATTAATCTTGATTCTTGATTTCATATGCTTTTATCATTTGATTAAGGGCTTGATAATCTCTAACTTAGTGAGCATGTCTGTAATACCAATACCACTAGTTTTCAAAAGGATAAATTTGGAATTTAAATTTGGTTCTATGTGCATTTATAAATTGATTTTTGTGGATATATGCTTATGTGTCAAATTGTTTATTTGAGTAGTGGTATTTTAATTAATTTTTTTATTTAAATGAATTATTTTCTTTAATTGTGTTTATGTGAATTAAATTGTTAATTGGGAAATTTGCATTAATTGAATTTTTCTTACTTGAATAATTGGACCAATTTGTAATTTTTGGGTTTAAATTATTTTGTTGCGTTAATTTCATTATCGGGTTAAATTATTGTAATTAAGTTTAGTGAGTTTTTAGACATCACTTAAGTGTAGCCGACATAGATTTTAAACATAGGCTTTGTTTATGGGCCGACTAAGATTTAGATTAGGGCTCTGTTTTAATCCTACAGGGAGTAGGTTTCAGTTAGGTCTATATATATATAGAGCAGTATGTCACCTTAGGGTTTTAGCAAATGCAGACCCTATTTACGTTCAGAATTATAGAGAGAAAACAGAGAGGAACAGAGAGATATTTTGAGAAACAAACAAAGCCACTTTGGTGAGGGTTTGGTCGTGGCTTAAAGGACGGACATAGGAGAAGGGAAGATGGAGCAATATGAGATTTAACAGTGAATTGGATCGCCGGAAAAACTTAGAACGACAGCAACAGAATTTTGAATTCAAAACTGTAGAGGCAAGTTCTATTCTCTCTCTATCCTTTTGTCCTGTGTTCTGTGCATACCTAGATGTCTCTAGGATTTTAATTGAATATTAATCTAATCTGGCATGCGAAATATATGTCAAGTTGATTATCAGTATGTATATGGTTGTTTAAAACAATTTTTGATTGACTTGTGTTTGGGTTGTTTTAAGCTTACAGATTGGTCCTGTTTTAATGAATGATTTAATTCGTATTGTTATAAACAAGGGATTAGGATGTCATGGAATATATATAGGATGGTTAAGATCAGTTTTGATTATCTGTATATGTTCTAGTATTATCTGTAATTATGTCTGCAAATCGAAGGTCAAGTTTGATGTTAACGCATAATGAATTGGTAGAGGTTTGAAATCACTGTAATAAAACAACCAACTATCGAACCAAACCCTTGGGATGCTACTGGATATATTTTAGATTGCTAAGACCAGTTGTAAGAAAGAACAGAGGGGTAGGAAGAGGCCATAGTTGAAGCAGAGTTCAGAGACGAAGGTGAAGAGGAACGAGGCTCACAGAGGGGAGAGAGCCGGCTCTGGGAAAACCAAGAGCCGGCTCCAAGGTGGTTTAGAGCTGGCTCTAGGTTATTTTAGAGCCTGCTCTAAATTTTTAAAGAGCAGGCTCTCCTTTAGTTGATGTTTTCTGCGTTTTTACTTTCTTTGTGCACTGTTTGGATGCCTTAAATAATTCTGATCATTATGGGACTTACTGGGGAGGGTTTAATATTTTTAGGGTATGATTGAAACCTCTAATTAAATAAGTTATACCTCTAAGTCCATGGAACGAACAGTGGAATAATTAAACCATTTTTCATACTGTTAGCGGATGAAAGGAAACTGAGTGATTAATTTATGATTAGCAATTTTTTGTAATTTAAGATGATTATAAATCTTAATTTGGATGGATGATAGAGTCAATTAATGATTAGAATTGGATTATACACACTCTAGATTTTAATTGCAGAAATAATAAACCCTATCGGCAAATTTCATGGATTAAGGATAGGATTGTACTTGCTGAAATTTTAGAACCTTGTTTGCATTTACATGGATTTTAGTCTGGATTATTGTATTATTGAAATATGACACTCTGTTCTGAAATTATTTGGGTATGGATTTAATGGAATTTAAATTATTAAATTCTTATGCACTTTTTGTAATTACATGGTTTTGGACATTAATTGCTGAACTAGAAAATAAGGTTCTAGCACTTACAGGGATGGTATTTTGGATTAGAGATGATGACCTGTTTCAAATTCTGTTTTATCAACTATTTGAATTATGTGGAGTTGTTTGATGTACTGTATAAAGTGTTGCATCATTTATGGAGCATTTGCATGTATGCACCGGTATGGGACGGTGGCATACGGAGGGACGGATTAGGTCACAACGCTACTTCCTACCCATTCATACATATGGAACAGATGAACTAAAACAGTTAAATCCTGCATGGTTTCATATCCTGTCAACTAAAACAGTTGAACGACATACTGGATGGTTGTTTATATTTTTGTATTAGGAAGGATAGGGTTTTAACTAAAACGTTTAAATCGTGATTACATGTTGTGTCTTGAGCAATGAACTGTTGACCGGCAGAACATTATACTTGGAGGGAACTTATATATATAATTGGAATAGGGATTTAATTAAAACATTTAAATCCTAATTTTATGTTGTGTCATGGCAACGAACTGTTGAGCGGCACTACATTGGTTTGGATGGGATTTTATATATATAAATTATGGTACCGCGATCTGAGTTTGAGTCTCATAGTCGATGGTTAGGGTGCGTATATGCAGTAGGATGCATAGCTAGCTATGTTGGTTGAGTTATACCCTGTTAGGCTTAGGTAGTCATGCCCACTCAGGTGCATATTGCATGTTGCCTTCTATTCAGGTTGAGACCCTCAGCATAGTTTAGTGAGAGTCCTGTAGTGTGGATATATATTTATCTATTACGGACTATATAGATATGGTTGAGACATCTAGGATGTATCGCGTATCGGGTCTCTATTTGGATTATAGTTAGGATAGAACTTGTTGGTGGGCCTGACCCACTATTATTTTTCAGGTAACGGACGGTTCCAGGTCTTAGATCTTGTTCGTGCTGAGTAGAGACGGCTTCTCATTCTTCCGATGACATAGGAGCTTCTTCATGATTTAGCAGTGGAGTTCTTCAGTTGATGATTTCAGTGTTGGAGTTTTTAGGGGTCCACCAGATGGATTCCTGAGGTGTATTAGAAATGGAGAATTTGGATGTATCAGAATAATTCTTTATTAATTTAATTTTATTCTGAGGTTTCAGTATTTGAATTATCATTCTAGTTTTTTTTTAGCAAATTTTTATTTATTCCTGTTTCCTTAATTGTACTCTGTGTTCGTTTATTGCTAATTGGTTTGATATCCTCGGGTAATCGGGTGTGGGCCTGGCCAACCCGCATCTGGAAATCCGGGGGTATCACAGTTGGTATCAGAGAACTCCAGGTTCTAGTGTCCTTAGGAGTGTTTTTGTTATAGGACTTCCGCGTTGCGTCTTTTAAAACTTAGAACAATATTAGGGTTCGTTGTACTCTCTTTACGGTTCGGTAGGGGGAGCTGATGTCAATTCTATCCATAGTTATGGAATGGTTAACACTAGGAGGAGGATGAGGTTTACGGCAAAAGCGATACGGACCCAAAGGAGTAATAATGTATGTTGTTGAGTTTGTTGCCCGAGCAAAACTTGGGATCGAAGGTAGTTTCGAGGTTGGCATTACTTAGGAAGGATACGCCAACGAAGGGGTAAGGTGTAGGTGTTAGGTCACCGCATGTTGAGGCCAACACAACTCAGTTATTCTAAAAAAGGAGACAAGCGAAGAGTAGGGTTCGGAAGAGAATCTTAAAAGACGAGATTTCAGCGTCTCCACAAAAAGGGATACTAAAGCTTGAGATGAAGGATCGCACGAGTGTGCTTTCATTCACCAGCAGTATAGTGAATGATACTAGTATAGTTGGTGTGAACCAATCTACACATAGTGATTTTCCATATCATATCTTAGAGAGAGATTGGGAAGTATTCTTCTGGAGGGTCAGAATTTGATGGAGTTCTTATCAGAACGCAGACGTGATTTTATATCACATTCCGGAGCGTATCGGGATTAGGTTACGACGTTCTAAGTTGCTTTGTAAAACCGCGATAGACGGTTTGCATTCCGTGTATAAGGAGGATGATGGGTAAGCCTTTGGATATTTGCTTAAGCAAATGTTTATACAATTAAGCTATGTTTAGCGAATAGGTTTCAAGGTTGGACGATTACTAACGAAACTAAGGTACAGACTTTTGTGAACTTGAGTTCAAAGGAAGTTTTTCTTCTCTAGAATGGAGGATGTCTTAAGTAGATATTATATTTTGGTTGTTTTGCTGTATTGTGTGTATCTATGTGTTTGATTTTTATTATTTTGTGTTGCATTTTGTTGTTACGTGTTTCATTTTTGTTAATTGGTTCAGGATTTGGAATAGGGTTTAGTTGGGGCACATGTATGTCAGCCAACTATTATTGTAATAACATGGAGTAATAGCACTATATGCGCTAGGATTTGTGGATATATGGTTATAGGATTTGGTAGAGATATGAACTTCTCGCTAATCTATTGGACCTGGATATGCATCAATAGGGTATGCTACTTGGGAAAGGATAGTTAACTACCAATACGAGTCAAATAATCTACAATGATTAGTTTGATATGCTTTATGCTACGTAGGGATTCGTTTTTACAACGCTATAATAATGGTGGTTGTGAATGTTTTGGGGCATTTGTGAGGTTGTGGTAGGTAAAGATCACTATAATGCCACTATGGTTCGGATGGAGGATTTTGGGCTGGTAAGCACTTATTGGAATGACGCCAAGTGAGGATAGTGGGCTGACTAAATCTTCATCAGTCTATTCGTAATCACTACATGATTTTTCGAGGGTGTCATTTGAAGGAGTTGCTGGTGTTGCACTTGGAGGAGGAACCAACGTTTCTACACTGTATAAATGTGGGAATTTTTTTTGTTTTTTAGTGATATCTTTTGCAACAATTAGCTGTTGCTCCGATACTGATGACTATATGGAGGATGGGAAAAGTATCATATTCAATTGAAATGAGACAAGGAGTTAACTAGACACTGACCTATATTAAAGAAGTAGGGTGTGTCAGGGACAGGATTGGGAGACCGACCGCCTATGTAAGGAAGTGATGCACGGTGTGGGTGAAAAAGTTATACTGGGTTGACCTACGATGACTGGAAGTACCGGTTCATTTTATTATCGGTGAGTTTATCACTTACTGGTAATACATCGATACAGTTACAGGGTTAGCTTTTGATGATGCTTCGAGGTAAGCAATGGGTATGGACAGAAGCTGGTGGTACCAGACCAGTTAGTACTTTCTGTAGACAAATGGGAAGGAGGATATAAGGACTGAGATTCACACCTTTTAGTTCTTTATTCAACCCGGTGCAAAATAAAATGCTTCATGCTATGGAGCCGAGGTTTTGGGAATCGGCAAGCAGAGGGATGTAGTGATTTGGACACCAGTTTTAATGATTGAGCTGGACCATTCGAGATTATCAGCTTGTAGACATTTTTTTTTATGTTCAGGGGGAGATGATAGAACCTTTTCACCGATTTAGATGAGGGGTTGCTGACTTTTACAATGGGTCAGGATTTTGGTTAGGATGTTGGGTCAGTTTTATATTAAAGCAGCTCAATTCTGGTTTATTTTGGACTGGTAGGATATCAGTTCATATGAATAGGGGGGATTATAGGACAACTTAGATGCATCAACGTGGGGATTCACACTTTGCATTAAGTTCTGTCTAGTGGAAGGGAATAGGGAAGTGGACGCTCTTACCAGCTGATTGGATCTTCATATCTTTCGTTTCGTTGTTGAGATCACAGTTACAGTTTAGCCTGTATCATAGTGACACTGGCTGTTATCACAAACATTGGGGTTGATCTTCGTGGAGGTGTTACCTTACTCAGTTAGAGCTTAAGGTATTGACGGGCGGTTTGTAGTTTTGTTAGTGCTGTTAAAATGAGTGTGATTGCCAAATTGACACTTCTTTTCAATGCACTCGGATGGTTATAAAGAACATCAATGACATCAAATGTCAGTTCTAAGGATTCGGTTTGGGAAGAGATATGTATATAACTGTCTACACGAGTAACACTTGTTAGAAAGGTGGACGATGGTTAACCGGAGATCATTGGAGAATTTTGCCACTGCCTAAATAAAAAATGGGAGTGGGAAATAGCTAATTTGGGGATGTCTTCTATATTGGAAGTAAGGTGTGTTACTGAGGAAGTTCAGTTTTTATACATTACATTGACTTTCATGGAGGGTGTTTCTCCATTTCGGCAGTAGCCTATCGATGCGTGATTTAAAACATTAGGATGAGAGGCATGGAAATTGTACACATTTATGCTATGTACCTTGGGGGAATGTGGATTTGTACCCTGTTTAAACAATTTGGGTACGGATAGGAAGTTGCTCACTACAACTTACGTGTTGCATAACTTTTATGTTTCCTTGATATGGAACTTATAAGTTTCCTTGGAGGATTTGGAATTCAGTAGAGCTCCTGCATAGCGGCAGCATCCACAATGGCATGGAAATGAATTTTCATAAAAATAATTCAGCGTTTCGTGAATTCTGAGGACGAAATTCCTTTTGTTAGGGGGGAAGAATGTAATACCCCTAGTTTTCAAAAGGATAAAATTGGAATTTAAATTTAGTTCTATGTGCATTTATAAATTGATTTATGTAGATATGTGCTTATGTGTCAAATTGTTTATTTGAGTAGTGGTATTTTAATTAATTGTTTTATTTAAATGAATTATTTTCTTTAATTGTGTTTATGTGAATTAAATTGTTAATTGGGACATTTGCATTAATTGAATTTTTCTTACTTGAATAATTAGACCTATTTGTAATTTTTAGGTTTAAATTATTTTGTTGCGTTAATTTCATTATTGGGTTAAATTATTGTAATTAAGTTTAGTGAGTTTTTAGATGTCACTTAAGTGTAGCCGACATAGATTTTAAACGTAGGCTTTGTTTATGGGCCGACTAGGATTTAGATTAGGGCTCTGTTTTAATCCTACAGGGAGTAGGGTTTTAGTTATGTCTATATATATATAGAACAGTATGTCACCTTAGGGTTTTAGCAAACGTAAACCCTATTTATGTTCAGAATTATAGAGAGAAAATAGAGAGGAACAGAGAGAGATTTTGAGAAACAAACAGAGCCACTTTGGTGAGGGTTTGGCCGTGGCTTGAATGACGGATGTAGGAGAAGGGAAGATGGAGCAATAGGAGATTTAACAGTGAATTGGATCGCCAGAAAAACTTAGAACGATGGCAACAGAGTTTTGAATCCAAAACTGTAGAGGCAAGTTCTATTCTCTCTATCCCTTTGTCTTGTGTTATGCGCATACCTAGATGTCTCTAGGATTTTAATTGAATATTAATCTAATCTGGCATGCGAAATATATGTCAAGTTGATTATCAGTATGTATATGGTTGTTTAAAACAATTTTTGATTGACTTGTGTTTGGGTTGTTTTAAGCTTACAGATTGGTCCTGTTTTAATGAATGATTTAATTTGTATTATTGTAAACAAGGGATTAGGATGTCATGGAATATATATAGGATGGTTAAGATCAATTTTGATTATCTGTATATGTTCTAGTATCATCTGTAGTTATGTCTGCAAATCGAAGGTCAAGTTTGATGTTAATGTATAATGAATTGGTAGAGGTTTTAAGTCACTGTAATAAGACAACCAACTGTCGAACCAAACCATTGGGACGCATTTGGATATATTTTAGATTGCTAAGACTAGTCGTAAGAAAGAACAGAGGGGTAGGAAGAGGCCGGAGTTGAAGCAGAGGTTAGAGACGAAGCTGAAGAGGAATAAGGCTCACAAAGGGGAGAGAGCCGGTTCTGGGAAAATCAAGAGCCGGCTCTTACCTATAAAGAGCCGGCTCTAGGTTCTTTTAGAGCCTGCTCTCAATTTTCAAAGAGCAGGCTCTCCTCCAGTTGATGTTTTCTACGTTTTTACTTTCTTTGTGCACTGTTTGGATGCCTTAAATAATTCTGATCATTATGGGACTTACTGGGGAGGGTTTAATATTTTTTAGGGTATGATTGAAACCTCTAATTAAATAAGTTATACCTCTAAGTCCATGGAATGAACAGTGGAATAATTAAACCATTTTTCGTACTGTTAGCGGATGAAAGGAAATTGAGTGCTTAATTTATGATTAGCAATTTTTTGTAATTTAAGATGATTATAAATCTTATTTTGGATGGATGATAGAGTCAATTAATGATTAGAATTGGCCTATACACACTCTAGATTTTAATTGCGGAAATATTAACCTTGTCGGCAAATTTCATGGATTAAGGATATGATTGTACTTGCTGAAATTTTGGAACCTTGTCTGCATTTACATGGATTTTAGTCTGGATTATTGTATTGTTGAAATATGAAACTCTGTTCTAAAATTATTTGGGTATAGATTTAATGGAATTTAAATTATTAAATTGTTATGCACTTTTTGTAATTATATGGTCTTGGACATTAATTGCTGAACTAGAAAATAAGGTTCTATCACTTACAGGGATGGTATTTTGGATTAGAGATGATGACCTGTTTCAAATTCTGTTTTATCAACTATTTGAATTATGTGGAGTTATTTGATGTACTGTATAAAGTGTTGCATCATTTATGGAGCATTTGCATGTATGCACCGATATGGGACGGTGGCATACGGAGGGATGGATTAGGTCACAATGCTAATTCCTACCCATTCATACATATGGAACGGATTAACTAAAAAAGTTAAATCCTGCATGGTTTCATGTCCTATCAACTAAAACAGTTGAATGACATACTGGATGATTGTTTATAAATCTATATTAGGAAGGATAATGTTTTAACTAAAACGTTTAAATCCTGATTACATGTTGTGTCTTGAGCAATGAACTGTTGACCGGCACAACATTGTACTTGGAGGGAACTTATATATATAATTGGAATAGTTATTTAATTAAAACATTTAAATCCTAATTTTATGTTGTGTCATGGCAACGAACTGTTGAGCGGCACTACATTGGTTTGGATGGGAATTTATATATATAAATTATGGTACTGCGATCAGAGCTTGAGTCTCATAGTCGACTGTTAGGGTGCGTATATGCAGTAGGATGCATAGCTAGCTATGTTGGTTGAGGTATACCCTGTTAGGCTTAGGTAGTCATGCCCACTCAGGTACGTATTGCATGTTGCCTTCTATTCAGGTTGAGACCCTCAGCATAGTTTAGTGAGAGTCCTGTAGTGTGGATATATATTTATCTATTACGGACTATATAGATATGGTTGAGACATCTAGGATGTATCTGCGTATCAAGTCTTTGTTTGGATTATAGCTAGGATAGAACTTGTTGGTGGGCCTGACCCACTATTATTTTTCAGGTAACGGATGGTTCCAGGTCTTAGATCTTGTTCGTGGTGAGCAGAGACGGCTTCTCATTCTTCCGACGACATAGGAGCTTCTTCATGATTTAGCAGTGGAGTTATTCAGTTGATGATTTCAGTGTTGGAGTTTGTAGGGGTCCACCAGATGGATTCCTGAGTTGTATTAGAAATGGAGAATTTGGATGAATCAGAATAATTCTTTATTAATTTAATTTTATTCTGAGGTTTCAGTATTTGGATTATCATTCTAGTTTCTTTTCAGCAAATTTTATTTATTCCTATTTCCTTAATTATACTCTGTGTTCGTTTATTGTTAATTGGTTTGATATCCTCGAGTAATCGGGCGTGGGCCTGGCCAACCCACATCCGGAAATCCGGGGGTATCACAATGTCTAAGGCTACACCCTAGTTTAGGTAGTTCAAGTGAAACTTTGATAGGTTATTCTTGCCTTTTGATTTAATAAATTTTTTAAAGGTAATGTAGCAACCATGTGTAGCTACATATCATGGCCACTTATGTATGTTGTTCTTCCATATAAAGCATTTTCTAGCATGTTTATAAGGTAGGTAGTGAATTCACTTCCATAGTCCCCTTTACCAAAGTTCCTTTCCTCTTAATTTCTTACAAATTATTGTTTTATGCAATTGTTAATTCTAGTTACCAAGTAACAAATAAAAAAAAACCTCATACCTCTTCCATCAAACCAAAAGTGATTTTATAAGACCTTGGTTGCCATAAACTAGCAATCCAAGTGGTTTGACTTACCCATCCAATAGCCCTATTTTACAATGATTTGTGCTATTGCAAAGGGTTGATTATTATTGTGATAGTCGATGAAACCAATCAATTTTTGTCGCCGTTGCCGAGGATTGCAAACGGTTTTGTAACCGAGGTTCAGGGATTAACTTTGGTTTGATTGTTAATATTATTTCTTGTGAATATTTTGTTGTTCGATTTTGACTATTGTTATGTTTTAAGTATTCTAGTAAGATTCAAGGTACTCGAGGCTTGCCGAGGAAAAATTGAAAATATCATAAGTCTAGAGGACTTCAAGTAAGTTTTTCGAAGTCCTAGTTTCAAAAATTGTGAATATCTTGCATGTGGTTAAATTAGAGACAATTAATTGTGAAGCCCTTGTTGAGGCTATTCCTGCTTTACTATTTTACAAAGCATCGGTCCTTGTCGTGGCCATTTATTTTCTATCTTGTTGATAATTGACGAGAAATGGAACATCGTATGTGAAGGTTATGGTGATGAATTATTGTGGTTGTTATAAATTGTGCTGTTGATGTTTGGCCATAGGTCATTATCATTACCAACTCTTGAATCTACCATTGACATAAATTCGCTTGAAAGGATTCTTAGAAGAAACCTTAGGGAATTTGCAAACATAAGAGGAATTGAACTTGAATTTAATACAATGGCCAGTAATGGAGAAAATGTCGGGAATGAGGAAATCAATAATGATAGGGCCAAAATTCCAAATGTAGTTCCTATAACTCTTAGGGATCATTTCATCCCTACAACTTATACCTTTCCTTCTTGCATAGTGATGCCAAACATCGAGGCAGCCTAATATGAGATCAAATCTAGCACAACTCAAATGCTTCCATCCTTTCATGGCTTTGAAAATGAAGACCCCTATAAGCATCTTGATGAATTCCTTAAACTATGTTCTACCATCAAGCTTAGGGGCTTCCCTAAAAATGCTCTCCATTTGTATTTTTTCCCATTCGCCTTAAAAGATAGGGCGAAATATTGGTTGAACTCCTTTGCTCCAAACTCCATCACTACATGGGCTCAATTGCAGCAAGAATTCTTAAAAAAATACTATCCTGTGAGTAAGACCAACCAAATGAGGCGTTCTATTCATAGTTTTGCACAAATCGATGGGGAACAACTCCATGAGACTTAGGAAAGACTTCAAGACCTCCTTAGGAAATGTCCGCACCACCTAATTCCAAAATAGCAATTGGTGCAAGCTTTCTATGCTGGTTTAACCGACCCCCACAGATTCATGGTTGACTCATCATGTGGAGGGATGTTCATGTCTAAAAATGTGGATGAGGCTTGGACCTTACTCGAGAATTTGAGTGAAAACTAATTGTAACATAATTCTCGTAGTGCTCCAACCTCAACCAATGCAAAGAACACCAATCTATGTAAACCAAAGACACTGAGGGAAGAATCTTCTCAAGTGGATACCATAGCTCACAAATTCTATCAATTAATAGCACCACATCTCTCTCCTTCCTTGTCTCAAAATTCGGCAAGTGCAGTGTGTGCATCATGCATTGGCCCTTTTCATCTCTCAGAAGATTGTCCTACACCGGAACAATTTCCTAATAGCAATCAAGAGCAAGAAAATGCTATGTTTTCCATGCCTGGAAATAATCTGTATTCTAATACCTATAATCCGGGATGGAGAGATCATCCAAATTTTTCGTGGAGGCAACCCGCCCTACAAAATTTGAATTTTCAAAATCAAGGGCATCAAAATCAGCCCTCTTCTTAGTTTCAAAATAGGCAATTTCAAGCCTCTTCAAGTTACCGTCCACCCTATAATCCAAATGTCTCTACTCCACCTCTTATGTTTCCACCTGATGAAATTCTCGCTGCAAATAAGTAAATGATGGAATCTCTAAACAAACAAATGTTAAAATTAAACAAGTAATTGTTGACATCATTACAGCCCACTCTCCAAATGGTTCATTCTCATACTCAGTTAATAGCTAAACTTAAGAATCAAGTAGGACAAATAGCTACTTCAATGAACCAACTTCTTCAAAGGGATAAGGGAAAGCTTCCCGCTCAACCATTTGAGAATCTTAGAGGGATGCATGTGATTGACGAAGCCCCTCCTCTGAGTGGGCTTACTCATGAACAAGTCAAAGCAATCACCACCCTTAGGAGTGGTCGAATTGTGGACAACAAGGTTGATAGAGGAAAAGATGAAACAATCCTTCCTCCCAAAAATCCAAATCCTAGCTCATTTAATCCAAATTTCACTCCTGAAAATCCAAAGTCTAGCACTAAAAATTCTAAGCTTGTCAACCCAAATATGGAGACTTCTTATGAGCCTAAGGCTCCATTTCCTCAACGTCTCCAAGAGTTAACACATTTTGGGAGCAAAAATTGTAAAATTCAAGACATGTGGGAAGTCTTCAAGCAAGTAAAAATTAACTTGCCTCTCTTGGATGCTATCAAGTAAATCCCTCCTTATGCAAAATTTCTCAAAGATTTGTGTACTCAAAAATGCACTTCTAAGAATCATTTACCAAAGAAGGTAAGACTAACTGAAAATGTAAGTGCAATCATTCAGCATAGCACTCCTCCAAAGTATAAGGATTCGGGAGCCCTAACAATCTCGTGTGTCATTGGCAACAACAAGATAGAGAAGGCCCTTCTTAACTTAGGAGCTAGTGTGAACTTGATTCTATATTCAGTTTACTTACAGCTTGGGTTAGGAGATCTAAAGCCAACCTCCGTGGTCTTACAGCTTGCGGACAGATCAGTCAAGCACCCACGGGGCATTCTTGAAGATGTCATAATCAAAGTGGATAAATTTTACTTCCTGGTAGACTTTGTGGTTCTTGACACGAAACTAGTCCATGATCTAAAGAAATATATTCTCGTGATCCTCGGTAGGCCCTTCTTAGCTACGGCTAATGCTTCCATAAATTGCCGAACCTGGGTGATGGATATCACCTTTAGAAATATGCAAGTCAAACTCCACATTTTCTATGTAACTCAACATCCTTCCGAAGAGGATGATTGTTTCCTCATTGATGTGTTAGATGAAGTGGTCGAAGAATCTATCCCCTTTATTTTAAGCAAAGATCCACTTAAAACTTGCATGTCTCACTTTGATTTTGCAAACTTTGATATCCACCAATCCATCCAAGAAGTGAATTCTTTGCTCGATATTGGTGTTATCATGGACTTTCCTCCTTGGAAGGTGCCAAGAGAACCACTTTCTCACCTTTCCACTACTCCTCCGGTCCTTTCCTTGAAATCTCCACCACAACTTGAGTTAAAGCCGCTCCCGGTCCACCTTAAGTATGTGTTTCTTGGTGCAAATCAAACTCTTCCAGTCATCATTGCATTGGACTTTTTAAAGGACCAAGAAAATAGCCTTTTAGTAGTGCTACAAGAGCACAAAGAAGCTATTGGCTGGGCAATAGCTGATTTGAAAGGAATCGACCCTTTTATTTGTATGCATCGCATTCATATGGAGAATGATGCTAAACCTTCTAGAGAGGTGCAACGCCGATTGAATCCCAACATGAAGGAAATGGTCATGAAAGAAGTGATCAAGCTACTAGATGTGGGAATCATCTACCCCATCTCTAATAGCAAGTGGGTAAGCCCTACTCAAGTTGTTCCCAAGAAATTCGGCCTCACCGTTGTTGAAAATTCAGCGGGCGAGCTCGTGCCATAACGCACCACAACCGGGTAGCATGTGTGTATTGACTACCAGAAACTCAACCTAACCACTAGGAAGGATCATTTCTCATTCCCACTCATTGATCAAATCCTAAAGAGACTAGCCGGCCAAAGCTACTACAGTTTCCTTGATGGTTATTCTGGTTATAACCAAGTGGCAATTAATCCTCAAAATCAAGAGAAGACCACATTCACATGTCCCTTTGGAACATTTGCCTATAGGCGCATGCCCTTTGGGCTATGCAATGCACCGGTAACCTTCTAAAGGTGCATGATGTCCATATTTTCTGATATAGTTGAAAAGTTTTTGGAAGTATTTATGGATGATTTCTCCGTCTTTGGATCTTCCTTTGACTCCTGTCTCCAAAATCTATCCCTTGTGCTTTAAAGATGCAAGGAGACAAATTTGATTCTAAGTTGGGAAAAGAACAATTTTATGGTCTAAGAAGGCATTTTCTTAGGACATGTCATTTCTAAAAGGGGAATCGAGGTCGACAAGGCTAAAGTCGAATTGATCTCTAATCTTCCTCCTCCAAATTTTGTCTGACAAATACGTTTCTCTTTTGGTCATGCCGGCTTTTATCGCCGCTTCATCAAAGATTTTAGCAAAATATCCTGGCCCTTTTGTAATCTACTTGCCAAGGATATTCCTTTTAATTTTGATGAAGCATGTTTGGAAGCTTTTAAGAAGCTTCGTACTCTTCTTTCATTAGCCCTAATCATGAAACCGCCCAACTGGTCTCTTCCATTTGAGATCATGTGTGATGCATCCGATTATGCATTGGGTGCAGTTTTAGGCCAGCGTGTGGATAAGCTTCTGCATGTTATCTATTACACTAGCAAAACTCTATATAATGCTCAATTGAATTACACCACCACTGAAAAAGAGTTGCTAGCTATGGTGTACACCTTGGATAAATTCCGTTCTTACCTTCTTGGATCCAAGGTCATTGTCTTTTCAGACCGTGCCACTCTTAGGCATTTGCTTTCTAAAAAAGAGACCAAACCCCGTCTAATTCGATAGATACTCTTGCTCCAAGAGTTTGACATTGAAATCTGGGATAAAAAAGGGACAGACAATGTTCTCGCTGACCATCTCTCTCGTTTACTCATTGAGAAATCCTCTAAATTTACTAAAGTTCGTGATTTCTTTCCAGATGGGCAACTGTTTCAGATTTCTCATTTAAATCTTCCTTGGTTGGCTGATATTGTCAACTACCTCGTGGTAGGAAAAATTTTGTCCAAATGATCCAAACAAGAAAAAGACCGAGTTCTTCTCCCAAGTCAAAAATTTCTTTTGGGAAGATCTGGAGTTATTCAAGTATTGCCTGGATCAAATTATCTGGTGGTGCTTTCCCAAAACTGAATTCTCCAGTGTCCTGAATTTTTGCCATACGCTTACCTACGGAGGCCACTTTAGTGCCAAGAAAACCACTGACAAAGTCCTTTAAAGCGGATTCTATTGGCCTTCTTTGTTTCGGGATGCTTACAATTTCTGTAAGTCATGTGAGCGTTGTCAAAAGCTCAAATCCATGTCTAGAAGAGACATGATGCCCTTGACCCCCATCTTAATCATAAAATTTTTTGATGTGTGGGGAATTGACTTCATGGGCCTGTTTCCATCCTCTTATAGCTATGAGTACATTCTCGTAGCGGTGGATTATGTGTCTAAATGGGTTGAGGTAAAGGCTACCAAAACCAACGATCATAAAGTTGTGGTCAAGTTCATTCAATTGAATATCTTCAGTCAGTTTGGTATGCCGAGGGCCATCATTAGTGATGGAAGATCTCATTTTTGAAATTGCTACCTTAAATCCATCCTTTTTAAATACTCCGTCATTCACAAGGTTGCCACACCTTACCACCCTCAAATGAGTGGTCAAGTGGAAGTATCTAATCGTGAGATCAAGCATATTTTGGAAAAAATAGTTCGACCGGATCGCAACGATTGGTCATTGAGACTAAATGATGCGCTTTGGGCTTACCAGACAGCGTATAAGATGACCATCGGCATGTCACCATATCGACTTGTCTTTGGTAAAGCTTGTTATCTCCCAGTCGAGTTAGAACACTGTGCTTTTTTGGCTATAAAAAGGCTTAACTTTAATCTTAAACAAGCAGGCTCTACTTGCAAATTGCAGCTCAATGAACTTGAGGAAATTCAAAATGATGCGTATGAAAGCACCAAAATCTATAAGGCAAAGACTAAAGCATTTCATGACAAGCACATTGTCAACAAGTCTTTTGCCCCTGGACAGAAAGTTTGGCTTTTCAATTCTCGCTTGAGACTCTTTCCCGGTAAACTCTGTCTGCGGTGGGACGATCCTATGTCATCACATCTGTCTTTCCTCATGGTGTAATTGAACTCCAAGATCCTACCAATGGATCTCTCTTTAAGGTTAATGGCCAAAGGTTTAAGCCTTATGTTGATGGCATAGTCCTGATCCAAAAAGTCAAAAAAGTCCTATTGATGAACCCGATTTACGAAGACTAATGCGAAATCATGGTTTATCTAGCTATCGACGTTAAATTTAGCACTCATGGGAAGCAATTCTTTCAACTTCCAAGCTTTCCTTAGCCAAGAATTTTCTGAAGATTAATTAAGTATAACCAAAATGTGAACTCTTCTGGAATTGTCTATAATTGAGTTCCAAAAGTTACATTCGGTTTTCTTAGTCATTTTAAGGTCTCAGTACCATTTTCGGAATTTTTTAAGGTCCTTCCGGCATTTTTCTAGTCTAATCCAAACATCACGGGATATTTGGGCCTCTCAAATAGCGTTTTCGCAATTGAACTCCGAATCTCGTTTTGAAGGTTCTATAAGGTGTCTTGGGCTTGTAGGAGCTTAAATTTCAAATTTGGAAATTTTTCGATCCCGTCCTAGCCCCCTTTAGCCATAAATCAGTCACTATAAGCATTCGCCCAAGCTCTTGCGGGCGCCTGCCTAAAATCCGCGGGCGCCCGCCTATAAGGGCAGTGGAGGTGGTGCTTTTGTGAGCGCCCTCCCAGAATCCGCGGGCGCCCGTAAATTTGGGCAACAACCTCGTAGATCCCGCGGGTGCCCGCCCCCTTTGCGGTATTATTAAAATAGGCTTGCAAGGTCATTTTATCATTCTTAATTTCCCTATGTTCTTATCCCAGCCGCATCTTATTTTCCCTTTCCCCACACCATTCTTCCTCTCCTCTCCTTCTTTCTCACTTCTTCCTCTCCTCAACCATCTCCATCATCATCCATCTTCAGTATCCTCATCATCTAATCTCATCTTCCATCACCAAGCACAAGGGGCTTTTGGTTCCTCCATTGTTGGTAAGTCCTCTACTCTATCTTTCTTTCAATTAAAGGATCAATGGAGGACGGGATTGTATATTTAGAGGATTGGTGATTGTTTAGAAGTTGTATATTGTCATTTGCAGGGTCAAATTTTTGGGTTTTTCTATCTCAATCCACCTTTGCCCCTCTTCATTTTTGCCTTGCACACCAGGTGTTTGACAAATTGCCCGAACCAACTTCTTCTTCCAAATGGCACCTAAAGTCTCTTCCAAGCGTGCTCGTTCATCCGAGGGACCATCTAATGAACCTCCCACGCCAGATTGGGCGGAATGGCCCATTTAAATGGAGGCTAGATTTGTCATCAAAGACGGCATCGAAGACCATCCAGAAACGGCGTGGGCGGTCAAAGACTTGACGGACCATGGCCTAAATTCTTTATTCAAGCCACGTTCTAGCTCTTACTATCCGCGCATAGTCCGCTAATTTTACTCAAACATGTTCTATACATGTGCAGACCCGGACATCATTAGGACCACTATTGATGGCGCCGCTTTTGAATTTAACATACAGGACCTTGCTATAGCTTTGGCCTGCCCATTGGCATCTCCGGTGGATAAGGCAGGCCTGCCTCTATACGTTGATCCTCCAGCTGGGCTGACATTGTCTGACATTGTGGAGGAAATATGCCACAACCAGTATACCACCACTCAAACCACAAGCACAAATAAATCGTTCCTTCCATGCCGGCTCTGGTTCGTGGATTCTGTCCTTGTAAAGAATGTCCTCCCCGTCCCTAAGCATTCTGAGCGTAAGGGGGCTTTCCTAAACACCCTTTATGCCGCTGAGAAGGAGCAATGGTTTTGTGTCCCGCAGCTTATTTGGGACCAATTTCTCAAGGTCTACAATGACTTAATTTTTTTGTGGTCGAACAATGCCATCACTTGGGTGTTTCCATTCCCATATCTTGTCACCAGGCTCCTGAAGAACCAAGGGTTCCGGCCACCCCATCATGAGGAGAAGCTGACGAATATGTTTAATTTTGACCTTAGGGTTTGGAAGTTGAGCACTGTACAGCGTAAGACGTGTCGTCAAGCACGCATTGGTGATGTGCTTGATTGGGGAGCTCTGGTTGTCCCTGTTGCTTCAGCTCTGGTTGTAATGACCAGGATTTTTCAGATAAATTTTTTCCATTGTCTTTTCCCTTTTGAGTTTGGTTTCTTGTCGATTAGTGTCGTCTCGAGTGCTCTGGAGTGCTTTCCGAGACTCTTTTTTGTGGATTGACAGCTTCCTCTGAGGACCAAGTCATTCCCACATTTTTCGTCTTTCGACACTATTCACTTTTTATTTGTTTCCCTATTCCTTCTTTTCCTCATTTGTCACTCTATTTGCGTAACCACACTTCTTGTGTTCGGAGTTGGTTTTTAACTTCACGTATCTTCATTCCCAATGATTTCCATGAGATACGTATCTTTACTTTCGTGAGAAAGTACTCTGGTTGCTCCCGGTGTCCATAGGGGCATAAATGCAAAGTTCTTTGGAAACTTTATCTTTTCTTGGGGTGTTTTTCATAAATATATTTTGCAGATATTTTATTTCAGGGGTATCTAAGAAAATATCTTTTGGAAAATATTTTCGTTTTAGGGCAGTTTCGCAGTTTTCACTTTTTGGAGGGGTCGTTGTGCAATTATTGAAAGTTATTGCTCAATGCTTTGTTTTGAGCCTGGATCTTCGTATGGGATTCATTTTCACATTTCGTCGAGTTGTGGACTCTTAGAATTTCCTCCTGGACGATGTTTTCCAGTTTCCGGGTTTCTGGCTCTAGTTTACGCCAAACTTGTTTTGGGCATAACTCTCTACTCGGGACTCAGTTTTCGATGTCGTTTCTTCCGTTGTTCATATTTTCTCATTTGGAATCTTTTTTTTTCATAGATTTTTTCCATTTGAGCACGTCTGCTCAAATTTCACTTTTCCGAACCTGGCGGGGCCCAGTCGGAGCACTTTTTGAGTTTTTCTATAAATAGGGGGTCTTTAGTGAAAAAATCAGATTTTGCTCCCTCTTTCCTCTCTCTTGGCCAGATCTAGAGGCAGCCATGGTTGCCATCTTCTCTTTCTTCTTTTGAGCTTTTTCCCTTCAATGAAATACCTTAATGCCTTAGTGTATATTGTTCCCCCCGGCGAGGCCTTCGATTCCAACCGATTGGAATCTCGTTTTGGCCATTTCTTGAGTTTGGGTTTGAAGTCAAGTTGTGTTTATGATGGGGCTTCCTTGGGATTCATGTTCGTGGTGTTGTCCCCGACAAAACCTAGGAGTTTCGTTGGATTCAGAGTCGATTTATTTTGGTTGGGATTTAAGATTTCATCTCAAATGGAGGTAGGGAATGTTTTAGGATTTATTATGTGTTGTATTGAGTGCTTTCCATGTTTATACAACCTATATGTATGCCTTGTATCAAATCTAGGAAATTTGAAATATTTAATTCTTTGTATAAGATTTAATTTTTATGATGATAAGAAATTTGGACTTGAATTGTGGTATGGTAGAAACTCTTATTTTAATATGTTGGTTAACATAAATTAAATTGGGATTAATTAAATACGAATTGCTTTTTTTAATTAATATTTACCTTTTGTAAAAGATTAAAGTTCATGGCCGTACCTTGCATGAAATTGAGTTATATTATGCTTCTAAATTGAGTTTTGACATGTTTGTTAACATACTTTAATTTGAGAGCATTTGGTTGAGTTTGAAAATTTAGAGACTTTAATTAAGAGAATTAATTAAAATCTAATTTTGTGGTTTCATGGGCCTAATTAAGCTTTTGTGTGAATATATGTAATGACCATGATATGTCTATTAGCATATATTAAATTGGGGCCAATTGGAAATGATTTGAAATCTAGGGAGTTTAATTATTTTGATGTAATTAGATTCTATCTTGTTTATCCATGGATTTAATCATGTTTTAGAAGGTGCTTCTATTTTAAGATCATAGATTTAGACTTGTGAAGTATTCACTTGATTGTGTTATATGCATTGAAGGGCATTGTTGTTAAATTTATATTCATGAGAGTAAGTTTCTATATAAATATATTATTGGCTTGTGATTTCGTAGCATTATGAATATGAAATGCTTATTATGCACAATTGAGAGTTATATTGCTAACTTGTTACTATGTAGTAGTAATATGTTTAAGTTATGAACTTATTTGGCTTATTTTGGAATCTTGGAATATTGTTGAGTTGAGATGGCTAGGGTTTGGCTCTAGTACGGGGACGTGAGTCCTCTAAGTCATTGAGATAGTGCGCACTTAGGGTGGTCTTCCTTGTGGGTTGATGCCCGGAATAACCATTGAGGTTTCGGTAGAATTCCGAGGGTGATGTCCAAGTCTTCCACTTTTTGTTTTCACATTCAATTCCAAGTTGACAATCATGTTTACCTTGTTGACTTGTGGTTTTGGCTATTGGCGATTTTGAAGTTGTTAAGTATATCCATACTAAATTGCTATATTTAATTGATTTCACACTTTTAGATTTCTAGTTGATAACCTAGAAAATCTATGTCTTGATGTGTGGTATTAGATATTCTAATTATGCTAAATTGTTATATTTAGTTGATGTTGCATTTTAGACTTCAAGTTGATAACCTTGAGAATCTATATATTGTTACTTTATGTAAGCATGCACCTATGTTGTTGCTTTATGTAAGCATGCTCCTATGTTGTTGTTTTTTGTAAGCATGACCCTATGTTGCTAAAATTGCATGAATGAGGTGATTGACGCTAGAAATAATCTTAGGTAGCTAGGATGCTCCTTGAGTCTCACTTTTGACATAGACGTTAGGTGGAATAAATCACAATAATTAAATCATGCAAATTTGTAAAACGTAGGTCGATGCATGCTCATTTCCTACGAGTAGCTTTATGTTACTCACCCCTACGATACTGGGGCCTATTTCACATACAAGAATTAAAGTTGAGACTTCTATTATGCTTGGATGACTTGTGGACTTGAAGACTTCCATTTTTGTGAAGGTTGGCTCGGAGTGCCAATTGTAATCTTTACTGTCAAATGTGTATATTTGATTCGAAACTTATAATGTGTGCCTAAGCACAATTTTGATTCTCATTTTTATGTATATGACATAAGGTCAAGGGCCAAAGTTCTTTTAGAATCACATTTATGTCATGGATGTTGATTTCTGCCTTTAATGAGATTTTATGAAATTCATACATTTTAGTATGGTATTTTGCACCGGAGCGTGTGTTGTGTATAAAATTCATTATATAGAATTCATTTAACATGTATGAGGTGTGGCCAAAGGCCAAACAGCATTTTGAAACCATCCCATGATTTTAAATTCCAAGGTTTCGTTCCAAACTTTATTTTCGGCATTTTGGCCGTTGGGGGTTCATATTTTGTATCGGCCATATTTTTGAGTCATGGACCATTGTAGCATATCTTACTAGGTAAGTTATGTTTGCATGCATGGTCGTTTCTGGGCAAAGCTTCTTTTTTGGTGAAATGAGCCTCCTACGGACTCATTTTACACTTTTGTTGGATAATCTGACCTAAGGGTAGTTTTGGAATTTATCTTGGGAAATAAATTCCGTTCTTCACATGGTCACTTGGAAAATGTGATTTTAGGGGGGGTTTCTTCTTTATGTTTTTCCAGAAAATGTCTTCTTGGCATCAGAAATTGATCCCAAAGTTCAACTTCTGTTTTTCCTCTTAGCAGCTTTTTGGACCCTCTAGACCAGTTTTCTTGGGAGGGCATTTTGGGCATTGTACAAAGTGTATTTTTTGATTTTTCTAAAAATTCATGTAGAAAACTCAATTTTGAAGGGGGTTTCTTCTTTGAGTTTTTCCAGAAAATGCCATCTTGGCCCTCAAATTTCCATTTTTCCTGGAAAAACCCCTGCTGCCAGGTTTTTTGGTTGAACTTTACTGCCCTCTTCACATGTAAACGGTTACGAGGGGTTTTGTAACCGGTTACATGTGCATGGACAGTGTTTTGGTCATGAATTTTGGCCTCCTAACCGGTTAGGAAGGTCTCTTAACCGGTTAGATGTTCTTGGGTTGGCACTTTTTGACCGTTTTGCCCCTTCTTCTTCCGTTAGCCATATCTTCTTTATCCGGACTCCGAATCAAGTGATTATTGAGTCTAAATTCATTAATTTTTCATTGTCTTTCCAATGGTGCACTCGGTGGCACCCACTTTTAAGCTGGAAATGATGATTTTGCCCCTAGGTTCATTCTTGTTCGTTTTTGAAACGTTGCTTCCGCATTTGATTCCTTTAGGTTTCGTGACCTTGTTGAGGGTTATAATGGTGTCTTAGAGCCCTATTGTATCTTTAGAGACCATTGTTTTGTCTTTTGCTTTCGCACTTCGAATCCGTTATCGGGTCATCTTTCGGTTCATCACTGACGCACCGGGTTGAAAAACTTGGGCCGTCACAAGTGGTATCAGAGCTCCTTGGTTTGAAAACCTTAGGATGACGGGTTTTGGGTGTATATCATGCTTTTGCTGCCATGTTCTTTGTGTTTATATGCTTTATGATAACATATTTATGTGCTTACATGCTACATGTTATATGCTGTTTGTTTAGCATTATTTTATTTTAATGTAAAGAGCATGACATGTGACGTATGCTAGATTAGAATTGCATATGCATAATTGTGTTGCATATTTGGCATGACACGGGATTGGTCATTGAGGCACGAGTTAAGGTTGATGGTGATTGTAGTTACAGTCTCGTTGTGGTATAGGTTGTTGTCGACCAAGCATTCGTTTTGAGGTAGGTGGATGGTTACCTTTTGTTGAGGCTCTTGTGAGATGAGTCATTTGGTGTTACCGTAGTGGTGGATTTATTGGTTTGGGCCATGATGAGGTTATGGACCTCTTAGGATCCTTGATTGTTCAGGATGATTCCTCTAGAACTTGCATTTTTTTCGTGGGCAGGTACGTTTGTGGGTGGGTGCGTGGCACTGTCATGCTACCGTACTGGCGAGCTACAAGTACAGTTCAGATGGAATCAATGTTGGTTTTGTTTTGATAGGCGTTGTGCTTTTGATCGATGATGATGATGGTTGTTTTGGAGATCAGTCATAGTGATTGATTTGGTTGTTATTAGTACGGCTGTAGTTGCCATTTTCCTTAAGGAGTTTTTGCGTGATGACGCTTTTGGGATCAAGTCGATTGATTGATGTTACGGATAGTGAGAGCACTGCACTTTTAGTGTCACCTCTAGATTCGGAGATGGATTGCTAGAGTCTTACCGTTGTGGTAAAGGCTCACATTTGCTTTGAAACAGGTTGTTGTCACATTGGTTTTGGAGATAGTTTATGACTAGGAATTGTCCTTTCTTTTCCTAGACACTCTAGGACACGATGTCTATAGGGTTCATTGTTGCATCAGGTTTTCTTATGCAGTTTCGTTTACTATCATGTTAGTAGTACGATTTATGATATTGTGATGCATGAGTAGGTGGAGGTGTATCCATACTTGCCTTCTTGTTGTGTGGCATTAGCATGCCTTTCTTATATGCTTAGAGATGCCATGTTGTACTATACTTTTGTAACATGCTTTTATGCTTACGTGGAGACGTGTTGCATGTACCTTTGGTTTTTATCTATGCAAGTAGATTTTCCTTCTGGTAGTTGCATTCCTTGTCATATGCATGACTTCCAGGTTTGGTTTTCCCTTTTGTTTTCCCTTGATCGCACATAGTGTGTATGCGGGTTTCCATAATGGTTTCGTGTTTGGTTCGTATTAGGGACTTCACAAGGAGTGAGTCTCTTCTCTTCATTGCATTATGCACAGTTTTGGGGTTGGTTGGTCCGTGAGGATCACTATCGTTGTCTTGAGTCCTTGGTGAGGATTTGATGGATTTTGGTCGACTTACTTCCATGTAGGGGGTGAAGTCTTTGACCTTATTGTCTTTTATTTCAGAGATGGAGTCATGGTGTTGTCCTTTTTAGGACTAGTGGTTCCCTTTCTTTCGTGTCTTCCCTTGGGCAGTTTCTACTGTGGTTGTTGATGGTTGTGGTGCTCAGAGTGAGTTGATTGGTGTGAGATCATTTTGTAGGGACATATGTCCATATCATTGAGGATTTGTTTGATTCATGGGGTGAGCTCGATGCTCTTTTGAGAATGTCTTTTGGAGACTTGTTTCCGTTTTGGAGACCAGGATGTGGTTAACTTCTAAGAGAAGTTTTGGAGGATTGATGTTGGATATGGCTTGTTGTGGAGTTTCTCATCCTAGTTATGACTAGGCATGGTCTTGAGGAATCGTAGTTCCAGTGGTTGTTTATGGATCGATAGAAATTGAGGAATTTTGATTTAACTTGGTATTTCCAAGTACGGTTTTGAGAGATTCATTTTGTGACCTTGGTTGTTGGCATTTTGATATGTGTGCCACTTGGTGGATTTATATTTTGAGGATTTAGTTATCCATGATAGGGATGTGGATCTGATGTTTGATCATGGTGATTGGTCTTGTAGTTGATCTATTTCAGGGAGTAATGTGAAGGACTTTCGATGAAATGTCTTATTGTGAGGTTCGTTTTGATTTTTGTAGGCGTTGATTTGCTTGTCAAGTTTTGGATTCCTGATTAATGTTATTAATAGGGGTATTTTGAGACATTGGAGATGTTGGCTTTGCTGTATTGAGGATTTGGGGCCTTAAGCAAAGCGGTACCTATAGCATGGTTTGTCAGGAGATCTTTGGACCATATCTCAACTCTAAAAAAATGTTAGTCTCCGTAGCGCTTTTAGCAATGATCATTTTTGACATTGATGTCATTTGTATCGAGAGGTTTCTTGGGTAGACCTAGTGAGGAGTAGGTTATGAATTAGTGCCTTATACTGTCATGCTACCATACAAGTTGTGTGTTGTGGGCGAGTACTAGTTGCCGTCGATGCTACCTTACTGATGAGTAAGTGTGGGCGGGCACTAGATACTGTCATTGCTACTACATATTCGAGTACGTCGTGGGCGAGTCCTAGTCGCTATTCGTACTGCCACTTTGTGTTTGTTCTGTACCCTGATTTAATTTGTGGTTATCTTGGAGTTCTTTTGGTGGTTGTTTTTGGTTCCTTATGATGGTTTGTCAGGAGGAATGTTACGGTTGTTGTTTTCCGTTCTTTTGTCTGACCTTGGGTTCTCTGTGTGAGTTCAGACTTGTCGTATGGCCAGGTGGTCACTTTTCCCTTGAGGGGTTGTCTTGTTATGAGTACGTGGGTGCAATTGACAATGGTTTGTGTGTTCCTTTCAGCTTTAAGGTCGCTGGTGTAGCGCGTTGTGTGGGGTACTTGGAGATGTACTCCGTAGTTATCCTGGTTTTGCCTTTTGTTATTTGGGCAGGATTTCAGGGATGAAATCCCTTTAAGGTGGGAAGGTTGTAATGACCCGGATTTTTCGGATAAATTTTTTCCGTTGTCTTTTCCCTTCTGAGTTTGGTTTCTTGTCGATTAGTGTCGTCTCGAGTGTTCAGGAATGATTTCCGAGACTCTTTTCTGTGGATTGACAACTTTCTTTGAGGACCGAGTCATTCCCACATTTTTCATTTTTTGACACTATTCACTTTTTGTCTTTTTCCCTATTCCGTCTTTTCCTTATTTGTCACTCTGTTTGCATAACCACACTACTTGTGTTCGGAGTTGGTTTCTGACTTCACGTATCTTCATTCTCAATGATTTCCATGAGATACGTATCTTTACTTTTGTGAGAAAGTACTTTGGTTGTTCTCACTTTTTGGAGGGGTCATTGTGCAATTAATAAAAGTTATTGCTCAATGCCTTATTTTGAGCCTGGATCTTCGTATGGGATTCATTTTCATATTTCATCGAGTCGTGGACTCTTAGAATTTCCTCCTGGATGATGTTTTCTAGTTTCAGGGTTTTTAGCCCCAGTTTGCGCCAAACTTGTTTTAGGCATAACTCTCTGCTCGGGACTCGGTTTTTTACATCGTTTCTTCCGTTGTTCATATTTTCTCATTTGGAATCTTTTTCGTTCACGGATTTTTTCCATTTGAGTGCGTCTGCTCAAATTTCACTTTTTCGGACCCGGCAGGGCCAGTTCGGGGCACTTTTTGAGTTTTTCTATAAATAGGGGGTCTTTAGTGACAAAATCAGATTTTACTTTCTCTCTCCTCTCTCTTGGCTGGATCTAGAGGCAGCCATGGCTGCCGTCTTCTCTCTCTTCTTTTGAACTTCTTCCCTTCAATGAAATGCCTTAATGCCTTAGTGTTTATTGTTCCCCGCGGCGAGGCCTTCGATTCCAACCGATTGGAATCTCGTTTTGGCCATTTCTTGAGTTCGGGTTTGAAGTCAAGTTGTGTTTTTGATGGGGCTTCCTTGGGATTTATGTTCGTGGTGTTGTCCCCGACAAAACTTAGGAGTTTCATCGGATTCAGAGCCGATTTATTTTGGTGGGGATTTGAGATTTCATCTCAAATGGAGGTAGGGAATGTTTTAGGATTTATTATGTGTTGTATTAAGTGTTTTCCATGTTTATACAACCTGTGTGCATGCCTTGTATCAAATCTAGGAAATTTAAAATATTTATTTATTTGTATAAGATTTAGTTTTCATGATGAAGAGAAATTTGGACTTGAATTGTGACATGGTAGAAACTCTTGTTTTAATATGTTGGTTAACATATATTAAATTGGGATTAATTAAATAAGAATTGCTCTTTTTAATTAATATTTACCTTTTGTGAAAGATTAAAATTCATGGCCGTACCTTGCATGAAATTGAGTTATATTATGCTTCTAAATTGAGTTTTGGCATGTTTGTTAACATACTTTAATTTGAGAGCATTTGGTTGAGTTTGAAAATTTAGATACTTTAATTAAGAGAATTAATTAAAATCTAATTTTGTGGTTTCATGGGCTTAATTAAGCTTTTGTGTGAATATATGTAATGACTATGATATGTCTATTAGCATATATTAAATTGGGGCTAATTAGAAATGATTTGAAATCTAGAGAGTTTAATTATTTTGATGTAATTAGATTCTATCTTTTTTATCTATGGATTTAATCATGTTTTAAAAGGTGCTTCTATTTTAAGATCATGGATTTAGACTTGTGAAGTATTCACTTGATTGTGTTATATGCATTGAAGGGCATTGTTGTTAAATTTATATTCATGAGAGTATGTTTCTATATGAATATATTGTTGGCTTGTGATTTTGTAGCATTATGGATATGAAATGCTTATTATGCACAATTGAGAGTTATATTGCTAACTTGTTGCTATGTAGTAGTAATATGTATAAGTTATGAACTTATTTGGCTTATTTTGGAATCTTGAAACATTGTTGAGTTGAGATGGCTAGGGTTTGGCTGTAGTACGGGGATGTGAGTCCTCTAAGTCATTGAGATAATGCGCACTTAGGGTGTTCTTCCCTGCGGGTTGGTGCCCGGAATAACCATTGAGGTCTCGGCAGAATTCCGAGCGTGATGTCGAAGTCTTCCACTATTTGTTTTCGCATTCAATTCCAAGTTGACAATCATGTTTACCTTATTGACTTGTGGTTTTTGCTATTGGCGATTTTGATGTTGTTAAGTACATCCATACTAAATTGCTATATTTAGTTGATTTCACACTTTTAGATTTCTAGTTGATAACTTAGAGAATCTATGTTTTGATGTGTGGTATTAGATATTCTAATTATGCTAAATTGTTATATTTTGTTGATGTTGCATTTTAGACTTTAAGTTGATAACCTTGAGAATCTATATGTTGTTGCTTTATGTAATCATGCGCCTATGTTGTTGCTTTGTGTAAGCTTGCTCCTATGTTGTTGCTTTGTGTAAGCATAACCCTATGTTGCTAAAACTGCATGAATGAGGTAATTGATGCTAGAAATAATCTTAGGTAGCTAGGATGCTCCTTGAGTCTCACCTTTGACATAGACGTTAGGTGGAATGAACCACAATAATTAAATCATGCAAACTTGTAAAACGTAGGTCGATGCATGCTCATTTCCTACAAGTAGCTTTATATTACTCATCCCTACGATACTGGAGCATATTTCAGGTACAAGAATTAAAGTTTAGACTTCCATTATGCTTGGATGACTTGTGGACTTGAAGACTTCCATTTTTGTGAAGGTTGGCTCGGAATACCAATTGTAGTCTTAACTGTCAAATGTGTATATTTGATTCGAAACTTGTAATATGTGCCTAAGCACACTTTTGATTCTCATTTTTATGTATATGACATGTGGCCAAGGGCTAAACTTCTTTTAGAATCACATTTATGTCATGGATGTTGATTTCTGCCTTTAATGAGATTATATGAAATTCATGCGTTTTAGTATGCTATTTTGCACCGAAGCGTGTGTTGTGTATGAAATTCATTATCTAGAATTCATTTAACATATATGAGGTGTGGCCAAAGGCCAAACGGTATTTTGAAACCATCTCATGATTTTAAAAATTCCAAATTTTTGTTCCAAACTTCGTTTTTGGCATTTTGGCCGTTGGGGGGTCATATTTTGTATCTGCCATATTTTTGAGCCATGGACCATTGTAGCATATCTTACTAGGTACGTTACATTTGCGTGCATGGTCGTTTCCAGGCAAAGTTTCTTCTTTGGTGAAATGAGCCTCCTACGGACTCATTTTACACTTTTGTTGCATAATTTGACCTAAGGGTAGTTTGAGAATTTCCTTTGGGAAATAAATTCTGTACTTCACATGGTCACTTAGAAAATGTGATTTTAGGGGGGTTTCTTCTTCTTGTGTTTCCAGAAAATGTCGTCTTGGCATCGGAAATCGATCCTGAAGTTCAGCTTCTATTTTTCCTCTTAGCAGCTTTTTGGACCCTCTGGACTAGTTTTCTTGGGAAGCATATTGGGCATTTCACAGTGCATATTTTTCAATTTTTCTTAAGAGTCATGTAGAAAGCTCGATTTTGAGGTGGGTTTCTTCTTTGAGTTTTTCCAGAAAATGCCATCTTGGCTCTCAAATTTCTATTTTTCCCAGAAAAACCCCTACTGCCAGGTTTTTGGGTTGCACTTTACTGCTTTCTTCACATGTAAACGGTTACGAGGGGTTTCGTAACCGGTTACATGTGCATGGGCAGTGTTTTGGTCATGAATTTTGGCCTCCTAACCGGTTAGAAAGGTCTCCTAACCAGTTAGATGTTCTTGGGTTGGCACTTTTTGACCGTTTTGCCCCTTTTTCTTCCGTTAGCCATATCTTCTTCATCCGGACTCCGAATCAAGTGATTCTTGAGTCTAAATTCATTAATTTTTCATTGTCTTTCCAATGGTGTACTCAGTGGCACCCATTTTTAAGCTGGAAATGATGATTTTTCCCCTAGGTTCATTCTTGTTCGTTTTTGAAACGTTGCTTCCGCATTTGATTCCTTTGGGTTCCGTGACCTCGTTGAGGGTCATAATGGTGTCTTAGAGCCATGTTGTATCTCTAGAAACCGTTGTTTTGTCTTTTGCTTCCGCACTTCAGATCCGTTATCCGGTCATCTTTCGGTTCATCACTGACGCACCGGGTTGAAAAACTTGGGCCGTCACACTGGTTGCTCCTCCGGCTGCTCCTGTTATGCCGCCTCTGCCTACTATGTCCTATGCCAATTATATTTCTCTCAGCGCTCATATTGATGAACTTCACATGCGAGTCAGGAACATCAAGTGCTGTGTCAAGGAGACTCAAGATGGACAGCAGGTCTTGCAGACCATGCTCTAGACTCTAATTGACCGTACCCCAGGTGGTGCTGGTGGTTCATCCTCCGCTCTGATAGAGTGATTTTATGTTTTCCATATCTATTTTGCTTTTTAGTAGTACTATTTGGATTTATTTTGGGTCGTTTTTGATATGTTTTTCGGTTCCTCTTTTGAACTCTTAACTCCAATTGTGTCGCTATTTTGCATGAACACTTTGTTTTTAGTTGAATACATTGCAGTTGTTTATATTTCTCTTTATCTGGATTTATATGATGTTTGTTGTGCATAGATTTATTTTGTCAGGTTTTTGGAATTAAGTTTGGGGGCGTGCTTTTGGAATTCACAAGGTGGCTTATTTTTGCACCGCCACTGAATTTCCTCATCCACTTGGTATTATTGCTCTTTATACCCTCTTTTCATTTCCATTTTCATTCTTCGTCTTCTCACATTGAGAACAATGTGACATTCAAGTTTGGGGGTGCATTATTGCATTTTTGATATTACATTTTTGTTTGCATGCGCTAATTGTTCATGTAAAGTAATACAAATCATTTTTTGGAAAACAATGATAAAGTAATCTTGGAACTTGTTAGAGATTGAAGCATGTGTTTAATACTTTATGTATAGAGGCAAATGATAGTTTTGAAAATAAAGAAAAATCTGAAATGATCATATTGATTCAAACCGGTTTATATAAATGCTTTAATTAGATTTTCGTCGGATTTCATACTCTTCTATGTTTCACACTGCACAAATGCACATCGGAAACTCAATTGTGAGGCATGCAACTTGATTGACCTTGGCCTTGACTCAGTTGATTTGAATTGATGACCTTAATGAATGGATATCTTTGGCATTGAATCCCTCTAAAAAAAAAATAAATAAATAAATAAAAAATTTTAATGACTAGTTTAAGTTCATAGCCTAGCTAACTTGAGTTATAAAACCATCTGGTTTGGGAGTTGCTGGCCTAACACTTTCTACATAGGTTAGTTAGAAAGCTTAAGAGACTTAGGCATTGCACGGTCATTCACAAAAATAAAAATAAATAACTATGGTTCGTTGAAGTTTGTAGCCTTGCCAATTCAAGTTATTAAGCCCTAGAAGTGTCTTTACACTTAGCACCCTAAAGCCATCTGGTTTGGGAATTGCTGGCCTAACACTTGCTACATGGGTTGGTTAGAAAGCTTAAGAGACTTCGACATTACACGACCATAATATGTATCATTAAAAAAAAAAAAAAAATTTGGTGTATTTTAAATAAATTCATACTTTAGAGATCTCATTCAAAAGGGAAATTCAATGATTTGAAGCTTGTGTTTTGAAATTGGAAAAAGAAAGTAAAAGCCACATATTGGGAATCCGGTTCACTTTCATTAAAGTTAGAGTTGATTTCTATTAAAGAGATGACAATTGAAGTATTTATATAGACTATGATGATTGATGCATGAGAGTTGAAATGTGTTTAACCATTATGTAATATCAAGGCTTCATATACGCAAGGTAGTCTGCAAAATGAACCCGTCTCCAATACTCTGTCTATTTCAAGTTGCTAGTAAGCTGTGTATGTAATTCTTGCAAATGTTGTCATTTTTTTTAAGATCTTCATTTGGGTTTTGCTATGGGACTAGCAAAATGTAAGTTGGGGGTGTGACGAGTACCAAATATTACATATTTAAGTGCCCTTATTTGCATTAGTTAAGTCCATTAGTTGATTATACTGTATATATTAGCTTTATTTGCATACTTTTGTTTATTTTCAGGTTGGTTCCCCAAAAAGAGTTAAAAGTGATGCTTTGATAAGTTTTGAAGATCAAAGTACGTCGTTGCTGGGAATCTTCATTTTGGCTAAGCCAGTGACTTAACGAACTCATGTTTCTCCCTGCAAAGCGCTAAGAAAGATGACTGCGCCAGAGGGCCAAGTAAAGATGGGTTTTGGATGCATAGTGGTGCAAAGCTAAGCACCCGTGAGCGCCCGCCAAGAACCCGCGGGCGCTCGCCAAGAACTTATGGGCGCCGGCCAATATAGGCAGAAGCATTGGAAAAGCGCGGGCGCTCGCCCAGCACCCACAGGTGCCCGCCGGTTGCGCGGTGCTCCTTCATGGCAAGCTGTGCGCGCCCACTATGAACCCGCGGGAGCCCGCCCTACGCCTGCGGGCTCCCGCCATTCTGCAGATAACAGCTCGTGGGTTTATTTGTTTCTCCCAATGTTATCTCTTTGTTTGAGGGGATAGGTCTGCACTTTCTCAGGGATTTTGGGCCATGAATTTGGAGTGGTTGAGAGGTCATTTTTGTGTTAAATAGGAGGCTTGAGCTTGGTATAATGGATCTCACATTTTTGTAAGGTTTTAGAGAGAGAAATATTGGGAGCTTGAGGGTTTATGTGTCTTGGGTCCTCTAGGTGCGAAAATGGAAGGCTTTTTCATCTCTTCTCCTTCCTTCATTGCTTCTATGGGTAACTAACTCGCTTTCTAGGGAGGTGATGAAGTCCTACTTTGTAAGCATGCCTTAGTTTTGGGTTTAATTTGGGAAAGAATGTATATTTATGGTAGTTTTGTAATCTAGAGCACATTGTATGTTGTAATGGATATAAATCTCTATAAATGATTACGTTGAAGCTATTGTCTTATCTTAGATCATAATTTCTCATGATTGTATAGCTTGCATTTTTATAGTGACAATGAAAATGAGATTGCAAAATGGTTTTAATGGCATGTTTTATGAGAACCTTGTTAGTCCATAGCTTAGGGCCTCCCTTTGATGGATTAATCTTGATTCTTGATTTCATGTACTTTTATCATTTGATTAAGGGCTTGATAATATGTAGCTTAGTGAGTATGTCTAAGACTACGCCCTAGTTTAGGTAGTTCAAGCATGTGAAACTTTGATAGGTTATTCTTGCCTTTCGATTTAATGAATTTCTTGAAGATAATGTAGCAACCATGTGTAGCTATATATCATGGCCACTTATGTATGTTGTTCTCCCATATAAATCATTTTCTAGCATGTTTATAAGGTAGGTAGTGGATTCACTTCTCCAGTCCTCTCTACCTAAGTTCCTTTCCTCTTAATTTCTTGCAAATTATTATTTTATACGATTGTTAATTCTAGTTACCAAGTGACAAATCAAACAAAACCTCATACCTCTTTCATCAAACCAAAAGTGATTTTATAAGACCTTGGTTGCCATAAACTAGCAATCCCAATGGTTTGACTTACTCGTCCAATAGCCCTATTTTACAATGATTTGTGCTATTGCAAAGGGTTGATTATTATTGTGATAGCCGACGAGATCGATTGGTCAGCATAACTCTTCTACCTGCTCTGAGTTATAGCCAACCACTACTGAATTAACTTAATCTTCTCTGTAGTCTCAAAGACAATGTCAGGACCCAAGGCAACTGCATCACCTACCTTGGTCCAACAAACTGGAGATCTGCAAGGTCTGCCATACAATGCCTCAAAAGGTGCCATGCCAATACTGGTCTGGTAGCTGTTGTTGTAGGCAAACTCAACCAAGGGTAAGTAGTCTTCCTAACTGCCCCTAAAATCCAAGATGCAAGCTTGCAGCATATCCTCCAATATCTAAATGGTACACTCGGACTGACCATTAGTCTGAGGATGAAATACCGTACTAAAATGAAGCCCCATATTAAGAGTCTCCTGAAAACTCTACCAAAAGTGAGACGTGAACCTGGGATTCCTATCTGAAACAAAGGATACTGGAACCCCATGAAGCCTGACAATCTGCCCCACATATAGTCCACTAAGTCTCTCTACGTCATCTGTCATTGCCATAGGCAAAAAGTGAGCCGTCTTAGTCAATCTGTCAACAATGACCCAAACGGCGTCATTCCCTACCTTGGATCTTAGAAGTCCCATCATGAAATCCATAGTGATGTGCTCCCACTTCCACTCTGCCACTGGTAGTGGTTACAATAAACCTGCCAGTCTCTGATGCTCTGCCTTCACTTGCTGACAAGTAAGGCATTTAGCCACGAACTGAGAAACATCCTGTTTCATGCATTTCCACTAAAACTGTCTCTGCAAATTGTGATACATCTTTGTACCACCAGGATGAATTGTGAGTCAAGAATGGTGAAAATCCCGAAGAACAACGTCATGACAAGACAAAGGAACAAACATCTTTCCTCTATACCTAAGACCATTGTTTGAATGTAAGGTCCAACCCTCTACATTCTCGCCACCTAAAATTCGATCGTGGATGGACTTCATCTCCCCATCCTCCTGTTATGCCTCAATAACTCTGCCAATAAGAGCCGGTTGAGCCACAAAGCTAAACAAAATAGTCGGTGAAACATCCTTATAAAACTATAAACCAAGATCTGCAAGCTCTTCTAGCATCTTCCATCTATGGATGGAAATGCTAGCAAGAGTACTCTGTGACTTCCTACTCAATGCATCAGCCACCACATTGGCCTTTCCTGGATGATACTGCAACTCAAAGTCATAGTCTTCCATCTGTGCTGTCTTAAATTCAAATCTTTATGAGAAAAGAGATATTTGAGACTTTTATGATCAGAGAAAACCTTGAACTTCTCCCCATACAAGTAATGTCTCCAACCTTTCAAAGCAAAGATAATCACTGCCAACTCCAAATCATGTGTCGGATAGTTCAACTCGTGAGTCTTCAACTGTTGAGACCCATACGCTACCACCCGTTCAGTCTGCATCAGAACATACCCTAAACCTTCTCGCGAAGCATTACAATAGACCATGTAACCCAAACCACGTTCAGGTATGATCAAAACTAGAGCTGAGGTCAATCTGATCTTCAACTCCTGAAAAGAAAAATTACAAGCCTCATTCCATATGAACTTGACTCCCTTGTGAGTAAGTCGAGTCATAGGTATAGCCAGACGAGAGAAATCCTGAACAAATCTCCTGTAGTAGCCGGCTAGGCCAAGAAAGCTCTGAATCTCAAACACTATTGTCGGACGCTCCTAATCTATCATAGACTCAATCTTTGATGGATCTACTGCAACGGCGCCCCCTTACAGAACATGCCAAAGGAACTTTACCTCCGGTAGCCAAAATTCACATTTCTCGAACCTGGCATACAATCGGTTATCCCTAAGGATCTGCAACACTGTCTTCAAATGATACTCATGCTCCTCTAACGAAGCTGAGTATACAAGGATGTCGTCAACGAACACCACCATAAATCTGTCAAGATAGTCACTGAATACACGGTTTATTAAATCCATAAAAGCTACTGGAGCATTGGTCAAACCAAATAGCATCACTAGAAACTCATAATGGCCATACCATGTACGAAAAGCGGTCTTGGATACATCCTCATCCTTAACCCTCAACTGATAGTAACCTGATCTCAAATCAATCTTCAAAAAGCATGTCGATCCCTTCAACTGATCAAACAAGTCATCAATCCTAGGCAAAGGATACCTGTTCTTGATTGTAGCGTGATTCAACTTGCAATAATTGATGTAAAGTCTCAAAGACCCATCCTTCTTCTTCGTAAAAAGAACCGGTGCTCCCCATGGTGAAGCACTAGGACGAATAAAGCCCTTAGCTTTCAAATAATCCAACTGACTTTTTAGCTTATCAAGCTCTGCCGGTGCCATATGGTACGGTGCCATAGAGATGGGTGTTGTACCAGGAATAACATCAATGGCAAAAATAACTTCCCTTAAAAGAGGTAAATCTGTCAGTTCCTCTAGAAAGTCATCAATAAAATCCTCAACAACTGCCGGAAGAACACGGCCCAAACTGCTATCCTTGTCAACTAGCAAACTACCCAAGTAGGATCAGTGGCGACTCCAGTCACTAATGCTGAAAACCATTGCTGGGTGGGAATCGCTCCGATCTCCTATAAAATGGAAACAATCTCCCTTGGGAGTGCAAAAAGACACCTCCTATGGAGGCAATTGATCGTAGCCCGAAAGAATGGTAACCAATCTATCCCGAGAATGACATCAAAGCTTGTTATGTTGAGAACAACAAAATTGAACTCTAAGGTCCGCCTAGCTATCTCAATAGCACAATGATCGGTTGGTCAATTAAACATCAACCTTCGCAATAGCACGAATCATTGTAAAATAGGGCTATTGGACGGGTAAGTCGAACCACTGGGACTGCGCTAATCTATGGCAACCTAAGTGTCTAGAGTCATTTTAGAGTGATAAGGGGTGTTCATAGAGGGTTTGTTTTATTTGTCACTAAACTACAAATTCAGAATGTATAAAACAATAAATTGAAGGAGATTAAAAGAGAAGATTTAGAGAAGGAAGTCTAGGGAAGTGAATCCATTCCAAACCTCTACACAAGCTAATTATATGATTGATTTGGGGAATTAATGTAGAAATGACCTTGATGAATAGCAATTCATGACTACTATAACATCTTCAAGAAATTCAATTAATTAAAATGTAAGAACGACCTATCAAAGCTCCACATGCTTAAATTACCTAAACTATGGTGCAATCCTCAACATGCTCACTAAGCTAGAGATTGTCAAACAAGTAATCAATTGATGAGAGCACATGATAACAAGTCACAAGGTTAATCCATCAAAAGAAATTCTTAAGCAATGAATTAACAAGCTACTCAAAATCATGCCATTAAAACCATTCCATAGTCTTAGCTCCATTGTGACTATGAAACTACAAGCCATACAACCATGAGATTAAATCATCTAAGACAAGAGTATTTAATGCAACATGATCTTTAGAACATTAAAACATCCATTACATTATGTAACATGCTCTAGATTATGGAACTAGTCAAATACACATTTCATTCCCCAAAATAAATCAAAAACTGGACATGCTTACAAGGAGGAGTTTCATCACCTCCCTAGAAGAGAGTTTAGTTACCCCTGGTGGCCCTAGATGAAGGAAGAAGCTTGCCCTTTTCCTTCATTTTTGAGCTCTCTTCCTTTTGCTCCAAGAACTCTCTTCTTGCTCCTCTTTCTCTCTCCAAAAATCTGATCCAAAAGTGAGATATGAGATTGTGTGGCTTTCCTCCCCTTATCTACCTCCAAACAAGGCTCTCTCTCTCCTCCAAAAACATCCCCAACCACTCCATAAAGAGGGAGATAAAAAAAAATGAAAATAAGGTGCAAGTGGCTGAATTCCAAAGGGCATTCTGCCCAAATTTCGAGTGCTCGAAATAGGGCCTCGAGCACTCGAAAATGGAGCAGATTGCTCCATGCTTGCCTTGCTTCACCCAGACCTACTTTGGTAAAATAGCCGTAACTTTGCGCTCCAAACTCTGAATGATGAACTATTTGAATATTTAGAAACCTAATTCAGAGCTCTAAAAACTTTATGTTTTGGTGGAGATCCAATTCTCAAGTCTAGTTGGTCGAAATTGAAGAGAAACACAGAAATTCATTGCTGCCAGGCAGTTCTAAGCACCTCTGATAAGAAGATCATAACTCTCTACTCCAAACTCCAAATGATGAACTGCTTGAAGATTTAGAAATCTGATTCAGAGCTTTAAATATGTCATGTTATGAGGGAAGTCCAGTTCTCAAGTTTTCAAGGTCAAAATGGCGAGCAAAGCCCAGGTTCCACTGCTGCCAGAAATTCAGCATTGTGACCTTTGATTGCTCAAGATTCCACAAGGCCTTATTCTTGTTCCATTTTGGCCAATGAACCTGAAAATATACAAAAACATGCAAATGAAGATAAACTACATACAATAATCAAGTAAAGGACTTAATTAATGCAATTTAGGGCGCTTGAATATACAATATTCGGCGCTTATCACACCCCCAAACTTACATTTTGCTAGTCCTTAGCAAAACTAAAATGAAAAACTCAATGAAATGACAACCATGGGCATGCTACTACAAAAATATCATCCATGGTAAAAATGAGATATATACATAGCTCAAATACAACTTGAAACAACAAGAACTGGAGATAGGGTCATTGGGAAAACTACCATGCATATATGAAGCATTGATACAAAAATTGACAAAAATCATTTCAACGTTCATGCATCAACATCATCGTCCATATAAATAACTCAATTGTCATCTCTTAAATGGAAATCAACTCTAACTTCAGTGAAAGTGGATTGGATTCTCAACATGCGGCTTTTACTTTCTTTTCCAATTTCCAAGCACAAGTTTTCAAATCATTGAATTCCCCTTTAAATGAGGTCCCTAAGGCATGATTTATTTACAAGACAAAGCTGACAATTTATTGTAACTCAGAAGCGAAACATAGAATGGTTGTGCAATGCTGAAGTCCCTTAAGCTTTCTAACCAACCTATGTAGCAAGCATTAGGCCAACAGCTCCCAAACCAGATGGCTTTAGGTTGTTAAGTGTAGAGACACTCCAAAGGGCTTAATAGCTTAAGTTGGAAAGGCTACGAACTCCAGCAAACCATGCTTATTACAAGTTTATTTTTTAAATGACCGTGCAATGTTTAAGTCCTTTAAGCTTTCTAACCAACCCCTGTAGCAAGCGTTAGGCCAACAACTCCCAAACCAGACGGCTTTAGGGTGCTAAGTGTAGAGACATTCCTAGGGCTTAATAGCTCGAGTTGGAAAGGCTACGAACGTCAACTGGTCATTATTTTCTTTCTTTCTCAGTTTTTTTTTTTAGACAACTTAAATCATGCCAAAGATATTCATTTATCAGGTTCATCAAATCAAATTAACTAGGCCAAGGTCAAGGTTGATCAAGTTGCATGCCTCACAGTTTAGTTTCCAATGTGCATATGTGCATTGTGAAGCTTAAAAGAGTGTCAAATCCAGCAAGAATCTAATTGAGACATTTATACAGACTAATTTGAATCCACATGATCATTTCAACTCAAATTTTTCTTTATTTTCAAAAATGTCAATAACTTTTATACACAAGGTATTAAACATATGCTTCATCCCCGACAAGTTCAAATCATACTATCATTGCTTAGCAAAAATGTGAAACCAAAAATGTCTTATTGCACCCCCAAACTTGAATGTCACATCGTCCTCATGTGTGAAGACAAATGAAACAAAATAAGAGCAAAGAAGGTAAAAGAACAATATTACCAAGTGGAGTGACGAATGCAAAAATATCCATCGATGTGAATGCGCAAACGCGTCCCCCAAACTTAGACAGGAAGACCTGTCAAAACATAACTACTATACACAAGTAAAAGCATAGGCTTTTAAGAAAAATAAAAACAGAAATAAAAATAGTCATATGAATTTTATGGCAAGATAAAAATCTAAACAAAACCTAAAAATTTATGTATTTATTTATTTATTTAGTATTATTATTATTGTGTATATATATATATATATATATAGTAATATTATTATTATTATTATTATTATTTATATATATATATAGTATTATGTTTTATTTATTTATTTATTTTTTTTAAAGACAGCATGTATGTGTGTGCCAAGGGGTTTGTTTGTGGGTGGCATGCTGCAATAAAGCATGCATGGTTTGCATGGTTGATGGAGGTTGGGTTGCATGGAAAGGTTGGTTGGTTTGTGGTTGATGGCCGAGAGAGTGAGGGGTGGGTTGGTTGAGTGTGGGCTGGTTTGGTGAGGATTTGTGGGGGGCTTGGTGGGGTTGGTTGTGGGTTGAGGAGAGCTCGGCATGGTGGGGAGGAGGAGGGTTGGGGTAGGTTGATGGTGGTTGAGAGGTGGTGGTTAGAATTTCGAGCACTCGAAATGGGTTCTTCGAGTGCTTGAAAGACATGCAGTGAGTGAGGGAGGGAAGCTGCATGGTGGAGGGTGAAGATGGATGCGTGGTGGTTGCTGGGTTGCCGAGAGTGGGAGAGGTGGTGAGGTGAAGGGGTTGTGGGTTGGCTTGGTGGAAGGGATTTCGAGCACTCAAAATGGGATTTCGAGTGCTCGATTTGAAGATAGAGAGCTCGGTATGTTGGGTTGCAGTGGGATAGCAGTTGCGAGCACTCGAAGCTTGGCCTTCGAGTGCTCGAATTGGAGACAGTTGTTGCGGGATGTTGGCTGAAAATTTAGAGCACTCTAAATGGAAGCTAGAGTGCTCTAAATGATGGCAGTGATGCATGCAAAAATGGTGTGGTAATTTGGAGCAATCTGAATGGGATTTAGAGTGCTCCAAAAATGGGCAGTAGCTCATAGAATTTTGGTTAGATCATTCGAGCACTAGAATCTTGGCCCAGTGAGCATTTTGAATGGATGCAATTGCTGAAACAAATGTGTCAAACTTTGCAACATCTTGCTAATGCATGAATCAAATTGGAGAAATTTTCAAAATGCAACACATTTCCAATGCATGGATGAATGTAGGAAAATTTTTAAACCTTTGGAACATCACACAATGCATGAATTAAATTTTAGAAATTTTTTTAAAACTTTGCAAATTCATTCCAATGTAATGCATGGATGGAAAATTTTGAAAACTTTTCAACTTCTTTCTAATGCATGGACAATGTTCAAACTTTTAAACTTCAAACCATTCTAATGCAAGGAGGGAAAATTGTCAAACTCTGCACTTCATTGCAATGCATGGAAAATTTAGAAAATTTTTCAAATTGTGCAAAATTTTTTTTTTCAATGAGTGCATGGATGATTTCAAGAAGATTTCTCAACTTTTGCAACCTCACACAATGCATGGATGATTTTGAGAAAATTTTTAAACCTTGGAACATCTCTTCAATGCATGGATGGGATTTGGTCTCTTCAAATGCATGGATGAATGTAGGAAATTTTTTTTTTAAACCTTACACTTCATCTCCAATGTATGGAAAATTTTGGGGGACTATGATCCAACAATGCATTGAAAATGAGAGGTTGTGCACATGAGTTGCATGCCAAAGATCCTATGAAATTGCTAGAAAGCGATGGAAATTTCCGGGAATGAAAATTAGAGCTGAGAAGGTCTAAGAGGCCGGTCTAAAATTGCGGAACACAACTGAAGACCATTTCAGAAAAATCAAATTTTTGGCTTTTCTAAACCATTTCCCAGAAAATTTCAAGGCACGAGTAATTTGAGAAGGTAGGGAAGCTTGGAACATCGAAAGAATTTCTTCCCTTGCTTTGCTAAATTTAATGTCGATAGCTAGACGAATCAGGATCAGGATCCATTGGAGAGATGGATCCTTAACGCTCCGTATGCAACTTGCCTCCTTCATATGGTCTCAAACTTGGATCAGTGAATGGTGAGGGATATTGATCCTTCCGAAGAGAAACAAGTTTGGCCTTAGAGGATTTGAGCATCGCTTTTAATCTCACTTCTTTTATTTTCAGATTTAAGCAAAGGTGTTGCTTGTTCGAGATTATGGAGGCTCATTGAATGTCATTGTCTTGACTAACAATGGGAGGATCATGACCTTTCATATTTGCAATCTCCAAGTCATATACCTCATTGTACTCAAATGGTTTGTTCACAGGTTGAGTATCATGGACAATGATTCTAGATTGGGCCGGAATGATTGGAAGAATTTCCAGCAACTTGTCAACATTCTCCTTACCTTTGTCCGGTGGTTCACCCTCAAAATGTTGGGGTAACTCCGGTGAAGAAATGGAAGGAGATGGACATTCCAAAGATAGAGATGGGTTTGGTGCTACCCATAAAGGAGAGGAAAATGGTGATGGAATATCAAGTAAGGAGTTGACTTTCCGAATGGATTTTTCCTCATCAAAATCCTCAAAATCAAAGTGGACCAAGCAAGCTTGTAGGGGATCCTCCGTTGAAGGAGGTGGAATTGGATTTTCAATGAGTTCATCAGCAATAGTGATTGCAAAACACTCACTCTCATCCAGAGAAAGATGCACAGCATTGAAAATATTAAGCTTAACATTCATATTCCCAAAAGAGATATCCATCAATCCAGTTCTACAGTTAATAGAAGCATTAGCTGTAGCTAGAAAAGGACGTCCGAGAATTATGGGAATGTGTTTTCTTGGGTCGTGGACTGGTTCCGTATCAAGAACCACGAAGTCTACCGGGAAGTAGAACCTATCCACCTTTATGATAACATCTTTAATGATTCCCCGTGGTTACTTAATAGATCTATCAGCAAGTTGCAATACTATCAGAGTTGGTTTAAGATCTCCCAAACCAAGTTGTAGGTAAACTGAATATGGAATCAAATTCACACTAGCTCCTAAGTCAAGGAGGGCCCTCTCGATTTTATTGTCACCAATGACACAAGAGATTGTGGGGGCACCCAGATCCTTATACTTCGGAGGAGTGCTGTGCTGAATGATCGCACTAACATTTTCGGTTAACCTCACTTTCTTTAGTAAATGACTTTTGGAAGTGCGCTTTTGAGTGCACAAATCCTTAAGGAATTTTGCATAGGGAGGAATTTGTTTGATAGCATCTAAGAGAGGAAGATTGATCTTTACTTGCCTAAAGACCTCCCACATGTCTTGAATTTTGCAATTCTTATTCCCAAAATGTGTCGACTCTTGAAGACGTTGAGGGAACGGAGCTTTTGGCTCATAAGTAGTTTCCACATTTGGGGTGACATGCGTGGGATTTCCGTGAATGGTATTTGGATAAGAAGAACTTGGATTTGGATTGGAAGAGCTTGAATTTGGATTTTTCAAAGGAGGATTTTGTTCACTTTTGTCTCCATCGACCTTGTTGTCAACCACTTTACCACTCCGAAGGGTGGTGATAACTTGAACATGCTCAAGACTCAGCCCACTCGGAAGAGGGGTTTCATCAGTTGCATGTATCCCTCTAGAATTTTCAAATGGTTGAGCGGGAAGCTTACCCTTGTCTTTTTGAAGAAGTTGGTTCACTTGGTTAGCTATTTGTCCCATTTGATTTTCGAGCCTAGCTATGGATTGAGTATGGGAGTGAACCATTTGGAGAGTAGGTTGCAAGGATGTCAAGAGATGCTTGTTGGAATCCATGATTTGATTGTTTAATGATTCCATCATTTGCTTGTTTGCAGCCACTATCTCATCAATTGGATTCACAGGAAGTTGAGTGGAGACATTTGGATTGTATGGAGGTTGGTAGCTTGAAGAGGCTTGGAGAGGCCTACCTTGATATTGAGAAGAGGGCTGATTTTGAGGCCCTTGATTTTGAAGTTGGGAATTTTGTGGGGCTTGTTGCCTCCACGAAAAATTCGGATGGTCCCTCCAACCTGGATTATATGTATTGGAATACGGGTTATGCCCGGGCCTTGAGAACATGGCATTAGCTTGCTCTTGGTTGGGATTGGGAAATTGCTCCGGTGTGGGGCAATATTCCGAGAGATGGAATGGACTAGTACATGAAGCACAAACTGAACTTGCCGAATTTTGAGACAATGAAGGGGGAAGATGTGGTGCCATCAATTGGTCGAATTTATAAGCAATGGCATCCATTTGAGATGATTCCTCCCTTATTGATTTTTGTTGACAAGGATTGGTGTTCTTTGGAGTGGTTGAGGTCGAAGCCCTACGAGAATTGTGTTGAAGTGAATTTTCACTCAAATTCTCAAGTAAGGTCCAAGCCTCATCCGTATTCTTGGACATGAACATCCCACCACAAGAAGAGTCAACCATGAATCTATGGGTGTTGGTCAACCTGGCATAGAAAGCTTGCACTAATTGCCATTTTGGGATCAAATGATGAGGACACTTTCGAAGAAGATCTTGTAACCTTTCCCAAGTCTCGTGGAGTTGTTCTCCATCAACTTGAGAAAAGCTTAGAATGGAACGCCTCATTTGGTTTGTTTTACTCACCGGATAATACTTCTTGAGAAATTCTTGTTGCAATTGAGCCCAAGAAGTAATAGAGTTAGGAGCGAGGGAGTTCAACCAATATTTGGCCCTATCCTTTAGGGAGAATGGGAAAAGATGTAAGTGGAGTGCATTTTCAGGAAATCCTCTCAATCAGATGGTCGAACAGATTTCAAGGAACTCATCGAGATGCTTATATGGATCTTCATTATCAAAACCATGAAAAGATGGAAGCATTTGGATGGTATTAGATTTGATCTCATATTGAGCTGCATCGATGTTTGGCATCAGTATGCAAGATGGAGAAGCATAGGTGGTAGGGATGAAATGATCTCTAAGAGTCATTGGCTCGATATTAGGAATTTTAGCCCTTTCATTCCCCGGATTTCCTATATTATCCCCCATTGTATTAAATTCAGTTTCAAGATCCCGTGTAAGAGTAGGTTCCCTAGGGTTCCGTCTAAGAGTTCTTTCAAGAGAGTTAATATCAATGGGAGAATCGATTGTGGGTAAGGAAAGTGACCTACAACCGAACATCAACAACAAAGCAATTCATCAACCACAACTCCACATACGATGTTCCCTTTCTCCTCAATTATCAAGACAGAAAATAAATGTCCACGACAAGGACCGATGCTTGAACACGAAATTAAAACAATAATATAGCCTCAACAAGGGCTTGCAAAAAAATTAACTACTTCTAAGCTTAACACATGCACAAAATATAACAATGCGAAACTAAAAGGTCAAGAAGCTTACCTAGGGTCCTCTAGACTTACACTTTGCTAGTGTTCCCACGGTGAGAGCCGAGTCCCTAGAATCTTACAACATAAAAATGGTTAAACCACACGAGAAATATGCACAAAACACAATATTAACAATCACACTAAGTTTAACCCTAAAACTTTGGTTGCTAAACCGGGTTCGATCCCCGGCAACGGCGCCAAAAATTGATCGGTTGGTCAATTAAACATCAACCTTCGCAATAGCACGAATCATTGTAAAATAGGGCTATTGGACGGGTAAGTCGAACCACTGGGACTGCGCTAATCTATGGCAACCTAAGTGTCTAGAGTCATTTTAGAGTGATAAGGGGTGTTCATAGAGGGTTTGTTTTATTTGTCACTAAACTACAAATTCAGAATGTATAAAATAATAAATTGAAGGAGATTAAAAGAGAAGATTTAGAGAAGGAAGTCTAGGGAAGTGAATCCATTCCAAACCTCTACACAAGCTAATTATATGATTGATTTGGGGAATTAATGTAGAAATGACCTTGATGAATAGCAATTCATGACTACTATAACATCTTCAAGAAATTCAATTAATTAAAATGTAAGAACGACCTATCAAAGCTCCACATGCTTAAATTACCTAAACTATGGTGCAATCCTCAACATGCTCACTAAGCTAGAGATTGTCAAACAAGTAATCAATTGATGAGAGCACATGATAACAAGTCACAAGGTTAATCCATCAAAAGAAATTCTTAAGCAATGAATTAACAAGCTACTCAAAATCATGCCATTAAAACCATTCCATAGTCTTAGTTCCATTGTGACTATGAAACTACAAGCCATACAACCATGAGATTAAATCATCTAAGACAAGAGTATTTAATGCAACATGATCTTTAGAACATTAAAACATCCATTACATTATGTAACATGCTCTAGATTATGGAACTAGTCAAATACACATTTCATTCCCCAAAATAAATCAAAAACTGGACATGCTTACAAGGAGGAGTTTCATCACCTCCCTAGAAGAGAGTTTAGTTACCCCTGGTGGCCCTAGATGAAGGAAGAAGCTTGCCCTTTTCCTCCATTTTCGAGCTCCCTTCCTTTTGCTCCAAGAACTCTCTTCTTGCTCCTCTTTCTCTCTCCAAAAATCTGATCCAAAAGTGAGATATGAGATTGTATGGCTTTCCTCCCCTTATCTACCTCCAAACAAGGCTCTCTCTCTCCTCCAAAAACATCCCCAACCACTCCATAAAGAGGGAGATAAAAAAAAGGAAAATAAGGTGCAAGTGGCTGAATTCCAAAGGGCATTCTGCCTAAATTTTGAGTGCTCGAAATAGGGCCTCGAGCACTCGAAAATGGAGCAGATTGCTCCATGCTTGCCTTGCTTTGCCCAGACCTACTTTGGTAAAACAACCATAACTTTGCGTTCCAAACTCTGAATGATGAACCGTTTAAATATTTGGAAAGCTAATTTAGAGCTCTAAAAACTTAATGTTTTGGTGGAGATCCAATTCTCAAGTGTGTTTGGTCAAAATTGAAGAGAAAGACAGAAATTCATTGCTGCCAGGCAGTTCTGAGCACCTCTGATAAGAAGATCATAACTCTCTGCTCCAAACTCTGAATGACAAACTGCTTGAAGATTTGGAAAGCTGATTCAGAGCTCTAAATATATCATGTTATGAGGGAAGTCTAGTTCTTGAGTTTTCAAGGTCAAAATGGCGAGCAAATCCTAAGTTCCACTGCTGCCAGAAATTCAGCATTGTGACCTTTGATTGCTCAAGATTCCACAAGGCCTTATTCTTGTTCCATTTTGGCCAATGAACCTGAAAATATACAAAAACGTGCAAATGAAGATAAACTACATACAATAATCAAGTAAAAGACTTAATTAATGCAATTTAGGGCGCTTGAATATACAATATTCGGCGCTTATCACACAACCCCAACAAACACGATCCAATGACACTGGACCCCTAACTGGCGTGTCAACATAGAGAAAACTGTCCCGAAGTGTGACCTCCAGACCTAATGAATGTGCAAATGATACAGAAATGAACGAATGTGATACACCTGTGTCAACAAGAACTCGTGCCTAGGACCTAAAAACTGGAAATATACCTCAAACTGAAGAGGTCCCTGCAGAAGTATCTACCTGTGGAAGAGTGTAGACTCATCCCTGAGCCCTGCTGTGAACTGCCATGATAGTCTGACTAACATGTAAAAGCAGTAGGTGTAGAACCCCTGGCTAGATAAGTGCCAACTGGCACCACTGGCTATGGTTCCTGAGGAACTCTGAAACCAGATTGAACCATTGCAGACTATGTCGGTACCATCTGTGAATCTATCCACCACGTGAATTATTTAATAACATTGGACAATCCTTCTTAAGATGACCTGGTTGCTTATAATAGAAGTAAGCTCCCTGCCCTATTCTCGTAGAAACTGATGTTTGTCTGGCTTGTGGTCGAAGTTGCGGGTAGCGAGGCTTGATGTGCCCCGGCTACTGACAATGGTAATAAACCACACCCTAGGCTAATCCCTAAGATACAGAAACTGTGGGTGTAGAACAGCTGCGGTGCCCCCTATGAGTGAGTATTGTTCCCTGCCTTAGCCTTCTTCCACTAACTCCCGGAAGATGATGGATTGTCTCCGTGAGGCTGCTTATGTGAACCCCTGATCCGTGACTGATTCCATTCCTCTGCCTCAGCTAGCACAGCCCTCTGGACCACCTCTCCGTAAGTCCTCAAATCAAGAATTGAGACCCGTGGCCTGATGTCAAGATGTAGTCCATCCTGAAATTTCATTGCCCTCGCCTCATTTATTGCCACCATATCCTCGGCATAACGAGAGAGAGAAGTAAATCATGTCTCATATTCAATGACACTCATAGTGCCCTGATAAAGACTTATGAACTGTATCCTCATCTCCCACCTCATAGCCCTGAGAAAGAAGCGCTCGATGAATAAATCTCTGAACTCATTCCAAGTCATCAACTCAACATTGTAAACATTGGTCATGGACCTCCACCAGATATCTACATCTCCTATGAGCATAGAGGCAGTCAAAGAAATCCTCAACCTGTCCGTGGGTACCACCATACTGTCCAACTTGCGAACCATAAGGTCTAACTAAGCTTCTGAGACTAGCGGATCTGAACTGCCCGCAAATAGATCAATCTTAACCCTTTATAGTCGCATGAAGTACTCCATCGCCTCATTGACTATTGGTGCCAGTACTGGTGCCGGAATCTGTATCCCTACCACCTGCCTGCGTATCAATTCCTGTAGGGACTCAGCAACCCCCTTATTGATTCCCTGAGCCACCCGCTCCTCGTAAGTTGGTGCTCGCGGCGGATTAGCATCCACGCCACGAACTGGAATCTTGGGCCTTCCCGGACCCCTCATGAACTCGGTGTTAGCCACCTACTCTTTAATGCCCTGGTGTGAAGACTCTCCATGCGTGACAACCATAATGCTAAATGTACGAAAGGAAAGAGGTCAACAATAACATAAGTTATTATGACCGAATGCAACTCACACTATAAGTGCATGAAACACGAAGCAAGACAAAGTATACAACATACGGTCATACTAAAGTAGTCAAATAAATCTGTTTAAACAGTTAAGCACTTAAGCAATTAAGCATACATGTCAAACAAAGATGCTTCTACATAAACATACAAACATAGAGACATGTCGTAATACCAAGAGTGTTATCAAGAAACACCAAAATATGTTACAATGCCAAAACATGTTATTAAATGCATGTGAATATATCAAAGTAGATCAATAAATGCATGATATGCACCCAAAACATATCATCCTAAGGTGTTCAAACCTAGGAGCTTTGATACCACTTTTGATGGCCCAAGTTTTTCAACCAGGTGCGTCAATGATGACCCGAAAGTTAACGTTGTAACGGGTCCAAAATGCGAAAGCAAAAGATAAAACCATAGTCTTTTGAGATATAAATCATCTTTAAGGCACCAATGTGACATTCCATGATTTCACAAAACTTAAGGAGAGCGAAAGAGGAAACTAGAGTTAAAACGGGCTAAATCTGTCAATTAAGGACAAAATGGTCAATTCACCAATAAAAGGAGAAAATTAACTCTAAATAAGTCAAAAAAGGTGAATAAAACCTAATCTAATCATTTTATAATATTTCAAGAGGTTCCAAGAACATTAGCCAAGAATCCCACAAAAATGCCTTTTATCGGTTTAAGCAAAAATTGACCCCACCTTACTAAAACATGAATAACTCCTACTGTGATTAGAATCTAAGAATGGCATTGGTACCATTGGAAATCTAACTCAAAATGCTTGAGTTTAGGCTCAAGAATCACCCCATTTAGAAAAGAAACAAAGAAGTTATGACCCTTTGAAGTTGGAACTTCAGTGTTAAAATATAACAGAGAGGCTATGTGAATGCAAGCTATTTCGGTCGACCGAAATAGAGTTTCGGATGACTGAACTGGGTATAATTTTGCTAAAAACATGATTTTTGAGAGGAGGTTGTTTTAATAGACTAAATTAGGCCATCGGTCGACCGAAATGGTCATGAACAGTGAAAAAGCCTACTGGAAATGAGTTTTTACTGTGCAATGAGTTTCCTAAAAGCCATCGGTCGACCAAAATGGAGTTTTGGATGACTGAAACACCTCAAAAAGCTACTGTAAGACCTACTATATGCCAAATGTGTTAAGGTTTAACCCATACTTCAAATCCCCTCATGAATTGGTTCAAAAATGAAAGTTTAAAACCGATTTTCAATAAGATTTGAGTATATGAGCATGTCAACAACCTTTAAATGAATAAATGAATGTACTACAATAACTTATGGCCTTATACATGTCCATTACAAGAATTTCATATGCCAAACCTCCAAAATTGGTTAAAATACATTTGAAAGCAAAAGTTTGATACTAAGTGAATACAAGTGCAAAAGTAAACATGCTTATAATGTCAAAAGTAAATACTTAAGTATCTTTACAGATTAAGGAAGTTACATTTGCTTCCAAACTACCATACACCCGTGGTATGCAAAAATATAACATTAAAAGTAAAGCATGCTAAACATTTGCATGTTAATATACAAAAATGTTTCAAATTGCTCATAAGCCTCTAAGGATGATGAGCATCCAAGAACATGGTCTCCTTACCTGTAAAACAACCCAAACCACTAGGGTGAGTAATCAAGTTACTCGTAGGAAGAAGCATATGTGTATATCCTAAAGTTTCAATATCATTGCAAGATCAATATAGACGAATACAAGGGAGTATTCCACTTAACGTCTTTGCTCAAGGTGTTCTAAGGGATCATCTTAAGCTAACTTAAATGTTTCTTAGTAACATAATATCAAAGCGGATGTACTTAACAACATCAAATCGCATGAAACAAAAATTACAAGTTACAATTTAAACATTGATTGTCAACTTGGATTGAATGCGAAGTCAAAAAGTGAAAAACTTGGATATTTAAGCTCAGAATTCTGCTGAGACCTCAATGGTTATTCCGGGTATTAACCCGTTGAGAAGACCACCCTAGTGCACACTATCTCAATTGGGGAGAACTCATACCTCCCGCACTAGAGCCAAACTCTAGGCATATCACTTATAACAATGTCCCAAGAAAATCCAAAATATAGCAAGTTCCAAACTCATACATAGATATTAAGGCATATATACACCACCTTCCATGCACAAGTATTTTGAAACCACACAAATCATATCTTAGTTCCAAGTCTAGAATGGCATAATAAATGACAAGTCTTTAACATGATATAATGTGCAATACAATACCACCAACTTATCAATTTAAATCATACCTCAACAATAAGCTTTAAATACTAGATTACAACATTATAGTATTAAGCTTCTAAAATAATTATAATTTCCAATAGTAATCAACTAGAATGTAGAATTATCATCACAATAGTATAGTAATTCAAATCAATAAGAGTTCTATACAACATTAATTATCCTACTCAAGATACATACATAATATACATGCTTAAATCAATAAACCCTAAATCAATTATAAGGGTTTCCTATAATATGCAATACTACAATTCTAAAAGCATGTACACAATATATATTAAACCCCAAAGGATTATAAAACACTTAGAATATAAAAATACTACCACCCCAACCCCAATAGAGAATTGAATCTCTATAATCCAAGCAACCAATCTTAAAAATGGAAAATAATTATAGGGTTTTGAAGAGGAGAGCAAGAGGAAACTTTTGTTTCCCAAGGTTTATGGTCTAAGGTGAGTGGAAGGAGGCTAAAATGAAGAAGAAAGCTATTAACCGAGCTTTTCTCCAATGGTGGCTAGGTTTAGGGTTAAGAAGAACAAATGAAATAAAAAAGATAAAGTGTAAAATGGTAAGTGGAAGGTCTAGAATTCCTCCACTCACTATGTGTTCCTACACTACCTCTCAGACACACACAATGCAAGAGCAAATGGTGAGGTTACACTTGTCACAAATCCAAGACTCCTTCCTAGGCTTAATCCTAAGCCTACACTTGTCAACCATCAAAGCTAACAAGTGCACCAATCCTAGGCCAACAAGTGGGTGAGTCTCCACCCTCCAAATGTTAAGAGATTATGCATCCAAGTCACTCCACCCCATTGCCAACAAGTGGTACCATGAGAATGTGACACTTGTCATATTTTCTAAAAATTGTAAAAAGTCCTTTTCTCAAAATATAAATTGCAAAAAGGTCTCTAAGACGAAAAATAATTATTTTACATAATTACACTAAAACCCCAAAAATTAAGAACAATTACAATAAAGTATGCATCCATGCCCTTTACAAAAAAAGTAAGCAATTAGAATGTATATTCTACAAAAGTAAAAAAACAAATGTCATGGAAATCAAATATCATAGATGCATGCAAAACCGGAATCAAATCCGAGCACAAAAAGTGAGGTTATGCAAGGAAAAAAGATAAACGGGAAAAAGATGAAATAAGGAAAAGACAAAATAAGAAAAAGACGAAAAACAAAAATCACTAAAACAGGAAAGGGAGGAAAATGACTGGGTCATTACAACCTACCCTCAAAAGGATTTCATCCCCAAAATCAAGTCGTACCTGAATGAGAGAACAAATTGGAATACCGAGATCGAACCTCTTGTTCGAGCCCCCAGGTAGCCTCCTCAATGATGTGATGTCTCTACAAGACCTTAACCAATGGAATGGTCTTGGTTCGCAAGACTTGCTTCTGTGAATCAAGAATCTGGACTGGACCCTCCTTGTATGTCACGTCCTCATCAACAACAACATCTATCCACCATAAAACATGTGATGGATCTGGCTTGTACTTTCTCACTATAGAGACACGAAAGACGTCGTGAACTTTATCCAGGTCTGGCGGCAATGCCAAACGATAAGTAACTTCACCGACACGCTCCAAAATCTAAAATGGTCCAATGAACCTAGGAGACAACTTACCCGTCTGTCGAAATCTCAGAAGTCCCTTCCGTGGAGAAATCTTGAGAAAGACATGGTCCCCTACCTCAAAAGACAAGGATCTCCTCCTCCTGTCAGCATAACTCTTCTGCTTGCTCTGAGCTATAGCCAACCACTGCTAAATTAACTTAATCTTCTCTGTAGTCTCAAAGACAATATCGGGACCCAAGGCGACTACATCACCTACCTCAGTCCAACAAACTGGAGATCTGCAAGGTCTGCCATACAATGCCTCAAAAGGTGCCATGCCAATATCCCTAAAATCTAAGTTACAAGCCCGTAGCATATCCTCCAATATCTGAATGGTACGCTCCGACTGACCATCAGTCTGAGGGTGGAATGCGGTGCTGAAATGAAGCCCTGTGTCAAGAGCCTCTTGAAAACTTTACCAAAAGTGAGACGTGAATCTGGGATCCCTATCCGAAACAATAGATACCGGAACCCCGTGAACCCTGACAATTTGCCCCACATACAATCCACTAAGTCTCTCTGTGTCATCTGTCACTGCTATAGGCAAAAAGTGAGCCGTCTTAATCAATCTGTCAATAATGACCCAAACGACATCATTCCCCGCTTTGGATCTCAGAAGCCCCGTCACGAAATCTATAATTATATGCTCCCACTTCCACTCTGCCACTGGTAGTGGTTGCAACAAACTTACTGGTCTTTGATGTTCTGCCTTCACTTGCTGACAAGTGAGGCATTTAGCCACGAACTAAAAAATATCCTATTTCATGCCTTTCCACCAAAACTATCTCTGCAAATTGTGATACATCTTCGTACCACCAGGATGAACTGTGAGTCGAGAATGGTGATAATCCTAAAGAACAATGTCATGACAAGACAAAGGAACAAACATCCTTCCTCTGTACCTAAGACCATTGTCTGAATGCAAGGTCCAACCCTCTACATTCTCACCGCCTAAAATTCAATTATGGATGGACTTCATCTCCCTATCCCCTTGTTGTGCCTCAATAACAGTGCCAACCAGAGCAGGTTGAGCCACAAGGCTAAATAAGATAGCCGGTGAGACATCCTTATACAACTGTAAACCAAGATTTGCAAGCTCTTCTAGCATCTTCCATATGTGGACAAAAATGCTAGCAAGAGTACCCCGTAACTTTCTACTCAATACATCGGCCACCACATTGGCCTTTCTTGGATGATACTATAAGTCAAAGTCGTAGTCCTCCATGAACTCAACCCATTTGTGCTGTCTTAAATTCAAATCTTTCTGATAAAAGAGATATTTGAGACTCTTGTGATTGGAGAAAACCATGAACTTCTCCCCATACAATTAATGTCTCCACCCTTTCAGGGCAAAGATAACTGCTGCCAATTCCAAATCATGTGTCGGATAGTTCAACTCATGAGTCTTCAACTATTGAGACCCATAAGCAACTACCCGTTCTGTCTGCATCATGACACAACCCAATCCTTCTCACGAAGCATCGCAATATACCACGTAACCCAAACCACGTTCAGGTATGATCAAAACTGGAGCTGATGTCAACTTGACCTTTAACTCTTGAATAATAAATCAACCCTTTGCAATAGCACAAATCATTGTAAAATAGGGCTATTGGTCGGGTAAGTCGAACCACTGGGATTGCTAGTATATGGCAACCAAGGTTTTTAAATTCACTTTTAATTTGATGAAAGGGGTATAGAGTTTTGGTTGGTTTGTCACTTATAAACTAGGAATTAGAGATTGCATAAAACAATACTTGTAAAGAATTGAAGAGATAGAAATAATGTAGAGGGGACTAGGGAAGTGAATCCACTACCTACCCTATTAACATGCTAGTTGAGATGAACTTGGGGAAACAACATAAATATGTGACCATGAAATGCTACAACACAAAATTGCTACATTCCTTCAAGAAATTCATGAAATCAATGGCAAGAATAACCTATCAAAATTACACATGCTTGAACTACCTAAACTAGTACGTAGCCTTAGATATGCTTGCTAAGCTAGAGATTATCAAGCCTTTAATCACATGATAGGATCACATGAAGTCGAGAGTCAATAATAGTCCATCAAAGAAGGGTCTTAAGCTATGGAATATCAAGATTCTCATACAACATGCCAAGAAACCCATTTCACAATCTCATTTCCATTGTCACTATGAAAATACAAGCCATACAATCATGAGATAATATAATCTTAAACAACATAATACATTCATCATAATCATTTATACAAATTTTAGGTTCATTACATCAAGTGTAACTTCTAGATTGTGAAATAATCACATATATACATCATTTTCCCCAAAATAAACCAAGACTAGAACATGCTTACTAGAGAGGGCTTCATCACCTCCCTAGATAGGGAGTTAGTTGCTCATGGATGCAAGAGAGGAAGGAGAAGGAGTGATTTTCAACTCCATTTTCGCACCTTGAGCTTAAGAATACATAAACCCCTCACCTTACAATATTTCTCTCTCTAGAAGCTTACTAAAATGTGAGGTACCTCTCCTCTAAGCCTCAAGCCCCTTTTCTAGCCAAAATATCCTCAATTTCCCTCCATTTTCATGCCCTAACATCCCTAGAAGAATTTTGGACCAACAATAGGTCAAGGGGATAGCCTTGAAGGAAACAATACAAACCTATACCCACTTGTCTACGAAATAGCGGGTGCCCGTGGGACTTGGGCGGGTGCCCGCGGCACTCCAACTCTCTGCCCTTTTGGGCGGGCGCCCGCGGGTGATCGGTTGAGTCGATTACAATAATAAATCAACATTCGCAATAGCACGAATCATTGTAAAATAGGGCTATTGGTTGGGTAAGTCGAACCACTGGGACTGCGCTAATCTATGGCAACCTAAGTGTCTAGAGTCTTTTTAGAATGATAGAGGTGTTCATAGAGGATTTGTTGGTTGTCACTTAAGCTATGAAATTAAAGTGCATCAAATAAAAGCTTGCAAGAATTTAAAGGAGATGAAATACAAGTAAAGAGGACTAGGGAAGTGAATCCGGCTCCATCCCTATACACATGCTAGGTTAGAGCTAAATTGGGGGAAAAACAATATATACTATGGTCATGATACATAGCAACACTTGTTTGCTATAATATCCTCAAGAAGTTCATTAAATCTGAAGCAAGCTTGATCCATCAAAGGTTAACATGTTTAGACTACCTAACTAAGGTGTAGCTTAACCACATTTACTTGAATGAAAGACTATCAAGCCCTAGATAAAATGATGAAGCACATGAAGGTAAGAAATAAGTATAAATCATCAAAGGTTTCACCTAAGCAATGATCTATCAAAGTCCTCCAACTCCATGCCATTAAAACAATTCCATAATCTCACTACCATTGTCACCATGAGAGTGTAAGCAACATGGTTAAAAGAATAAACCATCAAAGATAGATAATTGACTCAACAATAATCATTTAAATACATGAAGATCCATTACAAAAGGCAAAATGCTCTAAACCATGAAAAGACCAAAGAATATACATTGTAATCCCCAAAAATATAGCCTAAATTAGAAAATGCTTACAAGGGAGGGGCCTCATCACCTCCCTAGATAGAGGTTTAGTTACCCATGGAAGCTTTAGAAGAAGGAACAAGCTTGGTTGCAACCTCCATTTTCGAGCTCCCTTTCCTTGGCTTCAAGAACTCTATCTTTTTCCTCCCATCTCTTTCGGCAAAATGAAATATATACATAGCTCGAATATAACTCGAAACAGACACAGGACTGGAGATGGGGTCATTGAGGAGACTACCATGCATATATGAAGCATTGATACAAAAAAAAATTGGTTAAACACATTTCAATAAACACGCATCAACATCCTAGTCTATATAAATAACTCAATTGTCATCTCTTGACTGGAAATCAACTCTAGCTTCAGTGAAAGTGATTGGATTCACAACATGCGGCTTTTACTTTCTTTTTCTAGTTTCAAGACACAAGTCTTCAAATCATTGAATTCCATTTTAAATGAAGTCCCTAAGGCATGAATTAATTTAGAAACAACTTTGTTGCTTGTTGACAATTTATTTTAACTCGAAAATGATACATAAAATGGTTGTGCAATGCTGGAATCCTTTAAGCTTTCTAACCAACCCGTATAGCAAGCGTTAGGCCAACAAATCCTAAACCAGATGGCTTTAGGGTGCTGAGTGTAGAGACACTCCTACGGCTGAATAGCTCGAATTGGCAAGGCTATGAACTCCAACGAACCATGTTTATAAAAATATTTTTGAATGACCGTGCAATGTCTAAGTCTTTTAAGCTTTCTGACCAACCCATATAGCAAGCGTTAGGCCAACAACTCCCAAACTAGATGGCTTTAGGGTGTTGAGTGTAGAGACACTCCTATGGCTTAATAACCCAAGTTGGAAAGGCTACAAACTCAAACTGGTCAAATTTATTATTATTTTTTTCTTTTTTTTTTTTTTCCACACCAAAGGTATCCATCTATTAGGTTCATCAATTCAGATTAACTAGGTCAAGATCACGGTTAATCAAGTTACATGCCTCATGGTTAAGTTTCCAATGTGCATCGGTGCATTGTGAAGCATAAAAGAGTGGAAAATCTAACGAGAATCTAATTGAGACATTTATACAGACTAATTTCAATCCACATGATCACTTTAAAATCACATTTTTCTTTATTTTCAAAAATTCACAATTGCTTCTATATCCACGGTATTAAACATATGCTTTATCTCCGCCAAGTTTCAAATTATACTGTCATTGCTTAGCAAAAATATGGAACCAACAATGCAAGTTCCACCCCCAAACTGGAAGTACACATTGTCCTCAATGTGGGAGACAAAGATGGAAAAATAAAGGGCATAGGGGATAAAAGGAACAAAAATACCAAGTGGAGCGATGAAGGCAAAGGTTTCCAGCTATATAAAAGCGCAAAATGCGTCCCCCAAACTTGAAATGTGCCACCTGTAATGGGACATGAAGAAAAGTCAGAACAACGACAAAAATAGTAACAAACAGTAAAATATGGACGGAAAATTTCGAAAAAAAAGATAACAGAAATGCTAAAGGATTTTTATTCATAATAATATGATTACAAAGGAACTGAAAGTTAATCATGTTGAACCAGAGCAACTTGTGCATAGCACAATCCTAAAGTTGAAAAGTAAAAGAAAAACAGAAAGGAAACATACACAAATACAAAACAAAATGATAAAGTTCAACACTGGCAACTATCTACGGGGCCAGGGGAAAATGGGCGAAGATGGCATTGAGGAGGGATTGAGTCTCACGCCGGTCCTCCTGTGCCACGCGACGGTCCTCCGTCGCAACACGGCGGTCGTCGGCAGCAAGGCGACGGTCTTCTTCGGCACGGAAGTAGTCCTTACGCACAGTCCGAGTGCAGTCGGCCAAAGAAATCTCAAAACGATCCATCCACTCATGAAGACGGGCAAGACTAGCCCGGATGAAGGTTTGGTCTGGCGGAAGATCAACATGAGGCTCGTCCCTTTCAGCGTCCTCCGCCATGGGGTCGTCCTCAGAAAAAGGAGAAGATGGAGACTGGGGCAAAGGAGGAGCAGCGAGCCGAGGGTTCCGAGAATGGCTTAGAACATTGGTCCACCGGCGGAGAGTAAAAGTTTGAATCTTTTTGCCTCTTGGTTCATGAGGAGGAACAATGAAGCCCTTGTACTTCAAGAGCTTGATAACAAAGAATGGTAATGGCAAAGGCCGATTTTTAAGACACTGCTACCGTGCGTTGATACACTCATCCCAAAACCGCATAAATGTGTCCCAAATGAGTTCTGGGACAGAGAACCATTTGCCTTGGTCCATGGCATACAAGGCTTGCAACATCAGGCCTCGGCGCTCGGTGTTGTGTGCCAAGGGGTAAACATTATGCTTGAGAACAGAGTTAAGGAACCAAACTCGCTCTGGAAGGGTGGATTTGAGGGTAAAACTCTGAGGTCGATGAGGGTCATCCACGTTGCAAATGGCAGCGACAACCTGTTCCACAGTTAAAGTATCCGGCTCCTCATATAAAGGGAGATTCTCACGATTGACAATGTCATCGGGGCACTCCAGAGGACAGCCAGAGACTGCCACCATGTCAGCAAGAGTGAAGGAAAAAGGGATGCCATCAATGGATGTGGTGAGAGTGATCGGCAGCTCTTCGGGGCAATTAAGATTCTGAAAGAAAATCCGCACCACACGTGGATAGGTGACCTTGGCAACGGGTTGGCAAATGTGCTGAAGACGCCGGTTAATTAGCTCCGCGACAGCCCATGAAGTGGTGGGAAGAGTGTCAAAGACACCCATGAGGGGGAAGAGAAGCTCATAATTGAGCTTTTTGTCGAGCCAAGGGGCTCGGGGCTGTTCATAAGGAACGACGGGAACATCCTCAGAGGGCCTAGGATGACGGGAAGGGCCGGCACGAGACATTTGGAGAGGCGAACTTGGTTGGGGAATTTCAGCGAGCACCTGGTATGCATAAAGAAAGAAAGGATGTGAGAATGAAAGGAATCTATGAAGAAACCCAAAAAATTTCAGACACAATTCTCTCTATGATAGAGCATAACAACAAGCACAATTAAACTCCAAGGATTTGATGCCCATACTCCTTAAATGTAATATAAATAACACAAAGATTGAAGAGAAAGAGGGAAGAGACATACCTTGGAAGAAGAGTGGAGAGAAACACGGATGGAGTGAGGAGGAATAGTGGGGGTGATGGTCATATATATAGGGATGGATGAAGAAGAAGGAGAGGAGTGAAATGGGTGGATGAGTTATGGAAAGAGAGTAGTGGGATGTGGGTAAATGAAGGAGAGAAGTGGGATGTGGGTAGGAGTTAATGAAGGAAGAGAGGAAGGTGGAAAGGTTGAGGTTGTGGGTTAATCGAGGGAGTGGGGGGGGGGGGAGAAGAGAAGTAATGGGAGAGAGAGAAGTTGGAAATAGAGGGAGGAGGTCGTGGGTTGAGGAGCTGGAAAGACGCGGGAGAGAGAGAGTGCATATTTTAAAATGTGGGGAAGGAGGGTTCGAGCGCTCGAAGTTAGGCCTTCGAGCGCTCGAACTTGAGGCAGTGAGTTTCGAGCGCTCGAAGTGTGCACTTCGAGCACTCGAAGTTGAGGCAGTGAGCTTCGATGGACTTTCGAGCGCTCTAAATGTGTACTTCGAGCGCTCGAACTTGAGGCAGTAGGCTTTTAAATGAAAAATGGAAGTTTCAAGTGCTCGAAGCTTGGACTTTGAGTGCTCGAAATTTGACCAGTGAGCAAAGCTTGGGTGAAATGACTGAAATTGTCAATTTGCCAACATCTCTTCAATGCATGAATGGAATTTGGAGAAAATTTTCCAATAATGCATTAAAAATTAGAGGTTATACACATGTGAAGCATTCCAAAGATCCAATAAAATTGCCGGATGTAGTTGAAAATTTCCAAGTATGAAAACAAGGGTTGTAGAAGGCTTAAGAGAACCAGTTTGAATTGTTGGACACAATTTAAGATAATTGCAGATAAGGTTAAATTTTGGCTTTCCTTAGCAATTTCCCAGAAAATTTCAAAGCCCAGGCAATGAAAATGTAGAGAAGCCTGGAAATAGAAAGAAGTGCTTCTCATGCTGTGCTAAATTTAAAGTCAATAGCTAGACGAAGCTAGAACAGTCATCAATCCTCGTAAATTGGGTCTGTTAAGAGGACTTCCTCAATTTTTCGGGTTGGGACTATGCTGTCAATGTAAGGCTTAAGCCGTTGGCCATTAACTTTAAAGAGCGATCCTCTTACCGGATCTTGGAGTTCGATTGCTCCATGAGGGAAGACAGTACTGACGATGTATGGACCATCCCATCTTGACCGGAGTTTACCGGGAAAGAGTTTCAAGCTGGAATTGAAAAGCCAAACCTTTTGTCCCGGGGTGAAAGACTTGCTAACAATGTGCTTGTCATGAAAAGCTTTAGTCTTTGCCTTATAGATTTTGGCATTTTCGTATGCATCATTTCGGATTTCCTCAAGTTCATTCAGTTGCAAAGCATGATTAAAGCCGACCTGTTTGAGATCAAAATTTAGCCTTTTTATGGCCCAAAAAGCATGGTGCTCTAATTCTACTGGAAGATGACACGCTTTGCCAAAGATAAGTTGATATGGCGACATGCCAATGGGTGTCTTATAAGCCGTCCGGTAAGCCCAAAGTGCATCGTCTAGTCTTAGTGACCAATCTTTGCGGTCCGGTCAAACCATTTTTTCTAAAATGTGCTTTATCTGCCGGTTACTTGACCACTCGTTTGAGGATGGTAAGGTGTAGCAACCTTATGGATGACGGAATACTTAGAAAGGACGGATTTAAGATAACGATTTCTGAAATGTGATCCGCCATCGCTGATGATTGCTCGGGGTGTACCAAAATGACTAAAGATGTTAGATTGAATGAACTCGATCACAACTTTATGATCACTGGTTCTGGTGGCCGCGGCTTCCACCCATTTGGAAACGTAATCCACCGCTACAAGGATGTACTCGTAGCCATAAGAAGATGGAAATGGTCCCATGAAGTCGATTCCCCACACATCAAAAATTTTAATTATTAATATGGAATTGAGGGGCATCATATCTCTTTGGGACATGGATCCGAGCCTTTGGCATCTTTCACATGATTTACAGAAATTGTATGCACCTCGAAACAAGGAGGGCCAATAGAATCCGCTTTGAAGAACTTTGTGAGCGGTCTTTTTGGCACTGAAATGGCCTCCACAAGTAAGAGTATGAGAGAAATTGAGAATGCTTGTGGTCTCAACTTCGGGAATACATCGCCGGATGATTTGGTCTGGGCAGTATTTGAATAGCTCCGGATCTTCCCAAAAGAAATGCTTGACTTGGGAAAAGAACCGGTCCTTCTCTTGTTTGGACCAATGAGTTGGAATTTTACCTACCATAAGGTAGTTAACAATATCCGCAAACCATGGAAGATTTGCATTGGAAATCTGGAAAAGTTGCTCATCTGGAAAAGAATCACAGACAACGGCGAAATCGGATGATTTTTCAATGAGTAAGCGAGAGAGATGATTGGCAACAACATTGTCTGCCCCTTTTTTATCCCGAATTTCAATGTTGAACTCTTGAAGTAAGAGTATCCATCGAATCAAGTAGGGTTTGGTCTCTTTTTTTGATAGCAAATGCCGAAGGGCGGCATGATCCGAGAAAACTATGACCTTGGAACCTAGAAAATAGGAGCAGAATTTGTCCAAGGCATAAACTACAGCTAGCAACTCTTTTTCAATAGTTGTATAATTTAATTGAGCATCAGAAAGAGTTTGACTAGCGTAATAAATGACGTATGGGAGCTTGTCTATATGTTGGCCCAAAACCGCGCCTAATGCATAGTCGGATGCATCACACATGATCTCAAAAGGAAGAGACCAATTAGGCGGTTTCATTATTGGGGCAGATGAGAGGAGAGTGCGAAGTTTAATGAAAGCTTCCATACAAGCTTCATCAAAATCGAATGGAACATCCTTGGCTAAGAGATTACACAAGGGCCGTAAGACTTTGCTAAAGTCTTTGATGAAGCGACGATAAAATCCGGCATGCCAAGAAAAGAACGGATTTGACGAACGAAATTCGGAGGAGGAAGATTAGAAATTAACTCAACTTTGGCCTTGTCTACCTCGATTCCCCGTTTAGAGATGACATGACCTAGAACAATGCCTTCTTGGACCATGAAATGGCTTTTTTCCCAGCTTAGAATTAGATTTGTCTCCTTACATCTTTGGAGTACAAGAGATAAATTATTGAGACAAGAATCAAAGGAGGAGCCAAAGACAGAAAAATCGTCCATGAAAACTTCCAAGAATTTTTCAACCATATCGGAAAATATGGACATCATACATCTTTGGAACGTTGCAGGAGCATTGCATAGCCCAAAAGGCATGCGTTGATATGCAAAAGTTCCAAAGGGACATGTGAATGTTGTTTTCTCTTGATCTTGAGGGGCGATTGCCACTTGGTTATAGCCGGAATAACTGTCGAGAAAACAATAGTAACTTTGGCCGGCTAGCCTTTCTAGGATTTGATTAATAAATGGTAATGGAAAATGATCTTTCCTAGTTGACGAATTGAGCTTTCGGTAATCAATACACACATGCCACCCGGTGGTGGTTCGTTGTGGCATGAGCTCACCCGCTGAATTTTCAACAACTGTGAGACCAGATTTCTTGGGAACAACTTGTGTGGGGCTTACCCACTTGCTATTAGAGATGGGGTAGATGATTCCCGCATCTAGCAATTTTATTACTTCCTTCATTACCACTTCCTTCATGTTAGGATTTAACCGGCACTGAACCTCTCTAGTAGGCTTTGCGTCATCCTCCATATAAATACGGTGCATACAGATAGAGGGGTCAATTCCCTTCAAGTCAGTCGTTGCCCAACAATAGCTTCTTTGTGCTCTTGTAGCACCGCTAAAAGGTTGGTTTCTTGGTCCTTTAGAAGATCCGATGCAATGATGATCGGGAGAGTTTGATTTGAACCAAGGAATACATACTTGAGATAGGCCGGGAGTGGCTTAAGCTCAAGTAGTGGTGGAGATTTCAAAGACGGAACCGGAGGAGTAGTGGAAAGCTGAGGACGCGGCTCTCTTGGAATTTTCCAAGGGGGAAAATCCATGATAGTGTCGACATCAAGCAGAGAATTAACTTCTTGGATGGATTGGTCAATATCAAAGTTTAAAAAGTCGAAATGAGACATGCAAGTCTCAAGGGGGTCCTTGCTTAGAATGAAGAGGGGAGATTCTTCAACCACTTCATCAATAACATCAACAAGAAAACAATCATCCTCATTGGAAGGATGTTGAGTTGCATGAAAGATATGGAGTTTGACTTGCATGTTTCCAAAAGCAATGTCCATCACCCCGGTTCGGCAATTAATTGATGCATTAGCCGTAGCTAAGAATGGCCTACCAAGGATCACTGGAATATGCTTTTTTGGATCGTGGACCAGTTCCGTGTCAAGAACCACAAAGTCTACTGGGAAGTAGAATTTGTCCACTTGGATGACAACATCCTCAAGAATGCCTCGTGGATGCTTGACCGATCTATCGGCAAGTTACAAAACCACGGAAGTCGGCTTTAAATCTCCCAGGCCAAGCTGTAAGTAAACTGAGTATGAAATTAAATTCACACTAGCTCCTAAGTCAAGGAGGGCCCTCTCGATTTTGTTGTCACCAATGACACAAGAGATTGTGGGGGCACCCAGATCCTTATACTTTGGAGGAGTGCTGTGCTGAATGATAGCACTAACATTTTCAGTTAACCTCACTTTCTTTGGCAAATGACTTTTAGAAGTGCGCTTTTGAGTGCACAAGTCTTTGAGAAATTTCGCATAGGGAGGAATTTGCTTGATAGCATCCAAGAGGGGCAAGTTGATCTTCACTTGCTTGAAAACTTCCCACATGTCTTGAATTTTACAATTCTTGTTCCCAATGTGCGTTGACTCTTGAAGACGTTGCGGAAACGGAGCTTTTGGCTCATAAGTAGTTTCCACATTTGGGTTAACATGTGTGGGATTTCCGTGAATGGTATTTGGACGAGAAGAGCTTGGAATTTGATTGGAAGAGCTTGAATTTGGATTTCTCAAAGGAGGTTCTTTTCCATTTTTGTCTCCATCAACCTTGTTGTCAACCACTCTACCACTCCTAAGGGTGGTAATTGCTTGAACATGCTCATGACTCGGCCCACTCGATGCAGGGGTTTCATCAATCACATGTATCCTTCTAGGATTTTCAAATAGTTGAGCAGGAAGTTTACCCTTGTCCTTTTGAAGCAATTGGTTCACAGAGTTAGCTATTTGGCCCACTTAATTTTCGAGCTTAGTTATGGATTGAGTATGAGAGTGAACCATTTGAAGAGTAGGCTGCAAAGATGTCAAGAGTTGCTTGTTGGAGTCCATGATTTGCTTGTTTAATGACTCCATCATTTGCTTGTTTGCAGCCACAATTTCATCAGTTGGGTAGACCGGAGGTTGATTAGAGACATTTGGATTATACGGAGGACGGTAGCTTAAGGAAGCTGGAAATTGCCTATTTTGAAATTGAGGAGGGGGCTGATTTTGATGCCCTTGATTTTGGAATTGGGAATTTTGTGGGGCTTGTTGTCGCCACAAAAAATTAGGGTGATCTCGCTATCCCGGATTGTAGGTATTGGAATAGGGATTATTCCCGGATCTTGAGAACATGGCATTAGCTTGCTCTTCATTTGGATTGGAATATTGCTCCAGTGTGGGGCAATCTTCCGTGAGATGGAATGGACTAGTACATGATGAGCATACCGAACTTGCCGAATTTTGAGATAATGAAGGAGAGAGATGTGGTGCCATCAATTGATAGAATGTATGAGCTATGGCATCCACTTGGGATGATTCCTCCCTCATTGATTTTAGTTGACACGGGTTGGTGTTCTTTGCATTGGTTGAGGTCGGAGCCCTACGAGAATTATGTTGAAGTGAATTTTCGCTTAAATTCTCTAGTAGGGTCCAAACCTCATCTGCATTCTTGGACATGAACATCCCACCACAAGAAGAGTCAACCATGAATCTTTGGGGTTCGATTAAGCCAGCATAGAAAGCTTGCACTAATTGCCATTTTGGAATCAAATGATGCGGACATTTTCTAAGAAGGTCTTGTAGCCTTTCCTAAGTCTCGTAGAGTTGTTCTCCATCCGTTTGAGAAAAGCTAAGAATGGAACGCCTCATTTGGTTGGTTTTACTCACTGGATAATACTTCTTAAGGAATTCTTACTGTAATTGAGCCCAAGAAGTGATGGAATTTGGAGTGAGTGAGTTTAACCAATACTTCGCCCTATCTTTTAAAGAAAATGGGAAAAGATGCAGATGGAGTGCATTCTCAGGAAAACCTCTCAACCGGATGGTCGAACAGATTTCAAGGAATTCATCAAGATGCTTATACGGATCTTCATTATCAAGGCCATGGAAAGATGGAAGCATTTGAATGGTACTTGATTTGATCTCATATTGAGCCGCATCAATGTTTGGCATCACTATGCATGAAGGTGAAGCATATGTAGTAGGATGAAATGGTCCTTGAGAGTCATTGGCTCTTCATTTGGAATTTTGGCCCTAATTCCCTCATTTCTAACATCTCCTACATTTTCAGCCATTGTATTAAATTCAGTTTCAAGCTCTCTTACGCTAGAAGATTCCCTAAGGTTTCGTCTAAGCGTTCTTTCAAGTGAATTTATGTCAACTGGCGAGTCAAGAGTTGGTAGGGAGAGCGATCTACGGCCAAACATCAACAATATATAATGCTATCAATGCTACTATTCATCATTCCCAACTCCACATACGATGTTCCCATTCTCCTCAATTATCAAGACAGAATTTAAATGGCCACGACAAGGACCGATGCTTGTACAGGAAATTTAAACAAAATAATAGCCTCAACCAGGGCTTTAAAACTGAATTATCACTAAGGTTAACACATGCACAATATATTACAAATTCGAAAATAGAAGGTCAAGAAACTTACCGGGAGTCCCCTAGACTTACAAATTTGCTAGCGTTCCCTGAGTGAGCCCCGAGTTCCTAGAATCTCACACACTTACAACAACAGAGTTTGTCAGAACCACACAAGGAAATATTCACAAAACACAATATTAACAATCAAACTAAAATTATCCCTAGAACTTCGGTTGCTAAACCGTTTGCAGTCCCCGGCAACGGCGCCAAAAATTAATCGGTTGAGTCGATTAGAAATTATAAATCAACCTTCGCAATAGCACGAATCATTGTAAAATAGGGCTATTGGTCGGGTAAGTCGAACCACTGGGACTGCGCTAATCTATGGCAACCTAAGTGTCTAGAGTCTTTTTAGAATGATAGAGGTGTTCATAGAGGATTTGTTGGTTGTCACTTAAGCTATGAAATTAAAGTGCATCAAATAAAAGCTTGCAAGAATTTAAAGGAGATGAAATACAAGTAAAGAGGACTAGGGAAGTGAATCCGGCTCCATCCCTATACACATGCTAGGTTAGAGCTAAATTGGGGGAAAAACAATATATATTATGGTCATGATACATAGCAACACTTGTTTGCTATAATATCCTCAAGAAGTTCATTAAATCTGAAGCAAGCATGATCCATCAAAGGTTAACATGTTTAGATTACCTAACTAAGGTGTAGCTTAACCACATTTACTTGAATGAAAGACTATCAAGCCCTAGATAAAATGATGAAGCATATGAAGGTAAGAAATAAGCATAAATCATCAAAGGTTTCACCTAAGCAATGATCTATCAAAGTCCTCCAACTCCATGCCATTAAAACAATTCCATAATCTCACTACCATTGTCACCATGAGAGTGCAAGCAACATGATTAAAAGAATAAACCATCAAAGATAGATAATTGACTCAACAATAATCATTTAAATACATGAAGATCCATTACAAAAGGTAAAATGCTCTAGACCATGAAAAGACCAAAGAATATACATTGTAATCCCAAAAAATATAGCCTAAATTAGAACATGCTTACAAGGGAGGGGCCTCATCACCTCCCTAGATGGAGGTTTAGTTACCCATGGAAGCTTTAGAAGAAGGAAGAAGCTTGGTTGCAACCTCCATTTTTGAGCTCCCTTTCCTTGGCTTCAAGAACTCTATCTTTTTCCTCCCCTCTCTCTCTCCACAAATCTTGCTAAGATGAGATATCCTCTTATTTGTGTGGTTCCCCTCCTTTGTAGACATCCTCTCCCACAAAACAAGGCACAAAAAAAAAAAAAAACCAAACGACATCTCCAACCAACCCATAAAGATGGAAATTAGAGATAAGGGAAACAAGGTGCAAGTGGGCTGAAGTGATGGTTCCCAGAGAGGAATCTGCCCAGAGTTCGAGCGCTCGAACTAAGCACTTCGAGCGCTCGAAGTTAGACCAGTGAACTCCTTCCTCTTGACCTGCTTTGCACAACTTTGGTAGAATAGTCATAACTTTCTGCTCCAAACTCCAAATGATGAACCATTTGAAGATTTAGAAAGTTAATTCGAAGCTCTAAATATGTCATGTTTTAATGGAAGTCCAGTTCTCGAGTTTGATCGGTCAAAAATGGCAAGCAAAGTCAGATTCTGCTGCTGCCAGAACTTAGCCTTGAACACATTGCTATTCAAAGATTGAATAAAACACCATTTTTGCTCCTTATTGGCCAATGAACCTGAAAATAAATAAAAACATGCAAATAAAGATAATTTATAAAGAATAATCAAATAATGGATTTAACTAATGCAGCTAAGGGCGCTTGAATATGTAATATTCGGCGCTTATCAGCGGGACTTAGGCAGGTGCCCGCGGACTTCAACTATCTGCCCTGAAATTGCTTCTTTTGACCTCCTTTTCGTGGGCTAACAATGCAAGTCTTCTTCCTAGAGCTTTGAGCAATGAGCATTATGATTCCATGGATCACTTGACTTGGCCAAAACTACAGTCCCCGGCAATGGCATACTTTGATCTTCAAAAACTTATCAAAATGTCACTTTTACCTCTCTTAGGGGAACCAACCTGAAAATAGACAAAAGAATGCAATTAAGGCTAATATATTCAGTATAGACAACTAATGGACTTAACTAATGCAAATAAGGGCGCTTGAATATGCAATATTCGGCGTTTATCACACCCCTAAACTTATATTTTGCTAGTCCCATAGCAAAACCAAAAATGAAACTCTCAACAAAAATGAAAACATTTGAAATGCTATCAACATGAATCAATCATAGTGCAAGAAAATATATGTAGAGCTCAAATGTAACCTGGAACAGACAGAATATTGAAGACGGGATCATTAAGCAGACTACCTTGCATATATGAAGCCTTGATAAACAAAATAGGTAAACAAATTTTAATTCTCATGCATCAACATCATAGTCTATATAAATACTTTAATTGTCATTTCTTTAGTAGAAATCAACTCAAACTTCAGTGAAAGTGAACCGGATTCCCAATATATAGCTTTTACCTTCTTTTTCCAATTTCAAAACATAAACTTCAAATCATTGAATTTTCCTTTTTGAATGAGGTCTCTAAGGCATGAATTTATTCAAAATACAACTTTTACTGCTTTATTTATTATTATTATTATTATTTTTTATTATTATTATTATTTTTAGATACATAGTATGGTCGTGCAATGCCGAAGTCCCTTAAGCTTTCTAACCAACCCATGTAACAAACATTAGGCTGAAAACTCCCAAACCGGATGGCTTTAGGGTGCTAAGTGTAAAGACACTCCTAGGGCTTAATAACTTGAATTGGCAAGGCTACGAACTCCAATGAACCATATTTATTTATTTTTATTTCATGAATGATCATGAAATGTCTAAGTCCCTTAAGCTTTCTAACTAACCCATGTAACAAGTGTTAAGCTAACAATTTCCAAACCAGACGGCTTTAGGGTGTTAAGTGTAAGGACACTCCAAGGGCTTAGTAACTCGAGTTAGCAAGGCTACAAACTTAAACTAGTCATTATCCTTATTCATTTTTTTTTTTTTTTTTTAGATTCAATGCCAAAGATATCCATTCATTAGGGCCATCAATTCAAATCAACTGAGTCAAGGTCAAGGTCAATCAAGTTGCATGCCTCGCAATTGAGTTTCCAGTGTGCATCTGTGCAGTGTAAAGCATACAAGAGTATGAAATTCGACGAAAATCTAATTGAAGCATTTATACAAACCAATATGAATCAATATGATCATTTTAGAATTTTATTTATTTATTTATTTATTTTTTTAAAACTATCATTTACCTCTATACACAAAGTATTAAACACATACTTCAATCTCCAACAAGTTCCAAGATTACTCCATCATTGTTCTACAAAAAAAAAATGATTTTATTTTATTACTTTACATGAACAACTTGCGCATGCAAACAAAAATGTAATTGCCAAAAAAAATGCAATAATGTACCCCCAAACTTGAATGTCACAATGTCCTCAATGTGAGAAGACAAAGAATGAAAATGGAATTGAAAAGAGGGTACATAGAACAATAGTACTAAGTGGAGGAAGAAATTCAGTGGCGGTGCAAAAATAAGCCACATTAAAAATTCCAAGAGCATGCCCTCAAACTTGAATTCAAAAACCTGTCAAAAGACATCTATACACCACAAGCATCAAATGAATCCAAACAAAGATGAATAGAAATAACTGCATTTTTATTTATCTAAAAACCAAATATCCCTGCAAAGTAGTAAAAGTATTGCAGTTAAAAGTTCAAAATAGGAATTGGAAAGTAAATGCCAAGCACGGCCCAAAATAAAGTCTAACAAGTACTACTAGAAAGCAAGATAGATATGGAAAGCACAAAATCACTCCATCGGAGCAGAGGATAAGCCACTGGCACCACCTGGGGTGTCGTCAATTAGGGTTTGGAGCATGGTCTACAATGTCTGTTGTCCATCCTGAGTCGCCTGAAGCCTCTCCAGAGTCTCCTTATGGAAGTCCGTAAGGATGCCCTCGATGCCCTCGACTCGCAATTGGAGTGTATCAAGACGAGTGCTGAGCGAGTCATAAGTGGCTTCAGGCATAGCATACGGAGGTGGGGCAATAGGAGCAACAGGCGGCGCAAGAGCAATAGGAGCAGCTGGAGCTCTCCAATCCAACACATCACCTATGTGAGCTTGACGGGAAGTCTTGAGTTGAACTGTGCTGGACTTCTAAACCCCAAGGTCAAAATGAAACATATCAGTCAGCTTCTTCTCATTAAGGGGTGCTTTAAACCCTTTGTTCTTAAGCAACCGGGTGATTAGGTATGGAAAAGGAAGTGCCTAGGTGATGGCATTGCTCGACTGCATCACAATTAGGTCATTGTAGACCTTGAGGATTTGGTCCCAGATAATCTGCGGGACAGAAAACCACTGTTCCTTCTCAGTAGCATAAAGGGCGTTCAAAAAAGCCCCTTTACATTTAGAAAGCTTTGACACAAGAAGGACATTTTTAGCCAAGACCGAGTCCATAAACCAGAGCCGACATGGGAGAAATGACTTATTAGTGCTGGTTGTTCGATTGCCGGTATACTGGTTGTGGAAAATTTCCTCCACAACGTCCGGCACTTTTAGATTATCTGGAGGTGCAACTTACAGAGGTAGACCTGCTTCATCCACCGGAGATGCCAATGGGCAGAGCAAAGCCGTGGCAAGGTCCCGAAGTTTGAACTTAAAAGTGATGCCATCAACAATGGTCTTAATGACGTCCGAGTTGTCGCATGAATGGAACAGGTTTGCATAAAATAGGTGGACCACACACGGATAGTAACCACTAGCGCGTGGCTTGAAAAGAGAGGCGAGGCCATGCTCCGTCAATTCGCGGACCGCCCACGTGGTTTTCGGATTGTTTTCGAAGCCATCTTAGATGTCAAATTTTGCCTTAGTTTCGATGGGCCAATCCACCCAATTTGGCATGGGGGCCTCCTCGGAAGGTCCTTTGAAAGAACGAGCTCGCTTAGAAGAGGTTTTACGCGCCATGTGAGTGAAAAAGTTGGTTCGGGCAATTTATCGAACACCTAGCGTGCACAAAAATTAGGAAGAGAGACAAAAGGGAGTTAGAGATGTAAAAACCCCAAATTTTTTTACCTGCAATAGACAAACTAGCACTCCCAAACAATCACTAATCCTCCACACTTGCTATCCCATCCACCATTGATCATAAATTTAGAGAAAGAAAGAATAGAGAACTTACCAACAATAGAGGAACCCAAAAGCCCCTAGTGTTGGGTGATAATGGAATGATGGAGAAGGTAGGGGATTGAATAAGATGGAAGTGTGATGTATGGAAGGACAGAGATAGGAGAGGAAGAGATTGGGGCAAGATTGGAAGGCTAAGAGGTGAAGGAGGGGAGTTGGGGTCATAGGATAGAGAGGGAGAGAGTTTAAAAGGCTTAAAATGGGCTTGCCAGCCCATTTTAAAGGAAGAGCGACGGGTGGTGGGTGCCCGCTACCTTTAGGCGGGCACCCGGGGAAGCAAAAAGCCACTACCCAAAATGGCGGGTGCCCACGGGACTTGGGCGGGCGCCATCAAATTCTTGTGCAAATTTCCATTTTGGCACGAATTTTTGCCTAACGGGGGCCGGGACAAGATCAAAATTTAAAACACATGCTTTGACGCATGTGATTTTTGGAATACAATTCGAGGTAATTCCGGAAGAGTCCACATTTTGGTTAAACTTAGCTAATTATCAGAGAATTCGAGGCCAAGGCAACTTGAAGGAGGTAAGCTTGGAAATTGAAAGAATTGCTTCCCATGAGTGCTAAATTTAACGTCAATAGCTAGACGAACCAAGATTTCGCATTAGTCCTCGTAAATTGGGTCTGTCAATAGGACTTTCTCTACTTTGCTAATTGGGAGTATGCCATCAATATAAGGCTTAAGCAGTTGGCCATTAACCTTAAATAGAGATCCATTGGTAGGATCTTGGAGTTCAATTACACCATGAAGAAAGACGGCGGTGATGACATATGGACCATCCCACCGTGAACGGAGTTTACCGGGAAAGAGTCTTAAACTAGAATTGAAAAGCTAAACCTTTTATCCAGGGGCAAAAGACTTGTTGACAATGTGCTTGTCATGAAATGCTTTAGTTATTGCCTTATAGATTTTGGCGCTTTCATATGCATCATTGCAAATTTCCTTAAGCTCATTGAGCTTTAATTAGAACCGGCTTATTGAAGATCAAAGTTGAACCTTTTTATGGCCCAATAAGCACGGTGCTCTAATTCGACTGGGCGATGACAAGCTTTGCCAAAGACAAGTCGATACGGCAAAATGCCAATAGGCATCTTATACGCTGTCTAGTAGGCCTAAAGTGCATCGTTTAGTCTCAATGACCAACTTTTGCTGTCCGGTCGAACCATTTCTTCTAGAATATGCTTGATCTCATGATTAGATACTTCCACTTGACCACTCCTTTGAGGGTGGTAAGGTATGGCAACCTTATGAAGGACGGAGTATTTAAGAAGGACCGATTTTAGATAGCAATTTCGAAAATGAGATCCGCCGTTATTGATGAGTGCTCGGGGCGTACCAAAACGACTGAAAATATTTGATTAAATGAACTTGACCACAACTTTATGGTCATTGGTTTTGGTAGCCTCGGCCTCAACCCATTTGGACACATAATCCACCGCTACAATAATATACTCATAGCCATAAGAAGATGAAAATGGTCCCATGAAGTCAATCCCCCATACATCGAAAAGTTCTATGATTAAGATGGGAGTGAGGGGCATCATGTCTCTTCTAGACATGGAACTGAGCTTTTGGCAACGCTCACAAGATTTACAGAAATTGTAAGCATCCCAAAATAAGGAAGGCCAGTAGAATCCACTTTGAAGGACTTTGTCAGCGGCATTCTTGGCATTGAAGTGACCCCCACAAGCAAGGGTATGGCAGAAATTTAGGATACTTGTGAATTCATTTTCGGGAATGCATCTCTGGATGATTTGATCCGGACAATACTTGAATAATTCCATATCTTCCCAAAAGAAATGCTTGGCTTGGGAGAAGAACTGGCCTTTTTCTTCTTTTGACCATTTAGAGGGAATTTTTCCTACCGCAAGGTAGTTGACAATATCCATAAACCATGGAAGATTTGAATGAGAAATCTGAAACAGTTGCTCATCTGAAAAGGAATCACAAACTGCAGCAAATTTAAAAGATTTCTTAATGAGCAAACGAGAGAGATGATCAGCGACAACATTATCTGTCCCTTTTTGTCTCGGATTTCAATGTCAAACTCTTGGAGTAAGAGTATCCATCGAATTAGGCAAGGTTTGGTCTCTTTCTTGGTGAGCAAATGCCCTAGAGTGGCATGGTCTGTAAAGACAATGACCTTGAATCTTAGAAGGTAAGAGCGGAATTTATCTAAGGCATACACCACAACTAGCAATTCTTTTTTAGTGGTGGTATAATTTAACTGAGCATTAGAGAGAGTCTTGCTAGCGTAATAGATAACATGTGGAAGTTTGTCTACACGTTGGCCCAAAATCGCACCTAATGCATAATCGGATGAATCTCACATGATTTCAAATGGAAGAGACCAATTAGGTGGTTTCATGATTGGGGCTGATAAGAGAAGAGTATGGAGCTTCTTGAAAGCTTCCAAACAAGCTCCATCAAAATTGAACGAAACATCCTTGGCAAGAAGATTACACAAGGGCCGAGAGATTTTGCTAAAATCTTTAATGAAGCGTGCCGAGCCGCTTTCTAATGCGTTTAGAAAACAAGACTTTTTAATGCGAGAGGTCGCTTCTCAAGGTCAAAATAAGATTGTGGTTTCGGAAGCTGGTGGTGGCGGTCGCTACACCATAAGCTTAAGAGTGTGCATTAAGGCGAGGGCCAAGTTTTACATTTATAAAAACCACTACTACCTTCACTAAAAATATAGTTAGGGCGAGTAGGGATCGTCCCAAGGGATTGGAGTCCAATTTGGTTGTGGAATCACTATTAGGGTTAGTAGGTCAAGTGATCAAACAAATAGATGGTTGGTTGATTAAACAAGAGAGCAAATTAAACTAAATAATTGAATGCAATATAGAGTAAGTAAAAGAGAGAGATCTTGGGGTTTAGAGGTCACCACTAAATAATACTTTTCTACACCCTTAACAAGTGACTAATGAGGGAAATGTGTGTTGCAATATTGATGTGTGTGTGTGTTTGGTTGATTCAATTAGCAAGGATAATCAATTAAATATATGTTGTTTAAGCAACATGTGAAAAGCACAATATATCTAACAATTAAGTATATATTGTCTAAATAGCATGTGAAAAGCACAATATATCTAGCAAGTTATTAATCCTTTCATTAAGCTTACAAGCCAAATACACCACAAGGTTAGAGACATATGCTACTTGCATTCAAAAGTATGGAACATCAAATAACAAGTATGGATTGTCCTCCTATCTAACAACTATGCTACCACTACACTACAATTAAGCTAATGACATGAAATTAAACTAATTAAGCTAAGGGAGAGGCACAATCCATCAATAAAATGAGCATGAACCATCAAGAAAATTACAAGAGCATTCCATTAAGCACTATGTTTTGACAATCTCTAGATCTATGGCATTAATACACATAGACATGCATCAATAACACAAGGAATAGAGACAAATACATGAACATCTATTCTAGCATACATAGACATATGGATAGAATGAAATGATCAATTGAAAGCATTAAACCATATAAATCATTGAATAAACAAGATTAATATATATATATATATAAGTGCCAAAACATGTATTACAACACTAATCCCTCAATAATACACAAAATCAAGATATAGAAAGCATGCTTGGGGCTAACTCTAGCCCCAAGAGGATGTCTAGCCACTCAGGGTAATGCTTCTCCAACCCTTAAGGGCAAAGTCCATGGAAGAAATCTACTCCTTGGTTAATGAAGAGCTCCCAATCTTGTGTCTCTAGCCTCCTTCTCCTTTCTTTCTCCCTAAGAATAGCCTCTATTGTGATAGATGGATCTTTGAAATTCTTTCTCAAAAAATGTATCATATTCTATGTATAGGTAGGTTAAGTGGCACACAAAATGAGCTAGGGTCGTGCATGAAATATTCCCCAATGATTGGATAAGGATAACTTTCAATGAGTTGGAAATTTAACTTTTTCGCACTAGAAGAAGTTCAATCGATCGAACCTTGGACTTAGATCGATCGAACATAGCTGAGATCTATCGAATTGAAGTTGGATCGATCCTCAATGGTGGTGCCTTTCTGGATAAAAACAAATCTGAGATATTTTGAAGATATTTTTGAGAAAAGGACAAAAGTGGTTTGTAGGGTGGTATAACTAGATAAGATCAATCATTTAAATAAGGACAAGGTAGTTCGATCGATCGAAGAATGATGTTGGATCGATCGAACTTTTGAGATCTCTGAAAATGTCATTATGGCTCTGATCTATCTTAAAGTACTGAGATTGATCATGTTGGATCGATCGAACTTTGATCTGAGATCGATCGAAGATATTGATTTCCACTTTCTTCTTCCTTTTGTTTCCACTTGGCTCCTTTCTTTGATTCATCCCAGAATTGCTTTATTTCTGCTCTTATTTGGCTGAGTTAGCTTATTTTCAGGATAAGTGCCTAAAAATGGAAATAACACGAAATCAATCTAAAACGGTAAAGTAAGATAGATAAAGGTACTACAATACCTAAGCTTAAGGGGTTTAAATACGCACTTTTCAGCGCTCATCACACCCCTAAACTTAAATATTGCTAGTCCCTCGCAATGAACTAGAAAGTAAAGGAATGAAATGAACCACTAAATAACTGCAAACTAGAAAGCAATAAAAGGATAACGCTACTTTCGTAGGGAACATGATTGCACTTAGCATATGCAACAAGCCTTTTAAACCCCTAGGTTACCCCTAGTGGACGAGTGAAGTCTCGTGAGGGTTTCCAGAAATGATACCCACAAACATTAAGCTCATTCTTTCAAAAGAGACACTAATATTGCAAACAAGCATTAGGAAAAAACTACCTCAAGTATGCAATTTTTCAAACATTTCTAAGCAATCTCCCAAAATCTCAACATCAAGTAAGCAAGTATGGTCCTCCACACATCAAGACAATGATCATGTAAATCAAAACAACTCTAGAATCCTTTTTGAGTGGATCGGCATCATATATGTTGCTATCTTAGCCAACTAAAGAAATGATCACATCCTTACCCTCAAACTAGCACAAAAATCTAGTACCGATCATCAAGACAAAAAGTGGACCTTTTATTAAAGCTTTATTCATCTAGGCGCGCTTATTCTTTTCACTCGTTTTTATTATTATTATTATTGAGGATAAATGATGGAAGCATGGTGCAATATGTTGATCTATTAAGCTTTCTAGCGATTTATGAGGTCGAGCGTAAGGTCAATGACTCCCAAACCAGACGGCTTTAGGGCATTAGGCATTCAAACACCCCTATGAACTTACAAGCTCAAATCAACTAGGCTACAAATCAAGATAATCTCCATCTAATCATTTCCCACTTCTCACCATTTAGGAGAAGTCCTCACTTTTTATTGTTTTTGCAACTTTTTTTTTTTATTTTTTATTTTTTAATAATCAATTATTAACCTAGAGTTTGGGCCCTCCACCTTTCGGCACGAGAAGTTCAGTGCTTAATGAAGCTAGAATCCTGGCTACTCAATGAAACCTTTATCAAGAATAAAAACTTTAAATGCATTACTAGCCCAATTGGGATATAACCAATTCAATAATCAACAAAGTATGAACCCTACAAATGAATGCTAGTGTGCACCTGTGCTAGTGTAGAATCCTAGAGTGAATCTCAAAACAATCACAAAATCAAGATGATGTGGACCACAAGTGCAAACAAGATATCAATCTTTCGAAATTTACTCCTAAATGGTTTCCACAAGGCATACAAGGAGTATTGGACTCTCAAGTTAAGTAGTTTTTAAATTTTAAGCAATATAGTCCTCAAAAGATCAAAATCATCGCTAATATGGACCAATCATAGAAAATCTCTCAAATACACAAGTCATGCTCAAAATTTTGAATTTAAAAACAAACACTATAACATACACCATTACCCCCAAACTTAAACGGCACAATGTCCTCAATGTGCAAAGAGAACAAAAGGAAAGAGTATACCGGTGCAATTAAGGCAAAGAATGGCTGGGATTGAAGTATCCGAAGTGGGTGGCATAGCCCCCCTTAACTTGGGATTAACTGTGGTCCTGAAATTGGGCACTCGAATAAATTCATCAGATAACAAAAGGGATAATCAATGCATAGTGGACATACAAGTGTAAATGGGATAAAGCAGATAAAGTAGGGAGAGAGATATAAGGGTGGTCCTAAAATTTTTGTAGCATTCTCTCTCACTGTAGTCACTGTGATGCACCTGATGGAGTCAAACAGATAGATATAAGAATATGATAGATGACATCCATAGCAAAAACTTATATAAAGAAAATAAAGTATAAAGTACATCAAAAGAGCAAAGCCGACATATCCGGCTGTAAATAATATACAATGATAAAAATGAAGTATAGATCACAGAGGTGTAGTATGAAAAGATAGAAGAAACTAGGAATCTCAGGTGGACAAGGCAGGATAGGCAGGGCAAGCTCCGCAGATATCGTGAAATAAGTTTTAGAGTGCAGTTATGACATCCATGCGGAATGTAGCAAAATCAGCTCGGTGGGCCATAACATCGGCTCGAATGGTAGCAGTATCAGCTCTGATAGCAACCACTGTATCCTCTAGAGCCTGAAGACGCTCTCCAAAGCCGGGGGCCTGACTAGAAGCCTCAAGTACGGATGAATCAGAAGAAAGATCCTGAGTCTGCTCCTCCTCGTGTACTGGTGACCTAGTTGGAGAGTGCTACTCTGCGTCATCTGCAGGTAGCACTAAATCAATATCCATATGCTCAACAGCCGGATCAACTGGTGCATCGTCCGCTGCCAGGTCTGTTGTTGCTGTTGGCTCCTTAACCTCTAAATCGTATAAATCTAAGTCCTCTGCCACCCGAGTTGCAGCCTCCTGTAATCTGGAAATAATAGCATTATCGCTCTTGTCCTAGTTCTTCTTCAAGAAGTGACAAGATCCTCTCTCAGGGTGCTCTCGAGGATGGATAGGATAGTGCTGATCAATCAGTATCTAGGTGATGAGGTGGCCAAATGGGAGAGACTTAGCCCTTTTGGGCTTCTCCTTGCTGATATGCTCATCGTAGAGCTTTCTCATCACACTCCAGATGAGCGCGGGGATAGATACCCAGTGGACCATGTAGAATGCGTATAGGGTTGTCAGATAGTCTCCTCGCCACTGAATCTTATACCCGGCCATATATATGTTCCGAAAGAGAACGGAATCAAAGAACTATAGGTCATCTGGAAGATAAGTGCGGGTGGCAAAAGTCTCGCTATCGGCATGGTGACCTGTCAAGAAAACTGCCATGTCGGCATAAGAAGGCCTGTATAGCCTGGGATAAAGCTCCTGTAGCTCCGGAGGGCATCGGTGTGGACAATGGCATGATCTGGCTAGCATGTCCACAGTAATAGAAATCTAGTGGCCATTTATGGTAGTGACCAGCTCTGCCGTGGTACGCGGGGACGGTCGGAGGTTCTAGAAGAACACCCGAACTAGCCGCGGGTAGACTGGCTCAGTAACTGGGGCAAGAATAGCTACAAGGCCCCTCTGGATAATATCATCGTAAGCTGATTGGGTTAGCACCGATCTGGAGAAGAAATCTGTGTTAAAAACTGACTCATGGGCCACTGTCATCTGTATATATCTAGGCTGGGTCTGTCACGCTCTAGAGCTGGCTGAGGTGGCTGGTGTGGTGGAGGAGATGGAGATGGTGTAAACGCAGGCTGACCCTCAGAAGTAAATGGAATATGATCAACCTCAGCCTCCTGAGAAGGTGACTGAGGTGGAGTAGGCTCTAATGGCTTCTCCTGTGCAGGGTGCTGTGCATGAGAAGGACCGGCCTCGACATCGAAAGTGTGCCTGCCCCAGCGGTGATAGTGACCGCGGGCTATAGTCTTGCGCTTAGGCATGGCTTGAAAATAATTTAAAACTTGCAATGGGAGTCAGTGCCAGAATAAAGAATTGAAAGCACAAAATAGAAACATGCATATCAAATAAGATAAGCAAAATATATATAACATGAATCTATACAAGTGACAGGAGGTGGACATGCTAAACAGTATAAGTATGAAATGAATCTAATGTGGAATATCACAGGCATTGGGCATATATAAGGTAGCATGACACAAGATAAAATGCATGGAATGTATGTATGAAATCTATGAAGTTTGATCGATCACAAAAAATGTGAGATCGATCTCAAAACTTTGATCGATCTGAGAAACTGAAAAACTGAGTTCGATCGATCTCTCAAGATCGATCTGAGAAATAAGTTCGATCAATCGAACTGAGATTTCAGATCGATCGAACTGTAATGATGGATCGATCTAAGGTCTTCTGATCAATCTGAGAATAAGTTCGAACGATGGGACAGAGAGGTGATTTGGATGTAGGTGGATGCAGGTTGAAAATTTTTCTAAGTGTTGGATGCAGATAGAAGTTCGATCGATCGAACTCTCATTTGAGATCGATCAAACTTATGCAAAATGCTCAATCACAACATAAAAGTTCATGCAATCCTAATCACAGTTCCTAGTAATGCATATGAACTAAAAACAAGTATTTAGACTTCGCAAGAAATGAAATTTAAGATAGAAATGAGGGAGGAATAGGGTTTTGACACCCTATGAATACTTTTGCTAGTTTTTAATGTCTCTAGCAAGATATTGGCCTCTTTTAACCTGGATCAAAGATCTTATAGTGCATCCCCTCCTTGTTAGGGTGATAGATGCTTTGAACTCCACCCAACCAATGGTTCTTTGAAGAACTTTAAATTTAGCTCAAAAGAAACTTTTAATCCCTTGTCAATGCAATCACAATATTTGGGCTTCCATACCCTTTCAAAGCAAGAATTTGAAACAACACTTTGAGAATGCAAGGTTGAAGATGATCCCTTTGAAGTTTTGGTCTTACACAAAAGCTCACTTCCTTGACATTGAAGATCATGACATTTATCTACAACATTAACCTCTCCTTCATATTTGTCAAATGAATTGGGTGTGGGATTAAAGATATTCAACTTCACCTTCATATGGCCAAATGAGATTTTCATTATCCCCGTCCTACAATTGATGTTGGCATTAGCGGTTGCCAAGAAAGGACGGCCAAGGATAACGGGAATTTGGCTTTTAGGATTGGGGACCGGTTCCGTGTCAATGACAATGAAATCAACGAGGAAGAAAAATTTGTCAATCTTTATCAAAACATCCTCAATGATACCCCTAGGCTTCTTAATAGATCAGTCAGCAAGTTGTAAAACTACCGACGTCGGTTTCAATTCACCTAGGCCCAATTTGACATAAACTGAGTATGGAAGAAGGTTAACACTTGCTCCTAAGTCAAGAAGCACCCGATTGATGATATGATCACCAATGATGCATAAAGTAGTAGGTGAACCAGGGTCCTTAAACTTTAGTAAAGTGTTATGCTACAAAATTGAGCTCACTTACTCGGTCAAAACCACTTTTCTTGGTGCTTGGCTCTTGTTCTTCCGCTTTTGGGTGCACAAGTCTTTCAAGAATTTGGCATAAGCTGGAATTTTCTTGATTGTATCCAAAAGTGGAAGATTGACTTTCACTTGCCTAAACATTTTCATGATTTCATTGGTTTTTGCCTTTTGCTTGTCTTTTGAAATGGATCCTTTTAAGACATCTGGAAATGGAGCTTTTGGCTCAAACACTTTTTCAGCATTTTCTTTTGAAAACTCTTCAACACAAGAATTTTTCAAATCACTTTGTTTCAAATCATTTTTCAACAAAACCTTTTCAAATTCATTTTTTGGCAAATCTTTCTTCAAATCATTTTCAAAATCATTCTTCAAATCACATTTTGAAGCTTTCTCATTCACAAGATCATGTATATGCAATGAAGGAGGAATGGGATGTGAAACGGGACATGTGACAACTTGAGGTTGTACCGTTTCACTCTCTTCATTGAACTTTTTAACTTGATTGTCCACAATCCTACCACTTCGCAAGGTAGTCACCGCATTGACATGCTCAATGGTGTGGCCTTCCGATGAGGAATGGGTTTCCATAACACAATATTGCTTAGGTGGAGCATTCATAGGCATCTTTCCCTTCTCTCTTGCATTAAGAGTGCTTGCTATTTGCCCTATTTGGGTTTCTAGCTTAACAATGGATTGAGAGTGAGAATGAAGCAATTGTGTGTTTGCCTCCAAAGTGCCCAAAACATTCAAAACTTTTTCTTCAAAGGTGGGACTGCTAGCGTTTCCTTGGGAAAATGAGAGTTAGCAAATTGATTCCCTTGTAACTGATAAGATCTATAACCTTGGGATCCTTGGCTTTGAAGTGGAGGTGGAATGTACTTCCCTTGAAAATCGCCTTAGGAAGGGTTTAAGCCCTCTCCTTGATTTTTCCAAGAGAAATTCGGATGATTTCTCCAACTTAGATTATAATTAGTACCATAAGGATTATTCCCTTGGTTCACAAAAGCTGCACTGACTTGTTCATTAGGTTCATTTTGCACTTGTCCGTGAGGACAATGAGAAGTAGAATGAAGAACACTAGAATAAGTCATACATATTTCATTTGATGCACAATGAGAATGATTAGGGAAGGAAGATACTTGGTTCATCGAGTTTTAGTTAATCAAAAATTGATCAAACCTTTGAGATAAAGACTTCATTTCGGCGGCTATTTCATTTGAATGGTCGACTTGATGTAAGCCAACACTCTTCTTACCTTGTGAATTTCTACCATTCTTGGATGATAATGTTCTATGCAAAGAATTTTCACTCATGCTCTCATAAAGACGCCACACGTCATCCTCATGCCTATCAATGTATGAGCCACCCATGGAAGCATCAACCATGCCTTTGTAATTGTCCGATAAGCTCTCAAAGAAATATTGAACTAATTGCCATTTAGGTATGTCATGATGTGGACACTTCCTAAGCAATTCATTAAAGCATTCCCGTGCCTCATGAAATGTTTCTCCATCCCCATGTGTGAATTCTCTAATGGAAGTTCTCATGGCATTGGTCTTAGAAATCGGATAGTACTTCTTCAAGAACTCTTGTTGCATTTCTACCCAAAAAGTTATTGAAAAAGGCTTAAGATTGTTAAACCAATACTTTAGCTTGTCCTGTAAGGTGAATGGAAAAAGTTTGAGTCTTAAGACCTCTTCTGGCGTGTCCGTATATTTTACAGTGGAACATACTTCTAAAAACTCATCCAAATGCTTGTAAGGTTCTTCACTTAGAAGTCCATGATAGTTAGGAAGCATTTGAATGATTTGTGGCTTAATTTCATAATAATGTGCTCTAAATGGTGGCAATTGAATGTATGTGGGTGTATTGTATTCATTAGGCACATAGTGATCTCTTAAAGTAAGGGGAGGATTAGCAATTTGAGGTGCAACATGGCCACCTTGATTTTGATTTCCTTGAATGGTGGGAGGTTGTGGAGCATACATTGGCCTTGGCATTCCAAATGGAACTTGGCCTTATTGTTGTTGTGGTTGGTGAATGAATGGCCTAAGCATGTCTAATGGTACTTGAATGTTCTCATGATGTACATTTGGATGGAGGATACCTTATTGGTCTATGTGACCAAGGTCCTCTATATGCTCTTCATTATGGCCTTCTATTGATGTAATGGATTGGGTAGAACTAGAACTTCCTCTTCTCCCTAGGATTTCTAACTACGGATTCAAGATGCAAATCAAGAGGGACAAAAGTTGGACTTAGTGATCTACGACCATGCATGCACAATGTAAAACACACAAACACAATGAATGAATAAACACTTCGACTTCACAACAATTCAATGAAACTTCCTCCATAAACACCTAAACCCATACTCCTATGCTTTAACAACAATGATGCAAAGAACAATTAAGAATGCCTCTACGCGGGCTCATGATTTATCTAAGAATTTTAAAAAAAGCCTCCATGTGGGCTAACGATTTAACTAAGGGATTGAGTAAAGAAAGTCTCACAAAGGTTCTTTAGCACTTCAACTCCAAATTTATAGCTTAGCTTAACATTTTTTTAAATTTTTAGCATTTTTCCTTGCTTGCTTAGCTCCTTTGCTTGAATGTTCCTTTGCTTGCTTCCTAGCTCAATGCTCCTTGTCAATCAAGAACAAACACAATAAGTAACAAAAAGAAAAATAAAAACAAAGTAAAGACACGATCAAAAGAGTACTAATTCTTAATGAATTCCACAAATATGACGTTGCCTAATCCCCGGCAATAGCGCCAAAAATTGGTGGTGGCAGTTGCTACACCATAAGCTTAAGAGTGTGCATTAAGGCGAGGGCCAAGTTTTACATTTATAAAAGCCACTACTACTGTAACGACCTAGTCATTTGCCTTCCTTTCATTTTTCCTGAAATTTTACGAATGAATTTTTTTCGTTTAATTTTCTTTTCTGAGCTCTGTTTCGTGTCGCTTAGTGTCATCTCTAGTGCTCAGAATTGGTTCCTGAGACTCTTTTTTGTGGACTGACAACTTCCTTTGAGGACCGAGTCATTTTCACATTTTTCGTTTTTTGGACACTATGCGCTATTTCGTCTTTTCCCTATTCTGTCATTTTCCCTATTTCGTCTTATCTCCGTTTGTCAGTTTTTGGCACAACCTCACTTCTCATGCTCGGAGTTGGTTTTTGACTTCACGTGCCTTTATCTTAAGTGGTTTCCTCAAAATACGTATCTTTACTTTTGCAAGAAAGTACTCTGGTTGCTCCCGGTGCCCACAGGGGCATGGATGCATAATTCTTCAGAATCTTTTTCATTTCTTGGGGTATTTTTCGTAAATATCTTTTGAAGATATTTTATTTCAGGGGCATCTAAGAAAATATCTTTTGGAAGATATTTTTATTCTGGGGCAATTTCGTAGTTAACCCTTTTTGTAGAGGCCATTATGCAATTAACGAAAGTTATTGCAAAATGTCTCGTCTGGGGCCTGGATCCTCGTACGGGATTCATTTTCACATTTTGTCGAGTCGCGGACTCTTAGAATTTCCTCCTGGTCGATGTTTTCCAGTTTTAGGGTTTCTGACCCTAGTTTGCGCCAAATTTGTTTTGGGCATAACTTTCTGCTTGAGACTTGGTTTTTGATGTTGTTTCTTCCATTATTTATATTTTATCATTTTAAATCTTTTTTGTTCACAAAGTTTTGCCATTTGAGCGCGTCTGCTCAAATTTTACTTTTTCAGAACCGACGGGGCCCGTTCGGGGCACTTTTTGAGATTTCTATAAAAGGGGGGTGAGATATTTCATTTTTCATCTTCTCCCCTCTTCATGCATGACTTGGAGCTCCCATGGCAGCCCAAGGGGTGCTGCCATCTTCTCTCTCCTCTTTTGGTTCACTTTTCCTTAATGGAAAGTCTTAAGCCTTAACGTTTGTTGTTCCCCTCACCGTGCTCTACCTTTTCCCCTTATTAGAATTTAGTTTTGACTATTTCTTGGGTTTGGTTTTGAGGTCAAGTTATGATTTTGATGGGGCTTTCATGGGGGTTATGTTCACGGCATTGTCCCCGACAAAACCAAGTAGTTTCGTCGGATTCGGAGCCGTTCTATTTTGATGGCATTTGAGATTTTCATCTCAAATTGAGGTAGGAGATGTTCTAGGTTTAAATTCTTGTTATATAGTATGCTTGTGATGCTTATACCACTTGTTTGCATGATTAAATATAAAATCTAGAGATTTTATTATTTATTTTTCTTGTACGGGATCTAATTTTCCCGGTTACTCATGATTTGATTTAAACATGTAGCATGATTTTATATTACCCCTTGATATGCTCATTGTCGTGTATTAAAATTGGAACATTTGAATAAGTATTAAAGATTTTATTTAATTTTTATCTTAGGAAAAAGATTAATTCACATGGCCTTAACTAGCTTGAAATTAATATATGTTAGCATATTATATTAGGCCTTAGCATGCTCTTCAACATAGTTGAATTTGAAAGTAATTGGAGGTGTTTTGAAAATTAGTAATTATTAATTAATTTGATTAATTAATTTGCCCCGAGTGCACTATTCACTCTATTTGAATTCCGACTTGATATTCTTGATTTACATGCCATATAGCTTCACATATATTTGATTTAGAATATTCGGTCAGGTTTTGAAACCTTTTATTTAATTAAATTCCATGTTTAAGATTTAATCCTCATGGTGATATACAACTTGGAATTGAATTGTGGCATGCTAGAAAATTAATCTTTGGTGTGGTTGTTCACATATATTAAATTGGGATTAATTGCATGAGAATTGCAACTTTTAATTTATATTTAACTTTACTGAAAGTTTAATTCACATGGTCTTAAATTGAATGAAATAAACTTGTAATGTGATATTACATTAGTTCTTGGCATGCTTTCCAACATATGTTAAATTTAGAGTATTTGGTTAAGTTTAAAAATCTAGAGATTTTAATTAAAAGAATTAATTAAAATCTATTTTGTGGTCCCATTAGCTTAATTAAGATTTTAATTTGATATTTATATTGGCCATGACTTGTTTACTAGTATATATTAATTGTGGACCATTTGAAGTTGCTTTAGAACTTTGGTAATTAAATTAGCATGATTTAATTAGAGTTCTACTTTGTTGTTCCAATAACCTAATTGAGTTTTAGAATGGATATAGGTGATGACCATGCCATGTTCTTTAATATGTATTAATTTGAGGTTATTTGGAATTGAATTAGAATCTAGGGAATTTAATTATTTTTATTTAATTAAATTCTATAGAATTGAGCCATGGATTTAATTGTGTTTTAAAGTCGTTTCTATATCAAAATCCTGGACATGGACTTGTTGTATATTCATTTGGTTATGTTTTGAGCATTGGATAACATAGTTGCTATGTTTATACTCATGAGAATATGTTTTCCTTATTAAATATATTGTTGCCTTGTGTAATGATTTGCACATTTCGTATTTAACATCATTCATGCATAGCGTGTAACGAATCGCACATTGAAGATTCGACATTCATCACATCATATTAGTTGTGGACTTAGAGCATGTATTGTATAGGTTTCCAAATTTGGTTGTGCTTGGTAGATAGTTGATTATCTTGCATATTCCTATTGATATATGCGTTGTTGCACAACTTGTTGATTTTGGAAACTTGGGGCTGTCGTTATTTGGCTATGGCTAGGACGTGGTTCTAGTACGGGGGATAGTCCCTCTATATAGTCTAGTGCGCACATAGGGAGGTTACCCATGGGCTAGTAACCCTAAAGTAACTATGCTGTCAGTCTAATCCGGCGTGACGTCCGAGTATCCATTTTATTTGATTTCGCATTTCATTTTCAAGTTGATAACTAGATGATGTTGTAACTTGTTGTTTCTTATTTGTCGTTCTATTTTAAGTTACATGATGTTAACTTTGCGAAATTGTGCTTTATGCGTTGTATTGGAAGTTCCAATGTTGGTTAAATTGCATCGATATTGAAAATTGTGTTTTGACGTTCTAACAAAGCTTAGGATTGATCCTATTGATTCATTTATAACTTAGACGTTAGGTGGTATGACCCACTTCTGTTGTTTTCGTGCTTTAGATTTCAAGCTGATAGCTTTAAGAAATTGTATTTTGTTGCCTTGTATAATATGCTTTTATGTGGTTAGATTGCATTGAAGTTGTAAATTATGGTTTGATTGTTCAGCATGGCCTAGGATGATTCCTTAGACTTATTTAGAACATAGACATTAGGTGACATGATCATTTTAGTTGTTTCTGTATTCGAGATTGCAAGTTAATACCTTTAAGAACCTATATCTTGTTGCTTTGTATAACGTGCTTCCATATTGTTTAAATGGCATAGATGATGTGATTTATGCTAAAAACACTCTAAGGTAGCTTAGGATGCTCCCCGAGTCTCATGTGGACATAGACATTAGGTGGCATGAACCCCTTTAACATGTTTCACCTTAAGGTGATAAATTTGTAAAATGCTAGTTCGATGCATGCTCATCTCCTGCAAGTAGCTTTATGTTACTCACCCCTATGATACTGGGTTATATTTCAGGTACGAAGACTTGGTTCGTGATGCCTAGCATTCCTTGGATGTCGTGCAGCTTTTAAGTTTCCATTTCATGCAAATGTTAGCATGAAATGTCATTTTGTAGACTTATATATCAAAATATGTATATTTGATTCCATGTATGTAATGTGTACTTAAGTACACTTCTTTCAATGTATTTGATATGTATGAGATGAGGCCGGAGGCCAATGAACATTATATTGTATTCTATGTACTTTTTAACTTCATGAAATACTGTGAAAATCTTGAAAAATCACAAGTCATTGCTTCACCATAGTTGCATCGGGTGTGGGAATTCCATTATCATTCTTTCATAGGGTCTTATAAATCATGTTTGAAGTGTGGCCAAGGGCCAAACGGTCTTTTGATCCCGTTTTGTAGTTTTGGATTCCGAGTTTTCATTCCAAGTTCCATTTTTGCCTTTTTGCCCGTTGGGGGGTCAGATTTTGTATTGGTGGTATTTTTAAGTTGTGGACCATTGTAGTATGTCCAAATAGGTAAGTTACGTTTGCGTGCATGGTCGTTTCCGGGCAAAACCTTATCGTTTGTGTTTTGAGCCTCTTGTGAATTCATTTCGCATTTTTTTTTGCATATTCTGATCTAGGGGCATTATGGACCTTTCACATCAGTTTTATTTTCTTCTTTTGACATGGTTGAATAGAAAACATGATTTTAGGGGGGGTTTCTTCTTCGTGTTTTTCCAGAAAATGTCGTCTTGGTACCGTAAATCCCTCGTGAAGTTTCAGCTTCTAGTTTTCATTTAACAACTTTATGACCCTCTTGTTCAGTTCTGATCTAGGGGCATTTTGGGGATTTCACAGTGAGTTTTTTTCTATTCCGTCCACATTGTCTGGTAGAAAACTCGATTTTAGGGGGGGTTTCTTCTTCGTGTTTTTACAGAAAAACTCGTCTTAACCTCCGTTTCAAGCCTCAGTTCTGGGAAGATAAAAAAAAATGTAGTAGCAGCCAAGGGCTGCCACCAGCCATGTTTTTGGGCGTCGGCATGCGCGCCGGTGGGCTCGCACATGGACGCCGTGTGTGCCATGGCCCCTCATCAGGCCACCGCGACGTTAATTCTTCTTTTGGGCTTTTCTCCTTCGTTCGGACTCCGATTCAAGTGAATTTTTTTTAAACTTGACTAATTTTTCGCTGTCTTTCCAACGGTGTGCTCGGTTGCACCCAGTTCTTCCTGGATAATTATCAGTTTACCCTTTTTGCCTTAAGTGCTCGTTTTTCTTCGCCATGCCGTTTCTCCTTCATTCGGACTCCGAATCATATGATTCTTGAGTCCATCTTAATTGATTTTTCATTGTCCTTCCAGCGGTGTGCTTGGTGTCACCCGAATCTACAGTTTTTATAAATGACTATTTTGCCCCTGGGGGCTTATTTGTCATATTTTCGATCTTTTGCTTCCGCATCAGTTCTTGTTGAGTTCCACGACCTCATGGAAGGTCACTTTGACTTCTTAGAGTCTTGTTTTCTGTTTTTGCTTCCGCATTTGGATCATCCTTACGGTTCATCACAGGACACGCTGGCCTAAAAACCAGGGTCGTTCCAACTACTTTCACTAAAAATATAGTTAGGGCGAGTAGGGATCGTCCCAAGGGATTGGAGTCAAATTTGGTTGTGGAATCACTATTAGGGTTAACAAATAGTTGGTTGGTTGATTAAACTAGAGAGCAAATTAAACTAAATAATTGAATACAATAAAGAGTAAGTAAGAGAGAGAGATCTTGGGGTTTAGAGGTCACCACCAAACAATACTTTTCTACACCTTTAACAAGTGACTAATAAGGGAAATGTGTGTTGCAATATTGATGTGTGTATGTGTGTTCGGTTAATTCAATTAGCATGGGTGACCAATTAAGTATATATTGTCTAAGCAACATGTGAAAAGCACAATATATCTAACAATTAAGTATATATTGTCTAAATAGCATATGAAAAACACAATATATCTAGCAAGTCATTAATCCTTTCATTAATCTCATAAGCTAAATACACCACAAGGTTAGAGGCATATGCTACTTGCATTCAAAAGTATGGAACATCAAATAACAAGCATAGATTGTCCTCCCATCTAACAACTATGCGACCACTACACTACAATTAAGCTAATGACATAAAATTAAACTAATTAAGCTAAGGGAGAGGCATAATCCATTAAGAAATGAGCATGAACCATCAAGAAAATTACAAGAGCATTCCATTAAGCACTATGTTTTGACAATCTCTAGATCTATGGCATTAATACATATAGACATGCATCAATGACAGAAGAAATAAAGACAAATATATGGACATCTATTTTAGCATACATAGACAAATGGATAGAATGAAATAATCAATTAGAAGTATTAAACCACATAAATCATGGAATAAACAAGATCTATATATATAAAAGTGCCAAAGCATGTATTACAATACTAATCCCTCAATAATACACAAAATCAAGATGTAGAAAGCATGCTTAGGGCTAACTCTAGCCCCAAGAGGATATCTAGCCACTCATGGTAATGCTTCTCCAACCCTCAAGGGCAAACTCCATGGACGAAATCTACTCCTTGGTTGATGAAGAGCTCCCAAGCTTGCATCTCTAGCCTCCTCCTCCTTTCTTCCTCCCTAAGAATAGCCTCTATTGTGATAGATGGATCTTTGGAATTTTTTCTTTAAAAGTGTATCATATTCTATATATAGGTAGGTCAAGTGACACACAAAATGAGCTAAGGTTGTGCATAAAATATTCCCCAATGATTGGATAAGGACAGCTTTCAATGAGATAAAAATTTAACTTTTTCGCACTGGAGGAAGTTCGATCGATCGAACGTTGGACTTGGATTGATCGAACATAGTTGAGATCTATCAAACTGAAATTGGATCGATCCTCAATGGCGGTGCCTTTTTAGATAGAAACAAATCTGAGATATTTCGAAGATATTTTTGGGAAAAGGACAAAAGTGGTTGGTAGGGTGGTACAACTAGATAAGATCAATCATTTGGATAAGGACAGGGCAGTTCGATCGATCGAAGAATGATGTTAGATCGATCAAACTTTTAAGATCTCTGAAAATGTCATCATGGCTCTGATCCATCTTGAAGTGCTGAGATTAATCATGTTGGATTGATCGAACTTTGATCTGAGATCGATCGAAGATGCTGATTTCCAAGTTTTCCTTCCTTTTGCTTCCACTTGGCTCCTTTCTTTGATTCATCCTAGAATTGTTTCATTTCTGCTCTTATTTGGCTGAGTTAGCTTATTTTTGCGATAAGTGCCCGAAAATGAAAATAACACTAAATCAATCTAAAACGGTAGAGTAAGATAGATAAAGGTACTAGAATATCTAAGCTTAAGGGGTTTAAATACGCACTTTTTAGCGCTCATCAGAAGCCTTTCTAGTCAAATTTACATTTATAAAACCACTACTACAACTAATGAAGTATAGCAAATAGGATCGTCCACAGAGATTATACGTGTTGGAATTTAACTTCGACTCTAGCGTATCAAAAGATTGCGAAGAAGGGTTAGGTTGGTTGATTACTCTAGAAAATAATTAAATTAAAATGCAATTAAAGTAAACTAGTGAGAGATAGGAATTTAAGAGATAAGAAGAGAGGTCTTAGGGTGTTGGAATCACCACTAAGCTCATATAATTAACCACTTGCTTTCTATTAATGGGGAATACATTGTTGTGAACAAAATACGACTACCAATTGCAATATTAAGTATGGACCATCAAATTTACGTATGAATTGTCTACCTAACCAACAAATAAACTAAGTGTAGAACAACCCATCAAATCTAAGCATGACCCAGTAAACTAGTCACAATTGTAGCACACATCAATCTAGAGAATCATGGAATTTGCAATAATAAGCCATGGAGTATCAAACCAAGTATAGATTGTCTACCTACCTACAATCATGAATTAAATTGTAGAACAACCCATCAAGCATAAGAATAATCCGTCAAATTAATCTACAAACCCATTCAATGAAAACCCATGCTAAGCCATCACCAAATCCTTAATTAATCACACATAGACATGCAACCAACATAGAGAATCTAGTGTAGAGATCAATTCCCCAAATAATCACACATAATATAACATGTAATCAAATAGAGAATCAATACAAAGGAATTAATCCATATGAATCATGTAAGAAATGATTCCTAATTTAATCACACGTAGACATATAAATAAACTAAAGAATTAAAAAGAAGAATTAAACCATAGAAATCATAAAAATATACCAAGATTCATTAAATTCACAAGGCTAGAACAGTAATCACAACAATATATATAAGCCCCCAAAAATAGAAATACAAGGGTTTAGATTACAGAAGACTTAGGGCTCATCCCAGCCTTAAGTGTAGATCTAGCCAATCATGGAGGAGGTGGAAGTGGTCATGAAACCCTTAAGGGCAAGCTCTAAACATGGCTCTATCTTTTTCTTCTTCTTATTTGAATCTCTAGAGAGAGAAAGAGAGTAGATCTAGAGATGGGTTCTTGAGATGTCCCTCCACTTCCCTCTTTTCTTCTAACCCTAATCTCTAACTTTTCTAGAAAGAGAATATAAAATTACAATGTAAAAGTAAAATGATAAAAATCTTTCTTACAAAATGGGTCACTTCCCTTTAAATAGAAGGTCCTTTTCTTAGTCATTAAGTTAGAATTATAGCCCCAAAAATATCTAATCCCGTACTATGTGGTAGGTGAAAATTAGTGTGCTCGGGAATTAGACAACTTACTACCAGCACATTTTCGATTGACCAGACTTTTCTTCGATCGATCAGAGTTTGTTTCATCCATCCAACTCTGATCGATCACACTTTTCTCAGATCTATCAGACTTTTCTCAGATCTATCCAACTTAGTAGTTTTTCAGCATCAGCCTCCTTTTGCTCCAAATCAACCTTCTTTTGCTCCAAATTCTCACAAAGACTTAGTTTCACTCCAAAAAGGCCTTAAGAAACCATTTTTAGCTCGTTTTAACATTATTGACCTGAAATAGACAAAAACACAAATAAGTACTAAAATGGGTAAATAAAGATGGATGAATGGACTAAAATACCCTTGCTTAAGGGGTTTAAATGTGCACTTTTCAGCACTCATCAAAGCAGCGATAGAAGCTGGCATGTCCAAGGAAGGAACAGATTTGATGTACAGAATTGGGAGGAGAAAGATTAGAGATCAATTCGACTTTGGCCTTGTTGACCTCGATTCCCCTTTTAGAGATGACATGTCCCAAGACAATGCCTTCTTGAACCATAAAATGGCTCTTTTCCCAACTTAGAATCAAATTTGTCTCCTTGCATCTTTGGAGCACAAGGAATAGATTTTGGAGACATGAGTCAAAGGAAGATCTAAAGACAAAAAAATTATCCATGAACACTTCCAAAAACTTTTCAACCATATTGGAAAATATGGACATCATGCACCTTTGGAAGGTTTTCGGTGCATTGTATAGCCCAAAAGGCATGCGCCTATAAGCAAAGGTTCCAAAGGGACATGTAAATATGGTCTTCTCTTAATCTTGCGGATCAATTACCACTTGGTTATAGCCGGAATAACCATCAAGGAAATACTAGTAGCTTTGGCTAGCTAGCCCCTCTAGGATTTGATCAATGAATGGGAGTGGGAAATGATCCTTCCTAGTGGTAGAATTTAGCTTCCGATAGTCAATGCACACACATCACCCGATGGTGGTGCGTTATGGTACGAGCTCTCCCGCTGAATTTTCAACAACAGTGAGGCCAGATTTCTTAGGAACAACTTGAGTGGGGCTAACCCACTTACTATCAGAGATGGGGTATATGATTCCCGCATCTAGTAACTTGATCACTTCTTTCATGACCACTTCCTTTATGTTAGGATTCAACTAGTGCTGCACCTCTCTAGAAGGTTTAGCGTCGTCCTCCAAATGAATGTAGTGCATACAAATAGAAGGGTTGATTCCTTTCAAATCAGCCATTGCCCAGCCAATAGCTTTTTTGTGCTCTTGTAGCACTGCTAAAAGGCTATTTTCTTGATCCTTTAAAAGGTCTGAAGCAATGATGACTAGAAGAGTTTGACTTGCACCAAGAAACATATACATGAGGTGGGTCGAGAGCGGGTTTAACTCAAGTTGTGGTAGAGATTTCAAGGTAGGGATAGGAGGAGTAGTGGAAAGTTGAGGAAATGGTTATTTTGGTACCTTACAAGGAGGAAAGTTCATGATAGAACCAATGTCGAGCAACAAATTCACTTCTTGGATGGCTTGGTCAATATCAAAGTTCGAGAAGTCAAAATGGGACATGCAAGTTTCCAAAGGATCTTTGCTTAGAATGAAGGGAAGAGATTCTTCAACCACTTCATCAACCACATCAATAAGGAAACAATCATCCTCTTCGGAAGGATGCTGAGTTGCATGGAAAATGTGGAGTTTGATTTGCATATTTCCAAAGGCAATGTCCATTACCTCAGTTCGGTAATTAATTAAAGCGTTAACCGTAACTAAGAATGGCCTACCAAGGATCACAGGAATATGCTTCTTTGGATCATGGACCAGTTTCATGTCAGGAACCATAAAGTCTACTGGGAAGTAGAATTTGACCACTTTAATTATGACATCTTCAACAATACCTCGTGGGTGCTTAACCGATCTGTTGGTAAGCTGGAAGACCATGGAGGTTGGCTTTAGTTCTGCCAACCCGAGTTATAAGTAAACTGAATATGGGATCAAGTTCACACTAGCTCCTAAGTCAAGGAGGGACCTCTCTATCTCGTTGTCACCTATGACACACGAGATAGTTAGGGCGCCTGGATCCTTATACTTTGGAGGAGCACTGTGTTGAATGATTGCACTCACATTTTCAGTTCATCTTAGTTTCTTTAGCAAATGATTTTTGGAAGTGCGCTTCTAAGTACACAAATCCTTGAGAAATTTTGTATAGGGAGGGATTTACTTGGTAGCATCCAAGAGAGGCAAGTTGATCTTTACTTGCTTGAAGACTTCCCACATGTCTTGAATTTTATAATTTTTGTTCCCAAAATGTGTTGACTCTTGAAGACGTTGAGGAAACGGAGCCTTCGGCTCATAAGAAGTCTCCACATTTGGGGTAACAAGCTTGGAATTTTCAGCATTTGGTTTTGGATTTTCAGGAGTGGGGTTTGGATTAGAAGAGCGGAGATTTGGATCTCTGAGAGGAAGAATTTTTTCATTGTTTCTTCCATCAACCTTGTCCACAACTCGACCACTCCGAAGGGTGGTGATTGCTTGGACATGTTCATGAGTTGGCCCACTCGGAGGAGGGGTTTCGTCAATCACATACATCCCTCTAGGATTCGCAAATGGTTGAGCAGGAAGTTTTCCCTTATCTTTTTGAAGAAGTTGGTTCATTGAAGTGGCTATTTGTCCCACTTGATTCTCAAGTTTAGTAATCGACTGAGTATGAGAATGAACCATCTGGAGAGTGGGCTGCAATGATGTCAAGAGTTGCTTGTTGGATTCCAACAAGCGCTTGTTTAGAGATTCCATCATTTGCTTGTTTGCAGCCAAAATCTCATCAGTTGGAAACACATGAGGTTGATTAGAGACATTTGGATTGTAAGGGGTATGGTAGCTTGAAGAGGCCTGAAATTGCCTATTTTGAAATTGAGAAGAAGGCTGATTTTGATGCCCTGGATTTTGAAATTGTGAATTTTGTGGGGCTTGTTGCCTCCATGAGAAATTCGGATAATCTCTCCATCCCAAATTATAAGTATTAGAATAAGGATTATTTCCAGGCCTAGAAAACATCGTATTAGCTTGCTCTTGATTGGGACTAGAAAAATGCTCCGGTGTGGGGCAATCTTCCGAGAGATGAAAAGGGCTAGTGCATGATGCATATATCGCACTGGTTGAATTTTGAGACAAGGAAGGAGAGAGATGTGGTGCCAATAATTGATAGAATTTGTGAGCTATGGTATCCACTTGAGAAGATTCTTCCCTTAGTGTCTTTGGTTGACATAGATTGGTGTTATTTGCATTAGTTGAGGTTGGAGCACTACGAGAATTATGTTGCAATGAGTTTTCACTCAAATTCTCGAGTAAGGTCCAAGCATCATTTGTATTTTTAAACATGAACATCCCTCCACATGAAGAGTCAACCATGAATCTACGGGGATCGGTTAAACTAGCATAGAAAGCTTGCACCAATTGCCATTTTGGACTTAGGTGGTGCGGACATTTCCTAAGGAGGTCTTGAAGTCTTTCCCAAGTCTCATGTACTTGTTCCCCATCAATTTGTGCAAAGCTAAGGATAAAACGCCTCATTTGGTTGGTCTTACTCACAAGATAGTATTTTTTAAGAATTCTTGCTATAATTAAGCCCATGTAGTAATGGAGTTTGGAGCAAGGGAATTCAACTAATATTTTGCCCTATCCTTTAAGGCGAATGGGAAGAGATGCAAATGGAGAGCATTTTCAGGGAAGCCCCTAAGCTTGATGGTAGAACAGATTTCAAGGAACTCATCAAGGTGCTTATAGGGGTCCTCATGTTCCAAGCCATGAAAGGAAGGAAGCATTTGAATTGTACTAGATTTGATTTCATATTGGGCTGCATCAATGTTTGGCATCACTATGCAAGAAGGAGAGGCATATGTTGTAGGGATGAAATGGTCCCTAAGCGTCATAGGAACAACATTGGGAATTTCAACCCTATTATTATTATTCCCCTCATTCCCGACATTTTCTTTATTTTCAGCCATTGTATTGAATTCGAGTTTAATTCCTCTTATATTTGCAGATTCCCTAAGGTTTCTTCTAAGAGTTCTTTTAAGTGAATTTATATCAATTGGCATTTCAAGAGTAGGCAAGGATAGTGACCTACGGCCCAACATCAACAACACAATTCACAAAAAACATAATATCCCTTCACCATCACATCTACATACGATGTTCCCGTTCTCCTCAATTATCAATCAAGATAGAAAAGTAAATAGCCATGACAAGGACCAATGCTTTGCAATATAGAGAAACAATAAATAGCCTCGATAAGGGCTTCACAAATTAACTATCTCTAATTTAACCACATGCAAGATATGCACAACTTTGAAACTAGAACTTCAAAAACTTACCTGAAGTCGTCTAGACTTACAAATTTGCTAGCTTTCCCTCAGCAAGCCTTGAATACCTAGAATCTCAAAAGAACACTTGCAATACAAATTATCGAAACAAACAAGAAAATATCCATAAGAACACAATATTCACAATCAAACAAAAGTTAATCCTAAAACCTAGGTTACAAAACAGTTTGCTATCCCCGGCAACGGTGCCAAAAATTGATCGGTTAAGATTCGATCTATAATAAATCAACCCTTTGCAATAGCACAAATCATTGTAAAATAGGGCTATTGGTCGGGTAAGTCGAAACACTGCGATTGCTAGTTTTTGGCAACCAAGGTTTTTAAATTCACTTTTAATTTGATGAAAGGGGTATAGAGTTTTGGTTGGTTTGTCACTTAGAAACTAGGAATTAGAGATTGCATAAAACAATACTTGCAAGGAATTGAAGAGATAGAAATAATGTAGAGGGGACTAGGGAAGTGAATTCACTACCTTCCCTATTAACATGCTAGTTGAGATTAACTTGGGGAAATAACATAAATATGTGACCATTAAATGTTACAATACAAAATTGCTACATTCCTTCAAGAAATTCATGAAATCAATGGCAAGAATAACCCATCAAACTTACACATGCTTGAACTACCTAAACTAGTGCGTAGCCTTAGACATGCTTGACGATGGCTGCTTGTATACGTTAAAATAATGTAGTGAATGTGCGGTTCAAGAAAAGCCTTTTAGGTAAAATTTAAATTTATAAAAACCACTACCACCACTGCTATTAACGTAGCAAGAGTGAGTAGGGATCGTCTTAAGGGAGTATACGTGTTGGAATTTAACTTCAACTCTAGCGTATCAAAAGATTGCAAAAAGAGATTGATTATTTGATTACTCTAGAAAATAATTAAATTAAAATGCAAGTAAATTAAACTAGTGAGAGATAAGGATTTAAGAGATATGAAGAGAGGTCTTAGGGTGTTGGAATCACCACTAAGCTCATGTAATTAACCACTTGCTTTCCATTAATGGGGAATACATTGTTGTGAACAAAACGCGACTACCAATTGCAATATTAAGCATAGACCATCAAATTCATGTATGAATTGTCTACCTAACCAACAAATAACCAAAGTGTAGCACAACCCATCAATTTTAAGCATGACCCATCAAACTAGTCACAATTATAGCACACATCAATCTAGAGAATTATGGAATTTGCAATAATAAGCCATGGAATATCAAATCAAGTATAGATTGTCTACCTACCTACAAGTATGAATTAAATTGTAGAACAACCCATCAAGCATAAGAATAATCCATCAAATTAAGTGACAAACCCATCTAATAAAAACCATGTCTAGCCATCACTAGATCCTTAATTAATTACTCGTAGACATGCAACCAACATAGAGAAACTAGTGTAGCGATTAATTTCCAAATAATCACACATAAGACAACATGTAATCAAATAGAGAATCAATAAAAATAATTAATCCATATGAATCATGTAAGAAATAATTCCTAATTTAATCACACATAGACATGTAAATAAACTAGAGAATTAATAGAAAGAATTAAACCATAGAAATCATAGAAATATACCAAGATTCATTAAATTCACAAGGCTAGAACACTAATCACAACAATATATATAAATCCCCAAAAATAGAAATACAAGGGTTTAGATTACATAAGACTTAGGGCTCATCCAAGCCCTAAGTGTAGATCTAGCCAATCATGGAGGAGGTAGATGTGGTTATGAAACTCTCAAGGGTAGGCTCCAAATATGGCTCCATCTTCTTCTTCTTCTTCTTTGAAGCTCTAGAGAGAGAGAGTGTGTGGATCTAAAGATGGATCTTGAGATGTGGCTTCACTTCCCTGTTTTATTCTAATCCTAATCTCTAACTTTTTAGAGAGAGAAACTAAAGAGAATATAGAAATTACAATCTAAAATATGAATCTCTAAACAAAAATGGTTGAATCCCTCTTATATACAAGGCTTTGAAAGCCCAAAAATGTGAGAACTCAGCCCTAAAATCTTCCCTTACAAGCTCTACCCGAATTGGGTCGAAATGAGATTCAGATCTGCTTTTTAGTAACTTTCGCGAATAGTTTGATCGATCTAACTTTTCTTCGATCGATCAGAGAAAGTTCGATCGATCCAAAATAAGTTCGATCGATTAGAAATAAATTAGATCGATCAGAAATAAGTTGGATGGATCCAACTTGGCAGATTTTCAGCATCAGCCTCCTTTTGCTCCAAATTCTCACCAAGACTTAGTTTTGACTCCAAAAAGGTTGTAAGAAACCATTTTTAGCCATGTTAACATTATTGACCTGAAATAGACAAAAACACAAATAAGTACTAAAACGGGTAAATAAAGATAGATAAATGGACTAAAATACCCTCACTTAGGGGGTTTAAATGCGCACTTTTCAGCGCTCATCACACCCCCAAACTTAAATATTGCTAGTCCCTAGCAATGAACTATGAAGTAAATGAATGAAATGAACAGCTAAACAACTATAATTAGAAAGCAATAAATTGATAACGCCACTTTCGTAGGGAATACGATTGCATTTAGTTTATGCAACAAGCTTTTTAAACCCCTAGGTTACCCCTAGTGGACGAGTGAAGTCTCGTGAGGGTTTCCAAAAATGATACCCACAAACATTAAGCTCATTCTCACAAAAGAGGCACCAATATTGCAAACAAGCATTGGGAGAAAACTACCTCAAGAATATAATTTTTCAACCATTTCCAAGCAATCTCCCAAAATTTTAACATCAAGCAAACAAATATGGTCCTCTACACATCAAGAAAATGATCATGCAAATCAAAACAAGTCTAGAATCCTTTTTGAGTGGATTGGCATCAAATATGTTGCTATCTTAGCCAACTAAAGAAATGATCACATCCTTACCCTTAAACTAGTACACAAATTTAGTACCGATCATCAAGACAAAGAGTTGACCTTTTATTAAAGCTTTATTTTCTAGGTGCGCTTATTCTTTTCACTTGATTTTTTTTTTCTTTTTTTTCTATACCTAAGGATCAATGATGGAAGCATAGTGCAATGTGTTGATCTATTAAGCTTTCTAGCAATCCATGAGGTCGAACGTTAGGTCAATGACTCCCAAACCGGACGGCTTTAGGGCATTAGGTGTTCAAACACCCCTAAGGACTTACAAGCTCAAATCAACTAGACTACAAATTAAAACAACCTCTATCTAATCATTTCCCACTTCTCACTTTTTTTGGGAAACGTCCTCATTTTTTTATTCCTTTTGCAAATTCTTTTTTTTTTTTTTTTTTTTTTTTAACAAATTCAATTATTAACCTAGAGTTTGGGTCCTCCACCTTTCGGCGCGAGAAATTCAGTGCTTGATGAGGCTAGAATCCCGGTTACTCAATGAAAAGGGTTTGTTATCCACCTTTATCAAGAATGAAAGCTTTCAATGCACTACTAGCCCAATTGGGATATAAGCAATTCAATAATCAACAAAGCATGTACCCCAATAATAAATGCTAGTGTGTGACTGTGCTAGTGTAGAATCTTAGAGTGAATCTCAAAACAATCACAAAATCAAGATGATGTGGACCACAAGTGCAAGCATGATATCTATCTTTCGAAAAATTTACTCCTAAATGGCATCCACAAGGCATATAAGGAGTATTAGACTCTCAAGTCAAGTAATTTTTAAATTCTAAGCAATATAGTCCTTAAAAGATCAAAATTATCGCTAATAAGGATTTCACATCTCAATCATGCAATTAAAACTCAATTTTAAATAGAATGCAACAAAGACACCTTACCCCCAAACTTAAACCGCACATTGTCCTTAATGTGCAATGAGAACAATGGAAAAGTTGGAAAGAGTATACCGTGGTGGCGAAAGCATGAAGCCCGACAATGATCTAATATGAAAAGGGTCTCCCCCAAAGTTAAAATCAACAACCTATTTGAATAACCACACTAGCAAACTTATATCAAATATCAAATGGGATAAGAATAACCAAGGCATGCAATCTAAGGCAATATAACACAATATGCAAGAGAGATATGAGATCAAGCCCTAATTAAAGCATTAAAGTATACATGATGACACATAAGGGCACAATGGTGAAAAGTTTTTATATTTTTCTTTTTATAAAAGTAAGTATATACAAAATGCAAGCAAAATAAAGAATAAAATGCATGAACAAAATGCAAAAGGAAAAATAAATGAGGAAAAATGCAATGAAAGAATATGTACAATGCAAGAAATGAAAAACAAAAAGTAAGAAAGGATGCAAGAACAAAAAAATGAAAATGAAAATAAAAGTTCTTTCCTTTTTTTTATTTATTTTTATGACATAACAAGTATGTATACACACACAAAAATAAAACAAATAAACATGTAAGGAATGAAAATGTAAGAAAATAAGGGATGCAAAATTTTTATTTTTTATTTTTGAAAGTATGTACAATGAAACAAAATGCAAGAAATATGCACAATGACTGCTAAGTTTAACGTCTCTAGCAAGACGGAATGCCACAAATTATTATTTTTTTTTTTCACAAGAGAATAGTAAGTAAATAAAATAAGAAAATAACAAAAGTAAAAGAAAATGAAAAATAAAATAAAATAAAAATAAAAAGAAGAAAAAGTCAAAAAGTCAAAGGGGCAAAGCTGTGATCGATCTAAGGATGATTGATTGTACCATGATCGATCTCAATGCTCGTACGATGGGACAGAGGCATAAAATTTGCAGAGCTTCAAAATTTATGTATGGAAGCTCGATCGATCATGAGGGCTCCTGGATCAATCGAATTGACTTGGATTGATCGAACAAAAAGTTCGAATGATACACAGAGACCTAAAATATGCAGAGAATTTTCGAACGATGGAACAGAGAGATGAAAATATGCAGAAATGATGTTTGATCGATCGAAAATCTCTTGTGATCGGTTGAATAGGGCACTAAATGCCTAATTTTGAGATGAAAGTGCAGAAAATCCTATGTTAAGCCCCAATGAAGGTAACAAGAATAGAGATTGAAAAATGGATGGAAGAATGTACACAAGAACGAAAAATAAAAAGAAATAAGGGAGGAATAGAGTTTTAAAACTCTACGAAAAACTAGTGTTTATGCCTAACATGTATGAAATCTTCAATGAAGCTCAATGGAACATATCTAGACGCCGCAAGAAGTGAAAGATAAAAAGAAATGGGAGAGGAGTAGAGTTGAAAACTTTACGAATGCTAGTGTTTAACATCTCTAGCAAGACGTTGGTCCGATTCACTAATCAAAAGAATTAAAAACCGGATATGAAACAACCTTATTGATCCTCTTTTCACTTTTCTTATTTAATGTCCCACTTATAACAATGAAATCATCCTCCAAAATAATGACTTGAAAAGAAATGAAAGAGATGATATGTTTCCTTTCATCCACGGTCTTGAAAACAAAATCAATCTTGGTTAGGCTTACCTATTTGTTGTATTCTTGAAACACATTTAAATGATTATCCACTTTGATAATTGGTGAGGCATTGTCTTTCAAAGACTTATTTGGAATATCAAGAAACACCTTCTTTTCATCCTTCTTCTTTTCCTCAAAACCATTTCCTCACCTTCCAAGTTAGCTAAGGAGTCTATTAGAGAGTTCACTTCATTTTTGGAGCTTTCAAGGTCAAAACCACAATTTTTATACATTTCGAAAAGGCATGTCTCAAGAGGGTCATTGGAGATAATAGAAGGAAGGCCCTCTTCAACAAGTTCCTCCTCCTCCTTTCCTACCTCAAGTGTCGTCAACATCTCCTCACTCTCTAAAGTATCAATGGCCAAGATAAAATCATAATCAAAACAAGGAAAATCCTCATTAATCATGTTATGCTCTATTGGATTACCCACTAACTCACTTGACAGTTCCTCCTCTATACAAGATAGAGTGCTAGGCATTAGCTCACTTGCTACTTCTTCCTCTTCACTCTCATCATCCTCATCTATATACATTGAAGTTCTTGCCATTTTTTCATTTGCCTCTTCCTCATCCTCTTGCAGAGAAAGAGTACTTGCAATTTGCTCAACTTGAGCTTTTAACTTGGCTAACATTTGAGAATGAGAATTAATAAGTGGAGTTTGTGAAATATGCACATCAAGTAAAGCTAATACTTTTTCTTCAAATCCGGGTGAATAACTAGAAGGTGGTGAATTTGGTTCTTCATAAAATGGTGAGGGAAGGTAATAGTCACAAGGACGATAATGAGAATAATCAAGTCCATAATAAGATGATGCATGTTGAAATGAATTGGACTCAATCTCATAAGAATCAAAATATAGTGGAGGGACATAAGGTGAAAGGAAGTAATTTTCCCCCAAACTTGGATCAAATAATGGCTCCATCCACATTCAAAATCCAAATGTAACAAATAATGGCCTCCACAAGGGCCGATGCTTGGACAAAGATTTAAGCAATAAAATGAGCCTCAACAAGGGCTATCACAAGCATGCAAAGAAATGTACAATTAAAATACAAGAGTTCCAAGAATTGCTCACAGCGTTCCTTAAGCAGCTTCAAATTTTAATATTAGCTTTAACCTCCAACAATTACTTCAATTTCCAAAGTTTGCCTCTTTTGTAGTCAAGTACCTAATTGACAAATAATAATGAGAACAAGAAAAATGAATATACAATGAAAAATAAAATAAAAATAGAAGCAATCAAATGAACACTATTGTCTAGTCTAATTCTAACAAAACCTTTAACCCCGGCAACGGCGCCAAAATTTGACAATGGCCGCTTGTATACGTCAAAATAATGTAGTGAATGTGCGGTTCAAGAAAAGCCTTTTAGGTCAAATTTAAATTTATAAAAACCACTACCACCACTACTGCTAACGTAGCAAGAGTGAATAGGGATCGTCCCAAGGGATTATACGTGTTGGAATTTAACTTCAACTCTAGCGTATCAAAAGATTATAAAGAGAGATTGATTGTTTGATTACTCTAGAAAACAATTAAATTAAAATGCAAGTAAAGTAAACTAGTGAGAGATAGGGATTTAAGAGATATGAAGAGAGGTCTTAGGGTGTTAGAATCACCACTAAGCTCATGTAATTAACCACTTGCTTTCCATTAATGGGGAATACATTGTTGTGCCCAAAATGCGACTACCAATTGCAATATTAAGCATGGATCATCAAATTTATGTATGAATTGTCTACCTAACCAATAACCAAAGTGTAGCACAACCCATCAATTCTAAGCATGACCCATCACACTAGTCACAATTGTAGCACACATCAATCTAAAGAATCGTGGAATTTGTAATAATAAGCCATGGAATATCAAATTAAGTATAGATTGTCTACCTACCTACAAGCATGAATTAAATTGTAGAACAACCCATCAAGTATAAGAATAATCTATCAAATTAATTGACAAACCCATCTAATAAAAACCATGTATAGCCATCACTAAATCCTTAATTAATTACACATAGACACGCAACCAACATAGAGAAACTAGTGTAGAAATTAACTTTCAAATAATCACACATAAGACAACATGTAATCAAATAGAGAATCAATAGAACGAATTAATCCATATGAATCATGTAAGAAATAATTCCTAATTTAATCACATATAGACATGTAAATAAACTAGAGAATTAATAGAAAGAATTAAACCATAGAAATCATAGAAATATATCAAGATTCATTAAATTCACAAGGTTAGAACACTAATCACAACAATATATATAAATCCCCAAAAATAGAAATACAAGGGTTTAGATTACACAAGACTTAGGGCTCATCCAAGCCCTAAGTGTAGATCTAGCCAATCATGGAGGAGGTAGATGTGGTCATGAAACCCTCAAGGGTAAGTTCCAAACATGGCTCCATCTTCTTCTTCTTCTTCTTCTTTGAGGCTCTAGAGAGAGAGAGAGAGTGGATCTAGAGATGGATCTTGGGATGTGCTTCCACTTCCCTATTTTCTTCTAACCCTAATCTCTAACTTTCTAGAGAGAGAAACTAAAGAGAATATAGAAATTATAATCTAAAATATGAATCTCTAAACAAAAATGGTTGAATCCCTCTTATATACAAGGCTTTGAGAGCCCAAAAATGTGAGAACTCGGCCCTAGAATCTTCCCTTACAAGCTCTGCCCGAGTTGGGTCAAAATGAGATTCAGATATGCTTTTTAATAACTTTTGCGAATAGTTTGATCGATCCACCTTTTCTTCGATCGATCAGAGAAAGTTTAATTGATCCAAAATAAGTTCAATCGATCAGAAATAAGCTGGATCGATCAGAAATATGTTAGATGGATCCAACTTGGCAGATTTTCAGCATCAACCTCCTTTCTCTCCAAATTCTTACCACGACTTAGTTTTAACTCCAAAAAGGTTATAAGAAACCATATTTAGCCCATTTTAACATTATTGACCTAAAATAGACAAAAACACAAATAAGTACTAAAACGGGTAAATAAAGATAGATAAATGGACTAAAATACCCTTGCTTAGGGGGTTTAAATGTGTATTTTTCAACGCTCATCACTGCTTGCTAAGCTAGAGATTATCAAGCCTTTAATCACATGATAGGAGCACATGAAGTCAAGAGTCAAGAATAGCCCATCAAAGGAGGGTCCGAAGCTATGGAATATCAAGATTCTCATACAATATGCCAAGAAACCCATTTCACAATCTCATTTCCATTGTCACTATGAAAATGCAAGCCATACAATCATGAGATAATATGATCTAAGACAAGATAATACATTCATCATAATAATTTATACGAATTTTAGGTTCATTACACAAGTGTAACCTCTAGATTGTGAAATAATCACATATATACATCATTTTTCCCAAAATAAACCAAGACTAGAACATGCTTACTAGAGAGGGCTTTATTACCTCCCTATATAGGGAGTTAGTTGCTCATGGATGCAAAAAAGGAAGGAAAAGGAGTGATCTTCAACTCCATTTTTGCACCTCGAGCTCAAGAATACACAAACCCCTCACCTTACAATATTTCTCTCTCTAGAAGCTTGCTAAAATGTGAGGTACCTCTCCTCTAAGCCTTAAGCCCCTTATCTAGCCAAAATATCCTCAATTTCCCTCCATTTTCATGCCCTAACATCCCTAGGAAAATTTTGGACCACACAATGGGTCAAGGGGACAGCCTTGAAAGAAACAATGCAGACCTATACCCACTTGTTTACGAAATGACGGGCGCCCGCAGGCGTAGGGCGGGCACCCACGAGACTTGGGCGGGCACCCGCGGGACTTTGGCAGGCCCCCGCGGCACTCCAACTCTCTGCCCTTTTGGGTGGGCGCCCGCGGGATTTGGGTGGGCGCCTGCGGACTTCAACTCTCTACCCTGAAATTGCTACTTTTGACCTCCTTTTCGCGGGCTAACAACGCAAGTCTTCTTTCTAGAGCTTTGAACAACGAGCATTATGAGTTCTATGGATCACTTGACTTGGCCAAAACTATGGTCCCCAGCAACAGCGTACTTTGATCTTCAAAAACTTATCAAACTTCCACTTTTACCTCTCTTAGGGGAACCAACCTGAAAATAGACAAAAGAATACAATTAAGGCTAATATATTCAGTATAGATAACTAATGGACTTAACCAATGCAAATAAGGGCACTTGAATATTCAAATTCGGCACTTATCAGATGCTCCCAATCCATCACAGACTCAATCTTCGACGGATCCACTACAACACCGCCCCCGAACACAATGTGTCTAAGGAATTTCACCTCCGGTAGCCAAAATTCGCATTTCTCAAACTTGGCATACAACTAATTATCCCTAAGGATCTACAACACTGTCCTCAAATGATACTCATGCTTCTCTACTGAAGCTGAGTACACGAGAATGTCATCAACGAACACTACCACGAATCTGTCAAGATAGTCACTGAATACACGGTTCATCAAATCCATAAAAGCTGCTAGAGCATTGGTCAAACCAAATGGAATCACTAGAAACTCATAATGGCCATACCGTGTGCGAAAAGCAGTCTTGGATATATCCTCATCCTTAACCTTCAACTGATAGTAACCTGATCTCAAATCAATCTTCGAAAAACATGTCGCTCATTTTAATTGATCAAACAAGTCATCAATCCTAGCAAAGGATACCTATTCTTGATCATAACGTGATTTAACTTGCGATAATCAATGCAAAGTCTCAAGGACACATCCTTCTTCTTCACAAAAAGAACCGATGCTCCCCATGGTGAAACACTAGGACGAATAAAGCCCTTAGCTTTCAAATCATCCAACTGACCATTCAGCTCATCAAGTTCTACCGGTGCCATACGGTATGGTGCCATAGAGATAGGTGCTGTACCAGGAATGACATCAATGACAAAAATAACTTCCCTTAAAGGAGGTAACTCTGTCGGTTCCTTTGGAAAGACATCAACAAACTCCTCAACAACTGCCAGAAGAACACGGCCCAAACTGTTATCCTCATCAACTAGCAAATTAGCCAAGTAGGATCTATGGTTACTCCAGTCACTAATACTGAAAACCATCGCCGGGTGGGAATCGCTCCGATCCCCCACAAAATGGAAACAATCTCCCTTGGGATTGCAAATGGACACCCTCCCGTGAAAGCAATCAATTGTAGCCCGAAAGAATGACAACCAATCCATCTCGAGAATGACGTCAAAACCTGTTATATCGAGAACAACAAAATCAAACTCTAAGGTCCACCTAGCTATCTCAATAGCACAACCTTGACAAGTACGATCCAAAAACATTGGACCCCAACTGGCGTGTCAACATAAGGAAGACTATCCCGAAGTCTGACTTCCAGACCCAATGAATGTGCAAATGATGCAGAAATGAAAGAATGTGATGCACCTGTGTCAACAAGAACTCGTGCCCAAGAACTAAAAACTGGAAAGATACCTCGAACTGAAGAGGTGCCTACGGAAGTATCCGCCTGTGGAAGAGTGTAGGCTCGTCCTTGAGTCCTTGAGCCCTGCTGTGAATTGCCATGATAGCCTGACTGATGTGCAGAAGCAGTAGGTGTAGAACCTCTGGCTGGATAAGTGCCAACTGGCCCCACTAGCTATGGTGCTTGAGGAACTCTAAATCCAGACTGAACCACTGCAGAATGTGCTGGTACCATCTGTGAATCTGTGCCACTACGTAACTTATTCAACAACTTTGGACAATCCTTCCTAAGATAACCTGGTCGCTTGCAATAGAAGCAAGCTCCCTGCCCTATTTTCGTAAAAACTGATGTCTGACTGGCCTGTGGTCAAAGCTGTGGGCAGCGAGGCTTGATGTGCCCCGGCTGCTGATAATGGTAACAAACCATACTCTAGGATGATACATAGATACAGGAATTGTGGGTGCAGGACGAGTCTGCTGCGGTGCCCCCTATGAGTGGGTATTGTTCCCTGCCCTGGCCTTCTTCCACTGACTCCCAGAAGATAATGGATTATCTCTGCGAGGCTGTTTGTGTGAACCCCTGATCCATAATTGATCCCGTTCCTCTGCCTCAGCTAGCATAGCCCTCTGGACTACCTCTCTGTAAGTCCTCAAGTCAAGATATAGTCCATCCTGAAACTTTATTGCCCTAGCCTCATCTGTCGCCACCATATCCTCGGTATAACGAGAGAGAGAAGTAAATTATGTATCATACTCAATGACACTTATAGTGCCCTGATAAAGAGATGTGAACTGTATCCTCATCTCCCGCCTCATAGCCCTAAGAAAGAAGCGCTCGAAGAACAAATCTTTGAACTCATTCCAAGTTATCAACTCAAGATTGTGGACATTGGTCATAGACCTCCACCAGATATTTGTATCTCCCATGAACATAGAGGATGTCAAAGAAATCCTCAACCTGTCTATGGGTACTACCATACTGTCCAATTTGTGAACCATAAGGTCCAACTAAGCTTCTGAGACTAGCAGATTTGAACTCCCCGCAAATGAATTAATCTTAACCCTCTATTATCGCATAAAGTACTCTATCGCCTCATTGACTATTGGTACTGGTGCCGGTGCTGGAATCTGTATCCCTGCCACCTGCTTGCGTATTAACTCCTATAGCGATTCAGCGATCCCCTAATTGATTCCCTGAGTAATCCGTTCCTCGTAAGTCAGTGCCCGCAGCGGATTAGCATCCATGCCACGAACTTGAATCTTGGGCCTTCCTGGACCCCTCGTAAACTCAGTGTCATCCACCTACTCCTCAATGTCTCGACGTGAAGACTTTCCACACGTGACAACCATGATGCTAGACATACGTAAGGAAAGAGGTCAACAATAACACAAGTTATTATGATAGAGTGTAACTCACACTATGAATGCACGAAACACAAAGCAAGACAAGGTATGCAACATACGATCATGCTAAAGCAACCAAAAAAAGCCCTTAAAGCAGTTAAGCACTTAAACAAATAAGCATACATGTCAAACAAAGATGCTCTTAACCACATAGGCATATAACCATAAAGACATGACATACTACCAAGCGTGTTATCAAGAAACACATAAACATGTTAAAATGCTGAAACATGTTATCAAAAGCATGTGAATATACCAAATTAGATCAAAAAAAGCATGATATGCACCCAAAACCCATCATCCTAAGGTGTTTAAACCTAGGAGCTCTAATACCACTTGTGACGGCCCAAATTTTTCAACCCGGTGCGTCAATGATGACCCAAAAGTTAACCCGGTAACGGGTCCAAAATGAGGAAGCAAAAGATAAAACCATAGTCCTTTGAGATATTAATCATCTCTAAGGCACCAATGTGACATTTCATGATGTCACGGAATTTAAGGAGAGCGAAAGAGGAAACTAGAGTTAAAACGGGCTAAATCCGTTAATTAAGGACAAAATGGTCAATTCATAAAAAAAAGGAGAAAATTAACTCTAAACAAGTCAAACAAGGTGAATGCAACCTAATATAATCATTTCACAACATTACAAGAGGTTCCAAGAACATTGGCCAAGAATCCCACGAAAACGCCCTTTCTCGGTTTAAGCAAAAACTTACCCTACTTTACTAAAACCTAAATAACTCCCATTATGATTGGAATATGAGAATGGAATTGGTACCATTGGAAAACTGACTCAGAATCCTTTAGTTTAGGCTTAAGAATCACCCCATTTGGATTAGAAACAAAGAAGTTATGACCCTTTGAAGTTAGAACTTCAGTGCTGAAACATAACTAAGAGGCTGTGTGAATGTAAGCTATTTCGGTCGACTAAAATAGAGTTTCGGATGACCAAACTAGGCATAATTTTGCTAAAAATGTGATTTTTGAGAGGAGGTTGTTTTGGCAGACCGAATTAGGCCATCGGTCAACCGAATTAGGCCATCGGTCGACCGAAATGGTCCTGAACAGTGAAAAAACCTACTGGAAATGAGTTTTTACTGTTCAATGAGCTTCCCAAAAGCCATCGATTGATCGAAATGGAGTTTTGGACGACCGACACACCTCGAAAAGCTGCTATAAGACCTACTATATGCCAAATGTGTTAAGGTTTAACCCATACTTCAAATTCCTTCATGAATTGGTTCAAAAATTAATGTTTAAAACTGATTTTCAATGAGATTTGAGTATATGAGCATGTCAACAACCTTTAAATGAATAAATGAATGTATTACAACAACTTATGGCCTTATACATGTCCATTACAAGAATTTCATATGCCAAATCTCTAAAATTGGTTAAAATGCATTTTAAAGCAAAAGTTTGATACCAAGTGAATACAAGTGCAAAAGTAAACATGCTTATAATGTCAAAAGTAAATACTTAAGTATCTTTACACATTAAGGAAGTTTCATTAGCTTCCAAAATACCATACACCCATGGTATGCAAAAATATGACATCAAAAGTAAAGCATGCTAAACATTTGCATGTTAATATACAAAAATGCTTCAAATTGCTTACAAGCCTATAAGGATGATGAGCATCCAAGAACATGGTTTCTTACCTGTAAAACAACCTAAACTATTAGGGTGAGTAATTAAGTTACTCGTAGGAAAAAGCATATACGTATACCCCAAAGTTTAATATCATTGCAAGATCAATATAGACGAATACAAGTGAGCATTCTACTTAACGTTTATGTTCAAGGTGTTGTAAGGGATCATTTTAAGCTAACTTAAATGTTTCTTGGCAACACAATATCAAAGCAAATATATTTAACAACTTCAAATCGCATGAAACAAAAATTACAAGTTACAATTTAAACATTGATTGTCAACTTGGAATTGAATGCGAAATCAAAAAGTGAAAAACTTGGACATTTAAGCTCGAAATTCTGTCGAGACCTCAATGGTTATTCTGGGCATTAACTCGTTGGGAAGACCACCCTAGTGCGCACTATCTCAATTAGAGAGAACTCATACCTCCCGCACTAGAGCCAAACTCTAGCCATATCACTTGTAACAATGTCTCAAGAGAATCCAAAATATAGTAAGTTCAAAACTCATACATAGATATTAAGGCATACATACACCACCTTCCATGCACAAGTATTTTGAAACCACACAAACCATATCATAGGGTTCCAAGTCTAGAATGACATAATAAATGACAAGTCTTTAACATGATATAATATGCACTACAATACCACCAACTTATCAATTTAAATCATGCCTCAACAATAAGCTTTATATACTAGATTACAACATTATAGTATTAAGCTTCTAAAATTATTACAATTACCAATAGTAGTCAACTAGAATGTAGAATTATCATTACAATAGTATAGTAATTCAAATCAATAAGAGTTCTATACAACATTAATAATCCTACTCAAGATACATACACAATATACATGCTAAAATCAATAAACCCTAAATCAACCAAAAGGATTTCCTATAGTATGCAATACTACAATTCTAAAAGCATGTACACAATATATATTAAACCCCAAAGGATTATAAAACACGTAGAATATAAACATATTACCACCCCTACCTCAATAGAGAATTGAATCTCTATAATCTAAGAAACCAAGCTTAAAAATGGAAGACAATTATAGGGTTTTGAAGAGGAGAGCAAGAGGAAACTTTTGTCTCCCAAGGTTTATGGTCTAAGTGAGTGGAAGGAGGCCAAAATGAAGAAGAAAGCTATTAACTAAGCTTTTTTTTAATAGTGGCTAGGTTTAGGGTTAAGAAGAACAAATGAAATGAAAAAGATAAAGTGTAAAATGGTGAGTGGAAAATCTAGAAATCCTCTACTCACTATGTGTTCTTACACTACCTCTCTCACACACACAATGCAAGACCAAATGGTGAGCTTACACTTGTCACAAATCCAAGGCTCCTTCCTAGGCTTAATCCTAAGCCTACACTTGTCAACCATCAAAGCCAACAAGTGCACCAATCCTAGGCCAACAAGTGGGTGAGTCTCTGTCCTCCAAATGTCAAGAGATTATGCATCCAAGTCACTCCACCCCATTTCCAATAAATGGCACCATGAGAATGTGACACTTGTCACATTTTCCAAAAATTGCAAAAAAGTCATTTTTCAAAATATCTTCCAAATTAAATTGCAAAAAGGTCCCTAAGACGAAAAATAATTATTTTATATAATTACACTAAAACCCCAAAAATTAAGAATAATTACAATAAAGTATGTATCCACAAAAATCAGGAATAATTACAATAAAGTATGCATCCATGCCATTCACGAAAAAGTAAGCAACTAGAATGTATTTTTTACAAAAGTAAAAATACAAATTTCATGAAAATCAAATATCATAGATGCATGCAAAACTGGAATCAAATTCGAGCACAAAAAGTGAAGTTATGCAAGGAAAAAAGATAAACGGGAAAAAGACAAAATAGAAAAAGACGAAAAAAGAAAATTACCGAAAAAGGAAAGGGAGGAAAATGATCGGGTCATTACACAAAAGGTTCAAGCGTTCAGACATTCTAACCTACATGGTCAAGCGTTCTAACAAAAGCTTCCAACGTTCAACCAAAAGGTTCAAGTGTTCAGATGTTCTGACCTACATGGTCAAGCGTTCTGACAAAAGCATCCAGCGTTCAGCCAAAAGGTTTAAGCGTTCAGACGTTCTGACCTACATGGTCAAGCATTCTGACAAAAGGTTCCAACATTCAGCTAAAAGGTTCAAGTGTTCAGACGTTATGACCTACATAGTCAAACGTTCTGATAAAAGGTTCCAGCGTTCAGCCAAAAGGTTCAAGCGTTCAGACGTTCTGACCTACATGGTCAATTCAGACGTTTCGACAAAAGGTTCAAGTGTTTAGCCAAAAGGTTCAAGCGTTCTGGCCTATATGGTCAAGTGTTCTGACGTCAAGCATTTTGACGTTCTAACTGCCGAACGACAGAACTGAAGGTAACAATTTGCCGAATGACAAAATAGAAACGAGAAAATAGCCAAATAACAAAATAGTTAGCAAATTTAAGGCAACCTTGAGGCTATACATGTATTCCCAATGATCCAAAACAAGATTAAAAATATACTTGTGAACTTTTAAAACCAATGGCTCTTGGCTTCATGTTATACATACAAAATATGCATCAAAAAGTGTACTTAGATACACATTACATATAAGGAAGCCATCTTAGCTTCTAAAATACCATACATCCATGGTATGCAAAAATATAACATCAAAAGTAAGCTTGCTAAACATTTGCATGTCAAAATACAAAAATATTCCAAATTGCTTATAAGCCTCTAAGGATGATGAGCATCCGAAGAGCATAGTCTCCTTACCTGTAAAATAACCCAAACAACAAGGGTGAGTAATCAAGTTACTCATAGGAAGAAGCATATGCATATACCTTAAAGTTTCAATATCATTGCAAGATCAAGGTATTCTAAGGGATCATCTTAAGCTAACTTAAATGATTCTTTAACAACACATATCAATATCAATGTACTTAATAACATCAATTCACCAATAATAGGAATTACAAGTTATAATGAAACATTTGGTTATCAACTTAGAATTTAAATGCGAAATCAATTAGTGGAAGACTTGGACATCACATCTCGGAATAAACCAAGATCTAAACGGTTATTCCAGGCATTAACCCGTTGGGAAGACCACCCTAGTGTGCACTATAAATGGGGAAAACTCATACCTCCCATACTAGAGCCAAACTCTAGCCATGTTACTTGTAACAATGTCCCAAGAGAATCTAAAATCATAATCAAGTTCAAAACTCATACACTATAATTAAGGCATATAAACCACCTTCCATGCACAAGTATTTTGAAACCACACAAACCATGTCTTAGGATTTCAAGTCTAAAATAGCATACCAAATGACAAGTCCTCCTCATAGTATAACATACAATACAACACCACCAACTTATAAATTTAAATCATGCCTAAAAAATAAGTTTTATATATTAAACCTCAACATTTAGTAATCCACAAGAATATAAAATTATCATCACAATAAATATAGCAATTCAAGTCAATAAGAATTTTATATGACATCAATAATTCTACACAATATAAATACATATCATATATGCTTAAATCAATAAATCCTAAGTCAAAGGTGAGAATTTTCTATAATATGCAAGACTACCATATTAAAGCATGTACACAATATATATTAAACCCTAAAGGATTATAAAACACTCAAAGCATAAACATACTACCACCCCTACCTCAATAGAGAATTGAATCTCTATAATCAAAAGTAACTAAGCTTAAAATGGAAAACAAAACTAGGGTTTTATAGAAGGGAGTGAGAGAAAACTTTTACTTCCCAAGGTTTAAGGTATAAGGTGAGTGGAAGGAAGCCAAAATGATGGAATAAGCTTTATGCCAACCTTTTCCTTCAGTGGAGGCTAGGTTCGGATTGAAAGCAAAGGGAACGAAGATGAGAAAAAGAAAAGTGGTAGGTGGATGATCTAGTATTCCTCCACTCATTAGGTATTCTTACACTACCTTTCACACACACACAACACAATACTCAATTTGGTGCCTACATTTGTCACCAATCTATGGCTCCTTCCTAGGCTTAATCCTAAGCCTACACTTGTCAACCATCCAAGCCAACAAGTGCATCTATCTTAGGCCAACAAGTGGATGAATCTCCACCCTCCAAATGTCAAGAGATAAGGCTTCCAAGTCACTCCATCCTAATGCCAACAAGTGGCGCCATGGGAGTGTGACACTTGTCATACTTTCCAAAAATTGCAAAAAGGTCAATTTTTAAATATCTTCCAAATTAAATTACAAAATGGTCCTTAAGACGAAAAATAATTACTTTTCATAATTACGCAAAACCCCAAAAGATTAGAATATTTACAAAAAAAAGGATGCATCCATGTCCTTTACCAAAATGTAAGCAACTAGTATGCTTTTTTACAAAAGTAAAAATACAGTTACCTTAGAAATCAAATATTATGGATGCATGCAAAGCCGGAGTCAAATCCGAGCACAAATAGTGAGGTTATGCAGAGAAAACGATAAACAGGAAAAAGACAAAATTGGGAAAAAGACGAAAAAAGAAATAACCAAAAAAGAAAAAGAAGGAAAATGACCGGGTTATTACAGTATTCTTGCCAGAGCTTCCCCTATGTGTACCGTGCCACTCCATTAGGCAATTCTTCCACTCCCAGTGCATACAGTCGATAGAACCAAGCATACCTGGAAATCCTCACTGCTTCTCTTCTTCAAGTAGCCATGCTATGTCACCTTTGTTGGGTGAGCGTATATACTCCTCTACAAACACAGCAACAATAGTATTATAAAATGCCTTCAAGTATTTAATGGCAGTGCTCTCACCGATTTTAATATACTCATCATGGTGATCGACTGCACAACCATATACGAGTATACGAACAGCAGTTATCATCTTCTGTATAGAAGATAACCCTAGACGACCAGTCACACCCTTTTTTTTTTGGACAAAGTAGTTATCATAAGCTTTGACATCATTAAGGATACGAAGAAAAAGTTCCCGTTGCATCCTGAATCGCCTGTGAAAGTACTCTGGTGGATATATGCAATTCTCATTGAAGTAGTCTTTCATTAGCTGATAGTGGCTTCCCTCTTGATCACGATGAATGTACCGCTTCTTATTACAGACTTGAAATACTTGCTCAACTATCTCTGGCCTCATTGAATTCATAATCTCATAAAATTCGTCTCGATCCTTGATCGGTTGAGTCGATTACAATTATAAATCAACCTTCGCAATAGCACGAATCATTGTAAAATAGGGCTATTGGTCGGGTAAGTCGAACCACTGGGACTGCGCTAATCTATGGTAACCTAAATGTCTAGAGTCTTTTTAGAATGATAGGGGTGTTCATAGAAGATTTGTTGGTTGTCACTTAAGCTATGAAATTAAGGTTCATAAATTAAAAGTTTGCAAGAATTTAAAGGAGATGAAATACGAGTAAAGAGGACCAGGGAAGTGAATCTGCCTCCATCCCTATACACATGCTAGATAAGAGCTAAATTGGGGGAAAACAATATATATATATAGTCATGATACATAGCACACTTGGTTGCTATGTTATCCTCAAGAAATTCATTAAATCAGAAGCAAGCATAATCCATCAAAGGTTAACATGTTTAGACTACCTAGCTAAGGTGTAGCTTAACCACATTTACTTGAATGAAAAACTATCAAGCCCTAGATAAAATGATGAAGCACATGAAGGCAAGAAATAAGCATAAATCATCAAAGGTTTCACCTAAGCAATGATCTATCAAAGTCCTTAACAACATGCCATTAAACCATTTCATAACCTTTCTTCCATTGTCACCATGAAAACTTAAGCAATATGATTAATATAAGATATCATCTACAATTAGATAATCAACTTAGAGAAATCATCCATACATATATCAACATTCATTACAAGACATGAAGTGCTCTTGGTTATGAAAAGACCATAAAAATATACATTGTAATCCCCAAAATATAACTATACTAAGACATGCTTACAAGAGAAGGACTTCATCACCTCCCTAGAAGGAGGTTTAGTTACCCATGGGAGCCTTAGAAGAAGGAAGAAGCTTGGTTGGAACCTCCATTTTCGAGCTCCCTTCCTTTTGCTTCCAGAATTCTTTCTTTTTCTCCTCTTTCTCTCTCCATAAATCTTACAAAGATCAGATATGATATTGTTTGTGTGGTTCCCCCTTTTTGTAAAGACATCTCCTTCCACCAAACAAGGCATAGAAAACCACCAAAAGACATCTCCAACTAACCCATAAAGATGGAAATCAGAGATGAGAGAAACAAGGTGCAAGTGGGCTGAAGTGATGGTTCTCGGATAGGAAGCTGCCCGGAGTTTGAGCGCTCGAACTAAGGACTTCGAGTGCTTGAAGTTAGTCCAGTGAGCTCCTTGCTCTTAACCTATTGTGCACAACTTTGGTAGAACAGCCATAACTTTTTGCTCCGATTTCCAAATGACAAACCGTTTGAAGATTTTGAAAGTTAAATCGAAGCTCTAAATATGTGATGTTTAAATGGAAGACCAGTTCTCGAGTTTGATCGGTCAAAAATGGCTAGCAAAGTCAGATTCTGCTGCTGCCAGAACTTAGCCTTGAGCACATTGCTATTCAAAGATTTGATAAAACACCATTTTTACTCCTTTTTGGCCAATGAACCTGAAAATAAATAAAGGCGTGCAAATAAAGATAATTTACAAAGAATAATCAAAAGATGGATTTAACTAATGCAGCTAAGGGCGCTTCAATATGCAATATTCGGCGCTTATCAATCCTGTTGAATCAACGCAGCAATAAGGTCATCTTCTGAAAAGGATGATGAGGAAGATAAAAAATTAGACTTTGCCAAAGGAAAAGCTTGTGATGGCGAAGCCATTGAAATTTCTGTTTCCCAAGAATTGACTCTAGAGGGGGGGTGAATAGAGTAAATCTCTCAAGATTTGTATATGAGTGAATGAGAGAGGTGAAGAGAAGATTTGATAACAAAAGCTCTCTTTAATTCATTGTGAAGGCTTTCAAATGATGTCTCTTGATTATTAAGACATTCCCCACTCTATTTATAGAGTTTGCAACCTCAATATAGCTGTTAGGAGTTGAATGCACAAAGGTCGAGGAAAATAGAGCCGTTGCAGTTTGAAATCTACAGATTCGACAAAAACCGGTCGACGTATGGCATAAACCGGTCGACGTATGGCACAAACCGGTCGACATATACTATAAACCGGTCGACGTATACTACAAACTGGTAGACGTATGTTATGTTTCTGAAATTTCAGTACTGCATAGATACCGGTCGATGTATGCTTCATGAACCGGTCGACGTATGCATTAAACCAGTTGACGTTTTCTGGTGCATTGACAGTTTTGACAGATGACAGGTTTATGCTTAGGACTTTCAGTACAGGTTATGCTTAGGACTCTCAGTACAGGACATCTGCACACAGCTTATTTCCATTGAAAACATTTAAGTAAATGTCCATTTACTTTAAGTTTACAATGTAAATAAGGAAGTACCCCCCATTTGGATTCAATAAAAAATTCTAGAAAATTGAAATCCAACTAAATCAAAAAATAGAAATTCAGTTTTAGTACAAATTTGGATTTCTGACAATTTTGATAAAAATGAATCCTTATGTAGACCAATGTAGACTTGGTCAAAAATTCTGATAAAATCAGTTTAGGCTAGTTGAAGTATAAAGAGTTATTACTGGAAAAAATTATTTTGAAATAATCAATATTTCAAAAATCCATTTTTCACACTTAGCCAAAAACACAATTTTTCATGACGCGCATTCTGGGGTCCTAATGTCCGTTACCAACTCATGGTAATGAAGGCTTCTCATGCCTCAATTGTTGACCAATACGAATTATATGATTGATGTGCATGGTCTTAGCATTTTTAGCACAAATGATGAGTTCTTTCAAAACTTATGGAAGCTTAGACTAACTCACTCTTTAGCAATGACTTCATGTGCAATTGTGTATGAATGAAGTGCATAGTCTATTGCTAATGGATATAGGAGCATATAAATGATGATATAATATGCATGGTCCTATAAAGATGAGTTTCAAATGGATTCATAAATACTTTGACATTGAATCCTAAACACTCACCATCCTGTTTACCCTTTTCTTCAAGCTTTGTCCATGATCTTTAGGCTTTGAGGTAGTCTTGCTGTCTTCCTTTCTTTGAGTTGCTTTCTTGCTCATTATAGTCCAAGCTATCTTTCTTTGCAACTTCAACTCTTCTATGTATCCATTTCTTTCCTTGATGTGATCTTGAATAATGGAATACTTGGAATGGTCTTTATGATCTTCATTGAGGTTCTTCTTTGAATATAAGTCATCTATAACACTCAATGTGAACATTAGTCCTTAAACACCATTAATGGTTTGTTATCATCAAAACAATTAGATTGTCATTGGATGAAATCCTTAAGGTCAACAATCTCCCCCTTTTTGATGATGACAAAACATTGATGTGTTCATAAGCAAGTGGAGTGGCATTTAAAAAATGCTCCCCCTATCAAAGTGCATTCAATGAGCATAATGTTATAAAATTGCAAACTTGATATATCATAAATCATTTTAGACATAAACATGCATTTAAGATCATTTAACACATCACATATCTCTCCCCCATTGGCATCTCAAAAAGGTGGAAGGTCTAAACAACTTCATTAAGCATTTAGCATTTAGTATAGTGAAGCAATGAAAGCATGAGTTCAATACATCATTAAGGTTCATGCCATATACAAAAGTATACATAAAGAATAAACCCAAGATGGAATATATAGTCAATTAAGCAAAAGTATACAAAAGTATACACAATAGTTCGTAAAAATGAAGCAAGGATTAGTGTAAGCCAAAAGGCAAAAATCTTTAGGTTCATGGCATATACAAAAGTATACATAAAGAATAAACCCAAGATGGAATATATACTCAATTAAGCAAAAGTATACAAAAGTATACATAATAGTTTGTAAAAATGAAGCAAGGATTAGTGTAAGCCAAAAGGCAAAAACCTTTGTAGAGGCAAAGCTAAGAAGTTAAGTGTGCGTCAATCCTAATATATATTTTTCCCATTTGATGCATTCAATAAAGAGGGAAAAATTTTCAAAGTTATGAAAGGTCATATGAATGGAATATAATGACTAAAAAGTCATTTTAAGGCATGTTTTGACAATATACAAGATAAGTCAATTAAGCTAAGCAAATCATGCAATATTCCTTCACAAGAGATTACTAATAATCTCCCGCTATCAATATGCTTCCATTTGCATCATATATTATTCAATGATTATGGAACTAATGGAACAATGAAGCAATGATAGGTAAGGTATGCTTAAGATATATCATGAAACAAGTCGTACTTAAAGACCCTTAATTCATTAATGGAAATGATAAGATGTATTATTTGAAGATCATGGGTTTCCCAAAAGTATATAAGCCAATAAAGAGATGTAATTATAACACATAGGAGCAAGTATGGCTAAAATCATCAAAAATGAGGTCTTGATACCAAAATAACTTCTTTAAGAGATATGGTGAGAGATTGGCTCCATGAATTTTCATGTGGATGAGCTAACTATCTCTTCTAGATGCATTCTTTAAGAAGTGATGTAAAAACATCACATGAAGTTTTAAAGTGCTAAAAATGAATATATCAAAATAGTATATCACTTGTGATATCACATTAGTCATCTAGGCTAGAAAATAGTATCATTTGAATGACATATTCCTAAGACTAAAGAGTCAAATAGATATATAAAATTTAAATTCATGACAATTGAGGAGTTTAAACTCTAGAAGAAATCATGTTTACTCATCATGCTAATTTCAATTTTTTTTGCATGCTAGAGGTAAGCTTCTTTGCACAAATCATAAATGTTGATCCAATGACAGTATATATGATCAATCAACATATTATCATGAATGGTTTTGAAAACACATATATATCAATTTAGTAAAAAACCATCAATCTTGAGAAAATCACTAAGCCTTTCAACGAGAGCTCTAGGAGCTTATTTTTAACAACATAAGGCTATTGAAAATTTTAAACATCTAGTCCAAAATTTATGCATTTCAAGTCCAGATGATTTTTCCTCATAGTCAAGAAAATGAAGTCAATTAAAAATCATTTCTTGCAAAAACATGTAGTATTTTTATTGCTTCAATTGAAAGTCATATGTGTACAAAGACATGTATTCAATTTGTTCTTCTTGGTGTAATCTTTGGGAGTAGTCTAGCTTAGTTACCAATGATACTCAAGATACTTATCAAGATGTTCCAATAATCTTTTGTTCCTTTATCTAGCACATACAGAAATGTTTACCAATGATTGATCAATTGGATGTTGATAAACACTTCAACTCTTAGGAAGACACTACAAATTCTCATTCTTCATTTTCATGAGATGCCTCTTCTAAGAAGTTTTCATGAGTTGAGTTTCTTAGGAAGGCATTAGAAATTTTCATTCTTATTTTTCATGAGATGGTTCTTCCAATGAGACTTGTTCTTTTAGGTTTTCGAGTGAGGACTTATTTAATTATCTTAAGTCTATCTAAACCTTTTCAAGATGAACAACCCCATTTTCTATATGCATGGAAGTGACCCAATAAAGTGGATTAAGCATTTAAGATCATAAAAGCATATTGATAACTTTTTAGACATTGCTACTTTGATAAATTTGATAAGGTTCAAATCAAATAGCATTGATGGTCTACATGAGAAAATGTATGCTTTCCTTTGATGCCATATCTTCCAAAAAGTAAATCTTTAACAAAGATTAGGCATAGTTAATCTAAGGATCACTTGAAAGAAAGAAAATCATTTCATGTTAGCATGTTCAAAACTCATATGCCAAAACACACTACTTTCATGCAAAATATTAAAATCTATAACATAAACATTTTTACATCTATTAGCAACAAGTAGCATATCAAGAGCATCATGCTTAAAATTTCATGATTGAGTTCTTCATATAAAAGCATATTAATGAGAAATGAATTCTTTACCCATGGTACTAACTTCATTAGCTTGGGAGTTATTTCTCAATGTGATGCATTCTTTCTATTTTGTGACTGAGAAGAATTATTGGCATGATATCTCTTTTGTGCTCTAAGCACCAACTTGAGAATCCACTTGTCTTTGAGTCAAAAGGATTTTAAACCTATAAAACATACTTAAGTTGCATTCTTGGTACCCAAATCTTTTAGGGTCCTCACTAGTTAGTACACATGATATGGTTCCTTTTGGAACTTAATTCAATAAAGCGCAAATATGGTACTCTCATTAATTAACATGTTTCAAGCAAAATTAGAATTCTAAATGACTCTAGCATTTGTCAATTCAATAAATAGACATGCTTATGGTTGCATACAACTCAATGAATCAATATGAAATTAATAGGAATTTAGTGAGGTAGCACAATTTCATATTTAAATCATGATCAAAAGTACTATGTGCACTGTCTATGAAAAAAGAATTTAGAATTGACAATGAGATTCTTCCTAGGTAGGTAAAATGAATAAGGTGCCCCTTTTTAGAAATTCTTAAGCATTCAACAATTTAGAAGGAAAATACATTCTTTGCATAATCACATATTCATTAGAGGACTCATTTGAAAGAAATGTTTTTCTTGAGAATTACACTTTTCAAACCAATTGTGTCTAATTCTAAGTGTAGTATGCCAAATGCAATTTCAAGTTTGTAATGAATAAAACAATTTTCAATCAATAAATCAAAAAAAAAAAAAATCATAATAATTGAACACTTGTACCAATTAAACAAGATAATATAAGAATCCCACAATATATAGATATAGCACATCATGATTAAAAATCATCTTTTTGGGAAATTTATATCATGTATGGTCTTTTGGGTACAATAAATTCATTTACAAAGACTCTCCATATGTAATAATCTAAAGCCTTGAGATACATTTTCATTTAGCCTTTTAATGATCATAATTGATTCCAACATGCTATGCAAATAAATAATCAAGCAATTCATAGCATGGAAATATTGTGTGGAGTTTTATCAATTACCTTGTCCTTGGGATTATTCCCAAGTGTGATGCTTCCTTCCTAATCCTTGATTGAAAAAGATGCCATCAAGTAACCCTATAAGGAAAGGTTACAAATTCTCCTTTTGGTACCCAAATTTTCTTAGGTCCATGTGAGTTAGGCAATGGAACATAAGTTCCTTTTGGAACCCAAATCTTCTTTGACCTCAACTTCTTTTTAAATGGACAATCATCAATCTTATGTCCTAATCTTTTACAATAATTACATTTAGAGGATTGGGTACCACTCTTGACAAAAGATCATATAAAGGCTTTCTTCTTCTTAACAAGCATGCATCTTTAGTGTGAGAATCATATTGTATCTCATTTTTTACGAAGACACTTCTTTGATTACTAAGCATAGTACTCAAATTCTCCTTTTTTTTGGTAAACTTTGCTAAAATATCATTTTGATCATCAATGATTTTCTTTAATGACTCATTTTCGGAAATAAGATCAATTGATGAAAACTCATTAGAGAATACACATTTCATCTCATTTTTCAATGACTCATTTTCAATTTGAATCTTTTCTAATTTTTGCACAAGATAATGATTTTCTTTTTTCAAAGAGTCATTTTCTATTTGAACTTTTTCATGACTTTGAGAGAGATCATGGTTTTCTTTTTTAAAAGATACACATTTCATAAGCATTGTTTCTAGCACACCATGTAACTCTTTAAACGCATTATACAAATCATTATGCTCATCAACTAATTTATTATAGGAAGTTTCTAAATCAAAAGATTCATGATTAGAATTTACCTCATCTTCATTGGCTATGAGACAATGATTAATCAACTCTTTGATGTTATTTGCTTCTTTGGTAGAAGCTTGAAGAGCAATACTCTTCTTTTGCATTGTATCACTTTCTTCACTATAAGTGGATGAGATAGTTCTACTAATAACATTCAAATGATTACTAATGTTAGTAAAACTATAATATATCTCATTTATGCTAGAGAGTTCATTTATATTTGATTCATTATCATGACTTAATCCAACATAGGCTAATTCAAGCAAGTTCCAAATTTCTTTAGCCGTTTTACAAAAGATAATTTTATTGAACTCATTTTTGCTTAATGCACAATAAAGATAACATATGGCTAAAGCATTACATTGAATTAATCTATGATCATTTTCATCCCATTCCTCTTTTGATTTAGGAATTTTATTTCCTTCAATAACTTTGGTTGGGATATGACCACCATTTTCTACAACTTTCCATAAATCAATATCAATACTTTTTAAAAAGGCCCTCATTCTAATTTTCCAATAGATATAATCATTTCCATCAAAACAAGGAGGTTGATCATTGGATTGTCCTTCTAAGTATTTGATAATACCATTGTTGGCCATGATCGTACTCTAAGACGATTAAGTCTTCTAATTAGAGTTAGGCTCTGATACCAATTGTTTCCCAAGAATTGACTCTAGAGGGGGGGTGGTGAATAGAGTCAATGACAGACAATATAAAAAATCAATTATAAGCAAAGTACTTAACACAATTGGTGCAATTATAAAGATATGAAATAAGTAATTAAATAGCACAATTATAAGATAGATAAGAGAAGAGAAATTGCAAACATTGACTCGGCGATTTTAGCGAGGTTCGGAAACTCGTACTCCTCGGTTCAAGACTCCTCTTGAGACTTCCCAATCCACTATGGTTTCCCCTTACGGGTGGAGAGCAAACATTTACATGAAGCAAGACCTTACTTCTTTTCCTTGCTAGGAGAACACCCTTCTCCTAGGCTTCTTTTGGGTCACACCAACCCTTACAAGTTTGTAGAAAAGATTGTAATTGAAATACAAGATTGAATCTCTCTCAAGATAGATATACAAGTGCAAGCTCACAAGAAATATCTCTCAAAGATTGATGTACAAACTTTAGCTCTCAACTAGAGTATATATGAATATAAGTGAAGCTCAAACTCTATAAATGATATGAATAAGAGAAGATGATATAAATGAAGAACAAAAGCTCTAATGAACTCAATAAGATCTCTCAAGTGTAGAATAGAACAAAAGGTCTATGAAGATTCGAATTAGAGCAAAATCCCTTTGAATCCTTAGCTAAATCTCTCAATATTTGTATATGAGTGAATAAGAGAGATGAAGAGAATATTTGAGAACGAAAGCTCTCTTTAATGCAATGTGAAGGCTTTCAAATGATGTCTCTTGATTATTAAGACATTCCCCACTTTATTTATAGAGTTTGCAAGCTCAATATAGCTGTTAGGAGTTGAATGTACAAAGGTCGAGGAAAATAGAGCCGTTGCAGTTTGAAATCTGCAGATTCGACAAGAACCGGTTGACGTATGGCATAAACCGGTCGACGACCGGTCGATGTATACTACAAACTGGTCGACGTATGTTATGTTTCTGAAATTTCAGTACTGCCTAGATACCGGTCAACGTATGCTTCAAACCGGTCGACGTATGCTTCATGAATCGATCGACGTATGCATTAAACCAGCCGACATTTTCTGGTGCATTGACAGTTTTGACAGATAACAGGTTAATGCTTAGGACTTTCAGTACAGGTTATGCTTAGGACTCTTAGTACAGGACATCTGCACACAACTTATTTCCATTTAAGTAAATGTCTTTACTTTAATTTATATGTCCATTTACTTTAAGTTTATAATGTAAATAAGGAAGTACCCTCCATTTGGATTTAATAAAAATACTAGAAAATTGAAATTCAACTAAATCAAAATATAGAAATTCAGTTTTAGTACAAATTTAGATTTCCGACAGTTTTAGTAAAAATGAATCCTTATGTAAACCAATGTAGACTTGGTCAAAAATTCTGATAAAATCAGTTTAGGCTAGTTGAAGTATAAAGAGTTATTACCGGGAAAAATTATTTTGAAATAATCATTATTTCAAAAATTCATTTTTCACACTTAGCCAAAAACACAGTTTTTCATGACGCGCATTTTGGGGTCCTAATGTCCGTTACCAACTAATGGTAATGAAGGCTTCTCATGCCTCAATTGTTAACCAATATGAATTATATGATTGATGTGCATGGTCTTAGCATTTTTAGCACAAATGATGAGTTCTTTCAAAATTTATGCAAGCTTGAACTAACTCACTCTTTAGCAATGACTTCATGTGCAATTGTATATGAATGAAGTGCATAGTCTATTGCTAATGGATATTGGAGCATATGAATGATGATATAATATGCATGGTCCTATAGAGATAAGCTTCAAATGAATTCATAAATACTTTGACATTGAATCCTAAACACTCACTATCCTGTCTACCCTTTTCTTCAAGCATTGTCCATGATCTTTAGGCTTTGAGGTAGTCTTGCTGTCTTCCTTCCTTTGAGTTGCTTTCTTGCTCATTGTAGTCCAAGCTATCTTTCTTTTCAACTTCAACTCTTCTTTGTATCCATTTCTTTCCTTCATGTGATCTTGAATAATGGAATACTTGGAATGGTCTTTATAATCTTCATTGAGGTTCTTCTTTAAATATAAGTCATCTATAACACTCAATGTGAACATTAGTCCTTAAACACCATTGATGGTTTGTTATCATCAAAACAATTAGATTGTCATTGGATAAAATCCTTAAGGTCAACAATTTCAAAATTGATAAAGATGGATAATGATATTTTGCTATAATGGAGAGAGATGAATGTAGTGATGATTTTCAGATAAGTAAATGAGTATTCATTATATAAGATGAAAAATATAGCCGTAAGAAATATAGCCGTTTATGAAAAGTTTTTTAAAAAATAATTAATTTAAATTTAAATTTTTAATTTTTAAATTTTTTTTTTCAACCGGCGAGCTTGATGGAGTGCAACATTTCTAGAGAGTGAAAGCTGCTGATGTGGCTCTTAGAAAAGCTGAAGTGGCATTTTTAGAGAAATAAAATCCAGAGAGGTTGGTGCAGATGGCCTAAATCAGTGAGAGGGACATATAAATAAGTTATTATATTAATTTTGAACTTTTAAAGAGGAACAAATTCACCTTTGAGAGACTAATGTTGTAAGGTCATTTGACCATCGTGGAGGCTAGTCAAATGATAGGCCCACACAAAAAAATGTTTGCAAATGTGTTATCTACTAGGTGTGTGCCCCCACTTAATTTTTTTCTCTTTTTTTCTTTTGTTTAAAATGATGGGTCCCATGTTTAGATGATTATATTTCCTCTAGCAATAAAAAAGAATAGTTATATTTATAAAGGTTAAGTGCAAAAAACATCCATTTACTATCAATATAATTCAAAACGGTCCCTGTGTGGTAAAAAACCCTATGCTATCAATATATTTTTTGTGTAAATAGGTCCCTGTGTGGTATAAAATAACGATAACACCCTCACTTCATTTGAATAAATTAGTAATTATAAATACAGGCCATGTAAAATGACCCTTTTATCCACTTATCAAAAAAAAAATTAAAAAAAAAACCTTATCTTAATTAGACTGACGATTCATTGCAACGAAGAAATTCAACGTGGTGGAGTTGGCTAGGGCTTCGGGGATGGTCCATGGAGGAAGATTAGGGTTCATACTGATGCTCAATATTTGTAGTCCAGGAAGACTTGTTCAAGGGATGTGAGGTTTGAGAGAGAGGGTAAGGGGCCAGAGAAACTGGTTTCATTGGAGAGAGAAGGTTTTGAGGTGAGAGGGCTGGTTGAGATTGGAGGGTAACTCACCGGAGAGATATTTGGAGGAGAGGTTGATGTTAGAGACCCGGCCGGAGGAGTCGCTGGAGACACCGGTCCACTCGCAGTGGTTGGAGCTGGACAGCATTGGGGAGATGGATTTGGCAAGCTTGACCATGACGGAAGTACAAAAACAAATACAGAGCACTCTTTTATTTCTTTCTTTGCCACCAAGAAAGAGGGTTAATTGAATCAGATTCTTGCCCTAATCTTAGAGCTATCATTGAGACATTAAAGAGATGAGAGAGAGAGAGCCAACAACGCAGAAATTAAACGTGATCAAAATCACATTTTGATTGCAGAATAAGGTCTACAAGACCAAGACAAACACGACGCTGCAAATAAAAGCCACAAACGACGTTACACGTGCCTACACATGCCACTTGAAGTTCTGCGCGTAGATTTCACGCGCCCCACGCGTCTTCTCCGGCGAAAATCCAATTCCGGTGAATTTTCCAACAAGAATCCAGTCACATCTCCGACGAGTTGAGCTGTTCAATCAGTACCAGCCGAGCCAAGCCATATAAGGGGGTTATATGCACATATGGGTGAGGGGCAAAATGGGAATCAAAAGGGTAAAATAGAGTTTTCATATTTAGTTTTTGTCAAAAAGTGGTCAGATGGGCTTATTTGCATCGTTTTTGAATTTTATGGACCTTATTTCCTGCTAAAATCTGTGTCCTATCTTTTATTCTCTTTACCTTAATCAATATGAAAAAGGGCATTCTCAGTATAGCAAGCGTATTATTCCAATGAAACAGATTACACCAAAGAGATTGCCCTTGTAAAGTCACTTCTGAGAACTATTTCGAAATAAGAGATCTATTTCTTTCATTTGACTATATAGTCTTTCAGGTCTCTTTTCTATGGTCTACTAAGGTAGATGAAAAGAAAGAGGAAGTGAAGACGGTGTAAAACTGCACATGAACATTATTATATTCCATACCTAAAATCCTAAGAGCACCAAACAAATCACAACCAACAAAACACAGAGACACAGCAACCCAAAACCTCCATCGCCACCACCCATCACCCCCTACTGCAAAACTTAAACCATCGACACCCTAGTCGCCACTACAACCTAATCACAGAGAACCCAAGGAACAAAAACCAAACCCACCATCGGAATTACCTAGTTACAGCATCGCCGTCCTCGAAATTGTTGGTTGTTGTCATTGGAATTGTGAATCCTTCGTCGCCGGAATCTGTATAACCATGGTCATCAGAGCCTGAAATCACCATCTTCATAAATTAAACCAATGAAGAACAGGTTTTTGTGTTGATTTTAAACAGAGAGAAAAGAGGGGTGGGTGATGGGAAAGAGAGAGATAGGAGGAGGAAGGGTGGAAATTGATGGTTGTGGCAGTGGTTTCAGTTAGCTAGGGCTTGAGGATAAGGAGCAGAAGAGGGGTTTTGATGGGCTGCAACATAAACGAGATTTTTTTTTTAAAAAAAAAAATAAATTAATTAATTAATAGTGCTATAGTAGAGAAAGCTCACAAAATTATAAAGTACTTTCTAAAAATAAAAAATAAAAGTATTTTATTAAACATATTTTTTACTTTTGATTCTCAATTTTAAAAATTAGGAATTATTTCTGTTAGTGAACAGGGCAGCGAGCCAAACAAAATGCACAATACCAAATGCCCTAAGGGTTGTTAGTTTGGCTAGAATGTCACAATTATAGATTGATATGATTATATATATATATATAATTCATTTCGTCCCATAAAAGTGTTAAGTCTTTTTATTTTTGGTTGACGCAAAATAATTGTTTCAATTCAAAATTCAATATAATAATTTTTAATATTTTAAATTTGCCCTTCTTATTTTAAAGTTGTAAAAACAATTAAAATTTAACGTAAGACATATTTGAAAATTCATTCGTGTTCAAAAATTAAACTAAAAGCTCTTAAAAAATAAAATTTTTAAAAAAGAGTAATTTTTGTAGAATGGAGGGAGTATATATATATATATATATATTGTTTTTCCTCTCTATATATAAAACTGGATGCATGTTTGACGGAAAAAGGATAGAGGTTGTTTGGTATTGATTAGGATAGTTGTCCATGTTTGGTCGGTGTGGCGAGGCAATACGAATGCGAATCCTCTCTCTTGTTCTCACGCCTTCTGTGTATTCTTTTAATTGCAATATTAAATTTAGTAGAATACATAATATTACAGTGCAATATATGCAAAATATTGCGTCAGTTATAACAATGTTAAATCACAAATTCTAACATAGTCAAATTATTGTTATATTGTCAATTAAAAATTCATACATTCAGAATTTAAAATTGTTACATTGTCAATTTAAGCGTATGTAGATGAGATAGAACCTATGTCGCATGGACATAGGATACCGATAACACGTCAAATTTTAAAAAAGTAAGACATGGGTACAGCGTGGATACGATTACATATAAATATAAACATTTGTTTTTATACATTTATTCAGTAATAATATTATAAAATTTTAATTCATTAGTATAATTTCTATAATAAGAGTTGTTATGAAATGAATTAGAAAATGAAATTATGTCATTATTGTAATGATTTTTATATTATGTATACCATTACTTCACTACTTTGTCATAATAATATTCATATTATTTTCAAGATGACTATGTAGATTTGTCTTAGAAATGTTCGGGAAAGTGTTAGCGAAATGCCTGAAATAATAAAATTATTTTTTGTTTATGGACACGTATATGAAGTGTCGGACACGTATTCGAAGAGTTTGGATGTCTGACATGGATACGACTCCTTCGTAGAAGTGTCCGTGCTTTCTAGAATAGAACAAAAAGAAAAACATGGTTACACTTGTTTCATGTTTTGTATTGCGGTTGGTGTACTGTAACAAAACAAAATATCCCAATGCTTTTGATAACTTTTTGTTATAATTTAAATAATAGGTTTGTTAACCGGAAAGAAATTCAAATTGAAAACACTAAATTGATGTTGATATTTTCTATTTTTTTGGCTCAGTGGCAAAAATATTATAGCAGTGAATAATACAAAAAAATAAAAAATGAAACAAAAAGCAAACTACCATTGGTGAGCTTTTTTAAATAGCCATTTTGTTTCTCATTTTTACTAAACATATCTACCCACCATCACTCATCCACAGTAAAATCATATTTGGGAGTCAACAATGATGCGAGGGATGCTCTCCCTTACCTCCTCACAATTGCCTCAATCAAGCCACCATAGATTTATTTAGGTTGTTTTAGCACACAGATTCCAGATAAAAAGGGACTCTAGCACGGTGTGAGAGCCAATTTTGTGCAAGCAACAACAAAACAATATTCCTTTTTAACAACTCCGTAGTTTTTCAATTGTGGAACTCCTTGCTTGTGATTGAGAATTATATCACATTTTTTGTGACCGATTATCGGTTTAGCAAGCCCTGGCCTTGACTATACAAACACTTTCACTCTGGTCGTTAAACCACCATTTGTGTGGTCCTTAGCTTGGCCCTTGCTCATGGTTGGCCCCTCCCTCCACTCAATGTCAACTGTGCTTTCCTTCATGGCACTCTCCGTGAAGAGGTCTACATGTCTTATTGTTACAGACAATGAGATGTCTTTCATCTCCAAGTTTATTGGTGATCTCTCTCACGGATTTTCTATCAAAGATTTGGAGTCCCTCCATTACTTTTGGTGTGAAGGACATTTCTAAACCAACTGGAATTCTTTTTTTCTCACAACATAAATATATCACATCTTGTTGCTCGCACCGACATGCAAGGTGCCAAGGAGGTTTCGACTTCGTTGTCCTCCACCGAACCTCTTCACCAGAGGCGGATCTAGGAATGTTGGGTTGGGGGGGATGGGGCTAACTTTTACAGCCTTAGTGTGAAGCAGTGATGGACTCATAATTTTTTTTTGAGAGGGGGCTTCGTCGAAGAATAAAATAAAAAAAACTATACACAAATTTGAAAAAAAAAAATTGTGAAGTGGGCCATTTTAAAAATTGAGTGGGGACATTTTGAAATTTTAACTTTTAATATAAATTAGAAAAAAATACAGTGGGGGGCATAGCCCCTTTTGCTCCGCCCCTACTCTTCATCTTCCTGATAGTTCTTCTCCGGCTGATGCTATCACCTATCGCACTACTATTGGGGCTTTCCAATATCTCTACACCCGCCTTGACAAAGCCTTTACAGTCAACAAACACTCTCAATTCATGCACAAGCCGTCCCAAACTCATTGGGCAGCAACTAGGCGCATTCTCCGCTATCTCAAAGGCACGCTTTAGCATGATCTCTTCCTCAAGCGTCGGGTTCCTCTCACTCTCCATGTCTTCTCCTATGCGGATTGGGCTAGTAATTGTGATGATTGTACTACCACCTCTGCCTATGTCGTTTATCTTGGGGGCAATGCAATTTCCTGGAGTTCTAGGAATCAACGATCAATGGTTCGCTCCTCTGCCGAAGCCGAGTACCGTGCTGTTGCAGCCACCGCTACTGAGCTCTCTTGGGTTCAATCACTCCTTGGTGAGATTGAATAACCTTTGATCTCTCCTCATCAAAAGTCAACACCAGTAATATCCACCAATCATTTATCCTGATTACTGCAGATTGATTTTAATAATCATTTATCCTGATTACTACAGATTGATTTTAATATTGGAACTACCTTAAATCTTGTCTTTATGTTATAACCATCACTTGATTGAATATTTATCTAATGAAATTGTGAAGCCAATTACTTATGCTTCTTTAATTCTTGAAGTCAAATATGATTCCCAATAGGATATATAAAACCAGTCTTGGGACAGTTTTAGACTTGACACTGGAGGAGACATTGGAGAAACTCATATGGGCCACACAATTTTGTTCTTTGGGTCGAATCGCTCCCCTGGAGGAGACATTGGAGAAACTCATATGGGCCACACAATTTTGTTCATTGGGTCGAATCGCTCCCCCCGTTTTAGGAAGAAAAGGTTATACCAATTATCACCTAGAAAAAAACCATGTTGTTGGCCATTTTTAGGGATGATTTTGTGCAACATTTTCAAATATATTTGAAATAAGCTGAACTTTTCTTCAAGAACTAAAGTAATTAATAACATAGAAAATGTCAAAGAAAAATTCTCCAAACATCTTAAATTATCAAAATGACCCCAATAACAAGAAAAAATAAAATCAAACCCCCAAGCAAGAAAATCATTTTTCTTAAAACCCTCGGATTATTTCATTCAGTCCACTTAAAGCCAACTCAAACCCACCAGTGGACCAGTCGACTGGGCCATCCACTAGGCCCATTAACATGTCTCGCACAAATTTTCAGTTCAGGCAAAGAGAAATTTTACAACGTGACGTGGCAAATCCCCTTCTGAAGTTCTAGATTCTGGTGTGACGTGTACGGTGACGGAGAATCCGACACAACTCGGAAATTCTTACCTCACTGCTGAAGTAAGCCGAAGCCATGCCCCTAACTATATAAACGCCTCCACTCCCCGCCATATTAGTACAATCTCTCCTCTCTCTCTCTCTCCCTCCCTCTCCCTTCTGGGGTTTTAGTTTCTCTTTCTATACTTCCATTCCTTTCACATATCCGAATACCTCTTTGCTAATTTAATGGCGAAATCACCAGAAACACAGCACCCAATTGAGGCCCTTGGATGGGCAGCCAGAGAACCAGCTGGTTCTCTTGCACCCTTCAAATTCTCCCGAAGGTATAACCAATTTCTCGAATTAACATATCTTGTTATAATACAGTAATGATCTATTGTTCACCGGTGAATAAGAAACTTTCTCCACAGTAATATTTCTTATAATTGTCTGATTTGAGGGTGTGTTTGGATTATAATGATTATTATATGATGATGTTGCAGGACAACTAGTGATAAAGATGTGAGGTTCAAAGTTCTGTATTGTGGGATATGTCACTCTGATCTTCACAATATCAGGAATGATTTTGGCGGCTGCAAATTTCCTCTTGTACCAGGGTATGACTTGAGATCTTTGGCTCTTAGTTATTTATTTATTTATTTATTATTTGATAGTTTCGGTAAAGGAGCACACACCCATTTTATTTTATCTGGAGTCAAACACTTAACCTTCCATTTGAGGAGAAGAATTTATACCATTTAGGCTACTGTGATAGTGGTCGAAATTAAAAATTAATAAAAATCACAAGTCCTTTTGAGTTTAGACCTTCACTTTTGTTTCATTGTATATTTGAATAAAGATCATTATCTATGAATAACACTATTTGACAGAGTGAGCTTTATATGTATATGTACATGGGTATGCACATAATGCATTTGTTCACCAAAATCCCCTTTTCCTTCTACAACCAAATATAAAGGCGGGTATAGCAATAATCCTAGAAAAAAATATAATAATTTACTTTTTATTTTATTTTCCTATGTCAGCTTGCATTAAAACACAAAAACAAAAATACAGCACAACAATTGAAGGTATACACTCATATTACAACTGAAAAAGACCACTTCCAAAAGTCAAAAATGATTAAAAAAGAAGAAGTTAACTACAGAAAGCCTATAATCCAAATGAAAACTAACAAACAAAACCTCAGTTGATGATTAATAAAATTTTAGTGTTATAATAAAATTTTAGAAGTGATTAAATTTTTAGGTAATTCAAACGAAAACAAACAAATCCAGCCTATAATCCAAATGAAAACAATCAAACAAAATATAATAAAATTTCCACTGATATGATTAATGAATTTTAAGCTTATGGTGTGTTTGATACGAAATAAGTAATAGTATAAAGTCAGTTGAAGATTAAATATTTGATGCCATGAATCTGATTAAGAAATTAACTCTTCCAAAAGCCTAAATACACTTAATATATTGACATGTTAAGAGAATTGATTGATGCAGGCATGAGATTGTTGGGGTAGTAACAGAGGTAGGTAGCAAGGTACAGAAGTTCAAAGTTGGAGACAGAGTGGGTGTGGGATGTATGGTTGGATCATGTGGCTCATGCGACCAGTGCGCCACCAATCTTGAAAATTACTGCCCCAAAATGATACTCACCTACAAGGGAACATACCATGATGGAACAATCACATATGGAGGTTACTCTGATCACATGGTTGCCGACGAGCATTTCGTGGTCCACATCCCCGATAACTTGCCTCTTGAAGCTGCTGCTCCTCTCTTGTGTGCTGGGATCACAACTTACAGCCCCCTCAAGTATTTTGAGCTTGACAAGCCTGGTCAGCATTTGGGCGTGGTAGGTCTAGGCGGGCTTGGTCACGTCGCAGTGAAGTTTGCAAAGGCTTTTGGTGCTAAGGTGACAGTCATCAGTACATCCCCTAACAAGAAGGAGGAAGCCATTGAACATCTCGGTGCTGATTCATTTTTGGTGAGCCGTGACCAAGATCAGATGCAGGTAACCAATTCTATTTTTACCCAATGTATGTCACATTTAGGCATATATGCTGTTAGTTAGAACTTTATGGAAAATCTTGACAATGCATTAGTACTTATGTGTTGATATGATGAATGTTTGTAGGCTGCAGTGGGCACAATGGATGGTATTATCGATACTGTTTCTGCTATTCATCCTCTCATGCCTTTGATTGCTTTATTGAAGTCACATGGGAAGCTTGTTTTGGTCGGTGCACCAAAAGCACTTGAACTACCTGTTATGCCTTTGCTTTTGGGTAAGCATATGAAATCATTATGGCTATGTCCGGTTGCACGGAAATGGAGCATTGGAATTAGAATTGGAATTCAATTTTCAAAGTTGTTTTTCTCCAATTCCAATTCCAAGACTCCAATTCCATGCAGCCAAACATAGCATAATAAACTTTTGTTGAGTAGTGCTTGAAGTCATACACATTACCATTCTTGCCCCTGTTTTATACTGTTTAGTGTTCTGACTAGTAGCTAAATGGGAATGTGGAATGACAGGAAGGAAGATAGTTGCTGGGAGTCTTATTGGGGGTTTGAAGGAGACACAAGAAATGATTGATTTTTCTGCAAAGCACAACGTAAAACCGGACATTGAAATCATTCCAATGGATTATGTGAACATTGCCATGGAGCGTCTTGAGAAAGCTGATGTCAAATACAGGTTTGTCATCGATGTTGGGAACACATTAAAAGTCGACTGAAAGTCTTGTGGCTTCTGAACTTGGGGTATTTTTTGAGAGTGGATCTGGTTTGTATGGGGCTTGATGATGTTTTTACTTTAGTTGATGAATCCATGTTTGTATTTTTAAGCTTTGTTTCCTATAACATTAGAATTGTAACCAAAGGATCAACATTGTCTTTGGATTTCGTTACGAATAAGTAAATAAAGAACTTTGTTTGCCAATTTTGGAGATACAACCTTGATTGTTGTTCGGTTTGATTTCAATAGTTTGCTATTTCGATTTTGACAAGGATGTTTTATGTCTATTGATTTTCATATTTATGATATCTCTAGCCTAGGATGAGATCTTTCAATTGAGCATGAATTTGATGTCCAACTTGGCCCCGATTTTGGAAACAGAGGAACTTAGAAAGAGAGTGGGTAGATGTTTCAATTTAGACGTTGGATGGGTGGAAGATCCGAATTGTAGGGAAATTTTGGGAAGGCTTAGAGTTATGACTACACTAGACTTACGGTTCAGATTAAAAGCCAAGGTCGGTAAGTTTAAAGAAGAGCTAAAAGAGGTGGAGTAAAGCAAAAAATTGGAATTACAACAGCTTATTACAAACACCGAGGAAGAAATCAAGCAAGTTCAGGAATCAAGTGAGCTTGATGCTGCAAATGTGTTGACACCCATTTTGGTAAATTGCATGTGCAGTGACGTGGCAGTGGTTTGAACCAAAGGTGGATGATATTTTAACATGGATTAAAATTGGAATTGCATGCAAGGGTGGTATGGATAGATTTATTTTTGAATTATGTGATAGGTAAGGATTATAGTTTAAGTAATTATCTTTTAATTGGATTCAATTAGATGTTAGTGGTTATCCCTAGGATAGTTTAATTTGAATAAATAGTTAGTCGGGTTATAGAGTTATGATATAAGTGAAATATTTATATGTAGGAGTTAGTGTACATGTTATTCTATAAATAATGGTAGAGGTATGTTTTGTAGGAGGTTCAACACCATCAGAATCTTTATTTTAATGTTATTGCTTTCTCAAGCTCTCCCTCTCTAATTCTTCTTTTCCCATATAGCAATCTTGCTATTATTGTCTATTTCTTTCTCTCGATCTCTTTCTCTCTATCTCTTCTATATCTACTTCTTTTCCCCCTTTCTATTCTCACAAATTGTTACTATTAATTCATTCATTGTTGAAAGTCCTTTTAACTAAGACAATCTTGAACCTACATGTGAGTTGGATGTTCTCTTTCTCATACAATCGTCTGAGATAATCTTTATTACAAAAGAGACTCGGGTTGACCTGATTCTTTTATATTCGAACCACACAATTGGTTCTGGCACGCCCGTATTACATCAAATTCATTATCGGCTTTAGCCAGCCAATTTTAGGGTCAACTTTCTTGGTACACCCAGTGGGACCCCACTAGGTGAGTAATTTATAGTAGTTATGCCTCTCAGACCAAAGAATTCAAAGGTTGTTGCCACAACAGATGATGACGTTGAAGAGGAGAAACAACAGATTGGCCCAGGTAGATCTAATGTGGCCGAATCATCCATTCCATCCGAAGCTCCTTTAGCTCGGATATTAGAATCCCTTATCTAGAAAATGGATGGCCAGCAAGCTTAGATTGTTGAGGTGAAATCCTAAATAGGAGAAGTAAATTAATTCATGATCTCTAAAATTGGTGAGCTGAAATCTCAAGCAGAATAACTAAATCAGATGGTGTTCTCTGAAATAGAAAAGATAGGCAAAGCGAGAAAATCGGCAGGAGGCCAAGAAGGATTCAGATGAGTCTTTCTCGTCGAATGTGACACCAGAGAAAATGGTAGATCTGCAAAGACAGTTAAGGGAGGCTCAATTGGCATTGATAGATAATGGTTGTCCCCAAATGGTAAGGGGTCGAAGAAAACTAAAGAGGAGCAAACGATAAGCCAGCCAAAAAAGAAAGGAATCCTTAAGCGACTCACCTTCCTAAATAAATCCCATGAAGATCTTCGGCATAGTAATACCAGCCGAAGTCACTTGAAGACAGATGATCAGGATTGGCAAGGACATATATCTAACCAATTCCATCCACGAGATCGTCAAGCCTAGTTTTAAATGAAGGGCGCTAGTTCAATCTGAAATTTGGGTGCAAAAGGGGGCAGATTCACATAGAGTACAGATAGCACGACTAAGGACAGATATGGCCAAGGATAGATGGACCCGAATCAAGCACCTAAAATTTCCTCGGTTTCAACAACATTCAAACGGTGGCCCTACTTAATCTCAGAAGCGTATAGAACAAAGGAGAAGGGCCGAGGACAAAAGGAAAGGTGAAAAGGTAAGCCAGAAAAAATTTGTCAAGCAAGTTCATGCTCCGGAGAAAAGTCAACCTGCTAAGGTAAAGGAACACCAGCCGAAGTGGCCCAGACGCAAGAATGAGTTATTTTGTAATTGGCAATTATCATAAACAAAACAAGTCCAAGTCAAGTTATAATTCAAGTTACTATATCAAGATCGACGGTGACTACGAAATTGGAAAGTTGTTCAAACTTACCATTATTGAAGACCATTCGAAGAAAAAGGTAAGAGCAACACATTAGGAAGGATTCTAAACAAATTAGGACACATTCTATAGTTGGTAATTATTTTAAACTTACCATATAGTGTTTTCAGGTTTAAAAGAACCAAGTTTCTAGTTCTGGTTAAGTTGAACTGATTCAACCCCTTTAAACCAGTTCAAAGCTTCAAGTTGGTCTCGTATTACCAACTGCCAAACTTGAACCAATTCAGCCCCTCTGAACCGATTCAAGCAGTCCTGACAGCAATCCAACTTTCAGTTTCCTTTCCTAATTTGTTTCCAAGTTGGTTTAGAATTATACTAAATCCTATGCATGAATTTTTTTTTTTACATATTTTTAGAGGGATTAGGTCATTCTATAATCTATATAAACCTTGTCATACACATAGGTTTATTCACGGCTTTTTGCATTATCAATTTATTATTCTTAAAAGCCTTAGAAAGATTTTTGTTTCAGAAAATCTTAAAGATTTTTTTGTTAGTCTTTCTAGAACACACACATATTCACATAGTGATTTTAGAGTTGTGTTGTTCAAATCCTGATCATAATCATACAGTTGCATCTACATCGATCAAATAAAAGCATATCTACTTCTACATCGAATTCAGACGATTGAAGAATAGAAGTAAAAGTGATCACACTTTGAAAGGGTTAGAGCACTTTTGGAGTGTTGTCTGATCTACCTGCTACTCTTCTACAAAGATCAAGCATAAGCCTAAGGTCAAGTTGCTGTTGGACGGGGAGTTACAAAGTTAGAGGATTGTCAGCAGTTGGTGTTTGGTATAATGATAGGGTGTGAGCCGGTGTCAAAGTTCAGTATACTTTGTTTTAAGCATAGTGGATCGGTTTACTTTGGATTGCACAGTCAACGAGGTTTTTCCCACGAAAATAGTTGACGTATTTTATCAACTAGTGTTTCCTCGCCAAATTCCTGGTGTCATCTCTAACTTTTACTTTGCTTTATTTTATCTGCATGTGATTAATTATTTAATTACTAAAATAAAGAAAGTTAGAAAAACACAAGATATGTTTTCAAAATAATCAAAACTTTCTAAACATTCCACTGCGTACAACTCATAAATTGGTATCAGAGCCAATCTCTACTTATTGAGTTGATCCTTGTAGGAAAGTTTTGATTGATTGCAAAAATTGTTTTAATCATTTCTTATGCGTTGAAAGAAGGTGGTTCTAATCAACGTGGTCCGTTGTTTGAAGGAGATAATTATAATTTTTGGAAATCAAAGATAAGAGCCTATTTGTAAAATTCAGGTGGTAAAACGTAGGCTATTGTTGAATCTGGCTATTCACCACCTATAGAAGATAAAACTGTAGATGGTAAAGAAGTCAAGGTCTTAAAAGATGCTTTTGCTTTTACTGCTATTGAAACTAAGCATAATGATGCTAATGGCAAAGCTTTATATGCAATTATTAATTCTGTTGTTTTATCTGAATATGCTAGAATTTTTTTTTTGTAAAACTGTTAAAGAAGCTTAGAATATTTTGCAGGTTACTCATGAAGGAACTTCAAAACTGAAATTATCCAAAATTCAGATGCTTTCTCATAACTTTGGGAACATCGTGATGAAAGAAGATGAATCTTTTTCTGATTTTTGTTCTAGTCTTCTTGAAATAATTTCTGAATTGCGTTACTTAGGCAAAAAAGTTAGTGATAAGAAAATCTGTAAGAAAATCTTAAAGTCTACCTAAAAGATTCAAGATTAGAGTTGAAACCATCACTGAACATTGTGATTTGACTTCTTGCAAAGTTGACGAGGTTGTAGGTTCATTGAAAACCTTTGAGATTCAAAATTTTGATTTAAATCAGAAGAAGAAGAATCTTACTTTAAAATCAACATAGGTTGAGAATTCTGTGGATAATAACTTTGATGATGATTTTGCTTTTCTGTCAAGGCAATTTAATAAGATCTTGCAAAGACAATAGAAGAGAAGGAATAGCAACATGGCTAATCCTCAAAATTTTGACATAATGTCGAAATTTAGGTTTAATGAAAAGAAAGTAGAAGAGTCAAAATAAACTGAATTCACTTGCTGGAATTGTGGTGGCAAAGGTCATGCATCCAATGTTTGTCATAGTCTTAGGAAATAACAAAATGATAGATATAAAGGAAAAGTAATGAAAATTTCTATTTCTGAAAATTCTGCTTTAAGTGATAATGATTCTCCTCATGATGATACTAATGACTTTTCGTATGTCGATTTTCTTGAAAGAGGTCCTCATGTCATTACTTTATCTGACTATGATATTTTAGATAATGAAGATAATGAAGTTCATGAAGAACAGGAACAAGAGGCTGAAAAGGACGATGAAAGATTAAAGAAGATGGTCAGAGAAATGATAGAAGTAAAACATGCTATCAATAAGCTAGCAAAGGAACTTATCCAAGCAAAAGGAGAGAATGAAGATATAAGGAAACAGATTGATAAAGGCAAAAGGAAAGCTTTTGAAAGTAATTTTGTTATCACTGAGCTTAAAAAGAAGATCATCATTCTTGACGAGAAAATAAGTATTGTTAATTCATTGAATGAATGTCTTGCTTTGAAAAATGATTATCTTGAAATTGAATTGAAATCTGAATAAGATAAACTGAAAAGATTCAATATGAGACAAAATAGTTTGAATAAGATAATCAACATGGGTAAGGATGCGAATGATAAAACTGGGTTAGGATTTGTTAGAGGTTCATCTAGTAGTCAAGGTAAAACAACTTTTGTTAAACCTATTGATTATTGTATGCCTGATTCATGTTTGCTTGATGCATCACATTCTGATATGTCTTATGTGCCTAAACTATTGCATTGCACTTTTTGTGGAAAGAATGGACATAAGCATAACTCATGTTTTAAGAGGACAAAGAGACAGTTTTCTAAAAATCATTCTCATGATGTTCACAGCAAGAAGAAGGTAAATTCTAAAAAGAAAAAGAATTTTGTCATATCTAAGACTTCTAAAGCTAAAAACTTGCCTGAGAAAAAGGTAACAAAAGAAAGAGAATTTCAGGAAATGAGAGTGAAATCTGTGTGGATCAAAAAGTCTGATTTGATTAGTTGTGTGTCTATTGAGTCCATGAAACTAGTTTCCAAAAGGACTTTACCTTCAAACTAAGTCCTATGGAATTCAGTAATCATGGCTTGTGCTTAAAAGAGAATTTTGTTGTCAATGGATCACTTGTTAGGGTTTGGCTCGGGTTTTGAGTTTCTGATCATAGTCTTCATGATATACATGTGAAAATTCTTTCAATGAATTCATGATCTATCTTTGAATGCAAATTAAGACACATGATAATTTGATAAAAATAGATTCTTGGTTTATAATCTATACAATAAAAGATGATTTGCATTGATTAGGGGATTTTTAGATTTGAATCTCTTAAGTTCATAGACTTTTGTGCACTAATCCATCTCTAAAAAAATTTGGTTGAAATTTTTTTGATCGATCTATTGGCTAGGGTTTATTGATCACAAAAGTTATAAAGGTTATTGTCTTAAAAAAATAGGAACTTAAAAATTTAAAAGAAATATTCAGCTTAAAAAAAATAAAAAAATAAAAATTTGCTGAATACGTTGCTAAGGAAAATGCTACCTATTGAAATTTGATCGAAAGCTGCTATTAGACTTTAAAGTGGAGCTAATTCAGTAAAAAGAAAGGTGGAGACAAGTTGAATTGGGGAATTGCTGAGTGTTCTTTAGAGTGAAAGCCATTGCTTAGAAAAATTGCTCAAAACAATTTTATCTTGATGCTTTTCAATCAATAAAGTTTAGACAATAATCAGTTGAAATTCGATTAAAAATGGATTAGATTAGATTTCACACACACACACACACAAACTTGCTACTTTAATTTCTAAAATTTTCAATAAAATTTGCAAGTTTGATTTCAGGTTTTGATTACTTTCTTAGAGTTGAGATTATTTGAAAAGTCTGTGAAGTCAAAAATTTATTCTCTGAGATATTTTTAAAATCTCTAAAAGAGTTTTGAATCGTGTTGACTAGCTGATTTTAATGATTGGTGATTTGTTGTTTTTGAGTTTTTTTTTTTTCAAAAATAAGTTATTTAAAAAAAATATATTGAAAAAAAAATTCAAAAATTTGGAAAATTCAAAAAGATTTTGATTTTTAAGTTTTTAGATTTTTCTTTGTTGATTTGGTTTATCACCAATACATTAAAATGATTCTGGTGTCTTGAGAATTTTTTTTATAAAAAAAACTACACTGTGGTTTCAAGACTGTGGTTCTTAAACTGGTTCAATAGGGGTGAACCGGTTCAAGGCTGTCCATTTGCCAACCCAATGTTGACTGGCTAACTTGAACTGGTTCATTAGGGTTGAACCAGTTTAAGGTTTGTGCATAATTGTGCACTGTCCTTCTTGAACTGATTCAAGAGGGCTAAACCGGTTCTAGGGCATAGATTTTAGGTTTTTAAACCTACTGTGTGTCTCATTCTTTGCATGCTTCTTCCATCTCTATAAACTCTCTTGCCTTTTTCACTCCACAACTCATATATACATATATATACATCATCTATATCATATTTTTGTCATTCATTCATGGAATACACTTGATCATTACATGATAAACATGAGATTGAAGACAAAATTTGAAGAAGTTGTGGGAAGATTTGAATTTTAGAAAATGGGTTTGAAAGAAAATTGTGGAGTTTGGGAATGATAACTTAAATGATTGGTTTAACTTGATTGACAATACAAGATTGAAGCATACAAGGTGATATTTGGGTTGTAATCTACATTGTTGGTTGGTTTTGGGGAAGATTGAAGATCAAAACAAGCTAATTCTATAACACTTTTGGGGTTGCACACCTAGTGTTTGATCGAATTCCCAAGAGAGTTTGCAAGCTTTAAAATGAAGTAATTTGTGAAAAATATGGCTCCAAAATTGTCTAAGGAAGCTAAAGGCAAAAATGTTGAAACCTAAGCCTCCCAAAAGGCCCAGAACAAGTATAACCATTCAAGAACCTCAAAATGGTTCTTATGCTTCAAGAGACACTCCAATGACAATGAATTGAATTTGAAAAGTCCCACTTCTATAATGACAATGCATGGCAAGCTTATCTTTTTGTCTACAAGGATGGACCAGTAAAGTCAAAAAGGAATGTTAATCTTCAAAAGCTTCGAGAAATAGCTGGAAACAAGCTAGTGAATCACATTGAATCACATAAATGGTTTTTCTTCACTAAGCTTGGAAAAAGATTTTACTCTCCGGATATGGTTCGTTATTTCTATGCGAATATTCGAGAGGTAAAAGATTCCTACTTCATTGTGTTAGTTTTTGGGAATGATTACATAGTGGATAAAAAGGATATTGAAGCTATTCTAAATCTTCCAGACAGTCGTCAGTGGACAGGACATACACTACCTTTGACAGTCTAAGGTCCAGATTTTCCCTGGATTGTTTCAAAGATTTGTGTACCGAACTCTTCTATGAATCAAGATAGCATACTAGCTAGATTTTTAACAGATGAAGTGGCGTTCTTCAATTTGTTTGCTATAGCTAATCTTGGCTATTTTGGAAAGAAAGATGAGATTAATCTTGAGCGAGCACAAGTTCTCTATTTTCTTACTGTTAATGAGACTATTCAGCTTACACCATGCATTGTGCAGCTAATGATAGCTCATTACAAGAAGAACTCGCGTCAGTATTCTTCTCCTTTTTCGGTGATTATCATGGAAATCTTCAAGTTGAAGAAAATTCAGATTCCTCCGAGAGCATATTATCAGCATATCATGATTGACTTGGATCCTCGTGCATTGAATAAATCAAAATCTGCTAGGGAGAATGCAAGAAAGGCTAGAAGAAGTGTTGATGAGGGTTTGTCACAAGCTTCAGAAATTACTCAGCTATATCCTCCAAAAAGGAAATTTCATAAGAACAAATGTAAACATCATGTATTCTCATCTTCTACAGCATCAAACTTCTTTATTTGAGAGAATGATGGTTGAGGTTAGGGATCTCAAACTTCAGATGAATCAAATAAGAGGACAATAGTCGGGGGTTCTTGATGAGGATGTTTACAGGCTTGCACCTCCAGATATGTCTATGAGAGCTGAGGATGACGATAAAGATGATGGTGATGAGTATTCTGATGGAGATGAGGATGAGGATGCTAAGGAAGATAGTGGTGGAGATTAGAGTTAATGGATTTTCTGAATTTTTGTTAGATAATGATGCTGACTTTTTGTGTTATTATTCATGCTTCACGACATCATCCTACTTATATTGACATTGTCATTAGTTTTGGATATTTTTGTCTATGCTTTCAATGACATGTTTTAACTGTTTCACTTATTGCTCTATACTCTATGCTTCGTCAATTTGTTACAAAAAGGGGGAGAACAAATCTGATATCTTAAGGGGGAGACAGCAATATACAATTTTTTTTTGGATATTTACTTAAGGGGGAGTTTTTATAAATTTTATTTATTAAACTTCACAGGTAGTTTTTGCTTGATTTTATGCAGGGATTCAGGTCAAGCAGTAAATCTAAGAAGAGCAGAGAACAGAGATAATTCCAAGTTTTTACCTTTGAACATGATTGTAATTTACTTTTCTGCTTTGGGTAGATTATTAAATTGTTTTTAGGGTTTTGTCACGAAATTGCCAAAAGGGGAGATTGTGAGATATTATTTTGTAATTGGCAATTATCGTAAACAAAATAAGTCCAAGTCGAGTTGTAATTCAAGTTACTATATCAGGATCGACAACGACTATGGAATTGGAAAGTTGTTCAAATTTACCATGATTGAAGATCATTCGAATAAAAAGGTAAGAATAACACATTAGGAAGGATTCTAAATAGATTAGGACACATTCTACACTTGGTAGCAATTTTAAACTTACCATACAAAGTTTTCAAGCCTAAAAGAACTAAGTCTCAAGTTCTCGTCAACTTGAATCGGTTCAGCCCCTTTGAACCAGTTCAAGGCTTCAAGTTGGTCTCATATTACCAACTGCCAAACTTGAACTGGTTTAGCCCCTCTAAACTGGTTCAAGCAGTCCTGATAGCAATCCAACTTTCAGCTTCCTTTCCTGATTTGTTTCCAAGTTGGTTTAGAATTGTACCAAATCTTATGTACGAATTTGTTTATATTTTCAGAGGGATTAGGTCATTCTATAATCTATATAAACCTTGTCATACACATAGGTTTATTCATATCTTTTTACATTATCAATTTATTATTCTTAAAGTTCTTAGAAAGATTTTTGTTTTAGAAAATCTTAGAGATTATTCTGTTAGTATTTCTAGAACACACACATATTCACATAGTGATTTTAGAGTTGTGTTGTTCAAATCCTAATTGTGATCATACAGTTGTATCTACATCGATCAGATAAAACCAGATCTACTTCTACATCGAATTTAGACGATTAAAGAACGAAAGTAAAAGTTATCACACTTTGAAAGGGTTACAGCACTTGTGGAGTGTTGTCTGATCTACCTGCTACTCTTTTACAAAGATCAAGCATAAGCCTGAGGTCAAGTTGTTGTTGGATAGGGAGTCACAAAGCCAGAGGATTGTCAGCAATTGGTGTTTAGTAGAATGATAGTTTGTAAGCCAGAATCAAAGTTCAGTGTACTTTGTTTCAAGCATAATGGATCAGTTTACTTTGGACTGTACAGTCCACGAGGTTTTTCCCACTCAAACAATTGACGTATTTTATCAACTAGGGTTTCTTCGCTAAAAATCCTGGTGTCATCTCTAACTTTTACTTTGCTTTATTTTATTTACATGTGATTAATTATTTAATTACTAAAATAAAGAAAGTTAGAAAAACACAAGATCTGTTTTCAAAATAATCAAAACTTTCTAAAACATTCCGCTATGTACAACTCATAATATGGCATTTGTATACCAGTAATATTCTAGGCCCTTTCGGTGTCAGCTACTGATATTGAGAAAAATGAAGAAGATAGCATAGAAGAGGCTAAAACTCGCCCGATTCAGAAATTATTAATTATTTCTTCAAAATCGGCAGAGAAGATGGTTTTTGAGAAACCTCTATTGGCAATGACTCCATAGTTAAGACCTTTGTATGTAAAAGTATGGGTAGAAGGCTAACCTGTCAACCGAGTCTTGGTAGACAATGGCTCGGTTATGAATGTAATCCCAAATAGTACGTTGAAGAAACTTGGTAAGAGTATAGAAGATGTTATTCCTACCGATGTAGCAATTTACGGATTCAATGGAGGTTCAACCAGCACTAAAAGAATCCTTCATTTGGAAGTCGAGATTGGAGGAAGAACATCCTTTACGGCATTTTTTATTATTGAATCCATGGCCTCGTATAATTTATTACTAGGCTGTGACTGGATTCATCCGAATATGTGCATTATCTTCATTACACCAGATGTTGATTTTTTGGGATGGAGACAAAGTTAAAATAGTGAATGCCGATGATAAACCATTTATGGCAAAATTTTATTCGGTATACGCTATTTTATATGACGAAGAATGTGTTCCTATTTGGTTTGTAGGAATAGATGCTGATGGAAGACCTAAATCGGTAACTATGAGAAAAAGGCTTACCGATATAGACATCGGCAAATTGCATAAGGAAAATTCTAGGCCGAAGGTAGAATTCCCTTGGCTGGCTAAAACTGAAGAAGATGTTATTAATGGAAGCCAAACTTGAGAAGGAAGCAGTTAGGCAGCAGGCCTTCGGGGCCGCTTGCATTAGATTAAAGATGTATAAAGTTGAAAAACGACTAGCTAAGGAAGCGAAAATAGATCCAGAATTCTCGGCTAGTTTTGCTAAGGTCGGAGAAGTCGATATTGAGAAGTTGGATGCTATTCAATTAAAGGATTTAGAATTGGCACCAGCTAAGTTAAATGACTGTAACAACCTGAACTCGAGGGTCCGAATCGCTAACTGGGTCTTTAACCAAACCTGAGGTTAACTAAGGGCACTACTCTCCAATCCTATGCTACTGTAACCCTATATCACATCCTTAGGGTCCACAATGCATTAACTTTGAACATTACAGAGGAAACTCAACTTGCAGGTGAAAGGAGGTGGCTTTAGCTGGCTAGCAGCCTTATATCGGCTGGCTGACACCACAGGATCGGTCGGTTGACCTATAGGGTCGGCCAGCCAAAACGATGACCAAGACTACAACCTATTGGGACTTCTAAAAAATGATCGCTTGGTCGACCGAACATCTATTGTTGGCTGGTTAGAGGGAGGGGTTCAGTCGATTGATATGGTTTTTCAGTCGACTGAAACAACCTAACTCACACCCCAACTCTCTGTCTAGCTAAAAAATGCACTGTCGGTCGGCTGATACTCCTTGTTAGCCAGCTGACAAACCCTGGAATGCTGTTAACTACAGTTGGAACACAAGAAAATTGGGCTCGTTATGAGCCAACCCTGCTATGCAACCTGTCCCCAATTTACGACAATCATACACAACAATCCACACTCATATACACCAATAATTTCCCAAAGGTAGCCCATCATTACCCATTTTATATAAGGATGTCAACATAGTTACAAGTTATATCAAAGTTCTATAAAAAATTATAGTTACACGACATGGTTATGCTTTACAAAATGAGTACATCTCCATATTGAAACTTTACAAAAGAATGAGTTCAATATACAAAAGATAGCAAAATAACATCAAGTCCCGTCAAGGAATGGTAAGGTGGGTCCCACAATGAAAGAAAAATCTTCCTTTAGCATTAATACTTATATATATACATATATATATTCACCAATCACTTACCACCACATAATTAATCACACAATCAAATAAATATGCACAAGATAATAATGTATGAAATGCAAAGGACCCGTGACATAACTCCCGTGCTCAACAATCCCGATAGCGGGTCCCACCTAAGACCTCCCGGGCTGAAACGGAAAAATGCCAAAATGAAAACCAATGCATTTCCAAGAGTCCTGAACTCAAGGAAATGTTCCAACCAGTACTCTGAACCCATCCGGTACTCCCCACTATGTTTAGCACGCAAAACGAGACAAGGCAGAATTAATCCCATGAAAATCATAAAATTCCAGGAAATAAAAAATTATAAAAATCGGAAACATTACATTCTACCCTCCTTAAAAAAAAGGAGGCCCACAGCCACACACCTTCTCGAGAAACACCTCATAAGATCACAAGACTATGTGTTTGTCAACCTTATTACCTTTTATATGGGACGTCAATAGGCAATCACGCACCACTACCATTAAAATACAATGCTTACCACCTTATGAGGGTACTCGATCATCACTCACGACATTAGAACACATGACCAACTAGACCCTACACCCGACTCAAAACGGACATCGGTCCACTCTACGTTGCCATGAAAAGCTCCAAAGCCTGAAAGAAGAACAGTTACAAGACCACTGTAAATGACAGTATAAATCACTGCTCATCTTTCAAAGGACACACAGAACCTCAGACAAGGAACCCCGTTCATCTCACAATCAACCTCAAACTCAATCTACACATTCTTGTCAGACCAATCACTCACTATCTACCGCATAACTACACCATCGCATAACCGCATCAGCGACTGCTAACTGCACTATACAACAATTATCACACAAAATAACTTTAAGATGACTAAACAACAGATCTCTTAACGACTACATAATCATGGGTTACCAGAACAATAAAACGTACCATCATGTACCCAGGACACAAATCCTTAAAATAAGATCTTCAATAATTATGGTCGTACCACAACCCTTTATCAAACACTTTGTCCTACCTACATACCTCGTCACCTGAGACAAACCACTCGAGTCCATACTATCACACCGACACAATGCAAAATACCATACTCTCAATATCCCTGACTAATCGAAACAATCATTGACCTTTGACCCGACGTCATGCTAAAGAGGGACTGATTCAGGAAAAATGGTTGGCTAGGTCATTCTCATCCCCGATCCCGTCTCAGCACTGACGTTTTACATGTCCTCAAGTCCATACTTTAAACAAAATCTCACATAGTCCATAAAACAACCATGAGATCCACTTACTATTAATCCATCGCTCTACGTAACCACAACGACTATACAATCGCATACCTACACTAAGAATCCCAATCATGCCTCAATCATATAGCTCGTAACAAGCCAAAAGCAACACGACATCAAATACCACAATCATTGACCAGCCTAAAAGCTTTCCAGTCCGCTCCTAACAACCTATATTAGAGATTAACTCCATGATATCAGTCAATCCAATTCTTGTCTCATTAAAATACTTCATAAGGCTATCTCAAGCCGGAAATCTTGAAACCAGAGTTAATTAGTACAATTATTCCTCAAAGGAATCATATATTTACATTTTAAATCATATAATCCTGAGATGATACCGACACTAGTCCTCAAAACACTGCTCAAATCAAACGCCTATAAAAACATCTGAGTGTATAACTCATATCACATCACCCAATCATCCTTGAACTTCCAATTTACGACACATCCCCTAGCCATCGCCGCTAGTACCAAACACCAGAAATAGATAATCCTTATTCGACAACTCGTGCCTCACACACCATCGATCAAGACCACTCTTAGGACAAGCACTATTAAAACCAACGACTCTATCTTTTTATGTGGGAGTGAGTCAACTCATTCAACTAAACCCTTATCGGTGAACACTAACAGCATAACAAACCATACACGGGTCCATCAATCAGTGGATGCACACAATTCCTAGATGGAGAACAAGACATATGACAAATAACGCCCCTATCAGGACCAGAACAAATAGAGGGGTAACAAACCCCGCTCTTACAAAAGATTGACGACTTGTACCTAAATGTACCTGACACCCTGTCACACATTGGTCACCGGCCAATCGTCCAACCGTGGACACCCAATCTCACCTGAAAAGAACTGAACTCCTTTCAAACAAGGAGAAGAACCAACTAGATACCCGTACAGAACTACGAACTCAAATCTAAGCGATCTCACCACTAATGGACCGTCAAATACTATCAACATCGAAACCTCGCACACACTACTCTGTAATACCAATACTAGCCAAAACCAATATGATAAGAGCACCAATGTTCACAAGATACTAACTCCAGAGATAATCATAGCCCTTCGGACACCACGTTCCATTTTATCCGGAACCAGTCACTCCCAATGACAACCTCTATGCTAAACGATGACATTGATCACCCATTCCACCTCTACCTTTCTAGGCAACACTTCCTCGAACACTGTATATTGTGTGTTTTTATGTACCACTTATAAATTAACCACTCGCAATAGCACGAATCCTTGTAGGATAACACTATAGAGAGGGTGTCATACCCACAGGGAGATGAGTTATTATGTTCTGCTTTTAACTAATTTTTATTGGTTTACAGGTAACTGATTGAATTAATTGATTGGTTGTCATGATTATAAACTAAAATTAAACTAGAGTGATCAAAGAGAGAGAGGTCTCAGGGCTTTGACTTCACCACAATCTTCGTACTATGGTTAACTATTGCAGCTCTGGGATTTCATTAAATTATATATCAAATGAATTGAACTCAATAACATTCATTCAATTCGGGTTTTTAAAGAAAGATGTTTTATAAAATGCAGTTAATTATAACCTATCTGCAGTTAGCATGGACTATCCACCTATCTACTCTAACTATTTTGTAAAAAATTCATCTTTCTTAAGCATAGACTATGAAAACATTCTTTTATAAAAAATGTTAGAACACCATTACATGACCTCAATTCTTATGTCCGGCAATGCTCTGCCAGATACCATCCAATAAGAATGGGTTAAGAATAGAAGACGAACAGTTATATCTAAGAGAAGGTAATAACAATTCGAAAACTATTTAAAACATTAAATCCAATTGAGTTGTCTCAATTGCTCATAATCATGTAATCAAAAACATAATATATTAAAAATATCCCAGAGTTAAAATAATCAAACCATAGTACTAGATTGGGTTTCATCAGTGCCCTAAGAGATGAATTAGTTACTCATGACGATGTCGAATATCATCTATGTTGTAGTCATCTCCATTGTCACAGACGGCACTTCTGTTCTTAGAATCTTCATTTTCTAAGGTTATGGAAACCCTAAAAGCCACCACCATAGTATCAGCCTTCTAAATAAAATGAGAAAAAGGACTTAAAATTTTGGACCTCTTCTATCAAGGCCTATGCCTTATTTTATTGAAGAAAATAAAGATCTGGTAGGCTTTTAGGTCTTCTGGCTATCTGGATTGAAATATGAATTAAAAAGGAATAATCCTGTAACTTAAAATCTAATCTGCCATGGAAAGCTCGAGCTTTAGGAAGTAGAGCTCGAGCTTTGAGGTTCGGGCTTGAGCTTTGGGAATAAGGCTCGAGCTTTTCTGGATTAATGCTCGAGCTTTAAGGAATGGTGCTTGATCTTTACTTTAACACTTAGCTAAATTTCTTCAACTACTTTTCGAAGCGCCTTTTCCTTCAACACTTAGAATATTTTTGGGATTCATCTTTTTTAAAATTGCTTGATCCAAGCTTCATAGGCTCGAGCACTAGGGACCAGGCTCAAGCTTTAGGTACTCAAGGCTCGAGCTTTGAATGATAGTGCTCGATCCTTGAGGTCTGGTATGAGGCCCTGGGAGCTTGATTCTTCCATTAAATCAACTCTTCAAATTATAACACCTTGTGCTCGAGCTTGAAGGCTAAGGCTCGAGCACCCTCTATTAGAGCTCGAGCTCTGAAGGTACAAGGTCGAGCTTCAATACCTTGTTGACTTTTATTCTTTTTTCTTGCAAAGCTCGAGCCTTAGGACTTAGGCTCGAGCTCTGGCTCTTGAATTCTTCCAAACTTCACCATTTAAGCTCTCGGCTTGTTCTGGATGACTGGCAACAACTTCGATATCATCATAAAGTCCCGGTTTTAACCATTTCTCTGGGAAAGTACCTATAAACACACATGAAATATAAATCAGTCTAACAATGGATAGAAGTATCACTTTAGGCCTTAACATACGTATATTTAGGGGCTTAAATGTGCAATATTTAGCGTTCATCACACTCCTAAACTTACATATTGCTAGTTCTTTAGCAATACATAACTAAAAAGCCGCTTTTATGGAAATCACGGTTGCATTAACCTATGCAACAAGCCTTTAAACCATCAGGTTATCCCTAGTGGACGAGTTGTAGTCTCATGAGGGTTTCCAGTGATGGTACCCACAAACATCTCATACAGCGCCTTAATTGTAGAACAAGCTCATTCAAGCCTATTTTCAAATCATAATATCCCTACAGTTCATTAATCAGTCAAATATATCAAGTACAACCAATCATATAATCAGAAAAACTTTCAACTTCCAATTTCAATTTAGCAGCCATGTTCCCTATATTTCAGTTTAATCATTCATTCAATAATCTTAATCTTAAAAACACTTTTTGAAAATGATCTTCCAATTAAACGTGTGGCTTACTATCCATACTTACATTTATTCCTTATTATTCCTCAATTTGTAAGCAAACTTTTCAAATTCCAACTCCCAAGGCATTATTATTATTTTTTCTACAGGTATGCACTTTTCAAAAAGATAGTGTGCAATGTTTAGGTCTATTGAGCTTTCTAAATCACCCATATAACAAACTTTCAGCCAATGACTCCCAGACTAGATAGTCTTAGGGCATTAAGTGATAAAGCACCCCTCAGGACTTAATTGTTCAAGAAATCTAGGCAACCTAAACCCCTTATGTAACAAGCTTTCAGCCAACGACTCCTAGACTAGATGGTCTTAGGGCATTAGGTGTCAGAACACACCTTTAAGGACTTAATTGCTCAAGCAATCTAGGTACAGACCTGAACTTGAACATTTTCTACTTCTTTTTTTGTTTATTTATTTATGCCTTGGTTATCAAAATTATCAAATCTACCTACTCATCTCAGTTTAACTCAAAACAAAAAAAGACTTCTAGTTTGTACCCCACAAAATTCATGCAAGTGTGAATATGTGTAAAGTAAAGCATCTTAGAGATCAACATTATTAAACAATAATCATCCTAACAAAGTGGACCATAAGCCACCAACTGATTTAAAAAAATTTCAAGAATCCTTTTTCACAATATTTTGGCATATAAACCATTTTTAACCAATATTAGACTACAAACAGAGTATATGACAATTAACAGACTCAAACTCATGCTTATAACATCATAACTCATGACCTTATGTTATTAATAATTTTAAAATTTAAATTTCCCAACCTTACCCCCAAACTTAGTGTGCACATTACCCTCAATGCGTGAGAATAAAAGAGAGTTAGAAAGATATTATCATACAAGTAGACTAGCAACGATAGATCCAAATGAAGCACAGTAGGGTAAAAATGGAGAAATCACCCCCAAACTTAATTTGTAGTACCTGGTAAAATCATCAAACTCTAACACACATCAGAGTATCAAGTATATGAGGATGATGAATTGGTATAAAGTGTAGATATTTGGGAGAGAAAGGGAGCGAAAACAATGAAAGACACGAGGATTTCAAGCTTGACACGAGGGTTTTCTTATCTTTTAAAGTACAAAAGCTCAAGCCCAAGGTTTAAGGCTTGAGCTTGGCCGCTGAAAACCCTAAAGTTAACGATGATGGAGAGCTCGAGCTTAGCGTGTGTAAGCTCAAGCTTTTGATAGCTAATGCTCGAGTTTCAAAGTGAAAGCTCGAGCTTTTGAAACAAATTCTTGTATTTTTTTGTTTTTTCAATTTTTATTTTCTTTTTCTTAGTTAAACAACCTAATCTAAGCTAGAAATAAAATATTAATAAAACTAACTAAAAACCTAAAAACTAAAACAAAAATAAAAATAAAAATAAAAATAAAAATAAAAATAAAAATAAAAATAAAAATAAGAATAAAAATAAAAATAAACTATGGTACAACATACAAATGCTAAGTTTAACGTCGATAGCTTAACAACATGTTAAGTTTAATGTCGATAGCTCGACGTAATATGACCTCCTTAGTCCAAGTAAATAGGATTATGAAGTTCTACTGCCTCCACTGTGCCTTTCTGCACATTACCCTCTATGTAGGGTTAAAGTCTCTGTCTATTGACTTTGGACAATTATCCAGTCTTGCAATCCTGTATCTCTGTTGCACCATAAGGTGTAACATAAATAACCATGTATAGACCTTCCCAACATGAATTCAGCTTTCTAGGAAAAAGTTTCAGTCGTGTGTTAAACAAATAAACCTTCTTCCCAGGCTCAAAAGTCTTACGTAAGATATGCTTGTTATGAAATTCCTTAGTCTTGGATTTGTAAACCTTAGCACTCTCATAAGCATCATTATGTAATTCTTTGAGCTCTATTAGTTGAAGCTTCATGTTAGAACCAACAAAGTTCATATCAAAATTGAGCTTTTTTATGGCCTATAAAGCTCTGTGTTCTAACTCTACAAGAAGATGACACCCTTTACCATAGACTAAACGGTAAGGTGACATACCAATTGGAGTCTTAAAAGTTATATGGTAAGCCACAAAGCATCATTTAGTCTAAAAGACCAATCCTTTCAATCTGGCTTAACCATTTTTTTAAGATTTCTCTTAATTTCACGACTAGGTATTTCAACTTGGCCACTTGTTTGGGGATGATTTAGAGTACCAACTTTATGAGTGATGGAGTATCTTTGTACCAAAGTATGGAAATACTTATTACAGAAGTGAGCACCCCCATCACTAATAATAGCTCGTGGCATACTAAACCGATTAAAAATGTTCGTTTGAATAAACTCAATCACAACTATGTGATCAATAGTTTTAGTAGCCATTACTTTAACCCAATTAGCCATATAATCAACAGCCACAAGAATATATTCATTATGATTGGACTGAACAAAAGGACCCATGAAATCAATACCCCATACATCAAAAACCTCAATGACTAAGATCGAAGTTAAGGGTATTATGTTTCTTCTGGAAATTGATCCTAACTGCTGACATCGAAGGCATGACCTACAGAACAAGTATGCATCCCGAAAGAGTGAAGGCCAAAAGAAACCACGCTGAAGAATTTTAGCTACAATTTTCTTTGCACTAAAATGACCTCCACAAGCTAAACTGTGACAGAAGGTCAGAATACTATGAAACTCACTCTCAGGAGCACATCTACAAATGATTTGATCAGCACAATATTTGAAGAGTTGGGGATCTTCTCAATAGTACATCTTAATTTAGGAGAAGAATCAATCTTTTTCCTGCTTTGACCAAGAGAAATGAATTATGCCTATTACGAGGTAATTCACAATATCAGCAAACCAAGGCAAATCCTTATAAGAAACCTTGAATAGTTATTTATCCGGAAAGGAATCACAAACTAGAAGTGAAGTTAAGGTATCCTCAATTAGAATTCTAGAAAGATAGTCAGCTACCACATTCTCTAACCCTTTCTTATCCCGGATTTCGTAATTAAACTTTTGAAGCAAGAGGATCCATCGTATCAAATTGGGTTTGGTTTCCTTTTTGGAAAGAAGATGTTTCAAAGCAAAATGATCAGAATAGACTACTACTTTGGAACCCAATAGGTATGATTTGAATTTGTCCAAAGCAAAGACAACTGCAATCAACTCTTTTTCAGTAGTGGTATAATTCAATTGTGCATCTGAAAGAGTTTTGCTCGCATAGTAGATAACATGAGGAAGTTTATCTACTTGTTGTCCCAAGACAGCACCTATAGCATAATCAGATGCGACATACATAATATCAAATGGAAGAGCCCAATCTAGAGGATTTATGATAGGAGCTTCTGAAAGAAGAGAGTAAAGCTTATAGAAAGCTTCTAAGCATGATTCATCAAAGACAAAAGGAACGTCCTTTGTAAGTAGATTACATAAAGGACAAGAAATTTTGGTAAAATCTTTAATGAAACATCGATAGAACTCGGCGTGCCCAAGAAATGATCGCACTCCCCTTACGGAGGTAGGAGGAGGCAATTTAGAGATCAAATCGACTTTAGCTCTATCAACTTCAATACCTCTCTCTGAAATGCTATGTCCTAAAACAATCCCCTCTTGAACCATAAATGGCTCTTCTCCCAACTAAGAATAAGATTGGTTTCCCTACAATGCTGAAGTACTAGGGACAGATGTTGGAGACAGTTTTCGAATGTGGACCCAAAAATAGAGTACTCATCCATAAAGACTTTAAGAAACTTTTCAACCATATCTGAAAAGATAGACATCATACACCTCTGGAAAGTTGTTGGCAACACAATTCGGAAGGTATTTGTCTATATGCAAACATATCAAATGGACAAGTGAAAGTAGCTTTTTGTTGATCCTTAGAATTAATGGCCACTTGATTATAGCCAGAATATCTGTCTAAAAAGCAATAATAGCTTTGGCCAGCTAATCGCTCTAGAATCTGATCAATGAATGGAAGTGGAAAATGATCTTTTCTAGTAGTAGAGTTGGGTTTCCAGTAATTAATACACACACGCCATCCAGTGGTGGTGCGTTATGGAACTAATTCTCCCTTAAAATTCTCAACCACTATAATACCTATCTTTTTAGGTGCTACCTAAGTAGGACTCACTCACTTGCTATCTGAATAGGGTAGATTATTCCCGCAACTAGTAATTTCGCAACTTCCTTCACAACCACCTTTTTCATATTAGGATTCAATCTTCGTTAGAGTTCCTGAGATGTTTTGGAATCCTCCTCCAAATAAATCTGATACATGTAAATTGTGGGACTAATTCCTTTTAATTCAGCCACACTCCACCTAATAGCCTCTTTATTTTGCTCCAGAACTTTCAGGAGACTACTTTCTTGGGAACTTGTAAGATTGTAAGTAATGATCACCAAAAGGGTGTCATTTAAACCCAAGAAAGCATACTTGAGCTTGTCCGATAGTGGCTTAAGCTCAAGCTTAGGTGGAGACTCTAAGGAAGGAATAGACGTAGTACTAGAAAGTGGTGGAAGAGGCAAGTCTAGATTTTCATGGAGGAAAATCTGTGATAGGAGTGGAATTGAGTAAAGAATTCACTTTAGCTATTGAAGATTCAATATCGAAATCTTCATAATTGGAGTGATTTAGACAAGCTTCTAAAGGATCCTTGGATAAAATAGTTGGGAGTGATTCCTTAACCAACCCATCAATAACATCAAGGAAGAAGCATTCAATATCATCGTAGGGATGATGAATGGCATTGAAGATGTGATGAGGCCGTTCCTATATGCCAAAATAATGTAGTGAATGTGCGGTTCAAGAAAATCCTTTTAGGTCAAGTTTAAATTTATAAAAATCACTACCACCACTACTACTAACGTAGTAAGAATGAGTAGGGATCGTCCCAAGGGATTATACATGTTGAAATTTAACTTCAACTCTAGCGTATCACAAGATTGCAAAGAAGGGTTGGTTGGTTGATTACTCTAGAAAATAATTAAATTAAAATGTAATTAAATTAAAGTAGTGAGAGATAGGGATTTAAGAGATATGAAGAGAGGTCTTAGGGTATTGGAATCACCACTAAGCTCGTGTAATTAACCACTTGCTTTCCATTAATAGGGAATACATTGTTGTGAACAAAATGCGACTACCAATTGCAATATTAAGCATGGACCATCAAATTCAGTATGAAATGTCTACCTAACTGATAAATAAACTAAGTGTAAAACAACCCATCAAATCTAAGCATGACCCATCAAACTAATCACAATTGTAGCACACATTAATCTAGAGAATTATGGAATTTGCAATAATAAGCCATGGAATATAAAATCAAGTATAGATTGTCTACCTACCTACAAGCATGAATTAAATTGTAGAACAACCCATCAAGCATAAGAATAATCCATCAAATTAATTGACAAACCCATTCAATGAAAACTTATGCTAAGCCATCACTAGATCCTTAATTAATTACACATAGACATGCAACTAACATAGAGAAACTACTGTAGAGATCAATTCCCAAATAATCACACATAAGACAATATGTAATCAAGTAGAGAACCAATAGAAAGAATTAATCTATATGAATCATGTAAGAAATAATTCCTAATTTAATCACACATAGACATGTAAATAAACTAAAGAATTAATAGGAAGAATTAAACCATAGAAATCATAGAAATATACCAAGATTCATTAAATTCACAAGGCTAGAACATTAATCACAACAATATATATAAATCCCCAAAAATAGAGATACAAGGGTTTAGATTACACAAGACTTGGGGCTCATCCAAGCCCTAAGTGTAGATCTAGCCAATTATGGAGGAGGTAGAAGTGGTCATAAAACCCTCAAGAGCAAGCTCCAAACATGGCTCCATCTTCTTCTTCTTCTTTGAAGCTCTAGAAATAGAGAGTATGTGGATCTAGAGATGGGTTCTTGAGATGTGACGGCCCAAGTTTTTCAACCCGGTGCATCAGTGATGAGCCGAAAGATGACCAGATAAAGGATTCGAAATACGGAAGCAAGACAAATAACGGTCTCTAGAGATACAACATGACTCTAAGACACCATTGTGACCCTCAACGAGGTCACGGGACACAAAGGAATCAAATGCGGAAACAAAATTTCAAAACCGGACAAGAATGCACCTAGGGGTAAAATTATAATTTCTAGCCTAAAAGTGGGTGCCACCGAGCATACCATTGGAAAGACAATGAAAAATTAATGAACTTAGACTCAAAAATCGCTTGATTCGGAGTCCGGATGAAGAAGATATGACTAACGGAAGAAGAAGGGGCAAAACGGTCAAAAAGGGGGCAACCAAGAACATCTAACCGGTTAGGAGACCTTCCTAACCGGTTAGGAAGCCAAAAATCTCGCCAAAAACACTGCCCATGCACATGTAACCGGTTATGAAACCCCTCGTAACCGTTTACATGTGAAGAGGGCAGTAAAGTGCAACCCAAAAACCTGGCAGTAGGGGTTTTTTCAGGAAAAATGGAATTTTGAGGACCTCAATGACATTTTCTGGAAAAACTAAAAGAAGTAACCCACCTCAAAATCGAGTTTTCTACGTGAATTGGGAGAAAAAAAAAAAAAAAAACTCCCTGTGAAATGCCCAAAATGCCCTCCCAAGAAAACTGGTCCAGAGGGTCCAAAAAGCTGCTAAATTTAAAAACTGAGAGCTGAACTTCGGATGCGATTTTCGATGCCAAGATGTCATTTTCTGGAAAAAAAAAATGAAAAGCAAACCCCCCCTAAAATCATACTTTTTATTCAACCATGTGAAGAATGGAATTTATTTCCCAAAGAAAATTCCCAAAATACCCTTAGGTCAGAAAATGCAACAAAAGTGTAAAATGAGTCCGTATGAGGCTCATTTCACCAAAGAAGAAGCTTTGCCCGGAAACGACCATGCACGCAAATGTAACTTACCTAGTAAGATGTGCTACAATGGTCCATGGCCCAAAAATATGGCCAATGCAAAATATGACCCCCCAACGGCTAAAATGCCAAAAATAAAGTTTGGAATGAAAACTTGGAATTCAAAATCAAGAGATGGTTTCAAAATGCCACTTGGCCCTTGGCCACACTTCATACATAGTGAATGAATGCTAATGGAAGAATCAAAATGGAATTCCCACACCCAATGCAAGCATGGTGAATCAATATTCTTCAATACTTTCATAATACTCTATGAAGTCAAAAATTACATAGGATACAAATTACATATCATTGGCCTCCGGCCTCATTTCATACATGTCAAATACATTGTAAAGAGTGTACTCATGTACACATTACATATGTGGAATCACATGTACACAAGTTGATATATAAGACTACAATTGGCATTCCAAGCCAACCTTCACCAAAAATGGAAGTCTCCAAGTCCACAAACCATCCAAGCATAATGAAGACCTCAACTTTGATTTTCGTACCTGAAATATGCCCCAGTATGGTAGGGGCGAGTAACATAAAGCTACTCGTAGGAAATGAGCATGCATTGACCTACGTTTTACAAGTTTGCATGATTTAATTATTATGGTTCATTCCACCTAACGTCTATGTCAAAGGTGAGACTCAAGGAGCATCCTAGCTACCAAATATCATTGCTAGGATCAATCACCTCATTCTTGTAATTTTAGCAACATAGGGTCATGCTTACACAAAGCAACAACATAGGAGCATGCTTACACAAAGCAACAAAATAGGCGCATGCGTACATAAAACAACAACATATAGATTCTCAAGGTTATCAACTTGAAGTCTAAAATGCAACATCAACTAAATATAACAATTTAGCATAATTAGAATATCTAATACCACACATCAAGACATAAATTCTCCAGGTTATCAACTAGAAATCTAAAAATGTGAAATCAAGTAAATATAGCAATTTAGTATGGATGTAATTAACAACATCAAAATCGCCAATAGCCAAAACCACAAGTTAACAAGGTAAATATGATTGTCAACTTGGAATTGAATGTGAAAACAAATAGTGGAAGACTTGGACATCACGCTCAGAATTCTGCCGAGACTTCAATGGGTATTCCGGGCACTAACCCGCAGGGAAGACCACCCTAAGTGCGCACTATCTCAATGACTTAGAGGACTCACGTCCCCGTACTAAAGCCAAACCCTAGCCATCTCAACTCAACGATATTCCAATATTCCAAAATAAGTCAAATAAGTTCATAACTTATACATATTACTACTACATAGTAACAAGTTAGCAATATAACTCTCAATTGTGCATAATAAGCATTTCATATCCATAATGCTACGAAATCACAAGCCAACAATATATTCATATTAGAAACGTACTCTCATGAATATAAACTTAATAACAATGCTCTTCAATGCATATAACACAATCTAGTGAAACATCACAAGTCTAAATCCATGCTCTTAAAATAGAAACAACTTCTAAAACATGATTAGATCCATGGATAAACAAGATATAATTTAAATACATCAAAATAATTAAACTCTCTAGATTTTAGATTATTTCCAATTGGCCCCAATTTAATATGTGTTAATAGACATATCATGGTCATTACATATATTCACACACAAGCTTAATTAGGCCCATGAAACCACCAAAATAGATTTTAATTAATTCCCTTAATTAAAGTCTTTAGATTTCCAAACTCAACCAAATGCTCTCTAATTAAAGTATGTTAACAAACATACCAAAACTTAATTTAGAAGCATAACACAACTCAATTCCATGCAAGGTATGGCCATGAACTTAAATCTTTCACAAAAGATAAATATTAATTAAAAAGAACAATTCTTATTTAATTAATTCCAGTTTAATATATGTTAACCAACATATTAAAACAAGAGTTTCTACCATGCCACACTTCAAAACCAAGTTTCTCATCATCATGAAAATTAAATCTTATATAAAGAATTAAATATTTCAAATTTCCTAGATTTGATACAAGGCATGCATATAGGTTGTATGAACATGGAAAACACACAATACAACACATGTAAAATCCTAAAACATTCCCCACCTCCATTTGAGATGAAATCTCAAATCCCCACCAAAATAAATCGGCTCCGAATCTGACGAAACTCCTAGGTTTTGTTGGAGACAACACCACGAACATGAATCCCAAGGAAGCCCCATCAAAAACACAACTTGACTTCAAACCCAAACTCAAGAAACGGCCAAAACAAGATTCCAATCGGTTGGAATCCAAGGCCTCGCCGAGGGGAACAATAAACACAAAGGCATCACCACTTTTTAATGAAGGGAAGAAGTCCAAAAGAGGAGAGAGAAGATGGCAGCCATGGATAGAGCTTGGACCAACCATGAGAGAGGAGAGAGAGAGAAAAATCTTATTTTTCTTTCTAAGACCTCCTATTTATAGAAAAACTCAAAAAGTGCCCCGAACGGGCCCCGCCGGATCCGAAAAAGTGGAATTCAAGCAGACGAGCTCAAATGGAAAAACTCCATGAACGAAAAAGATTTCAAATCAGAAAATATGAACAACGGACGAAACGGCGTTGAAAACTGAGTCCCGAGCAGAGAGTTATGCCCAAAACAAGTTTGGCACAAACTAGGGCCAGAAACCCTGAAACTGGAAAGCATCGTCCAGGAGGAAATTATAAGAGTCCACGACTCGACGAAATATGAAAATGAATCCTGTACGAGAATCCAGGCTCAAAACAAGGCATTGAGCAATAACTTTCATTAATTGCACAATGACCCCTCCAAAAAGTGAAAACTACGAAATTACCCTAGAATGAATATATCTTCCAAAAGATATTTTCTTAGATACCCCTGAAATAAAATATCTTCAAAAGATATTTAAGAAAAACACCCCAAGAAAAGAAAAAGTTTTCAAAGAACTTTGCATTTATGCCCCTATGGACACAGGGAGCAACCAGAGTACTTTCTCATGAAAGTAAAGATACGTATCTTATAGAAATCATTGAGAATGAAGATACGCGAAGTCAGAAACCAACTCCGAACACAAGAAGTGTGGTTACGCAAATAGAGTGACAAACGAGGAAAAGACGAAATAGGAAAAAAGACAAAACAGAATAAAGACAAAAAGTGAATAGTGTCAAAAAACGAAAAGTGCGGAACTGACTCGGTCCTCAAAGGAAGTTGTCAATCCACAGAAAAAAGTCTCAGAAATCACTCTAGAGCACTCGAGATGACACTAATCGACAAGAAACCAAACTCAAAAGGGAAAAGACAACGAAAAAAATTTATCCGAAAAATCCGGGTCATTACAACCTTCCCACCTTAAAGGGATTTCGTCCCCGAAATCCAGCCCAATGAAACAGAAAGCGAAACTAGGATCACTACATAGTACATCTCCGAGTATCCCTCACAATGCGTTACACCAGCGACCTCGAAGCTGAAGGAACACATAAACCACTATCAATTGCACCCGCGTGCTCATGACAAGATAACCCCTCAAGGGAAAAGTGACCACATGGCCACACGACAAGTCTGAACTCACATAGAGAACCCAAGGTCAGACAAAAGAATGAAAAACAGTAACCGTAAGCGTCCCTCCTGACAAACCATCATAAGGAACTATAAACAACCACCAAAAGAGCTCCAAGATATCCACATATCAAATCAGGGTATAGAACAAACACAACGTGGCAATACGAATAGCGACCAGAACTCGCCCACGACGTACTCGAATGTGTGGTAGCAATAACAGTATCTAGTGCCCGCCCACACTTACTCGTCAGTAAGGTAGCATCGACGGCAACTAGTACTCGCCTACAACACACAACTCGTACGGTAGCATGACAGTATAAGGCACTAATTCATAACCTACCCCCCACTAGGTCTACCCATGAAATCTCTCGATACAAATGACATCAATGTCAAAAATGATCATTGCCAAAAGCACTACCGAGACCAACATTTTGTGAGAGTTGATATATGGTCCAAAGATGTCTGGCCAGACCATCCTGGCCAATCCCAAAACTCTGACAACAATGCTATAGGTACCGCTATGCTTAAGGCCCCCACATCTCCAATGTCTCAAAATGCTACTACCAACAACATCAATCAAGAATCCAGAGTAGCCTGAGAAGCAAATCAAAACTTCCAGAGATCAAAACGAACCTCACCATAAGATATTTCATCGAAAGTCCTTCATATCTCCCTGAAATAGATCAACTATAAGACTACACCGTAACCAAACATCAGATCCTCATCCTTATCGTGGATAACTAAGTCCTCAAAATACAAATCCATCAAGTGGCACACACATCAAAATGCCAACAACCAAGGTCACAAGATAAATCTCTTAAAACCATGCTTGGCAACACCAAGCTAAATCAAAATTCCTTAATTTTTGATCCATAACCAATCATCAGAACTATGATTCCTCAAAACTATGCCTAGTCATAACTAAGACGAGAAACTCCATAACAAGCCATATCCAACAGCAATCCTCCAAAACTTTTCCTAAAAGTTAACCACATCCAGGTCTCCAAAATAGAAACAAGTCTCCAAATGACATTCTCAAAAGAGCATCGAGCTCACCTCACAATCAAACAATTCCTCAATGATAAGGACATGTGTCCCCACAAAATGATCTCACACCAATCAACTCACTCTGAGCACCACAGCCGTCAACAACCACGGCAGAAACTCCCCAAGGGAAGACACTAAAGAAAGGGAACCACCAGTCCTAAAAAGGACAACTCCACAACTCCATCTCTGTAACGAAAGATAACAAGGCCAAAGACTTCGCCCCCTACATGGAAGTAAGTTGACCAAAATCCAACAAATCCTCACCAAGGACTCAAGACAATGATGGTGATTCTCATGGACTAACCAACCCCAAAACAGTGCACAACACAACAGAAAAAAGAAACTCACTCCTTATGAAGTCCCTAACACGAACCAACACAAAACCCTTGTGGAAAGCCGCATACACACTATGTGCGACCGAGGGAAATGAATGGGAAAACCAAACCTGGAAGTTATACATATGACAAGAAATGCAACTACTAGAAAGAAAATATACTCACGTAGATAAAAATCAAAGGTACATGCAACACGTCTCCACGTAAGCACAAAAGCATGTTACTAAAGTGCAATAACAACATGGCATCTCTAAGCATATAAAGAAGGTATGCTAATGCCACACAATAAGAAGGCAAATGTGGATACACCTCCACCTACTCATGCATCACAATATCATAAATCATACTACTAACATGGTAGTAAACGAAACTGTATAAGATAACATGATGCAACAATGAACCCTATGGACATCGTGTCCTAGAGTGCCTAAGAAAGGAAAGGACAATTCCTAGTCATAAACTGTCTCCTAAACCAATGCGACAACAACCTGTCTCAAAGCAAACGTGAGCCCTTACCACAATGGTCAGACTCTAACAATCCATCTCAGAATCTAGAGGTGACACTAATAGTGCAGTGCTCTCACTACCCGTAACATCAATCAATTGACTTGATCCCAAAAGCGTCATCACGCAAGAACTCCTTAAGGAAAATGGCAACTACAGCCATACCAATAACAACTAAATCAATCACCATGACTGATCGCCAAAACAACCATCATCATCACCGATCAAAGGACAACGTCTATCAAAACAAAACCAACATTGATTCCACCCGAACTGTGCTTGTAGCTAGCCAGTACGGTAGCATGACAGTGCCATGCACCCGTCCACAAATGTAACCGCCCACGAAAATTGCAATCCCAGAGGAATCATCCTAATCAACCAAGGATCCTAAAAGGTCCATAACCTCATCATGGCTCAAAATCAACAAATCCACCACTATGGTAACACCAAATGACTCATCTCACAAGAGCCTAAGCAAAAGGTGACCATCCACCTACCTCAAAACCAATACTAGGTCGACAACAACCTATACTACCATGAAACTGTGACTACAATCACCATTAACTTCAACTCGTGCCTCAATGACCAATCCCGTGTCATGCCAAGTATGCAACATAATTATGCATATACAATTCTAATCTAGCATACGTCACATGTCATGCTCTTTACATTAGAATAAAACAATGTTAAACAAATGGCATACAACATGTAGCACGTAAACATATAAACATGTTATCAACCAAAACATGTTATCATAAAGCATATATACAGATAGAGCATAGCAACAAAAGCATGATATGCACCCAAAACCCATCATCCAAAGGTTTTCGAACCTAGAAGCTCTGATACCACTTGTGACGGCCCAAGTTTTTTAACCCGGTGCGTTAGTGATGAACCGAAAGATGACCCGATAACGGATCTGAAATACGGAAGCAAAAGATAAACAACGGTCTCTAGAGATACAACATGACTCTAAGACACCATTGTGACCCTCAACGAGGTCACGGGACACAAAGGAATCAAATGCGGAAATAACATTTCAAAAACGGACAAGAATGCACCTAGGGGAAAAATCGTCATTTACAGCCTAAAAGTGGGTGCCATCGAGCACACCATTGGAAAGACAACAAAAAATCAATAAACTTAGAATAAAAAATCGCTTGATTCGGAGTCCGGATGAAGAAGATATGGCTAATGGAAGAAGAAGGGGCAAAACGGTCAAAAAGGGGGTAACCAAGAACATCTAACCGGTTAGGAGACCTTCCTAACCGGTTAGGAAGCCAAAAATCTCGCCAAAAACACTGCCCATGCACAGGTAACCGGTTACGAAACCCCTCGTAACCGTTTACATGTGAAGAGGGCAGTAAAGTGCAACCCAAAAACCTGGCAGTAGGGGTTTTTCTAGGAAAAATGAAAATTTGAGGGCCTTAGTGACATTTTCTGGAAAAACAAAAAGAAGAAACCCCCCTCAAAATCAAGTTTTCTACATGAGGAGGGAGAAAATCGAAAAAACTCACTACGAAATGCCCAAAATGCCCTCCCAAGAAAACTGGTCCAAAGGGTCCAAAAAGCTGCTAAATTTAAAAACTGAGAGCTGAACTTCGGATGCGATTTCCGATGCCAAGATGATATTTTCTGGAAAAACACAAAACGGAAACCCCCTAAAATCATATTTTATATTCAACCGTATGAAGAACGGAATTTATTTCCCAAAGAAAATTTCCAAAATACCCTTAGGTCAGAAAATGCAACAAAAGTGTAAAATGAGTCCGTAGGAGGCTCATTTCACCAAAGAAGAAGCCTTGCCCGAAAACGACCATGCACGCAAACGTAAGTTACCTAGTAAGATGTTCTATAATGGTCCATGGCCCAAAAATATGGCCGATGCAAAATATGACCCCCCCAACGGGCAAAATGCCAAAAATGATGTTTGGAACGAAAACTTGGAATTCAAAATCAAGAGATGGTTTCAAAATGCCGTTTGGCCCTTGGCCACACTTCATACATGGTGAATGAATGCTAATGGAAGATTCAAAATTGAATTCCCACACCCAATGCAAACATGGTGAATCAAAAACTCAATATTCTTCAATACTTTCATAAAACTCCATGAAGTAAAAAATTACATAGGATATAAATTACATGTCATTGGCCTCCGGCCTTATCTCATACATGTCAAATACATTGTAAAGAGTGTACTCATGTACACATTACATATGTGGAATCAAATGTACATATGTTGACATATAAGACTACAATTGGCATTCCAAGCCAACCTTCACCAAAAATGGAAGTCTCCTAGTCCACAAACCATCCAAGCATAATGAAGACCTCAACTTTGATTTTTGTACCTGAAATATGCCCCAGTATCATAGGGGTGAGTAACATAAAGCTATTCGTAGGAAATGAGCATGCATTGACCTACGTTTTACAAGTTTGCATGACTTAATTATTGTGTTTCATTCCATCTAACGTCTATGTCAAAGGTGAGACTCAAGGAGCATCCTAGCTACCTAAGATCATTTCTAGCATCAATCACCTCATTCATGCAATTTTAGCAACATAGGGTCATGCTTACATAAAGCAACAGCATAGGAGCATGCTTCTACAAATCAACAACATAGGTGCACACTTACATAAAACAACAACATATAGATTCTCAAGGTTATCAACTTGAATTCTAAAATGCAACATCAACTAAATAAAACAATTTAGCATAATTAGAATATCTAATACCTCACATCAAGACATAGATTCTCTAGGTTATCAACTAGAAATCTAAAAGTGTGAAATCAACTAAATATAGTAATTTAGTATGGATGTACTTAACAACATCAAAATCGCCAATAGCCAAAACCACAAGTTAATAAGGTAAACATGATTGTCAACTTGGAATTGAATGCGAAAACAAACAGTGGAAGACTTGGACATCATGCTTGGAATTCTGCCGAGACCTCAATGGTTATTCCGGGCACTAACCCGCAAGGAAGACCACCCTAAGTGTGCACTATCTTAATGACTTAGAGGACTCACGTCCCCGTACTAGAGCCAAACCCTAGCCATCTCAACTCAACGATGTTCCAAGATTCCAAAATAAGCCAAATAAGTTTATAACTTATACATATTACTACTACATAGTAACAAGTTAGCAATATAACTCTCAATTGTGCATAATAAGCATTTCATATCCATAATGCTACGAAATCACAAGCCAACAATATATTCATATTAGAAACGTACTCTCATGAATATAAACTTAACAACAATGCTCTTCAATGCATATAACACAATCTAGTGAATATATCACAAGTCTAAATCCATGCTCTTAAAATAGAAACAACTTCTAAAACATGATTAGATCCATGGATAAACAAGATATAATTTAATTACATCAAAATAATTAAACTCTCTAGATTTCAAATCATTTCCAATTGGCCCCAATTTAATATATGTTAATAGACATATCATGGTCATTACATATATTCACACACAAGCTTAATTAGGCCCATGAAACCACCAAAGTAGATTTTAATTAATTCCATTAATTAAAGTCTCTAGATTTCCAAACTCAACCAAATGCTCTCAAATTAAAGTATGTTAACAAACATGCCAAAACTTAATTTAGAAGCATAACACAACTCAATTCCATGCAAGGTATGGCCATGAACTTAAATCTTTCACAAAAGATAAATATTAATTAAAAAGAACAATTCTTATTTAATTAATTCCAATTTAATATATGTTAACCAACATATTAAAACAAGAGTTTCTACCATGCCACAATTCAAAACCAAGTTTCTCATCATCATGAAAATTAAATCTTATACAAAGAATTAAATATTTCAAATTTCCTAGATTTGATACAAGGCATGCATATAGGTTGTATAAACATGGAAAACACACAATACAACACATATAAAATCCTAAAACATTCCCTACCTCCACCCCACCAAAATAAATCAGCTCCGAATCCGACAAAACTCATAGGTTTTGTCGGGGACAACACCACGAACATGAATCGCAAGGAAGCCCCATCAAAAACACAATTTGACTTCTAACCCGAACTCAAGAAACGGCCAAAACAAGATTCCAATCGGTTGGAATCGAAGGCCTCGCCGAGGGGAACAATAAACACAAAGATATCACCACTTTTTAATGAAGGGAAGAAGCCCACAAGAGGAGAGAGAAGATGGCAGCCATGGATGGAGCTTGGACCGGCCATGAGAGAGGTGAGAGAGAGAAAAATCTGATTTTTCTTTCTAAGACCTCCTATTTATAGAAAAACTCAAAAAGTGCCCCGAAGGGCCCCGCCGAGTCTGGAAAAGTAGAATTCATGCAGACGCGCTCAAATGGAAAAACTCTGTGAACAAAAAAGATTCCAAATGAGAAAATATGAACAACAGAAGAAATGGCATTGAAAACTGAGTCCCAAGCAGAGAGTTATGCCCAAAACAATTTTGGCACAAACTAGGGCCAAAAACCCTGAAACTGGAAAACATCGTCTAGGAGGAAATTCTAAGAGTCCACGACTTGACGAAATGTGAAAATGAATCCCGTACGAGGATCCAGGCTGAAAACAAGACATTGAGCAATAACTTTCATTAATTGCATAATGAGCCCTCCAAAAAGTGAAAACTACGAAACTGCTCCAGAATGAGAATATCTTCCAAAAGATATTTTCTTAGATACTCCTGAAATAAAATATCTTCAAAAGATATTTATGAAAAACACCCCAAGAAAAGAAAAAGTTTTCAAAAAACTTTTCATTTATGCCCCTATGGACACCGAGAGCAACCAGAGTACTTTCTCACGAAAGTAAAGATATGTATCGCATAGAAATCATTGAGAATGAAGATACGCAAAGTTAGAAGGCAACTCTGAACACAAGAAGTGTGGTTACGCAAACAGAGTGACAAACGAGAAAAAGACGAAATAGGGAAAAAGGCAAAATAGGAAAAAGACAAAAAGTGAATAGTGTCAGAAAACGAAAAGTGCGGAACTGACTCGGTCCTCAAAGGAAGTTGTCAATCCATAGAAAAGAGTCTCAAAAATCACTCCAGAGTACTCAAGACGACACTAATCGACAAGAAACCAAACTCAGAAGGGAAAAGACAACGAAAAAAATTTATCCGAAAAATCCGAGTCATTACATGAGATGTGCCTCCACTTCCCTTTTTTCTTCTAACCCTAATCTTTAACTTTTCTAGAGAGAGAAATTTAAATTACAATGTAAAAATAAAATGATGAAAAAGCTCTCCTACAAAATGGTTCAATTCCCTTTAAATACAAGGTCCTTTTCTTAGTCACTAAGTCAGAAATACAACCCAAAAATATTTAATCCCGTACAATGTGGTAAGTGGAAATTAGCGCGCTCGGGAATTAGACAGCTCACTGCTAACACATTTTCGATCGATCAGACTTTTCTTCGATCTATCAGAGTTGGTTCGATCGATCAGACTTTTCTTAGATCGATCAAAATTTTCTTAGATCTATCCAACTTGGCAGTTTTTCAGCATCAGCCTCTTTTTGCTCCAAATCAGCCTCCTTTTGCTCCAAATTCTCACAAAGACTTAGTTTGACTCCAAAAAGGCCTTAAGAAGCCATTTTTAGCTCATTTTAACTTTATTGACCTAAAAAGGGAAATAACACGAAATAAGTCTAAAACGGGAAAATAAGATAGATAAAGGTCCTAGAACACTCAAGCTTAAGGGGTTTAAATACGCACTTTTCAGCACTCATCACACCCCCAAACTTAAATATTGCTAGTCCCTAGCAATGAACTACAAAGTAAAGGAATGAAATGAACAACTAAATAATTATGAACTAGAAAGCAATAAATGGATAAAGCCACTTTCGTAGGGAACACAATTGCATTTAGCATATGCAACAAGCCTTTTAAACCCCTAAAAATGATACCCACAAACATTAAGCTCATTCTCACTAAAGAGGCACCAATATTGCAAACAAGCATTGGGAGAAAACTATCTCAAGTATGCAAATTTTCAACCATTTTCAAGCAATCTCCTAAAATTTCAACATCAAGCTAGCAAGTATGGTCCTCCACACATTAAGAAAATGATCATGCAAATTAAAACAACACTAGAATCATTTTTGAGTTGACCGGCATCAAATATGTTGCTATCTTAGCCAACTAAAGAAATGATCACATCCTTACCCTCAAACTAGCACACAAATCTAGTACCAATCATCAAGACAAAGAGTGGACCTTTTATTAAAGCTTTATTCATCTAGGTGCGCTTATTCTTTTCACTCAATTTTTATTTATTATTTTATTTTATTTATCCTAAGGATCAAAGATGGAAGCATGGTGCAATGTGTTGATCTATTAAGCTTTCTAGCGATCTATGAGGTCGAGCGTTAGGTCAATGACTCCCAAACCAAACGACTTTAGGGTATTAGGTGTTAAAACACCCCTAAGGACTTAGAAGCTCAAATCAACTAGGCTACAAATCAAAACAACCTCTATTTAATCATTTCTCACTTCTCACCTTTTGGGAGAAGTCCTCACTTTTTTATTGCTTTCGTAACTTTTTCTTTTTTTTTTCAAGTTCAATTATTAACCTAGAGTTTGGGCCTTCCACCTTTCGGCACGAGAAATTCAGTGCTTGATGAGGCTAGAATCCTGGTTACTCAATGAAAAGGGATTGTTATCCACTTTTGTCAAAATGAAAGCTTTCAATGCACTACTAGCTCAATTGGGATATAACCAATTCAATAATCAACAAAACATATACCCCACAAATGAATGCTAGTGTGCGCCTGTGCTAGTGTAGAATCCTAGAGTGAATCTCAAAAAAATCACAAAATCAGGATGATGTGGACCACAAATGCAAGCAAGATATCAATTTTTTTAAAAAAATTCTCCTAAATGGCATCCACAAGGCATACAAGGAGTATTAGACTATCAAGTCAAATAATTTTTAAAGTTTAAGCAATATAGTCCTTAAAAGATCAAAATCATCGCAATCATCGATCTTAAATCTCATTCATGCATTTAAAGCTGAATTTTAAGTAGAATACAACAAAGACACCTTACCCCCAAACTTAAACCACACATTGTCCTCAATGTGCAATGAGGACAATGGAAAAGATAGAAAGAGTATACCGTGGTGGCAAAGACATGAAGCCCGGTAATGAACCATTGGGAAATAGTGCACCTCCAAACTTGGAATCAACAACCTATTTGAATAATCACACTAGTAAACTCACATCAAATATCAAATGGTATAAAGATAACCAAATCTTGCATTCTATGACAATATATCACAATATGAAAGAGAGATATGAAATCAAGCCCTAGCTAAAGCATGAAAGTATGCATGACTACACATAAGGGCACAATGGTGAAACAATTTTTTGTATTTTTCATTTTATGAAAGCAAGTATATACAAAATGTAAGAAAATCAAAGAATAAAATGCGTGAACAAAATATAAAAAGAAAAATAAAGAAGGTAAAATGCAAATGAAAGAATATGTACAATGCAAGAAATGAAAAACAAAAATTAAGAAAGGATATAAGAACAAAATAATGAAAAATAAAAAATAAAAACTCTTTTTATTTTTTATATTTTTTTATTATTATTTTTTAGACATAACAACTATAAACACACACACAAAAATAAAAACAAATAAACATGCAAGGAATGAAAATGCAAAGAAATAAGGGATGCAAATATATATATATATTTTAAAATTATATTTTCTAGAGAAAATAAATATTTACACAAACAAAGATAAAAAGACAAGTAAATAAAAATGCAAGAAGCAAAAATGTAAGGAAATAAATAATGCAAAGAAATAAATTTTTTTTTTTTTTTCACAAGAGAAAAGTAAGTAAATAAAAAAAAGAAAATAACAAAAGTAAAAGAAAATGAAAAATAAAATAAAATAAAAATAGAAAAAGGAAAAAGTCAAAAAGTCAAAGGGGGCAAAGCTGTGATCGATCTAAGGATGATCGATCTCGATCGATCGAAGATGTGAAAATCTGCAGACAAGCTCGATTAATACACAAAGAGGTGAAAAATGCAGAGCTCCAAAAAATTTTCTAAGTATGGAATGAAGATCGATCTGAGGAAAATCTCGATCGATCTTGGAACACTCAGATCGATCTGAAATGAAATTCGCTCGATACACAAAGAGCTGATTTCTGTAGAGAATTGACTACAGAGAGGTTCGATCGATCGAAGGGACACTTATGATCGATCGAACTGGCACCAAATGCCTAATTTGGAGATGAAAGTGTAGAAAATCCTATGCTAAGCCCTAATGATGGTAACAAGAATAGAGATTGAAAAATGAATGAAAGAATGTACACAAGAGCAAAAAATAAAAAGAAATGAGGGAAGAATAGAGTTTTGAAACTCTGCGAATACTAGTATTTAAATCTCTAGCAAGACGTTGGGTCAACTCACTAATCAAAAGAATAAAAAACCGGATATAAAACATCCTTATTGATCCTTTTTTCACTTTTCTCATTCAATGTCCCACTTATGACAATGAAATCATCCTCCAAAAGAATGACTTGAAAAGAAATGAAAGAGATGATATTGTTCTTTTCATCCACGGTCTTGAAAATAAAATCAATGATGGACGGCCTTACCTCATTTTTATGCTCTTGAAGTGTATTGAAAAAATCATTTCCTTTGTGAATTAGCAAGTCAATGTCTTTCAAAGACTTATTTGGAATATCAAGAAACACCTTCTCTTCATCCCTCTTCTCTTTCTCAAAAATAACCATCTCCTTACCTTCCAAGTTAGCTAAGGAGTTCATTAGAGAGTTCACTTCATTTTTTGAGCTTTCAAGGTTAAAACCACAATTTTTATACATTTCAAAAAGACATATCTCAAGAGGATCTTTGGAGATAATAGAAGGAAGTTTCTCTTCAACAAGTTCATCATCCTCATCTCCTCTATAGTGGTCAACATCTCCTCATTCTCTAAAGTAGCAATGGTCGAGATAAAATCATGATCAAAACAAGGAAAGTCCTCCTTAATCATATTATACTCTATTGGATTAGCCACTAACTCATTTACCACTTCATCCTCTATACAAGATAGAGTGCTAGGCATTAGCTCACTTGTCCTATCCTCCTCTTCACTTTCATCATCCTCATCTATATACATTGAAGTTCTTGTCATTTTTTTATTTGCCTCTTCCTCCTCCTCTTGACGAGAAAGAGTACTTGCAATTTGCTCAACTTGAGCTTCTAACTTAGCTAACATTTGAGAATGAGAATTAATAAGTGGAGTTTGTGAAATATGTATATAAAGTAAAACTAACACTTTATCTTCAAATCTGGGTGAGTACCTAGAAGGTGGTGGAGTTGATTCATCATAAAATAGTGGGAGAGGGTAATAGTCATAAGAAGGATTAAAAGAGTGATTAAGGTTATGATAAAATGATGCATGTTGAAATGAATTGGACTCAACCTCATAAGGATAAAAATGTGGTGGAGGGACATAAGGCGAGGGGAAGTAATTTTCCCCCAAACTTGGATCAAATAATGGCTCCATTCACATTCAAAATCCAAATGCAACAAATAATGGCCTCCACACGGGCCGATGCTTGGAAAAAATTTAGGCAATATAATGAGCCTCAACAAGGACTATCAGAAGCATGCAAAGAAGTGCAAAATTAAAATATAAGAGTTCCAAGAATTGCTCACAAAGGTCCTTAAACAACTTCAAATTCTAATGCTAGCTTCAAGCTCCAATGATTGCTCTAAGATCCAATGTTTGCCTTCCTTGTAGTCAAGTACCTAATTGAAAAATAATAATGAGAACAAAAGAAAAGAATATACAATGGAAAATAAAATAAAAATAGAAGCAATCAAATGAACACTATAGTCTAGCTTAATTCCAACAAAACCGTTAATCCCTGGCAACGACATTAAAATTTGACGAGGCTATTCCTATACGCCAAAATAATGTAGTGAATGTGCGGTTTAAGAAAAGCCTTTTAGGTCAAGTTTCAATTTATAAAAACCACTACCACCACTACTACTAACGTAGCAAGAGTGAGTAGGGATCGTCCCAAGGGATTATACGTGTTGGAATTTAACTTCGACTCTAGCGTATCACAAGATTGCAAAGAAGGGTTGGTTGGTTGATTACTCTAGAAAATAATTAAATTAAAATGCAATTAAATTAAACTAGTGAGAGATAGGGATTTAAGAGATATGAAGAGAGGTCTTAGAGTGTTGGAATCACCACTAAGCTCGTGTAATTAACCACTTGCTTTCCATTAGTGGGGAATACATTGTTGTGAACAAAATGCGACTACCAATTGCAATATTAAGCATGAACCATCAAATTCATGTATGAATTGTCTACCTAACCGACAAATAAACTAAGTGTAAAACAACCCATCAAATCTAAGCATGACCCATCAAACTAGTCACAATTGTTGCACACATCAATCTAGAGAATCATGAAATTTACAATAATAAGCCATGGAATATCAAATCAAGTATAGATTGTCTACCTACCTTCAAGCATGAATTAAATTGTAGAACAACCCATCAAGCATAAGAATAATCCATCAAATTAATTGACAAACACATTCAATGAAAACCCATGCTTAGCCATCACTAGATCCTTAATTAATTATACATAGACATGCAACCAACATAGAGAAACTAGTGTAGAGATCAATTCCCAAATAATCATACATAAGACAACATATAATTAAATAGAGAACCAATTGAAAGAATAAATCCATATGAATCAGGTAAGAAATAATTCCTAATTTAATCACACATAGACATGTAAATAAACTTAAGAATTAATAGGAAGAATTAAACCATAGAAATCATAGAAATATACCAAGATTTATTAAATTCACAAGGCTAGAACATTAATCACAACAATATATATAAATCCCCAAAAATAGAGATACAAGGGTTTAGATTACACAAAACTTAGGGCTTATCCAAGCCCTAAGTGTAGATCTAGCTAATCATGGAGAAAGTATATATGGTCATGAAACCATCAAGAGCAAGCTCCAAATATGGCTCCATCTTCTTCTTCCTCTTCTTCTTCTTCTTCTTCTTTAAAACTCTAGAAATAGAGAGTATGTAGATCTAGAGATGGGTTCTTGAGATGTGCCGACACTTCCCTCTTTTCTTCTAACCTGGTGTATCGTCCTACCATAAGCTTAAGAGTGTGCATTAAGGTGAGGGCCAAGTTTACATTTATAAAAGCCACTACTACCTTCACTAAAAATATAGTTAGGGCAGTAGGGATCGTACCAAGGGATTGGAGTCGAATTTGGTTGTGGAATCACAATTAGGGTTAGTAGGTCGAGTGATCAAACAAATAGTTGGTTGGTTGATTAAACTAGAGAGCAAATTAAACTAAATAATTGAATGCAATAAAGAGTAAGTAAGAGAGAGAGATCTTGGGGTTTAGAGGTCACAACCAAACAATACTTTTCTACACCCTTAACAAGTGACTAATGAGGGAAATGTGTGTTGCAATATTTATGTGTGTGTGTGTTTGGTTGATTCAATTAACAAGGATGACCAATTAAGTATATATTGTCTAAGCAACATGTGAAAAGTGTAATATATCTAACAATTAAGTATATATTGTCTAAGTAGCATGTGAAAAGCACAATATATCTAGCAAGTCATTAATCCTTTCATTAAGCTCACAAGCCAAATACACCACAAGGTTAAAGACGTATACTACTTACATTCAAAAGTATGGAGTATCAAATAACAAGCATGGATTGTCCTCCCATCAAACAACTATACTACCACTACACTACAATTAAGCTAATGACATGAAATTAAACTAATTAAACTAAGGGAGAGGCATAATCCATCAAGCAATGAGCATGAACCCTCAAGAAAATTACAAGAGCATTCCATTAAGCACTATGTCTTGACAATCTCTAGATTTATGGCATTAATACACATAGACATGCATCAATAACATAAGAAATAGAGACAAACACATGAACATCTATTCTAACATACATAGACATATAGATAGAATGAAATGATCAATTGGAAGCATTAAACCACATAAATCATTGAATAAACAACATCTATATATATAAAAGTGCCAAAACATGTATTAAAACATTAATCCCTCAATAATACACAAAATCAAGATGTAAAAAGCATGCTTGGGGCTAACTCTAGCCCCAAGAGGATGTCAAACCACTCATGGTAATGCCTCTCCAACCCTCAGGGGCAAACTCTATGGAAGTAATCTACTCCTTGGTTGATGAAGAGCTCCCAAGCTTGTGTCTCTAGCCTTCTCCTCCTTTCTTCCCCCCTACGAATAGCCTCTATTGTGATAGATGGATCTCTTTCAAAAAGTGTATCATATTCTATATATAGGTAGGTGAAGGGACACACAAAATGAGCTGGGGTCGTGCACAAAATATTCCCCAATGATTGGATAAAGGACAACTTTTGTAAGCTGGAAATTAAACTTTTTCGCACTGGAGGAAGTTCGATCGATCGAACCTTGGACTTGGATCGATCGAACATAGCTAAGATCTATCGAACTGAAGTTGGATCGATCCTCAATGGTGGCGTCTTTTTGGATAAAAAACAAATCTGAGATATTTCGAAGATATTTTTGGGAAAAGGACAAAGTGGTTGGTAGGGTGGTACAACTGGATAAGATCAATCATTTGGATAAGGACAAGGTAGTTCGATCGATCGAAGAATGATGTTGGATCGATCGAACTTTTGAGATCTCTAAAAATGTCATCATGGCTCAGATCCATCTTGAAGTGCTGAGATCGATCATGTTGGATCGATCAAACTTTGATCTAAGATCGATCAAAGATGTTGAATTCCACCTTTTGCTTCCTTTTGCTTCCACTTGGCTCCTTTCTTTGATTCATCCTAGAGTTGCTTCATTTCTGCTCTTATTTAGCTGAGTTAGCTTATTTTCGGGATAAGTGCCTGAAAATGAAAATAACATGAAATCAATCTAAAATGGTAAAGTAAGATAGATAAAGGTACTAGAATGCCTAAGCTGAAGTGGTTTAAATATGCACTTTTCAGCGCTCATCACACCCCCAAACTTAAATATTGCTAGTCTGCAATGAACTAGAAAGTAAATGAATGAAATGAACAACTATACAACTATGAACTAGAAAGTAATAAATGGATAATGCCACTTTTGTAGGGAACACGATTACATTTAGCATATGCAACAAGCCTTTTAAACCCCTAGGTTACCCCTAGTGGACGAGTGAAGTCTCGTGACGGTTTTCAAAAATGATACCCACAAACATTAAGCTCATTCTTTCAAAAGAGACACCAATATTGCAAACAAGCATTAGGAGAAAACTACCTCAAGTATGTAATTTTTCAACCGTTTTCAAGCAAAACTACCTCAAGTATGTAATTTTTCAACCGTTTTCAAGCAATCTACCAAAATTTCAACATCAAGCAAGTAAATATGGTCCTCCACACATCAAGAAAATGATCATGCAAATCAAAACAACTCTAGAATCCTTTTTGAGTGGACTGGCATCAAATATGTTGTTATCTTAGCCAACTAAAGGATTAATCACATCCTTACCCTCAAATTAACACACAAATCTAGTACCGATCATCAAGACAAAAAGTAGACCTTTTGTTAAAGCTTTATTGTTCTTGGTGCGCTTATTCTTTTCGCTCATTTTTATTTTTATTTTTTCTTGAGGATCAAAGATGGAAGCATGATGCAATGTGTTGATCTATTAAGCTTTTTAGCTATTCATGAGGTCGAGCGTTAGGTCAATGACTCCCAAATCAGACGGCTTTAGGTTATTAGATGTTCAAACACCCCTATAAACTTACAAGCTCAAATCAACTAGGCTACAAATTAAGACAACCTCCATCTAATCATTTCCCACTTCTCACCATTTGGGAGAAGTCCTCACTTTTTTATTTTTTATTTTTTATTTTTATTGCTTTTGCAACAATTTCTTCTTCTTGTTCTTCTTTTTATTTATTTATATTTTTTTATTATTATTTTTTTTTTGGATTCAATTATTAACCTAGAGTTTGGGCCCTCCACCTTTCGGCACGATAAATTCAGTGCTTGATGAGGCTAAAATCCCGACTACTTAATAAAAAGGGGTTGTTATCCACCTTTATCGAGAATGAAAGCTTTCAATGCACTACTAGCTCAATTAGGATATAACCAATTCAATAATTAACAAAACATGTACCCCACAAATGAATGTTAGTGTGCGCTTGTGCTAGTGTAAAATATTAGAATGAATCTCAAAGTAATCACAAAATCAAGATGATGTGGACCACAAGTGCAAGTATGATATCAATCTTTCGAAAATTTTACTCTTAAATAGCATCCATAAGGCATACAAGGAGTATTAGACTCTCAAGTCAAGCAATTTTTAAATTTTAAGCAATATAGTCCTCAAAAGATTAAAATCATCGCTAATATGGCCTAATCATGGAAAATCTCTCAAATACATAAGTCATGCTCAAAATTTTGAATTTAAAAACAAACACTGTAACATACACCATTACCCCTAAACTTAAATGGCTCAGTGTCCTCAATGTGCAAAGAGAACAAAAGGAAAGAGTATATCATTGCAATTAAGGCAAAGGATAGCTGGGACTGAAGTATCCAAAGTGGGTGGCATGGCCCCCCCAAACTTGGGATTAACTGTGGTCTTGAAATTTGGCACTCGAATAAACTTATCAGATAACAAAAGGGATAATCAGTGCACAGTGGACATGCAAGCGTAAATGAAATAAAGTAGTGAGAAAGGTATAAGGGTGGTCCTGAAAATTATGTAGCATTCTCTCTTATTGTAGTCATTGGATGCACCTGATGGAGTCAAATAGATAGATATAAGAACATAATAGATGACATCCATAGCAAAAAACATATATAAAGAAAATAAAGTATAGAGTACATCAAAAGATCAAAGCTGACATATCCGGCTGCAAATAATATACAGTGATGAAAGTAATAGATATGAATCAGAGAGATAGAGTATGAAAAGATAGAAGAAACTGGGAATCTCAGGTGGACGAGGCAGGACGGGCAGGGCGAGCTCCTTGGAACCGTGAGATAAGTCTCGGAGTGTAGTCATGACATTCATGTGGAATGTAGCAAAATCAGCTTGGTGAGCCACAACATCGACTCAAATGGTAGCAGTATCAGCTCTGTTAACAACCACTACATCCTCCAGAGCCTGAAGACGCTCTCCAAAGCCGGGGGTCTGACTGGGAGCATTAGGTACATAAGAATCTGAAGAATGAGAATCTTGAGTCTACTCCTCCTCATGTACTGGCGACCCAGCTGGTGAGTGCTGCTCTACGTCATTTGCAGGTCGCTCTAAATCAATGTCCATACGCTCGGCAGCCAGATCAACTGGGACGTCATCCGCTGCCGGGTCTGCTGCTGCTACTGGCTCCTTAGCCTCTAAATCGTCTAAATCTAAGTCGTCTGCCACTTGAGCTGCATCCTCCTGTAATCGTGCAATAATAGCATTATAGCTCTTGTCCCAATCCTTCTTCAAGAAGTGACAGGATCCTCTCTCGGGGTGTTGCCGAGGATGGAAAGGATAGCACTGATCAATCAGTATTTGGGTGATGAGGTGGCCAAATGGGAGAGACTTAGCCCTTTTGGGCCTTTCCTTGCTGATATACTCATCGTAGAGCTTCCTCATCATACTCTAGATGAGCGCGGGGATAGACACCCAGTGGCCCGTGTAGAATGCGTAGAGGGCTGGCAGATAGTCTCCTCGCCTCTGAATCTTGTGCCCAGCCATATATATGTTCCGAAAGAGAACGGAATCAAAGAACCATAGGTTATCTGGAAGATAAGTGCGGGTGGCGAAAGTCTCACCATCCGTATAGTGACCTTTTAAGAAAACTGCCATGTCGGCAATAGAAGGCCTGTATAGCCTGGGATAAAGCTCCTGTAGCTCTGGAGGGCATCGGTGTGGACAATGGCATGATCTGGCTAATGTGTCCACAGTAATAGTAATCTGGTGGCCATTTATGGTAGTAATCATCTCTACCGTGGTACGCGGGGATGGTCGGAGGTTCTAGAAGAACACCCGAACTAGCCTCGAATACATAGGGCTAGTAACTGGCACAAGAATAGCTGCAAGGCCCCTCCGAATAATGTCATCGTAAGCGGATCGGGTCAGTACCGATCTGGAGAAGAAATCTGTGCCGAAAACTGACTCATGGGCCACTGACATCTATGTATATCTGGATACAGGCCTATCAAGCTATTGGGCTGGCTGAGGTAGCTGATAAATTATCTATGCATAATTCGATCGATCGCATAATCACAGGCATTGGGCATGAATAAGATAGCATAGACACAAAATAAGATATATGAAATGTGTGTATGAAATCTGTGAAGTTCAATTGATTACAAAAAATGTGAGATCGATCTCAAAACTTTGATCGATCTGAGAAACTGAAAAACTGAGTTCGATCAATCTCTCAAGATCGATCTGAGAAATAAGTTCGATCGATCGAATTATGCAATATGAAAATCGAAAAGTCACAGATCTGTGACGCGGATGGCATGGGGCCTTCACGACATGGTTGTGGGCCCATCAACGCAACATATAATCAATCCTACTCACTTTACAAAGCCCATACTCCTACAAATCGAATCAAAACATAAAATATATACACATATACACATATATATAAGCATATAAACACAGTGTTTCAAGCTTAATCAATGGCGGATTTCATCATCAAAATATCATGGATTCAACATTTAAAACATGTATTTAACAACTTGAAGCTTGAAATCAAAGATGGAGCTTGGATCTTACCTAAAACCGAGGAGAGAAGATGAGATACGAAGAGGTGAAATCCGAGAAGAGAGAGAAGAGAGAGAGAGAGAGAGTCGAAGCTCATTGGATCTCGCCGGAGGTTCACCGGAGATGGAGAAGATGGATGGATGCACAGTGGCGATGAGGGATGAGGGACGAGGGTTGGATCGATCTTTAAAATCTATCTTGAAACCCTCGGTTTCTATTTTTTAAAAACTGTTCTCGTTCAGTTCGATCAATCGAACTGAGATGATCTCTCTTCAAAGTATTTTTGGAATTTTTAAAATTTTTGAAAAATTAAAAGCTAAAATTCAAAATTAAAAATTGAAAACAGAAAATATTTTTGAATTTTTGAAAAATAAGAGTAAAAATAAAATAAAATAAAATAAAATCTTTTTGGATTTTTGAAATAATTAAAGTAAAATCTCTTCTTTTTTTTTTTGGATTTGAAAAATTAAATAATTAAAAGAAAATAAAAGAAAATATTTTTGGTATTTCTGGAAAATAAATTAAAATAAAATAAAAATATTTTTGGATTTTTAAAAATTAAAAAGTCAAACAAAGTCAAAGATGGTGAGATGAAGAACAGAGATTGATCTGAACAAAATGTTCGATCGATCTGACAGAGAGCAAAAATATGCAGGTTTTTAGGTTCAAAAATTTGTCTAAGTGTTGGAACTCAAGATCGATCGAACTTGAAGTTTGGATCAATCGAAAAAGTTATGATTGATTGAAAAAGTTATGATCGATCTGAGAATAAGTTCGAACAATAGGACAGAGAGGTGATTTGGATGCAGGTTAAAAAAATTTCTAAGTGTTGGATATAGGTAGAAGTTCGATCGATCGAACTCTTATTTGAGATAGATCAAACTTATGCAAAATTCTCAATTATAACATAAAAGTGCATGCAATCCTAATCACAGTTCCTAGCAATGCATATGAACCAAAAACAAGTATCTAGACTTCACAAGAAATGAAATTAAAAATAGAAATGAGGGAGGAATAGGGTTTTGACACCCTACGAATGCTTTTGCTAGTTTTTAACGTCTCTAGCAAAACGTTGGGCTCTTTTAGCCCGGATCAAACATCTTGTTATGCATCCCCTCTTTGTTAGGGTGATAGATGCTTTGAACTCTACCCAACAAATGGTTCTTTGAAGAACTTGTTAAACTTAGCTTAAAAGAAAATTTTGATCCCTTGTTAATGCAATTACAATCTTTAGGCTTCCATGCCCTTTCAAAACAATAATTTGAAACAACATTTTGAGAATGCAAGGTTGAAGATGATCCCTTTGAAGTTTTGGTCTTACACAAAAGCTCACTTCCTTGACATTGAAGATCATAGCATTTATCTACAACATTAACCTCTCCTTCATATTTGTCAAATGAGTTGGGTGTAGGATTGAAGATATTTAACTTCACCTTCATGTGGCCAAATGAGATCTTCATTATCCCCGTCCTACAATTGATGTTGGCATTAGTGATAGCTAAGAAAGGACGGCCAAGGATAATGGGAATTTGGCTCTTAGGATTTGGGACTGGTTCCGTGTCAATGACAACGAAATCAATGGGGAAGAAAAATTTGTCAATCTTTATCAAAACATCCTCAATGACACCCCTAGGCTTCTTAATGGATCGGTCGGCAAGTTGTAAAACTACCGACGTCGGTTTCAATTCATCTAGGCCCAATTTGACATAAACCGAGTATGGAAGAAGGTTAATACTTGCTCCTAAGTCAAGAAGTGCCCGATTAATGATATGATCACCAATGATGCATGATGTGGTAGGTGAACCGGGGTCCTTAAACTTTGGTAAAGTGTTATGTTGCAAAATTGAGTTCACTTACTCGGTTAAAATCACTTTTCTTGGTGCCTGGCTCTTGTTCTTCCGCTTTTGGGTGCACAAGTCTTTCAAGAATTTGGCATAAGCCTGAATTTGCTTGATTGCATCCAAAAGTGGAAGATTGACTTTCACTTGCCTAAACATTTCCATGATTTCATTGGTTTTTACCTTTTACTTGTCTTTTGAAATGGATCCTTTTAAGGCATCCGGAAATGGAGCTTTTGGCTCAAATACTTTTTCAGCATTTTCTTTTGAAAACTCTTCAACACAAGAATTTTTCAAATCATTTTTTAACAAAACATTTTCAAATTCATTTTTCGGCAAATCTTTTTTCAAATCATTTTCAAAATCATTTTTCAAATCATATTTTGAAGCTTTCTCATTCACAAGATCATGTATATGCAATGAATGAGGAATGGGATGTGAAATGGGATGGGTGTCAACTTGTGGTTGTACCGGTTCACTCTCTTCATTGAACATTTCAACTTGATTGTCCACAATCCTACCACTCCGCAAGTTAGTCACCGCATTAACATGCTCAATGGTGTGGCCTTCTGATGAGGAATGGGTTTCCACAACACATTGTTGCTTAGGTGGGGCATTCATAGGCATCTTTCCCTTCTCTCTAGCATTTAAAGAGCTTGCTATTTGCCCTACTTGGGTTTCTAGCTTCGCAATAGATTGAGAGTGGGAATGAAGCAATTGTGTGTTTGCCTCCAAAGTGCCCAAAGCATTCAAAACTTTTTCTTCAAAGGCGGGACTTCTAGCATTTCCTTGGGAATAAGATTGGTTGGGAAAATGAGAGTTAGCAAATTGATTCTCTTGTGATTGATAAGGTCTATAACCTTGGGATCCTTGGCTTTGAAGTGGAGGTGGAATGTACTTCCCTTGAAAACCGCCTTGGGAAGGGTTTGATCCCTCTCCTTGGTTTTCCAAGAGAAGTTCAAATGATTTCTCCAACTTGGATTATAATGAGTACCATAAGGATTGTTCCTTTGGTTCACAAAAGCTGCATTGACTTGTTCATTAGGTTAATTTTGCACTTGTCTATGAGGACCCGTAAGGACAATGAGAAGTAGAATGAAGAACACTAGAACAAGTTATACATGATTCATTCAATGCACGATGAGAATGGTTAGGGAAGGAAGGTACTAGTTTCGCCGAGTTTTGGTTAATCAAAAATTGATCAAACCTTTGAGATAAAGACTTCATTTTGGCGGCTATTTCATTTGAATAGTCGACTTGATGTAAGCCAAAACTCTTCCTACCTTGTGAATTTCTACCATTCTGGGATGATAATGTTCAATGCAAAGAATTTTCACTCATGCTCTCATAAAGACTCCACACGTCATCGTCATACCTATCAATACAAGAGCTACCCATGCAAGCATTAACCATGCCTTTGTAATTATCCGATAAGCTCTCAAAGAAATATTGAACTAATTGCCATTTAGGCATGTCATGAAGTGGACACTTCCTAAGCAATTCATTAAAGCGTTCCCATACCTCATAAAATGTTTCTCCATCCCCATGTGTGCATTCTCTAATGGAAGTTCTCATGGCATTAGTCTTAGAAACTGGATAGTACTTCTTCAAGAACTCTTGCAGCATTTCTGCCCAAAAAGTGATTGAAAAAGGCCTAAGATTGTTAAACCAATACTTTGCCTTGTCCTTTAAGGTGAATGGAAAAGGTTTGAGTCTTAAGACCTCTTCCGGCATGTCCGTATATTTTGCGGTGGAACATACTTCAAGAAACTCATCCAAATGCTTGTAAGGTTCTTCATTTGGAAAGCCATGATAGTTAGGAAGCATTTGAATGGTTTGTGGCTTGATTTCATAGTGATGTACTCTAAATGGTGGCAATTGAATGCATGTGGGTGCATTATATTCATTAGGCACATAGTGATCTCTTAAAGCAAGGGGAAAATTAGTAATTGGAGGTGTAACATGGACACCTTGATTTTGATTTCCTTGAATGATGGGAGGTTATGGAGCATACATTAGCCTTAGCATTCCAAATGGAACTTGGCCTTGTTGTTGATGTGGTTGGTGAATGAATGGCCTTGGCATGTCTAATGGTACTTGAATGTTCTCATGATACACATTTGGATGGAGGATACCTTGTTGGTCTATGTGACCAAGGTCCTTTACATGCTCTTCATTAAGGCCTTCCATTGATGTAATAGATTGGGTAGAACTAGAACTTCCTCTTCCCCTAAGATTTCTAACTACGGATTCAAGATGCAAATCAAGAGGGACAAGAGTTGGTCTTAGTGATCTACGACCATGCATGTATAATGTAAAATATACAAATAAAATGAATGAACAAACACTTCGACTTCACAACAATTCAATGAACTTCCTCCATAAACACTTAACCCATACTCCTATGCTTTAACAACAATGATGCAAAGAACAATTAAGAATGCCTCCATGCGGGCTCACGATTTATCTAAGAATTTTAAAACAAGCCTTCATGCGGGCCGACGATTTAACTAAGGGATTGAGTAAAGAAAGTCTCACAAAGGTCCTTTAGTACTTCAACTCCAAATTTAGCTTAGCTTAGCAATTTTTTTAGATTTTTTAGCATTTTTCCTTGCTTGCTTAGCTCCTTTGCTTGCTTCCTAGCTCAATGCTCCTTGTCAATCAAGAACAAACACAATAAGTAATTAAAAAGAAAAATAAAAATAAAGTAAAGACACGATTAAAAGAGTACTAATTCCTAATGAATTCCACAAATACGATGTTGCCTAATCCCCGGCAACGGCGCCAAAAACTATGGTGTGCTATCCTACCATAAGCTTAAGAGTGTGCATTAAGGCGAGGGCCAAGTTTTACATTTATAAAAGCCACTACTACCTTCACTAAAAATATAGTTAGGGTAAGTAGGGATCGTCCCGAGGGATTAGAGTTGAATTTGGTTATGGAATCACAATTAGGGTTAGTAGGTCGAGTGATCAAACAAATAGTTGGTTGGTTGATTAAACTAGAGAGTAAATGAAACTAAATAATTGAATGCAATAAAGAGTAAGTAAGAGAGAGAGATCTTAGGGTTTAGAGATCACCACCAAATAATACTTTTTCTACACCCTTAACAAGTGACTAATGAGGGAAATGTGTGTTGCAATATTGATGTGTGTGTGTGTTTGGTTGATTCAATTAGCAAGGATGACCAATTAAGTATATATAGTCAAAGCAACATGTGAAAAGCACAATATATCTAACAATTAAGTATATATTGTCTAAGTAACATGTAAAAAACACAATATATCTAGCAAGTCATTAATCCTATCATTAAGCTCACAAGCCAAATACACCACAAGGTTAGAGACATATGCTACTTGCATTCAAAAGTATGGAACATAAAACAAAAAGCATGGATTGTCCTCCCATCTAACAACTGTACTACCACTACACTACGATTAAGCTAATGACATGAAATTAAACTAATTAAACTAAGGGAGAGGCACAATCCATCAACCAATGAGCATGAACCATTAAGAAAATTACAAGAGCATTCCATTAAGCACTATGTTTTGACAATCTCTAGATCTATGGCATTCATACACATAGACATGCATCAATAACACCAGAAATAAAGACAAATACATAGACATATAGATAGAATGAAATAATCAATTGGAAGCATTAAACCACATAAATCATTGAATAAACAACATATATATATATATAAGTGCCAAAACATGTATTACAACACTAATCCCTCAATAATACACAAAATCAAGATGTAAAAAGCATGCATGGGGCTAACGCTAGCCCCAAGAGGATGTCTAGCCACTTATGGTAATGCTTCTCCAACCCTCAAGGGCAAACTCCGTGGAAGTAATCTACTCCTTAGTTGATGAAGAGCTCCCAAGCTTGTGTCTCTAGCCTTCTCCTCCTTTCTTCCTCCCTAAGAATAGCCTCTATTGTGATAGATGGATCTCTTTCAAAAAGTGTATCATATTCTATAGTTGGTTAAGTTACACACAAAATGAGCTGGGGTTGTGCACAAAATATTCCCCAATGATTGGATAAAGGACAACTTTTGTGAGCTTGAAATTAAACTTTTTTGCACTGGAGGAAGTTCGATCGATCGAACCTTAGACTTGGATTAATCGAACATAGCTGAGATCTATCGAACTGAAGTTGGATCAATCTTCAATGGTGGCGCCTTTTTGGATAAAAACAAATCTGAGATATTTCAAAGATATTTTTGGGAAAAGGACAAAAGTGGTTGGTAGGGTGGTACAACTGGATAAGATCAATTATTTGGATAAGGACAAGGTAGTTCGATCAATTGAAGAATGATGTTGGATTGATCGAACTTTTGAGATCTCTGAAAATGTCATCATAGTTCAAATCCATCTTGAAGTGCTGAGATCGATCATGTTGGATCGATTGATCTTTGATCTGAGATCGATCGAAGATGTTAAATTCCACCTTTTGCTTCATTTTGCTTACACTTGGCTCATTTCTTTGATTCATCCCAGAATTGTTTCATTTTTGCTCTTATTTAGCTGAGTTAGCTTATTTTTGGGATAAGTGCCTGAAAATGGAAATAACACGAAATTAATCTAAAACGGTAAAGTAAGATAGATAAAGGTACTAGAATGCCTAAGCTTAAGCGGTTTAAATACGCCTAATCTCTAACTTTTCTACAGAGAGAAACTAAAATTACAATGTAAAAATAAAATGATGAAAAAGCTCTCCTACAAAATGGTTCAATTCCCTTTAAATACAAGATCCTTTTCTTAGCCACTAAGTCAGAAATACAGCCCAAAAATATCTAATCCCGTACTATGTGGTAGGAGGAAATCAGCGCGCTCGGGAATTAGATAGCTCATTGCCAGCATATTTTCGATCGATCAAACTTTTCTTCGATTAATCGGAGTTGGTTCGATCGATCAGACTATTCTCAAATCGATCAGAATTTTCTCAGATCTATCAAACTTTTCTCAGATCTATCCAACTTGGCAGTTTTTCAGCATCAGCCTCCTTTTGCTCTAAATTCTCACAAAGACTTAGTTTGACTCCAAAAAGGCCTTAAGAAGCTATTTTTAGCTCGTTTTAACTTTATTAACCTCAAAAGGAAATAACATAAAATTAGTCTAAAACGGGAAAATAAGATAGATAAAGGTCCTAGAACACTCAAGCTTAGGGGTTTAAATACGCACTTTTCAGCGCTTATCAAGATGTTCAGCTTAACCTTCATATTTCCAAAAGATAAATCAATGGCTCTAGTCTTACAATTAATGCAAGCATTTGTTGTGGCTAAAAAAGGATGCCTAAGAATAACTAGAATACACTTTTTGGAATCGTGGACCGGTTCTACATCAAGAACTAAAAAATTAATTGAAAAATAGAACTTGTCCACCTTTATGAGTAAATCTTCAATAAAACCTCGTGGTTGTCTGACATAACGGTCAGCAAGCTGTAGAACAACTGAGGTAGGTTTTAACTCTCCTAAACCTAGCTTCTCATATACCGAGTAAGGAATAAGATTCACACTTGCTCCAAGATTAGGAAGTGCTCGCTCTATCATATTGTTTCCAATGATGCAAGAAATTATAGGAGCACCAGAATCTTTAACCTTTAGAGGAGTGTTATACTTAAGAATAACACTGACTTACTCGGTGAGACAAATTTTCTTAGGAACTTGACTTTTGGATTTTCTCTTAAGAGTTCACAAGTCATTTAAAAATTTGGAGTAGGCTGGAATTTGCTTTATAGCATCAAGCAGAGGAAGATTGATTTTGACCTGTTTAAAGACCTCCATCATATCTTGAATTTTTTCCCCTTGTTTACCAAAGTGGGAGGGTTTCTTGAGACGTTCAGGATAAAGTGCTCTTGGCTCATAAGTTGTCTCAAGGTTAGGAATAGATGAAGAAGTGAATCCACCTTCAACTCCTGTTGTGGATTGTGGAATAGAACTTGAGGAAACATCAGTAGGATGTGGATTATGAATGATAGGAACTATGGGAACCCTAAGCCTCTCTTTTTTTTCCTGTCCTTTTTCAACTTGGTTATCAACCACTTTATCACTCCTCAATGTAGTGATAGCCTGAACTTGCTCATGATGAATACCTAAGGAATTGGTTTCATCAATCATGTAAGTCTGCCCTTTTGGGTTGGCTGTTGGCTGACTAGGCAGCTTTCTATCTTCTTTTCGAGATAGAGTACTCGCTATTTGCCCAACTTGTGCCTCTAGCATTGCTATGGCTTGAGAATGAGAATTAAGAAGTTGGGTATTGGCTTTAAGATCAACAAGAGCATTGAGTACTTGATCCTTAAAAGCAGAATTTCTAGGAGGAGGTGGAAGATTAAGAGTTTGAGTGGGTTGATTCTTAAACTGAGGTGGACGATAAATACCAGATTGGTTGAAAGAATTATTTTATGGCGTAGGATTGGATGAATTTTGATACTGTCCCTGTGATTGAGGAACAATGGTTCCTTGACTTTGATAGATTAAGATGATCTCTCCAGCCCGGATTATATATAGAAGAATATGGATTATAAGCTGGTCTAGAGAATGCAACATTCACTTGCTCTTGTGGGATCTTAAATGATTGTCCCATCATAGGGCAAGTGTCAGTAAAATGGGAAGGATTAACACAGATTGAACAAACTTCCTTTGGCAAGGCAGTTTGTGAATTAGCAATAGTTTCAAAGCTAGATGATAAGATTTGATCAAACCGACGATTCAAAGCTTCTATTTGAGTGGCTAACTCACTAGATTTGTCTACCTCATAAAGTTTTTCAACCTTATGCATTCCAGGTGAAGACCTAGACCTAGAATGTGACAACCCTGGATTTCTAAACCCAGTGCGTCCTGTGATTACCCGAAGATGATCCGTTAACGAATCCGAAATGCAGAAGCAAAAGACACAACTAAGGTCTTTAGTGATGTACGTCATCCCTAAGACACAAAGGTGGCTTCCCGAGTAGTCCCGAGACTCAACGGAAGTAAGAATAAAATAAAGGTTTTGAAACCTTACAAGAGATGGACCAAGGGTAAAATGGTCATTTCATAGAGAAATGGACACTACCAAGCATACCATTAGAAAGACAACAAAAAATTAATGAAGTTAGACTCAAGAATCACCTGATTCGGAGTGTGGACGGAAAAGATATGAAAATAAGAATAAAATGGCGTTCTCCGATTTAGAGATACTACGACCCTATCTCACTAAAACTAGTATAACTCTCACTACGGTTAGAGTTTTTGAGTGTTCTTGGTATCACTGGAAAGCTAACTCCAAGATCTTGAATTTAGACTTAAGAATGACCTAATTTTGACTAGAAATGAAGGAGTTATGGCTCTCTAAAATAGATACAACAAAGTTGTCCAAGAAAATTAAAAGAGGAAGGTTCCAGGTAGGATCAGCCAGTTAAACCCCCATCATTAGCCGACTAAACCCCAATCATCAGCCAACTGAACCCTAATCATCAGCCAACCAAAATGCCAAAAAATCCCAAAAAGCTACTGGAATTGGTCTCGAACAGTCATCAGTCGGCTAATAACTGTTATCAGCTGACCGATGGACCTGGTAGCAGTAGAAAGAACTGCTACAATCCATGGGGAAGGTGTTTGTTTCAATCCTAAAGCTATGCATGCTTCCCATTTGATCCAAACAAGTTTCAAAACATTCCCTAACCTCATGCAAGTATTTAAAACATGCTAAATCAAAATGAAACTTTAAATGATACCTCAATGCATGAATTTTGCTTAAATTTTCATAAATCATCCAAAAATAGTTCAAAAGTTGGAACTTAAGAATTTAGTGAAACGTAAACATGCACGCAAACATAAAATGAATAAGTAGACGCGCTACAATGGCATACGCCTCATGGCATGTCATATGCAAAATATGACCCTTCAATGCATGAAATCCCTTATAATCCATAAGCAACTATGAAGATATAAAGCATACATGTCATATAATTGTTCATTGGCCCTTAGCCTCGTTACAAACACTTCCATAGGATAACAAAAGGTGCATTTAACTGCACATTACATAGCTTAGACAAAAAAATATAAGTTTTTATACAATACACCAAAAAGCATTATGATATACTAACAAGTGCATATTCAATGTCACCAAAGTTACTCCAAGAAATCTAGCAAGTCTAAGAGTGCTGGGCATCCCACAATAAAGTTTCTTTTCCTGAAAAACACTCGGTAACTTTGGGATGAGTAAACAAGTTTATTCGTAGGGAATGAATATGCATAAGTTTAACTTATTATAAAGTTTGCAATTCAGTAGAATTTAGTCCATGCTATTAAAATGACATTGGAACTTTTAACATAGCATAATGAGATGCAATATCACAATGTTAACAAATTGGAAATTAAAGAGTGAAATCAACTAAGGTGGATACTTGGATATCGCCAGGACTAAAACCGTACTCTTGGGATTACTTTAGGGCTATTAACCCATAGGTACCTTCCCCTAGTGCGCACTATAGTATAGGGAGCTCTCTATCTCCCATATGGTGAGTGCTGAAAAGTGTGCATTTAAACCCCTTAAGCTCGAGTATTCTAGGACCTTTATCTATCTTACTTTTCCATTTTAGACTAATTTCATGTTATTGCCCTTTTCAGGTGCTTATCCCCAAAATAAGTCAATTCAGCCAAATTAGAGCATAAAAGAAGCAATCTCAAGCTAAATGGAAGAATAGAGCAAAGTGGGAGTAAAGTGGAAGCAATATGGCGGAAATTAATAAACTTCAATCGATCAGGAATATTTTCGATCGATCTCACATTGATCGTCTCACCTCATCAAGATGGATCAGACCCCTTGTCCTTATCCTCAAAGAATTTCCATCTTTGATCAATCCAACTTTCTTTAAATTGATCGAACTTCTTTGATCTTATCCCCACTTAGCACTTTTGTCTTTTTATCAAAATATCCTAAAAATATCTCAGATTTGTTTTATTCCAAAAAGACGCCGCCAATGATTGATCAATATGGCCTTAATTCGATGCATCTGGCTACAGTTCGATCGATTTAATCTGAATTTGACCGATCGAACCTCCTGAAGTCCGAAATAAAATAGAGTCTAGCTCATTAAAAGATGGCTCGTGGTGTAATCATTGAAGGGACCCTAGTGCACTAGACCTGACCATTGGGTGTGACACTTGAGCTACCTATATAAGGATTTTGAGCCATTTTTACATCATAGATGTGATACCCCCAGATTTCTGAATGCGGGTTGGCCAGGCCCATGCCCGAATACTCGAGGATATCAAAACAAATTAATAATAAATGAACACAGAGTACAAAAGAATAAAGAAGAATAAATAAAATGCTGACAAGAAACTAAAATGATAATCTAATAATAAACCTCAGAATATATTTTTATTAATTAATAAACTCTTCTGATACAACTGATCCTCCAAAATACAACTAGGGAATCCATACTGTGTAGACCCCAAGAAAATCCAAAGTAAACAAATGACAGTAATAACTATCTAAATCAGGAAACTGAATCATAAAGGAGCTCCTATGTAGTATCGGAAGAATGAAGTAGACCGATCTCTGCTCAGCATGAACAACATCTACTCCTGGCGAACACCTAAAATAATTATGGGTTAGGCCCATAAACAAGTTCTACTCTACTACAATACAAGCAGAGATCCAATACACGTATACATCCTAGTCAATCCAATAGTAACTAGTAGTCTGTATATATATATATACACACACTGAAGAAGCCTCACTAGATCATAGGGTTGTCTCAACCTGAAAAGTAGGCGATATGCAAAACGCACATATAGTGGGCATGAGTACCTAGACCTACCAGGGTACACAACTACACTATATCTAGCTACACATCCCTGGCGATATACGCGCCCTAACCACTGATCCTGAGACTCAAGCTCATATCATGGCATCATACCTATATATATATATATATAATCTAGTAACCATCCTATCTAGTATAAATTAATCCTCCATAAGTCATTCAACTTGTTCAGCTGACCTAACTTGAATATAAGTAGGAATTAACATTTTAGTTAATCCATTCCCTTATATAATAAATTAATCCTCCATAAGTCATTAAACTTTTTCAGCTGACCTGACTTGAATATAAATAGGATTTAACATTTTAGTTAATCCATTCCCTTATATAAAATAGGTAGGACTTAACTGATAAGTTAATCCGTCCTTAGAATGCCACCGTCTCATACCGGTGCATTAAACCACACAATCCAATAATTGATGTAACGATTAAAAAAATACATTAAACAATCCAGAAAAAACTATGATACTATGATATCAAGTTATCACAAAATAGGAATGACTTATTATTTATTTAAGCTTCTTATATCACATGTCCTACACAAACTGAATCTTATACATGATGATATTTTATTATACCGTCAAATAAGCATTCTCCATATCCAATTCATCTTACACATTTAATCTTAATTGCTAAAACATTTTAAAAGATTAAATCCATTCGTTTGTTTAAAACATTCAAATAGCAAGCATCATTATGATTGAGTCTATTTAAATTTATTTAAACCCAAACCTAGTTCCTATGTAATGTTCAAGAATCCTAGGCATGTTTCTACATTCCATCATTCCACATATATGAAAAATACATAATGTAAACATATAAAAATTCACACCGGAAATCAAACCAAAATCATGCATTTATCAATTCATAACACAAGAACATATATGAACTAATTTCATAAAAATTATGTTCTAATCCAATTAAACAATCATAATTATTTAATTTTATGTGTTTAATAAATCCTGGAATTTCCTAGGCATGCATAGAAACACGAATCAAAGGGAAAGAGATAAAAGAATAACTTGCCTTAAACTTTCGGATCGAAAGTTAAATTTCTTCTTCCTTGATCTTCTCTCTATAGGGTTTTTTTCCTCATTCCCTCTCTAACTCTCTCTCTCTGGAATATATCACGTGAATATTTCTAACCCCTTTTTACAACCTATAGCTATATATTTATACGCTCAATAAAATAACTCTAACCCTTTTCCCAATCCAAGTCAACTTAAAAAAATAAATATTAAAATATTAAAAAGGTAAGTAAAATATGTTACGTATATAATTTATGTATATCTTTATTAAATAAATAAATTATACACATCCCATTATTTATTAATGGATTATCCAATAATACTTAAGTTACCATAATATTATAAAGTAACTTAAAACATAACACGTATCAAATCTATGTATATTTTTATTATTTAAATATAAAACATATACATCAGATTAAATATTACTACCCAAGTTAACATAAAAGTAATTAATAAATTACTTTCCCTTTTATATATATTAAAAAGGTATGTAAAACATATTACGTATATAATTTATGTATATGTTTATTAAATAAATAAATTATACATATTCCATTATTTATTAATGGATTATCCAATAATACTTAAGTTACCATAATATTATAAAGTAACTTAAAACATAACACGTATCAAATCTATATATATTTTTATTATTTAAATATAAAACATATACATTATATTAACTATTACTACCCAAGTTACCATAAAAGTAATTAATAAATTACTTTCCTTTTTATATATGTATATAATATATATCTATATATATATACATACACAATTATCTATGGGTAATAATCCATACACATCCAACCTCATATCCAAGTAGTCCATGGGACCCAATTGGTTAGTCCATTACTACTAACCATAACCATAAAAGAAAAATAAAATAAAATAAAATAATAAAAGAAAAGAAAATATTTAATTTACAATTAATCAAAATACCATTTAAGCACATAATCTAATTAAACAATTAATACATAAACAAATACAAATAATACATAGACACATAATTAAATAATCAAGTAATATCTAATTCAATTAAACACATAAGCAATTAGTCAAATAATCAATTAAATAATTAAAAATACAATTAAAACAAATAAATAAATACCGAGACTATCTTTTTAAAATTAGGGTATTACATTCTTCCCTCCTAACAAAAGGAATTCCGTCCTCGGAATTCGCCCATACTTTCTTTCATTATACTTGGAAACTATGAGCGAAAAACATCCTCCTATTCCCAAGTAAACGCAACCTCACTATAAGGGCTACTTAACTCCAATATCCCAAGTGGTATACAGGGTTCCTATATTTTAAGAAACACAATAATCATACGATGCGTAGGTTGTATCAAATAACAACGTAATCCTCCCATGTCAACAAGGGAATGATCTACATACTTCCAAGTGCCATAGAATCTACGCACAAAATCCTATGCACCTAACGCTAATAATTTGGTAAGGCCAATTTAGAGGTGACTGCCTCAATTGCGAAACACAATCCTCTAAAAGTCAATGTAATAAGTAAAATTGACCTTTCTCCAAAAATTATCTTTCTTCCTATATGGAAAACAGAACGAGCAAACTACTCCCTGATAGAAAAACTCTAGTATATGAGTTTTACTATTTACAACATCCCACTGTCGCCTCCCAACAACGCGTAGTTTAATACAAAGGGAAGTATCTCTTTCCAACATATTTTTAAATGAAATCGAGGCCTGATTGTACAACCCTTACTTCCATTTCCAACCAACACATGAAAGGTATGCATTGTGAAAGATACAAAACCTTCAAAGTTGTCACACTAACCTCCTTATGCCAACAATATCACAGACAAAATTCTGACAAGTGAAGTAAACACTTCCAACTGTCCATGAAAATCTAAAAGATACACCTCAAACATATCCTTTATGGTCTAATTTAATCTCTCGATTAATTCCTCCGTCTATAGATATGAAGTAGAGCTGTTGCTCCAAAATCTTATAAAGCTCCTTTGAAATAGCACTTTGCATCCACTAATATGGACATCCACATGCTATAACACCATTATAACTGAACTATAGAACTACTATGAAGTTCTAAAATAAGCATCACTCAAATTTATGTCCTCAAGCGATCTTTCTCAATCCACCACTCGGATTCCATATGGAAAATTGAAATTCCAAATCAATGTCGATCCGTCCCACCGACCGTCACTCCTGTTTAGTTCAACTTCCATATTTGTTATAGGAAGTGGCTAAAGATTCCTACGATATGTGATGGTTAACTTTCCACCTTTGTTGTAGGTTTTACACTTAGGGCAATTATATATGTATCCTTATCAGTATCTGTTCATCAAAACCGACATTTGATGTCATGGTGTACCTTCTAACCGTCTGAGCACACCGAGAAAAATTATAAACTTTCCAGCTTAGTCGCTCGATCGTCATATCACTATTTACAGAAACTACTAAAACCTCCTCGAGTACCTTAAACTCCATTTGAGTAAGGTAATACCGTCTCCAAGGTCAGCTCCAATATTTAAAGTTGACATTCTCAATTATCGTAGTAATAACAAGTGTTATTAGTACACTTGCTATAAATGCATCTGATAACTCAACAACTAACTGAAAGATTTAAATATTATATCGTTTGTTGATAGCATCCATTTACATCATTGCTTCCACCAGACGGAACTTGATATAAAGTGTGAAACACCACTGTAATCTATCTAAACTGTCTCGTGATCCATTTTATTCGTATGAACTGAAGTCCTACCAGTTTGAAATTGACAAGAATCAAGCTGACCTAATGTATCAGTCAACCAATATCCCATCCAAAATCCTGACCCTTGTGTAAAATCAGAAATCCCGTAACTAAATCCGTAAAATGCTCTCTCATTTCCACTTTAGTATTGGAAATGGCTGCAAAGGATCTAGTAATCTTTGATGGTCCATCTCTACTATCTAATAAATATTAGACTTGGTGATAAATCATTATGTCCCTTCTCCTGCCTATCGTGAAGCATCATGTTTCCACCAGGATGAAGAACTAAAAGTTGTGAAACTCAGTCCGTGCATCCTCCATCCAATTTGTCTATAGAAAGTACCGTTAGTCTGGTACCACCAGCTTTCTTCTGTACCCAACATTTAAATTGGAGCATCTTTAAAAGCGAATTCTGTAACTAAATCTATCCACCACTGATCTGTGATAAACTTGCCAATATTAAAAATCAATGGGTAATTCCATTTATCAATAGTCTACTATGACTTTAACTCAACAAAAATCAACAAATTATGACCTTTCCATACATACCATGCACCTCATCTTTATATAAGTGTTTGGTCTCACAATCTTGTCTTTGACACACCCTGCTTCTTTAAGACAAGTTAATGACAATCCGACTTCTTTGTCTAACTTCAAAAGAATATGAAATCTTTCCATCCTCTACATAAGTCATCAATTTCCTTACAACAGCTAATTGTTGCAAATTGTGACTAAAAAAAATAATTCCATATTATTTATGGAAATGAAGAGACTTAGTTTCCTCCTCCATGTGCAACACCGGCAAATTCCTCCTAATAACACACCCTCTTGAATAAATTCTTGATTAAGAATTTACTAATGAATATTTATTCAGTCTCCTATCCTCACTCGGTGTCATTTCAATAAGTACTTAATCCAGTACTAAATCCTCTTTCCGACTTGGTAATAACTTCTGAAATTTTCAAGAAGATGTTTAGCAAATCCAGCACCTCTGATATATCATCATGGCGTTACAGTGATCTTTATTTACCACTACCTCACGCATACCGAAACATTAACAATCACCAATATCATGGCGTTGTAATATAATACGAATCCATACCTAATGTAAAGTATATCAAACTAATCATTCTAGATTATTTGACTCGTAGTGATGGTTTAATTATCCCATCCCAAAACAAACCATAATGACACATGTCCAGGTCTAATAGATTGGCTAAAGTTATGTGTATCTACCAAATCTTACGATCATATGCTCACAAATCTAGCGTAAATAGCGCTATTAGACCACGTTATTAAAACAATAATTGGCTGATCCCACACTTATGTACCTAACTAAACCACATACCAAATCCAGAGTAATTAACCAAAATAAATAAATAAATAAATAAATAAAAAATATGATAAACACAATAAAACAAAATATACTCCTACTTAGGACATCGTTCTTTCTAGAAAAGAAAGTCTCATTTGAAATCAACCTTACTAAATTGTTTCAAAATTTCCTTTTATAGTTTCGTAAATAATCATCCAACCTCGAAACATATCCTTTAAAACATAGCTTAAAAATACAAATGTTTGCCTAAGCAAATACCAAGGGCTTAACCCTCATCCTTCTTATATGCGAAATGTAAACTGTCTAACTTGGCTTTTTAAAGCGAATTAGAACATCACAACATAATACCAATGCCCTCTTGTATGCGATTTAAAAATTATGTATTTCATTCTGATAAGAACACATCCGATCCCCAAACTCCTGAACAATACTTGTTATATACCTCTTTTAGAGATGATAAGAAAGCTTAATTATTTGTAGATTGATCAACCCCAATTCTACTAATAACATTCACTATACTACTAGCAATTCAGATTACCTTACGCGATCATCCATCTTCAATATTTAGTACCCTCTATATTGGATGCACATAAATCTCCTCCATTAGGATCCTCTTCGACTCCTCCTCCTCACTTGTCTCCTTTTTGACATAAACCAAAGTTGTGTTGGCCCCGATATGTGGTGACCTATCACGTACACCTAAACCCATCCTTAGCTTATACTTTTAAAGTAAGGCCAAACGAACCTAAACCATCGATCCCTAACTCTGCCTTCTGGCAATGAAATCGATAACGTACTCTTTTATTCCTTTGGGTCTTTATCCCTTTCACCATGAACCCATCATTTTCCTAGTGCCAACCATTCTACAACTACAGAATATAATTGACATCAGCTACTCCTAACAAACAGTAAATAGAGTACAACAAATCCTAATACGGGCTCTAAGTTTTAAGAGATGCAACGCGGAAGCCACATAACGAAAGACACTCCTAAGGACACTTGAACCTGGAGTGCTTTGATACCAACTGTGATACCCCCGGATTTCCGAATACGGGTTGGCCAGGCCCACGCCTGAATACCCAAGGGTATCAAAACAAATTGATAATAAACGAACACAGAGTACAAAAGAATAAAGAAGAATAAATAAAATGCAGATAAGAAACTAAAATGATAATCTAATAATAAACCTCAGAATATATTTTCATTAATTAATAAACTCTTCTGATACAACTGATCCACCAAAATACAACTCGGAAATCCATACTGTATGGACCCCTAGAAAATCCAAACTAAACAAATGATAGTATTAACTGTCTAAATCAGGAAACTGAATCATAAAGGAACTCCTATGTAGCATCGGAAGAATGAAGTAGACCGATCCCCGCTCCACACGAATAACCTCTACTCCTGGCAAACAGCTGAAAAATAATGGTGAATCAGGCCTACAAACAAGTTCTACTCTACTACAATCCAAGCAGAGATTCGATACATGTATATATCCTAGTCAATCCAACAATAACTGGTAGTCCGTATATATATATATACACACTAAAGGAACCTCACTAAATCATAAGGTTGTCTCAACCTGAAAAGTAGGCAACATGCAAAACGCATATATAGTGGGCATGAGTACCTAGACCTACCAGGGTACACAGCTACACTATATCTACCTACACATTCCTGGCGATATACGCGCCCTAACCACTGATCCTGAGACTCAAACTCATATCATGGCACCATACTTATATATATATATAATCTAGTAACCATCTTATCCAGTATAAATTAATCCTCCATAAGTCATTCAACTTGTTCAGCCGACCTGACTTGAATATAAGTATAACTTAACATTTTAGTTAATCCATTCCCTTATATAATAAATTAATCCTCCATAAGTCATTAAACTTGTTCAGCTGACCTTACTTAAATATAAGTAGGACTTAATATTTTAGTTAATCCATTCCCTTATATAAAATAGTTAGGACTTAACTGATAAGTTAATCCGTCCTTAGAATGCCACCATCCCATACCGGTGCATTAAACCACATAATCCAACAATTGATGTAACGATTAAGGAAATACATCAAACAATCCAAAAATAACTATGATACTATGATATCAAGTTATCACAAAATAGGAATGACTTATTATTTATTTAAGATTCATATATCACATGTCCTACACAAACTGAATCTTATACATGATGATATTTTATTATACCGTCAAATAAGCATTTTCCATATCCAATTCATCCTACACATTTAATCTTAATTGCTAAAACATTTTAAAAGATTAAATCCATTTCTTTGCTTAAAACATTCAAATAGCAAGCATCATTATGATTGAGTCTATTTAAATTTATTTAAACCCAAACCTAGTTCTTATTTAATGTTCAGGAATCCTAGGAATGTTTCTACATTCCATCATTCCACATATATGAAAAATACATAATGTAAACATATAAAAATTCACACCGGAAATCAAACCAAAATCATGCATTTATCAATTCATAACACAAGAACAAATATGAACCAATTTCATAAAACCTATGTTCTAATCCAATTAAACATGCATAATTATTTAATTTTATGTGTTTAATAACTCCTGGAATTTCCTAGGCATGCATAGAAACACGAATCAAAGGGAAAAAGATAGAAGAAGAACTTGCCTTAAACTTTCGGATCGAAAGTTAAATTTCTTCTTCCTTGATCTTTTCTCCACATGGTTTTTTTCCTTATTCCCTCTCTAACTCTCTCTCTCTCTAGAATATATCACGTGAATATTTCTAACCCCTTTTTATAACCTATAGCTATATATTTATAGGCTAAATAAAATAACCCTAACTCTTTTCCCAATCCAAGTCAACTTAAAAAAATAAATATTAAAATATTAAAAAGGTAAGTAAAATATGTTACGTATATAATTTATGTATATCTTTATTAAATAAATAAATTATACACATCCCATTATTTATTAATGGATTATCCAATAATAGTTAAGTTACCATAATATTATAAAGTAACTTAAAACATAACACGTATCAGATCTATGTATATTTTTATTATTTAAATATAAAACATATACATCAAATTAAATATTACTACTCAAGTTACCATAAAAGTAATTAATAAATTACTTTCCTTTTTATATATGTATATAATATATATCTATATATATACATACACAACTATTCATGGGTAATAATCCATACACATCTAACCTCCTATCCTAAGACCTCTCTCTCTTGTTCTCTACCTTTTATTTATTTTAATTGCCTTGTATTGAATTTATTTACATTGTAGTTTATTTAACAAATCAAAGAACCTTTTGATCATTCAACCTACTAATCCGACCTTGTTTCCATATTAACGTAGCTCCCAATCCCTTGGGACGATCCCTACTCACCCTAGCTATGTTAGTACTTAGAGGTAGTAGTGGCTCTTTATAAATTTAAACTTGGCCATACTTTCATTGCAACTTTGGTGCACATGCGACGACACACACCAAGTTTTGGGGCCATTGCCGGGGATCGATTTAGTAATGCTGTGTTTTGCAAACAATTAAGAATTAGTACTCTTTTGATCATGTCTTTACTTTATTTTTAGTTACTTATTGTGCTTGTTCTGGATTGGCTAGGTGAATGGAGCAAAGGAAGTCAAGCAAGGGAGAATTGAAAAGCAAGGAGCTAAGCTAAGCATAACAAGGCTAAAATCTAAAATTTTTGCAAAGCTAAGCAGAAGAATAGAAAAATGAATTGAAGTTACTTAAGACCCTTTGTGAGATCTTTCTAACTCAATCTCTAGTTAAATCATCGGCCCATGTGGTGACAAGTTCTTAAACTCTTAGATAGATCGTGAGCCCGCGTGGAGGTAATTTACTTTTCTTTGTTTATTGTTCAGGCATGGGAGTATGGGATCATTGTATATGGAGATTTGTTGTGGGGGCGAAGTGATTACTATTGGATTGATTATTTGTTATTTGTTTTGCTAGTGCATGCATGGTTGTAGGTCATTAAATCCTACCCTTGTCCCTCTTGATTTCCATCTTGAATTGGTTATCATAATCCTAAGGGAAGAAGTAGTTCTCATCACTCTATTTTATCAATGGAGGAGCAACATGACGACCATGTGGAGGACCTTGGTCACATAGACTAATAAGGCATCCTCCACCCTAATGTGCATCATAACAACAATCAAGTACCATTAGGCATACCTAGACAATTCATCCCACCACAACAACAAGGCCAAATTCAATTGGGAATGCCTCGACCAATTTTTGCTCCACAACCTCCCATGGTTCAAGTTAATCATGGTGTTTGTTTAGTACCACCGGTTGGGAATCCTCCCATTGCTTTGCGTGATCATTACGTTCCAAATGAATACAATGCACCGATATGCATTCAATTGCCCCCATTTAGAGCACATCACTATGAGATTAAACTACAAACCATTCAAATGCTTCCTAACTATCATGGACTTCCAAGTGAAGAACCTTACAAGCATTTAGATGAGTTTCTTGAAATGTGTTCCACCATAAAATACACAGATATGCCAGAAGAAGTGTTAAGACTCAAACTTTTTCTTTTTACCCTTAAGGACAAAGCAAAATATTGGTTCAACAATCTTAGGCCTTTTTCGTTAACTTCTGGGCAGAAATGCAACAAGAGTTCTTGAAGAAGTATTACCCGGTATCAAAGACCAATGCTATGAGAACTTCCATTCGTGAATTTTCTCAAAGGGAAGGGGAATTATTTCATGAGTCATGGGAAAGATTTAATGACTTGCTTAGGAAGTGTCCACATCATGACATTCCTAAGTGGCAATTAGTCCAATACTTCTTCGAAAGTTTGCCGGATAATAAAAAAGGAATGGTAGATGCATCTATGGGTGGTTCTTATCTTGATAAACATGTGAATAATGTTTGGCAATTGTATGAAAGTATGAGTGAAAATTCCATGCATAGATCTTTATCCTTTAAAAATGGTAGAATTTTAGGTGGAAGGAAGAATGTCGACTTACATTAAGTTGACAATTTAAATGACATAGCCGCCGAGGTGAAATCCTTAACTTAAAGGTTTGATTAATTTTTGGTCAATCACAATTCAGCAAATCAAATGTCTTCCTCTCCTAATCATGTTCATTATGTATCTAATGAATCTTGTATGACTTGTTCTAGTGTCTTACATACTACTTCCAATTGTCCCCATGGACATGCGCAAAATGAGCATTATAAACAAGTTAATGTTGCATTTGTTAACCAAGGGAATAATCCCTATGGCTCAAACAACAATCTCGGATGGAGGAACTATCCAAACTTCTCTTAGAAAAGCTAAGGGGAAAGCTCAAACCCTCCTCAAGGTGGTATTTAAGGCAAGTATGTTCCGCCTCTAATGCAAAGCCAAGGTTCCCAAGGGTATAGATCTTCATTTCAATCATCACATGAAACCAATTTTCTAATTCTCATTTTCCTAATCAATCATCTTATTCCCAAGGAAATTCTAGGAGTCCCACTTTTGAGGAGAAAGTGTTGACTGCTTTGGGTACTCTAGAGGCAAACACTCAATTGCTTCATTCCCATTCTCAATCCATTGCTAAGCTAGAAATCCAAGTCGGGCAAATAGTTAGTACCTTGAATGCTAGAGAGAAAGGGAAGATGTCTCTAAATGCCCCACCAAAGCAACAATTCATTGTAGAAACCAATGAAGGTCACACAATTGAACATGTCAATGCGGTGACGACCTGAGAAGTGGGAGAATTGTGGACAATCAAATTGGTGTTTCTAATGAAGAGAGTGAACCAGGGCAACCAAAATTTGACATCCGTCCCGTTTCACATCCTATTCCTCCTTCATTGCATGTGCATGATCATCTTTGTGAAAAAGTGTTAAAAAATTATTTGAACAATAATTTGAAGAATTCTTGTGTTGAAGATGTTGTAATAAATGATTTTGAAAAAGACTTCAAGCCAAGGGCTCCATTTCCGGACGCCTTGAAAGGGTCAATTTCTCTTAAAAAGCAAAAGACCAAAGTGAATGAAATCATTTAAGTGTTTAGGCAAGTGAAGATCAATCTTCCATTTTTAGATGCAATTAAGTAAATTCCGGCTTATGCCAAGTTTTTAAAAGACCTTTGCACCCAAAAGAGGAAGAACAAAAGCCAAGCACCAAAGAAAGTGGTCTTGACCGAGAAAGTAAGCTCTATCTTGCAACACAACACTCTCCCAAAGTTTAAAGACCCCGGTTCACCTACTACTTCTTGCGTCATTGGTGACCATGTCATTAACCGGGCTCTTCTTGATTTAGGAGCAAGTGTTAATCTTCTTCCTTACTCGGTATATATTAAATTGGGCTTAGGAGACTTAAAACCGACGTCGGTAGTTTTGCAACTTGCCGACCGATCCATCAAAAAGCCCCGGGGTATCATTGAGGATGTTTTGATTAAGATTGATAAGTTTTTCTTCCCCATTGATTTCGTTGTCATTGATATGGAACTGGTCCAAAATCCTAAGGATCAAATTCCCGTTATCCTTGGCCGTCCTTTCTTGGCAACCGCAAATGCCAACATAAATTGTAAGATGGGGATAATGAAATATCATTTGGCCATATGAAAGTGAAGTTAAACATTTTTAATCTAACCCCGAATTCAATGGATAAGCATGTAAAAGTGTGTGCTGTGGAGAAGTGTCTTGAAAATGAATTTAAAAAAGTTGAGTCGTTGCTTGAAGATCAAATTTCAAAAAGTTCATCTCCTAATTTGATTTCTAAAAGCATTGTTTCAAAAGCTAATGTTGAAAGGGCATGGAAGCCCAAGAATTGCATGGACCAAGGACTGTCAATCTTCTTTGAGTCAAATCCAATAAGTTCTTTAGGGCATAATTTGTTGGGTGGGATTCAAAGTACTTTTCACCCCGTCAAGGAGGGGATGCACAACAAGATTTTTGATCCGGGCTAAAAGAGCCCAACCTCTTGCTAGAGATGTTACAGACTAGTGCTTCGTAGGGTTTACAACCCTATTCCTCCCCCATTTCTATTTTAACTTTCATTTCTTGCATCGTCTAGATATATTCTGGGTTCATACACATTGCTAGGGACTTTAGTTAAGAATGCATGCACTGTCAGTTGCAAATTAAGCATTTTGTGTCTGTTCGATCGATCTCGAAAGAGGTTCGATCGATTGAACTGCCAACCCTGCATACAATCATCTCTCTGTCCCATCGTGCAAAGATTTCCTGCATATTTTACCTTTCTATGTATCATGCGAACTTTATTTCCGATCAATCTTAGTATTCCAAGATCGATCGAGATTTTCCTCAAATTGATCTTCATTTCATACTTAGAAAAATTTTTGAACCCATGAAAAATCACCTCTATGCATCAATCGAACTTGTCTACAGGTTTTCACCTGTTAGATCGATCGAACTTTGATCGATCTAAGTTTGATCGATCTTAATGCCTCCTGTTGACTTTGACTTCATTTTGAATTTTGTTTTTAATTTAATTTAATTATTTTTATTTTAAAAATAAAATAAAATAAAATATTCAAAAATCCAAAAATATTTTATTTTATATTTTTATTTATTTTCTAAAAAAAAATCCAAAAACGTTTTGTTTTAATTTCCAAAAACTCCAAAAAATAAATTTTTTATTTTTTATTTTGAAATTTGTTTTATTTTCAAAAATTCAAAAAAAAATTCAAAAATGCTTTGTCGTTTTGTGGATTTGATCGATCTGAGTTCCTTCATGATCAAGCTGAGTTCAATCGAACATGTCGGAGACAGTTTTTAAAAATATAACCTAAGGGTCATTTGGATCGATCCAAGACCCCATTTCTCTCCCCTTGTTGTTCATCATCTCTTCCACCACCGGCAAGTCTCCAGCGACCTTCTTCTAAGCTTCCAACTTTCTTCCTCGCTTCAGATCTCTCTCTCTCTCTCGGTTTCCACTCCTCTCATTCCTTTGTGGTAAATTTGGGTTTTATTTCCATTATTAAGCTTCAATCTATATGTTCTTGATGATACCATGTTTCGATCTAAGGTTGCCATGTTTGATTGTTTCCATTTTTGAGTTGATGAAGCATATATATATGTATATATTTTGCCCAATCTTGATTTAGGGGGTCACGTGCCTACATAAGTGACCAATCTTGATGTATTGAAGTGTAGAGGGACCCACGAGCTTGCTCGGGTGCCCCTCGTGTTGTCCACGTCACAAATCTATGACTTTTCGTATTTTTGTAGAGTTCGATCGATCACGTTTTTCTCTAATCGATCAGAGAAAGATTGATCTCACCATGTCCAGATCGATCCAACTTGGATTGATCTTATCTTTTCCTGATCGATCGAATTTCAACACTTTGCATTTTTATATCTCTGCACCTTCTATAATGTTTATGCTAGTTTATTTATGCCCAATACCTGTGTTTTCCACATTGGATGCATTTTATCCTTATATTGTTCAGCATGCTTCACTTATATGAACATTCACTGTCCATGCCTAGCTGTATTACCACTTGCATAGATTCATGTTGATTCATTCTGAGTTGTCTATCTTACCTGACAAACATGTTTCTATTTGTGTGCTTTAAATTCTTTATTTCATATATTATTCCTATTACTGACTTCAATTGCGAGTGTTTTCTTTCTTTTGCAGACCATAGCTTGAGTCAAGACTATGGCCAACCGGCAGTACGTACGCCGAGTGCGACAACGTGTAGAGGAGCATGAGGAGCCAGCTCCAGCTCAGTCTGAGCATTTTTCTTCTTCTACTTTAGCCCCTTCATCTTCTTCATCAGTGGATAAGGCTAAGTATGTACCACCTCCTTCACCACAACCAACACTACCAGGCCAGGTCCGAGATAGACCTAGCAGGAGATATTCATGCCTTCAGGTGGCGCATAAGTTGGTCTTCGACATTGCTTTCTTTTCGCGGTCGATTTTAACCTGGGCAGCCTTTGATGATATTGACTGCCAGGGCATTTCAGCCATTTTTGCTCCAATCACATACCCGGTTTACCCGAGGCTCGTCCGGTTGTTCTACTAGAACCTCCAACAAGCCCCGAGTAACCTATCGGAGCTGCGGACTACTATAGATGGCCATCTCATTCGCATCACTGTTGAGTCATTGGCCATATCTTCTCGCTGCCCACATGTCTGCCCTCCCGGCCTTCATTATCCTATTCTCCAGAGGCCATCTGATGCAGATATGGCTATTATTCTAACTGGCCATTACAGTGATGGTGAGACATTCGCCACTCGGACTTATTTGCCTGACGATTTATGGTTCTTTGATTTAGTCTTGTACTAAAATGTATTTATGGTGGGCCATAAGATCTAAAGGCATTCAGACTTTCTAGCTGCTCTTTATGCCTTCTACACAAGCCATTGGTTCTCTGTTCCTGTACTCTACTGGAGTGTTATGATGAGGCTATATGTGAGCTACATCAGGAAAGCCAAGCCTAGATGAGCCACTTTCTTCCCCTTCAGACATCTTATTACTCAGATCCTCCGAGATAAGCACTACTCTTTCCATCCAGCTGAGCATACTGAGTTAAGGGCTTGCTACTATGGCAAGAAGGATTGGAACAAGAACTATAATGCTCTTATCAAGAGCTTAGAGCATGAGGCCGTTTTAGCAGCAGAGCAAGCTGCAGAGGCAGAGATGGTAGAGCAGGCAGCAGCAGCAGCAGATGATCCAGCAGACCCACCGGCGGCTATGGACGCATATATGGATATAGATCAAGAGCAAGAGCCTCCAGATGAGTCACCATATCACTCTCTAGCAGGGTCGCCATTACATTCTCAGGAGCAGGGTCAGGATATACCTCAGTTTTATGATCTAGTCATCCCTGACGCTCCAATTCCGAAACCTAGCCTAGGAGAGTGTATACAGACTTTGGAGGACACGGTTGTCTCTCTTCAGTCAGATGTGGCCTCCCTCAGCACTGACATGACTACTCTCTGCTCAGACGTCTTGGCAGCACTGTAAGATTTATCTAGAGATATTCGAGGATCGCGCCCCACTCGCCCGACCTCCTCTACTTGATTTATCTCTCTATCTCTTTACCTTCATTTTATATATCTGTGATATTTGACTGTTACTGTTGCATTGATACTGTTATTTTTGCGGTCAGTCTATTGGCCTAGGCAATATGATGTACATTATACTAATTTTATTTTCTTTATAGTATGCATGATATTTTTAGATGTCCAGTTGCTATATTGATATATTTATCTGTGATTTACTCCATTATCAGGTGCATCCTAGTGACTTTAGTGAGAGAGTGCTGCCCAAAATTTTTCAGGACCATCTTTATTCCTCTCTCCTTAGTTAATTTGTTATCCCATTTATACTTGTATATCCACTGTGCATTGTTATTATCCCCTTTGTTATCTGATTAGCTTTTCTCCCAGTGCCATCTTTTCAGAACCACAGTTAATCCCAAGTTTGGGGGGGGGGGGGGGGGGTTGTACCACCCACTCTGGATACTTGTGTCCCAGCAATTCTTTGCCTTAGTTGCACCGGTATACTCTTTCCTTTGTTCTCTTTTCACATTGAGGACACTGTGCCATTTAAGTTTGGGGATAATGGGTGTTATTTGCAATGTTTGCTTTTAATTCAAAATTTTGAACATGACTTGCGTATTAGAGGGATTTTCTATGATTGGTTCATGACTAGTTATGATTTTGATATTTTGAGGACTATATTGCTTAAAATTTAAAAATTGTTTGACTTGAAAGTCTAATACTCCTTGTATGCCTTGTGGATGCCATTTAGGAGTAAATTTTTCAAAAAATTGATATCTTGCTTGCACTTGTGGTACACATCATCCTGATTTTCTGATTGTTTTAAGATTCACTTTAGGATTCTACACTAGCACAGGCACACACTAGCATTCATTTATGGGGTACATGCTTTATTGATTATTGAATTGATTATATCCCAATTGGGCAAGTAGTGCATTGAAAGCTTTCATTCTTGATAAAGGTGGATAACAAACCCCTTTCATTGAGTAGCCGGGACTCTAGCCTCATCAAGCACTACATTTCTCACGCCGAAAGGTGAAGGGCCCAAACTCTAGGTTAATAATTGAACTTACAAAAAAAAAAAAAAAAAAAAAAAAAGTGTTGCAAAAGCAATAAAAAAAGTGAGGATTTCTCCCAAAAGGTGAGAAGTGGGAAATGATTAGATGGAGGTTATTTTGATTTATAGCCTAGTTAATTTGAGTTTGTAAGTCCTTAGGGGTGTTTGAACACCTAATGCCCTAAAGCCGTCTGGTTTGGGAGTCAATAACCTAACGCTCGACCTCATGGATCGCTAATAGATCAACACATTGCACTGTACTTCCATCTTTGATCCTTAGGATTAGTTTAAAAAATAAATAAATAAAATTAAAAATAAAATGAGTGAAATGAATAAGCACACCTAGTTGAATAAAGCTTTAATAAATGTTCACTCTTTGTCTTGATGATCGGTACTAAATTTGTATGCTAATTTGAGGGTAAGGATGTGATCATTTCTTTAGTTGGCTTAGATAACAACATATTTGATGCCGGTTCACTTAAAAGGATTCCAGTGTTGAGTTGATTTGCATGATCATTTTCTTGATGTATGGAAGACCATGCTTACTTGCTTCATGTTAAAATTTTGGGAGATTGCTTGGAAATGATTGAAAAATTGCATACTTGAGGTAGTTTTCTCCCAATGTTTGTTTGCAATATTGGTGCCTCTTTTGTGAGAATGAACTTAATGTTTATGGGTATCATTTGTGGAAACCCTCACGAGACTTCACTCGTCCACTAGGGGTATCCTAGGGGTTCAAAAGGCTTGTTACATATCCTAAATGCAATCATGTTCCCTACGAAAGTGGCGTTATCCATTTATTACTTTCTAGTTTATACTTGTATAGTCATTCATTTCATTCCTTTACTTTATACTTCATTGCTAGGGACTAGCAATATTTAAGTTTGGGGGTGTGATGAGCGCTGAAAAGTGTGCATTTAAACCCCTTATGCTCGAGTATTGTAGGACCTTTATCTATCTTATTTTCCCATTTTAGACGAATTTAATATTATTGCCCTTTTCAGGTGCTTATCCCCAAAATAAGTCAATTCAGCCAAATTAAAGCATAAAAGAAGCAATCTCAAGCTGAATGGAAGAATAGAGCAAAGTGGTGAAAATCAGCAAACTTCAATCCATCAGGAATATTTTCAATCGATCTCACATTGATCAATCTCACCTCACCAAGATGGATCAGACCCTTTGTCCTTATCCTTAAAGAATTTCCATCTTCAATCGATCCAACTTTCTTCAGATCGATCGAACTTCCTTGATCTTATCCCCATCTACCACTTTTGTCTTTTTCCCAAAATATCCCAAAAATATCACAAATTTGTCTTAATCCAAAAAGACGCCACCAAGGATTGATCGATCTGGCCTTAATTCAATGGATTTGGCTACAGTTCGATCGATCTCATCTGAATTTAATCGATCGAACCTCCTCAAGTCCGAAATAAAATAGAGTCCAGCTCATTAAAAGATGGCTCGTAGTGCAATCATTGAAGGGACCCTAGTACACGAGACCTGACCATTGGGTGTGACACTTGAGCTACCTATATAAGGATTTTGAGCCATTTTTACATCATAACACACATATCTTAACATAACTTAGAGAACTCATATAGAATCTCATATCATATATCTTGGAGAAGAGGCTAGACCTTAGAGAGACATACACTATTTTGGGAGTTTTTCCATTGTTCTATGGTTTCCATCAAGAAGAAACGTATTTTCTACCATGGAGATGGCCCTTGAGGGTTGGATGACTACATCAATGAGTGGCTAAACATCTTCTTAGGGCCAGAGTTAGCCTTTAGCATGCCTTATAGACCTTAATGCTTTATATTTTGAGGGGATTTGTGCTGTAATCTTGTCTTGACACTTGATTTATATATAAATCTTGTTCTTATAATGATTTGTGTTGATTAATACTTCCAATTGATCATTTCATTCTATCCATATATCTATGTATGCTAGAGTAGATGTTCATTTGTTTATCTCTTGGTTTTGTGATATTGATGCATGTCTATGTGTATTGATGCTATGAATCTAGAGATTGTCAAGGCATAGTGCTTAAATAGAATACTCTTGTGGTTTGTTTGATGGTTGGTTTGTTGGATGGTTTATACTCATTTCTTGATGAACTATGCCTCTACCTTAGTTTAATTAGTTTAATTTTCATGTCCTTAGCTTAGAAGTAGTGTAGTTGCTTTACTTTTTTAGATGTGAGGACAATCTATGTTTGTTATTTGATGTTCCATACTTATGAATGCAAGCAATATAATTCTCTAACTTGTTAGTGTGTTGATTGTAAGCTTAAAGAAATGAATAATGGCTTAGTTTGATATATTGTGCTATTCGCTAGGTTGTCTAGACATTATATGCTTAATTAGTCAATCCATGCTTGTTGATTCAATCAATTACACCTCTTTATATTGCAACACATGTTTCCCCTCATTCATTACACATTGAATGTCTAGAATGGTGATGTTTAGTGGTGACCTCTAGATCCCAAGACCTCTCTCTCTTGTTCTCTATCCTTTATATATTTTAATTGCCTTGTATTGAATTTATCTACATTGTAGTTTAATTAACAAATCAAAGCACCTTTTGATCATTCGGCCTACTAATCTGACCATGTTTCCATATTAATATAACCCACAATCCCTTGGGACGATCCCTACTCACCCTTGTTATATTAGTAGTTAAAGGTAGTAGTGGCTCTTTATGAATTTAAACTTGGCCACACTTTCATTGCAACTTTAGTGCATATGCGACGACACACACCACCATACTAGAACCAAGTCCTAGCCATATCAAGCTCTTGATGATATCCCAAGTTTCCAAAATCAATAAGTAGAGCAACAAGTCATGATATGTGATAAAACATAATAAGTTCCATGAATTACATGACTAAATCATTAGATCAATATGATAGAAATTAAGTAGACCAACTAGGTAATTTCTGTGGATTTCAAGAGTTGTCCAAATGATTCCAATTTAATATATAACAAAGAGTAACTCATGGTCATGCCACATATCAAGTTTAAAATGGAATACAAGCATGGTACAAATAATTAGAATTTAAATCAACTTAAATTAATTAATCCTCTCGATTTAAAAGCTCATTTAAATCATGCCAAATTAATACATAACAAAGATCAAGTCATGGCTATGCCATATATCAAGTCTAAATTGAGTTATATATAAGCTACAATTAATCATTAATTTCTCATTTTAATATAAGACATACATACAACTTAATATCACTACAAAAGTAATTAATTTACTTAGATAATAAACTAGAACACCCCCTACCTCAATAGAGAATTGTATACCTATAATCCAAGGCAACCAAGCTTAAAGATGGAAAATCAAACAAGGGTTTTATAGATAAGAGTGAGAGGAAACTAAAGTACTCCAAGCTTAAAGGTCTTAGGTGAGTGGAAGGGCACCAAAATGAAGCTTAAAGCCTTGAATCAAGCTTTGCTCCAATGCTGGCCAAGTTAGGGTTTGAAAGGAAAGAGATGAAAATGAAAAGAAATAAAATGGAAACCCTAAGTTAAATGTGGTGGGATTCTCCACTCACTAGGTGCTCTTGCATTACCTTTCACACACACACTTGCAAGACAAAAGGTGAGACCTACATTTGTCATGAATCTAAGTAAATTTCCAAGATTTAATTTCAAGCCTACACTTGTCAACCATCCATGCCAACAAATGCTCCTATCCTAGCCCAACAAATGGGTGAATCTCCACCCTCCATGTGTCATTAAATAAGGCTTCTAAGTGGTTCCACCACAAGATCAATAAGTGGCACTATGAGAGTGTGACACTTGTCACATTTTTCAAACATTGCAAAAGGTCATTTTTGAAAATACCTTCCAAATTAAATTTCCAAAGGGTCTTAAGACGAAAAATAATTACTTTGCATAATTACACTAAAACCCCAAAAGTTAAGAAAATTATCAAAAGTTATGCATCCATGCCCTTTACAAGAAAAGTAAACATTTAGCATGCTTTTCTATAAAAGTAAAAATGTAGATATCATCAAAATCAAATATCATGGATGTATGCAAAGCCAGAGTCAAATCTGAGCACAAATAGTGAGGTTGTGCAAGTTAAAATGAAAAAGGAGAAAAGGACAAAATAGGGAAAAAGACAAAAAAAGAAAATTACCGAAAAAAGGAAAAAGAGAAGAATGACCGGGTCATTACATAGAAGAAGAGGCATGTTGCACCAAATTTTTATTTAGGGCTTCAAACAGTTCCCAACCGTCAGCCGGACTCTTACGTAGAAAGGCTCCATTACTAGATGCATCAACCATGTTTTTATAAGAATCTGAAAGACTATCGTAAAAAATTTGTATTAAGTGCCATTGAGCAAATATTATGGTGAGGACACTTTCTAAGAAGATCATCATATCTTTACCATGAATCATGGAGTTGTTCTCCCAAGATTTGGGAAAATGCCATGATTTCTCTTCTCATTTGACAGGTTTTACCTACTGTGTAGTACTTTTTCAAGAACTTTTGTTGCAACATGTCCCATGTAGATATGGAATTTGTTGGAAGGGACTGTAACCAAGTTCTTGCGCTATCCTTGAGAGAAAATTAGAAAAGTCGCATCCTGAATGAATCATTGGTAAGAGTGATTAGCTTGGTAGTCGAACACAATTCCAAAAATACATCCAAGTGCATATAAGGATCCTCTGTTGCAAACCTATGGAAGATAGGAAGCATTTGGATCATAGCAGGCTTGATCTCAAAATAGGTTGCATCAGCATCCAGAAATATAAAGCACGAAGGGGAAGTATATGTGGTTGGAATAAAATGATACCTCAATTATGGTTGTGGAGGAACAGGTGGCACCCGTTCTCCATTACTATTACCATTACCATTGCCATTACCCGATGCATCATGTTAATCAGCCATATCTCAGAGGAACTTTCTATTGTATTCAAATGTCTTTTAAGTTTTCTTAATTGACTAAGAGTTCTCTCTATTTCAGGATTATGCACTAAAGGTTTTGACTGAGTATGGTGAGTTAACATGCACTAATTCCACTAATCCTAAAAGTAACAAAAATAAATTTTCTAAGTAAAAGAAAACAGTAAAAACTCACAGAAGGTTTAATAAACCGAAGATTTTTTTCCCTTAAGCGTCTTTGTCCTCACTGTTACTTTCCTGTACCTGAAAAGAAAAAAAATTAAGGTGAGATATCAGAAAGCTCGAAGACTGGTAAACTAAAAATAGAACTAATTAAAAACTAAACTAATAACAAATCTCCCCAGCAACGGTGCCAAAAGTTATTGTGTGTTTTTGTGTACCATTTATAAATTAACCACTCGCAACAGCATGAATTCTTATAGGATAGCACTATAAAGCGGGTGTCAAACCCACAGGGATATGAGTTATTATATTCTGTTTTTAACTAATTTTTATTGGTTTATAGGTAACTGATTGAATTGATTAATTGGTTGTCACGATTATAAACTGAAAGTAAACTAAAATTAAACTAGAGTGATCACAGTGAGAGAGAGGTCTTAGGGCTTTGACTTCACCACAATCTTCGTACTATGATTAACTATTTCAACTCTGGGGATTTAATCAAATTATATTTCAAATAAATTGAACTCAATAACATTCATTCAATTTGGGTAAGAAAGATGTTTTATAAAATGTAATTAACTATAACCTATTTGCGATTAGCATGGACTATCCACCTACTTACTCCAACTACTTTAACTACTTTGTAAACAATCCATCTTTCCTAAGCATAGACTATGAAAATATTCTTTTATAAAAAAACACTATAACACCATTACATGACCTCTATTCTTATGTCTGGCAGGGCTTTGCCAGATACCATCCAATAAGAATGGGTTGAGAATTAAAGACGAACAGTTATATCTAAGACAAGGTAATAACAATTCAAAAACTATTTAAAATATTAAATCCATTTGAGTTGTCTCAGTTGCTAATAGCTATGTAATGACCTGGTCTTTTTTCTTCCTTTCCTTTTCTCAGATTTTTACGGATTTTTTTTTTTCTGTTGGTCTCTTCCTTTCTGAGTTCAGTTTCTCGTCGCTTAGTATCATCTTGAGTGCTCTGGAATGATTTTTGAGACTCTTTTCTTTAGATTGACAACTTCCTTTGAGGACCAAGTCATTTCCACATTTTTCGTTTTTCGACACTATTCACTTTTCGTCATTTTCCCTATTTCGTCATTTCCCTATTTTGTCTTTTTCCCGTTTGTCACTTTGTTGGCATAACCTTACTTCTTGTATTCGGAGTTGGTTTTTGACTTCACATATCTTCATTCTAAGTGGTTTCTATGAAATACGTATCTTTACTTTTGTAAGAAAGTACTCTAGTTGCTCCCGGTGTTCATAAGGGCATGGATGCATAGTTTTTCAGAATCTTTTTCTTTTCTTGGGGTGTTTTTCATAAATATCTTTTAAAGATATTTTATTTCAGGGGTTTTTAAGAAAATATTTTTTGAAGATGTTTTTATTCTGGGCCAGTTGTACAGTTTTCACTTTTTAGAGAGGCCATTATGCAATTAATGAAAGTTGTTGCTAAATACCTTGTTTTGAGCCTGGATCCTCGTACGGGATTCATTTTCCCTTTTCATTGAGTCACGTACTCTTAGAATTCCCTTCTGGTTGTTTTTCTCCAGTTTCAGGGTTTTTGGCCTTGGTTGCCGATGAACTTGTTCATGGCATAACTTTCTGCTCGGGACTCAGTTTTTGACACCGTTTCTTTCGTTATTCATGTTTTCTCATTTTGAATCTTTTTTGTTAATAGAGTTTTGCTGTTTGAGCTTGTCTGCTAAAATTCCACTTTTCCAGACACGGCAAGGCCCGTTCGGGGCACATTTCGAGATTTTTTATAAATAGGGGACTTAAAGAAGAAAAATCATATTTTTCTCTTCTTCTTCCTCTCTTGGCCGGCAGCCATGGATGCCCATGGAGCTGCCACTTTCTCTCCCCACCTTTGATCCACTTTTCCTAAGTGAAAGTCTTCGGCCAAAACATTTATTGTTCCCCTCGTCGTGCTCTATCTTTCACCCTTATTAGAACTCATTTCTGACCATTTTTTGAGTTTGGGTTTAAAGTCAAGTTGTGATTTTCATGGGTTTTCTTGGGGATTCTTGTTCATCATGTTGTCCCCGACAAAACCCTTCGGTATCGTCGGATTCGGAGCACTTTTATTTCAGTGAGCTTTTGAAATTTTCAACTCAAATGGAGGTAAGGGATGGTTTAGGATTTTGTATGTGTTGTATTGAGTGTCTTGCATGATTATACAACTTATTTGCATGCCTTGTATCAAATCTAGAAAGTTAGTAATATTTATTTCATTGTATAAGATTTAAATTTCAAAGGTGTATATAACATAGAATTGGATTGTGGCATGATGATAAATTAGGCTTTAATATGTTTGTTAACATATATTAAATTGGGATTATTTGAATAAGAATTGCACTTTTTATTTAATATTTTTCTTTTGTGAAAGATTAATTTCCATGGTCGTACCTTGCATGAAATTAATTTGTAGCATACTTTTAAATTAAGCCTTGACATGTTGTTTAACATACTTAAATTTGAGAGCATTTGGATGAGTATAAAAATTTAGAGATTTTAATTAAAAGGCTTAACTAAAATCTATTTAACGGCTCCGTTGGCTTAATTAAGTTTTTAACTTGATAATTGGAATGACTAGGACTTGTATACCATCATATGTTAAGTTTGGGACCATTTAGAGTTGTTTTAGAATTTAGAGATTTAATTATCATGAATTAATTAAATTCTACATCGTTGTTCCATTGGCCTATTTGAGATTTGAATGAATATGTGTAATGACCATGCTATGTTGTTAACATGTATTAATTAGGGGCCATTTAATTGAGATTTGAAACCTAGAGAAATTAATTAGGTTATGTAATTAATTTTCGTTTCTATTGCGTTGAAGATTTAATCATGTATGTAACATTGATAGTATGTTTGAAGCATGATTTTACACTTGTAATGGATTTATAAGTTATGCTTTCAATATTGAATTATATTATTATAGCGTGTAACGAATCGCACACTGAAGATTCGACATGTGATGTTATTATAGCACGTAACAAATCATGCTCTGAAGATTCGACATTTGTCATCCTATAGTAGTTGTGGATTTAGAGCATGTATTGTGTGGTTTCAACCTACTTGTGCATGAAGATAGTTTCATGTACCATTTAATACGTATATAAGTTGTTAACTTATCTATTTTAGAGTTACTTGGGACATTGTTACAGTAATATGGCTAGAGTTTGGCTCTAGTGCGGGAGGTCTGAGTGTCCCCGTTTAGATAGTACGCACTAGGGTGGTCTTCCCAGCGGGTTAATGCCTGGAATAACCGTTGAGGTCTCGGCAGAATTCCGAGCGTGATGTCCAAGTCTCCCACTTTTTGATTTCACACTTTTAGATTTCAAATTGATAACTTTGAGAATTTATGTCTTGATGTGTGGTATTAGAAATTTTAATTATACTAAATTATCATATTTAGTTGGTCTTGTATTTTAGATTTCAAGTTGATAACTTTGAGAATCTATGTTTTGTTGCTTGGTATAGCATGCATCTATGTTGGTTAAATTGCATAGATATTGTGATCCATGTTTTGTTGTTCAAATGTGGCTTAGGAATGATCCTATAAATTCATTGGAACATAGACATTAAGTGGCATGACCCACTTTGGTTGTTTTCATATTTTAGATTTCAAGTTGATAATTTTGAGAATCTATATCTTGTTACCTTGTATATAGCATGCTTCTATGTCGTTTGAATTGCATAAATGATGTGATTTATGCTAGAAATGATCTTAGGCAGCTTAAGATGCTCCCTAAGTCTCACATTTGACATAGACGCTAGGTGGAATGAACCACGATGTTTAAATCATACAAACATGTAAAACGTTAGGTCAATGCATGCTTATTTCCTATGAGTAGCTTTATGTTGCTCACCCCAAAGTTACTGGGGCATATTTCAGGTACAGGATACAAGATTAGAGAATTGCACTTGCTTTGGGTAATTTACAGAATGGAAGTTTCTTTAGAAGTATTCTTGTTCACATGTGTAACACCCCTAATTTTAAAAGGATAGTCTCGGTATTTATTTATTTATTTTTATTGTATTTTTTAATTGTTTAATTGATTATTTGACTAATTGTTTATGTGTTTAATTGAATTAAGTGTTACTTGATTAATTGGCTACTTATCTATATGTTATTTGTATTATTTATTTAATTAGATTGTGTGCTTAAATGATGTATTTGATTAATTGTAAATTAAATGATTAAATGTTTTATTTTATTTTATTTTATGGTTATGGTTAGTGGTAATGGGCTAACTAATTGAGTCCCATGAACTACTTGGATAGGAGGTTGGATGGGTATGGATAATTACCCATGGATAATTGTATATGTATATATATAGATATATATGTATATACATATATATAAAAAGGAAAGTAATTTATTAATATTATAGTAACTTTAGTATTAATAAATAATCTGATGTATATATTTTATATATTTATGTAATAAGGATATACATATATTTTATACGTAACAAGTTTTAAGTTACCTTTTTTAATATTATGGTAACTTTAGTATAAATAAATAATCTGATGTATATATTTTATTTATTTAATGAGGATATAGATAGATTATATACGTAACATGTTTTAAGTTACCTTTTAATATTATGGTAACTTTAGTATTAATAAATAATCTAATGTATATATTTTATTTAATTAATAAGGATATACATAGATTATATACGTAACATATTTTAAGTTACCTTTTTAATATTTTCATTTTTTTTTTCTTTATTAAGTTGACTTGGATTGAAAAAAGAAATAGGGTTATTATTTAGCCTATAAATACACAACTATAGGTTGAAAAAGGAGTGAAAATATATCACGTAATATATTCTAGAGAGAGAGAGTTAGAGAGAGAAGGAGAAAGAGGAAGGAATGAGGAGAAAACCCTTTAGAGAGAAGATCAAGGAAGAAGAAGTTTAACTTTTAGTCCGAAAGTTTAAGGCAAGTTCTTCTTCTATCTCTTTCCCTTTGATTCGTGTTTCTGTACATGCCTAGGAAATTCCAGAATTTATTAAACATATAAAATTAAATAATTATACATGTTTAATTGGGTTAGAACATAGGTTTTATGAAATTGGTTCATATCTGTTCTTGTGTTATGAATTGATAAAATGCATGATTTTGATTTGATTTCTTATGTGAATTTTTATATGTTTAAATTATGTATTTTTCATATCTGTGGAATGATGGAACGTAGAAACATGCCTAAGATTCCTGAACATTAAATAGGGATTAGGTTTGGGTTTTAATAAATTTAAATAGACTCAATCATAATGATGCTTGCTATTTGAATGTTTTAAATAAACGAGTGGATTTAATCTTTTAAAATATTTTAGCAATTGAGATTAAATGTGTAGGATGAATTGGATATGGAGAATCCTTATTTAACGGTATAATAAAATATCATCATATATAAGATTCAGTTTGTGTAGGACATATGATACAGGAAGTTTAAAGAAATAATAAGTCATTCATATTATGTGATAACTTGATGTCATATTTATCATAGTTATTTATGGAATGTTCGATGTATTTCCTTAATTGTTACATCAATTGTTGGATTGTGTGGTTTAATGCACCGGTATGGGACTGTGGCATTCTAGGAATGGATTAACTTATCAATTAAGTCCTACCTATTTTATAGAAGGGAATGGATTAACTAAAATGTTAAGTCCTACTTATATTTAAGTCAGGTCAGCTGAACAAGTTGAATGACTTATGGAGGATTAATTTATTATATAAGGGAATGGATTAACTAAAATGTTAAGTCCTACTTATATTCAAGTCAGGTCAGCTGAACAAGTTGAATGATTTATGGAGGATTAATTTATACTGGATAGGATGGTTACTAGATTATATATATATAAGTATGGTGCCATGATATGAGCTTGAGTCTCAGGATTAATGGTTAGGGCGCATATATCGCCAGGGATGTGTAGCTAGATATAGTGTAGTTGTGTACCCTAGTAGGTCTAGGTACTCATGCCCACTATATGTGCGTTTTGCATGTTACCTACTATTCAGGTTGAGACAACCCTATAGTCTAGTGAGGTTCCTTTAGTGTGTGTATATATATATATACGGACTACTAGTTACTGTTGGATTGACTAGGATGTATACGTGTATCGGATCTCTGCTTGGACTGTAGTAGAGTAGAACTTGTTTGTAGGCCTGACCCACCATTATTTTTTAGGTGTTCGTCACGAGTAGAGGTTGTTTGTGCTAAGTAGGGATCAGTCTACTTCATTCTTCCGATGCTACATAGGAGTTCCTTTATGATTCAGTTTCCTATTTTACATTACTGTCATTTGTTTAGTTTGGATTTTCTAGGGGTCCACACAGTATGGATTCCCGAGTTGTATTTTGGAGGATCAGTTGTATCAGAAGAGTTTATTAATTAATGGAAATATATTATGAGGTTTATTATTAGATTATCATTTTAGTTTCTTGTCAGCATTTTATTTATTCTTCTTCATTCTTTTGTACTCTGTGTTCGTTTATTATCAATTTGTTTTGATATCCTCAAGTATTCGAGCATGGGCCTGGCCAACCCGCATTCGGAAATTCGGGGGTATCACAACATACAAGTGTTAACATGTTTAAGTTTTGCTTATAAAATGTAATTTTTCTAACTTGGAGGTTTGGGATGTCAAATGTTGTAAATGAATTGTAATAGGGCCATGGGCAATTGTAACATGTTTAGAATACCATTTTACACTTGCGTATATGTTCACATCATCACACAATAGCATAAAATTAAGTTTGATCATGTTATGGGGGATTTAAGCGAGGCTTAAAGTCTTTTTTTTTTCTGTTTTGGTGCATAGCTGGTTCATTTTTACATTTTCGACCTGTTTCGGTCTGCTAGTGGCTTGTTTCCGTCGACCGAACCCTTTTTGGATTTCATTGCTCAGCGAAAACTCCAATTCCAGTAGCCATTTTCACTGTCGAGGCATACTTCGGTCGACCGATTCTCTACTTTGGTTGACTAAAGCACATTTTTCATCCTGGGCCTCAAATTGGTCGACCGTTATGTCATTTCAGTCGACCGAACTGAAGGCTCATTTTTCTCTTCTTTTCCTGGTCTATTTCGGTAGACCGAAGGTCCATTTCGGTCGACCGAAATGGAGCTACCTTGTGAGTTTTATTTGTTTTGTTGCCTAAACAGGTTAACTTTGTTTCGTTCATTCCCACTTGACCTTGTTGATCTCGTTTAAGCCATTTAATGGTGTACGTGGTCTAGTTTGAGCTAGATTTTATCCCTTTGGTTGTCATTGGTGCCATAGGGTACCATTTGACCCTTTTCATGTTAGTTTTCACTTCCAGATATTTCCTTGAGCTCCGTGACTTCATGGAAGGTCACATTGGTGTCTTGGGGGTGGTTTATATCTCTATAGACTTTGGTTTTATCTTTCGCTTCCACATTTCGGATCCTTTATCGAGTTAACTTTCAGTTCATCACTGATGCACCGGGTTTAAAAACTTGGGCCGTCACAAGTGGTATCAGAGCTCCTAGATTTGAATACCTTGGACGATGGGTTTTGGGTACATATCATGCTTGGGTTGCCATGCTCTATATGTTTATTTGCTTCATGATAACATATTTATGTGCTTATGTGCTACATGTGGTATGCCGTTTGTTTAGCATGATTTAAATTTTATTGTAAAGAGTATGACATATGATGTATCTTAGATTTGATTTGTATATGTATGATTGTTTTGCATATTTGGCATGACACGGATTTGTCATTAGGGCACGAGTTGGGGTTGATGGTGATTATAGTCACAGTCTCGTGGTGGTATAGGTTGTTGTCGACCTAGTATTGGTTTTTGGGGTAGGTGGATGGTCACCTTTTGTTTAGGCTCTCGTGAGGTGATTCATTTGGCGTTGTCATAGTGCTGGATTTGTTGGTTTTGAGCAATGATGAGGTTATGGGCCTCTTAGGATCCTTGATTGTTTGGGATGATTCCTCTAGGATTGCAATTTTCTTGGGCGGGTATGTTGTGGGCGGGTGCATGGCACTATCATGCTACCGTACTGGCTAGCTACAAGTACAGTTCGGATGGAATCAATATTGGTTTTGTTTTGATAGGCATTGCCCTTTTTATCGATGATGATGATGGTTGTTTTGGGGATCAGTCATAGTGATTGATTTGGTTGTTGTTGGTATGGCTATAGTTGCCATTTTCTTTAAGTTCTCCTTGCGTGATGACACTTTTGGGACCAGGTCGATTGATTGATGTTTGGGTAGAGAGAACATCGCACTGCTAGTGTCACTTATAGTGTCACCTTTAGATTCAGAGATGGATTATTAGAGTCTTACCATTATGGTAAGGGCTCACGTATGTTTTGAGACAGGTTATTGTCGCATTGGTTTTTGGAGTCAATTTATGGCTAGGACTGGTCTTTCTTTTTACCTAGACACGATGTCCATAGGGTTCATTGCATCATTTTTATCTTATACAGTTTCGTTTACTACCATGTTAGTAGTAAGATTTATGTTATTATGATGCAAGAGTAGATGGAGGTCTATCCACACGTGCCTTCTTGTTGTATGGAATTAGCATACCTTCCTTATATACTTAGAGATGCCATCTTGTTATTGTATTTTAGTGACATAATTTTGTGCTTACGTGGAGACGTGCTGCATGTACCCTTGATTTTATCTATATGAGTAGATTTACTTTCTTAGTTTTTGCATTTCCTTGTTATTTGCATGACTTCCATGTTTAGTTTTCCCTTTTGTTTCCCTTCGGTCGCATGTAGTGTAAGGGTTTCATTGTGAGATTCCTTGTAGAAGAGTTGTCACATTTGTTTTGTCTTGGGCTGTCCACTTCCCTAAGGTGGGAAGGATGTTCCATTTTCATGTTTGTCATATCGACACTTGTGGGAGAATAGGATTTCTTCTCTTTTCTTGGTTCAAGTAAGGGACTTCACAAGGAATGAGTCTCTTCTCTTCGTTACGTTGTGCACAGCTTTGGGATTGGCTGGTCCGTAAGGACCACTATCGTTGTCATGAGTCCTTGGTGAGGATTTGATGGATTTTGGTCAACTTACTTCCATGTAGGGGGTGAAGTCTTTGACTTTGTTGTCTTTCATTTCAGAAATGAAGTCATGGTGTTGTCTTTCTTAGGACTGGTGGTTCCTTTCCTTCGTGTCTTCCCTTGGGGAGTTTTGCCGTAGTTGTTGACGGAGTTGTGGTGCTCAGAGTGAGTTGATTGGTGTAAGATCATTTTTACGGGGACTTAGGTCCATATCATTAAGGAATTGTTTCATTCGTGAGCTGAGCTTGATGCTCTTTTGAGGATGTCTTTTGGAGACTTGCTTCGGTTTTGGAGACCTAGAAGTGGTTGACTCTCAGGAGAAGTTTTGGTGGATCACTATTGGATATGGCTTGTTTGTGGAGTTTTCTCGTCCTAGCTATGGCTAGGCGTAGTGTTGAGGAATTGTAGTTCTGATGATTGGTTGTGGATCGAAATTGAGAAATTTGATTTAGCTTGGTGTTGCCAAGCACGATTTTGAGAGACTCATTTTGTGACCTCGTTGATTGAGATTATGATATGTGTACCACTTAATGGACTTTTATTTCAAGGATTTAGTTATCCATGATAGAGATGTGGATCCGATGTCTGATTACAGTGTAGTCTTGTAGTTGATCTGTTTTAGGGAGAAATAAAGGACTTTCGATGAAATGTCTTGTTGTGAGGTTCGGTTTGATTTTTGTAGGTGTTGATTTGCTTATCGAGCTTTGGATTCTTAATTAATGTTTTTAATAGGAGGATTTTGAGATATTGGAGTTGTTGGTTTTGTTGTATTGAGGATTTGAGGCCTTAAGCATAATGGTGCCTATGACATTGTTGTCAGAGTTTGGGATTGGCCAGGAAAAACCAGAAGGTCCTTATATCATATTCCAACTCTCACAGATACCTGGTTTCCACATTGCTTTTGGCTATGATCGTTCATGACATTGATGTCATTTGTATCGAGAGTTTCATAGGTAGACTTAGTGGGGGGCAGGTTATGAATTAGTGCCATATACTATTATGCTACCGTATAAAGTTGTGTGTTGTGGGCGAGTGCTAATTGCCGTCGATGCTACTTTACTGACGAGTAAGTGTAGGCGGGCACTAGGTACTGTCATTGCTACCACACATTTGAGTACGTCGTGGGTGGGTCCTGGTCGCTATTCGTACTACCATGTCGTCTTTGTTCGATATCTTGATTTGATACATGGTTATCTTGGAGTTCTTTTGGTGATTATTTTTGGATCGGTATGATGGTTCATCTGAAGGGATGCTTACAGTTATTGTTTTCCGTTCTTTTGTCTGACCTTGGGTTTAGTGTGTGAGTTCTAACTTGTCGTGTGGCCATGTGGTGATTTTTCCTCTGAGAAGTTGTCTTGTCATGAGCACATAGGTGCAAATGACACTGGTTTGCAGGTTTCCTTTCAGTTTTGAGGTCGCTGGTGTAACGTGTTATGTAGAATACTCGGAGATGTGCTCTGTAGTTATCTTGGTTTCACCTTTTGTTTTATTGGGGTAGGATTTCGGGGACGAAATCCCTTTAAGGTGGGAAGGTTGTAATGACCCGATCTTTTTCCTTCCTTTCCTTTTCTTAGATTTTTACGGATATTTTTTTTTTCGTTGGTCTTTTCTTTTTTGAGTTCAGTTTCTCATCGCTTAGTGTCGTCTCAAGTGCTCTGAAATGATTTCTGAGACTCTTTTCTTTGGATTGACAACTTCCTTTGAGGACCGAGTCATTTCCACATTTTTCGTTTTTTTGACACTATTCACTTTTCGTCCTTTTCCCTGTTTTGTCATTTTCCCTATTTTGTCTTTTTCCCATTTGTCACTTTGTTGGCATAACCTCACTTCTTGTATTCGGAGTTGGTTTTTGACTTCACATATCTTCATTCTAAGTGGTTTCCACGAAATACGTATCTTTACTTTTGTAATAAAGTACTCTGGTTGCTCCCGGTGTCCATAAGGGCATGGATGCATAGTTTTTCAGAATCTTTTTCTTTTCTTGGGGTATTTTTTGTAAATATCTTTTGAAGATATTTTATTTCAGGGGTTTTTAAGAAAATATTTTTTGAAGATATTTTCATTCTTGGCCAGTTGTACAGTTTCACTTTTTGGAGGGGCCAATGTGCAATTAATGAAAGTTATTGCTAAATACCTTGTTTTGAGCCCGAATCCTCATACGGGATTCATTTTAACTTTTCATTGAGTCACGTACTCTTAGAATTCCCTTCTGGTTGTTTTTCTCCAGTTTCAGGGTTTCTGGCCCTAGTTGACGCCGAACTTGTTCGGGGCATAACTTTATGCTCAGGACTCAATTTTTGACACCGTTTCTTTCGTTGTTCATATTTTCTCATTTTGAATCTTCTTTATTCATAGAGTTTTGCTGTTTGAGCGCGTCTGCTCAAATTTCACTTTTCCAGACTCGGCGGGGCCATTCCGGGGCACTTTTTGAGATTTTCTATAAATAGGGGACTTAAAGAAGAAAAATCAGATTTTTCCCTTCTCTTCCTCTCTTGGCCGGCAGCCATGGATGCCCATGCAGCTGCCACTTTCTCTCTCCTCCTTTGATCCACTTTTCCTACGTGAAAAGTCTTTGGCCTTAACATTTATTGTTCCCCTCGTCGTGCTCTATCTTTCACCCTTATTAGAACTCATTTCTGACCATTTTTTGAGTTTGGGTTTGAAGTCAAGTTGTGATTTTCATGGGGCTTCTCGGGAATTCTTGTTCATCGTATTGTCCCCGACAAAACCCTTAGGTATCGTTGGATTCAGAGCACTTTTATTTCAGTTGGCTTTCGAGATTTTCATCTCAAATGGAGGTAGGGGATGTTTTAGGATTTTGTATGTGTTGTATTGAGTGTCTTGCATGATTATACAACTTATTTGCATGCCTTGTACCAAATCTAGAAAGTTAGTAATATTTATTTCATTGTATAAGATTTAAATTTCAAAGGTGTATATAACTTAGAATTAGATTGTGGCATGATGATAAATTAGGCTTAATATGTTTGTTAACATATATTAAATTGGGATTATTTGAATAAGAATTGTACTTTTTATTTATTATTTTTCTTTTGTGAAAGATTAATTCACATGGCCGTACCATGCATGAAATTAACTTGTAGCATGCTTTTAAATTAAGTCTTGGCATGTTGTTTAACATACTTAAATTTGAGAGCATTTGGATCAGTATAAAAACTAGAGATTTTAATTAAAAGGCTTAATTAAAATCTATTTAATAGCTCCGTTGGCTTAATTAAGTTTTTAACTTGATAATTGGAATGACTAGGACTTGTATACTAGTATATGTTAAGTTTGGGACCATTTAGAGTTGTTTTAGAATTTAGTGATTTAATTATCATGAATTAATTAAATTCTACATCGTTGTTCCATTGGCCTATTTGAGATTTGAATGAATATGTGTAATGGCCATGCTATGTTGTTAACTTGTATTAATTAGGGGCCATTTAATTGAGATTTGAAACCTAGAGAAATTAATTAGGTTATGTAATTAATTTTCGTTTCTATTGCATTGAAGATTTAATCATGTATGTAACATTGGTAGTATGTTTAAAGTATGATTTTAAACTTGTAATGGATTTATAAGTGATGGTTTTAATATTGAATTATATTATTATAGCGTGTAACGAATCGCACACTGAAGATTCTACATGTGATGTTATTATAGCGCGTAACAAATCACACTCTGAACATTCGACATTTGTCATCCTATAGTAGTTGTGGATTTAGAGTATGTATTGTGTGGTTTCAACCTACTTGTGCATGAAGATAGTTTCGTGTACCATTTTATACGTATATAAGTTTTTAATTTATCTATTTTGGAGTCACTTGGGACATTGTTAATGTGATATGGCTAGAGTTTGGCTCTAGTGTAGGAGGTATGAGTTCTCCCCGTTTAGATAGTGCGCAATAGGGTAGTCTTCCCAGTGGCTTAATGCCCAGAATAACCATTGAGGTCTCGGCAGAATTTTAAGTGTGATGTCCAAGTCTCCCACTTTTTGATTTCACACTTTTAGATTTCAAATTGATAACTTTGAGAATCTATGTCTTGATGTGTGTTATTAGAAATTCTAATTATACTAAATTGCCATATTTAGTTCTTCTCGTATTTTAGATTTCAAGTTGATAACTTTGAGAATCTATGTTTTCTTGCTTGGTATAGCATGCATCTATGTTGGTTAAATTGCATAAATATTGTGATCCATGTTTTGTTGTTCAAATGTGGCTTAAGAATGATTTTATAAATTCATTGTAACATAGACGTTAGGTGGCATGACCCACTTTGGTTGTTTTCATATTTTTGATTTCAAGTTGATAACTTTGAGAATCTATATCTTATTGCTTTGTATATAGCATGCTTCTATATCGTTTGAATTGCATGAATGATGTGATTTATGCTAGAATGATCTTAGGCAGCTTAGGATGCTCCCTGAGTCTTACCTTTGACATAGACACTATGTGGAATGAACCAAGATGTTTAAATCATGCAAATATGTAAAACGTTAGGTCGATGCATGCTCATTTCCTACGAGTAGCTTTATGTTGCTCACCCCAAAGTTACTGGGTCATATTTCAGGTACAGGACACAAGATTACAGAATTACACTGGCTTTGGGTGAATTGCAGAATGGAAATTTCTTTAGAAGTATTCTTGTTCACATACGAGTATTAGCATGTTTAAGTTTTGCCTGTGAAATGTAATTTTTCTAACTTGGAGGTTTGGGATGTCAAATGTTGTAAATGAATTGTAATAGGGCCATGGGTCATTGTAACATGTTTAGAATACCATTTTACACTTGCATCTATGTTCACATCATCACACAATAGCATAAAATTAAGTTTGATCATGTTATGGGGGATTCAAGCGAGGCTTAAAGTCTTTTTTTCAGTTTTGGTGCATAGCTGGTTCATTTTTACATTTTCGACCTGTTTCGGTCAGCCGGTGGCTTGTTTCCATCGACCGAACCCCTTTTGGATTTCATTGCTCAGCAAAAAACTCCAATTCTAATAGCTTTTTTCACTATCGAGGCTCATTTCGGTCGACCGGTTCTCTACTTCGGTCGACTGAAGCACATTTTTCATCCTGAGCCTCAAACCGGTTAATCAGTTTGTCATTTCAGTTGACTAAACTGAAGGCTCATTTTTCTCTTCTTTTCCTGGTCTATTTTGGTAGACCGAAGCTCCATTTCGGTCGACCGAAATGGAGCTGCCTTGTGAGTTTTGTTTGTTTTGTTGCCTAGACAAGTTAACTTTGTTTCGTTCATTCCTATTTGACCTTGTTGATCTTGTTTAAGCCATTTAATGGTGTACGTGGTCTCGTTTGAACTAGATTTTGTCCCTTTGGTTGTCATTGGTGCCATAGGGTACCATTTGACCCTTTTCATGTTAGTTTTTGCTTTCAGTTATATCCTTGAGCTCCGTGACTTCATGGAAGGTCACATTGGTGTATTGGGGGTGGTTTATATCTCTATATAACTTTAGTTTTATCTTTCGCTTCCACATTTCGGATCCGTTATCGGGTCAACTTTCGGTTCATCACTGACGCACTGGGTTGAAAAACTTAGGTCGTCACAAGTCATGTAATCAAAAGCATAATATATTAAAAAAGTCCTAGGGTTAAAATAATCAAACTATAGTACTAGATTGGGTTACTTCAGTGCCCTAAGAGAGGAATTAGCTACCCATGACGATGTCGAATATGATCTGTGTTTTAGTCGTCTCTATCATCACGGACGGCACTTCTTTTCTCAGGATCTTCACCATTTAAGGTTATGGTAAAAGCCACCACCAAAGTATTAGCCTTCTGAATAATACGAGAAAAAGGACTTGAAATTCTGGACCTCTTCTATCAAGGCCTATGCCTTCTTTTATAGAAGAAAATAAAGATCTGTGGGCTTTTAGGTCTTCTAGCCCATTTGGAGTGAAATATGACTTGAAAAGGAAAAATCCCGTAACTTGAAATCTAATCTGTCATGGAAAGCTCGAGCTTTAGGAAATAAAGCTTGAGCTTTGAGGTTCGGGTTCAAGCTTTGGGAACAAGGCTCGAGCTTCTTTGGATTAATGCTCGAGCATCAAGGAATAGTGCTTGATCTTCACTTTGACACTTAGCCAAATTTCTTCAACTATTTTCCGAAGCATCTTTTCCTTCAACACTTAGAATATTTTTGGGATTCATCACTTTTAACATTTCTCAATCCAAACTTCATGGGCTCGAGCTCTAGGTACCAGGCTCGAGCTTTAGGTACTCAAGGGTCGAGCTTTGAATGATGGTGCTCGATCCTTGAGGTCTGGTATGAGGCCCTGGGAGCTTGGTTCTTCTATTAAATTAACTCTTCAAATTCTGACGCCTTGTGCTCGAGCTTGAGGGCCAAGGCTCAAGCACCCTCTGTTAGGGCTCAAGCTCTAAAGGTATAAGCCTCGAGCTTCAATGCCTCGTTGACTTTTCTTCTTTTTTTCTTACAAGGCTCAAGCCTTAGGACTTAAACTCGAGCTCTGGTTCTTGAATTCTTCCAAACTTCACCATTTATGCTCTCAAGTTGCTCTAGATGATCGGCAATGATTCTGTAAGCTTCGATATCATCATAAAGTCCTGGTTTTAACCATTTCTCTGGGATAGTACCTTTGAACACATATAAAACATAAATCAGTCTAACTATGGACAAAAGTATCACTTTAGGCCTTAACATACGTATATTTAGGGGCTCGAATATACAATATTTAGCGTCCATCACCGTACACACAAGACCCGTGACCTCAGTCACCGCAACCAACTAACTCGTCAAAATAAAAAGAGTGCCTATATGGCAACACCGCGCTCACTGGTTCTATAGACTAAATTGTCCACAATCGCCTCGACCGGTGCACAACCCCATCACCTGTCTAACAATGTATACCAAATAACTTACCTCTCCGGTCCATACCCAGATCATACCTTAAACCGTTCCTCTCATCAACACTAAACATCACACCATAACACCTTTATTACCATTCTTCTCGAATAACAACTCGAACCTCTTATCTCACCGAATTAACAGGCTACTGCCAAACAATCTCCCCTCAAGCATCTCTATGATGACACCATCGTAATAAGAGAGTAAGCATTGCTCTTGATACTCCCCACAACAACTACTACTTACTATAAGAAAGGATCCTTTATACGACAAAGCCATACCGACAAATCCCAAAGGAAAAATGAGCATAAAAATGAGATGCACCACACCTGATTGTCTCCTCAGAACCATCAATGATATAATCAATCACCAATGCTTAACCGGTTACTCAAACCACTATTTTTGATGCAATCTACGTGCCTAAACAAGATAATTTCACACCCTAGGTTCAACATCATTATCTCCTCTCTTCACCATTTCTCAGAACATCCTTGGCCCCGACAAAAGTCAAATGGGGCTACCAGCTAAACCTACGAGATCACCCTCCTTCCAATCATTCTAATCATCGGTTTATTTCTTCGAACTAGCTCTATCTCCTAATATCCCAGATGCAATCAAAATAAAACTCTAATCCACAATATCCAAATTCTAAACACAATCAATTTGGTAGCACAGTACCTACCTTTATCACTTCACTCACAAATGACTAAGCACTTGAATGACCCCATACTACCTGCCTTATCGTGCAACCTTGCACTACAAAGCTAAACATGATAACAAAACACCACTTTAAGGCTCTCTTGATAACCGTGCCAACCTACGACCCTACTCACCACCCGAGCCATGTAATCAACTCTACGAGAGTCAATTACCCGAAATACACGTCTACAACCTATAGACTACCCTGATGACTCTAACAACATCCATCACACCTATCATCAACCGGTTCGAAAAGAACCTTTGCACTAAATCGTGACCTAAGTCATAAACATTAACCTCCTAAGGTCATACATTTCCTACGAAAATCCCATCTCATACGCCAGACCTCTACGGTTATGAGACCCTATACACCGATGCATAAAACTCATACACCACATAGACACTATGCCATGAAATATGAGCCCATTCTAAAGTTGTACTCTAAGCATCGTACAAAATGCAATAAGAAGATCAAAATGACTACACACCAAATAGCTCAATCCACAAGCTAGAAGTCCACACCATTCATTCAATAAGAATCAGTACCCAAACAACCCTTGAGCAACTAAGTTCCTTGCCTATTCAGGTAAAAACCCACACAACCATCAATGCCACAACAAGTACTCTACCGTACTAGCAACCATCCCAATGCTCAATCATATAAACACCTAAATATTTTGATATAAATACACAAAATGACTGTAATCCACAATACTATATGAAACATGCTTGGACATATCGTGCTAACTATTTGCTGCATTACCATTTAAAATAAAAAAAACTACACACACCGTGCCAACCACTTGCCGTCACCACACTCCTCATACTTATAATCTTATCACAATTAGCATACTTTCAAATAACATAAACACTTTATTTACATATACTGGCATCTAAACACATAAGCATTTAGCAAATAGATATGCCTTTCAAAACATTAAACATTTAAATAAGTACCAAGTAAGCATGCTTTTTAAACAGTTAAACACATTAATAGATAGGCACATAAATAATGCAAGCCAACTCTGTACCCCATCTAGGTAAGCCATTACCCATCGTCTAAAAGGTATTCGAACCTAATGCTTTGATATAAAATTTGTAACGACCCGAACCCGAGGGTCCGAATCTCTAACCGGGTCCTTACTCAAACCCGAGGTTAACTAAGGGCATTACTCTCCAATCCTATGCCACTACAACCCTACATCACATTTCTAGGGTCTATAACGCATCAACTTTCAACATTACAGGAGAAAAATGACTTGCAAGTGAAAGAAGGTGGCTTCAGCCGGCTGACAGCCTTATGTCGGCCGGCTGACACCACAGGATTGGTCAGCTGACCTATAGGGTCAACCGACCGAAACGATGACCAAGACTGCAACCCTCGGGACTTCTAAAAAAGGATCTCTCGGCCGACTGAACATCTATTGTCGATTGGCTGGATGGAGGGGTTTAGTAGGCTGACAGGGTTTGTCAGTCGGTCGAAACAACCCAACTCACATCCTAACTCTCTGCCTAGCCCAAAAATGCACTATTGGTATGCTTATACTATTATCAGCCGGCTGATTATGACGACTTTGGATTTTTCAACCCAGTGTGTCCTGTGATGACCCGAAACGGATCCAAAATGTGGAAGCAAAGCAAGGAAGGTGACCTCTAGAGATTTACGTCATCCCTAAGGCACCAAAATGACTCCATAAAAGCTATAGAACTTAAATGAGCCAAGCAATGAAACAAGAATGCTAAACCCGAAAAGAAATGAACCAAGGGCAAAATGGTCATTTCACACTAAAATGGGTGCCACCGTGCACACCATTGGAAATACAATAAAAAATCAACAAGAATAGACTCAAGAATCACATGATTTAGAGTCCGGATGATAAAAATATCAAGTTCTGAAGTCGAAGGAAGGGAAACCCTATCCCTGTTCGAACCATAAATAGACACTACCTTACTAAAACTTAAATATCTAGAGCTACAAGAAGAATCTGAAGCTCTAATTAGTACCATTAGAAAGATTATTTCGACGCGGTCAATTTAGACTTAAGAACGGACCAATTCAAAGTTAAAACAAAGAAGATATGATAGTTTGAAGTCGGAGGTGCAGTGCTAAACCAAGACACAAACACACACACACACACATGAACAGTACCACGAGCGCTCATGCAAGGGCTTTGAGCACTCATACAGCACATGCCTAAGGGCCAAAACTCTCTGCCCCATCTTCGAGTGCTCGTGCGACATCTTCGAGCGCTCGTTCTGCTGAAGGCTTAGCAGAAAACTGAGTTTAAAATGTGATTTTGAGGACTTTATGGGCCTTTTTTGGAAAAAAGTTGTGAAGTAACCCCTCTTAAAATCATGTTTTCTAGCCAACCATACCAAAATAAAACTTTATTTTTCGTGTGAAAACCCCAAAATGCCCTTATGCTCAGTTTAGGCTCAAAACAGCAAAAATGTGAGTTTGCAGCAAACATACATTTGACCCCAAATGCACTTCTAAGCTAAAACAAATATGTACGCAAATGTAATAAGTGATTTTGAATGTACGGGAATGGTCAGTGGCTCCCGAAAATGATCGATGCAAAATCCGACCCCTTGAAGGCCAAAAAGGCGAAAATGAATTTGAAATGGAAATTTTGAAAACTAAAATTAAGAAATGATTGGAAATTACCATTTGGCCCTTGGCCACACTTCATACATGATTAATGAATGCTAATAGATGAATCTCATACACAATGCACACTCCGGTGCAAAATAGCATACTAAAATGCAAAATTTTCATATATCCTCATTAAAGGGAAAATTTAACATCCATGACATATATGTGATTTCAAAAGAAGTTTGGCCCTTGGCCTCATGTCATATACATAAAATGAGAATCAAAAAGTGTGCTTAGGCACACACTACAAGTTTAGAATCAAATATACACATTTGACAAATAAGGTTACAAATGGCATTCCAAGCCAACCTTCACAAAGATGGAAACCTCCAAGTTCACAAACCATCCAAGCATAATGAGAGTCTCAACTTTAATTCTTGTACCTGAAAAATGTCCCCACAATGTGGGTGAGTAACATAGAGCTACTTGTAAGAGATGAACATGCATCGACCTAACTTTTTACAATTTTATCACCTTAAGGTGAAACATGTTAAAGAGGCTCATGCCACCTAACGTCTATGTCAAAGTGTGACCCAAGGAGCATCCTAAGCTACCTAAGATCATTTCTAGTACAAATCACATCATTTGTGCAATTCAAGTAACATGGTAGCATGCTATACAAAGCAACAAGATGTATATACTCAAGGTCACTAACTTGAAATCTAAAATGCTAAAACAACTATAGTGGATCATGCCACCTAAAGTCTATGTTCCAAATGAATCTATAGGATCATTCCAAAGTCACATTTGAACAACAAAGCACAAATCACAATATCTACGCAATTAACCAACATAGAAGCATGCTACACAAGTATCAAGATATAGATTCTCAAGGTTACCATCTTGAAATCTAAAATGTAATAACAACTAAATATAACAATTTAGAACAATTAGAATTTCTAATACCACACGTCAAGACATAAATTCTCTAAGTTATCAACTTGAAATCTAAAAGTGTGAAAACAACTAATATAACAATTTAGTATGGATGTACTTAACAACATCAATCGCCAATAACCAAAACCACAAGTCATAATTAAACATGATTGTCAACTTAGAATTGAATGCGAAATCAAATAGTGGAAGACTTGGACATCATGTCTCGGATTTCCGCCGAGAACTAAATGGTTATTTCGGGCATTAACCCGCTGGGAAGACCACCCTAGTGCACACTATCTCAATTGGGGATAATTCATACCTCCCGCACTAAAGCCAAACTTTAGCCATATCACAGTAACAATGTCCCAAGACTCCAAAATAAACCAAATAAGTTCACAACTTATACATAAATTATATAATGCACAAAATCACCTTCCATGCACAAGTAGGTCAAAACCACACAATCCATGCCTTAGAGTTTAAATTCTAAAATGGCATATATAATGTCAATTACAAAGTGTGCAATTCATTACACAAGGCAACAATATATTCCATAAAGAAAACATGTTCTCATGAATATAAATATAACAACAATGTTATCCAATATTCAAAACACATCAAAGTGAATACGCAACAAGTCCAAGTCCATGATTTGAATATAGAAACAACTTCTAAAACACAAATAGATCCATGGAGCCATTAGATAGAATTTAATTAAACAAGATAATCAAATTCTTTAGATTTCAAATCAAATTCGAATAACCTCAAATTAATATATGTTAAACAACATAGCATGCTCATTACATATATCAAATCAAAAGTGTCAAATGAGCAATATAACATCATATAGAATTTAATTAATTTAAATTAATCAAATTTCTAGATTTCAAAAGTTATTCAAATGATCCCAAATTAATATATATCAAGCACCAAGTCATGGTCATACCATATCTCAAGTCTAAAATGGAATACAAGTAAAATATAATTTACTATAATTTAAATCAAATTAAATCCATTTAATCTCTAGATTTGAAAACTTATCTAAATCATCCCAAATTAATATATATTAAAGATTAACTCATGACAATGCCATTTACCAAGTCTAAAATGAGTTATATGTCAGATATGTTAAATCACTAATTTCTCAAATTAACACAAGACATGCATACAACTTATAAAAGCATCAATAGCATGCAAGAAACAAAAATATAACCCTATAACATCCCCTACCTCACTAGAGAAGTGTCTCTCTAGAATCCAGGAAAAATCAACACAAAATGGCAAACCCTTCAAGGGTTATAAAGAGGAGGATGAGGAGAACAAAAAGTATTCCCAATGTTAAGCTTGGAAATCAATGGAAGGCTCTCAAAAATCAAGGTCAAGACCTAAGGCTTCAAGCTCCATCCATAGAGGCTAGGGTTTTTGGTAAGGAAGGAATGAAATAATGTGAAAATGTGTGAGTGGAGGATATAGAAACTCTCTACTCACTATGTGCTCTTACACGATGATCAACACACACATCTATGGTTAATTTCACAAAAACCCTTCTTTAAAACCATAATCCCTAAGTGGCCCAAAAACAATTGCAAGACTTAATTTAGAGCATACACTTGTCACAAATCCGAGGCTCCATCCTAAGCTTAATCTCAAGCTTACACTTGTCAACCATCCAAGCCAACAAGTGCACACATCCTAGGCCAACAAGTGGGTGAATCTCCATCCTTCACATGTCATCATCCAAGGTATCAAAGTGTTTCCACACAAATGTCAACAAGTGGACCAATGAAAGTGTGACACTTGTCACACTTTTTCAGAAATTACAAAAAGGTCGTTTTTGAAATATCTTCCAAATTAAATTACAAAATGGTCCCTAAGATGAAAAATAATTACTTTACAAAAATTACACAAAAACCCCAAAAGTTAGGAAAATTACAAAAAGGTTATGCATCTATACCCTTTACAAAAAAAGTAAACACTTAGCATGCTTTTCTACAAAAGTGAAAATACACATAGTATGGAATTTAAATATCGTGGATGCATGCACAACTGGAATCGAATCCGAACGTGAAAAGTGAGGTTATGCTAACAAAGTGACAACCGCGAAAAAGACGAAAAGTAAATAGTGTCACAAAAGTGAAAATGTGAAAATGACTCGATCCCCAAAGGAAGTCGTCAATCCAAGGAAAAGAGTCTCAGAAACCATCACTGAGCACTCAAGATGACATTAAGTGGTGAGAAACCGAACTCAGAAAGGAAAAGATCAATGGAAAAAAATATCCGTGAAAATCTGAGAAAAGGAAAGGAAAGAAAATGACCGAGTCATTACACTGACAAACCCTAGAATGCTACTAATTGTAGCTGGAACACAAGAAAATTGGGCTCGTTGTGAGCCAACCCTGCTATGTAGCTGGTCTTGAATTCACGGCAATCATAAACAACAATCTGCAATCACATACACCAATAATTTCCTAAAGGCAACCCATCATTATCCCATTCTATATGAGGATGTCAACATAATTATAAGTTACATCAAAGTTCTGTAAAAAATTATAGTTACAATACATGGTTATGCTTTACAAAACAAGTACATCTCCATATTGAAACTTTACAAAAGAATGAGTTCAATATACAAAAGACGGCAAAATAACATCAAGTCCCGTCAAGCCTGCGGTGGATCATCATCGGCCACTTCCTTCCTGTGCCCTAAAAAATGTTAATAATAAAATGGGCTGAGCCAACTGCTCAGTAGGAAGTGTCTAAGACACACCTTTTATGTGATGGCCGGGGTTTTTCAAGTCAGTGCGTCTTGTGATGACCCTAAGTTTGACTTGATAATGGATCCTGAATGCAAAAGCGAAAATAGAAACTAAGTCTCTAGATATGTACGTCATCCTTAAGATACCAATGTGACCTCCTATGAGTCAAGGAAACCAAAAGGAAAACAAATACAAAAGCAATGTTTAAAAAAAAAAAATGAACAAGTTTAGCCCTAGGGGTCAAAGGGTCTTTTAAAAATAGAAATGGGTACCATGGTGCACACCATTGGAAAGACAACGAAAAATTAATAAAGTTATATTCAAGAATTGCCTGATTCGAAGCTCGGACGAAGGAGATATGGCAATTTCAAAATGGAGCGTCAAGGCTGCCAAGGGGAGGGCACCATGGGTACCCACAGGACACGCTACGCGCTCACCAATGCACGCTGCACCCGCGCAGCCCCCCTAACATGACAATGGGGCCTACACCAGATTTTGAGTTTCAAATGAGGTTTTGAGGGCATAAATGACATTTTTTGGAAAAAAAAAGTTGTGAAGCAACCCCCCACCCCCAAAAATCATATTTTCTATATGACCATGCCAAGAGAAATTTTATTTTTCAAGTGAAATACCCAAAATAATACTTAGATCAGACTTTTTCCTGGAAAAAAAAATGCGCACACCAGAAAATCCAGATCTGCGACTGATTTCGGATAATGAAACGTTGGAAAAACATAAAGTAGAAACCCCCGTTAAAATCATGTTTTCTAGCTGATCATGTTAAAAGAAACTCTTATTTTTGAAAGAAAAATCCCAAAATACCCTTCAACCAAATTTTACAAGAAAGTGCTAAAGTTGAGTCCAAATGATTACTCATTTTATACAATTGTGAGGTTTTGTGCAAAGTGAACATGCACATAAACATAATATGCATTTTAAGATGCGCTACAATGGCCCGTGGCCCCAAAATATGCCTAATGCAAAATTTGACCTACTAAATCTCAAGTTTGCAAAATATTGCTTTTGAAGGAAAACATGAAACCAAAAGTATACAAATGGAAACAAAAGACATTTTGGCCCTTGGCCACATGTTATATATATATACAAAGAGTCATAAAGAGTGTGTTTATGCACACTTTACACATCCTGAATTAAAAATGACATACTAAAACCTCAAGTTTCATAATATTTCCAAATAAGATATGAAGTAGAAATGACAGACATGTGATTCAAAGGTTCGTGGCCCTTGGCCTCATTACTTACACATCAAATAAGTCTCAAAAGGTGCACTTAAGTGCACATTACATAGTTCAAATAAACTATACAAGTTTCGGCATATTAAACCAAAATAATACAAAATCACACTAACAAATGCATGTAACAAATACACCTAACTGCTCCAAGCTACTAAACAAGTCTAAGGATGTTGTGTATCCCAAAATAAAGTTTCCATACCTGAAAAAGATCCCCAACAACTAGGGTGAGTAAAAAGTTACTCGCGGGAAATGAACAGCATATAACCTAAAGTGTTAATGGTTTTGCAAATTTAGTATAAATCGATCCATGTGGTTCATGCCACCTAACGTCTATGTCCAAGGTGAGACTAAGAGAGCATCCTAAGGTACCTTAAAGCATTTTTAGCATAAACCACAATAATCATGCAATTTAACAAAATTGGAGAACCAAATACACAATGACTAGTTACAACTCCATGATATTATCAACTTGAACTTAAAATACGAAACTAATAAGAAACAACAAGTTACATCTATTTAATGATATCAACTTAGAAGTAAACTATGAAATATATGCTTAAGATCAAATCATGGCCTAATTTAATATCATATCTTAAGTTAATTTCATATAAGATACAACTATGTATCCGACGAAACTTCGGGGTTACGATAAGGACAACGAGGGGAACAACAAACCCTCTTGCAGCAACATCCAAATCCAAAACCGAACTCAAACCCTAACCTCAAAAATGGTCAAAATTGGATTCTAAAAGAAGGGAAATGAAGGCCTCGCTAAGGCCGACAACAAAGTCTTCATCGGCAAGGGAATAATCAAAGGCTAATGAGATGAAATGGAGGAAAAAAGGTGAGATACCACCATATTTCCACGTGTAGGTTGGCTTGGCCCACACCCAAAAGCATGGGGATATCAAAAACAAACTGGCAATAAACAAACACAGAATACAAAAGGATAAATAAGAATAGACAAAAAAAAGCTGAAATGATAACTAAAATAATAATCTAATATTTAAATCCTCAAAATAAATTTCTATTAATTAATTCTTTTGATACAATTAATCCTCCAGTAATACAACTCGGGAATCCATACTGTGTGGATCCCTAGAAAACCAAAACTGAAAAGTAATAGTAAGAACTATCTACATCTAAATACTAAAACATAACTGAAACTCCTATGTAAAATCAAAAGAGTGAAGTAGACTGGTCTCTACTCAGCACGAACCATCTCGACACCTGATAAATTGATGCACACAAATGTGTACCACTTTAAAAGTACCACTTATAATAATAGCACACACACACACACACATATATATATATATATCAATGTAGAATAAGGCTATTATAAGGGTTTGTCGAACCACAAGGAATGCTAGCTTATGGCAATCAAGATCGTAAGATTAATTTACGGTTTGATTTGTGAAAGAAAGTTTTTGTATTGTTTTGTTAGTCACATACATAAACTAAAATTAACTAAAATTACTAAAATAGAATTTTGATTATAATTAAATGAGATAATAAAGATAAGGGCTAAGGAAATGACTTCACCATAAGCCTTGTAAACATGCCTAATTGCAAATAACTTGGGGAACAACTTATACATGTAACCATGATATGTAGAAATATAGGACAATTACAATATCTTCAAGAAAATCATACATTTCAGTACTAAGCATAACCCATCTTTAGTTGGCATGGTTCATCCACTTAAACTAGGTTGTGGTATGAACCATCTTCCCTAGGCATGGCCTATCAAGGTCCTTCAATTGTATGTTGGAGCACATGAAATTAATTAAATATTATAGATTATCTTCAGTTGGTATAGACCATCTACCTAACTACATTAATCTAAAGGTGTAGCATGGTCTATCTTCCTTAGGTATAATCTATATAAATTCTTAATTACATGCCAATATAACCATTACATAATCTCATCCTTATTGTCACTCTAAGAATGTAAGTAGCATAATCATGAAGAAACAATTTCTAAGGCAAGATAAGAGTCTCAACAAGATTATATATAGAATAAAGCACAAATACATCAAAGTGTAATCTTTAGATTATACAACTTGTCACAAATACACAAAGTTCCCCTAATTTAGATACAATCAAGAAATAATTACTTGGCAAGGGTTACATCAAATCCCTAGGAAGGGAGTTAGCCTCTCATGTGTAAGGTGTAAGCCTCCATTGATGATAAAGACTCCATCTCCATGAGCTCAGAATTCTGCCCCATTCTTCCTCTCCCTCTCTCAATATTTCTCTCTCTATCTTTCACCCAATTCTAACTTAGAGATAGATAATGATGGGTGGTTGATATATAAACTCAAAATGCCCTCTAAAGAGATCATATTTCGTAGCCTTTGAATCACAAAATAGTTGGAGATATCCTTTAAATCAAGGAAACAAACTTTGACTAAATCAAAGTGTGACAACTGAGCATGTTGGCAGAATTAGCATGTTATTCTTCTATATTTTTTACCTATCAAATGTCCAAATTAGCCTTTCTCTCAACATAAAAAAATGTAGTGCTATGAGTCAGCTTTCTAAATCATCAAACCACTTAGCAATTAGATTTATAACCAGGAGATATGGTCAAAATACCAAAGGAGTGCAAAGCTGGGTTCTGCCACCTGGCAGCACATTGGTGTCCTCTTGCTCTCTATTTTTGACCTTTGAAACGTAGGAATTATACTTCTATTAAAACATACTAAACATAGAGCTCTAAGTCCTCTTTCCATAGAATTAAACAGTTCATCATTTGGAGTTCGGAGCAGAGAGTTATGGCTTTTTTACCGAAGGTGCGCAGAGTTGACGACACTTGCGCGCACGAGACAAAGCCTTGCATCGGGACGCAAGAGCTCGCGTCGGGATCCCAGAACTCGCGTCGGTATGTGAAGTTCTGATACATGCCCAAATGCAACTGTTTTGCATTTCTTCAGCTTGGACCATTGAGTCATTCTTCATCCAAATGTGTTGCTGAGAGTTTCCATCGCATATTTGGGCTGTCTCTTCTTGAAAACCACCTGATATCTAGGCCCGATATGACTTGTTCTTCAAAAATCCTTAAAACCTTATTTTTATTCCTTTTTCATAATTAGACCTGCAAAAACATAAAAACATAAAAATGTAGTTAATCTATATACATAAATCAAATAATAGGCTTAACTCATGCAATTAAGTGCGCTTAAATATGCAATATTTGACGCTTATCATAAATACCTAAAAATAATTATGGGTCAGGCCCACGAAGAAATTCTACTATGCTACAGTCTAAATAGGAATCTGATACACGTATACATCCTAGTCAACTCAATAATAACTAAGTAGTCCGTATATATATATACACACACTATAAGATGCTCACAAGGCTATAGGTCTGCCTCAACCTGAATAGTAGGCATCATGCAAATCGCACATAAAGTAGGCATGAGTATCTAGACCTACCAGGGTACACAGATGTCTATTATATCTAGTTATCCATCCTAGGCAATATACACACCCTAACCATGATCTTGAGACTCAAGCTCATATCATAGCATATAACTCTATATATATATATAATCCGTCTATCCAAACATAAAAGAAATCCATGATATGTCATTCAGCTGTTCGTTGACCTAACACGAATAGGTAGGACTAAACATTTTAGTTAATCCGTCCCTAGAAAATATGAATAGGTAGGACTTAACATTTTTAGCTAATCCGTCCCTAATATGCCACCATCCCATATTGGTGCATATAATGCATACAATCCATAAATGATGCAACAGATATAATATCACATCAAATAAATCTCGGAATAAGCATAATAGAAACCAGATATTCCCATGATCATATTATGCAGCCAATACATGATTAAAATCATTTAACTTCCACCTAAATTGCTAGAATAGCTTTAAGCAATTAAATCCTCAATTATCAATATACAAATTCAATTAGAATTTCATACTAATTAATCCCTAGCATAATAAAATCATAAACAATACATGATTATATTATACTGCCAATGCATAATTAAAATCATATAACATCTATATAAATTGCTAAAATAATAATAAGTAATTAAATCCTCCTTAACCAATAATAACATGCAAATTTAATTATAATTTCATATTTTTCCAATCCTTAGCATATTAATGTGAATTACACATTCTGGGTATTTAACATGTCCATTTAAATCGATTAAACGAAAAAAATACCCATTATGGGCAAAGTAATCAAGAAACGTAAATCACAGCCAAACCAATTGGCTCTAATACTAGCGTATTAGTCTACTAGGTTCCCAATATAGTCAACTAGCAACTAGTGGTAGTCTACTAGGCTCTCAGCATAGTCAACTACTAACTAATAGTCTACTGTGCTCTCAACATAGCCGACTAGTAACAAATAGTCTATTGTGCCCTCAACATAGTCGACTATTATCAAATAGTCTACTGTGCTCTCAACATAGTCGACTATTAACTTCCTGGGTGCGTAGTCTACTAGGTTCTCAACCTAGTCGACTACTTCTTCCTTGCAACTCCTCTGTTAATGGTCTTAAGGGTCTAAACTATTGACCAAATCATCCCAGATAAATATATGAAAGTAATCTACATCTCAAACACGGATTAAAACAAGATTTCATACAACAAATATCAAGATCAAGCAAGAACATGTAATAACACATAAAATCTGTTTTAATTCAACTTAAGCATGCATACATAGTCAAATTAATATCTGATTTAAACCTGGAATTAATTTAGGCATGCACAGAACATGAATCTAAGGGAGAGAGTAAGAGAAGAATTTGCCTTAAAGGTTTCTGAATATAAACGCATCTCCTTCATCTCCGGCCAAAACCTCAACGTCGGTAGCCTCTGGATGCCGTCATCATCCTTTGTAAGTCTGGTCCTAACTCACGCGTACCTTCCTTCTTTCTTCCTCCTTAGTTCGACGCCAAACTCGCTCTTCCTCTCTCTCGGTTTCTCTCTTTCTTTCCTCTCTCAGTATAACTCTCTTTCTCTATATGTATACAATATACTACGTAATATACATATTTTAGCCTCTAGACTTAGACATACATATATATAGGTTAATATAAAACCCTAATACTAGTTTAACCCTAAATCTAACTATAAGGAAAAATAACATAAAATGGTAACTAATGATATATGTATACATAATCTTATATATAACTTTTATTAAATAAATATATATCAGATTATTGTATAATATTATTAATACTAATATTAAAAATAATAGTAATAAAATACTATCCTTATATATATATATATACACACACACACACACACACACACACACATATACTATTATCCATGGGTAAATATTCGTTACCATTTATCTCCTATCCAAGTAATCTATGCGACCCAATTGGTTGGTCCATTACTACTATCCATATCCATCCTTTTAAATTAAAAATAAAATAAACATTTAATCTTAATCTACCAAATAAAATTACAATTAACTCACATCATTAAAATACACAATTTAATTAAACAAATAATACAAATAACACATAGACAAATGGACAATTAATCAAGTAACACTTAAATCAATTTAAACAGATAAGTAATTAGCCAAATAACCAATTAAACAATTAAAACAAATAAATAAATACCGAGACTATCCCTTTAAAATTAAGGGTATTACAGAAAGAGAAAGGAAGAGGAAGAGAAGGAGGGGCGCAGCCCTCAGCCGTTGGGAGAGAGAAATGATCTGAAAATTTCTCTTTCCTCCCCCTATTTATAATATTTCCAAAAATAACCCCCGAACGGCCCGTCGAGGCCCCGAAAAGTGAAAAGTGCGCAAAAGTGCTCAAACGGGAAACGTCTGTGAACGAAAAAAACCGACATGAAAAAATGAACAACGGAAGAAACGACATCGAAAATCGAGTCCCGAGCAGAAAGATATGCCCCGAGCAAGTTCGGCGGCAACCATGGTAAAAAATCATAAAACTAGGAAAAATGACCAAAAGGTAATTATAAGAGTACACGACTCAATGAAAAGTAAAAATGAATCCCATTCAAGGATCCAGACCCAAAACGGGACACTTGGCACTAACTTTCGTTAATTACACGAAGGTCCCTGCACAAAAGGATAGCTGCACAAATGACCCCAAAATGAAAATATCTTCCAAAAGATATTTCCTTAAAAACCCGTGAAATAAAATATCTTCAAAAGATATTTACGAAAAATACCCCAAGAAAGAAAAATGTTTCCGAACAAACTTTGCAAGTTTGCATCCATGCGCCTACGGATACAGTGAACAACTAGCGTACTTTTATACAATAGTAAAGATACACATTTCATGGAAACCAATTGGAATGAAGGTACGTGAAGTCGTAAATCAAATCCTAGCACGAAAAGTGAGATTGAGAAAGAAGTGACAAACGGGAAAAAGACGAAAAAGAAAAATGTCCGAAAAAGAAAAGAAAAGACGGCACGGTCTTCACAAGGACTGAAAGACCCCTAGTTTTAAAAGGGTTATAATTGGAATTTTAATATTCATTTTATCATTTTCATTATTTATTTTATTTGTTTTTGGTATTTATGTGGTTAGGCTTTTTTGAATTAAATTAAGTGTTGGGTGAATTTAAATGGTTATACATTAAATTGATTTGTTAGTTGTTTTATTTTTCCTTGGTTTATTTGGTAATTGTGATACTTAAATTAATTGGATTTTTATTTTATTATTTGAATTGTTGGACCTATTTGTAATTATTTGAATTATTTGCGTTAATGATATTATTATTTGACTGAATGGATTTATTGGTGATTATTGGTATTGGTTGCGTTAATTTCATTATTGGGTTTAAATTATTGTAATTAAGTTAAGTGAGTTTTTAGACGTCACCTAAGTGTAGCCGACATAGATTTTAAACGTAGGCTCTGTTTATGGGCCGACTAGTATTTAGATCAGGGCTCTGTTTTTAATCCTACAGGGAATAGGGTTTCAATTAAGTCTATATATATAGAGAGCAGTATGTCACCTTAGGGTTTTAGCAATCATAGACCTTATTTACGTTCAGAGTATTGAGAGAACAACAGAGAGGAACAGAGAGGGGTCGTGAGAAACAAACAGAGCTACTTTGGTGAGGGTTTGGCCGTGGCTTACAGGACGGACGCAGGAGAAGGGAAGATGGAGCAATAGGAGATTTAACAGTGAATGGGATCACCGGAAAAACTTAGAATGACGGCAACAGAGTTTTGAATCCAAAACTGTAAAGGCAAGTTCTCTCATTTCTCACTCCCGTTGGCCTGTGTTCTGTGCATCCTAGATATCTCTAGGATTTTAATTGGATATTAAATGGATCTTACATGCTTTATATAGGTTAAATTAAGTAGTTATATGTGTTGAAATTAAACTGAAATTGTTCTGGAAAGTTTGGGTCAGTGGTTGATTTGTAAGCATGTTTTAATCGGTAATAGTTTATATGTTTCTTTTGAATGCAAACTGTTTTAAATAAATAACTGGAATGATGTAAGATGAAATTTAGACCTTTAGGTTCAGTTTTAATAAAGAACAGAGTAGGTGGAAGCGGCCGGATACGGTGCAAAAGGCCGTAGAAGTGGCAGAAACGCAGACGGTTCTCAGAGAGGGAGAGAGCCGGCTCCATGGAAGAGGGAGCCGGCTCCCCCCAAGAGTGGAGCCACCTCTAGGGAAAGTGGAGCAGGCTCCACCCTTCTAGAGCCAGCTCCAATAAATAATTATTGGAGCCTGCTCCATCATTTTTTGGAGCCTGCTCAACTAGTTTAAGAGCAGGCTCCCCTTTTATACGTGAAATCTGATGGTTTGGGCATTGTTTGGAACTTTAAATTGTCGCAAGGACTGAAATAAAATTTTTTAGAGTAATTTCAAGGGGTTTTAAACTCTCTAATTGGGAAATTTGGTTTATAGAGCAATTAGAATAAACAGTGTAAAAATAAGCAACTTTGCACACTGCAAACGAATAGGAAGGACTAATTTGCTAAATCTAGTTTTAAAAATTTAACGGATTCTAGTGTAAACTCCAAAAATTATAATGAGTTGTTTTAGAGCCTAATATGAATAATTAGTGTCCTTGTGCTCATGGATTTAACCGTAGAGAAGTATACAACGGTGTAGGTTGCTAACGGATGAAGGGGGTTTAATTGCCTAAATTCGTTTTAGCAATTTAACAGAATATGTATATATTTATAAATCTTGTTGGGGTGGCATGCTAGGATCATTTAATTAACAAGTTTGATCTAGGCATATCCTGGATGTTAATTGTTGAAATACTAAATACTTTTCTGGAATGCATGGACTTAAGCTTGTAATCTTAATTGCGGTAATATTAAGCATTTCACTTCAATTACTTGGATTAGGGTTTGGACTTAAATTGCTAAACTAGCACTTAGGTTCTGTCAATCTAATTGGATGTTGGCCTGGAATTAATTGAAGAATTAAATATATATTTTCTGTCAATTTGATGGATGAATGCTGGAATTTAACTTGACAAATTAGTAAACTTTGTCTCGTTTGATTACATGGATGGATTCTGGATTTGTAGTTGATAAGTTGTTTAAATTCTGTGTTTAACAACTATATGGATAATGTGGACTTTATTTGATGTACTGCTTATAATGTTGCATCATTTACGGATCATTTGCATATATGCACCGGTATGGGACGGTGGCATACGGAGGGATGGATTAGGTCACAACGCTAATTCCTACCCATTCATACATACGGAATGGATTAACTAAAAACAGTTAAATCGTACATGGTTTCATGTCCTGTCAACTAAGACAGTTGAACGACATACTGGATGGTTGTTTATATTTCTGCGTTAGGATGAATAGGGTTTTAACTAAAACATTTAAATCCAAATTTTATGTCTTATCATGGCAATGAATCAGTTGAGCAACACTACATTGGTTTGGATGGGAATTTATATATATAAATTATAGTTCCGCGATTTGAGCTTGGGTCTCATAGTCGATGGTTAGGGTGCGTATTTGCAGTAAGACGCGTAGCTAGCTATATTGGTTGAGGTATACCTTGTTTGGCTTAGGTAGTCATGCCCACTCAGGTGCGTATTGCATATTACCTTTTATTCAGGTTGAGACCCTCAGCATAGTTAGTGAGAGTCCTGTAGTGTGGATATATATTTATCTATTATAGACTGTATAGATATGATTGAGATGTTTAGGATGTATCTGCGTATCGGGTCTCTGTTTGGATTGTAGTCAGGATAGAACTTGTTCGTGGGCCTGACCCACTATTATTTTTCAGGTAACGGATGGTTCCAGGTCTTAGAGCTTGTTCGTGTTGAGCAGAGACGTCTACTCATTCTACCGATGATGTAAAAGGTTCTTCATGGTTTAGCAGTGGACTTCTTTTTAGTTGTTCGCTTTCTAGTATTGGCTTTTGATTAGGGGTCCACCAGATGGATTCTCGAGTTGTATTATAATTGGAAAAGTTGGTTGTAACAGACTAGTTCTTATTTATAAGATTTATTCTGAAGTTTTCAATAAAGGATTTTCATTTAGTTTCTTTCTAGTGAATTTTATTTACTCATGTTTATCTTAATTATATTCTGTGTTCAATTATTGCTAATTTGTTTGATATCCTCGGGTAGTCGGGCGTGGGCCTGGCCAACCCGCATCTAGAAATTCGGGGGTATCACAGTTGGTATCAGAGCACTCCAGGTTCTAGTGTCCTTAGGAGTGTTTTTCGTTATAGGACTTCCGCGTTGCGTCTCTTAAAACTTAGAGCCATATTAGGATTCGTTGTACTCTCTTTACGGTTCGTTCGAAGAAGTTGATGTCAATTATATTCCATAAATGGTTGACACTAGGAGGCGGATGGGGTTCAAGGCGAAAGCGATATAGACCCAAAGGAGTAAAGGAGTAGGTTGTCGAGTTCTTTGCCAGAAGCAGAACTTAGGATCGAAAGTTTAGTTCCAAGGTTGGCATTACTTAGAAAGTATACGCCATGAACGGATCAGGGTGTAGGTGTTAGGTCACCGTATGTCGGGGCCAACATAACTTCAGATGATCTCAAAAAGGAGACAAATGAAGAGTAGGATTCTGAAGAGGATCCTAAGGGAGGAGATATCAGCGTCTCCAAGAAAGGGGATATTGAAGCTTGAAGATGAAGGATCGCACGAGGGTGCTCTCGTTCACCAACAATATAGTGCATGATACTAGTAGAGTTGGTGTGAACCAATCTATATATGGATGAATTTTCATGTCGTCTCTCAGAGAGTCAATTGAAAAGTACCCATTAGGAGTTTGGGAATCGGATGGAGTTCTTACCAGAACAAAGATGTGATTTTATATCACATTCCGGAGAGTATGGGGATTAGGTTGTGACATTCTAAGTTGGTTTGTAAAGCCACAATAGACGATTTACATTCCGCATATTAGGAGGATGAGGGTTAAGCTTTTGGATATTTGTTTAAGCAAACGATTGTGCAGTTAAACTACGGTTAATGGAGAAGTTTCAAGGTTGGATAATTACCAACGAAACTATGGTATGAACTTTTGAGAACTTGAGTTCAAAGGAGGTTTTCTTCTCTGGAATGGAGGATGTTTTAATTGGGAATTATATTTTGGTTGTTTTGTTGCATTGTGTGTATTTATGTGTTTGATTTTGTTATTCTGTGTTGCATTTTGATATTATGTGTTTCATTTTGTTGTTACGTGTTTCATTTTTATTAATTTGTCCGGATCGGGAGTATGGAGTGGTTGGGGACACAAGTACGTGATCAACCAACTATTATGTTGATGACATGGATAATAGCGCTATGTACGCTAGGATTTGTGACAGTATGGTCATAGGATTGGGTAGAAATACAAACTTCTAGCCAATCTAATGGATCTGGGTATGCATCAATATGGTATGCTAGTTAGGATGGGATAGTTAAACTATCAAAATGAGACAAATAATCAAAAAGGATTAGTTTGATATGCTCAATGCTAGGTGGGGATTTGTTTTTTTACAATGCTATAATAATGATGGTTGTTAGTGTCTTGGGGATTCGTAAGGTTGTGGCAGGTAAAGATCATTGTAATTCCACTATGGTTCAGATGGAGGATTTTGTACTGGTAGGTACTTATTAGAATGACACTGAGAAAGGATAGTGGGCTAATAAAATCTTTAGCAGTCTATTCGTAATCAAGACATTATTTTACGAGGGTGTCATTTGGAGGAGTTGCTGGTGTTACACTTGGAGGAGGAACCAAAGTTTCTACACTGTATAAAAAAGTGGAATTTTTTTTTTTTTTTTTTCAGGGTTATCTTTTGCAACAATTAGCTGTTGCTCCGATACTAATGACTATATGGAGGATGGCAAAGGTTTCATATTCAATTGAAATGAGACAAGGAGTTAACCTACGCTGACTGGAAGTACCGGTTCATTTTATTATCGGTGAATTTATCACTTACTGGTGATGCAACAATATAGTTGCAGGGTTAGCTTTTGATGATGCTTCGAGGTAAGCAATGGGTGCAGACAGAAGCTGGTGGTACCAGACCAGTTGGTACTTTCTGTAGACAAACGGGAAGGAAGGATGTAAGGACTGAGGTTCACACCTCTTAGTTCTTTATTTATCCTGGTGAAAACAAAACGTTTCATGGTGTGAAGCCGAGGTTTGGGGAATTGGCAAGCAGAGTGATGTAGTGATTTTGACATCATTTCTAATATGATCGAGATGGACCATTCGAGACTCCTAGACCCTTGTAGACATTTTCTATGTTCAACTGATAGACCCTTTTCACGGATTTGGATTCGGATTTGGTTAGGATGTTGGTTCGTTTCTTTATTAAGTCAGCTAAATTCTGGTTTATTGCAAACTGGTGGGTCATCAGTTCATCTGAATAGAGGGGAATATAAGACGACTTAGATGCATCAAGTTGGTGATTCACACTTTGCATTAAGTTCTGTTCGGGGGAAAGGAATAGGGAGGTGGAAGCTCTCAACAACCGATCTTATATTCATATCTTGCGACTCATTGTTGAGTTCGTAGTTGTAGTTTCGCCTGTATAATAATGACACAGGCTAATATCACGGAAATTAAGGAAGATAACTGCAAATATTAAGGTTGATCTTTGTGGAGGTGTTACTTTACTTAACTAGAGCTTAAGGTACTGACGGAGATTTAGTGGTTTCTGTTAGGGTTGTCGGAATGAATTGCGATTTAAAATCGGCACTTCTTCTTAACGTACTCGGATAATTATACGGTACAACAGGACTTCGATTATCGGGTCACATGAACCGGATGATGTAAGACATGTTCATTTGTCTATCTGGATTGGTTGTTTTAAATTAATACGTTTGATATGCATGCTCGGATTAGGTGAGATTTAGTTCTTTGTTAAGTTTAAAATCGGTATATGGTTCCAAAGGCATGGTTGAATGGTCGGTATGGTTGATTTGTCAAGTATAACTAAATATACTTAAGGTGGCATGGGTGATTTGCCACAGGCATGGTTGAATGGTCGGTATGGTTGATTTGTCAAGTATAACTAAATATACTTAAGGTGGCATGGGTGATTTGCCACAGACATGGTTGAATTGTCGGCATGGTTGATTTGCAACGGTTATCACAATATACAACAAGGGGGCATGGTTTGTTTGCCAAAGTATAAATAACTATACTTAGGAAGGCATGGGTCAGTTACCAAGTTATGACTCAATCTATTCGTACTGATAGAGCGAAGTCTACACGAGAATGGAAATGAATTTTAATAAAAATAATTCAAAGTTTCATGAATTCCGAGGACGGAATTCCTTTTGTTAGGGGGGGAGAATGTAGACCCCTAGTTTTAAAAGGGTTATAATTGGAATTTTAATATCCCTTTTATTGTTTTCATTATTTATTTTATTTGTTTTTGGTATTTATGTGTTTAGGCTTTTCTGAATTAAATTAAGTGCTGGGTGAATTTAAATGGTTATACATTAAATTGATTTATTAGTTGTTTTATTTTTCCTTGGTTTATTTGGTAATTGTGATATTTAAATTAATTGGATTTTTATTTTATTATTTGAATTGTTGGACCTATTTGTAATTATTTGAATCATTTGCGTTAATGATATTATTATTTGACTGAATGGATTTATTGGTGATTATTGGTATTGGTTGCGTTAATTTCATTATTGGGTTTAAATTATTGTAATTAAGTTAAGTGAGTTTTTAGACGTCACCTAAGTGTAGTCGACATAGATTTTAAACGTAGGCTCTGTTTATGGGCCGACTAGTATTTAGATTAGGGCTCTGTTTTTAATCCTATAGGGAATAGGGTTTCAATTAAGTCTATATATATATAGAGAGTAGTATGTCACCTTAGGGTTTTAGCAATCACAGACCTTATTTACGTTCAGAGTATTGAGAGAACAACAGAGAGGAACAGAGAGGGGTCGTGAGAAACAAACAAAGCTACTTTGGTGAGGGTTTGGCCGTGGCTTACAGGACGGACGTAGGATAAGGGAAGATGGAGCAATAGGAGATTTAACAGTGAATGGGATCGCCGAAAAAACTTAGAACGACGACAACAGAGTTTTGAATCCAAAACTGTAAAGGCAAGTTCTCTCCTTTCTCTCTCCCGTTGGCCTGTGTTCTGTGCATCCTAGATTTCTCTAGGATTTTAATTAGATATTAAATGGATCTTACATGCTTTATATAGGTTAAATTAAGTAGTTATATGTGTTGAAATTAAACTGAAATTGTTTTGGAAAGTTTGGGTCAGTGGTTGATTTGTAAGCATGTTTGAATCGGTAATAGTTTATATGTTTCTTTTGAATGCAAACTGTTTTAAATAAATAACTGGAATGATGTAAGATGAAATTTAGACCCTTAGGTTCAGTTTTAATAAAGAACAGAGGAGGTGGAAGTGGCCGGAGACGGTGCAGAAGGCCGTAGAAGTGGCAGAAACGCAGACGGTTCTCAGAGAGGGAGAGAGCCGGCTCCATGGAAGAGGGAGCCGGCTCCCCCCAAGAGTGGAGCCGCCTCTAGGGAAAGTGGAGTAGGCTCCACCCTTCTAGAACCGGCTCCAATAAATACTTATTGGACCCTGCTCCATCATTTTTTGGAGCCTGCTCAACTAGTTTAAGAGCAGGCTCCCCTTTTATGCGTGAAATCTGATGGTTTGGGCATTGTTTGGAACTTTAAATTGTCGCAAGGACTGAAATAAAATTTTTAAGAGTAATTTCAAGGGGTTTTAAACTCTCTAATTGGGAAATTTGGTTTATAGAGCAATTAGAATAAATAGTGTAAAAATAAGCAACTTTGCACGCTACAAACGAATAGGAAGGACTAATTTGCTAAATCTTGTTTTAAAATTTTAACGGATTGTAGTGTAGACTCCAAAAATTATAATGGGTTGTTTTAGAGCCTAATATGCATAATTAGTGTCCTTGTGCTCATGGATTTAACCGTAGAGAAGTATACAACGGTGTAGGCTGCTAACGGACGAAGGGGGTTTAATTACCTAAATTCATTTTAGCAATTTAACGGAATATGTATATATTTATAAATCTTGTTGGGGTGGCATGCTAGGATCATTTAATTAACAAGTTTGATCTAGGCATATCCTGGATGTTAATTATTGAAATACTAAATACTTTTCTGGAATGCATGGACTTAAGCTTGTAATCTTAATCGCGGTAATATTAAGCATTTCACTTCAATTACTTGGATTAGGGTTTGGACTTAAATTGCTGAACTAGTACTTAGGTTCTGTCAATCTAATTGGATGTTGGCCTGGAATTAATTGAAGAATTAAATATATATTTTCTGTCAATTTCATGGATGAATGCTGGAATTTAACTTGACGAATTAGTAAACTTTGTCTCGTTTGATTACATGGATGGATTCTGGATTTGTAGTTGATAACTTGTTTAAATTCTGTGTTTACCAACTATATGGATAATGTGGACTTTATTTGATGTACTGCTTATAATGTTGCATTACGGATCATTTGCATATATGTACCGGTATGGGACGGTGGCATACGGAGGGATGGATTAGGTCACAACGCTAATTCCTACCCATTCAAACATACGGAATGGATTAAATAAAAACAGTTAAATCATACATGGTTTCATGTCCTGTCAACTAAAACAGTTGAACGACATACTGGATGGTTGTTTATATTTCTGTGTTAGGATGAATAGGGTTTTAGCTAAAACATTTAAATCTTAATTTTATGTCATGTCATGGCAATGAATCAGTTGAGCGGCACTACATTGGTTTGGATGGGAATTTATATATATAAATTATAGTACCGCGATTTGAGCTTGAGTCTCATAATTGACGGTTAAGGTACGTATATGCAGTAGGATGCGTATCTAGCTATGTTGGTTGAGGTATACACTGTTAGGCTTAGGTAGTCTTGCCCACTCAGGTGCGTATTGCATGTTACCTTCTATTCAGGTTAAGACCCTCAGCATAGTTAGTGAGAGTCCTGTAGTGTGGATATATATTTATCTATTACGGACTATATAGATATGATTGAGATGTTTAGGATGTATCTGCGTATCGGGTCTCTGTTTGGATTGTAGTTAGGATAGAACTTGTTCGTGGGCCTGACCCACTATTATTTTTTAGGTAACGGACGGTTCCAGGTCTTAGAGCTTGTTCGTGCTGAGCAGAGATGTCTACTCATTCTACCAACGATGTAAGAGGTTCTTCATGGTTTAGCAGTGGACTTCTTTTTAGTTGTTCGCTTTCTAGTATTGGCTTTTGATCAGGGGTCCACCAGATGGATTCTCGAGTTGTATTATAATTGGAAAAGTTGGTTGTAACAGACTAGTTCTTATTTATAAGATTTATTCTGAAGTTTTTAATAAAGGATTTTCATTTAGTTTCTTTCCAGTGAATTTTATTTACTCATGTTTATCTTAATTATATTCTGTGTTCGATTATTGCTAATTTGTTTGATATCCTCGGGTAGTCGGGCGTGGGCCTGGCCAACCCGCATCCGGAAATCCGGGGGTATCACAAGGACGATACCAATCTCTCAAAAGAATAAGTGTTGAGAACTATTCCCGAACACTCACGACAATCTGAAGGGTCAAAACTTAAACAGAAAGGAAAATATCAACGAAAAAAATAAATCAGTAAAAATAGGGAAAAAGAAAGAAAATGACAAGGTCATTATAACCTACCCTCCTTAAAGAGATTTCGTCTCTGAAATCAGGAACATACCAAGAAGAACTGAACTAAGATTGAACATAAGGTCAAACCAAGGGACAGATTATAGAGTGCTAAAGGACAACTCCAAAAGCCTCAAGATCGTCCAAAGAACACGAAACTAAGAACTAAGAGACACTTCCCTTAACGAATCGGCATGTCAACTCAAAGTTGATTGCTAAGCAAATCCCCAAGAAAACGACACGTCGAAACAAGATACGTAACAAAAGGAAACATGGCAGAATGGGTAGCAATAAGAACTCTCCCACAACGTACTCAAATGTGTGATAGCATCGATATTGTCTAATACCTGCCCACACTTACATTACTGGCCATGCAATGTAAGGTAGTGTCGACAGCAACTAGTACTCGCCTACAACACACAATTTTGTAAAGTAGCATGACAGTACAAGGCACTAGTCCATAATATGCCCCCAGCCAGGTCAACTCGAAAAAACTTCTCGATACAAATGACATTAATGTCAAAAATAATCATTACCAAAAGAACTATGGGAACTAGGCATTTTGTGAGAGTTGGGGTGTGGTCCAAAAATGTCTGGCCAGACCATCTTGGCTAATCCCAAAACTCTGACAACAATGTCATAGGCACCGTTACGCTTAAGGCCTTAAATCCTCAATACCATAAAAATTGATAACTCCTATTTCATAAGACACTACAACAACAACACCAGTTACGATTCCATTGCCTGATAAGTTTGTGCCCTCAAGCCAATGGAATGGACTCCATGAAACCGAAAACCTAAGCATCGATCTGAAGTAGACCTACCGTAAGGCTATATACAGAAGATAAAACGCTAGATCAAAATCTCTATCGTGGACAACTAAATTCTTAGAACATAAGTCTACTACGTAGCTCACATATCTCAATCTTGACAACCACGGTCATAAAACCCAATAAGAATATAAGTAAACAACTACATACTACGCATTACTAATGGTACCAGTCTGATAAGAAAATACAACATGCAAGAAATATATCATTTCTATCATCATACGAACCAACACATAAGCACATATCCTAAGCATGTTTCTAAGGCATACTCGAAACGACAAAGCATATAAACACGCAAGGGAGACTATATATAACAATATTATAAAATCAAAGGAAAAATAGAATGCCTCTCAAAAGGTACCTCACAAAAAGTGCACCTCGAAAGCAATGAGTCCAATCTCTCACTGTGAGAAAAGAATCATCTCCCAAAACGAACACTAAGGTCTCTGAAACGTAGGGCCAACAATTCCTTCTCAAGACCAGCTCATACCCCAGATGGAATCCCAACACCACGCGAAACTAGACAACAACGTAATGGAGAGCCCCAATGCTAACCGTTACGAGACATCAATAAGAAGACCCTAATCCAAGGTGTCAATGAGTTTGATGGGAACTCTACATGATTCTATTGAAACCCTAACACAACGCCTCAAGTCTCTAAAGATAAGAGATAGTAATTAATTGCACCAACGCAATTAATTACATGAAACCGCTCACATCCCAACCGTAGCTCGTAAGAGCTGTCCAAGGCAACACAAGAAGGATCCTAGGTCAACACACCTATCCAAATCCCAAAACCATCATCCTAAGAAGACATAACACAAGAACCTCGCCTCTGAGGCTCACAAAACAACTTCCCAACTCCCCAAGGAAGGACTCGAGTCATTCCCGATTCATCATCCCATGACGCTAGAAACAAAGACTCCAATGACGTCATCACATCAAGGTCACCACGAAGCCCCAAGAGATGATACACCTCTAACACAACCATGACTACATCACGAAGAGACAAAAGAAAATGAGACGAAATAGTGCTTCCATGGCCCACGTCTCATCCCACTAGACAGAGACTACAACCCCACGCTCACATGAGCCTAATTCATAACCACTATTGACCTAAAATCCCAGAACTCCCTAACCGACAAAACAGACATGAAGGTCCCCACCGTGGAAACCTTACAAAATGATTCCCCCTGACCGAGGAAGAAACCCCACAAGATGAGAACGTAACTAAGGGTACTACAGACCCCAAGAGATAATGCCCTAGCATTAATCTCACCTGACTGATCATGAACATTGTACGAAGAGCTAAGTTAGTACAGATGCAAACTACTAACCGACATGCACGCAAAACTATATGCAATGTATATATATAATGAAAGCATAATATAAACACAAAGCATGTCAACACATGCGAAGGAAAACATAAGGTATAATGACACATGTCGCATACCATCATGTTAAAGTAACTACGAGAAAATGTTTAGAAGCTTTCAAACATATAAACATGTAAACATGTTATCACACCAAAATATGTTATCAAAAAACATGTGAACATATCAAAGCAAATCAACAAAAGCATGATATGCACCCAAAACCCATCGTCCAAGGTTTTCAAACCTGGACGCTCTAATACCACCAGTGACGACCCTAGTTTTTCAAGCCAGTATGTCCTGTGATGACCCGAAGTTTGACCCGATAACGGATCCCAAATGTGGAAACGAAAACAGAAACTGTGACGGCCCTGGTTTTACAAACCCGAGGCGTCCTATGATGACCTGAAAGACGACCAGATAACGTATCTGAAACACAAAAGCAAAAGAAAGAACAAGGCCTCTACAGATGTACGTCATCCCTAAGACACCAAAATGACTCTCTATGAAGCCTTGGAACTTAAATGAGTCAAGTACGGAAGGTAGGGTTTCAAGCCCGATAAGAAATAAACCAAGGGTAAAGTGGTCATTTCAAATATAAAAGGATGCTACCAAGCATACCATTGAAAAGACAACAAAAAATGAATAAGGTTAGACTCAAGAATTACCTGATTCGGAGTCCGAATGACAAAGATATGAAGATAGAACAAAGCGGCGTTTTCCGATTAAGAGATACCACGACCCTGCCTCACCAAAACTATCATAACTCTCACTAAATTTGGAGTTTCTATCTTGGTTGGTACTATTGTAAAACTGACTTTAAGCTATTAAAGTTAGACTCAAGAATGACCTAATTTGGACCTAAAATGAGCAAATTATGACCATTTGAAGACAGGTCATCAAGGCAGCCAGAAAGAGTCAGCTCAGTTGACAATTGAGCCGGCTCCTTTAGGCCGAGAGCAGTAAAAATGAAGGAAATGTGGCATAAATGAGCCCATTTGACTCTTTTGAGAACCGAGTTGGATCGGTTGAAAAAAGAGTCGGTTCCTTTGGACCGAGAATATGCAAAATAAAGAAAATGATGCCTAGAAGAACTAAGTCGACTCCTTTGGGAACTGAGTCAGCTGGGTTGAAGAAAGAGTCAGCTCCTTTGGCAATTAAGCCGACTAGATCCTGGGAACAAGGCATAAAAATTTGCAGCAGATGCTGCTATCTGATGTAAGTCCATTTTTGACCCTATACAAGCACTCTAAGTGTTCAACAATGGTTCCATTAGCACCCAAAAATGAAATACAAGTCTCCAAAATATAGATAAACATAAATGATCATTTACAAGTGTGTGCAATATACTTAAGTGTGCAATTTAATCAATAAAAGGCAATAAGCAAAAGATGGCCCTAAGGCCTTATTACATGTGATCCAAGGTTATACAAAAGATGAAACTAAGGTGAAAATGACATTGGGACTCGACCAAGAAGGTTATAACTCCTAATTCCATTTCCCCCTTCAAAAAGGATCAAAATATAACACATTACGCATTTCCAAGGAAACTAAACAAGCTTCTATATACCATACACCCATGGTTTACAAAGAGAATCAAAAGAGGCATGCTAAATAAGTGCATGAATACAAAATTAAACAAAAGGTAATCCTATGAGACCAAGCCATATCTAAGGATGTTGTGCATCCCAAAATAAAGTTTCTTTACCTACAAAATAACCCAAGCAACTAGGGTGAGTAAACAAGTTACTCGTAGGAAAAAGCGCATATGTATACCCTACGGTTTCAAATACAATGCAAGCTCAACATAGATCATTACAAAGGAGCAGTCCACCTAACGTCTATGTTTTCAAGGTGTACTAAGGGATCATCTCACACTACACAAGTATTTGAAATGATAAAAATAAGGCATCCAAGTATACAAGCACAAGTACATTAAAACATATTGAAACTTAAGCACCAAATCACAAGCTATAAGAAATCCATAATTTACAACTTGGAATTGAATGCGAAATCAAGTAATGAAAAGACTAGGATATGTGGCCTCAAGACCATACAAGTTGTTTCGTACAATTACGACCCACAAGGTACTTCCTAGTATGCACTATAACTTAGGAGAATTCTTATTCCCCGTACTAGAGCCAAACCGTAGTCATCATATATTTCATATCCTTACAAGCTTCCAAAAATCAAAAAGTTCATGCCATTTACATAACTACAATGCATGAAACTACCTACCAAGCACAAGTAGGGTGAAACCACGCAAATCATGCCCTAAGGTTTCGTGTCTAAAATGGCATACACCATGTCGAATCTTCAATGTGCGATTCGTTACCCTTGCAATGAATGTCAAATATCGAATCTTCAATGTGCGATTCGTTACACGCAAGTTAATGACACTACACATTACATTATATTAATTTACTATCAATGTAGGCCACAATTACTAATCCACATAATATAGTAATTTACCTACAAAATAAATACAAGTGCTATATACAAGATTTTTATAATACACCCTCAATGAAATCTCCACTATTTAACAATATAAGTGCAACCCTCAAGATTTTCATAATATACCCTCAATGAAATCTCTAGTATTAGGCAAGTCATTACACAATAACCTACCTACTCAATACAATTACAATTATACATGCTTTATATCAATCTCTAAGTCAAGCATATAAAATCTCTATTTATATGCCATTACAAGAAATAAAAAGGCATGTAATCAATATATATAAAGCATCAATATGTAAAACCCAAAGGAGATAAACATACAACCACCCCTACCTCTGATAAGCACCAAATGTTACATATCCAAGCACCCTTATTTGCATTCGTTAAGTCCATTATTTTATCATATTGCATATTCTAGCTTCATTTGCATGCTTTTGTTTACTTTCAGGTTGGTTCCCCAAAGAGAGTTAAAAGAGATGCTTTGACGAGTTCTTAAAGGATCAAAGCACGCCGTTGCCAAGGACCTTCATTTTGGCCAAGATTAATGATCCACAGGACTCATGACGCTCTATACAAAAAGTTCTAGGAAGAATTACCTCGTCTTCGGGCTGAGCCAAATCATTTCAGGTAGCAAGTAGCAAATTGGTGCAAGGCTGTAACAGCGCGGGCACCGGTTGATATTCCATCAGACATTGGCCTCCAATTTTGACCCTTTGCATGTGCAAATTTGGTCTTTAGTAAAACATGAAATATGAAGGGCTATGATTCAACTTTCCATAGACATAAAGTTTGACTCAATTGGATTTGTATCCAAAGAGTTATGTCATTTTTACCCTAAGTGTGCAATGCTGAAATTTACAGCGTGGCAACAGTGAAGTTTGACTTTGTTCTTCATTTTTGACCTACCACACTTGAGAATTGGACTCCTATTAAAGCATAACCTACTTAGATCTTTGAGTTAGCTTTCCAAATCATCAAAATTTTTGTCATTTGGAGTTCGGAGCAGGGAGTTATGGCCTTTTTACCAAAGGCACGCAGAGCTGACAAACACCCGAGGGCGCCCGCCAAGAACCCGCGGGCGCCTGCCGTTTTGGGCAAAATCTTCAAGCTTCCGCGGGTGCCCGCCCTGTGCATGCGGGCACCCACCGATTTACAGAGAAGAGAGTATGGTCTCCCTCCTCTTGACCTAATGTTATCCCCTTAATTAGGGGATTGCTCTAAAATTGTCTAGAGGTTTTAGGACCACGAATTTGGAGTGGATGGAAGGCTAAGGTTGATATATTAGAGGCTTGAAGCATGTGAGAGGATATATCTCATTTTGTAAGGTTTCTAGAGAGGGAAATATTGGGAGCTTGAGGGTTATGTGTCTTGTGGCCTTGAGGTGTGAAAATGGTGGGGATGATGATCTCTTCTCCTTCCTCCATTGCTCCTATGGGTAACTAACTCCCTTTCTAGGGAGGTGATGAAGCCTTTCTTTGTAAGCATGCCTTAGTTTCATTTAATTTAGGGAATGATTCATGTATATGGTAGTTTCATGATTTAGAGCACTTACACTTGTTGTAATGGATTTTAATGCCTATAAATGATCATGTTGAGTTCATTATCTTGTCTTAGATTTTATCCTCTCATGATTATATAACTTGCATCTTCATAGTGAGAATGGAAATGAAAATTATGAAATGGGTTTAATGGCATGTTGTATGAGAAACTTGAGATTCCATAGCTTAAGGCCTTCCTTTGATGGATTACTCTTGATTTTTGACTTCATGTGCTATTATCATTTGATTGAGGGTTTGATAATCCCTAACTTAGTGAGCATGTTATGGCTACACCCTAGTTTAGGTAGTTCAAGCATGTGGAACTTTGAGGGGTTATACTTAAGCCTTAATCCTATGAACTTCTTGAAGATAATGTAGCAATCTAATATTGCTACATATCATTGCCATACATTGACATTGTTTCCTAAGTTAATTACAATCTAGCATGTTTATGTGGAAGGTAGTGGATTCACTTCCCTAGCTTTCTTTACATAAATCTCTCTTCTTTGCTTCCTCTGCATTTAGCATTTTAAGCACATTTTAATTTCAAGTGACAAACCAATCAAAACTCTATACCTCTTTCATCAAACTAAAAGTGATTTTAAAAACCTTGGTTGCCATAAACTAGCAATCCCTGTGGTTTAACTTACCCGAACAATAGCCCTATTCTACAATGATTTGTGCTATTGCAAAATGGTTGATTTATAATTGAGATCGAATCTTAACCGATCAACCTCAATAGAGAATTGAATCTCTATAATCCAAAGCAACAAGACTTAAATTAGAAAACCAAACTAGGGCTTTGTAGAAGGGAATGAGGGGAAGCTTTTGCCTTCCAAGGACTAAACTCCAAGGTGAATGGAAGAGGGTTAAATTCAAGGTCACAAACCTAGGTCTAAGGTTTAACAATGGTGGCTAGAGAGGATTTGTGAAGAAGAAGCAAAGTTAGTAGAAAAATGTGTATTTCTCCACTAATTAAAGGCTTGTTAGCCCAACACACACACACACACACTACCTCTCACACACACACATAATGCAAAACAAAATTTGAAGCCTGCACTTGTTACAATCCTAAGTACCCATCCAAGGCATAATCTTAAGCCTACACTTGTCAACCATCTAAGCCAACAAGTGCACCTATCCTAGGTCAACAAGTGGGTGAATCCTCACCCTCCACATGTCATCATCCAAGGCTCCCAAGTGTAACCAATGAGAGTGTGACACTTGTCACACTTTTCAGAATTTGCAAAAAGGTCCCTCCATAAAATATCTTGCAAATTAAATTGTAAAATGGTGCCTAAGATGAAAAATAAATACAAAATGATACTTACACAATTACCCCGAAAGTCAAAATGTTTTTGAAGAAACCTTGCATCCGTGCACTTTATGCGAAAAGTAAACAAGTAGCATGCTTTTCTACAAAAGTAAAACTATGTATTTCATGGAAATCAAATACCATGGATACATGCAAAGCCGGGATCAAATCTGAGTACAAAAAAGTGAGGTTACGCGAACGAAAAAGAAAGCTGTGAAAAAGACGAAAAAAAAAAAAAGAAAAAAAAATGCCAAAAAAAGAAATAAAGGAAAATGATCGGGTCATTATAGAAACCAAGTCTCTAGAGATATACACCATCCCTAAGACACCAATGTGACCTCCCATAAGTCACGAAAACCAAAAAGAAAACAAATGCGGAAGTGATGTTTTAGAAAAAAAAAAAAAAAAAAAAAAAAATGAACAAGTTTAGCCCTAGGGGCAAAATGTTCTTTTCAAAACAGAAATGAGAGCCACTGTACACACCATTGAAAAGATAATGAAAAATTAATAAAGGTAGTCTAATATTTCCGATTTTTGCTATTTTTCAATTTCTACAATTTTCAATTTTTTTTTCTTCGAGAGTACTTTAGTCTTTCCTCATTTTATGTGCCGGACACCGTGGAGTGTGCCGGGTGTGTCTGAGAGTCGGTTGGGACATTTTTTTGAGTTTAGAACTCTTGGAAATTCAAGGGTTGCCATTTCGGCATTTTTTAGTTTTTCGGACCGGAAAGTACTGTGTGGGAACCGCTACCGAAATTGTTGCGTACAGGAGTTTTGTTTGGGTCCAGTTGCACCTCATTTATTTTATTTTATGTGTTTTATGTGGTTATGAATTATTATGTATATATGTGTGTGTGGTGATAATTAAAGAGAAAAGAAAAGAAATTTTTTATTAAAAAGGTGGGGCCCACATTTTTGTTTTTAGAAAAAGGCCAAGAGGCCAATTTTTGGCCTCACTTTTCCTTTTCAGTCTTTCTCCCCACAAGTCTCTCTCTCACCCTCTTAATTTCTTTTTTCTTTCCCTTTTTCCTTTAGAGCTTCACATTTTGATTTCTCTTAAACCGTTGAGAGATTTTTGGTGTAATTTGCAGCAAATTGAAAAGCACGGTGAGACCTACTATTTGATCTGAGCCAATCTCCGTTTGGTGCATCTTGGAATTTAGAATTAGGGCTAGGAATTGGGGCAAATTTTGGGGCTTTTCTCCCACTTGAGGTAGAGGTGTTCTAATACATGATTTCTTATGCTTTTTGTGAGTTAATTCTTTATAAATTGTTGAATTCCATGCTTAATTAGTTTAAGCTCTTACAAGTTGTTAAATATTACATTTGGAAGATGTGTGTATATGAAAGTTGATATAATGTATATAAGCATGCCTATGTGTAATGGAATTTGTGTTTTGTATGCCTAATTAACTTGAATCCTTGTAAGTTGCTTATATGTTGTATATATGAAATATGGGACAATATGCTAGTTGATAAACTGTGTAATAGCATGTTTATATGAAATGGATTTAAGCTTTGTATGCTTGATATGCTAAAATGATGTTGAAGGGAAGCATGAATTACCTATTTTAGAGATTTAAGCATGTGTGAAATTCTATGGTTGAATTTATGATTAGAAGCATGAAGCATTCATGCATCCATTGGGAAAGAAAAAAGGGAAAAATGTTAATTGTTGCATGCCAAAAGAGCTTTAGGGATGGTAAAATATGACCATAACAAAAAAACTTGACTTTTAGGGACAGTATTTACTGTCCCAAATAACACCGTCCCTAATAAATTTAAGGGACGGTAGAGACTGTCCCTAATACTCTCTGTATTAAGGATAGTTTTTATGAAAGTCTATAATGCATATAATTTTGAGGACTACATGTACCATCCCTAATACACAAATTTATTTTTTTATTTTTTATTTTTATTTTTAGACCACATGCACCATGTTCTTTCTTTGGTATTAACATCATCACCATGTTCTCTCTTTTTAAAAACTTCCAGAAAAAAAAAATAAAAAATAAAAAATAAAAAAATTATCATATACAAAACAATAAAATAAGCTTTAAACCAAATCTAACAATAGCCATCAAAACAAAAATAAATCCACCACAATATCATTCTTGAATGAAAATGACATAATCTCATAATGAAACTACAAAATCTCAAGTTTTTAAACAAAAATTAAAGGTATCTGCTAACAACTTTAACATCAAATGGTTCCAACATCCTTAAAAATTAAAGCACAATTTTTAAACCAAATGCAGCCCAACACAATCTCTAGCTCAAAGATAAAGAAGCAGGAAATCAGTTAGTCATCAGAAAGCTCCAAAATTACATGTTACCAAAATATTTTTCTTTATCGTATTGGTTATTTAGTTGGTGGCTGTGGTGGTGTTGATATTGCAACCATGTTGGTGGCAGCTGCTAATATTACAGCCATTGGTGACGACTGTTGAAAATGAGTCCAGTGGAAGCTGATGCTGATACCAGCTTGGTGGGGTAGCTTACTGCTGTTGGGAATCTGGTGGAGCTTGTTGATATTGGTGGAACCATAGTGGCGACTACTGCTGTTGCTCAAACATCTTACTTTTATCCAACTTTTCCTGCAATTTTGTTACTTCCTCCACTCCTTGACAATTTCTGCTCTTTTCGTCGAAGCCTCTTCATAAGATAAGGATGCATGTTGACGGCTTGGAACCATGAAACCATGTCCGAACCCATAGAGATATCGATTCTTGATACCTAGTTGGTTTTGCACTATAAATCTATATCAACATCATTTCTGATTGGACTGGTACCATCAGAATTTTGAGAAACTTGTGAAGACTTCATCTATCATTTCATCCTGCAATTAAGGTTAAAAGTGTGTCTTAGAATTGAGGTAAACAAAATATGCCTAACAATTTAGAAATGTGTAAGAAAGTATAAGCTATGAAACTTGAGAATTCTTGGAAGTAAAGAATTATTCTAATGCATGTCAAGTTGCCAACAATAATAGAAACCACAAAATAATAATAATAAAATTATATTGCAGCAAACACAAAAAAAAAAATCAAATAAAATAATAAAATAATAAAATAATAATAATAATAATAATAATAAAATATTTGAGTTCACCTCTATTGCATTCTATATTTTTTTGGGCTATGACTCCCTGTTATTGCAAACACACAACTAGAAGAGTTATTCAAACGAAAAGAAACTCACAAACCATTCTCTTTAACCTATAAATTCATTTTCCAAACAAAAGCAAAGGGTATCCTTTGTTAATGTTTGTTTTATCTACAGAAGCCTGACAATCTACATTTTTTGGACTTTTAAGAGGTCTTTAGGTACTTATGACCTTTTTAATTGTAAATAATCTACTTTCAACACTTGAAATATGATTCAGAAAACAGACTATCAAACAAGTAACATAATATATCACATAAAGGAGGTAAGGATGTAACATTTTAGTGTGGTGCTAATTTATTAGCATTTATACATTGTTTTAGTATAATGTTATGACTGCCAAATTCTACAACTAACTTTTTCGATCAACACAGGCTAGCTATATATATGTTGATAATTCTTATCAATATTCTTATGCTCCTAGAAATGAACTATTTAACAGTCAACTTCCAAACAAAACACACCTACATATAACAACCATCAATAACCCATTCATGTAAAATCAAGTGCGGAACATCACACACACAAACCCATGTTGTGCTAATTGCAAAATTTACAAACACAACGTTCATCCTAAACCAGCATAAACTAAGCACAAATCAAATCCAAAACATCAGACCATGAAAGTTATCAATCAAAATACTTACCGCCTTGTGCAACATCTTAATCAATGCCATTGGCTTTCTCTTTAGACATCTCTTGAACCTATCATTATGTCAATGTAGATGAGTGAAAGCTAATTCATACTCAGAACACAATATGTATTCCTATCATAGATGTGGGTGGGTGTGTATGAGCTCAGAATCCTATCATATATGTGAATTAGAATTCTAGATGTAATTATATTATTAGGTTAAGTTTGAAAAACTCATCAGTAGACATGTTGCGCAGAGCATCAAGATCAACACCCCTGAAGCTGAACTTCTTGAACGTCCTCTTCTTTGGCATTTCTACTGCCACATCAGTCTCTGGAAAAGTAAAAAGTGATATAAGCATATACATGTATGTGTGTAGAGAGAGAAAGAGGGGCCTTCATGGAAAAGTAGAAAGAACTCACAATTGTTGGAGATGATAATCAGAAACCTTAAGCCGAAGAAGGTCAAATGGTCGATGTGGTCGAAGAAGAACCCACCATCGATGAATGCAGGGAATAATTATAAGAAGTATATCTGATTCTTGAGAATCAATCCCAGTAGAATAATTTCAAACATTCAATATATTAAAAAAATAAGATATGTTGTGTCTATGTAAGAACAAACTAGTTAGCTAGGATGAGGAGACGATCACAGCTATAGTAGGGGAGTAGTGACTAATATAAAATGTTTGAAAAAAGTTAAAATAAGGTGCATTACATTGTAACAGTTATTGAGTTCTCCATTTTTTTTCCATTACTTATTTATTTTTTTTGGGTATAACTTCTAAGAGGACCCGATCCTATGATAAAGACTAAACTCGGCGGGGCAAACCCAAAGCCCAATCCAAAAAAAATGGGGTTTTGGCAGAGTTGTTTGGAATTTGGTCTAGGCTTGGATTCATCCATGTTTAGCAACCCAAAATCCAACCCGAACCTGTCATGAATTAGCTAACATTTTTTTTTTCAAGGTAAAAGTGTTAGATGAGTTAGAAAGTTAAGCTAGATTCTATTCTACATTAATGCATATTCCTACATACATGGTTGAGGGTGGTGAATGTATTTTTTACCTTCATTTGCTTTGTTATTTGTGGTCAAGAGATCAAGTTAGAAGTTCTCCACCTGGTTTAAGAACTCTCTAGACTCTGTCATACAGAATCTAATCCATTGGAAATTTTCCAACCTTGTTTTGAGATTTTTGAAAGGTTTTAAAATTCAACTGGTTGAAATTAATCGGTTGCTCATGTCATGTTGCAGAGACATATTATTTTTGGATATATTTTATATTCTTTTTCAAATAAAATTAGTCGAGGTGTCCAATAGAATTTTGAAAATACTTTTTACTTTGACTTGAACGACGAGAGAGTATTAAATATCTAGGGACCGGGGTCATTCCAACCCTCAAATGTTAGTTTGCAATAATTCAATGAATATAGAATGTTAATACGAATTTTTAATGGCCTGTTGCGTGAATTATACATGGATTAATTGTTGTAGCCTTTTTCCTATCTAAACCCAGTTACCCACACACCCTTGGCATTAATATCAGATACAATGAAAGCTAGACAAATCTTTCAAATTAAGTGCAGTCCTTGTCATTTATCCCCTGATCTTGTTACAGTTGGAGTGTATGAAGAAATCATAGAATTAACATCAGCACAGTATATAAACAATTTAGCATAAATTCATGCATGAGAGTTCCTGAATCAATACGAATCATTAAAAAAAAAAAAGTCATAGACATTATCCATCAATTAGATACAGAGGTTCTTGCTAATCCAATATCCAAAGCAGAGAGTATTTATGAATTTTCTGTTTTAATCCTATAAAAAAGCACAGCAAAAAAGCAAATATATAGATCTGAGAAGCACCAAAAAAAAAATTTAATATAAAAAATAAAAAACACTTACAACACCAGTAGAAGAATAAGTAGAGACACTGAACTTCTGGTCACTCTGATTGTCCTTGTAGAGAAGATCTGCGGCACGAAACAAACAAACAATTCATAGAAAACATTCCAAACTATCAATCCAAAAAACTAAGACAAATGAATGGGATATTCCAAAAATATAAAGGACTGCACTTTACGTGTTCAACTAACCATTTTGAGAAGATGACGGAATTGTTGCAGGGAGTGTCTAGGGTGGGAAAGTGGCTGAGATAAGAAGATAAAGAAGCCATAAGAAGAATATTCAAAAATGAAAAAGTAGGGTTTGTGAGAAGATGATGGACCTGTTGATGGACTGACTTTACTACCTCTCAATTGAATTGAATTAGACATTCACCCAATTAGACCAAGAAGAAGCCAATAAACTGCAAATTATATACTACTAAGATCAATCAACAAAACCCACAAAAAGCAAACACTCAAGTTTTGTGCATCTGAAGCATTCATGTTAATTATATGTGTATATGTGTGTATATAGTGAATGTAAAAGTAGTTAAGGTTCATTAATTGGGAAATAAGGAAATTGAGGAATGAAAATTACCGGCAGTAGGATTGATGTTGAAGACGGCTGAGAGTGTTAGAGGACTCGTCGATAGGAGAGCAAAGGAAGTCAGGAAAGATCGTTTCCGGCTGCTGCTGTTGGGGAGCTCTTTAAGACCTCCATGTTTATACCCAACTTGAGAAAGAGAAAATCTAAGGCTACGACTTCAATTGAAAAGAAATAGATCGATTAGGGAAGACCAAACCAGTTTGAGAGAGAGGACGAAAGGAGAAGATCGACCTAGGGCAAGAAACAGTCTTCAGACACAGAGCGCATCGAATAAGAATTTAGCAGAGTGATCCCTCGTGGATTACATATACAGATCTATACTTAATTGAAAAGAAAGAGATCGGTTGGGGAAGACCAAACCAGTTTGAGAGAAAGGACGGAATGAGAAGATCGAGCTAGGGCCGGCAAGAAACAGTGACACACATTGAATAAGAAATATATATACAGATTTATACTTTAATTGACCAAAACTACATCGTTTTAATAGGGTAGTTTCGTAAAATTACTTAGTAGTTAATTAAGGACAGTAACTTTACCATCCCAAAAGCCCATTTTGATAATTTTTTATTAAAAAAAAATTATAATTTCACTAAATATCCTTTTGGGACGGTAACATTACCGTCCCCAAAGGCTATTTTGATAATTTTTTTATTAAAATTTTTTATAATTTCATTAAAAATGGTCCTAAGTTTTGCCGCCACCAGATTAGAGGGCGCACTTATTTTTTTTTGGTCTTTTAGGGATGGGAAGGAATGTAGTGTCACTAAAAAGGGTGTTTTTAAGGACAGTTTTTCTATTGTCCCTAAAGGAAACTAACTACTTGTTTGCTACAAATAAAATAATTGAACTTAATGTGCTCTACTTGCTTGAATTATCAATACCCCTAATTCTTGTAGTGCATAGATTTACGAAGTTATAAGAAGTGTGTCTTAGACACTTCCTATTGAGCTTTATGCATACCCTTTTATGATTAACATTTTTCAGGTCATGGCAAAGAAGTGGCGGACGACAATCCACCACCAGTTTAGTCGAATTGACGGATTTGGACTCTTTCGTGATCGATGTGTATTTTACCCCTTTTAGTTGTAAATAGTACTGGTATTCATTTTGTATCTCCCACATGGTTGGAAATGGTCTTAAGACCATCCATTTGTATTTTGTGATCTCACTATGATTTCAATATCCATGTAAGGCCTTAAGGCCATATTTTTGATGGATGATAAATTTGCTTAATTTTAAAGGTGTATCGGACTTATGTATGGCCTTATGTGATTTTAATACTCCCTAATTGTGTTAGTTTCATCATCAAATGGAAGATTTGAGACAGGTTTGGGCTTTGAGTAAGGTCACCAAGGGACCAAAGGAGTGCCAAGTGCACAAGATCACAATTTTAGGCTGTTTGGGGCATTTTTTGAGGTTCTGGGCATCTTGAACCGATTCAGCCCCATTGAACCGGTTCAAGGGGGGGTCTTTGGTTCAAGAATGGGCACACTACCCATCTTGAACCGATTCAGCCCCACTGAACCGGTTCAAGTCCCCCAGTGCACTATTTGGCCTTCTTCTGTTGTCAGCTTGGAACGCTTAATTTCGGACGGTCATAACTTCTTCGTTCTGAACCCAAATAGTTCTTGAGTCCATTTTCAAGGATTTTAAGTTAGCTTTCCAATGAGTCCAACCTTATCTTCAAACTCCATTAATGTTGAGAGTTATGGTCATTTTAGTGGGAAAGTGTCGGAATTTCCCTTGAACCGGGTAAGGGTACTTTTGGAAATTCATAACCCATGACCGTAGAACTTCACCGAGTGTCATGGAATGATTAAGAATGGTTACCTTAAACCTCATTTGATTAGTTTAAGAATGGATTACCCTCTCACATTATAAAACGATCATTTTGCCCCTAGTGTATCTTCTGGTTTGGTTAAGGACCCGATTAGCGATCTGGACTCCTAATTTGGGTCGTTACAGTTAGACTCAAGAGTCGCCTGATTCGGAGTCCGGATAGGGGAGATATGACCATTTGAAAACGGAGCATCAATGCTGCCAAGGGGAGGGCACCATCGGCGCCCACGGCGGACACCGCGCGCGCGCTGCCCCCTGACAAACCAATGGGGCCTTCACCAGATATTGAGTTTCAAATGAGGTTTTAAGGGCATAAATGATATTTTTTGGAAAAAATTTGTAAAGTAACCCCCAACCAAAAATCACGTTTTCTACATGCCTATGTCAAGAGAAGTTTTAATTTTTCAAGTGAAATACCAAAAATACCCCTTAGATCAGACTTTTTGCTGAAAAAAATTGCGCGCACTAGAAAATTCAAATCTGTAACTGATTTCGGACACTCAAACGAAATTTTTTGGAAAAACACAAAGAAGAAACCCCCTTAAAAATCATGTTTTTTAGCTGACCATGCTAAAAAAAAAAAAAAAAAAAAAAAAAAAAAAAAAAAAAAAACACTCTTATTTTTTAAAGGAAAACCCAAAAATACTCTTAAACCAGATTTTGCAAGAAAGTGCCAAAGTTCAGTCCAAAGGATTACTCATTTTATACAATTGTGAGGTTTTATACAAAGTGAACATACACACAAAGGTAATATGCATTTTAAGATGCACTACAATCACCCGTGGCGTCAAAATATGCCTAATGCAAAATTTGACCTATTAAACCTCAAGTTTGCAAATGTTGCTTTTAAAGGAAAACATGAAACCAAATGTATACAAATGAAGGTAAAAGACGTTTTGGCCCTTGGCCACACGTAATACATATATAAAAAGTCATAAAGAGTGTGCTTATGCACATTTTACATATCCCGAGTTAAAAATGACATACTAAAACCTCAAGTTTCATAATATTTCCAAATAAGGCATGAAGTAGAAATGGCATACATGTGATTCAAAGGTTCATAGCCCTTGGCCTCACTATATACACATCAAATGAGTCTCAAAAGGTGCACTTAAGTGCACATTACATAGTTCAAATAAAAGATACAAGTTTCGGCATATTAAACCAAAATAATGCAAAAACATGCTAACAAATACATGTAACAAATACACCAAAATGCTCCAAGCTACTAAACAAGTCTAAGGATGTTATGCATCCTAAAATAGAGTTTTCATACCTAAAAAATATCCCAAACAACTAAGCTGAGTAAACAAGTCACTCGCAGGAAATAAACATGCGTATAACCTAAAGTTTTAATGGTTTTGCAAGTTTAGTATAAATCGATCCATGTGGTTCATGCCACTTAACGTCTATATCCGAGGTGAGACTAAGAAAGCATCCTAAGCTACCTTAAAGCATTTCTAGCACAAACCACAATATTCATGCATTTAACAAAATTGGAGAACCAGATACACAACGACTAGTTACAACTCCATGATAGTATCAACTTGAACTTAAAATACGAAATTAACAAAAAACAATAAGTTACATCTATTTAATGATATCAACTTGGAAGTAAAGTATGAAGTCATCAAGAAACAACAAGTTACATCTACTTAGTGATATCAACTTGGAATTTAAGTACGAAGTTAACAAGAAACAACAAGTTACAACTTTATATAGTTATCAACTTGAAACAAAAATACGAAATCAAACAAAGGTGGATACTTGGACATCAATCGGATCTGACCAACACGTGGTTACTAACCCATGGGTAACCTCCATATGTGAACACTAGACTATAGGGGGAACTCGTATCCCCCGTACTAGAGCCAAGTCCTAGCCGTAGTCATACAACGACGTCCCAATTTCTAAAATCAATAAAATGTGCAACAATGTATATATTATATATATACAAGCAAATAGCCACATACCATGCACAACAAATTGGAATACACACATGTCCTAAGTTCACAATTAATGGCATACAAAATGTCGAATCTTCAATGTGCGATTCGTTACAAGTGCAAGGCATATAAATATCGAATCTTCAGTGTGCGATTCGTTACACAAATTAATGATACCATGTATCATCTAAATTAAATTACCAAAGTAGCTTAATTATGAAATTAGTAACAACATAATAATAAGCTTGTAAGGAAATCAATACTACAACATGAAATTCTAGAATTTAGTATCCTACTAAATTAAATAACATCTCTACACAAGACAACATACATATCACATACTTTAAATCATTAAACTATCATGGCATGTGATAGGTCAAATATACAATATGTGTACCTACATGCTACACTATAATATCAATGCTCATAATATAATCATGTAAATATTCTACAAGTTCCAAGTCTATGATTTAAGCCTAAAAAGAACTTCAAATAATTAATAAAATCAATGGAACAATTAAGTAGAATTTAATAAAATCATTTAATTAATTTCTCTACATTTCAAAACTCATCCAAATATTCTTAAATTAATATAATTTAAAGATCATGTTATGGTCATTATATATATCAAGTCAAATACCTAATTAAATCAATGGAACCATTAAATAAAAATTAATTAATTCATTTAATGAAAATCTCTAGATTTCAAAACTCATCCAAATAATTCCAAATTAATATATGCTTAAGATTAAGTCATGGCCTAATTTAATATCATGTCTTAAATTAATTTCACACAAGATACAATCATGTAAATTAAATTTCATACAAATATAACTATATACAAATTCTAGATTTTATACTAAGACATGCATACAAGTTATATAAAACCCCAAAACGCATAAAACACAAAGGGTATAAACATGAAAACATTCCCTACCTCAATTTGAGATGAAAATCTCAAATGACACCAAAATGAAACCTCTCTGAATCCGACGAAACTTTGGGGTTACGACGGAGACAATGAGGAGAACAACAAACCCTTTTGTGGGAACATCCAAATCCAAACGTAAACTCAAACCCTAACCTCAAAAATGGTAAAAACCAGATTCTAAAAGGCCGACAACAAAGTCTTCATCGGCGAGGGAGGAATCAAAGGCTAAGGAGATGAAATAGAGGAGAGAAGGAGCAAGGAAGAGGAAGAGAAGGAAGGGCACCGCCCTCAGCTGTGGGAAAAGAGAAATGATCTGAAATTTTCTCTTTTCTCCCCCTATTTATAATATTTCCAAAAACAACCCCCAAACGGGCCCCGTGTGGCCCCGAAAAGTGAAAACTATTCAGACTCGCTCAAATGGGAAAAGTCTATGAACAAAAAAGAACCGACATGAAAAAAATAAACAATAGAAGAAATGGGATCAAAAACTGAGTCCCGAGCAAAAAGATATGTCCCAAGCAAGTTCGGTGGCAACCGGGGTTAAAAATCCTAAAATTGGGAAAAATGACAGAAAGGCAATTCTAAGAGTACGCGACTTGATGAAAAGTGAAAATGAATCACATACGAGGACTAGGCTCAAAATGGGACACTTGGCACTAACTTTTGGAATTGCATGAAGGTCCCTACATAAAAGGATAACTGCACAATTGAACCAAAATGAAAATATCTTCCAAAAGATGCTTTCTTAAAAACCCCTAAAATAAAATATCTTTAAAAGATATTTGCGAAAAACACCCCAAGAAAAAAGAATGTTTTTGAAATTTTTTTACATCCATGCCCCTACAGACACAGTGAACAACCAGTGTACTTTTCTACAAAAGTAAAGATACGCATTTCATGGAAACCAAATGGAATGAAGGCACGTGAAGTTGGAAATCAAATCCGAGCACAAAAAATGAGGTTACGCGAAATAAGTGACAAATGGGAAAAAGACGGAAAAGGAAAATATCCGAAAAAGAAAAGTGGAAACAGCACAGTCTTCACAAGGACGATACCAATCTCTCAAAAGAATAAGTGTCGGGAACTATCCTGAGTAATCACAAAAATCTGAAGGATCAAAACTCAGACTCATAAAGGAAAACATGAACGGAAAAAAAAAAAATCCGTAAAAACAGGAAAAAAGAAAGGAAGGAAAATGACAGGGTCATTACATCTTACGACCCCGTGAATCCACATAAAGAATAGAGTACAAGTGAACGGGATCATGCCTTGGGAAGTAAATAAAGCAATAACAACATCAACAAGTAAATGAATAAGTCATCCGACCACAAAGTATGCACTATGTGCCAATGAAATGCCATGCCGTGCAATATCGCTCCCCGTTTCTGAAACAATACCTTTTCATCTTTCCAAACCATTAATGCAATCCGACCCATGGCGACTCCATGGCGTCACGAGAGGAAGATTGGCTAACTATCCCCGACCACATGACAACTATAAGGCATCGTTAAAGGGCCTATGTATCTCAATCACGCTAGGGTCTCTCCTTAATCCTCTCTAGACCACACTAAGGCCACGGATCACTAGGCCCTAGGCGTCCGAGTTTTCGCAAACATTTTTTGAAAGCTTTTTTCCCAAAACAATTTCATTTGTTTTCAAAGCATTTTCCCTTTTTCTTTCCCTATGGAATGCATGAATGTTTCATGCTTTCAATGCCAATTTAACAATGAAATTTCACATAAGCGACAATTTCTCAACACATATATATACATCAAGTTTTAAATGGACAATTTAACATATAGTACATGTTATGGAATAAATTGAATATATTTTCATCACATCAACTCCAGGAACATGTAATTGAGCTAACTATGCACATAAATCACATTATCATATTAAACCCTAAGCACCATAGGCCAAATAATCAAATTAAGCATGCTTGTAAACAAATTTAAGGGAAAAAATTCACTTGGTCCAAACGGCACTTTGCTCTGATCAAAACGTAGGCCTCGACGCGCTCGTCAACTTTGCCTTAAGTGGCGAAATCAAATTCTCAAAGGTGGAGGAGAGATTAAGCCTTAAAACTTTGTGTAAAAAAAAAACGGGGGGGGGGGGGGGGGGGGGAGAGAAAGAGCCTGACGAGAGAGACAAAGAATGAGAAAATCCTTCAACCAAAATGGCCTTAAGGCCATTAAAAGGAATGGTAAGGTGGGTCCCATAATGAAAGAAAAATATTCCTTTAACATTAATGCTTATATATATATATATATTCACCAATCACTTACCACCACACAATTAATCGCACAATCTAATAAATTCACACAAGATAATAATGTATGAAATACAATAGACCCGTGATATCCTATAGTGGGCCCCACCTAGGACCTTCCGGCCCGAAAAATGGAAAAATGTCGAAATGGAAACCAATACATTTCCAAGAGTCCTGAACTAAAGGAAATGCTCCAACTAGTACTCTGAACCCATTCGGCACTCCCCACGGTATCCGGCACACAAAACAAAAAAAGACGGAATTAATCCCACAAAAAATCAGAAAATTCCAGAAAATGGAAAATGAAAAAAAAAAAAAAAAAAACATTACAATGACCTCAAAACAGAAACCCATGATCCATTGATAGAAGTAAACCTAGGTACTAATACAAAACCTAGGCTAACCCACATTAGTGCTTTACTTGAGCCAGAATTTCAAGCCCAGTTTATTGATATGCTGGGGGAATACAGAGATTGTTTTGCCTGGAATTATAAAGAGATGCTAAGTTTTTCCAGAGATCTAGTGGAACATCGGTTACCCGTCAAAGCGGGATTAAAGCTATATAGACAACCGCCTCGCCGCATGTCTCAAGAAGTGGAGGATAAAATCAAAGTGAAAATTGAACGATTATTAGGTACTGGATTTATTCGAACTACAAGGTATGTTCAGTGGTTATCGAACGTTGTTCCTGTTATTAAGAAAAATGAAAAATTACGCATATGTGTTGATTTTGGAAATATAAACTCGGCTACTCCAAAAGATGAGTATCCTATGCCGATAGCCGATCAACTGATTGATGCGGCTGCCAAGCATGAGATTATGTCTTTTATGGATGGACACTCAGGCCATAATCAAATTTATATTGCCGAGGAGGATATCCCAAAGATGGCTTTCCAATGTCCAAGGTCAATTGGGACTTTTGAATGGGTAGTAATGCCGTTTGGGTTAAAGAATGCTGGTGTTACATATCAGCAAACCATGATTTTTATTTTTCATAATATGCTCGAAAAATTTATTGAAGTATACATCGATGATGTGGTTGTGAAGTCTTCACCAAAAAAGAAACACTTCGTCCATCTAAAGACGTCTTTTGAGAGAATGAGGACTCATATGCTAGAGACGAATCCAATTAAGTGTGCTTTTGGTGTATTGGCAGGAAACTTTTTGGGTTTTTTGGTGAACCATAGGGGCATTGAGATTGACAGGAATAAAGCCAAGACTATTATTGATGCTAGGGCGCCAAGAAGCAAGAAATAATTACAAAGGTTACCTGGTCAAGTGAGTTACCTCAGGCAATTTATTACCAATACAGCCGATAAACTATATGCGCTTTCTCCTTTACTCAAGTTGAAGCCAATAGAAGAATTCAAATGGGATGACACACACTAGAAGGCATTTGAAAGAATAAAGGAATACTTGTCGAGTCCCCCTGTAATGATGCCACTGAGGAAAAAGTGGCCGATGAAGTTGTACTTATCGGCTGCTGAAGAATCTATCAGAAGTATGTTGGCATAAGAAAATGAAGCAAGGAGTGAACAAGCAATATATTATCTCAGTCGAGTCCTAACCACAGTCGAGCATAGATATACGCCGATTGAAAAATTATGCTTGACTTTGTTCTTTGCAGCAATGAAATTGAGAGTATATATGTTACCTGTTTTGGTTTTTATTGTTTGTCAAACAAATCTTATAAAATATATGCTATCAAGGCCATTGACGATAGGCCGAATCGGCAAGTGGGCATTGGCATTGATGGAATTCAACTTTGTCTATATTCTATAAAAAGCGATAAAAGGAAAGGCATTGGCAGATTTCCTTGTTGATCACCCATCACCAAAAATCGACCATCAAGTCTTTGATGAGCTTGACTCGGCAGTTATATTCATGACCTCTTAGACGTGAACGTTCGATGGGTCCAATACCAGCGAAGACTTGGGAGCTGGTATAGCTATAATATCCCTAGTGGGAAACCAAATTTCTTTTTCTTTCTTTTTAGACTTCTGGTGTTCGAATAATCAAACCGAATATGAAGCATTAATTATCGGCTTGAAAATTTTACTTGAAATGACAGTCAAAGATGTTCACATTGTGGGGGATTCAAATTTGTTGATTAATCAGATCTCGGAAGATTTTAGATGCTTAAATTGGCAATTAAGGCCATTTCAGTCATTGGCAACTCAATTGGTCAACCAATTTCACAGTGTAACTTTGGAATACCGACCAAGGGCTATGTATAAAATAGTTAAAGATTTGGCCCAAACCGCTTCGGGGATCAAATTTCTAAGTGGCATGAAAGAAAGGATAATGAAAATCATACACCGATCTCTTCCATCAGCTGAAGCAAGAAACAAAGTCATGGGAAAAGTCTTTGCCGCTGATGTTGCCGAGTTAGATGATGAAAATTGGCGAATACCTTATATTTTATTCCTAAAGCATCCAACTGGGTCAGTCGATCAAAAATTAAAACAAAATGCAGTCAATTATGTATTTATGGATAGAGATCTTTATAGAAGATTGGCAGATGATGATTTGTTATTTCAATGTATTAGCAAGTTTGAAGGATTAAAGATTATGGCAAAAATACATGAAGGTATGTGCGGAGCTCACCAAGCAGGCATAAAAATGAGATGGTTGATCCGCCAATATGGGTATTATTGGCCTGAAATGATAAAAGATTGTATGATCTACGCAAAAGGACGCACAGATTATCAAAAGCATGGCCCAATGTAGTGGGTTCCAGCAATAGTCAAACCATAGCCTTTAAAGGTTGGGCCATGGACTTAATCGGCAAGATTAATCCTCTTTCATCAAAGGGGCATCATTGGATGATTTTAGCCACCGTTTATTTTACCAAATGGGTGGAAGCTGAAGAATATGTATCAATAACTCAAAATACTATAATATAGTTTTTAGAGCGACACATTTTTCACTGATTTGGTTTGCCAGAAACAATCGTTACCGATAATGGATTTGTATTCAGAGGAGGTGATGTATTGCAACTCGGCCGCAATATGTAAGTAAAAATGTTAACCTCAACTCCCTATTATGCTTAAAGGAATGGTCAAGCAGAAGTCTCAAACAAAATTACGATTGAGATTATCGAAAAGATGATCAAAGACAAACCAATAAGATGGCATGAAGCTCTGTCAGAAGCCTTGTGGGCTTATAGAAACTCGAAGCGAACAAGTATAGGAACTACTCCTTATCGGCTAACATTAGCCATGATGCATTCTTGCCAATGGAGTTAAATGTGAAATTAGCAAGGGTAGTTTTGCAACACAATTTGACTCCATTGTCCTCCACCGAGCCTCTTCACCAGGGGCGGAGCTAGGAATGTTGGGTTAGGCGGGGGCCAAACTAGCACAATGAAATTAAAATCACCAAGAATATACAAATATAATAATGTTTTTTATTATTATTATTTTTTATAATATATATTACTAAGAGCATGTCTAGTGATACTCCCGTGGAGAGGTTAACTGTTATTTCCTTATAATGTGAAGGTGTTTTCTTTATAACTTCTTCGTATTCTTGAAATAATCTAAAACAAAACAAATTAAGAAAAAAAAATAATTTAAATAAATAAGAGGAGAACTACTACTACTACAAAATAAATAAATAGGGGGAGAGAGATCAACAAGTTGCAAGTCCTTAAATAAGATAGTTGTTGTGCACAAAACAAATTTTTTTTTTTTTTCCTGTTAGAATTCATATAGATAATAAATACTCCCTCCGTCCTAATTTAGTTATCCATCTTTCTTTTTGGGGTTGTTCCAAAATACTTGTCCACTTATCATGTTTAAACAACATATTTCACATCTTTCAATAAAATATCCTTAAATTTTTAAAAATTTCAAACTTGATTTTATATATATATATATATATATATATATATATATATATATATATATATATATATTTATATTTAAACTTGAAATGGTAGCTTTGTAATTTTTAAAAGGGACAATGCAATAATTACATGTCCCTTTAAAAAGTTCTACTCACTACAAGAAAAAAAAAAAAAAAAAAAAAAAGGTCTTTTACGAGTGCCCAAACACCTCGTGAAAACGCAAATGACACCCTCGTCTATTATGCCCTTGTAAATGCTCTTAACTTTTTACGGGGACTTGCAATGCTCGTAAAATAGTAAAGTACGAGACACCAGGCGTCTCGTTAATAACTAATTTACAATGGAAAAAGCCGTTCATTAATAATTAGTTTACGGTGTCACTAGCCATTCGTTAATAATTAATTTACAATGTTACTAGCCACTCGTTAATAATTCATTTACGGGGAGATTCTCTGCATGTAAATAATGTAAAGACTTTTATTTACAAGCTATGAAGACTATGTAAATAACATAATTATTTATTTATATTTAATAAAAGCACATTCAATTAATGTTACCCAATCATCCACATATAACTTGTATATTGGTCACAATTTTAACTACACAGTACTTCAAAAGACAATTTTACAATTCAATAATTCATATACCATTAAACATATCAAAAGATTTCACAATCCATACACCATTAAACATATCAAAAGACAATTCATCATGGTTCAATGTGCCAAATTGCAAAAGAAATTCCAATGTTTGTCAAAAACACATCAACAAGTAAATCTTCACATTGTTCTTCAATCATCGGCACAACTTGACTTTCAATTTTTCAGACACGCCCTCCACCTCGTTGTCTATGGTACAAAATCCAAGCAGGTAACTGTATCACACAAGTCTTAATATCAGTATGCTAAGTTTTAAGTACTTGAAATGAAAAGAAAAAAAAAAAATCAATTATAAAATGCTAAACACAACAGGATTAACTATTCATAATGCATGATAGAGTATAGGTATGTAGATTTTCACCTCACTCCGTTTTCTAGCCATGTTATTCTCTTTCCATTCCTATTTACGCCCTAAAAGTATTCAATTCTTGAAATACAGTATTTTCTTTTCCTGTTATTTTTAGTTTAGCATATTATAACTTTAAGGTTAGCAGCTTTCACCAACATATATTAGTGAGAAATTTATTTTAGGAAGCTGGACAAATAATAATAAAAAATAAAATAAAATAAAATAAAAAACTGCAACTTATATAGTTGAGCAGACCATGGAAGGAGCTGCACTTGCACCAAAACCAGAAAGTGAAAATAAAGAGAGATCGAATGTTGAAACCAAAAGGCTTGAAGGTATGTAGACTATAATCTCACTTTGGTATCTAGTCATGCTATTCTCTTTCAATTCCTATTTACTCTCTGAAAGTTTACAATTCTTGAAATATATATATCTTTAAAGTTGGCAGCTTTCACCAACAATAGTGAGAAATTTTATTTAGGGATGAGTCATTGACGAATTGAAGTATAAAGCTTCATCAATTCTCTTATACATGAGTTTTAACAGAAAAATCAAGATAACCATCTCAGTCACTATTATAGCTCTAACCAAAAAATTCGAAATACTGTAGCCTATTCACAATTTTCCAAAAGCTTTGTAAACACATAAATGGACACATGTATATCAAGCAGTTTAAAAACCTCAGCCCCAATGATCATTCAACACAAAACAATGTATGGGTATATATCAAAACATAGTCTCAAGCTTCATAGAATTTTCAACATGGCAACAAGATATATACATCATTTCAGTTTAAATTTCACAGCCCCATTTTAGTTCAAAAGCATAGTCACAGAGATGTATTTATATCAAAATCATCTCACAGTTTTTATGAATTCAAGTACAATCCAGAATTTTTGATACAACACAAGGCCATATATATATATATAATCTGAAATTTAAAGGCCTAAGAAGTTGCAATTCAATTCAATTCAATTTAGAATTTCCAATTCAATTCATCATCTACCTCAATTTCAAAAATCAGGGACAAGCCCTTCACAGAATTTTTTTTTAGTCCATTCTCCATTACCATAGCCCATCCTCCTTTTTCACATCACAGACTTATACATTCACAGCCCTAATAAACACAACCACAGATATATGTAGAAAATTCTAAATTCCCCTTCCAAAATCAAAGTCCAAAAATCATATTTCAGGTTGAAGAGAGCTTACCCGAGAGAAAAATGAGAAAAACGAGAGAGAGAGAGAGACTCAGCCTGAAATTTTTGGCTGGAGAAGATGACCGGAACTAGAATTGTGGTGGCCGGCGGCGAGATGTGGTTTCTCCTTAACCGAGAATCGGCCAGAGAAAGCGAGACCTAGAAGAGAGGAGAGAGCAGCAGCGGCAGCCAAGAGGTTCGGCCGGAGAAGCTTGCGGCAGTGGGGTTCGAATAGAGAGCGAGGGCTTGGTGATGGTGTGAGGATGTGGGTTGATGGTGGTGGTGCCTCGGCGTGAGACACAGAGAGATAAAGATAGAGAGAAAGGCTAGGGTTTTTTCAGAAAGCTGAATACAACAAAACTGATGGAAGGAGAGAGAGTTGTAATGACCGGTGATGGAAGGTGAGAGCTGCGATGGAAAACCAAACAGATTCAAAGATCGGGCTAGATCAGTGTTGGAAGGAGAGAGAGCGGCTGAAGGAGAAAGAGAACGTTAGAGCTAAATGAAATGGGAAATGAAATAGGAAAGTGTTTTACAGTACGTGTTAATTGGCCCCAAAAAAAAATGACATAGTTTAGGGCCCAAATAGTAAAATGTATATAAATCAACGGAGGGAAAAAATGGGGGGAACGGAAAAAAAAAAGGTGGGAAGGAAAAAAGTGGAGGGGAGGGAAATTTTAAACCGTGGCCCCCTTCATTAACGAGGCGCTTGTATCCCGTTAAAGTTAATTTTCATTAACAAGGCGTTTGTATCCCGTTAAAGTTAACTTTCATTAACGAGGCGCTTACATCCCGTTAAAGTTGACCTTCATTCATGAGGCGCTTACATCCCGTTAAAGTTGACCTTCATTAACGAGGCACTAATATCCCGTTAAAGTTGACAAACGCCTCGTTAATATATGCATACATTAACGAGTACCTTTAACACCTCGTGAAAGCATTCTTTTACGAGGACTCTGCTTACAACCCCGTGAAAGCACGTGACAACTACAAGGAACACCTTATGATCCTCATTAAATGCAGTTTTTATGAGGCAAAATAAATAAACCTCGTAAATATTGGTCGTAAAAACACGCTTTTCTTGTAGTGACTCCCCCAAAAAGAACATCTAATATAGAACAGAGAGAGTATTAATATATATACATGGCCCTTGGTAGCCCTGCCAGCCCCCTTGGCTTCACTCACCGCTGCTCTTCACCTCCATGATAGTTCTTTTCCGGCTGATGCTACTACCTATTGCCTTACTATTGGGGCTTTCCAATATCTGTATCTCACCCACCTTGACATAGCCTTTGCAAGCAATAAACTCTCTCAACCAGTGCACAAGCCGTCCCAAACTCATTGGGCAGCAACTAAGCGTCTTCTCCACTATCTCAAAGGCACCCTTTACTATGATCTTTTCCTCAAGCGTTGGGTTCCTCTCACTCTGCATGTCTTATCCGATGCGAATTGGGCTGGTAAATGTGGTGATTGTACTTCCTCCTTTGCCTATGTCGTTTATCTTGGGGGCAATGCAATTTTCTGAAGTTCTAGGAATCAACGATCAATGGTCTGCTCCTCTATCGAAGCCGTGTATCGTGCTGTTGCAGCCACCGTTGCTGAGCTCTCCTGTCAATCACTCCTTGGTGAGCTTGGTGTCTCTCTTCCCTCTGTACATACCATTCACTGCGACAATGTCGGTGCCACGTTTCTTTGTGCCAGTGTTCCATTCTCCTATGAAGCACATTGAATTGATTTCCATTTTGTGCGTGACAAAGTTACGAAAGGCTAACTTCAAGTTTTTTATGCTGTCACCAATGACCAACTGGCTAATGCCTTAACCAAACCTCCCCCTCGCCATCGCTTCACTCTTCTTCGCTCCAAGCTCCAAGATCGGTGTCTGCAATGGGAGCACCATCTTGCAGTGGCATACTGAATAAGCTTTGATCTCTCCTCATCAAAAGACAACACCATCCACCAGTCATTTATCCTGACTACTACAGATAGATTTTAATATTGGAAATATCTTAAATCTTGTCCTCACGTATAACCATCACTTGATTGAATATTTTTTCCATCTTTACATTAATTGTAACTCGTATATAGCTGTATATTCATCTAATGAAACTGTGAAGCTAATTACTTAAGCTTCTTTAATGCTTAAAGTCAAATATGATTTCCAATAGGATATACTCCATCTGTCTTAAAAAAAAAGTGTTTACCGTGACTTTCACAAATTGAAGAATCACGATTCTCCAAACGTGACGTTCTTTTTGAGGCAGTGGGAGTATAAAACAAGTCTTGAGACAGTTTTAGACTTGACACTAGAGGGGCTTTCTAAGACATTGGAGAAACTCATATGGGCCACACAATTTTGTTCATTTGGGTCGAATCGCTCACCTCCTTTTACCACCTAGAGTAAAACCATATTCTTGGCCATTTTTAGGGATGGTGTATTTTTTGGTTAAAAGGTAGTTTGGTGCAACATTTTTCAAATATATATTTGAAATAAGCTGAACTTTTCTTCAAGAACTGAAGTAATTAATAACATAGAAAATGTCCAAAAAAAAATCTCCAAACATTGAAATTGTCAAAATAACCTCAATAAAAAAAGAAAAAGAAAAAAGAAAATCAAACTCCCAAGCAAGAAAATCATTTTTCTTGAAACCTTCGGACTATTTCATTAGCCCACATAAAGCCAACTCAAACCCACCAGTGGACCAGTCGACTGGGCCATCCACTAGGCCCATTAACATGTCTCGCACAAAATTTCGCTTCGGCAACAAGCCGTTTTACAACGTGACGTGGCAAATCCCCGTCTAAAGTCCTAGATTCTGGTATGACGTGTACAGTGGCGAAGAATCCGACACCCTCATTTCCCGGAAAATTCAAACAAAAATTTCTCCGAAAATCCACATCTCGAAAAATCTTACCTCACTGCTGAAGTAAGCCGAAGCCATGCTCCTAACTATATAAACGCCTCCAGTCCCCGCCATATTAGTACCATCTGATCTCTCCTCTCTCTCTATTCTGGGGTTTTAGTTTCTCTCTCTATACTTCGTTCCTTTCATATATCCGAATACCTCTTTGGCTCTTTGCTAATTTAATGCGAAATCACCAGAAACACAGCACCCAATTGAGGCCCTTGGATGGGCAGCCAAAGAACCAGCTGGTTCTCTTGCACCCTTCAAATTCTCCCGAAGGTATAACCAATTTCTCGAATTAACCTATCTTGTTATAATACAGTAATGATCACGTTCACCGGTGAATAAGAAACTTTCTTCGCACTGATATTTCTTATAATATGATGTGTACGTAATTGTGTGATGATCTTAGAAGCAAATAAGCAATCTATTTTGAAATAGTTTTTTTTTTATTTGTTTGTTTGGATGGTGGTCTTTGTCTGATTTGAGGTTGTGTTTGGATTATAATCATTATATGATGATGTTGCAGGGTAACTAGTGATAAAGATGTGAGGTTCAAAGTTCTGTATTGTGGGATATGTCATACTGATCTTCACTATATCAGGAATGATTTTGGCGGCTCCAAGTTTCCTCTTGTACCAGGGTATGATTTGAGACATTTCATATTTGTCTCTAAGTCCTTTAGAGTTTAGACCTTCACTTTTGTTTCATTTTATATTTAAATAAATATCATTATCTATGAATAACACTATTTGACAGAGTGAGCTTTATATGTATATATATATGGCCGGGTATGCACATAGTGCATTTGTTCAACAAAATCCCTTTTTCCTTCAACAACCAAAGATAAAATTGGGTATAGCAATAATCCTAGAAAAAAATATAATATTTTTATTTTTATTTTTATTTTCCTAAGTCAGCTTGCAAAATAGATATATATATATATAGCTCAACAATTGAAGGCATACCTTCATATTCAATGACGGAGCCAGGATTTCAAGTGAGAGGGGGTACGCTGTCAAAAAAAAAATAATATGGAGTATGTATATATATATATATATAATTCAAAAGACAAAGAAGAAAAAAATTATTAAAATATAAAAGGAAAGAAAAATGAGAGAACTTTAAAAGGAAATAGTTGAAAAGTTTCAATTAAGGAAGAAAAATTTGACTTTTTCTACTAAGGAAATTTAAGAAATGCGAATAATAAAAGAAAAAATAAAAATATAATTTTAGGACCTAACAATTTAAGGGGGGACACTATATAAATGTTTTCATATATATGGAATTTTTTTAAAAAATTACCACATATATTATAGGCTGTTGACCAACTCAGGGGGCACGTGCCCCGCTAGGCCTTCGTTGGCTCCGTCCCTGTCATATTAATTGAAAAAGACCACTTCCAAAAGTCAAAAATGATAAAATAAATAAATAAATAATTTAAAAAAAAAAAAAAAAGAAAAAAAAAAACAAAGAAAGTTAACTACAGAAAGCCTATAATCCAAATGAAAACTAACAAACAAAACCTCAGTTGATGATTAATAAATAATAAAATTTTAGAAATGATTAACTTTTTAGGTAATTCAAATGAAAACAAACAAATCCAGCCTATAATCCAAATGAAAACAATCAAACAAAATATAATACCACTGACATGATTAATGAATTTTAAGCTTATGGTTTGTTTGATTCTTGACAGGAAATAACTAGTATAAAGTCAGTTGATGATTAAAATTTTGATACTATGGATCTGATTAAGAAATAAACTCTTCGAATTGTCTAAATACACTTGAGAGAGAAAGTTAGTTTATCTCTATGAATAAAAATATTGACATGTTGAGTGAATTGAATTATTGATTGATTCAGGCATGAGATTGTTGGGGTAGTAACAGAAGTAGGCAGCAAGGTAGAGAAGTTAAAAGTTGGAGACAGAGTGGGTGTGGGTTGCATGGTTGGATCATGTCGCTCATGCGACAAGTGCTCCACCGATCTTGAAAATTACTGCCCCAAAATGATAGTCACCTACAAGGGAACATACCATGACGGAACAATCACATATGGAGGTTACTCTGATCACATGGTTGCCGACGAGCACTTTGTGGTCCACATTCCCGACAACTTGCCTCTTGAAGCTGCTGCTCCTCTCTTGTGTGCTGGGATCACAACTTACAGCCCCCTCAAGTATTTTGAGCTTGACAAGCCTGGTCAGCATTTGGGCGTGGTAGGTCTAGGCAGGCTTGGTCACGTCGCTGTGAAGTTTGCAAAGGCTTTTGGTGCTAAGGTGACAGTGATTAGTACATCCCCTAACAAGAAGAAGGAAGCCATTGAACATCTCGGTGCTGATTCATTTTTAGTGAGCCGCGACCAAGATCAGATGGAGGTAACCAATTTTATTTTTACCCAATATATGTCACATTTAGGTATATATGCTGTTAGTTATATCTTTATGGAAAATCTTGGCAATGCATTAGTAATTATGTGTTGATATGATATGATGAATGTTTGTAGGCTGCAGTGGGCACAATGGATGGTATTATCGATACTGTTTCTGCTATTCATCCTCTCATGCCTTTGATTGCTTTATTGAAGTCTCATGGGAAGCTTGTTTTGGTGGGTGCACCTAAAGCACTTGAACTACCTGTTATGCCTTTGCTTATGGGTAAGCATATGAAATCATTAAGGCTATGTTCGGTTGCATGGAAATGTAGCCTCGGAATTGGAATTCAAATTTCTGAGTTGTTTTTCTCTAATTTCAAGACTCCAATTCCATACAGCCAAACATAGAGTAATAAAATTTTGTTAGAGTAGTGCTAGAATTCATACACATTACCATTATTGACCCTGTTTTATGCTGTTTAGTGTTCTGACTAGTAGCTAAATGGGAATGTGGAATGACAGGGAGGAAGATAGTTGCTGGGAGTATTATTGGGGGTATGAAGGAGACACAAGAAATGATTGATTTTTCTGCAAAGAACAACATAAAACCGGACATTGAAATCATTCCAATGGATTATGTGAACACTGCCATGGAGCGTCTTGAGAAAGCTGATGTCAAATACCGGTTTGTCATCGACGTTGGGAACACATTAAAAGTCGACTGAAAGTCTTGTGGCTTCTGAACTTGGGGTATTCTTCGAGAGTGGATCAGGTTTGTATGGGGCTTGATGATGTTTTTACTTTAGTTGATGAGTCCATGTTTGTATTTTTAAACTTTGTTTCCTATATCATTGGAATTGTAACCAAAGGATCAACATTGTACTTGGATTTCGTTACGAATAAATAAATAAAGAACTTTGTTTGCCAATTTTGTACATACAAACTTGATTGTTGTTCGGCTTGATTTCAAAAGTTTGCTATTTTGATTTTGACAAGGATGTTTTATGTCTATTGATTTTCATATTTATGATATGGTCTGGCCTAGGATGAGATCTTTCAATTGAGCCTGAATTTGATGTCCAACTTGGCCCTGATTTTGGAAACAGAGGAACTTAGACAGAGAGTGGGTAGATGCTTCAATTTAGACGTTGGATGGGTGGAAGATCCGAATTGTAGGGAAATTTTGAGAAGGCTTAGAGTTATGACTACACTAGACTTACGGTTCAGATTAAAAGCCAAGGTCGGTAAGTTTAAAGAAGAGCTAAAAGAGGTTGAGTAAAGCAAAAATTTGGAATTACAACAGCTTATTACAAACACTGAAGAAGAAATCAAGCAAGTTCAGGAATAAAGTGAACTTGATGCTGCAAATGTTTAGTTTCTAAAAGGAAGACTGAGTAAGTTGTGGGAACAAGAACAGATCTTTTGGAAGCAGAAGGCTAGTGCGGGATGGCTGTGAGAAGCTCCACCCCGTTGAGAATTATCCATACCATTCCCGCCCGTACTTGGGGATAGATTTTTAATTGGTGTGCAATCTTAGCCCCGGCGGGACAAACAGACTACTAACTCGATTTGCCCCACTCTCTCCATTTAATGGCGGGACGGGACAGATTATATCGAGAGTGAAAGAATAGAAGGTTTTGAATTTGGAAGAGTCGGTCAATGAAATGAAATTGGGGTGTTTCATGTTCCTGAGGTGGATTAGTCTCACTTGTAAGTTGCGAAAATACCTCATATGTGAAAAATAAAAAATAAAAAATTGATCCGAAAATGAAAAAAATAATATTTTAAAAATAAAAATGGAACAAACATGACCCTAATTTGTCATCTATCTATTTGTATGCCAAAAAACAAAAACCTGCGACACTAAATGTTAAATTTAGGATGCAAAAATATAAAATGTAAAATAAAAAGATGGGGGAGAGAAAGATAGAGAACGCATGTATCATATATATGGTTCGGTACTAAGGCCTACATCCATGAATCAAGAGCCACTGAGGTTACATTTCTCTTATTGTTTGAAATACTTGATATTTTTACATTGTATTGATACACAATATATAGGAATAAAGTTGCAGAGAAAATGAATAAATCAAGGAGGAAAAAAGGGAAAAAAAAAAAAAAAAGAAACAGAATATAATACATATATATATATATATATATATATATATATATATATATATATATATTTCAATATTCTCCCGCAAACTCAAGATGGGTTTCTTGAAGCCAACTTGAGTTTGGAGATGAAATCTTGAAAACGGTGATGGAGCAAAAAGTATCCGAAAGGCCGAAACAATGCCGGAAAATGCCGGAACAAAGCTGGAAAAAGGGTAGGAACAAAGCCGAGAAATGGGTTGGAACAAAGCTGAGAAAATGGGTCAGAACAAAGCCGAGAAAAAGGGCGTTTTTTTTTCTTCAACAAATCACAAAGTCAAAAAGAAACCCTGCCAAAATCAAACCTAGTAAAATAAGGCAAACACTGCCTAAAATTTTTCAGGTGGTGGAAACCAACCATGGAAGGAGAAAATAGGCATTGTGGTGGAAGAATAAGGTCGCCAGAATGAGAGGTGTCGCCAACGGCGACTGTAAAGCAAAGGAAGTCTATGCAACCAAAGGCGAATTCGGAAATGACGCCAGACATTCACCAAACTGAGCATAATAACGACAGCAGCGAAGCACGTAAAAACGTGGAAAGTGGCAACGAAGGACTCGACCGGAGATAACACACCTCGCAATTGCTATAACACAAACAACCTCTTTCTGACTAGTAACTGAAATGATGGTGAGTCAGTCATCATTTCAGATGGTTGACTACCGTTGGTGAAAGAGGAGTGTGTAGACGCGTGTAGTGCGAGTCAGATCCATGGGTAGTGATACATGAGTCAGATTTACTTCGCAGGAGCATCGGCTCGTGACGGTGCGGGACGCCACTTGGAAACTTATGGTTGATCAAAAAAGGAAAATAAAGAAAGATCTGAACCAGAAACGGATCAGATTTTACTGGTCTTCTCCTTCATTGTTTTCTATAACCAGTAAAAGAAAGGAAAAATAATAATAATAATAATTTGGCAGCGCTCCAAATGTAGCCACAGAGAAGACAAGCAAACTTTGATTCAAACGATCTAGGATCATTGCTTTGATACCATGTTAAATTTAGGATGCGAAAATATAAGATGTAAAATAGGTTGATGGAAGAGAGAAAGATAGAGAACACATCATATACATGGTTCGGCACTAATGCCTACATCCATGGATGTAATACTCCCGGATTTCCGAATGCGGGTTGGTCAGGCCCACGCCCGAATACCCGAGGATATCAAAACAAATTGATAATAAACGAACACAGAATACAAAAGAATAAAGAAGAATAAATAAAATACTGACAAGAAACTAAAATGATAATCTAATAATAAACCTCATAATATATTTCCATTAATTAATAAACTCTTCTGATACAACTGATCCTCCAAAATACAACTCAGGAATCCATACTGTGTCGATCCCTAGAAAATCCAAATTAAACAAATGAGAGTAATCTAAAACAGGAAACTGAATCATAAAGGAACTCCTATGTAGCATCGGAAGAATGAAGTAGACTGATCCCCGCTCAGCACGAACAACCTCTACTCCTGACGAACACCTGAAAAATAATGGTGGGTCAGCCCACAAACAAGTTCTACTCTACTACAGTCTAAGCAGAGATCCGATACACGTATACATCCTAGTCAATCCAACAGTAACTAGTAGTCCGTATATATATATATACACACACTAAAGGAACCTCACTAGACTATAGGGTTGTCTCAACCTGAATAGTAGGCAACATGCAAAACGCACATATAGTGGGCATGAGTACCTAAACCTACCAGGGTACACAACTACACTATATCTAGCTACACATCCCTAGCGATATACGCACCCTAACCACTGATCCTGAGACTCAAGCTCATATCATGGCACTATACTTATATATATATAATCTAGTAACCATCCTATCCAGTATAAATTAATCCTCCATAAGTCATTTAACTTTTCAGCTGACCTGACTTGAATATAAGTAAGACTTAACATTTTAGTTAATCCATTCCCTTATATAATAAATTAATCCTTTATAAGTCATTCAACTTGTTCAGCTGACCTGACTTGAATATAAGTAGGACTTAACATTTTAGTTAATCCATTCCCTTATATAATAAATTAATCCTCCATAAGTCATTCAACTTGTTTAGCTGACCTGACTTGAATATAAGTAGGACTTAACATTTTAGTTAATCCATTCCCTTATATAAAATAGGTAGGACTTAACTGATAAGTTAATCCGTCCCTAGAATGCCACCGTCCCATATCGGTGCATTAAACCACACAATCCAACAATTGATGCAATAATTAAATAAATACATCAAACATTCCAGAAATAACTATGATAATATGATATCAAGTTATCACATAATATGAATGACTTATTATTTATTTAAGTTTCCTATATCATATGCCCTACACAAACGGAATCTTATACATGATGATATTTTATTATATCGTCAAATAAGCATTCTCCATATCCAATTCATCCTACACATTTAATCTCAATTGCTAAAGCATTTTAAAAGATTAAATCCATTCGTTTGTTTAAACATTCAAATAGCAAGCATCGTTATGATTGAGTGTATTTAAATTTATTTAAACCCAAACCTAATCCCTATTTAATGTTCAGGAATCCTAGGCATGTTTCTACGTTCCATCATTCCACAGATATGAAAAATACATAATTCAAACATGTGAAAATTAATACCAGAAATCAAATCAAAATCATGCATTTTTTAATTCATAACACAAGAACAGATATGAACCAATTTCATAAAAACCTATGCTTAAATCCAATTAAACATGCATAATTATTTAATTTTATGTGTTTAATAAATCCTAGAATTTCCTAGGCATGTACAGAAACACGAATCAAAGGGAAAGAGATAGAAGAAGAACTTGCCTTAAACTTTCGGATCGAAAGTTAAACTTCTTCTTCCTTGATCTTCTCTCTACAGGGTTTTTTTCCTCCTTCCTTCATTTTCCTCCTTCCCTCTCTAACTCTCTCTCTCTCTAGAATATATCACGTGATATTTCTAACCCCCTTTTACAACCTATACCTATATATTTATAGGTTAAATAAAATAACCCTAACCCTTTTCCCAATTCAAGTCAACTTAAAAAAATATACATTAAAATATTAAAAAGGTAAGTAAAATATGTTACGTACATAATTTATGTATATCTTTATTAAATAAATAAATTATACACATCCCATTATTTTTTAATGGATTATCCAATAATACTTTAAGTTACCATAATATTATAAAGTAACTTAAAACATAACACGTATCAAATCTATGTATATTTTTATTATTTAAATTTAAAACATATACATAAGATTAAATATTACTACCCAAGTTACCATAAAAGTAATTAATAAATTACTTTCCCTTTTATATATATTAAAAAGGTAAGTAAAATATGTTACGTATATAATTTATGTATATGTTTATTAAATAAATAAATTATACACATTCCATTATTTATTAATGGATTATCCAATAATACTTAAGTTACCATAATATTATAAAGTAACTTAAAACATAACACGTATCAAATCTATGTATATTTTTATTATTTAAATATAAAACATATACATCAGATTAAATATTACTACCCAAGTTACCATAAAAGTAAATAATAAATTACTTTCCTTTTTATATATGTATATAATATATATCTATTTATATACATACACAACTATCCATGGATAATAATCCACACACATCCAACCTCCTATCCAAGTAGTCCATGGGATGTTAGCCCATTACTACTAACCATAACCATAAAAGAAAAATAAAATAAAATAATAAAATAAAAAAAATATTTAATTTACAATTAATCAAAACACTATTTAAGCACATAATCTAATTAAATAATTAACACATAGACAAATACAAATAATACATAGACACGTAATCAAATAATCAATAAATACCTAGTTCAATTAAGCACATAAGTAATTAGTTAAATAATCAATTATATAATTAACAATATAATTAAAATAAATAAACAAATACCGAGACTATTCTTTTAAAATTAGAGGTATTACATTTTTCCCCCCTAACAAAATGAATTCCGTCCTCGGAATTCGCCCTTACTTTTTTTCTATTATGCTTAGAAACTGTGAGCGAAATACATCCTCATATTCCCAAGTAGACGCAACCTCACTATAAGGGCTCCACTTAACTCCATTATACCAAGTGGTATACAGGGTTCCTATATTTTAAGAAACACAATAATCATACGATGCGTAGGTTGTATCAACGTAATCTTCCCATGTCGACAAGAGAATGATCTACATACCTCTAAGTGCCATAGAATATACGCACAAACTCCTATGTACGCAGCGTTAATAATTCGGTAACGCTAATTCAGAGGCGACTGCCTCAATTGCGAAACACAATCTTTTAAAAGTCAATGTAATAAGTAAACTTGACCTTTCTCCAAAAATCGTCGTTCTTCCTACATGGGAAACAGAACAAGCAAACTACTCCCTGATAGAAAAACTCTAGTATACGAGTTTAACTATTTACAACATCCCACTGTCGCCTCCCAACCGCGCGCAGTTCAATACAAAGGGAAGTATCTCTTTCCGGCATATTTTTAATTGAAGTCGAGGTCTAATTATACAACCCTTACTTCCATTTCCAACCAACAAATGAGAGGTATGCATTGTGAAAGATACAAAACCTCCAAAGTTGTCACTCTAACCTTCTTGTGCCAACAATATCACAGACAAAATTCCGACAAGTGAAGTAAACACTTCCAACTGTCTATGAAAATTTAGGATATACGCTTCAAACATATCCTGTATGGTCTAATTTAATCTCTCGATTAATTTCTCCGTCTATAGATATGAAGTAGAGCTGCTGCTCCAAAATCTTCATAAAGCTTCTTCGAAATAGCACTTTGCATCCACTAATATGGACATCCACATGCTATAACACCACTATCACTGAACTATAGAACTACTATGAAGTTCTAAAATAAGCATCACTCAAATTTATGTCCTCAAGCGATCTTTCTCAATCCACCACTCGGATTCCATATGAAAAATTAAAATTCCAAATCAATGTCGATCCTTCCCACTGACCGTCACTCCTGTTTAGTTCAACTTCCATATTTGTTATAAGAAGTGGCTAAAGATTCCTACGATATCCGATGATCAACTTTCCACCTTTGTAGCAAGTTTTACACTTAGGGTAATTTTATACACGTCCCTATCCGTACCTGTTCACCAAAACTGACATTTGATGTCGTGATGTACCTTCTAACCATCTGGGTGTACCAAGAAAAATTATAAATTTCCATCTCAGTCGCCCGACAGTCATATCACTATTTATAGAAACTACTAACTCCTCCTCCAGTACCTTAAACTCCATCTGAGTAAGGTAACACCTTCTTTAGGGTCAGCTCCGATATTCAAAATTGACCTCCTGAACTACCTTGGTAATAACAAGTGTTATTATTCACACTTTGCATCCATCTAAGCCGTCTCGTGATCCGTTATATTCGTATGAACTGATATCTTACCAGCTCGATCAAAATAGACAAAATGAAACTGATTTAATTTTATCAGTCAACCAATATCCCATGTAGAATCCTGACCCTTGCATCAAATCAGCAATCCCTCAACTAAATCCGTGAAAATGCTCTGTCATTTCCACTTCAGTATAGAAAATAGCTGCAAGAATCCAGTGATCTCTGATGGTCCATCTCTACTATTTAATAAATATTAGACTTAGAGAAAAACACTATATTCCTCTTCCTGCCTATCCTCCAAACATCTGCTTCATACTGTGAAGCATCATGTTTCTACTAGGGTGAACAAAGAACTAAGAGTTGTGACTCAATCCTCGCATCCTCCATCAAATTTGTCTACAGAAAGTATCATTAGTCCGGTACCACCAGCTTTCGTCTGTACCCATTGTTTAAATTGGAGTATCTTCAAAAGCGAATTCTGTAACTAAATCTATCCACCACTGATCCGTGATAAACTTGCCGATATTAAAAATCAATCGGTAATTCAATTTATCAATAGTTAACTATGACTTTAACTTAACAAAAGTCAAGAAATTACGACCTTTCCATACATACCATGCACCTCATCTTTATATAAGTATTTGGTCTCACCATCTTGTCTTTGACACACCCTGCTTCTTTAAGACAAGTTAATGACAATCCGACTTCTTTATCTAACTTCAAAAGAATATGAAATCTTCCTATCCTCTACATAAGTCATCGATTTCCTTGCAACAGCTAATTGTTGCAAATTGTGACTAAAAAAATAATTCCATATTATTTATGGAAATAAAGAGACTTAGTTTCCTCCTCCATGTGCAACACCGGCAAATTCCTCCTAATGACACACCCTCTTGAATAAATTCTTGATTAAGAATTTACTAATGAATATTTATTCAGTCTCCTATCCTCACTCGGTGTCATTCCAATAAGTACTTAATCCAGTACTAAATCCTCCTTCTGGCTTGGTAACAACTTCTGAAATTTTCAAGAAGATGTTTAGCAAATCCAGCACCTTTGATATATCATCATGGCGTTTTAGTGATCTTTATTTACCACTACCTCACGCATACCAAAACATTAACAATCACCAATATCATGGTGTTGTAATATGATACGAATCCATACCTAACGTAAAGTATATCAAATTAATCGTTCTAGATTGTTTGACTCATAGTGATGATTTAATTATCCCATCCTAAAACACACCATAATGACACATGTCCAGGTCCAATAGATTGGTTAGATTTATGTGTATCTACTAAATCCTATGACCGTATACTCACAAATTTAGCGTAAATAGCGTTATGACTACATGTTATTAAAACAATAATTGGTTGATCACACACTTATGTCCCCAACTAAACCACATACCAAATCCCGAGTAATTAACAAAAAAATAAAATAAAACACGTATGATAAACACAATAGAACAAAATATACTCCTACTTAAGACATCGTTCTTTCTAGAAAAGAAAGTCTCATTTGAAATCAACCTTACTAGATTGTTTCAAAATTTCCTTTTATAGTTTCGTAAATAATTATTCAACCTCGAAACATATCCTTTAAAACATTGCTTAAAAGCACAAATGTTTTCCTAAGCAAATACCAAGGGCTTAACCCTCATCCTCCTTATATGCGGAATGTAAACTGTCTTACTTGACTTTATAAATCGAATTAGAACGTCACAACATAATACCAATGCCTTTTTGTACGTGATTTAAAAATTATGTATTTCGTTCTGATAAGAACACATCCGATCCCCAAACTTCTTAACAATACTTCTTATATACCTCTTTTAGAGATGATAAGAAAGATTTAATTATTTGTAGATTGATCAACCCTAATTATACTAATAACATTCGCTATACTACTAGCAATTCAGATCACCTCGCGCAATCATCCCTCTTCAAGATTTAGTACCCTCTCTATTGGATACACATAAATCTCCTCCATTAGGATCATCTTCGGCTCCTACTCCTTGCTTGTCTCCTTTTTTAGATCAACTGAAGTCGTGTTGGTCCCGTTATGCGGTGACCTATCACGTACACCTAAATCCTTCATTGGCTTATACTTTTAAAGTAACGCCAAACGAACCTAAACCGTCAATCCTTAACTCTGCCTTCTGACAACGAAATCGATAACATACTCCTCTACTCCTTTGGGTCTTTATTGCTTTCGCCTTAAACCCATCCTTTTTCTAGTGCCAACCATTCTATGACTATAGAATATAATTGACATCAGCTCCTCCTAACAAACCGTAAATAAAGTACAACGAATCCTACTATAGGCTCTAAGTTTTAAGAGACGCAACGTGGAAGTCATTTAACGAAAGACACTCCTAAGGACACTTGAACCTGGAGTGCTCTGGTACCAACTGTAATACCCCCGGATTTCCGAATGCGGGTTGGCCAGACCCACGCCCGAATACCCGAGCATATCAAAACAAATTGATAATAAACGAACACAGAGTACAAAAGAATAAAGAAGAATAAATAAAATGCTGACAAGAAACTAAAATAATAATCTAATAATAAACCTCATAATATATTTCCATTAATTAATAAACTCTTCTGATACAACTGATCCTCCAAAATACAACTCAGGAATCCATACTGTGTGGATCCCTAGAAAATCCAAATTAAACAAATGACAGTAATCTAAAATAGGAAACTGAATCATAAAGGAACTCCTATGTAGCATCGGAAGAATGAAGTAGACTGATCTCCGCTCAGCACGAACAACCTCTACTCCTGACGAATACCTGAAAAATAATGGTGGATCAAGCTCACAAACAAGTTCTACTTTACTACAGTCCAAGCAGAGATCCGATACACGTATACATCCTAGTCAATCCAACAGTAACTGGTAGTCCGTATATATATATATACACACACTAAAGGAACCTCACTAGACTATAGGGTTGTCTCAACCTGAATAGTAGGCAACATGCAAAATGCACATATAGTGGGCATGAGTACCTAGACCAACCAGGGTACATAACTACACTATATCTAGCTACACATCCCTAGCGATATACGCACCCTAACCACTGATCCTGAGACTCAAGCTCATATCATGGCACTATACTTATATATATATAATCTAGTAACCATCCTATCCAGTATAAATTAATCCTCCATAAGTCATTCAACTTGTTCAGCTGACCTGACTTGAATATAAGTAGGACTTAACGTTTTAGTTAATCCATTCCCTTATATAATAAATTAATCCTTTCTAAGTCATTCAACTTGTTCAGTTGACCTGACTTGAATATAAGTAGGACTTAACATTTTAGTTAATCCATTCCCTTATATAATAAATTAATCCTCCATAAGTCATTCAACTTGTTCAGATGACCTGACTTGAAAATAAGTAGAACTTAACATTTTAGTTAATCTATTCCCTTATATAAAATAGGTAGGACTTAACTGATAAGTTAATCCGTCCCTAGAATGCCGCCGTCTCATATCGGTGCATTAAACCACACAATCCAACAATTGATGCAATAATTAAATAAATACATCAAACATTCCAGAAATAACTATGATAATATGATATCAAGTTATCACATAATATGAATGACTTATTATTTATTTAAGTTTCCTATATCATATGCCCTACACAAACGGAATCTTATACATGATGATATTTTAATATATCGTCAAATAAGCATTCTCCATATCCAATTCATCCTACACATTTAATCTCAATTGCTAAAGCATTTTAAAAGATTAAATCCATTCGTTTGTTTAAACATTCAAATAGCAAGCATCGTTATGATTGAGTGTATTTAAATTTATTTAAACCCAAACCTAATCCCTATTTAATGTTCAGGAATCCTAGGCATGTTTCTACGTTCCATCATTCCACAGATATGAAAAATACATAATTCAAACATGTAAAAATTCATACCAGAAATCAAATCAAAATCATGCATTTTTTAATTCATAACACAAGAACAAATATGAACCAATTTCATAAAAACCTATGCTTGAATCCAATTAAACATGCATAATTATTTAATTTTATGTGTTTAATAAATCCTGGAATTTCCTAGGCATGTACAGAAATACGAATCAAAGGGAAAGAGATAGAAGAAGAACTTGCCTTAAACTTTCGGATCGAAAGTTTAACTTCTTCTTCCTTGATCTTCTCTCTGCAGGGTTTTTTTCCTCCTTCCTTCATTTTCCTCCTTCCCTCTCTAACTCTCTCTCTCTAAAATATATCACGTGAATATTTCTAACCCCCTTTTACAACCTATACCTATATATTTATAGGTTAAATAAAATAACCCTGACCCTTTTTCCAATTCAAGTCAACTTAAAAATATATATATTAAAATATTAAAAAGGTAAGTAAAATATGTTACGTACATAATTTATGTATATCTTTATTAAATAAATAAATTATACACATCCCATTATTTTTTAATGGATTATCCAATAATACTTAAGTTACCATAATATTATAAAGTAACTTAAAATATAACACGTATCAAATCTATGTATATTTTTATTATTTAAATATAAAACATATACATAAGATTAAATATTACTACCCAAGTTACCATAAAAGTAATTAATAAATTACTTTCCCTTTTATATATATTAAAAAGGTAAGTAAAATATGTTACGTATATAATTTATGTATATGTTTATTAAATAAATAAATTATACACATTCCATTATTTATTAATGGATTATCCAATAATACTTAAGTTACCATAATATTATAAAGTAACTTAAAACATAACACGTATCAAATCTATGTATATTTTTATTATTTAAATATAAAACATATACATCAGATTAAATATTACTACCCAAGTTACCATAAAAGTAAATAATAAATTACTTTCCTTTTTATATATGTATATAATATATATCTATATATATACATACACAACTATCCATGGATAATAATCCACACACATCCAACCTCCTATCCAAGTAGTCCATGGGATGTTAGCCCATTACTACTAACCATAACCATAAAATAAAAATAAAATAAAATAATAAAATAAAAGAAAATATTTAATTTACAATTAATCAAAACACCATTTAAGCACATAATCTAATTAAATAATTAACACATAGACAACTACAAATAATACATAGACACGTAATCAAATAATCAAGAAATACCTAATTCAATTAAACACATAAGTAATTAGTTAAATAATCAATTAAATAATTAACAATACAATTAAAACAAATAAACAAATACCGAGACTATCCTTTTAAAATTAGAGGTATTACAATGGATCAAGAGCAACTGAGACTATATTTCTCTTATTGTTTGTAGTACTTGATATGTTTACATTATATTGATACACAATATATGGGAATAAAGTTGCAGACAAAAAGAATAAATCAAGGAGGAAAGAAGGGAAAAAGGGAAAAAGGAAACAAAATATAATACATATATATAACATATATTTCAATATTAAAATGAAAAATAAAAATCAAAGAAACACGTGGTGAGTTAGGGCAATTTAAAACACTAAATCCATCCCGACCCAGAACTCGGGATGGGTTTGAATTTTAATTACCATAACCGCCCCTACTCTATTTAGGGGGTACCAAATACAACCCATTAGGGACTGGGCGGAAACCCACCAATGTGTGGGAAATTACCACCCTATCCCAAGTAGATTAAAGAAAAATGTTATTTTGGGAATTGAAAATTCTAATAAGTGTGGTGTGATGATGATCAATAGGTCACTGGGATTGTGGTTGCTTAATTTCAGAAGTTGTTTACATTAGATTGACTCGCTGATTTTGATTTTTTATTCAAATGTTCCATAATCAATTATCTTGGAAAATAATCGGAGGCTTTTACAAATTGATACTGAGGAGGAATTAAAGACTACATTGTTTGAAATGGAACCCTCTTCCTTATTTTTTTCAAAAGTTTCGGGTTGTAGCGAAGGGTAACTTAACTAGGGCTTTCAATGATTTTTTAAGCTTTGGTAGTTTATCGAAGAGCCTAAAGCACACTAATTTTGTAACGACCCACTCCACCATATAGTATAAAATTGTCCGCTTTGGGTCTAAGCCCGCATGGTTTTGCTCTTGGGCTTTACCCCAAAAGGCCTCATACCAATTGGAGATGACACACTTACATATAAACATTTCACCTTTCCTCTACCCAGGCGATATGGGACTTGTGAACCCGTAGCTCGCCAGTATGGTATCCTGTCAGTGTCTCTCGCACTCGCCCACAACACACCCACCCACAAGGTCATCACAATCCACCCCCCTTGGAAGTCCGACGTCCCCGTCGGCACACTTCCGGTTGGGTCAGGCTCTGATACCATTTGTAACGACCCACTCCATTACATGATATGATATTGTCCGCTTTCGGTCTGAGCCGGCATGGTTTTGCTCTTGGGCTTTACCCCAAAAGGCCTTATACCAATTGGAGATGACACACTTACATATAAGCATTTCACCTTTCCTCTACCCAGGCGATGTGGGACTTGTGCACCCGTAGCTCGCCAGTGTGGTAGCCTGTCAGTGTCTCTCGCACCCGCCCACAGCATATCCGCCCACAAGGTCATCACAAATTTAGTCATGATAGCCTAAATTTCCGCCAATTACTTTGTGCGATGTGTGTTGGGTTTGAATCTCAAAGTCCTAAACGATGCTATTTAAAGAAGTTTGGCCGGTTGCACTTAAATTCAACTGGTCCAACTTGTTTCTGATCGATCGTACTTAAGTCGGACCAGTCACACTTGCCTAATGAGTTACAAATTTGCTGCAATAGAAGATGTTCTTCTCATTATAAACTTATGGAGTAAATTGATACTCATTAGATTTCTATTATCAAAGTTGTGATTGATTTGGTAACTTCTTGTTAGACAAGGTATAAGAATCCTCATTGAAGAATTAATGGACTGAAGACTCTGTTAGAAATTATAGGCTTCATGTGACATTTAAGATATAACAAATCTTATTCTAATATGCTATAAAATAATTAACAATATGCTAAAAAATAATTAACTAAATATTTGATTAATAATGTAATAATAAATAAAGAATAATCGAGGTTAGTATTTGATACTATATCCTTAAGACAATTTACGTCTCGCATGGTGTTGACAGACTCAAGGGAAATTGTCTCTTAGGATATAACGGTCTAGATCCACCAGTAGCAGCACTTCAAACTCTTGGATATGGAGAGCCACCTCTGCGTAATACTCTCTGTTACTAAAAAATGCATCTATATTATGGTTTGAACCCACTTGGGTTAGGTTCAAGTCTAGAGAGGAAGAGAAGAAATCTGTAAAAATGATGAGAAAAATGGCATCCAAGTGGCGGCTATTTATAGGCTTATAAGTATCTGTTTGTCACCAGACATGTCCACTCCAAAGGGTTACAATGATTCACAACATTATATGCCTAGTTTCGACCATCTTTCCTAAAGGTTGATATAGATTTTTTTTGAAACAAGAGGTCTTCTATTTGTATCTTCCAGAAACTAAAGTTTGTGCCATCGAACTTCTTGATCATAGATATGGATGCATTTTCTTCTGATGTCATTACTCCCACTCGAACTGACAGATCTGATCGAAAGAATTTTGGAATTTCGTCAAATATCTTCTATGCCCTACGTTCTCGACCAAAGGCTCTGATACCAGTTGTTGGAATTGCTCTGCACAATCAACCGGATTTAATACAAGTTGTGGCGAAAACGCAAAATAAATAACGCTGTTCGATAAATAAATAAGCAATCAGGAAGAATAAAAAAAGCACACACAAGAATGCAAGATATACATGATTTATCCAAATCTTAAGGCTACGTTCATGGAGCACACCGAACAAATTCACTATGAAATAGATAAAGAATTACAATGGAGAATATTTTCTCAATCTCTCTCAATTACTCTCTCTTGTATTGACACAAATTAATCAATCACACAACACGTATAATTAAATATCACCTAATTAGACTTCACAAAACCACAACATAAACATCATATATGGTCTTCGAAAATTTACCGGATCATTATCTTTATATTTGTAATCTTATTTTTAGCATTTGTTTTGGTTTTTTCTAAAGTTATTGTATTATTCATCTGGAAACAAAAAATTAAAAAATAAAAACCTGTTTAAGAATTGAAAATTGAACTATTGAAATCAATTGGACAAACAAACAAGGTTGATTCTTATTTATAAATCCATCTAATGACACAAAAAACAAAAATTAAAATAACAAACATGGATAACAGAAGTCACAGAACATCAGCAAGTCCGAATGGACCTCAACATATTCTCAAAAGAAACCTAGATTCAGCAGCCACAAGGCTTTCAGGAGACTTCTAATGTGTTCCCAACGTCGATGACAAACCGGTATTTGACATCAGCCTTCTCAAGACGCTCCAAGGCAGTGTTCACATAGTCCATAGGAATGATTTCAATGTCTGGTTTTATGTTGTGTTTTGCCGCGAAATCAACCATTTCCTGTGTCTCCTTCATTCCCCCAATCATGCTCCCAGCAACTATCTTCCTCCCTGCCATTCCATATTCCCATTTAGCTACTAGTCTAAAGACTAAAGAGCAAAATGTAGGGCAGAGAACAGTCTTGGGTATGAATTCAAGCACTACTCAGCGAATTTTTATCAGACAATACGTACCTATTCATTGGTGAGTAGGTGATCCCTACCAGCCACTAATGTAATCCAATCACAAATACACACATTTTTCATAATTATAAATCAAAAAAATAAATAATAATAATAATACTACATAAATATTTTTTAAAAAAATAAATTCGACAGTCAATAGGATCATCTATTCACCGGTGAATATTTGTATTCAACAATTTAATCTACCCATGTTAAATGTAAAAGTTAATGATTTCGTATGCTTACCCGAAAGCAAAGGCAAAACAGGTAGTTCAAGTGCTTTTGGTGCTCCCACCAAAACGAGCTTCCCATAAGTTTTCAATAAACCAACCAAAGGCATGAGTGGGTGAATAGCAGACACAGAATCAATAATACCATCCATTGTGTCCATTGCAGCCTATATACATTCATCATACTAATATATAAGAATTAATGCACAGTCAAAACTTTCTATGAAATGCTAATTACCAACATATCTACCTACATTGTGTTGGAACGTGTTTGAAAATATAGGGTTCATTTTAGAAAAAATCTCGAGTTTAAGTTGCCCGAGAAGGCGAGAAGGGTAGAATTTATTTTATTCTTCATCATTACAACACTTAAACCACCTTAAATTGCCCTATAAAATAGCTTTAACAAGCCCAAGTCTAAGAAAGTGAAAGGGAAAGAGTCTGAATTCCGACGAAGATTCAATGAGGTCCGGCCGACTAACCCAGATTCCGGTGAGGTGAATTAATGCCCTATCAATTTTTTTTTTTTTTTTTTTTTTTTTTTTTTTTTTTTTTTTTTTTTAATGTAGTGCTAAATACCAACATATCTACCTAGATTGGGGGTATACACTTTTCTTTTTCCATCTCTAAATTTAATTAGCATAAGATAAAAATGGTTACGTACCTGCATCTGATCTTCATCACGGCTTACCAAAAATGAATCAGCACCAAGAAGTTCAATGGCTTCCTTCTTCTTGCTAGGGGATGTACTGATCACTGTCACCTTAGCGCCAAACGCCTTTGCAAACTTCACGGCGACATGGCCAAGTCCGCCTAGACCCACCACGCCCAAATGCATACCAGGCTTGTCAAGCTCAAAGTACTTGAGGGGACTGTAGGTTGTGATCCCAGCACATAGGAGAGGACCAGCAGCTTCAAGAGGCAAGCTGTCGGGGATGCCGACCACAAAGTGCTCGTCGGCAACCATGTGATCAGAGTAACCTCCTTGTGTGACGCTTCCGTCATAGTAGGTGCCCGGGTAGGTGTATATCAATTTGGGGCAGTAATTTTCAAAATCGGTGGCGCACTTGTCGCATGAGCCACATGATCCAATCATGCATCCAACACCCACTCTGTCTCCAACTTTGAATTTCTCTACCTTGCTACCCACCTCTGTTACTACCCCTACAATCTCATGCCTGCATCGATCAATTCATTTTGATGTCAATATATTTTTAGAGAGATTAACTAATTTGCTCTGTTGTTTATATTTGGTCTGTGATATAATAAATATTGATATGCAAAAGAGTGATAGAAGAAAGACTAAGGAAAGAATCCACAGTATCTGAAAATCAATCGGGATTCATGCGGGAGAGATCAACATTCGAAGCTATAAACCTATTTAAACAATTTATAAAATTAAGCCTACGATAGGGTCCCAAGAGATTAATTTGGTGAGACATACAAGAAATTACTGACTATACTTTTTAGAAGTAATTAGGGCTCGTTTGGCAGACGTTTTATTTTTTGTTAAAACAGAAACAGTGTTTTTGTTGTTTTGGAAAAAAAATCGGAAACACGTTTGGAAAGATGTTTTGTTGTAAAAATTTAGGAAACAAAAACACGAACAGTTATGATTTTGGGCCATGAACAATTGTCAATACAAAAAAAAAAAAAAAAAAAAAAAAAAAAAAAAAAAAAAAAAACTTTTTAGTATTTTGTTTTTGGACTACTCTTCACGAAATGTTTTAGCACTGTATAAAATAAAATAAAGTCGTGCCAAACATGTTTTTGTTGCCAAAATCGGCACTATAGCAACTTAAAAACAAAAATAACAAAAACAAAACACTTGTCAAATGGGGTCTTAGTGATCTTAATGAGATTATTTTCCTCTACCTCTTGTAGTTGAAGACAAAAGTAAAGGACGTGGAAACATCATTCTCTACACACAAGTTGGTAGACGAAGAAATTGATGGAAATATTCTTGAGCTCGGAACAAGTTCTCGCAAAAGGTGAAACTCCTTCTGGATTCAAAGGCTGGAATCAAACCATCAAGTACCGATTTATACCTTCGCATATAGCTTATCCCACATAACATACATAACATACTGATTAATCATGTCTGAAATCTTGACTATACCTTTTTCTAGGATTATTGCTATTCACAACTTTAAACTTGGTTGCCCAAGGAAAATGAAGCTTTCCATCAAAAATCCAAGATATTTATCTTGTGAGATATACCATCCTAATTAAGTAATTTTGGTGTCAAAACATGTCCAATACAATTGTAATTTTTATTCTATTTTGACTCTCGATGTTGGAAGCGAAACTATATGAGCAATGCATGGTTCGATTCGATAAGAACATCATTTAAAGAAGGTGTGTATGAGAGGATACATTGCACATTTTTATTTTTAGTCGGATGGGAATTAGGTTTTTAAGCTTAAAATTATATTCTAGACAAGTGCAATCGGTCCAACTTACTCCGACCGGTCACATTTAGCAAAGAAAAATTGTCTTAAATCATAATTGCAAACTGCTCAAGTCTTACCGATCTTTTTATTTTTTATTTTTCTAGTTGGGAAACTCACACACACTACCTCCACTGAGGTTCAAACCTCTGACCTCCCTTTAGGAGGTAGGAGCCTTATACCGCTAGGCCACAGGCCTATTGGTAAGTCTAACCGATTTTATTTAGTTCAACCAGTCACGCTTTACTGGATTTAAAAGGAAATTTTTAACTTTTTTTAAATTCAACTTTTCTTTTTGATTAAATCCTACGGAGAAGTCATTGCACTACTTTGACTAATTTTCGAAGTTAGTTTAGGACACTCTAATACCTATATATACTATTTTTCTGCCCTACATCATTTACGACTTTTACTAGATTAAAGCGTTTTGTGATTATTTTTGCAAAATTTCCACTTTGATGCACGTTATAAACATACGAGTGATTTTAGGATTGTGTTTTTTATCTGATCAGAGTTCAAGATTATTGAAGATCAAGTTGCTTCCATTCAGAAGCATGATTTTTTAAATTTATTTATCTACAAAACATTGAAAGGAGGATTCAATCGTGTTACAAACGAAACAGAACATTTGAGGGTGTTTATGTTATACTTGTAACCTGTCTACAAGTATGACTGCAAACGAGTTGAGCCGTTTGCAAACTACTTGAGCTCCACTTAATATGGGCTCGGTTGGTGTTCGTTTATTTACTAAACAAACTACAAACTGAGACCAAACAAAACTATTAGTGTCGCTATTAAAAGAGCCAATCTCAAACATATGCATGCTCGACTCGTTTGCTACCCGAACATATTGATAAACAAGTTTGTTTACGTGCTCGTTTTGAGTTCATGAATATATATGCGTGTGTAAAAATATGATAAATATTTGGGCTTTATCCTATCACATATATAGTCATTTTAATTAATTTATTAAGCCCAACCCTAATAGATTCTTTCTTAAACCCAAATGAAGCATTAAGCCCAATCAATCTAAATACTATATTCACCTCAAAAGCCCAATAGCTTAAACCCGAATGAAGCATTTGGTCTTGTGGCATAACCCACGAGACCAAAACCAGTCGCTATCAAACTTCCTCCTGCAGTCTGAGAAGTGAGAACCACTCCTTGTTGATTCATTCTCTTTCCCTCTCTCTATCTCTCGCTCTAATATGAATTACCCCCTCTCGTTTCCCTTATATCCCCCATCAATGGTAGATCTGCATGTGCCTCTCAATGGTAAAAAAAAATGGTGGATAGAGGAGATCGATAGGAAAGTTATAATATCGGCTGCATCTCACCGGACTTACTAGTACGAGCAAGCATCCCCACAGACACACTTTTTTTTTTTTTTTTTTTCTTCAGATTCTGCAAATAAAATGTTTGATTTTGCTGATTGTGTGAATATACTAGCTTTTGCTGATTGTATGCAATGTACAAGCTTTGAGCTGAGATCGAGTTGCTCGTGACCATTACCAAGCCAAGTTCGACCATTCAACTGGGAGCTCGAGCATTCTTTTGCACTGACCGAGCCGAGTTCGGACATACCACTACTCGGCTCAGTTCGGTCAATTATAGCCCTATCTACAAGGATTGAGGAATAAGCTTGAAATCTGCAGCAAGGGGGACTAGGAGTCGCAAGTTTGAGGCCTTCAACAACTAGTTCTTGGTAGAATGTGAATGGTGTGAGTTTGAGTCTGGTGTATTTTGTTTTGAGATAATGGATCATTTCGCTCGACACTATAAAAATCTCCATGGGTTTGTTTTTAATTTTATTTTCATAAAAATTTTAAAAATAAAAATCGGACAAAAGTACGAATTGAACCTATTCACCGCTCTCTAGATATTTTTCAAAGTATAATTATGCAACCATTCTGTGTAGCGCAACTCACACATATATGTACGTACGTACATATGTGAAGATGATATTTGTACTCTACTTTAAAAGAAAATGGCATTGTTATTCCTAACTTCATGAATAAGAGAAGAGCGAATTTATGAGTTTAGGAACACTTTTGTGAGTAGCAAATTCACATAATTACTCTTAAAAAAAAAAAATGGTTTTATTGAAAAGTGAAGCATAGATATTGCCTCCTTATCGAGACTAGAAAAAAGAGTAAACTTACAAACCAAAATGAGGAACAAGTCAGCAAGTAAGATTGACTTGCTAAAGGAGGCTCAGCGAAGAGATAGAGACTTTCTGAATTTTCTTCATGTTTATTTTATTATATATTATTTCTTAGTAAGGAGTTTTGTAATAAGGTTCACCTTGTTGGTGGGATTTTAATTTCATTGGTGTTAATGTTGTTATAAGACTTGTTGGATCTTTGAATGAAATTATTTATAGTTATTTTTATTTAATCATGGATAATTGTGGATGATTAGTGTGAGTCACGTAATGTTGTTATAAGACTTGTTGGATCTTTGAATGAAATTATTTATAGTTATTTTTATTTAATCATGGATAATTGTGGATGATTAGTGTGAGTCACGTATCATATTTTAGAACTAGACAAGATTTGTGGTGTTACAAATTTAGGGTGTCACACGTGGAGGAAAAAAAAAGAAAAAAAAAAGAAAAAAAAAAAAGGACAAAACTTCCTTCATTCAGTAAAGAGTAGAGAAAGAGAGAAATGATAATAGGATGCATGAGTCCTTATTCCTCTACAAATTTCCATCCCTCCAAATATGGGCCAAAGAGAGGAGTGAAGAAAAGTGGGTGTATTATATAATTTTTAAATTACAACCCTATTCTCTAGCTATAAATTAGAATACTATATATATAGTAATGGGTATATGGTTAACAATTTTAAACTCAATCTCTTCCCTTTTCTCCTAACGAACACACGGGGCGGAGCCAGGGGTAGGCGAGGGGGGGCCTGGCCCCTGCAAGAAATTCAGTATCTTTTATTAGTATAGGTCGAAAAACAGTTTAGTAGAACTTATGTAAGGTAATGAGTACTTTTGGGCCCCGCAAGAAATTTTTTAGTTTATTATATATATATAATTTATTATATCATCTTTACTTCTTTAAACATATTTTAAAATAAAAAATCTTGTTTTTCAGTTTTTCTAAATCTCTTGTTCCCTGGCATGTTTGTTTGTTTAGTTATAATATATATTATTTTATAGTGCTTTGACCCATTTTTTTTTGTTTGTTTCCTTCGTGTACCTCCGCCCTACCTCTTCTTTACCTTGAAATTTTGGGGTTTTTTTTATTTTTTTCGCTGCATAATGCGTATCTCACTCAGTCCATCAGATTCTCTCTTCTCAGTTCTCTCACTCAGTCCATCACTTTGGCCCCCCCCAGCCACACGATCCTGGCTCCGCCCTGCGAATACAATAAATTGTGTGTTTGTTTTCTTCTTTTTTGTCTAACTGAACAAAAAGATGGAATGATACAATTTTTTTTTTAGAGATATTTTATCTATCCCTTCTTCTCTTCCTTCCATCCAAATTTTTTATTTTGTACTGCAAAAAAGCATTAGTCCAATATGTACCTATTTACATATATAAATGTAGTCATACAGGGATCAGCACCCCAAAAACCTTCTCCTGTCAATAGTAAATTGAAATTTGAGGGACAAAGAAACAGAGACATACCCGGGTACAAGAGGATACTTGGACATGCCCCAGTCATTCCTGATATTGTGAAGGTCGGAGTGGCATATCCCACAATACAAAACTTTGAACCTCACATCTTTATCCCCCGTTGCTCTGCATAGCATCATATAATCCAACACCATCTCAGATCATGCAGAGAGCATCAACAAAACAAAAACCATTGTTCAAAATAAATTTTTGGTACCCAAAAAAGCATCATAATAGTAGCTACATGTTTACATATATGTAGGATATATAAAATCAACAAGAGATATAAATGAGAGAAGTAAGTAATACCTTCTCGAGAATTTGAATGGACCTAGAGGACTAGCTTGTTCTCTGGCTGCCCATCCAAAGGCCTTCACTGGGTGCTCGGTCTCTGGTGACTTTGCCATTAGCACAAAATTATCGAATTCGATTTCAAACAAATAAATGTTAGTATAGACAGAAAAATGAAAAATCCAGTGAGAGAGAGAGAGAGAAGTGCTTGTATTGAGTTAGCATGACTTAGACATTTATATAGTTGGGGGTATAGCTTGGGGATTACCTCAGCCGTGAGGTAAGAGAAGGGGGTAAGATTTTCCTCACATATGATTTTCGGATCGATAGAGAAAGTAGTTTCTTAATGACCTCTGAAATTTTTTCGATCAAATGAAGTAAATTAATATACAATTTGTCATGCTTGATGCAGACGTCCAAACAAACCAATTCTAGGTTTCATGGAGGTCAAAACAAGATGGTCACTCAAAATACATAAGTACTAGCCCACTACATATAATATACATGAAGCAGTACATAGTGATCATGGACATATTCAAACATTGAACTCAAGCTATATAGTTTTATTAGTCTTCATTCTTCAATATATCTGTATATTAAGCACACATCGACACTTTTTGGATATAAATACACTTCCCTCTATGTACACATCGACCCTTTTTGGCTGTAAGATTAAAATTTTTACAAACTACATACCATAAGGTGGAATTGCATCGACAAATAAGTCATCTTATAGCATTATGAGTGTAATAACTATTAAATTAATAACACAAATTAGTTGTTCATTAATTAAGGGATTAAATTGTAAAATATAATATAGTATTTAATAAATAAAATAATTAAAATAATAATAAAATAAATTCAGAAGAGGGAGAAGTACTATATGGGTATACAATATATATATATATATATATATATATATATATATATATATATATATATATATATATATATTTGTGTGTGTGGCTGTTTATATAACCCTAGGACTATATTAAATAAATATGCGTGTAGATTCCACAAACAATGGTATATTAATCAGATTGATGGAATTGACTGACTGGTATATAAGGGAGAGTTTTTCTTTCTATTTTTTGTTGAATATGTATACGAATATTTATTGATGCAGCATATACTTTACTTCTGTAGTTATATATATATAATCTTCCTAGTAAATGTTCTGCATATATATATATATAATCAGAGAGATAGAGAGAGATTTATTTATTTATATAGCCTTAGATCACTAAAAATTATATTTTAAGAACATTCATAAGAATAAGAGTGCATGTAATCAGTATATGCATATGATATGAAAGTTGAGTTGGTACTAAGAATGGCGTGGCTTATGTTAATGATTAGAGAAGATATTCTCAATTTATGGAAGTTTTAATGATATAAGATCAATAAAACCATGTTTTGGTATGATTAGAGGGTGATTAAGGTCTGCTTTTGAGGTTCAAAGGGGCTGAAATAGCAAGCTTGTAATTTGTCTAGCTCTAAAAAAATTGAAAAAGATGTATCCACTATTACCCTTTCTATGAATATCAAATCGTCTTTTATATGACCATCTTGCAAACTAATAATTTAAGTACCGGAAGCACGACGTTGGTGTTAAACAAATTAAACACTTATTCAATTAAGAGTGTACGTTCGATAACGCAATTTAAATATAACTGAAAACGATAAACACAGCATAAAATGGGGACGTTACTTATCACTAAATGCTAAATATTAAAAATTTAAAAAATTTATTAAAAACATATTTATCACTTAAAAATTTCAACACTTAAAATTCAGCTCTTAAAACTTTCGGTACTTAATTTTTAATTTTATCAAACACCACCACGGATAAGTGCCACTCAATAATAGCGCTTAGTGGAAACATCTACCTTTCTTTAAATTAGTCATTTTTAATAACTAAAAATTTATAAGATACAATGTCATTCGGTAGCCATTGTGGTTAGCAGTTACACTAATTTACATGCGAACGGTTTAATTTACCAAAAAAAGTATTTTCAAATAAAACATATCAACATGTCAACCTTCAATATTTTATCAAAATGTCAACCTTTAACCTCACTACCAATTGAAAGTAAATTATGCTCACTTTTTACCAGTAGACTGTTAGGTTTTTTTGAATAAAATATTAAAGTTTTTAAAACTTATTTTTGAAGAGGTGTGACCCCTTATGACTAGTTGTGTCTATTAGCTAAGAATGTGAAAATAGCCTATAAATATATAGTTATTGTAATAGATTAAATATGTTCTTACTTCTCTTGTTTCTTTTCCTAAAAACTCATTCTTTCATTCTTCAACCGAATACTACATTATATATATTCAATTATATATCTGAGTTTATGGGCAACGTGACACTACAAGACTTGATAATCGTTACTCTGTGAATGTGCTTATGGAGGACATTGGAGTTGTATCTTGAAACCTTTCGTAGTCGTCACAACTTGCATGTAAGGAGGCTGTAAAGACTTTACGACAGCGCAAACTACGTGGCTCTCCATTATACAGGCCAGAAGTTTATTTATTTTTCCCTTATTGATTTTATATAATTTTATTGCCCTATTAGTTTAATATATTGTTTTATTTATACTATATATATTGTTTCGATTAGTTGCGTTATGAACATATAAGTGTTTTAGTCAAAGTGAATTTTGATAAGATTATGTAAATGGAATTAAAATGTAATTGTATAAAAAATATCCAAAATCCCCAACAATCTAAAGCCTTTATAATTTCTCTAACGTATCACATATTATGTCCAGTCATACACCTGCATGTATCTTTGATTATGATATGGTTATGATTTTCATGGCTTTTATATTTATATATTAATCATTCTTAATTACTATGCTTCAAGCACAATATTCATGTTCTTGTGTTAAAGTAATTTTAAATGGTTACTGTGAAGTTATGAAAAAAAATTAATATAGATATAATACAATAATTATTTAATTTCTTAAAGTAATGCTTTTGTTTAGTTTGTTGGTTGATGTTATTGAATAGAAAGAAAAATGTTTCAGTTACTTTTAATTCTTTTCAAAAGTAAAGTATTCTATACAGGAATAGTAACTCATTCTGTGTAGTTTAATGAGGAACGACGAGGCGTTATACATACCTGTTCAGTAAAAGGTATTGATTTAAATATGTAATGGAATGGTTTTGAACTCTAATATTAGAGGACTTTGTTTGAATTGAAAATTTTCACTTTCACGTGTTTTAGAAAAGTCATATACTACCATTGAAAATTCTATTTCATTTTGTTTTACTTTTTTGTAAGTAAGTGCTTTAGTATAACTAAACCAACCATTAAACCCAAACATTACAATTATTTGGGTTGGTTGAAAGTATATATATATATATATATATATATATATATATATATATCAGTGTGTATAGACTTTGGTTTATTGCATATCAATTGTTGTTCTGTTTCAATAGGACTCCTGTAGTGTATTAATTGGTGTTATAAATAAATAAATAAAATATCATTTTGAGTTTAATTACTACAGTATTAAATAGAAAACACATACACTTAAAAGTCACGTCTTTTAGCAAGAGTTGTATATTTAAATTAAAACTCCTTTTCAATCTTAATAAATAATAATCATATTTTGAATTTTATTACACTTAAATAAAATTTGAAAAGTTGCATCATTTGGGAAATTACACAACGTTTCATTCTGGATTATCTTAGAGTTGGAGGGAGAATAAATAACTTTTTATTGTGAATCCTAATATAGTTGGAAGTCATATCGATTAGAAAAGTTATATATGATTTAGAATACAATATAAATATATTAACAACTTTCTTCTAACATCATATCTCCATTTTATTTTATATTGGTAAGTGTCAGTGTCTACTTTTAAGTATTCTAGAACACCACTTCAATAAGTTCCATTTGAAATTCAGGTATCTTTCTTGCCTGTGCATTTATTTCAAAACAGAGTATATTATAACTATAGTTGAAAGATGTCTGATGCCTATGTGAAATGTCCTGAGATTCATCTTGTTTTCCATAAATCTGGAAATATAGACACCAACAGTGGGTTTTTACGAGGTAGTATTTACGGGATCTTTTATTTTCTCTCGTAGAAGCCCCTTTTTACACATAAAGGGTCACATTTTCATGGAATGCTAATAAAATCCTCTTAAAAAATTGTTTTCACGAAAGTTTAAAAATCTCGTTAATATTTACATATATTTACGAAGGATTGATTCAACTTTAACGGGATAAAAGTCACTCGTTAATAAATATATTTTTAAGGAGTATTTTCCTCCCATGAATATGAAAAGAAAAAAAAAATTAAAAATCCCCCCACATATTTTTCACTAGCTCCCATGCGAAACTCCAATAATCAGCCAAAAGCTAGCCCACACGTACACACGCACACACAGACACAAAATACACTCATGCCATGTTTGGTGTGAGTAAATGGAATCAAATGAAGTGGGAATGGAATGCTTTTGTTTCTATTCTTTAGTTTGGTAAGTTATTTTAAAGTGGGAATGATGATTGTTTATAAATTTAGCCTAGAGGTACATTGTTTGTTCTTACCCATTCTCCGAGAATGGTGATTCTCACTAATTCATTTTACTTTCCAACTAAAGGAATGACCATTCCATTTCCACTTTAAAAATAATAATAATAAATAAATGAATAAAAAAAAACATTTAATGAAATGTCGTCTATATATATATATACATATTTATATATGTTTTACAAAAATAAGATGTTTTCTGTGCAACCAAATATGGGAATGAGAATGGTGAAATAAAGTGAGAATGGAATGGGAATGGAATGACCATTCTTATTCCATACCAAACTAGCCCTCAGTACCTTATTCATTCCCACGACACCTAGCTCTAAGGAAGAAGAGGAACATCAAGCTGTCCAGCCCAATCTGTCCCCAAAGAAATTACATGGTACATGATCATAAGGAAGAAGACGGCATCAAGCATGTAGAATTGGTGAGCCACATCGAAGCTTCTAGCAGAAAGTAGAATCCCTGCCCTAACGATTGAATCTTACCCATACTTGGTCTCTAAAAATGCCCTAATCCTTTTCTTTCTTCCATTATTTCTGTTAAGGGAGCAAGATCATTTACCCCTATTGAAGTCGAAGAGTGGAGCGTTCTCAACCAATTTCGACTCTCTAAACCTTAGGATTCGGATTTACCTTCATTCTTCAGGTAATCTGCAATCCCTCTTTCTCAAACAGTTTAAGGGTTTTCTTCAATCCCTATTTCTTAAACATTTTTAGGGCTAACACATGCATATTTTTTTCTCTGGTTTATTGTCGATTTTATTGGCTGAATTTGCTTTGGTTGTGACTGGATTTGGGTTTTTTTGTTTTCCATTTCATTATTGATTGGGTTTCTCTTTTAATTCTTTGTCAAGCCTTCTCCCTTTTTTGTGAGTGTCTAATTTTTGCTTCTTAATATATGTGTTGTTACATTGTGGCACTTGGTATAATATATATAATCTCTAGTTATGACAATTATGGATTGTGACAAGTTTTGGTTCAACAATTTTGTTTTGGATGGTTGGTACGAGAGAAGAATGGTATGCTGATTGTCTATTTTCAGAAATACAGTAGTTTATTTTCTGTATATATATGTTTTTAGCAATGTGAAAAATGTATCTTTCTGTTTGTATTGAAACTTATGCATCAGCAACAAGTAACATATCCTGATGTTTAGATGGGGCTTGGGGTTCTGCTCAAGCCCTCAGCCTCAGGCTCTCCAGAAACTATCGTGTGCTTTATGATGATTTGTACTGTTTCTAATCCTTGCTTTATGATGATTTTTTATACTGTTCCTAATCCTTCTTAAAATGTATTCACTGGAAAAAAGCTTGATCCACTAGAGGCTTATATACCCGCTGTTATATTGTCTCAGTTGCAGTTTAAGGATTTAGGTAATGACTACTCCTTTACTTCACCAGTTTCTTGCTTAATGGATTTCCCAATTTAGGGTTCAGCGCTGAATATGAGAAGTTTTATGTTATTGTATCATATTATATAGGGAGTATTTTTGTTCATTTATGACTTATGTCAATACTTCATACATGCATACGGGGTGCACTCAAATTACTATGTTATAGGAATTTGTATATGAGAATTTAATGATTGATAGTCATGAGGCATAATGCCCTGATTAGACTGTAAATTCATAACCTAAGTAGCCAAAGGAATGTTAACATTACCAAACACTACAAAATATGTAGGATATGGTTGGCAGTGTTAGCATGTCATATTTACACCTACATTTAAATTAACGAAGTTTACCTTTGTCAAAGGAGAATAATTAGTTAATTAGCTCTTCACTTTTATAAACAAATTTATATGATCCTTTCCTAAATTTGTGGGGGATTGTTAGGTTTTTTGAATAAAATATAAAAGTTTTTACAACTTATTTTTGAAGAGGTGTGACCCCTTATGACTAGTTGTGTCTATTGGATAAGGGTGTGAAAATAGCCTATAAATATATGGTTATTCTAACAGATTAAATACGTTCTTACTTCTCTTGTTTCTTTTCCTAAAATCGCATTCCTTCATTCTTCAACCGAATACTACATTATATATATTCAATTATATATTTGAGTTTATGGGCAACGTGACACTACAAGACTTGGTGATCGTCACTATGTGAACGTGCTTATGGAGGACATTGGAGTTGTATCTTGTAACCTTTCATAGTCGTCACAACCTACACGTAGGAAGGCTATAAAGGCTTTAGGATAGCGCAAACTGCGTACCTCTCCATTATACAGGCCAAAAATTCTTTACTTTTCTCTTATTGATTTTATATAATTTTATTGGCCTATTAGTTTAATATATTATTTTATTTATACTATATATATTGTTTCGATTAATTGTGTTATGAACATATAAGTGTTTAGTCAAAGTGAATTTTGATATGTGAATAAAATTAAAATGAAATTGTATAAAAAATATCCAAAATCCCTAACATAGACGACAGTCAAAGCAAATATTCCTATGCCATTCTCAATGAATAGCCAAAACAACCCAGTAGTGTCACCAAGGCCCCCAATTAATAAGGCCCATTAGATACCATGTCCGTCGCAAAATAAGTGTCCATTTTGAACTAGAGAAATTTCTATCGTTCAAAATGGACACTTTTGAAAATGACTAAGTTACTTTCAAGTTGAAATTTTTTAAAAACTTTAAAAACATTCATAGAAAAATATAAAATATAGGATAAATTGTACTCACAGCCCCTGAGGTTAGGCCATTATTCAACAACATTAACATTTTCACTTATATTTGAATGAGTGGTTTAGCATTTCTCTTATATTCCAAATGTCAATTTTACAAAAATAGTCAATAGTAAGTCAAATGGTAACATAGTCATTTAGCACCTCAAAAGTACTATGACCCTGACATACACCTTACCTCTTCCTCCTCCTCGGACCATCATCCAATTCACCCCTCCATTCCACCCATCAATCTCATCTCTATATATATATATATAAACACACACACACACACATCTATCTCATCCATACATATATATATATATACACACCGCGGCTGCGAATCAGGGTATATCGGCCGGATCGTTTTGGGTTATGAATTGGACGTGGCGATGGCCGGGCTGTGAATCACCAGCGACGATGGCCTCGAAGAACCCAAATGTTCAATCTCGATGCCAATTAAGATTGCAAACCCAGTTTGGGCACCACCGGCGGTATCACGCTCGTCAAAATCCTAGATTTGTCAGGGAAGAAGGTGCACGACTTCTTCGTCGGTTGTTCTCTTCTCATCAACCACTGCCGGAAACATCGGCTTTGGAGTGCTGCGCATCGACGAACTCGGCTCTCGACTTGCGATTGAAAATCTATTGTGGTATCACGATCACTGAGGTCATCATTCCCGTTCTTCTTGGATGTGTTCTTCATCGACGACCATTTCTGGACTCTCGGCGAGGAGTTGTTGTCATCACTAGCCCATTGATGACCCCTCTGTTCACTATCGTAAGTGGTTGTTGTCTGTAGTCGTCATTGTGATTGGTTTTGTGGTTGATCGGTGGATTCGTTTGGGACTGATTGTGGTTCTTTGTTGTAGTCGAGAGAGTTGCAGAGGCTTCATCGTTGTCCTTCGTTGTTAATTGATTCTTGGGTTGGGGCTTCGCCTTGTGGTGATCTTGATTCTCTATTGCGGACCTCAGATCCTTGTTGGTTGTTGTCGGTGGCTGGTAAGTAAATCCATAATAACATATTTTGACCCCAACTATTCAATAGACTATTCATCAGGGTCTCTTGCTGTGGTGGCAATGGTATATATGGGTGTGCTGGTGGTTGTGGGATGAGGATTGTGGTAGTGGTCGAAGGGGTGGGTGAGAGAGACCCATAGAGGAATGGGCCTCTGGTTTGGGGATTGAAGGGGTGGGATGAGGATTGTGGTTGTGGAGGAAAAAAACTCCCTCCAATAAGAATCGTACACGTCATCACTACACATATCTATATTCCAAGGACATATGAGGCCCGTCATGCTCAAGCCCAAATTGAGTGTTTTTTTTAGCCCAAGACCACTGTTATTTGTCTTCCAACCTCCATCAAGGCCGAATCAAGAGGTCATCAGCCCAACTTGTTAATATTTAACATCCGGTCCGTTATTCAAGCCCAACTAGATCAAAGTATGTTCAGCCCAGTTATTCAAGAATGCACAAGTCCTACCAGTTGAAGGATTTACCATAGAAGGAAAATTCTGAGATAGGAAGTTCTGTACAAGGCAAGTTCTATGTATGGAAAATTAGATAATGGAAAGAACTCTATTAGTAAAGAATGTTTATATAGAAAGAATTGGAGGACAAGCAACATGAGTCCTACCATAATTTTACAATCTTTTGTATATAAATAGAGGCTTAGACCTCCAATAAAGGGATGAAGCAATTCTGCGCTTTTCTATACACTGTTCTTATTTATTCTTATTGTTTTTGAGTGAGTTGTTTGATTTTTCTCAATCATTATTGGTTGAGCAGAATTTTGCACCTACACTTTGGCGCCGTCTGTGGGAATCGTATAAAAATATACTCCCACTTGTTCTTCAAATCAAATCCTTAGTCATATCTGGAATGTCAAACGGAGAGTCAGCAATGAATCAACAGATAGAATTGATGCAAAAGATGCGAGAGGAGTTCTTGCACCAATTTGAGACACTCCGGCAAGCAAACGATACGAGTGTCGCCCAGATAGCTGCGCTTCAGCAGCAAACTCATACGCTGCACACGGCAATGGCTAGGCTAACGCCACAACCACCACCAGGCGATGCTGCAGCACCACCCCCCACCCAGAATTTACCTCCAGTTCACGAGCCTCCGGCCAACGGGACAACACCCAACGGGGCTCGACCTAATGAGGTTCAGCAACAGCAAGGGACAAGGTCCGAGGCGGTTGCTTCGGATAATCTCCCGCGTCGCACACAGGACGAACAGGCCGAGTCCAGCCATAGGCTTACGGTATGGTCCAATGGCGTTCCAGATGGCGCACGCATACAAGATACCTTCGACGAAAAGAAGCTATTAAAAATTCAGACACTAGCCGAGATGGCTAGAAAGCACAAGAACTCCTTGGTCAAAACCCCCTTTACTGACGATGTGTACCTTGTGGAGAGACCAAGGAAGTTCACTATGCCATCCTTCACCCAGTTCGATGGGGCAGGAGATCCCTCTCGGCATCTCGATCATTATGCGCAAAAGATGGCACTGGACGATCATAACGATCCGTGGATGTGTAAGGTTTTTTCTACCAGTTTAACCGGAGCAGCATTAGAATAGTTCAGGAATAGGCCACACAAGTCTATCCCTGATTATGAGACCTTGTGCACTATATTCTTAGCCCAGTATTGCGGAAATAAGAAGCAGAAGAAAAGTATCGCCAGCCTTTTCACCATAAGGCAAAGGAAGGGAGAAACTCTGCAAGATTTCTTATCCAGGTTTAACATGAAAGCCTCGGAGATAGCAGATTGTCACCCTGCCACGGCAATCGAAACATTTAAGTTGGCAATGATCCAGGGAACCAAGTTTCACACATCCTTGATCAAATATTCCCCCCCGGATATGCAGACTTTGAACGCTAGGGCACAAATCTACATTCGGTTGGAGGAAAACGTAGCCCACCGTGCACAGCACGCTACCCTCGTCATAGTGGAAAACAAGTCTCGAGAGAAAGTTACAAGTACAAGGATGCAGAAGGTTCCTCATACCGCCACACAAGTCACCCAAGCGCCTGAGAAGAGGCAAAGGACAGAGGACAGGCTTACCCCTCTCCGTACTACCTTAGCGCGCCTGTTCCAAGAGAATAAGACGAGGTTCGCAACTCCTCAGCCCATGAAACAACCCTTGGAGCAGAGGGACAAAAACAAACATTGTGCCTACCATAGAGACTATGGGCATACCACCAATGACTGCACATTCCTTCAGCGACAGGTAGAAAGCATGATAGTGAGAGAAGAGTTGGTAGAGTATCTCGCCACGAAGGAGTACGTAAAACCTCGGGAGGTTAACCCTCGACGGGTAGAGGGCGGTCAGGTAAAGGTTATCCATGCCATACACGGAAGGTCAGAGGATGATGAAGAGTCCGAAGAGTTGTACAGATCCAGGCTGAGAGAGGCCCACAAGTTACGAAGATTGTCTTCGGTAAACACGGTTGCGCCAGGTAGCATCAACATTGGATTCGGTAACAATGATCTGTCTAGAGTCCAGCGCCCGCATGAAGACCCCTTGGTCATCAGCCTCCTAGTGGCAAATTATATGATCAGGAGGGTGCTGATAGATCCGGGAAGTAGCGCCAACATCATTACAAAAGCAGCCTTCGATTAGCTGGGGGTTTCACCATCGTCCATCAAGCCAACTTCCAACCCCCTAATGGGGTTTGATGGTACTAAGGTGAATCCGCTTGGGGTGATCGATCTATCCGTTACTACAGCAAAGAGGACTCTGAAGGAGAACTTTGTCGTGACGGAGATTCATCTATCTTACAACCTCATTATGGGGAGAGGTTGGATCCATCGTATGAACGGAGTCCCCTCTACCCTTCATCAAGTAATGAGGTGTTTATCCCCAGATGGCAGGGAGGTCATCGACCTCTGGGGAGACCAGGTTGCTGCAAAAGAATGCTACATGCTAATGCTATATGAAGCAAAAAAGGCGTCGAAATCACCTCAGTCAGAGGCGAATCCCAAAGACGCAATCAAATAGCAGCTACAGTATCCTCTGTCCAAGTATCTCAAGGTAGAGGAAGAAGCCGAGGCTGAAGCACCTACCGAGAACTCCCTCGAAGCTATAGAGGTAGTCCTCGGAGACCCTCAGAAGGTTACCTACATTGGCTCATCTTGCACAGCCGAAGAGAAGGAAGCATTGATCAGGGTCATTCAGTGCAATTCGGATGTCTTTGCTTGGGATCACTCGGACATGGTAGGGATCGATCCTACGGTCTCATGCCATAGTTTGAGGGTTAACCCAGAATTCAGGCCAGTCAAGCAGAGGCACCGACGGTTCGCACCTGAACGGAATTACATAATAGCCGAGGAAGTAAATAAACTGTTATAAGCAGGATTCATTCGAGAGGTGCAATACCCACAATGGCTCTCAAATGTAGTAGTCGTTCAAAAGAAGAATGGGAAATGGAGGGTATGCGTAGATTATACCAACCTTAACAAAGCTTGCCCAAAAGATAGCTTCCCTCTGACCAAGATTGATCAAATGGTGGATGCTACGACAGGTTATGAGAGGCTCACATTCTTCGATGCATACTCCGGCTATAATCAGATTCCTATGAATCCTAAAGATGAGGAGAAAACCGCTTTCATCACAGAGACGGGCACTTACTGCTACAGAGTGATGCCCTTCGGTCTAAAGAATGCCAGAGCCACCTACCAGCGACTTGTCAATAAAATTTTCAATAATCTATTGAGGAATACAGTTGAAGCCTATATCGATGACATGGTGGTCAAAAGTATACGGAAAGAGGATCACCCGAAGCACCTCCAGGAGGTTTTTGATACTCTCAAGAGGTACAATATGAAGCTGAACCCCACCAAGTGCTCCTTCGCCGTCTTTTTAGGACAGTTCCTCGGACACATTGTAAATAAAAGAGGAATAGAAGTAAGCCCAACTCAGGCAAAGGCACTCATACAGAACCAAGAGCCAAAAACCCGCAGGGAAGTGCAAGTTCTAATTGGCCGAGTTACGGCCCTCAGCCGGTTCATATCCCGATTATCTGACAAGTATAAACTTTTCTTTGATGCTATTCGATCCAAAAACAAAGATATGTGGGGACCTCAGCAGCAGGAAGCTCTCAATCAATTGAAAAGCTACATAACAAAACCCCTAATCATTTCTGCTCCAACGCCCGGAGACACTCTCATCCTGTACTTGGCAGTATCAACTGTAGCAACAAGCGCAGTGTTGATCAAAGAAGGAGGCAAGGTTCAGCACCCAATCTTTTACACAAGCAAAACGATGACGGATGCCAAGACATGGTATAGCAAGACGGAAAAGATAATCCTGGCGTTAATTTATGCCAAGAGGAAACTTCAACATTACTTCGAATCTCACAGCATAGTGGTACTTACAAATCACCCTATACGGGCTATCCTAGCTAAACCAGACTTGTCTGGTCGAATTACAAAATGGGCTATTGAACTTAGCTCTTTTGATATCACCTATGCACCAAAGGTATCTCACAAAGGGCAGTCAGTAGCGGATTTCCTACTAGAGTATGAAGATCAATCTGAGGAGCCGACACTTCAAGAGCCGTACTGGGAGTTATGGGTTGATGGCTCTTCCAACCAGAAAAGGGCAGGGGCCGGGATTGACATCACAACACCCGAGCGTACCATGCTGCAGCAGTCAATTTGGCTAGATTTCCCAGCTACTAATAACGAGGCCGAGTATGAGGCGTTGCTTGCCGGACTTCGGCTAGCTAAACAGCTACAGGTATGGTGTTTAAAAGTTTTTAGTGACTCACAGCTTGTGATCAATCAAGTGACAGGGCACTATTATCCCAATGAGGAACGTATGAAGTCATACAAAGATGTTGTAGAGAGTGCCATCCGGGAGTTCGATCAAATCGAATTCCATCAGGTACTACGAGATGAAAATGCCGAAGCAAATCGATTGGCCGCAGCCGCATCATCTTCAGATGAAGAGTTGATTCGGCTTGTTCCAATCGATGTCCTCAAAGAACCTAGCATTAATCCCCGGCAAGAGGTGATGGTGATCCCGGAAGTTCCACGCGAGTCATGCTGGATTGATCCAATCGAGGCCTACCTCAAGGAGGGAGTTCTCCTAAATCAAAAAGCTGAGGCAAGGAAGCTTAGGCTTACCGCGGCTAAATACTCAAGCATCAATAACCAGTTATACCGAAGGTCATTCTTCGGTCCTTATCTCAAGTGTTTAACCCCTACTGAGGCTCTCACAATTTTAAAACAAATTCATGAAGAAGATTGTGGAAATCACTCGGGAGGAAGATCCCTTGCACACAAAATTCTAACCCAAGGCTATTTTTGGCCATACTTGGCTCGGAATGCCGAAGAATACTCAAGAAGATGTGACAAGTGTCAGCGCCATGGTCCAATAAAGCATCAACCTGCCGAAGGTTTACACGCCATGGCTAATCCATGGCCATTCGCCCAATGGGGGATTGATGTAGTCGGACCGTTACCCAAAACCGTGGAAAAAAAGGAACATGTGCTTCTGGCTACGGATTACTTCACCAAGTGGGTGGAAGCTGAAGCCTTCTCTAGCGTCACCCACGAAGAAGTAAAGCATTTCATTTGGAGCAACATTATTTGTCGGTTTGGGGTACCAAAAGTCATCGTAATGGACAATGGTAAGAACCTCGATAACAGAAGTACAAGAAAGTTCTTTAACGAACATGAAATCCTACAAAAATCGGCTGCAGTTAGTCATCCACAAGGCAATGGGCAAGCTGAAATAACTAATCGCACGATATTTGGGTGCTTAAAGAAAAAATTAGAGAAATTGAAGACAAAATGGTACGAGAATCTCCCCCAAGTGCTCTGGGCCTATCGAACCACTCCAAGACGACCCACGGGAGAAAGCCCATTTGCTATGGCATATGGATCCGAAGCTGTCATTCCTACCGAGTCAATAATCCCAACCCTTCGGACATCCTTGGTACTGGAAGGGAACAATGAGCAACAACTCGAACATAGCCTTGATTTTGTGGACGAAAGGAGAGATGCAGCAGCAATTCGGCTCGCGGCATACCAACAGCAGGTGTGTAACAGTTATAACAAACGTGTCCGGTACCGTAGGTTCTTGGTTGGCGATTGGGTTATGAAGCAGGAGACAGCGTATGTTAAAAAGTTGGAACCCAACTGGACAGGACCCTACAGGATTACCGAAGTGGTAGGGAAGGGAGCTTACCGGTTGGCTGAAGTTGATGGGCGTCCTATTGCACGTCCATGGAATGCCATCCACCTCAAAAGGTATTACCACTAGCCAACATTGTCAATATTGTATGTATGTTTCTCTTTTTATAACAAGGGGGATCCATACCTATATGCCGTGATGTTACCATAGTGGTACAGCTATTACAATTATAGTTGATTATTACAGTTACAGTTGGCAATTTTTAATAATTTCCATCACAAGTTTTTCATTTCAATTTATTTCAATGAAATTCAAGTTTCCCTCTTTGGGATTGTCAAAATTTCCCTTGATCAACTTCATTGTTGTTATCCAAAGAGTAAACACTGATTGGCGAAAGAAAGCAATCATGCCAAGTGGATCTTTATAGGTGGTTGGTTTATTTTTTGTATTACTATTGTCCCACATCGTTTGAAAATAGAACGAACACACAATTCGCCTCGGATCCTAAGTGTCCGAGACAGCTTCGGACCCTAAGTGTCCTATTCAGCAATATTCCTCCACGACTCAGTGCCGAGGAACAATTCACCTCGGATCTAAGTGTCTGAGACAGCTTCGGACCCTAAGTGTCCTAATCAGCAATATTCCTCCACGACTCAGTGCCGAGGAACAATTCGCCTCGGATCTAAGTGTCCGAGACAGCTTCGGACCCTAAGTGTCCTATTCAGCAGTATTCCTCCACGACTCAGTGCCGAGGAACAATTTGCCTCGGATCCTAAGTGTCCGAGACAGTTTCGGACCCTAAGTGTCCTATTCAGCAATATTCCTCCACGACTCAGTGCCGAGGAACAATTCGCCTCGGATCCTAAGTGTCCGAGACAGCTTCGGACCCTAAGTGTCCTATTCAGCAATATTCCTCCACGACTCAGTGCCGAGGAATAATTCGCCTCGGATCTAAGTGTCCGAGACAGCTTCGGACCCCAAGTGTCCTATTCAACAATATTCCTCCACGACTCAGTGCCGAGGAACAATTTCACCTCAGATCTAAGTATCCGAGACAGCTTCGGACCCTAAGTGTCCTATTCAGCAATATTCCTCCACGACTCAGTGTCGAGGAACAATTCGCCTCGGATTCTATGTGTCCGAGACAGCTTCGGACCCTAAGTGTCCTGTTCAGCAATATTCCTCCACGACTCAGTGCCGAGGAACAATTTGCTTCAGACCTCTGGTGGCCGGATTAGAACTTTTTCCTCCGGACTCCAAATGTTTAATACCCTGTGGATATATCATAAGTTCATCATGATCCACCCCACATCAGGAACACACGAGAAAGAAAGAGTATGTATACGTCTACTACAGGCAAGTCAAAGGCAAGAAGAGTTCACTTAACAGTTAGATCATTGTCCATATGAATCATCCTGAGATGTCAATTAAACTGTTGAAAGGATCTCCTTCTTCCCATCATCCTTACTTTTTCTCGGATAGCATAAATCCGAAGCATAAAGACAATGTGTTTTGTTTGTCATAAAAACATTACCAGTCAGAAAGGTATGAACAATATCACAAGCACACAATAAAAACAAATCAGGTATTAAAAGCCTAAAACAAAAATTATATTTATTATCCCAAATATACTGTCAATAAAAACAAAATACATGGTTCTACTTCCTCTTCGGATCGAATGGAGTAGATTCAAAAGCATCCACTACAGTAGGACTTGGGGTAGGAGGAATTGAAGCCGCAGGGGCAGAAGAGCTAGGAGTACCCTTCAGGTGCGCCTTCACTATCTTGGCAAAGCGGATTTCAGCTTCCAAAGCCTGTGGCCCTTCATCATATGGGAAGTGCACCCCCACCTGCTTGTCAAAAGCATCCGGATCCATTGTCTTATGGCCTGAGCCCTGATTATAGCCAGACCGGAACGCTTTAGCACTAGCCAGGTGTGCCAGACAGGAGTAACGCGCCTGCATTTGCTTCCCCGCCTTGAAGCAAGTAGTAAGAGCCTCGATCAAGCGTTGAACTTCGGCCTGCAGAGGATCCACCTTAGCCTCAGAGGTAGCCAACTGCCTCTTATACACATCCTTGGCTTCAGTAGCTATCTTCAGATTGGTAGAGGCATTGGTGGCTCTCTTCTCTGCATTGTCAAGATCCTTCTCCAGCTTCTTGATGGAGAGGGATTGGGCTTCAGCAGTGGCGCAGAGGGCCATGGTGTGGTATAGACTCTGTATAAAAAGATAACAGAGGAACAAATATGAGCATAAATGGAAACATAAGTAAGCAAGAGTAACATAATTCTGAAGGGGCAATACGAACCTCTATGGCCCGGACCGGGGCAGAGGGGAGTAGTTGTTCCAACCCCATTTGGCTGATGGCTTCCTCGTCCTTTGGGAGCCACATCCCTCGGGCCACAGCCAGTGCAGCTGAAGGGTCTGTGATCACAGAATCCCCTGAATGCAGGACTGACTTGTCAGCCCTGGTAAAGGAAGGAGTCCAAGGAGCCCCAGTTTCAGCCAGAACATATGCCCTGACTTCATCTTCAGGTTCGGCCTCTCTAGTCTTTTTCCCTCTACTTTTAGAAGGGACCTTGCCCTTGCCAGAGGATGGGGGGTTGAGGCAAGATTTCTTCATTGGTGGTTTCTCAGCCTCCACCTCACCCTCAGTAGACCTAATAACAACCAAGGGTTGGGCATCTTCGGCTTTTTTTTTTTAAAGCCTCAGCCCTCCGTATCTCCTCCTCAGTCATGGGGAAACTATCAAAGGATGGTAGAGACAGATCCATGAGGTCTGCAGCAACAGCACTGGAGGCAATATCCTTGAGGTTTGAAGAAGTTAGCAGGTCCTCGATAGGCGAGGGGTCACTCCAGACTCGTTCCTCAAGAAAAGAAAGTCTGTTCCTTGCTGCAGAGGATGGGAATGTAGCTGAAAAAACACCAAGAAACTCATAAGTACGGCGAAACATTAAGACTTAGCAAGGAAAACAGCCAGAACACTTGGTATGAAGGGAGGTTAAGTATTCTATACCTAACTTCCCGAACTTGCACGGGATGGGGAGCGTAATTGATTGGGGCACGAACCATTTTCCTTTAACTATAACCATCCTTTCTTTCCACTTCTTCTCGGATGAAGGAAGGTTCGTGCATATCCTCTGATGAAGGGGAGAGGTAAAAAAGAAGCGACCAGGCTCGATCCCATGCTTAGATATATTATAAGTAAGCAGATGGTCGGCAAAGGTCAAATCCAGAGCCTCTAATTTCTGGCGCACCAACAGTGCCAAAAGGATGCGAAAGAAATTAGGATTTACCTGAAGGGGGGCAAGACCTAACTTGTTGAAAACTAAATGATAGAAGGGGTGAAGAGGGAACCGGAGGGCGCTAAGATGCTCGACCAAAAGAAGCAACTCACTCTCTTCAATTCCCTCGCCGGAGGTAAAATCGGCACCCTCGGGATATTTTACAATTTCTACTCCCTCAGGAATATCAAATTCTTCCATTACCGAAGCAACAGAGAACTTGATGTGGCGAATAAAGATGATTGTTTTCCTCTCTTCATGAGTAAAAACATTATCAGAGCCTGAGGTGGATGTCTCGGCTGGAAGGGGGGAAGTATCTAATTGATTCAACGAAAGACGATCTGTAGAAACCCTAAGAGGGGGAACCCTAATGCGAATGGGGGAAGATGAAGGTGTGGATTCAGAATCCCCAATGTCTGTACGTTCGGAAGTAAATGAAGTACTCATAATGAAAGATTGAAGAGAAAGATGCGAAAAAAAACTAACCTGACAAGGTGATGGAATGAAGAACGCAGGAGTGCAGCTAGGGCGAATGTAACTCTTGCAGAATCTTGTACGACGGAGTAATAATGAGAGTCCTCGAACCGTCTCTGAAGCAAAGTAAAAAACTGGTTTCAATTCCCTCTTTAATGGGAGCCGTCACTCAATTAAAAATGAAATTTGGGGCAAAGTGTGGAGGGAAAAAAACTCCCTCCAATAAGAAGCGTACACGTCATCACTCCACATATCTACATTCCAAGGACATATGAGGCCCGTCATGCTCAAGCCCAAATTGAGTGTTTTTTTTAGCCCAAGACCACTGTTATTTGTCTTCCAATCTCCATCAAGGCCGAATCAAGAGGTCATCAGCCCAACTTGCTAATATTTAACATCTGGTCCGTTATTCAAGCCCAGCCAGATCAAAGTATGTTCAGCCCAGTTATTCAAGAATGCACAAGTCCTACCAGTTGAAGGATTTACCATAGAAGGAAAATTCTGAGATAGGAAGTTTTGTACAAGGCAAGTTCTATGTATGGAAAATTAGACAATGGAAAGAACTCTATTAGTAAAGAATGTTTATATAGAAAGAATTGGAGGACAAGCAACATGAGTCCTACCATAATTTTACAATCTTTTGTATATAAATAGAGGCTTAGACCTTCAATAAAGGGATGAAGCAATTCTGCGCTTTTCTATACACTGTTCTTATTTATTCTTATTGTTTTTGAGTGAGTTGTTTGATTTTTCTCAATCATTATTGGTTGAGCAGAATTTTGCACCTACAGTGGTGCCCGTATACTCGCCGTCGATGAGCCACAGATTGGGCTCCAGTGACTAGGAATGGTGGAATTGAGGACGAGAATCAAGGGTTCGAGGACGAAATCGGCGTTTTGAGTAAAAGAGACCGCACAAAGGAGAAGATGAGGAGGTTGGATCGGATGAAAAAGATGAAACCCAAAATTGCAGAGGGGCATTTATATCATTTATGATTAAAGATATTTTGTATTAAAAATTTGAGGATAAAAGGGTCAATTCGCTTGTGTTTGAGGTTAAAAAGTAAATTAGGGTATAAGTGATCGAAAGTTAAAATCAAAATTTTCATGTAGTTGAAAAATGACCTAATCTTAAGGGGGGTGTCTGTCTAATTTACCCTAAAATATATTGTTTAAACTTTTTAAGAGGGACAAAAGTTTTAAGACATTCCAAACAGGCCGGCTAGATCTTTAAGTGAGTTAGACGGTTACCTAAGATCAACCAATAAGAAGTAAAAACCTATGGCTAGGTGCTATATCATTGGTAGTCCGAATAACCAATATTTTTTTTTCTGGACGTTCATTTACTTAAAATAATACCAGCAATATCATTTTAACATTTTCTTACCTTGAAATATATATAAAAGCCAAATTGAACAAAACCATCTCATCTATATTTACGCGCAAAGCGGAAAATATATATATATTTATATTTACGCGCAAAGATAAGATTAACTTGTAAAAAGAAAGAAAGGAAGTAATTCACTTATATTTCCAATCTAATTTGTTTTTTTTAGTTTCAAATAAGGATATGTATTTTCTACTCCTTTTCCTAATCCGTAATCTAATCTATAAGGATTTTTAAAAAACTTATAAAAGGAGACCAATTTGTTTGGAAGAAATTAATTATCACAGAGAGAGAGAGAGAATGGCGTCTTCTAAGAGTCAAGTTTGGTTCTATGCCATATGGTTTGTTTATGTCTTCTTGCTATTTATGGCTCTTGACAATCAACTACCAATCATACAATCCAATTCTAATTTTTCCGGACGAGATTATAAGTCACAAGTATCTATTTTTTTGGACACCAATACTCTCTTTCTCATATTTTTTGTGATCAAGAGTTTCTTTCTGATATATTCTGTAGCCAAGAAAGTAACCCGACCATATTTTCACGCAGACGTAGGTGCTACTTTCAACTATATAATCGTTTCTTGATTAATTTAATTAATTTTTTCTTTTCTTTTTCTGGTTTTTTACAAGTATATATATTTTTTAATATCTAACTCTTTTTATGTCGATTAATTTGCGTTTTTGCAGAAAGAAGAAGGGACTGATGTTGAAGATTCCAAAGTACGAAGATTTATTAAAGAAACTGAATGATAATATAGTTTAGTTTTTTTATTTTTTTATTTTATATGTTTTTCTATTTATTTTTTACATCTTAGTTTTGGAATTGGTTTGGTTTAATTTTGTCATTCTATTTTAAGGGCATTCTATCGCATGATTGTGAGTATTTTTTATCATTTCTTTTCTATTTATTGCATGGTTGTTGAGCATGCAATCTTTTTATTTATGGGGCAGAGCATCTTCAATGTCCTCTCAAATGGCCTCTCAAAGTCAAAATATATTAGGTGGATGACAATAATACACTTCCATGAGCTCTCAAAAAACCTTTCATATTTTGAGATTGTAAAAAATATTGTCATATATAGCAGTTCTCAAATTTTTTTAAGAAATTATCGTTTATCAAAATATAGTATTTGGATGAAAATAATACACTTCAAATATCATTTTGGATGAAATGCATAAAATATAATATTTTGATACTGTATCTCCTCTCAAAATATAAATTTGACAAGAAAATATAGCATTTTGCATTGAAGATACTCTAAGGACCATAAGGAGTAAGAGTTTCACCTAGATTCATGAAAATGTTTCTCATTCATCATCCAAACACAAACAAATCAAAATGTTTCTCATTCATTATCCAAACACAAGCAAATAAGAAGACTCCGTTGTAAATATATTTAGGAAACCATACACATGCTTAAAACACAACAATAATAATTAACAACATGTAACGATAAATACCTGCGAAAGCCATTACGCAACGGAGTAAGAGTTTCACCTAGATTCATGGAAATGTTTCTCATTCATCATCCAAACACAAGCAAATAAGAAGACTCCATAATAATTAACAACATGTAACGATAAATACCTGTAGAAGCCCTTACGCAACGTGTGGCTTGAAAGCAGAACAACCAGCGAGAAGTAGAACAACGTACAAGATGTGCAAAAAGAAGTAACAATAAATACCTACGAAAGCCACTACACAATGTGTAGCAAGAAAGCAGAATAACTAGTAAGAAGTAGAACAACGTACATGATCTGCAAAAAAAAACTTTTTACTTGATCTTCCACCATCTGCACTAAACTCACGAGCCTATTCAATGGGGCAAGACTAACCAAATGTAACCACATCGTGTGAGAATGGGGACCAAACAATATATATAAAACCCATCAAGGGATCTTTATCAGATCACAACAAACCAACGTAACGTGGGTTATGTTTAGCGCATTATAGGTAACCATATATAATGCTAATATATGTCCATATCTCATAACACATGATTACATGTGACTAAGGTACACCATAACCCATATATTCAACAATCACAACTGTATTGAGTATCCGACAATCTGTATTTGGTTTCAATCATCAATCCGGATTTTCATATTATTAAATGATAATCAAAAGAAGCCCAAAAATCCTTACATTGTCCCACTTGGGCAAATATTGATTACAAAATATATAACAATTTTTTTTTTTTTTTTTTTAGTAAAATAAAATTTCTGAATTGAATAACTTAAGTGGCCACAGAAACCAAATATGAAAATACCTTAGTTCAAGATCCTGTTAAATAATACCACTAATGCGAACCAAAGAGATTTATGTACATTTAATTATACATAACCATCTATGATCACAACACTAGCACCATCATTCACATGGATCCCCGACAAATATAGAATACATGGAAATAGCATCTTTATGTGATTATTTTTGCTATATCCATAACGGTCCAACTTTATGGTCTTTCACAAAACTCCTTATTCTTCAAACCAAAAGCCTTTATGTCTTTAATACAAGACAACTATGTTTTTCACCTTTATGTATGTAAGAACCTTGTGACATGAGACATAACAAAAATTTAGCCTTAACCGTATGCTAAATATAATTGTAGTTTGTTAAAATTTATATCTCTTCACGAGATCCAAAATTTGTATAATAATAATATAAATAATAATGCTCCAAAACTTTATGAGTTATAAATATCCATAAAATGATAAAACTACAAATAGTTTTTATGAATGTCATAAAATAAAAGAAAATAAATCAATAATCCTCCCACTATTGCATATCAAAAGAATTCACCAAACCCATACTAAGTACATGATTCTTAAATAACCCAATGGGTAAGGCTTTGGTTAGTGGGTCTGCTATCATTGCCTTAGTTTCTATACGGTCAATCACTATCTGCTCTTCCCTCACTTTCTCCCTTACAAGCAAGTACGTACTTGATATCCGTATGTCTTGCGCCAGAAGACTTTTTATTATTCTTTAAATAAATAAAATACGGCACGCTTATTATCACAAAACATTTGCATGGTGTATAAATTGAGTCTACTATATGAATACCTTTAATAAATTTCTTTAGCCAAATAGCCTAAAAAGTGGCTTCATAACAGGCTACGAACTTAGCTTGCATTGTAGATTAAGCAATGCAGGACTATTTAACACTCTTTCTTGAAATAACACCTCCAGCTAACATAAATATGTAACCAGAAGTGGATTCCATATCATCAAGACAACCTATAAAATCAAAATCTATTTATCTTATCACCTCAAGATTATCACCCTTACTATAAGTAAGCAAAAATCCTTAGTTCTTTACAAATAACGCAACACATTAACTACAAATGTTATGTGTTGACAAGTACAAACCTGAGCATCTATTAGTCTACCAACAACAAAAGCATAGGGCTTAGCTTATTCTTCATCACTTCCTTTTCTGTATGAATTTTAATGTCAAAAATAAATAATGTCTCACCAAGATCATTTATTTTAAAATTTTATGATATATAAAATAGTCTTGGTTTCTAAAAGTAAACTATATCACTGCTTGCAGCATAAAATGTAAGGAAAATAAATGTGCTCCCACTAACTCTAAGGTATATGCACCCATTAACTATGATTTCAATAAAATAATGATTAACCTTTGAATACGTCCATCTCAGTAATTGATGTAAGTCATATGGATTCTTCCATCTACCCACCATATGTACAATTTATTTTATGTCAAAATCATTTATAAACCTAGACGATTAAACCCAGCAATATTAGTAACTAAATTGGGACAATAGAAACTATAACCTTTAGAGCTGTCTAGATACCCAACAAAATGGTTGAGTATAACTTCTTTTCTTGCAGAGTATAGATTCTAGCTTCACTTTTACATCCCAAACGTGAAAGTATCTTAAACTAGAATTCCTACCAATCCACAACTCAAAAAGGATTTTGGATACTAAGAACCTTATTCAAAATATATTTGGTCGATTAATATAACTGGCAGCCTTAGTGGATTCACCCCACAAAAAACAAGCAAGGAAGACCTACAAATCATGCTCCTGGTCATATCCCATAGTAGGGTTAGGTCTTTTTGCAACCCCATTTTGTTTAGGCATCCTAAGAGTAGTATATTGAGCAACGATACCGTACTCTTCAAGGAATTTAGCAAAAGGACCTGGATGATCACCAGACTCATCATATCTTCCATAAAAGTCTTCACCCCGATCTAACCTTACAATTTTAATTTTCCTATTCAATTGATTTTAAACCTCAGCTTTAAAGACATCAAGAACATTGGATTTTTCTAATAATAGGAAAATATAACAATAACTTAAAAAGACATTGATGAAAATTATAAAGGGACGATGTCCACTAATAGTTGGTACAGGAAAAGGACCACATAAATTAGAGTGAATAATCTCTAAAAGTTGTTGACTACGATTAGAATCCTTCTTTCTAGAATTAGTCAATTTCTTTTTATGCAATCAACACAAACACCAAAATCTCCAAAATAGAGGCACCAAAATCTCCAAAATACAGTGGAGTCAATATTTCTTCTTTCAATTATTTCTTTAAAAATATGACATAACCATTTATGCCAGAGCATGGTGGAATTTTCATTCATCTTAAGAAAATCACACTCTAACAGAAACCATTAACTCCTATCTAATTAATGTTGTTTTTTCTAAAAATACGTAGAAAAGTTCTATATTGCAATTCACTGCTTCTTCAGAATAACAATTTATTGTCACTAAAATATTATATACTCACTCACAATCACAAGTCTACTGGATGACACACATACCTTAAGCCTTCTCTCTAGCTTTCTATATTGGGTGAAAGAGAAAGGAAAACGAATTTGTTGGTTACAACAAATACTCCTCCCATTTATATAGACATTCCGTTCATATAATATCATTTTTGTAGACACCACATTTTGCCCCTACCCATTTATCGAGGTATTATAGTAAAACTAGATTAGCCAAGTTAGGAAAATCAGAAAATCTGACTACTGAATCATGAAATGGATGTTACCATTGGATCTGAAACATCTCAAAACCATAAGATACACCTAAAATCCACTTCGTAGAGTGACTTCTAGCATTCCATTAAGGTAGGGGCAAAATTGTAATTTTGCACCGCTAAGCTGTTCCAAGTTTGATTGAAACTGTAAGTGAATAATCACGTCCAGAATGCTGCGAAATCATAGGGTATAAAAAAATTAAAAAAAAAAAAAAAAAGATAGAAAAAAAAAAAAAAAAGTAATGAAACTAACAAATTAAATTTATACAAGTAAAATAATAATAAATAATAATTAATATATATAGTCGTGGCTTAAGTCCACTGCCTAATTTCATTAGGTGGGGACATTAAGCCATGGCCCAATGTAATGGTAAAAAAGACATATAGTAATAATTTAATAATTAATATAATAATAAAATAGTATATATATAGATATATACATGTACCAAGTAACCAATTTGGCATTAGACCACCAACTCATTAGGCAGTGTGTGGGGATCAAGCCAAGACCAGTAAAAATAAAAAGTAAAATAATAAAATAGGATGTTGTAATATATCAAGTTGTGGATTAGGTCATTGTTGATCGCCAAAGAAAAGGTGTGGTGGTGGATTTTACCCCTGATGAGGACCAAGTTCCTGTTCCTGAAGTGGGTCTGGTTTCTCAAAGTCATGTTGCCGCCATACAACTGGATAATAAGGTCAATTCTGATCCAGTTACATCCCCATTAAGGGACGCATTTTACCTTTGGATCGGTAAGACCAAATGGCTAAAGGAAGGAAGAAGAAAGGAAAAGCGAAGATAGCTCGGCGATTTGGGACTCAATTTGATTCATCCACCACTTCAAATAGTCAGGGATCTACTCTGGTTAGGAGGGGTTGCAAACGTCGAAATACAGTTTTGGTTGGCTTGACTGAGGCTCTGTAATACCCCTAAATTTACAAAGGATAATTATGGAATTTTATTAATTCTTTTTACTTGTATTATTTGATTGTTTAATTGCATTAATTAGTGTTATGTGATTTATTTGTAATTTAATTGCATTATTTGATTTATTTGTTGAATTAATGTGATTACTTGTTTAATGGTATAAATAAATTTAAATAATTATTTTGTGGCATTTAATGTTTTCATTACCTGATTTATATTTGAAGTACTTAGTTAAATGTAATTGTTGCTAATTTAACGTGACTGTAGGGTTGGTTGCACATTTATAGTTTTCATAGGCAGCCGACATTGATTTACCTAGGTTTGCCTATGGGCTAAATTATACATGGATTAGGGTTTAATGTCTAAGTTTATAAATAGGTGTATTACGATGGTTTAGGGTTTTAAGAAACAACAAAACAAAAACGTAAGTTCTGTGTAGAGGCATAGAGGTAACAGAGACTTATGAGAGAACAGAGACAATCGTAAGAGCTACCAAGGACAAGAACAGAGAGGATCAAAAGAGGGTTGTGGTGGATTAAATCACACCCATAGGAGGCTTGAAGGAAGTTAGTAGTTGCCGGAAACTTAGAGACGACGCCGGGATTTCATAACTGAAATCACAGGCAAGTTCTTCTCTTTCTCTTTCTCTTTGGCTCGTGTTCTGTGCACCTAGATCATCTCTAGGGTTTAATCAATCAGTAACTGGAATTTACATGTTTAATATATGTTATATTAATGATCTGTTTGTGTTGAAATCAAAACTGTTACAATTTCTACATGTCTCGTTCCAGTTGTTTTTCTGTAAGTATGTTAACTCTGTTGTAACTTTAGACTTTGTAATTGATTTCAACTATTGCAAACGAACCATGGGGGATGTTACTGGGATGAGATAAGATCCTTAGGTTCAGTGGTGAAGAGGAACAGAGGGGTTGGAAGAGAACTAAAATTTCTTAAATTAGTTTTCAGTGTTGTTCTTCAAGCATACTAGTTTAATGGCTTTGTTTAATCTCTATAATTGGTTTCAAATTATTGTAATCAAATCTTGGGGGTGATACTAGGCTTAAATAAGACTCTTAGATTAGTTTTAAAACCAAATAGAAAGGTTGCAACTGGCCGGAGTTGGAACAGAGGTCAGAACGAAGCTGAAACGGAGAGAAAGCTCACAGGGGGAAAGAGAGCCGGCTCTGGAATGCCAAGAGCTGGCTCCCACCTGTTTAGAGCTGACTCCAAGGTAGTGGTAGAGCTGGCTCTATGCTGAATGGAGCCTACTTTATTTTTCCAAGAGCAGGCTCTTTCATTTTTGATGCGTACAGTAACTTTTTGGCTACTGTTTGGGCACTTGGGGTTCTTGAACAGTTTTAAAACTCTAATGAGCTTTTCAATAATTAATTTAAGATGTAATCAAGGTCTTGAATTGCATAAAATACCCTCTTTGTATTAGTAGAATTAACAATGCGCTATTTAACAACTTTGCGTACGGTTAACGGATAGAAAAAAATTTATTGTCTAATTTTGGTTTAACAATTTAAGGTGCTATAATATGAATCTAAATTAAATTTTAGATGTATAATGGAGTCTTTTAATTAAGAAATTGGACTTGGAGCATAGTGTGGCTCTGTGCTAAAAGATTAAATCGAATATAAGTATACAACTTAGCACGCTGTTACCGGATAGAAAGAATTAAATTGCTTAAATTAAATTAGTAATTTAATGGACTATAATATGATTATAGAATTTATTTTAAATACATAATAGAGTCATTGATATATTAGATTTGATCTATGCATGCTCAGGATGTTAGTTGTTGAATTATTATATCGTTCCTGCAACTACATGGTTAAATGCTTGGATTTAAATTGTTGAAATATTAAATACTTTTCTACAATGATTTGGATTATGGTTTTGGACTGTAAATTACTAGCTTATTATTTATGTGTTGTAATTTACATGGATATGGAGGATTATATGCACCGGTATGGGACGGTGACATACTAGGGATGTTTAGTTCAAAACGCCTAAACCTAACCTAATGGATTAAAGGAATGGATTTTAAATATTAAAATCCTAATTGTGTTTGAAGTCAGATCAACTGTGACTAAGTTGAATGGCTTACTGGATTAATAGATTATAGTTAAGTCGTACCAACTGAATAAGTTGAGTGACTAACTAGATTGTATGTTGTATGATAATTCAATAAATAAATGAATGACATACCCTGATTTTGGACGGACTTTATATATATACGTATGGTACCACGGGATGAGCTTGAGTCTCAGACTCATTGGTTAGGGTGCGTATATGTAGTGAATGCGTAGCTGGCTACAATAGGTTGTGGTGTACCCTGTTAGGTCTAGGTACTCATGCCCACCTTTGGGTACGTTTTTGCATGTTGCCTTCTATTCAAGTTGAGACCCCTACTGTAGTCCAGTGAATATCCCTTAGTGTGGATATATATATATATATATATATATATATATATATATATATATATATATATATGTATGGACTAGATAGATATTGTGAGGTGTCTACGGTGTATCTGCGTATCGAGTCACTATATGGATTACAGTTAGATTAGAACTTGCTCGTGGGACTGACCCACTACTTTATTATTCTTTTCAGGTATTGGACGGTTCCAGTCTCAAGCTTGATCGTGCTAAGTAGAGACTCTCATTCATTCCACCGACAACGTAGGATTTCACTTCACGCTTTAGTCTTGGATTATTTTTACTTTCAGTTATTCAGTTTCAGTTGGAGTTTGATTTCGGAGTCCACTAGTTGGATTCCCAAGTTGTAACCTTGGAGGTTTTGGAAGGATTGGATTATTAATATTTTCAGTTTGGAGGATTTTATATTTCTTTTGGTTTCTTTATTTAAATTCTTAAATTTTTATTCTGTGTTTGCTTTAAATACTTCAATTGTTTGATATTTCCCTTGGGTTTGGGCCTGGGCCTGATCAACCCGTGTCTCGGATCTAAGGGGTATCACAGGCTTAGATTCAGGGGGATAAGCGACTCAAGGGTGTTGCAGGTGGTGCGGTGAGTCAGATGGCTTCTTTGAGCCCGAAACCCCGAGCGTATGCACAAAATAATGCACAACACTTTGGTTTTGGAAATGGTATCAAGCGGGCATCATAGTTTACATTTATAAACTGCTAGACACTTATACTATATAGTATGAAGTGATAAGGGATCGTCCTAAGAGATTGAACACGTGTTGAAATTAAACTTGATTTTAGTGCTAACGATATTGCACAAGAGAGAGAAAGAGAAAGAGAGAGTTGAGAGAAAAAGAGTTTGGTGAAGTGATTAAATAAATTGTAATGCCAGTAAATTAAACTAAGAATTAAAGAGATAGAAAGAGAGTCTTAGGATAAGGATTCACCACTAAGCTCATGCAATTAATCATATGCTTTCAATTAATGAGAATTTATTAGTGTAATCATAGATGTGGTCACATTATCATCACAAATCACAATTGTAAGCATAGATTATCAACATCAAGAATGAATTATCTACCTAATGACAATTAAATTAAAGTGTAGACCCCATTCAAGACTACGTCATAACCCACCATACACATTCACAAATGTATCCGATAAGAGCACACATTATTCAAGAGGATAATACTAATTATAATTAGAAGTATGGATTAACATAATCAAGCACAAATTGCCTACTTTACTGCAATTAACTAATGACAAGTAAGTTAATTTGTAGAACAACCCATCAAGATTAAGCCTTTCTCCATCAAATTAATTGACAATTGTATCAACTAAGTATCATGCTATGGCTGGCCATCACTAAACACAACTACAAGAAGTATTTAGTGTAGAATATAATTCTAAAGTAATCACATATAGACATGCAAATTACAAATAGAATTAATGAAAGAATTAATGTTTAATCATCTAATGAAGAATAAAATCCCTAATTAATCATATATAGACATACAATCAACTTGGAGATTTCAATGGAAGAATTCATTAATACAAGTCCTAATTTGTCAAATCAAGCATGTATATATAAATAAATCACAAGGCCATATATTTAATTACAACATAATAATTCCCCAAGAAAAGAAATACAAAGGTTTAGGTTACATAAACTTAGGGCTCATCCAAGCCCTAAGTGAAGAACTAGCTCATGGAGGAGATGATCATGGTGTCAACAAGCCCAATCCCCATCTTTTGGCTCATTCTTCTTCTTCCTTCAATTGTAGATAGAGAGCCTGTAAAATTTCTTGAAACCCTAGCCTCCTCCTTTTTCTCTAGAAAGAACATTATATCTTACAAAAAAACTAAAAACTTAATAATCAAATCATAAAAACTCCCTACAATGGGTCTTTGTTTTTCCTTTAATATCCACATTATTGGAGGCCCATAGTTAACAAAATAAGCCCTAACAAGAAAATCACGCAGCCACGTAAAAGCTAAATCCCGTAATGCTGCCAGGGGCTGGGGGATAGATCCTCCAGCCTTGGGGATTGATCCCTAGGGTGTATTTTTTTGCACCTTTCTGCCAATAGTGGGGGATCGATCCCCCACTCTAAAAATCTCTTTTAAGCCCTGTTTAAATTTATTTTGGCCCCGGGCTAATCGGTTTGCTTCTTGATTGTTGGGAACATCATCAAAGCCCCAAAAAAATGTAGAATTGACCGCTTTTGAAGGATAAGCACACTATATGAACAATGGGCTGCGGCCTCTTTTTACCATTTTCTAAACTTTTTCTGATTGTCTTTACTTGACTCCAAAAAGCCTTTAATAACCAAAATTAGTCCGTTTGAACCTTATTGACCTGAAATTGACAAAAACATAAATTAGAACTAAAATATGCAAGTAAGATAGATGCAAGGACTTAAATACCCTAGCTTAGGTGCTGAAATGTGTAACATTTAAACACTTATCAATAAGCGACTCAAGGGTGTTGCAGGTGGTGCGGTGAGTCAGATGGCTTCTTTGAGCCCGCTAAGTAGTCTGGCTGGTGTCAACTCTGTCTCATCTGGGGGATGGGGATGCATGTGACCAACTCTGTTACCTGCAATTCGTCCAAGTCCTTTGCCACAAAAATTGCTATGCTAGTTGGTGCAGGGAGTTCTACTCTTATAAAAACTGTTTAAGCTAGGGTTCTCATGGCAGTGGTCATGTCTTAGCTTGTTGTTCAGTTTCTTTGGATTTTCGTTTTTGCTGTGTATGTATTTCTTATTATTTTTATTATTTTTTATTTTTTTAAAAAAAGGGTAAGCTTTATAAATGGAAAATATAATGTACAGAATGATAAAATCCACCAAAGCTAACCAAAGAAACACACTTTGGCAGCATACACCAAGACATAACACAACTCAACATAACCAATTCATACAACAGAGTTACAGTAGTCAGTCCCAAAGACATGAGTTCAGCATGTTCTCAAGAAAGAAACCATGAGTGACCTTGTGCATAAGAGCAGCCTTGAATGAAGAGTTGATGTAGAGCCTCTAGTGTACCAATCCTTCTTATATCAGTGTTGCTCCTTAATTTGAGAGAGGCAAATCTTGCTCTAATGCATCCCTTAATAAGGTGAATGATTTGTGTGGCTGGAGAGGACTGATTCCTGAAAGCTCTTGCATTTCTCTCTTGCCAGATGAAGTATATTGCACTTGAAAGCAGTAGCTTATGAGTGATGTAGTGGTCCTGTGTCCAAGCTGTTGTGCACCAAGAAATCAAGTTCCTCAAAGTGTTAGGTCTAATGTAAAAACCAGCAGCATGTTGGATGAAGTCCCAAATTTTGGAAGTATAATGGCATTTGAAGAAGATGTGATCCACTGACTCCTCATGAGCAAGACAAAAGTAGCATACATTGGTGTAGTGCTTCTTCATCATTGGCTTGGTATCCAGGGTGGCAAGTCTCTCTTTTAGTGCTAACCAAGCAATGTAACCATGCTTTGGGATATGGTGTTTGAACCAAATGAGATGATCCCAAGCAAAAACTAGTGAGGGCGGAGTGAAATACTGCATAGTGAGCTTATGGGAGTAATCATTAGCTGAGCTTGGAAGCCATACCACATGATCAGGGGTAGAAGTGGAGAGGGTAATATCTTGCGACTATAACATGAAGTTTTGGCTTTGGAAAAAGGGAATTTGCTGTAATGAGCTTGGTATCACCCACTGATTACTAGAAATTAGGCTATCAACTGAGACTCTTGAGTCCAATTGAAGAATTTCCAAATCAAAGAGACTAAGCTGAAGTGAGATAGGTCCATTTAGTAGCCAGTAGTCCATCCACATGCTAATGCAGTCTCCAGCCCCCAATTTGTGCCTTACTAAGCCCCTTGCCATCCCCCTCAGCTTAAGCAATCTCCTCCAAAATCCAAAACTCAATGATGTAGGCTTAACATGCTAGTGAAGTATTTCTTGTTAGTTGCTGTTTGCTGATGCTCTTGTATTGGCCGGCCGGTTGGACAAATAAATAAATAAATAAATAAAAATTGTTGATCATTCAACGACCGAAAGATTGGACCAAATATTATATATATATATATATATATATATATATATATATATAATATAAAGAAGGAAAGGGAAAATGTGTATATATAATAAAAATAATGATAAAAAAGTAAACTAATCAATATCATAAACTGATTGCATAACTCCGTAATATTTTCACTTAGATATGGCAATCAAATAATTATGGCAATAAAATAAAACATTCATTCTATGGAAAATTAAGGCAATAAAATAAAATATTCATTCTATGAAAAACTAACCTAGAATCTTATTTCTTGTCAAGTAAGAATTCTTGCTGTGCAAGCATATAATGCTTAAAAATACCATCTCAACCAAAAATCAAGGGGATGGAATTCCTGTCAGGCTATTAGCCTCCAAATTATAGACATTCACTCACTATATACCGGGGCGGCTTAATATAATATGAGATCTTAGGCGAAAAAAATAAAATTGTCCTTTTAGTATATACTATATATATATTAATATAAAATATATTTAATAATATTCATTTAAAAAATACATTCTTGTTTTTTGAGATGAAAGTTACTAATTAGATTCTTATATTCAAGTTTTGTTAAAGTATCTTTTTTAATAGATAATATAGTCCATTCATTCAATCTTTCTGGTGGCATAGTTAGGTTATATATGATTTTATCAACTTTAACTTAAAAAAACTTATTTCATTATAGGTATTTTTGTTCTTTTAAAACTTTTAATTATAAAAATAAATCATATGTTTTAAATTGTTCAAACCTATACAATGAATTAAAGAAAAAGCTTGGTCAACTATTTATAAAAATTAATTGATTTTACAAAAAAATTCGGTTGATTAAGTTGGCTTATATTATCTACATTCTCATTACTTCATTTTTCTCTATGAAGTATCGGTAACAAGAGAGACGGAAAAATATGTAACAAATAAGAAGGCAAAAACAAAAAAAAAGATAAATATTAAAGAGAATATGAAAAGGTTCACCAATTCTCACAACAACAGTTAAATGTGAGGGGAAAAAAAAACGAGAAGAGAGTGGGAAAAAAAAAAAAAGAAGGATAAATTAGAATTTGGTGACCAAACCTAAATAAAAATACTATAAAGTGACCATAAAGTCGAGAATAGATCAATAGCCAACAATTTTGAAACTTAATTGCTAACAAGCGACCATATGATAGTTTATTACATAAATATCCTTATTATAATACATATATATTTTTAATTGAACGAAATTTTCCTCAACATTAAACACTTTTACTGTCCTACAATTAGAGGATAAGATGAAGACAAAGAGAGAAGGGAATAGAGGTGTATTTGAATGGTGTTGTGGTTTTTAATCTTTTATTTTGCAAGCACGATGTATATATATAATTCGATCAAACTTGGAAATATGTAAATCCATATAAATTATAACTATGGATATAATATTATTAATTATGTGCTTAACATGCTTTTTTTTTTTTTTTTTTTTTTTTTTTTTTTTTATCACGGTGGAGTGTCATGAAAAAAAAAAAAAAAAAAAAAAAAAAAAAAAAAAAAAAAAGAAGTTAATAAAGAAATTTTAAATTTAAGATATAAGGTTATTAAAGAAACCCTAATTTTTTAATAGAACAAGAAAGTGAGAGGAGAATGAATGAAGAATTTTGTCATCTAAAACTTATTTTTAGAATATTTTAAAAAACAAGTAAGTATTTTTTGACCAAATTGCACTCAAATGGTCATTTATTAGTAAATAAGTTTTTAAATTAGTCACTATCCATCTTTTCTTTACTTTAAAGTCACTTTTTAACAATTTTGTTTACGTTTGGTCACTATCATCTAATTTTCCTAAAAAAAAAAAAAAAAAAAAATAGAGTTAGAGATAAGGATGTAAACTTTTTGTTTTTAGGCCAATTATTAAATTTTTTAGAAAGGTTTTAATATAAGAAAATATAAATTTTGGGGCCATTTTTATTCACTTATAATAATAGAATGAAAAAAAAATTTTAGGAAGGTTGTAGTATAAAGAAATAAAAAATTTTGGGACATTTTTATTGGATTGAGTCTAATAATAGACGAAAAAAAAAAATTAGAAGCTGTAATATGAACAAATAAATATTTTTGGAGCCTTCCTATTGTTCGAAGCCTTGGGCAACCACCTGATCGAGTCGCCTAATGGTCTAGCCGACTATATACCCACTACACAGCCATCATTACAAACCATTGACACCCACATAGCCACCGATTATGTCACCCATCCATGTACAGACACCAATTACATTCTATAAACACATCTACAGAGATATAATATACACACTATTTACATCCACACAGACAAACGCACAAAAATGCACAGCGGTCAGTTCTTGGGGGAGTCCAACTGGAAATGAAGCGCGCCGCTCGGCGGTCTTGGAAGAGCGAAGAAGAAAAGCTTAACCGCCGGTTTGCATATCAAAGGTATTCTCCTGAATTTTTCTTGCTGTATTTCTTTGTGTACTAGACATTAATATATCTGTTGGTTGTTTTCACATGCCTATTTGTCAAAAAATGATTCATCACATGAATGACTGCCATGCTCGTTCAACCTCTATTTGATTTATCATACATATGCAATTAAAAGGAATAACTGATATGATTATTCTATTGGATTTATTACGTTCATGTACTCAAAGTGAATGTCTGCCATGCTTGTTCAATTTCTATTAGATTAATTATAGGTTTGAATAACTGATATGATTTACACGTGCACTTAAAATGAACCAATGATATGCTTGTGTAATTTTTATTAGGTTTACGACATGTACTCAAAATGAATCACTACTATGTTCTAATATTTTTTTTGTCAAATTTATTACGTAGGCCTTCGTAAATCGACTTCTAGCATCTACGAAATCCTATTTCATTAAACAACCTTTGGATCTCTCTTTTCAAAACTTGTCTTTCTAAAACAAAGGGAGTCATATCTCCTAAGTCAATAATTTCCTCATAATTAAAATGGTCAAGCTTGAGGATTATATTTATCTTTCAGTAGTTAAATTATTTCCTCCATATTGGAAAAGTATGTCGATCTCTAAAGATAATATTTTCTAAAATAATCACCATTTTTAAAATCGTATTTCCTATATATAATGTTCTCTTGATAATTTAAGATTTACCAAAAAGAAAATAAATTTCATTCCTTTTGAAAAATTCTTCCAACTATTCCATTATGGTATTTGGTTTTCCTGAGCACCAATTCTATGAAAAAAAAAAAATAACATCTATTATTTTTACATTACCTCATGTTCAGAATATTATTTTCTTGAAAATCCCTATATTATAAATACTTGATATTGTCTAAACATGTCCCACAACTTTGAGCATATATCTCTCATGACAGACTAACTAAAAGTTGAGTTTCCCCCTAAAGCTGTCCATTTTGGTCACATGACGGTTCTAATAGGTCTCTTTTCAAATAAAAGTATTATATCTCATAAAACCTTTTCTTTTAATAGAAAAGGCCAGGCTCATCCCATTTTAAACTTAGGCTTTCATAAGTCCTTAGGTTTAAGTTCACTAATACATTTTAAATTATACTCTTATGAAACTCATATGTTTAAATGCACATTTCCCTTTAAATGGGTTAAAGTCATGAAATTATTATTGGATAAAGTATATCTATGTATTAAAATTACACATATATTTATTTGGGTTAATTACACTCACACCTCCTGAAATTTGCCCTATTAACAATGAGATAAAAATTGACCTATTTTTTAACAATGACGCCCTCTTAGGTTTGATAAAGTTAACAATGACACCCCTATCACGCCTGACACAAGGTAAATTGACGTTAATGACCTTTGACTGATCAATTAACCTATTTAAATCACAAATTTACTATTTTAACCTTTAGCAATCATCTTTACATATCAAACCCACCCAACACATTTCAATGAGAGAAAGCAACCCATTTCCCAATTGTAAAAGATGTTCAAGTCCAATTTGAGGATGAACTCAAGCTGAAAGAATCAATTGATTACTTACAAGCTCTCACCCAATAAACAACAACAACCACCCACCGTCTCAATATTTAGCCACAAAATTGATAAGTTTATATATATATATATATATATATATATATATATGTTTGTGTTTCTGTTCTGGTTTTAATTATGTGATATATTTTGTATGTGTGTCAGTCACTGTGTAATGTGTATGGAATTAGAGGTAGGGTGAAGAGAATGACACTTTTGGGTCTAAACAGAGGAGGTAAAAGGAGAAGAAATTGAAGAAAACCTCCATTAAGAACCATCACCACAAGAATATCAATGGCTATAGCCGTAATTTGATGATGTAGGTATATGGGATATATATATATATATATATATATATATATATATATATATATATATATCATGAAATGGATTGAAACAAAAGAAACTTCCAACATCTAGCTCTCTATAATCCTCATCTCCTTCGACAATGAAGACCTCAAAATCGAAACAGCTAGACCCAAAAAGGCTAACACCCTGCAGCAGTGGATCGCGGAAGAAGAAGTAGCGATTCGAATTCGCCCAAATTACTTTCCCGTAACCCAATCTCCTCCGCCGACGAGTTGTTCATCGACGGTGTCCTCCTCCCCCTCCACCTTCTTCACCGCCCGAACCACCTAGTTGCCGGTTTTGCAAAAACTTTTCAAGTAATTTGATTACTAGTGGTAGGTCTTTGGGCTCGTTGCCATCGTTGAAAAAGAAGAGGGGTGGGTCTTCAGGCTCGTTGTCATATGGTCGCAACAATCATCGTTCTCATTCAAGAGGCTCGGAGAAATGGTCATAACGATGGTCGGAATGGTGCATTCGTGGTCGCAGACGTTGAACTCTGTGATTTTCCCCAAAATACATTATATATGTGTGTGTGTGTGTTAAGGTGTGAAAATTAGGGCTTGTGATTTGTCAAAAGAGAGAGATAATATGGGGTCGCTGGCCATTGTGGTGGAGAATAGAGAGAAATGGTGATTGTTGTGAAGATTGCAGTGGTGGTGTGGAGGATGAAGAAAGAGAATAGGAGATAGGGCATAAAGAAACTGGTGATAATGGAGGCTAGGGTAATTGTATGACCTACCTTATTTTACAAGGATGTTTTGGTCTTTTTAAAATGTATGATATTTTACAATTAAAATGAATTAAATATTAAAGATCATTTTCGTCTTTTCTCATCTTTTAAGGGTATGTTTGGATCAATTTTCTGACAGATGGTGTCTTTGTTAAAAAATGGTCTAACTTTCACATGCCTATCAATAAGACAAACCTCAGGGCGTGTGAGTATAATTAACCCTATTTATTTTCAAGAATGCAATATAGAAATAAGGTAATCATGTTCTGCGGATGTCGTGGGCTACCTAACACCTTCTCTATGCACAACCAAACCCCCGAGCCCATTAATCTGATTTTCGTAAACTAAGTGGATGTCAAATACGTTAGGGCCCAAATTAGACCTCTCATATATGTGTCCATCTATTTTTCCAAAGTCTTTAGACACCATGGGCTTATAAGCCGCCTTCACCCAAGCTCATAAGGATAATAGTCACCTTCAACTTTTTTCAATTGACTAAGGTTCCCGCTCATCGACTACCCCTGGGTATTTGTTCTTTTCATATTCCATGTGTGAGTCCTTTCTTTTTCGTATAATCCTTCCAGGCTTGAAGAGCCGAGCTCATAAACTCCTAGATCAGATTTAACAGGGCGAGCCGGGTCGTGTTCATTTAGATCACAAACATGCACTTCAAGGGAAGACGCCACACCATAATCTTATGCTAGGTGGCGACTCCGATTATTAATAAATTGGTCCTACTCCAAAATAAATAATAATTGGCCATAGTCACTCGATCACATTAAGTCCATTTTCTGACCCGTAAGTGTTTCCCTTGTAGAGGGCGGAAAAATTCGGGCGCGACAATTTCCTTTAGATGCATTTCAATCCATAACCAAGATATTTTAACTAGATATTATAATAAACATTCTAAAATATTCTAGCACTCTACAATGTTACCTGTGGAAGATTATAAGAAACCCAACTTCCCACGTTGACCAAGAATGGAGATAAGAACATTTATTTGCCATATCATCCAAAATATGTCCTCCTGTATTTAATTTCAGGACATTTAAGAATTATTTTACACTTGTCTCCCAAAATATAGTATCAAACGTGATCAACGCATCAGACACATCCTATTTATAATCAACAAACACATTTGGAATTAATAGATACATGAGGTTCACTTTATCGCATTCCTTATATTTTACTCTCTATTCATGAGAACTATCACTAGATGACTTACGAGATTCATCCTCACTTAGCATCCATAAGCCCAAAATAGTTGGTCCAATCAATATCTTGATGGGAGAAAAGTGAGTATTAACAATAGAAGCATTCATAACGCTAAAGAAATAAAGTCATGCTATTTACTAAAATACAAATGTAAATAGCTAATTTAATCAAAGGTTAACCCCAAAAATTTTGTATGCATGGTTATACTCTCTCATTTGGATAAAAATATAACATGCAACAAAACTAATTTATAAAATGTAAAATTATTAAAAACCTTAACACCTTTGGGTAAAGATATGTTTAAAATTTTACATTTTATATATTATTTTGTACCATTTTTGAATTGAACCAAATAAAAATCTCCTTTGGGTGAATTATTATTATGTTATAATCTAAAAAAGCAATTTTGATAAAAAAAAAACCAGAATTAAGAAAATCCTATAAATTTCATAAATGAACTACTTTGGTAGCACACCCAATCAACCCATTAGAATTTTCTTAGAACATGATCAAATCTTCAATTACATGTTATCACAAGCATAAACAAATAATGACAATTTTTTTTATATATTTTGACATACTTCAATGAGTTAAATAATCACATAAAAATGTTAGTGTCAAAATATTTAATGTGAAAAATACACGATGGCAATTTATATTAAGAAACTTATGAATATTAAAAACACAACATAATTGTGCCACACTTAATGTCATTATATAGTTAATCTTGATGTCACGCCCCTCCTATATAATTGGAGAATTCTAAAAATGTGTATTAACATGTAAATTGGACAAATTCTAATGGGTAGAGAGTTATATTAAGTTGTAAGTATCTTAAATCATTTTCCAAGAGTTTTCTAAAGAATAGATTTTAGCCATAATCAAGGAACATAATTTTTATATAAAGGGTAGGAAAGACGTAACCGAATCGCTAAAAATTAAAAGTGATTAGCCTTATAAAATACAAACACTAACTTTATGTATGTTACAAATATTTGACTATATTTAACCTTAGTAAATGAGGTTAGTAAATACTAAACCAATAGTAAACTCTCTTTTTCTTTCAAAGATTCAATCTTTAAACATTAGAAAGGTCTAGTGCTAAGCCAAATTACCATCATAGGAAGCTACAAGTACTAATTTTACCACAAGTTATATATTTTGTCCATTAGTGGTAATCTAGTTGACAATAAACTACTAATCCAGATGGGAATGATAAGTTAGATTGTATAATCGGATACTATTCTTCCAATCTAAAAAGGTTATCAAAATTATCATATAATAATATAATAGGAAAAATAGAAACATATGCAAAACAGGAAAACACATTACCAAAATCTAGTAAAATAAAAATACACAAATATCCCATTAAATATCTAGGTTATGCTATAACTTTACGATAAATCAATTCACGACACGAATTACAATTCAGGTTTCAAAATAATGCAATTTGAAATTGGAATTTGATAAACAAAATAAAATATGTTACGAAATCGTATATAAAAGTTCTTGAATTTCAATGATAGGGTATATATCAAATTACATACGTTAATAATAACCAATCCCTAATAATCAACACTGTATAAATAATCGTAGGGTTGTGATGTTATTTTCTGATTTAATCCCAAAAGATTTAATCCTATATTTAATCACAGTAGTGACAATATATACTTTGTTACTAAAATCAAAATGGAATGTGTATGGATGGCATACCATATGTAAATATATTTAGGAAACCACACACATACTTAACACACAACAATAATAATTAAAAACATGTAACGATAAATACTTGCGAAAGCCATTACGCAACGTGTAGCAAGAAAGCACAACAACCAGCGAGGAGTAGAACAATGTATAAGATCTACAAAAAGGACGTTTTGCTTGATCACTAAACTCATGAGTCTATCTAATAGGGCAAGACTAACCAAATGTAAGCACACCGTGTGAGAGTGGGGACCAAACAATATATATAAAATATCTAATAAAATCCCTTCCATCAAGGGATCTTTATCAGATCATAACAAACGTGGGTTATGTTTAGCGCATTATAAGTAACCGTATATAATGTTAATACATGTTATATATATATTTATATCCTTATCCATATCTCATAACAGATGATTACAAGTGACTAAGGTACACCATAACCCATATATTCAACAATCACAACTGTATTGGTATCTGGCAATCTATATTTGGTTTCAATCATTAATTCGGGTTTTCATATTATTAAATGATAATCAATGAAAGCCCAAAAATTCTTACATCCATTTGATTAAATGAAAATTAATAATGAAAATTGAAAGTAAAAGAAAATGAAGTGAATGCAAGAAAAATTAATTTTTGATGGTGCATTTGATTGAAGGATATTAACATTCATGTACATTAAACTTTTTTCAAACAAGAGTAGATCTTGATCTAGTTTCTTTGATTTAGTTTCAAATTAGAATATACATTATAGACATGTGAATCTAATAAGTTCAATTTCTTGGAGATTGTATTTTATTTTTTAAACTCTAAAGACAAATAAGTCCTATAAAATTAACTGGCCAGTGGCCTAACAATATCAGCTTTTTACTTTCTAAAGGAAGTTTAGGGGTTCAAATCTCATAAGAGACAAGTGTGTGTGAGATCCAATTAGAAAAAAAAAAAAAAAAAAAAAAAAAAAAAAAAAAAAAAAAGTCTTAAAAAATATTTCCAAAGACAAAGAAGTCCTATTTTTTAAAAATATTTCCAAATAAGTCCAGTTTCAATGAATAATGAATATTTTTTCAAGATTACCCTTTATTGCGAAGCAAGTACTATTACCCTTTTTTTTTTTCCCACCAAAATGCAAATTTTCTCTTTACTTTCAATAGTTTGTAACTAATAATTTTTTTTTTTTATAAAAATTATAATTTAAAAAAAAAATTTATTTGTTACCAAAATAACTAATCTTAAAAAATTAATAAAGTATGTCAAATGCACTTGTGATAGACACTCACATGTTAACATATGAAGTGGAAAATTAAAAAAGAATTGAAATAATTCGAAATGTATTTATGAAAAGTTTTTCATTGTATTTTAACGTGTGAGTGTTTGAAATACTTTATTAAAATATGAATTAAATCTTTATTACAAGTTATCAAATTTGTCTTAAATTTTGAGGATTTTGATTTGCTTTTTAAAAGTTATATATATATATATATATATATATATATATATATATATTGTACAAAATCGAGTAGTCTATATAAGAATTTTGTTGATAAAGGTTCTTGCTTCCAAAAAAAAAATGTGCATATAAGTTTGTGTGTTTTTTTATTTGGGGAATTTAAGTGCATAGGATTTTCCACTCCATATCTTGTGTAGAGATAGAGAGCACCTTGAGGAATCAGACAATTACAAAGCAGAAACTCAAGGTGAGGTGATAAGGCCGATATGGGGGAGAGAGTTTTCAGTCCAAAAAGAATATGAAAACCTCCTCGATCCATACAATTATAATGGGAGTTTTCATACAGTTGGAAACTCGGTTAATGGAACCATTATTGAAGTTTTATTCAATTTGATGATGTGGAATAATATAAGTCCTAGGTATAAAAAGAATACCATGTGTCAAAGTCTTATTAATCCCATATTTTAGAAACATAATTCTATAATAAATTATAGAGACCTCCAAAAGATCCTAAAGATTTTTGAAATGGGCTTATAAGCACACAGTCCACAATTTTTCCAAGTCAATTCTCAATTCTCCATGTTCTAACCACAACTAAAATTCAAATGAAGCCAACAAATAACTGTGTGTTCTCTTGTTATTTTATAAATAAAAAAAATTAAATTACACTAACCAAACAAATGGTTGAAAATGAAACTAAAGAAGAACAGCTTCAGCTTATAAACCAATTCATATACAAACTGTATAAATGAATGGAACTATATACCTTACCTTACCTAACCAAACTGCAATTAATTCACTTATCAAGACACTGTTTGTGTCAAACAATGAATCTAAAATAAATCTTCTATCTTCTTGGTGTATAAAAAAAATGAATTATATATGCATACAGTAGCCCCTTCCTCAATAGTTCTCTGGGGGGCCTTCTAATCGAATGTAGTCATACATGACTCCCATGAAAGGGCCTGAACCTCTCGACTGTGTTAGAAAGATTATGTTCCTTCCATTGGAAAGCTTCGAGCCAGAGATATCAACATTATACAACCTGTACAACCCATGAATCCCATGTCTTGCAATGGCATTTTCTCTCCCTATAAGCCCTGTCGTAAAGTCAGGTCGCGTCACTTTTGGGTTGTTGAGCCGAACCTTCAGAGAAAAAATAAACCATAAGCAAATCATATTAAACTTGACCATGTTGCTGCGTTAATCTGTACATAGCCTAAAACATCAGGTTTCGAGATCAATTCCTCTGGACGGAGCCAGAATTTGGGCTGAGGGGCACAACTCTTGGCTTGTACATAAACCTATACATACAAAACTGAGGTAGGTATTTTCTGATATTACAAAAGATACATATGGTATTTTGTGCTATTATAAGAAATTATATACATAATGTCAGGGGGCAGCTGCCCCATGCGGGCATTATCAGCCTTCGGCCCTGCCTAGGTGTATACAATTTCTTAGGGGGTCACGTTAGAGACATAATCTGAGTTTTACCCCATCCGTGTGGAGGGGGTTCTTTGCACGAGTCCTATAGATTAGTCGGACAAAGTGACACCCCAGTTATCAAAAAAGTGTCCTTTTTTGGGAAAAATATTGAGGAATGATAATATAGCGCAGTGAAAAATAGGTTGCATACTTGCAGTTCAGCCATAGTGGCCGATGCCAACGCCAATCGGAGTGTATAAGTTCCCATTGGATTCACATTTTTTAGATCGAATACAATTTGCCATGTGGTTGATACATAAGTTTTATTTCCCAAGTTCCTGTAAAAAAATAAATAAAAAATCAATTAGAACCACATCTTTCAACATTAACAAGCTTCAGGTACTGAAAAAGTTGAATCAAACACCTGTTAACATGAGCAAAAAACCAATCTTTTTTGTAATCACTAACGCCAACAGTGTAGATGAGATCATTGTTAGGATACAGATCTGTATACCGATCCCATAACCCATATTGCCTAAACCTGTATAAAAAATAAAAAATAAAATTAATAATTTTAAATTTTAAAAAAATAATAATTTAAATTAAAAAAATTGGATGAGAAGCTTGATAAGAACTAACTTGTCAGTATGGTTGTTGTAAAGCCGGTTCATGAGGGTTGAAGCTGGGTCAGGCACGTAGAACTCAGCCGCGGTCCGGTCAGGGAAGCCTATTTTCCAGAGGGTAGGACCACTTCTTAGAGGATAATATATGAGGTCACCCAATTTGATTTCAGATCCTGTTTGTGAAAATCATATTGATAATGGTATTGTGTGAGAAAGTTGGCTAAGATATATATATATGGAAATCAATGGAGTGTTGGTAGATGTAGAAGTATAAACCTGGTGTCACAGTAACTTGAACATTGTACATGTAGTCCCCAATAACACCAGGTACCCATGCATACAAGCTATATTTCCCGGCTCGGACGCCTTTAATAGAGAATTTACCCTCTGCATCAGCTCGAGTCCAAAACTGATAACCCTGAAAATAGAAGTTTTAACGACCATTTATTCTAAAAGTTTAAATTGATAGAGAGAATATAACTTTAATATTTATATATCATTTAACATTTCTAGTGTTTAGGATTAACAAATTATCCCGTCCCGCCCGCCCCTCCCCTATTGGTGTGTTTAATCAGAGCCAGGGTGTGGGAAAAAAAAAAACTCTGCGTATCAATGAGGGTGTGGGAATGTACGAGGAAAGGTACCCTGTCCGCCCATTTATATTGCATAATTACTTAAATAACCTCATATAATACTAATGATACGAAAATATATCGCGTAAACTAAAACATTAAAATCATAACATCTTAATTTTTTACCATTTCATAAGCTCGCGTCCTTTCAATTATGTTTTTCAAAAAAATTGTTAAATGGAGCGGGTTGATCCGGACGGAGTGTGAGAATTTAAACAGGGTCGGAGAAGGGAGATGGGGGGACTTTTGATAAACGATTTTGAACGGGAATGAGTTTTACTTTGTTAAACAAAGATAGGGATGGAAAAAAACCCCTAACCCGCCCTCATTGCCATTCCTAACTCGTAGATAGTCTATTCTAAAAGTTTAAATTATTAAAGAGGTGTAAAGACACATTGACCTTCTTTATACATTGAAATGTGTGTAAGCAACGAAGATTCACCTTGTTTTCTTCTTGCCATGATCCTGCATCTCCTGGTGGCGCAAACCCTATGTAAGCTGCGCTTGCTGGCATAAGTTTACTGTCCTTGTACCTGAAACAAAGAGAATTGGCAAATTTGCAGTGGCTTCAATAATGTTATACATGATAATGTTGAAATATATATATATATATATATATATATATATATATATATAAGTGGGTGTTGCAGAGGAAGGATATGTACTTGTCGCGGACTAGTAATCGTCCATGAACTGTGCCCCGTTGATCGGCATGAGGGAAGTCTTCCGAGAGCGGGAAATTATATGGCCAGTTATTCATTTCTGTATGCATCTGAGAAATATACAAAATGTGAGTTTAGAGATCACTAAGAGTTCATTATACAAAAATACACTATCTATATATATATGTACATATGTAGATATTTATATATCTGTTACCTGTGATTTAGCATCTTCCCAAAGGTTTTGCTGGTGGCGGTCATCGTTTGAAACAGAGTTTAGATAGATAAAAACAGGGCCGTAGACCTTTTTCCATGGCTCTCCATTTCGGAGTTTTAATGTTAAAGGCTCTCCTGCGTAATGGGCACTGAAAAACATCTGGACATAGATAGCATGATTTTAGAATACCTAATATATATATTTTGCAATTTTTGTTATAATACATCAATAAATATTTGAAAATTTTGAGTTTCAAGTGTGGAGCATAGTATTGTACACTTTAACACAAGCTATTTTTATTTAGGGTATTTTAGTAATTTTATATTTATTATGTAGCTTTAACTCTATATGAGTATAGTGGGCCGTTGTTGTTTATTGAGTAGAAGTTAATGTCTATTAATGACATCATGATAATGTCAGCCCTCACTTCATAGATAGGAATGTCAACTAGGTAGGTTCGGGATAGGGTAGCCCTTTAACAAACCCTTCTTACCAGCACAAATTTTTTTTCCAACCCGATTCGAACACCCTGCATCAGGATTGGGTGAGTTCGGGACGCCCTAATATACATAATTTTTTAAGAAAAACAATTCAAACTTGTATAAATTTATTGTACCTTAACCATCATAATAACAAAAATGTTATTTATATTATCATAAGAAATAAAGGAAACATAAAAATTATGGTTAGTAAATTAATATTAATTATTAATTGGGCAAGTTACTTTGCGGGTTTTAAACTCCTAATCCTATTAAAGGCGGGACAAGGAGAGGCCGGGGTTAAATTGATATCCTATCAGTGGACTTAATATGAATCTAAATATCCATTCCTAACAGTTATTTAAATTGTTCAGGGCCATGGACTTTGTATTGGGCCTAGACTGTTCTATAGTAAATAGTTTAGCCTTGGTCTTTCTTTCAGCTGATTTTCAAAAGTTGTTGGGTCTAGTTCCCCTGTTTGGCTGGGTTTTGACCCATTATGCCCTATTTTTTACACAGAATATATAATTGCTTGATTTTCAGAAGACAAAAAAAATAATAAAAATTTAATTATAAGTATTTTTTATTTTAAACTTAATAAAACTAAAATTTATTGTTGCAAGATAATTTTATATGGAATACTTACTGCTAAAGTTGTTGGGCCAACGTGGGAGGTGAGCTCTTGCTTGAGAGGCCCACCTGCGCGAAACTCATCACTAGGTGTGATCACCCAGAATCCTACGGCTGGGTTGGAGCTGATCCACCCATGAACCCGGTTGTCTTTGTTATTACTTGAGTACTGGTACTTGTCATCCACCTAAGAAAACAAAGCATAAGAAAGTAATACATGCAAGTCAGATATATGAAAAATATATAATAACAATAAAAAAATTGGTATAGTTTTCAGAAACCATTTCTTGTTTTCAAATATTAACATTGAAAATGATGTGAAAAAACTCCATTGGTGAATATTTTAAGAAATTATTTTGAATCCCGTAAGCGGGAATTCATTGGTAAGTTATATAATTGGGAGTATCGAATTGATGCCTTGGAATTAAAATTTGATTGGAGAAAAATTTTAAACTAAATATTTTTTTATTCTAATTTTTAATTAAAAATAAAAAAAAATAAAAAGAGAGAAAAATGCAATGAAACTGATTGGAGACCTACCTCCCCTTTGAGGTCTGGATTTTCCGGATTCGTTAACAGAACTGCTTCTTGGTAGTCTAGGGTTTTACCACTGTAGCGGTCTTGGTCCGTAGGCATGATCCTTTGCCTTTTATCCGATATAGCCATATAATGGAACCTATTCATAAACCATACGTATAAATCATTCAACATTACTCAGTACATATACTCTCCCGTCTCACATATATCGGGTAATTATCCGTCAAAAAAAATTTTTGAAATTTTTTTTTTGAATTTCAAGGAAAAAAGTTCTACAAATTTTCTCCACACTAAATGCCTTATTCAATGCAAAAGAAACAATTAAATATTGAAGGACAAGTTTGAAAATATTTTCAAATACGAGGTTAGGTTCTTTATTATATAATTAAAATAGGAAGCAAAAGTGTGTGTATATAATATTACTGTTCTTGTTGAAGCTTGAATGCAATCCTTGTTTCCATAATGGTCAGATCTGGCCATCCCTCTTGGCGCTCGTATATCGCGTATGAGTAGAAACCAGGACTACTACGCAGCATTATAAACCTGCGTAGGCATTTACAAATTTGCATAATAAATTCTCCCGCGTGTACAGCACTAATTATACGTTGAAAAATTTACCTTTTGTCTATGCTTAGTGGAATGGTTTCGGAGTCATTGTTCCATGTTCTTGAGAATGAGAGCTCTATTTGGTTTTCATCTTCCATTATCACCCTGAAATTGGTTCCTTCTATCCTGTAAAATAGCCATTTTATGTCGTTTCGAAGGGAATTACATTATATATAGTGAAAATTTTAATCACAAATGCTACCAAACTTACTGGTAAAATCTGCTATCGACATGTCCTGAGCTCCAAACGACATCCCAATACCTAAAATTGTGTAATTTAATTAATAACAAATATGCATGGATTTGAAGAGTAAACCGACCTTGATTTTAAATTATTACCTAAGCATGCAATAACATGATTATGTTAATGGAGAAAATTAACATTATAAACACTTCATGTCAATCTTTGGAGTTGAACTCCTTTTGTTTGCATATAAAATATTTTTAAAAAATATTTTTTTTATTTAAAATAACACAATAATGGTACATAATTTCAAGGATGTGAAAAAAATATTTTTTTATTTAGAATAACACAATAATGGTACATAATTCCAAGGATGTGTTTGACTAAGAATAAGAGTACGTAATTTCAGGACCTATATGAGAGAGAGGGAGGAGTTGTTTGTTTCTTTAACTACAATAATGGTAGGTCTTATATAGTTGAAGGATGTGTTTGACAATTGCAAGGTTAAGAGTACATAATTTCAAAGAGAAATAAACGTGTGTGCGCGTGTGAAAAAGAGAGTGAAAACTAGGGCTAATATAATTGAACTTACCCCCTGGCTTTTTCATTATGACCGTCTTCCAGTAAATTGTCAATTCCACCATATTCTATCCCAGTCACCATACCCATAGGATTTGACAGAGTCACTTTGACGAGCCCATTATCCATCACCACCTGACAAAAAATATATAAATATAGATTATTATATATAATATATAGCTACTTCATCCCATAAAAGTTTTTCTTTGTCTTAGCTTAAATATTGACTAAAATGGAGTTGTTAAATGGGTTTATCAATGATCATTTTCATGACCAAAAATGTTCATTTATTTATTTTTATTTGTAACACGATAACCCTTTATTCATTAAGCTATAGTTAATATTGTGAAATGTCAAACTCTAGGTCAATGTTGTTGACTCAAGTATATGACTGCTATATATATATATATAGTAATAAGTAAATTTTTTTTTCAAAAATTATAATAATTAAGTTTGAGAATGTAAATTTACATGTTCATCCAGTCTTTGCAAACGGAGTGGAGGAGATGAGATCAGTTCTCTGCCGTTGATGTTCTCGGAAATAGTTCTGCATGTTGAACAAAACAAACAGTGTCTTAGATTTATGTAGAGACGTATGAAATAATATAGGACAAACAGTGTCTTAAATTCACATGAATTCTTCTTGAATTAAAATTAGGAAGGGAATAAAATAATTTAAATAAATGTCCTCCCCAAAGAAGTAAAGGTAAGTCTAATTTACCATTTTACCCTTGAATAAATAAAAAATAGGATTTAAAAAAAGAAAAACATAGTGCTTCCTCTTTATACACACACACACACACGAGTAATGCCACGTTGAGTTAAAAAAGAAAGAGTCATGATCTCTTATATGGTTAAAAAAAAAAAGGAGGAGGAAAACATAGTGCTTCCTCTTTCCCCTCATAAAGAGGAAACTAAAAACTGTCCAAAATGGGAGGGAGAGAGCAAAAGAAAATAATTACAAACTGAATTTACAAAGTAAAAATTTCTAGAACTATATAGTTTGAATATATCAAATCAGTTAAAACTTACTTAACTATTGATTTGAACAAGATTTATGGTAACAAAAAAGGGAAAGAGTTTTTAGTTTGCCGTTAGTGATAGGAAAAAAGAAGCACCATTTTTTTTTTTTTCTTTCCTTTTTTACTTGTAAGAGTGGACTTATTCTTTTTTAACTCTTACGGAAGAGAGTTTTTAAGTTTTCTCTTTTCCATTGCCTATCATTAGTTATATGTATATATATGTGTGTGTGTATATATATACTTTTGATCCAACTATAGTAAGGAAATTAGAAGCATGGTAACAAATAATTAGGTCACAAATCACAATATATAGGAACAACTAAAAAAGTAATAGTTGGAACGCCTTGTTTATTTTATTATACATTGTCTTCATCACCCTACTCTTTGAAGTTCTATCTGTATATATATATACACAGACACACACATGTATATATACTCACACAAACACACACATATATATTTAGGTAAAAAAAAAAAAATGAAGAAGAAGAAGAAGAAAAGCACATATAAGTGCATGGTAGTGTGTATAATATACATAGAGAGAGAGAGAGAGAATTAGAAAGGAAAAACAAACCTGACGGGTCTTGCAGAAGATTGAACAATCAAGAACAACTGAACAACAATCCAAATCCATCCAAACACACCCCATTGCACTCTCTCCATTTCAAAATCACTCTATAATATTAACCTGCAAAACACCAAACATATATATACGTGTGAATACATATATATCTACAATTAAACTGTATTAATTAGAATCATTACTAAAAACGAACGTTACAAGAGAAAATTAAGCCATTGATATGGGCTCAATTAATTATTAATTAACCACCTAAACAAAAAAACCTAAAACTTTGTGTACAAGTATATATAATAATAAACCCACCTTCTCACCAAACCAAATATAAGAACTGTGTGTAAATAATTCTTCACGACCCACCACCAGTGTATATTTATAGATTTCTGAGCTCATATGATCTCCTATAAATCTGAGCCACCTTTTTGTATCTCCTCACAAGATACGTACTTTAATTGCACTTCTATTTGGATTTAACTGCAATTTAATCTTCACCTTCAAAACGTGCACACACACACACACACACACACACATATATATATATATATATATTTAGATATAATATATACAATATACGTAATTGAAAAAACGAATAATATTACATATTGACATATTTATATGACAATAATGACATACCTTATTATTCTTACTCTCTTATTATTCTTACTCTGATCAAGGTGAATGTCCTACACGTAATTGTAGATGAAACATGACTCTACATCTATGCATACATGTGTGTGTGTATATATATATATATAGAAACTTATGTCCGTATATTTATTTATTTGTATATTGGACTATAAGTAGATGAAGATTGACTTGTGATTTTATTTAGGTTTTCGTTAGTGTTGGGTTACCAAATAGAGTGTTTTGGTGTTTAATTGACTTTAAGAAAACATAAATTTGGTATATTGGCATTGATGGGGTGTGATACTGGCTTTAACATGTTGTACCAGAGGGGTACTTTTGTCTTTTCAATGAAAAGAAAAGGGTAAAACTGTCATAATAGTACGATCGTGAAGACATTGATTTGTCAAACCTTTGATATTGGGTGGCTGGACCAAACTTTGACCTTAAACAGTCTTCTCCGGTAATTGGCCAATCAAGTAGTCAAACTGTATTCATCTGTTGAATATTGATTGGAGAAATATATAATTAAATCAAAGGTGTCTAAATTCGTCATTACGTAGTTTTTCAATTTGGTTGAATTTTAGTGTGGGAAAAAAACAATTAAAATTAGGCAACAGAGTTTGTTTTTCTGTGGTTGAATATTATTAGAGTGGAAAAGAAACTAATTTAAGAACCAGTAATTGGACTTCCTGAGCTTACTTTGAGAAGAAAAAATAATACGTTGTAATTTATTTATTTTTTAATTACTTTTAATGAGGTGGAAATTAAGAATTTGCATTTCTTTTCTTTGCTTTTTTTTAAAAAAATATTGTTTGTGTAAAGGGTTCTAGTTATTCTTATTTCAATTAATGTTAGGAATGCTTTGATTACAAATTTGAAAGGTCAATTTTGTAACAATGGTAGCCATAATTGAAAATTATAACTAAAAAAAAAAAAAAAAGGCACAAAAATATTTTAATTTTTTAAAACGAGCTAAATGCTTAGAAGGTTCTATGCAAATTGCAATGAGAAATTTTTTGGGTTTTTTTTTCTTTTTCTTTTTTCTTTTTTGGCTAAATATGCATTGAAATTCCAGTGCGGCAAGTACTTCCAACGGAAAGTCTAATGTACCTCTTTCCAAGTACATTCCTAGGATAGAAACTTCCATATTGGAGGTCTTTTTTTATTTTTATTATTATTTGGAAGTAAGCAACGCTAACACAAAATGTTTTCGGTGAGACTCCAACTCTCAAATTTCATTTTACATATATATTAAGAGTCAATTTGGGGTTGTAATAAAAAAAGTGTTTTTATTAATAGAGCTGTCAAAAAATTATGGCCAAAAATAAACACTGTAGTTGTTTGGTGACACAATATAATAATAAGTATTTTTTACAATTAAATCATTTTTTAATTTATTTGGTAGCAATTTTTTTAAAATATTTTTATTGCTAATTTTTCAATAATATCCTCTAATATAATGTTACCATATTTGATAATAGCAACTTTATTAAGAAATGGGTGTAATTGTCTTTATAAAAAATTAAAAAAACAAAAAAAAAAAAGAGTTACATAAGATATTCAACTCCTACTCAAAACACAGGTTTAAAAACTCCAAATTATACCTTAATTCAAACGCGCTACTGAACTAAATTTGATAACCATTCAAAACACTTATAATGGTTACCAAACACATTTAAACGCAATTTTTCAAAATAAAAACGTTTTTAAACAATAAGAAGCAATCCTAAACGGACTCTAAATCGGGATGTATCTAGTTATTTTGCATGCCTCTACTATAAGATCGATCAATTATTGATCCTTAGGTGCCACCAAAAGTTAAAACTCAATGGTATTTGCTGTACTTTTTTTATAAAAAAAAAGTGAAAGATGAAGGTTTAAATCTCCATAAAGAAAAAAAAAATGTGTGAGCATCTTGACAATTAAGATTGAATTATAATTGTTAATTCTCTAATTCATCTTTTTTTTTTTTTTTTTGGAACTCAATATTTTACTAACTATGCTACGTAGAAGGTTGGACCAATCACTAACAAATCTAGAATGTGAGTGTTGTGAGCCATTATTCAATAGTCTAATTGGTTGAACCCCTAATTATAAAGCAAATATGCACATGTTTGAATCATATTCGAGTCTCTCTCCCTCAGTTTATCTAACATATCCTTAATTATATGGTAGTTTGGATTTTATTGGCCACGTGTATAACGGTTTCTATAACTGTATGTGCTTGTCAAAGAAAGCAGCGGGAGACAAAAATCCAAATGTGTGTGAACGATGTGTTCGAGTTGGCAATGTTGGAAAAGTCAAGTGAATTGGATAGAGAAAATGAAGTGGATGACCAGCTACTTCTGCCCTTTGGGAGTTTTAAAGAAAAAAATATATAGAGAACTATCTTTGATAATTTAAAATAGACCAAACAACTTGTTAATAGTTAATTACGCCCTTCGTCTCGAATTAGATGTCGATTTTGATTTTTGTGACTCATATTATTGTGAGTTACAAAAATCAAAGGCTACATTTAATTTGGGACGGAGAAAGTATATTTTAAACGATAAATTTATGTAATTGTCTTTATAAAAAATTAAAAAGACAAAATTATCTAATAAAAGAGAGTTACATAAAATATTCAACTTCTACTCAGAATACAGTTTTAAAAGCTTCAAATTATAAAATTAAATTTGGTAACCATTCAAAACACTTATAATAATTACCAAATACATTTAAACGCAATTTTTCAAAATAAAAACATTTTTAAACAACAGAGAAGCAATTCCAAATGGACTCTACATGTGTATGTATCTAGTTACTTTGCATGCCTCTACTATATATAGTAATTTAAGAAGATAGATCAATTATTGATCCTTAGTTGCCACCAAAAGTTATAATTCAATGGTATTTGCTCAACTTTTTTAAAAAAGAAAAGTTAAAGATGAAAGTTTAAATCTCCATAAAGAAAAAAAATTGTGTGAGTATCTTGCCAATTAAGATTGAATTATAATAGTTAATTCTCTAATTTGTCTTTTTTTTTTTTTTTTTTTTTTTTAACTCCATTTTCTACTAACTATTTTAGTTAGAAGGGCTGGACCAATCACTAACAATTCTAGAATGCAAGTATTGTGAGATATTATTCAGTAGTCTAATTAGTTAAACCCCTAATTACAAAACAAATATGCACATGTTTGAATCGTATTCAAGTCTCTCTTTCCTGATTTATCTAACATATAGTTTGGATTTTATTGGCTATGTGTGTAACGGTTTCACAACTGTATGTGTGTGTCAAGGAAAGCGAGCGGGAGACAAAAATCCAAATGTGTGTGAACAATGTGTGCCAGTTGGGCAATGTTGGAAAAGTCAAGTGAATTGGATAGAGAAAATGAAGTGGAGGACCAGCTACTTCTACACTTTGGTAGTTTTAAAGAAAAAAATATATAGAAAACTATCTTTGATAATTTAAAATAGACCAAATAACTTGTTGGTAGAATACAAATGTAAACTATAATTATTCGTGTTAAATATTAATCATAAATAAATATGAATTACAAATAAATATGAATTTTAAGATTTTAAAATTTTATTATTTTTACATATCTATAATGCATAAATAAATAGTTAGATATAAATACCTCGATGTAGAGATCAAGTCAAGCGTCGAGATTCTTTTTACAGAACGATCAACACACTAAACTGCAACTTCAAACAATAGCCAAAGTGTAGAAACCTATTTCTCTCTCTTGGCCTTTTATACACATAAATATTATTCATGTTTTATTAGTGTACATAACTGATGAGAATATGCACTTTATAAAGACAAAGTTTTCCTTTTAGTAACACCTTAATTTCACTTTTCATCAAAGTAAGGAACTAATAGAAAAACACTACCCCAATAATTAATTACAAGTTAATCAAATAATATAATATTAATATTAATCTATATCTATTTACTTAACCACCAAATAATAAAAGTAAATTACGTTTCCAAATTATGTGAGGCATAAATAAAAAAATATCTTACAACAAAGTCCTCGATGTAAATAACATAGTTCCATTTTTCATTTACAATATTTTTCTGCCAATGATTTAGCAGACGTACACTTCTCACAGCCAACGATAAGTTGTTAAAAACACTCCCTGATTATTAAAATAGTTTAGTCTCATTCGTATGAGAATCTATCATTAAGTGTAAAATGTAATTGATATATTTGGGTTTCAAAATGTGTCTGATGGAATTGTTATTTTTAATTTACTTTTGAGTATAGTGAAAGAACATGTGCTAATTCACTCAGAGATCAATAAGAACGTATTTAGATGTGTAAGATAGTGAGAGCGCGCTTTACACAACTTAAGAGTTTATTTCAAAAACAATCGGTGAGAACGTCTTTAGATGTGTAAGATGGTGAAAGCGCACTTTACATAACTTAGAGTTTATTTCAAAAACAATCGGTTGTTCCCGTTAAAATACAACCGGTTATTTTCAGTCAAAACACAACCGATTGTATTCTAAAACAAAATCAGTTGTGTTTGCTCAAAACAAAAAGGAAAAGTTCTTTTTAAAATCAATTTGATTACTTTTTTTTTTTAATCAGATTTGAGAGACAAGGTTTTGAATGAAATTGCTAAGTTTTTCAAGAATTTCTAGGTCTCTCTAAACACACACACACACACACACACACACACACACATATATATATATATATATATATATATATATATATATATATATATTAATGATCTCAAAAAAAATTACCGCTGTTGTGATTAAGTTTTCAAAATCCTAAGAGAGCTATTGAGCAATTTTTCAGAGATTGATAATTTTTACTTTGAGAATACACATACCATACTTAAATTGTTTTAGTACGGGTCACTAGAGGTTGTGTTTCTCTTGTTGATCGAAGTTTGTTTGAATCGAAAATCTTTTGCAACCGGTCACCAAAGTGATTGTGTCCTTTCTATTTCAAAATTTTAAATTTGAAGAAAATGAGGAATAAATCACACATTGAAAATTAAGAACAAAGCATTTGTGGAGTGCTCATTAATCTACCAACAATCCTTTTACATGGATCAAGGAAGTAAGCCTCAAATCTACATGGATTAAGGAAGTAAGCCTTAAATCGAGAGTGTTTGGATGGGGGATCCGTAAAGCCGAAGACATTGGTAATTAGTTATTGGTAGGGTGAAGAGAGTGCAAGCCTGAATTGAATTCTATTGTACTTCGTTTCAACTATATGGCAGTGATGGAAGGTGGTGGTAGTGGTGGTGGAGACAGTGGAAGTAATGGTGGTGGAAAGCAGTGGAGGCAGCGGCGGTACGTGGTGGTTGAAGGCGACAACAATAGTAGTGGCAATAGTGAGGGTGGTGGAGGGCAATGGAGGTGGTGAAAGACGACTGTGGTTGTGGTGGAAGGCGGCGACAATGGTAGAGATTTTGGATTTAAAATAGGAGTGTGTTTTGCAAACTTAATTTTTTTTAAAAAAATAATAATTATGAATGTAATGGTCATTTCATAGGTTTAGTTATGGATGACCATTCTCACTTTAAATTGCAATACCAAACAAATAAATTATTGGAATGTGTATTTCATTCCATTTATGAACACCAATTACTCGGATAGTAACAAGTGACTTTTCAAAAAGAAAATAAAAAATTGTAACCCAGTGATAACTCTTTTACTTTTCAAAATTAGAGATAGTGTTTAATCTCCACAAATAAGTGGGTGAATTTCTTACCCAAATTTAAAAATTAATAAATAATATATTTATTAATTTCATAGCAAACCACTCACCCTTGTAGCCTCTCAAAAGCATGTAAGTGTCCCGACTTTGGTTGGAGTACTCGTCTTTAATTAGAAAATGATAGACATCACAAACTGATTTTCATGATTTTATCACTAATGAGACATGACATAATTAATATTTCTTTTCAGCGTTAGAGAGAGAAATCCTCAGTCAATTTTCTTTTGGAACTTATCGGTGACAACCACACGGCTTAGTTCTAGATTTTTACTTGAACACATGTGTGTGTGTGTGTGTGTGTGTGTGTATTTATATATTGAAGCTGTTGAGATTTTATTTTTTGTAATCCGAGATTATTCAGATTGTACAGCTGTAGGATTGCATTATTGTCTCCTTGATTTAGGGCTAATTGGTAGGTAATTAGTTTCCCGATTATTATATATTTAGTTACTTATTTTAGCTAGATATTACTCTATAAATTGAATATAACACCATCGTGAATGATATTGAATTGAGTTTTGATTCTCATATTCTTTCCTTAAATTTCAAGATGGTATCAGAGCCATCCTTGAACCGTATTGTTTGAATCCCTTTGAATTTATCTTTTAAATTCATTGAATCATACAACATAGCCATACCCATACAACATAACTATACACACACACATACACATATACATACACATACACATACAGTCACTATTGATGCACCCATCACGAGCCGCTGCCAAACCACTGTAGATCTCGCTTGATCTGGATTTGAAATGACGACGACGAAGCCGCAGCCACTGCCATCACAAGTCTCAGCCGTCGCCGGACCAATCTCCATCACAAGCCGCAGCCACTGCCAGCACAAGTCTCAGCCATTACAAGCCACAACCGTAACCAAACCACTGCACCTCAACGGATCTGTATCGCTGTCGCCGGATCTGCTTCGCTACCTGCCAGCAACGAACCGCTGCACCTCGTCGTCGCATCGCCGGATCTTCGCATCGCATCGTCGGCTCACGTCAAACCGCTGCCTCGCCAGATCTCGTCAAACCGCTGCCTCGCCGGATCTAGTCGTCTCGCCGGATCTCCATCATCGCCGTCGCGTCGCCGAATTAAGCCGCTCTCTACCGCTGCCTCACAGGATCGCGTCGTGGTGATACTCGTTCTCTGCCACTGCCCCTCTCATCCAGTTTTTTCTTATTGTTTTGTTTTTGTATTGGATATTTCTCTGTTGTTAACACTTAACAAAGAAGTTAATATTTTGTTTTTTTTTTTATTTTAGTTTATTAATATATATATATATATATATATATATATATATATATTGTAAAAAAAAATAAGGAAAAAAAAAAGGAAAAAAAAAATGAGTGAAAAAAATATTGACTCCTCTGGGACGAAATCAGTTCCTATTTTTGTTCAATCTGAAGGTGTTTTTAATGCAGGGATTAGTCTTACTGAATCCAATTATGATGTTTGGTCCCAACTGATGGAGATGCATATTGTTAAAAGGGAGAAACTCTCCTGTATTCGTGGCAAGACTAAGCCACTTGCTGAATCAAAAGATGGTTATGACAAATGGTATGCCGAAAATCAGAAAGTGAAGCGGTGGCTATTAATGTCCATGACTCCAAAAATTATGAAGCGTTATTTACGCTTACCCACTGCCCACGAAATCTGGAATGCTCTATCAAAGACCTTTTATGATGGGAATGATGAGTTACAAGTTTTCGCCTTGAACCAAAAGGCCTTCACCGCCAAACAAAATGGAAAATCTCTATCTGAATATTATGCAGAACTAACTGAGGTTTTTTGAGAAATGGACCATCGAGATAAAGTGGTCATGAAAGATTCGGATGACATTGAAACATATCGGAAGTCTATCGAGCGACTAAGGGTTCACATCTTTCTCGCCGGATTGGATGGTGATTTTGAACAGGTTCATGGAGAAATTTTACGCAACGATCCAGTTCCAAACTTGGAAGGCTGTTACTCGTTGGTTCGACGAGAAGCGGCACGTCGTGCAACTCTGAAAGGGGAATCCGAAAACTCTGAAGCTTCAGTAATGATGGCTCGAAACAGGTCTAAGCAAAATTGGCAGGACCGTCCTAAACCCAATCCATTTAAAGCTACCAACGGTACAGACAAGTCTACCTACAAATGTACCCATTGTAATCAGATTAGTCATACCAAAAGTCGCTGTTTCAAACTTGTGGGATATCCAGAATGGTGGGATCATAGTCGTTGGAAGAAGAATTCGACGAAGACCTCCACTACAGCAACTGTTAAGACAGATGATGATGGTGCTGAAAATGCCTTGGGGTTGGTAGTAACTGGAGATAATGGTGGTAAGGTTTTAAATATTTCTACACCTGTTGTTAATAGTGCATGGATAATTGATTCTGGTACTATAGATCATATGACATTTGATTCTAGACAGGTCTCCCCTCTTAATTCCTCCTCTCAAAAATTTGTTTCTACTGCCAATGGTACTGCGACCCCAGTTACTGGGGAAGGCTCTTTGACACTCATTGATAATATGCATTTAGATTCTGTTTTAGTTGTTCCATCTTTAGCTTATAATTTTTTGTCAGTTTCCCAAATAACCACAGTTTTATCTTGTGTTGTAATTTTTTGGCCTAATGTTTGTGTGTTTAAGGACATCCAAACAAAGCAGACTATTGGTCGTGGTATTAGGCGAGGGAAGTTGTATTACTTGGACTTGGTGCAAAAAGTTCCGACAAGCTACGACAGGCGTTGACAGTGGATGGTTCTGAGGGGGAGAAAAAGAAATTTGAAATATGGCTGTGGCATCGACGTTTGGGACATGCTTCCTTTGGTTATCTAAAAAGATTATTTCCTAGTTTATTTAAAAAATTTTGATGGTTCTAGTTTCCATTATGATATTTGTGAACTCGCAAAAAGCCATCGTGCTTCGTTTCCATTATGTTTGAATAAAAGTCCACTTCCTTTTATGGTTATACATTCTGATGTTTGGGGTCCGTCCAAAGTCACTACTTTAGGTTGATCACGTTGGTTTGTTACTTTTATTGATGACTGTACTAGGATGACTTGATTGTGCTTGATGAAATCCAAAAGTGAAGTGAATTTATTGTTTCAAAATTTTCATAAAATGGTTGAAACTCACTACAATGCACATGTTCAGGTTCTCCGTAGTGACAATGGTGGAGAATATCAAAGTTTTGACCTTCAACAATATTTGGCAGCACATGGAACTATTCATCAAACCACTTGTTCCAATACACCCCAGCAGAACGAGGTTGCAGAGCGAAAAAATCGCCACTTGTTAGAGGTTGTTCATGCTTCATTGATAGAAACTCATATGTTATTATCGTTTTGGGGAGAAGCACTTACCTCTGCAACATATCTAATCAATCGAGTACCTTCCAGCTCTATTGACTTCTAGACACCATTGCAGGCTCTCACTGACGCAGTTATTGCCTCAACCGTTCCAAATCTACCTCCTCATGTCTTTGGTTGTGTAGCATTTGTACACCTCCATAAACATCAACGCAACAAGCTAACTCCTCGAGCGTTACGCTGTGTTTTTCTAGGATATGTTACTCATCAAAAGGGATATCGCTGTTATCACCCTCCAACTCGACAAATGTTTATCACCATAGATGTTGTCTTTCATGAAGATTCGATGTATTTTTCCTCTGCATCTGAACTTCAGGGGGAGTACCAGAAAGAAATTCAGACTCTAGATTATGATTATCACACTTTTGAGGACGACAATTCTAGTGGTGATGACTTACAGGTTGGACCAGCTAATCAGGAATCGGGCGAATTGGATTCGAGTGGTATAAGTTTGGATCAAAGTGGTGATGAACACCCAGAAATAGAAAGTATGCCAACCCCACCGTCGTCCGAGTTTGAGTCCCTTGTAACTGATATATCAAATCAATCACCTGCTGAGGATGTTCCTGATTTAGTGCCTGAGCCACTCAGAAAACAATTACTACAATGTCACACTAAAGGTATTCCTAAACCCACATATGAACCCGACCTTTCTAGTAAAGTTAAGTATCCCATGAGTCATTATGTGTCAAACCATCGTTTGTCATAATCAAATTTGCTATTTGTAAATCAATTATCTACTGTATCTATTCCTAACATTGTGCAGGAAGCTTTAACTGATCCTAGGTGGAAAACAGCTATGAACGAGGAGATGATATCCTTACAGAAAAATAAAACTTGGGAACTTATTGATCCTCCACCAGGAAAGAAACCAGTAGGATGTCGATGGATTTACACTGTGAAGTATAAAGCCAATAGCACAGTTGAACGCTTTAAAGCAAGATTGGTGGCAAAAGGTTACACCCAAACCTATGGAATCGATTACACAGAGACATTCGCACCTGTAGCCAAAATCAACATAGTTCGTGTCTTGTTGTTTTTAGCTGCGAACTTGGATTGGCCATTGCAACAATTCGATGTGAAGAATGCCTTTCTGCATGGTGCATTATCTGAAAAAGTCTACATGGATCTCCCACCAGGATGCATGATACCGGAAAAGTATAGTCAGAAAGTCTGCAGGTTAAAGAAATCATTATATGGGTTGAAACAATCTCCGAGAGCATGGTTTGGAAGATTCACAAAGTCAATGATAACCTTTGGCTACCGTCAGAGCAATTCAGACCACACGTTATTCTTGAAGAAACAACAGGGTAAGATCATTGCACTCATTGTATATGTAGATGACATGGTAGTTACAGGGAATGATCTTGAAGAAATGAAGGCTCTCAAGAAGTACTTGTTCAGAGAATTTGAAATGAAAGATCTAGGTCCTTTAAGATATTTTCTTGGAATTGAAGTATCTTGATCTAATAAAAGAATCTTTCTATCTCAAAGAAAATATGCTTTAAATCTATTACAAGAGACTGGCATGACAACATGTCAACCAGCTGAGACACCAGTGGAAGAAGGACTGAAGTTATGTGTTGAGTCCAACCAAGTACCTGCTAATAAAGGAAGATACTAAAGACTTGTAGGGAGATTGATGTATTTAGCGCACACGAGACCGGATATGGCTTATGCATTGAGCATTGTTAGCCAGTTTATGCATGATCCGAGAGAGCAACATATGAATGCAGTTATGCGCATTTTGAGATATCTGAAATTTGTTCCTGGAAAAGGAATTTTGTTCACTAAAAATGCTGGTTATCAAAACATAGATGCATATACTGATGCTAACTGGGCCGGAGCTATAGATGATAGGCGATCTACTTCTGGATACTTCACTTTTGTATGAGGTAATCTTGTTATATGGAGAAGCAAGAAACAAAATGTTGTTGCTCGCTCTAGTGCCGAAGCTGAATTCAGAGGTATGGCGCTTGGACTTTGTGAAACTTTGTGGTTAAGACTTCTCTTGCGGGATTTGGGTTATCTACCTAGGCAACCGATTAGACTATCTTGTGACAATAAAGCAGCATGTGATATTGCTCATAATCTAGTTCAACATGATCGTACAAAGCATGTCGAAATAGACAGATTCTTCATTAAGGAAAAGTTGGATGGAAAAATTGTGGAGTTGCCTAAGATTCGACTGGAGGATCAACTAGCCGACATTCTCACCAAAGCAGTCTCAAATCAAGTGTTTTCAAAAATTTTAGACAAGTTGGGCATGTGTGACATCTATGCACCAACTTGAGGGGGAGTGTTGCGATTTTATTTTTTGTAATCCGAGATTATATAGATTGTACAGCTGTAGGATTGCATTATTGTTTCCTTGATTTAGGGCTAATTGGTAGGTAATTAGTTTCCCGATTATTGTATATTTAGTTACCTATTTTAGTTAGGTATTACTCTATAAATTGAATGTAACACCATCGTGAATAATATTGAATTGAGTTTTAATTCTCATATTCTTTCCTTGAATTTCAAGAGAAGCTATGTATAATTAGCCAGGGAGAGAATGATATGTAAATAATTCTTATGTGTTAGTTTGAAACTATAATTCTAAAATTTAGGATTATATTTGTATCTCTTTTGCATAGTTAGGGCTTGGGATTATGAATGATTACTCAAAAAAAAATTTAAGGCACTTATAAACGAAATTAGTTATGGACAATTATTTGATGCATTGTAAAAGACGTCTGTGGTAACTATGATAGAGGAAAAATATGGATCTTTATGCTTTTGGAAATAGAATGAAAGAGAATATTGAGAGTAACTAGCCTTAGAAAAGAGGAAATAGTATAAATCTTGAATTTTTTTATTTTATTTTATTATTATTATTTTTTTGTGAAGTCTAGCATTGCTCTCTTTAATTTACATGGAACGAAGTAATTAAAAAAAAAAAATCAAGTCTAACTGTTTAAGAGCAAATAATACAGTAATGAATATATATATATATATATATATATATATATATATATATATATATATAAAATTAGGGAATTGATTACATAGGCTACATATATGACGGTCTCACAACTTCACGTGCATGCGTCAAAGAAAGCTAGCGCGATACAAAAATTCCAAGTATGTGTGAATAGAATGTGAGCTGGGGCATGGAAAAGTAAATTGGATTGGACGGAGAAAAGGAATTGAATGGCCAAATAATTACTTTTACACTTTTGGGCCATTCAAGAGTAAAAGAGAAGGGAAGAGAAGAGAAGCGACAATCACTCCCCTTATTGGAAAAAAAACAAAAGGGTAAATGGATTATTTGACAACGATAAAATCATGCTCCCACGGTGCTAAAAAGTGGAATTATTACATATAAATAACACTAATGATTCATATTTATTATTTAATAGAGTTAAAGTTTCGTAATTTTGAAAAAATAAATTTAATCAAAATACTGACGTGGACATATGAAATATCACTTTTAAGTATATAGGTACCACTTTTTGTACATCAGGTACAACTTTTAATTTTGGATAAAGGTACCACTTTTTGTATATTAGGTACCACTTTTTGTAAATCGGAATTGGATATCACTGTTTTGTGCAAAATAAAAAGTGGTACCTAATGAAATTTTGTAAATAATTACACTTACTTTTCTTGTAAATTGTCTAAATAATATAGACCTCACTTCTAATTTAAAAATGCTATTTTGTTCATAAAAGAACATATATTTTACACTAAAATATATTTAATCTACCACCAAAGCAAGTTGTGTTTTATTTTATTATTTACCTTGATAAGGAAAACATACTTACACACCCGTGTTGAATTTCGACCCACAACCTTTTTCTTTGAAAATAAAAAAAAAGTCTCGTGAGAGTTTTCAGAGATGATATCCAAAAACATACAACACAATTCAATCATTTGGCAATCAATTTATTCTCATATTATCATCCGACTATACTCCTTAGTCCCTATTTTCATACTTCACCCCAATGTTTCCCACACACTTGTGTAACAAGAATAATAGCAAAATCAATCCCCAATGTTATGAAATTTGTGAACTAGCAAGTTACCTATGTAGTAATGTCTTTTCAATTGAACCCAACTTTTATAACTTCAATTCCTCAAATCCATTCTCAAGTTATTTTTTTTATGGCAAAATATTATTTATTTCCTTTCTTTCGTTTTTTTTTCTTATCCTTACCCCCACTTCTTCATGCGAACACTCTATGCATATGAGACATGAGCCCCGATTACTCCATGAAAGGGTTACGAATTTTTTTTTTTTAATATCTATGCCATAGTAATAACCTTTAAAATTCACCAATTCATATCCATCCATAATTATAAGAGTTCAACTAAAAATACAAATACCTATAGATAAAATTCTAGTGTGCATGTGAAATCCATCAGGGACCGACAATTACTAAAATTCCTATCATACTAGATAATGGAACTCACATAATATAAAGCACGAAAATTAGGGATTCAAGACGATTTCAGAAAAGAATTTTAAAAAGTACTTAAGTGTCTTAATCCCACTAAGAATTCTCAAATACTTGAATTAAAGTCAATTAAAAATATTTTAACAATTAGAGTAGACTCTATGCCTCCAAACTTAAATTGGACAATGTTCTCACTGGGCAAAAATCAAAAACAAGAAAAATAATAATAAAAAAATAAAAATAAAAACAAAGAACGAAATCACCTGGCAGGATATCTGAAATTGAAGCGGTGGGGCATTAGGATCATCGTAGCCATCATCGTCCTTTGATCTTGACAAATTTCTTGAAATTTAGCGCGGAGTCGAGTCAGCTCACCAACCAAGTAATCGTGCTCATTAATGTCATCAGCGGCAGCCTCATGGGTAGAAATTATTCTAATGGAGTAGGAAATGTGGTGATTTTGTTAACTTTGATTTCTACGAATGGAATGTGAGGAGTGTGGGTGGGAGTATAGTAATGGCTGATGGAATTTAAGTAATGGATTGATAGGATTTAATAATGGGTTAATGTAATGATTGAATGGGTTTAGGGAATTTGGATGAGGCAGTGGGAAGGAAGAATGAAAGGGTGTAAAAAGCCAAAAGTGTAAACTGCCCATGCCCTTGAATTACTGCGTTCTTTTATTTCTTTTTCTTTTTCCTATTTCTTTTATTATTTTCATAATACCTGTGCAGATGTGAATGAGAGCTGCTATTTCCCCCCGACTACTAAACACCCGACAAAAACCGATTCCTACGTGTGTCTATGGCCCACTAAAATCACTGTACGGGGTTGATTTTTTTTTTTTTTTTTGGCTCTTGTTAGTATAGTACAGCAACCATGTCTCTCTCTGCACAAAATTGCATTGTGCTAGGACCAATGCCACCGCCGAAAACTACAGCACAAAACTTGTCGTCTGCCGATCATCTCTCTCAACACAAAAACCGATTATCTCTCTCAACACAAAAATTACAGAGTGCTACGACAAATGCCACCGCTGAAAACTATATCATCGCCGTCCAACACAACTCTAATTGCTGCCGATCATTACCGTTGCTGCAGATTGATTCGCCCATGAAGACGATCTGAAATTGTTTCCAAACCCAATCCTCCTACTGCATTGCCGCAAACACATGGTATATCGCCACGGGAATCAACGGACGCCATGGTCGTGGCGAAGAAGAAGGATGATCGGAGATTGAAAGGAATGAAAGAGGTACTATGGATTTGAGCATTAATTTAAGAGGTATAACATGTATGTATATGATGATGTAAAATTAATGTGAGAGATTTGAAACAATTTATTTGGTTTGTGCATCCTCTAAGAAGAATTTCGTGCTCTGCTTTACATTTGATTTTGTTTGCAAACTTATATTTTTGCTTCAGGAGAAAAAGTAGGACTAGAATGGAATTTTTTTTTTTTTTTTTTTTTTTTTTTTCTCTCTCCACCAGTTTATATTATTTTCCACCGAAGCAATTAGTGATTGCCGGAAACAGAAGAGATTGACGAAATCACTACGTCGCAGGTGTAATTCCTCCTTGCCGCTGCTGGACTCCTTGCTCTAAGTTCAGTCCGTCATCGGCCTCGTTATAGTTCATTAGCACCGTTTCGGTACACTACCAGAGTTTACTTTGTTGTAGAACGGCTGTTCGCCTATCGTCCAAAAACACGTGAAAAAAGAGGGGAGGGTTTTGCAGAGGAGTGAGAGGGAAGGGCTGAGCAGAGGAAGAGAGAGAATGTTGTATACAAATAGTCTGTTGCCAAATGGAAGTTGGTTTTTTATCGGTATATATTTGTCATCAAAAATAACATTTTCCGATTTGAATACATGAACGAATGAGTAGCGCTTCATAAGAAGCCATTCTCTACCAATGCATGCTTTGAATACTTCCCATTTTCCAAGAGAGTAAATGTTAAATGACAGTCCTTTTTAGAAACTACTTCTTGGAGGAACTCCGCGATGCCTTTCCTTGGTGGGCACCTGAAACCACAATGCTCAAAGAATTCCAGAACATTATTCCGAGGCCCATGGTATACAATCTTTCCTTCACCCATCAAGATGATGTCATCAAAGAGATCAAATGTCTCAGGAGCTGGCTGAAGAAGTGATACCAAAATGGTGGTTCTTTTTTCCTTCTTTTTTTTCTCTGGCCGTACCTGTTCGTCGTCGTCGGGTAGCTATGGGGATCGCCGGAAAGTCCCCCCTCCGGGCGATGGTTGCCCGGGTCTGTGAGTGCACTAGAAAAGAGGATTGGCCGGCTGACGTTGCTCCATCTCCACCACGCTGCTACTGCGTCGGAATTGGCTTGGCTCGCCGAAAAAATTTTGGCTGGGCGATGGTCGCCGCCTTTCTGGGTGAATCAGCGATGCTTTTACTTCTGTCTCGGAATGCAAATCACCGGAGAAATTACCGGGCAATAGTCGCCCCAAGGCCGGGCGAACGATCGCCCGGCGCTGCTACTGTTCGTTGGAAAATAAACATCGGGCGACGGTTACCGTCCAGGGCGATGGTCGCCAAACAGCTATTGTCTGTCGGAAAATAGTCCTCACCCGGGTGATGGTCACCCATGGGTCGGGCGATGATTCACCTGTTGCTTAACCGGATCTTTTTTCCCTTTTTTTTTCTTCAAGAATGCAAACTTCAAACGGCCATAACTTTGTCATCGATTTTGGACGAATCCGTTTTTAAAAAATCCGTTTTGAACGATTTTTTTTTTATTTTGGGTATTTTTTCGAGATTTACGCGTTGCAAACTGCTGTAGGCCAATTTTTTTTATTTTTTATTTTCCTCTAAACAAGCATGACGCAGTCATCATTGCACAACTTGTATCCTGCATAAGTAACTAAAAATCCTACAGAACAAATTAAACAACCCTAATCTACTAAAGCAGAAGATAAAATTAAAGAGCGAAAGAGAAAACAAATAAAAAAAAAAAAACATAAATGAAAAATCTTATCTAACGTTGGTAGGCGACGTGATACCTGAATGATTAGGTGGAGTAAATGGGATCCGTCAAAGTGACAAATTCAACTCTTTCTGTAGGCACAGAATCTTCAATGCACCCCTCCTTTCGATCCGGCCAAACGGTCTTATTTCTTGACGCCTTCCAATTCATAATATCAACATACCATGGTGGAGTCCCTTCTGAAGTTGAAATAGCTGCTTATCTGGGAATGAATTATGCAATGAAAGAGTGTTTTATAGCCCAAGCTATGCATACTTCAAATGAAAGGGTAACGACTTCAACTCTAGCTCTGGTAGAGACTTCAAAGATGGCGTAGGTGGTTCACTTGACAATTGTAGAAGTGGCTCAATAAGAATTTTCCAGGGTGGAATGTTATGCATATTAGCCCCATCAAGAATGACATTAATCTCTTCAGTGCTTTTTTCGACATCAAAGGACTCGGTATCAAAATAAGATAGGGATACTTCCAGTGGATCTTTTGTCAAGGCAAATGGGGCTATCTCTTCAACATATTCATCGATTGTATCGACAAGAGAATAATCCTTATCATCTGAAGGGCATTGACTAGCATTGAAAATATTTAAGCACACCTTCATATTACCAAAAGATAAGTCCATGTCGTCATTCCTATAATTTATGCTTGCATTTGCTGTCGTAAGGAAAGGACGACCAAGGATCACTGGAATGTGCCTCCTTAACTCTGGAACTGGCTCAGTATCTAGCACAATAAAGTCCACTGGGAAGTAGAATTTATCTACTTTGATGATCACATTTTCGATAACACCACGAGGCTGTTTGGTTGACCTATCTGCTAATTGGAGAATAATAAAGGTAGGCTTCAATTCTCCTAATCTGAGTTGCAAGTAAACCGAATAAGGAAAAAGGTTTACATTTGCACCCAAATCTAGGAGAGCTCGCTCTACTTGATGATTCCCTATTGTGCATGAAATTGTTGGAGCACCTGGATCTTTAAATTTTGGAGCAGTGCAGTTGTAATACCCCTAATTTTGAAAGGGATATAATCGAAATTTTATTATTTATTTTATTGTTTTCAGTATTTAATTTATTATTTTTAGGTGCTTATGTGGCTATGTGTGACATTTGAATTACGTAATGTGTTTATTTAAATTAATTAATTATTGATTTGCATTTATTAATTGATCTTTGAATGTAACTAATGTATGTGTTTTGTATGACTTATTTGTCTTATTGTGTGCTATTTAAATTGTTAATTGTAGTATTTTATTTAATTTTCACTGTTGTAAGATTAGGTTAGGGTTTAGCTATTTAATACATCTCACTTATGTAGCCAACATGTTTATATCATAGGTTGGTTTATGGGCCGGGTAAGTTAGTTAGGGTTTAATTGAACCTAGGATTATTTAGCCTATAAATATATGATGAAGGTTCTGCCTAGGGTTTTAGAACCCTGTTCACGTTGGTGGACGTTGGTGGAGGCAGAGGGAGACTGGAAAGGGCAAATAGAGTGTTCACCGGGGAATTGAGGAAGACGTCGGTGTAAGGCAAGTTCTAATTCTAGCTCTATTCCTTAGGCTCGTGTTCTTTGCATCTCTAATACAATTCCAGGAATCTATAAAGATTAAAAGTAAATTGGTTTGCATGTCTCTTGTAAATTAAATTGTTAAATTAAACGTATCAATGGTTTACACTGCTTGTTTGTGATCTTTTGTATGTAACTTGTAAATTAATTTACATAACTAGATGTTTAATGCATGTAAACTGGTATATTAAGAGTTAAATTAGTTCTTAAACCTCAGAGAAACATTAAAATTACACTGGTTCACATGGTTAAGTTAGTCAGAACAGTGTGTGTTCTTAAAGGGAAAACTGCTCGTTCTAACTTCCTGTTGCATAATTTTTTATCCGATTGTTGACGGTGAATGACTAAGGTAATAGACTATTTCTAGATCACACTGGAACATAACTTTAACCAGTAGTAGCCTTAGCAACTTAAGACAGATGCGCTGGACGTCGCCGGAGAGGACATAGATGGAGGAAACAAGCAGAACGGAAGAGAAGGGGAAAGAGGTGGTTCCCCACAAGGGTGGAGCCGGCTCTAGGGCACTTGGAGGCGGCTCCACACCCTTGTGGAGGCGGCTCTAAGAAGATGGAGGTGGCTCCACTTGTTTTGGAGCCAGCTCCATCCATTTTTTCTTTATTTTTTTGTTTTCTGTTTGGTTTTCTTTTGGGTTCCAGTAATTTTGTTGCTTCAAGGCTTAAATCTTGAAGATAACAGGGTCATTACAGGCTGTGGTGGGAGTAGTCAGAGAGGTTCTAAGCTGTATTAAAACTTCAGTGAGTAGGCTAATGAAAAATTAAACCAAAGAGGTGTTTGCTTAAACCGTAGACAAATTTAAAATAAGCTAGACTACGGTTCATGGATGTAATGGAGTTTAAACTGCGAAATTTTAATTTAATAATTTTCAGTGATGGATTACAGTTAATATGTTTCAGTAATCTCATATAGGTATGGAAGGTACAGGGTTCTAATGGTCTTGATGACTATACTTGATCATTAGGTAATTTAAATGAACTAGCTTATTGGTTTCTGGGAGGAAGAGAATTGAACTTGCTTAATCTTAGTATAGCAATTTTCATTGATGGTTCTGAAATTATTTCGGTACCAGTGTCTTGGAATTTAAGCCTGTGAAGTTATATACTCTGTTGTGCTATCTTGGAGTTAAGTTGATGGTTATATGTATGACATGTATGATCAATTACTGGAACTTAGTTACTCTGTTATGCTTAATGGGAACCTGGTTGTTTTACAGTATTGTGCTTTATAAACTTACTAAATATCTTGGAATGGTTTAAAGTGAGCATGTAAATTCTGATAATATTATTAATATGTTCATAGTGAATTACAAATTGGATTATACCTGATCTCCGTGTTTTAATCTTATTGGAGAATCAGGTATCGGTAGAACAGAACAAGTATGTTATACACATATACTGGTTATACATGTGATGGACTCTTGTTATTTTTGTTATGGATTAGTTAGTATTTACATATATATTTGTATTATCATCTACTGGATGGATGGATTGTATGCACCGGTATGGGACGGTAGCATACTAGGGATGGATTAGTAAAAAATTAGATCCTACCTATTTTGGAATGAGTTGAATTAACTATAAAAAGTTAAGTCCTACTTATATGGATGTCTATGCACCGGTATGGGACGGTAGCATACTAAGGACGGCTCAGTTCAAAATACTGAGACTTACCTATATTGGGGATGGATTAGTTCAAACACTAAGTCCTACCTATATTGAAATAAGATGGATTAACTACAAAGGTTAAGTCCTACTTATAACTAGGTGTCAGGTCAATAAACTTTTTGAATGGCACACTTGGAACGGACTTTACATATTTATGTTATGGTGCCACGATATGAGCCTATGTCTCAGAGTCGTTGGCTAGGGAGCGTATATGCATTGGGATGCATAGCTGCTATGATGGTTAGATGTATACCCTGCTAGGTCTAGGTAGTCATGCCCACCTCAGGTGCGTTTTGCATGGTGCCTACTAGTCAGGTTTAGATGGGCCTGTAGTCCAGTGAGAGTCCTGTAGTGTGAATATATATATATATATATATATATATATATATATATATATATATATATATATATCTACGGACTACTTAGTTATTGTTGAGTTGGTTAGAATGTATATGCGTATCGAGTCTCTGCTTGGATTGTAGTATGTTAGAACTTGTTCGTGGGCCTGACCCACCTCTATTTTTTCAGGTACTTGTCAGTTCTAGACTTAGACTTGGTCGTGCTGAGTAGAGACTACTACTCACTCTTCCGACGATGTATGACTTTTCTTCATGGTTTACTCTGGATGTTCTTTAAGTAGCTTTCATTTCAGTTTGGATTATTATTAGGGGTCCGTTAGAGATGGATTCCCGAGTTGTATTAGAATTGGAGAAGTTGGATGTATCAGACTAATTATTTATTTATAAAATTTTTATTCTGAGGTTTTCCTATAAAGGATTATCATTCTAGTTACTTTTTAGCAATTTATTTATTCCTGTTTTTCTTAATTATATTCTGTGTTCATTTATTACTAATTGGTTTGATATCCTCGGGTAATCGGGCGTGGGCCTGGCCAACCCGCATCCGGAAATCCGGGGGTATCACAGCAGTGCTGAATTATGGAACTCACTTGCTCAGTTAGTAGCACTTTCTTAGGAATATGACTATTTGAATGCCTCTTCTGAGTACACATATCTTTCACAAATTTGGCATAAACTGGAATTTGCTGAATTGCATCAAGCAATGGGAGATTAATTTTCACCTGCTTGAATATCTCCATTATGCCTTGAAGTTTGCTTGCTTGCTTCGCTGTCTTTGATGTTTCTTGTAGTCTCTGAGGGAATGGCACAACAACATGCCTTTGTTCAAGAGATGGCTCAGTAGTTGAAGTTGCTTCTTGTGCTTTTTCATTTCGCTCATTCTTCTCTTATAGTCTTTCTTCCAATTTTTATCCTTCTTTACTTCCTCTTCTTCCACCTTGTTTCCAACCCTCTTACCACTTCTTAAAGTAGTAATTGCTTGCACTTGTTCATGGTGGACTTCTTGGCTAGTAATGTCATCAATTATACGCACACCTCTTGGATTAGCCATTGGTTGACTAAGAAGCTTGCCATCCTCTCTTCGATTCAAGGCTTGAGCTAGTTGGCCAACTTGAGTCTTTAACTTGGCAAGGGATTGAGAATGAGATTGCATAAGTTGAGAATGAGACTGCACAAGTTGATTAATTGGCTCTAACTGCTTTGCTATCATTGCTTCGAGCATTGATAAGAATTGTTGTGATTGACTAAAGGCATTCATATGAGTGAATCTAGGAGGATTTGAAATCTGAACTTATGATTGAAAATTGCCTTGTACCCGAGGTACTTGAGGTGGGGGAGCAGATGTTCCTGTGGTTGGATTTCTCCATGAGAAGTTTGGATGGTTTCTCCAAGGCGAATTGTAAGTGTTTGAATACATATTATTCCCTCCGGGCGTTCCATAGGCAGCATTAACTTGCTCTTGTGAAATTCCTGAATACTGAGCTGCACTTAGACAAATGGACACATGGTGAGATGGACTAGAACAGAAAAAGCACACTTCAAAGCCTTGAGCATTAGTCGAAGGAGGAGTAAAATTTGATTGTGAAGTCATCAATTGATCCATCCTCTTGGTTAATGCCTCCATTTGGCTCACTAGCCCTTGATTTATTCCTGCTTCATTCACACTTTCTGCTCTCCTCAATATGGTATGAGGTCTTGCTACTGGAGGTAAGACATATTGTGTAGAATTATCAGATATATTTTCGAAAAGTTGCCATACTTCCTCTACACTATTCAACATAAAATTTCCACCACAAGAGGCATCAACCATATACCTTTGTGCCTCATTGAGCCCCTTATGAAAAAAGTTGACAAGCTGCCATTTTGGCATGTCATGATGATGACACTTTCGAATGAGGTCTCTGAATCTTTCCCAAGCCTCATGAAAAGGCTCGTCAGGCCCTTGAGCAAAACAAGTAATAACATCTCGATATTGAGTAGTTCTCACCATAGGGAAGTACTTGTTCAAAAATTTTTGTTGCATTTCAGCCCATGTAGTGATGGAGTCTGCTGGCAATGAATTAAACCAATCCTTTGCCTTGTCCTTCAATAAAAAGGAGAAAAGGTGTAGCTTGAGCACATTATCGTCAAAACTCTGGATCTTTATTATTCTGCACACCTTTGCAAAGTCATCCAATGTCGGTATGGATCCTCTTTTGATATGCCGTAAAAAGAAAGCAGTAACTGAAGAGTACTGCCTTAATTTTGTAGTGAGAGGCCCTCACTTGAGGATACCGACCTGTAGATGAAGAGTTGTATGCACCTGGTTCGTAGTGATCCTTTAAACAACGAACTGCTTCTGTAGTTGGTGGATCTGCTCTTCCTTCGACTTGCAACTCCTTATGGTTCTCTGGATCATCCGCCATCTTTTCCTTTTTAAGGGCTCCAAAATCTTTCTTCAAGTTTCTAAGAGTCCTTTCGATTTCTGGGTCTAACGGAAGCTTAGGGAGTGACAAAGAACGTCTTCCACCTGAAATTGTGAATAGAATCAAATAAAATAAAATAAAATAAAATCCTAAACTAAGATCCTAATTGAAATTAATTGTAGAATTTAATATTATCTGTCAAGAACTAAAACAAGTCCCCGGCAATGGCGCCAAAAACTTGTAATGAGATTTATATGTACCACTCGCAAGTGCACGAATCTCTGCAGATAGTGTTTACTTGTAAGGGTGTCGTACCTAATGAACTTGTATAAAATAAGTTTGTCAACAGATTTCTTAAATTTCAAATCAACTTGAAAGTAGGATAATCAGATTGTGATGATTTATTCTAAATTAACTAAGTAAAAAAATAAAATAAGAACAATAATTAAATAGGATGTAGAAAATAGAGAGAGAGAGAGAGAGCTAGGGGTATGATTTCATCACTAACGTCACACCACCAGTCAATTGCATCAATTTATTAGAGATATATCATACAACATGCACAGGAAATTAATCATGGCTACAAGCACATATTAATTCAGATAAAAAATAATATAATTTAAAGTTAAGCATGGACTATCTTCGATTGGTATAAACCATCTACCTAACTACTCTACTCTAGGGTGTAGTATGGTCTATCTTTTCTATGCATAATCCATCAAATCTCTAACATTATATTCAGAAAAATTCCATTGTATAATCATCTCATTCACAACTACAAGAAGTGAATGAGTTGTATTCAATCACAAGATTAAAATATCTAAGAAAAGATAGAAAAATATTTGTAATTGAATTAAAACTCTAAAACCGATTCTTATTGAAAAGTCAATTAAAAATCCTATAAATTACACAATCATGCATGATAAAAATTGTTCTCCAATAATTAAATACAATCAAACCAGTGTGCTAAGTTAGGGTTACATCACAACCCTAGCAAAATGTTTAGCCAAGCATGACTGAAATAGAATTCTTCATGGTTGAGGAAGACATCTTCACCGCCAAAGATCGATCCCTTCCTTCTTCTGAATGCTCCTCTCTGATCTCAGCCTCAAACTCCTCTGTATATATCTCTCAATGCTGTAGATGACTCCTTTTAAATAATAAAATATTGGCCCTAAAGTTTCATTTTTCATATAGAAGACATACATAGAAATTATGTCAAATAAGGACTCCAAAATTTATATAGACTCCAGCCCAATTTTGATAAGGTAAACAGTTGTTTTATGGAATCCTTGTGAAATACAAAATTGTAGCCCTTCAAATTTACTTTCAACCTATGCAAGAATTTAGTTGTTTTGACACTCGAGGAGAGAGATACAGCCAGATTACCAAAACGGGTTCAAATTACCAACTTTGGCGAAAGTTTCATTTTTAGAGAAGGATTTTTCTTTTTCTTCTTCTTTCCATTCTCATCAACCTGTGGCTTCTTTTGGACTATTTTATAAGTATAATTAGACTTGGATCTTCAACATTACTCGATCCCACGGAATGTCATCTTTTAAAGCTCAGAATCACAGGTCTTGACTGATTTTATAATTAAAGCCTTCAAATAAATAAAAACAATAAAACAATGTAAAATCACAAATAAACTATTATTAAGAGAATAAAACATGCAAGTAAAGGGGCTAAAATGTATAACATTTAGCGCCTAACACGCACCATTCAAGTTAGAAGTGCGGTTCAAACGCGAAACCTCAAGTATTTATCTTTCGAATTTTTATCAATGCCGCTATATCGCTGGAGACTTGTCCTACTACTTGAAGGTCACATATTTGCCATGATGACATTTTTTGATACTAAATTTTGAAACGAATGACCCCTTTTCTAAAAAAATAAGAATACATTTTATGTTCCCTTTTTATCATATTAAAAACAATTTTCACGAATATTATGCAATATAAGAATAATAGAAGCTACCATTATGATAATTGACACAATAACATAAACAATTTGATATATTACGTTTATGTACATATATATATATATATATATACACACACACACACATATATATAATGATAATAGGAATCTAATTGAGTAAGAAAGAAATAACCTGAAATTTATACAATGCACTGTCTTATTGTCGTATGGTTTGCTTATGCCACTGTTTTCTTCAAACACGTCCAAAGAAAGATTGGTATATATTGAGAGAAGAGAACCTTGTCAAGAGCTTTTTTCACACACTTTCTCCTATGAAGAGTCCCTTTATATATATGAAGTCTCTAGTTTAGAAATATATATATATATATATATATATATATATATTGTTTCCCAGAGTTTAGCAATGGAACTCATGTCGATATTTAATATAGGAATTTAAGTTAAATAAAAAACCTTTAATTAGTTACACGTTATGCATAATTAAAATCATAATATATAGTTTATTTCTATTAAAATATCATTATCACATATATAATTGGTGCTACCTCAGACGAAAGATTAAATATGACTACATAGAATGTAAAATTAATGACCATCCAATATGGACTAGCTCATAAGAAAATGACTAAAAAGTCTAATATATTCATCTTTAGAAAATATATATATATATATATATATATATATATATATTAAGTATTTCCAGAGATCTCTAACATCCCATATTTTGGTTTTAATAAACTGGGTCATGCAATATAAAACTACTTGATCAATCAATGAATTCCTCACTCTTACATACTAATATTTTTCTTTCTTATTTTATGTGGATTCAGTTGTTGCAGCTACTTCAAAAAATTCTTTTTTTTTTTTTTTTTTTTTGCTAGGGTTCGACCATATGTATTAATCTAATGCAATCACAAATTTAATACAACATAATTTTTCACTCGGGCTCTTAGAATGTGAGGTTGAGGGTTGAAGAAAGAAGTCTCTAGGGCCGTTCTGCAATGAATATTAAAATCGAAGGGGATCTTTTGCATGAATCATGTTTTTCTTTTTTCTGTAAAGAGCTTAAATCATAGTTGTTACATTGTAGCATCCACATTCTCAACCAGTTCACAACTCCCTCAATCTTTTTTATTTTTATTTTTGATAAATAAATGTGTATTATAAAAGTAAATAGTAAAAATTAAAAAAATACTGTTAGCCCAAAAGCATTTTGGTAAATACTAGGTGTTATGTCAAAAAAGGTTAGCAGCCCCATGATAGCATGAATAGGCTCCGGTGGGTTGTCAGCATGCCATAGGTGTGCACAATAGCATTTTCATAAATATGACGAAAAATGAAGTTTGGGAAAAAAATATCCAAAATTTATTGGAGCTTCCGTGAGAGTTTAGAAGTCTACTGGTGAAGATGAAATTCAATTTGGAGGTCTAGAGAATTTAATTTACCCATAATGACTTTCAGATATGGTTGATGTTTTCCTCCTGCAGTTAGGCGCGCTGGTGACTTTTACTTTTGCACACACACACACATATATATATCTAGGGGTGAGTTCTATAAAGGTCAACCTCCTCCCTCATGCATGGTTGGGCCTTGGCATGCCAACATGATTAGGCATGGTTATGCCCCACTCCAAGATGGTGGCTCTCAGAGGTGGTACGCAGTGGGGGTGTCGGTGACAACCTTATGGGCGGATATCGCGTGCCCCAAACCGTGTGCATGACATGGTAAGCCATGCACATATGGGCAATGGGTGTGCTAACTTGCCCTTGGGCAAGGGTGTGGGCTCCAGATAAGTGTATGTGGCATTCAAATGTGGCTCGAAAGACTCCATGGGTAGTACCATGGGGCACGGTTGAGCTCAAGCGTGTATTGGTGCACAAGGCATGGCATGGGCCATGTCCCAACAAACCAAGGCTCTGGTGCAGTCATGGGCATAAGTGGGCTTGGTCAAGACCAGTGGGCAAGAACCACGAAGCTAGCATAAGGGACGCTAAATTGGGGCTTCGCAAAAGCTAGGCTTGGCTCATATGGTGCTAATGGCATGGACCACAGGCAGGGGAGAGCCTGGATTCAATGTAAAGGGGGGTCGGAATATTAACAGTTTTACTAATATAATATAATAATATTTTAAGTCAAAAGTACTTCGTAATCGATTAGATGCATTCAATAACAATAATTGGCCTATATCTAGTTAAATATGACATAGATAAATACAAAAAGAAATCTAAAAGACCAAACAACTACGACAAAAGCTGAGCTCGACGATCTTTTAGAGAAGAAAAATCATCTATAATTGAAACTGTACTAAAAGTTTGTACTAGAAATGAGCTTAGAATTTGTATATATAGCATAATAACAACACTTACATGACTAATTTCAAGTGAATTTTAGAAAAAATAGGAAAAGATAAGTTTTAGAAGAAAAAAGTATGTACCAATTAAGATTTTCAGAGCCTCCGTGATAGTTTCCCTCGGAATATTACGCATTTCTGCTCCTGAGATGTAAAAAGTTATAAACATCAGTACCATTGAGATATAGAAGTGAACAAATTAGCCACAATTTTTTTAATTTTTTATTGAGATATAGATATAAAAAGTCAAGAACTTTTTACTAATACAAAACTTTAACTTAACTTTTATGGACATTGGCCTAATCTCAAAAAATGGACCAATCACTCAATTATTGTCTACTTTAACTTTTAGAAAATCTTTAATAATTTCTGTTATATTGTTTGGTTTCCGATTGATATATGATTGTGTTTGCCAGATGATTGTATTACACCTCTCATTACTAAAATCATGAGTGGAATATTGAACACAGCCTAAACGTACATGTTTATCATTGTCAAATTGTGAATGATAAAAATATCTATATGATTAGCGTATTAGGTTTACAAGTATCAGTTATTTTATTTATTGAGCATTGCCATAATCTGAATGTAACCCCTTAGTAAAACCAAGGCACCTTTTAAAAAGTTTTTAATAATCATTCCTCATCTTGGGCATTGTACATATGCTTTGGCTAGTATTATTATATTATATGATTATATCATATAGCTGAGTGAAGCTTTTTGTTATGTCAGATCCCAGATGGAGAAAAATCTTAGATTCGAATACACTATATAGTCTATATGCATACATATGTGTAAATTTTATGTGTGCTAAAGTATTTTTTCCCCTGATTATACTTCAGCAAACAAGCTGAAGTTATGCTAGAGACAATCAGTAGACTAATTAAAAATGAACAGATACAATTAGATACACAAAATCAGTTAAAATTCGAACACAGAGTCAATTACAGAGTCAAATTCAAAGAAAAAAGGACCATAAGGTTGTAGAGACAGATTCAAATCATTCAAAGAAATAAGATGTGCTTAGTACCTAGTCAATTGACAAATCAATTACAGAGTCAGAGAGAGAAGATGAGTACGAAAAAGATAAAATAAGGATTTGAGGACTGAGGACTGCAAGTCTGCAACTATTAGCCGACCGCCGATGGTGATGCAAATAGTTTGTGTGTGAAGAACAGAGGGTTAGGGCAAGAGGCAAGGGCGGAGCCGCGGAGGGAGGGGGAAAGGAAATTTTGGTTGTGCCCTAATTTGCTGAATGTTTTGGGGGTGGGGGGCCAAGTGTAGTAAAATATGTATATTTTATGTGTATATATATTTTATGTGTATGCTAATTAAAAAAATAAATAAATAAATTTGGGAGGGCCAGGCCCTTGGCCTACCCCTCCCTCTGCCCCTGACCACAGGTCATGGGCATGGCAATGGTAAGTTAGGGACTTGGGTACTAGGCAGTGGACTCAGACATGGCTCATGTTTGCTAGGCATGGTTTTGTGTGCTCAGAAGGTTGGGGGTGGTTGTTGGCACCTCCCACGCATGTGTTAGTATTATGGGGAGTTGGGGTATGCTCAGTAACCACCCATGTACCGGCGAATCGAGGGGTGGGCTCAGGTGGGCTCAAGCTCATCCCAAAAATAAATTATTATTATTTTTTATTATATCTAATTTTAGTCTAGTATCTACTATTATTAACCCAACCTATTAACAATTCTTAAATTCACCCTTGCACCCATGTAAGGTCAAACAATATGACAGGCCAAAACACACGTGATTTCAAGTAGTTCCAGCGACATGTTGGTCAGTTCTTCTGCATTGTTTGGGGTGAGGGAGACATGGAGCAACAGCCACCAAGATGGAAAAGGCTAGCACGGGACAACATGACTAGCAGTTGAGTCTGTCAACTTCATTGTAGCGTTGGGGGTGTCATCCAGCAACATTAGTGGCCTTATGGGCAGTTTTGTGAGTTTCATGTGAATAAGTAGTCAAATTGTATTCATCTGTTGAATATTGATTGGAGAAATATATAATCAATCAAACGTGTCTAAATTAGTCATTACGTAGTTTTTCAATTTGGTTGAATTTTAGTGTGGAAAAAAGAAGAAGTTTAGGCAACATAGTTTGTTTTTATTTGGTTTAATATTGTTAGAGTGGAACAGAAACTAATTTAGGAACCAGTAATTGGACTTCTTAAGCTTACTTTGAGAAGGAAAAATAATACTATGTAATTTATTTATTTTTAGTTACCTTCAATGAGGTGGAAATTAAGAATTTGCATTTCTTTTCTTTGATTTTTTAAAATTTGTGTGTGTAAAGGGTTCTAGTTATTCTTATTTAAATTAATGTTAGGAATGCCTTGATTACGAATTGGAAAGGTCAAATTTGTACGTAACAATGGTAGCTATAATTTAAAATTATAACAAAAAAAGAGAAAAAAAAAAACACAAAAATATTTTAATATTTTAAAACGAGCTATAAATGCTTAGAAGGTTCTATGCAAATTGCAATGAGAAAATTTATGGGCTTTATTTTTTATTTTTTGCTAAATATGCATTGAAATTCCAGTGCACCAAGTACTGCCAAAGGAAAGTTCTCATGTACCTCTTTCCAAGTACATTACTAAGAAATTTCATGCAAAAGTTCTAATAATTTTTTTTATTTTTATTTTTATTTTTCCGTAAGCTAGCACCCCCACACTACCACGCAATGCTTCGGGTGGATTATCCTTGTAAATTTTCGAATTCCGTCCCCCCCCCTCCGCCCCTTTTTTTTTCTTGTTTTTTTAAACCGTAGTCTACTAACTATGCTACCTAAAAGGATTGGGCCAACAACTAATAAATCTATGTAGTTCACCCCTTTGCAAGTTAGAAAGTGAGTGGTGATCTATTGTTGGTTGTCATGGTTGAACAACTAACTCAAACGAATGTACCCGTGTTCGAGTTTTCTCGCTCAAGTTTGTTTTGTGGGTGTTGTGAATGTTGTGCTTCTACTGATTACTTGTCTTAATTCCCTGCTAACCAAGTTTATTAAAAAGTTAATTATTGTTTACATATTATTAGTTTATTAAAATATTTACTATTATAGGCTTGACTGAATTGGCTACGTGTAAAACGGTTTCACAACTGAATTATGCGTGTCAAACAAAGCGAGCGGGAGACAAAAATCCAAATGTGTGTGAACAAATGTGTGAGTTGGGGGATAAGAGAAAATGAAGTGGCAATGACCAATTTCTTCTACACTTTGGGAGAAAACTATCTTTGATAATTTAACATAGACCATGTGTACTCCTATTTAAAATAGACCATGTGCACTCCTAGTCCCTTTCAGACGAAATCTCCACGGAACAACTTGCTGGTGGGACACGAATTCCTTTTTTTTTCATTTAGAATATTTTTCTGCCAATGATTTAGCCACCTCGCATTTCTCACAGCCAACGAAAAGCTGCTTACAAACTCTCCTTGATAATTAAAATACTTTAGTCTCATTGGTATAAGAATTAATTATGAAGTGTAAAATGTAATAATTAGGCTAGTGATTTAGTGGTATTAGATTTTTAATTTTTTAAAAAGAGACCAATATTTTAATTTCAAAATGCGTCTGATTGGATTGTAATTTTTAGTTTATTTTTGAATTTTGAAGTCAAAAGTGAAAGGACATGTGCTAACTAACTCTAGAATTAATGATAACACATTTAGATGGGTAAAGATAGTTAGGGCGCACTTTACGCAACTAAGAACTTACCAATGAGACTTTGGTGTATTTTTACTCTTACTAAAATTACAACATGTTTTATTTCAAAAACAACTTATAATACGTTCTACTTTAAAAACAACTATTGCAGAGATTGAAAGAGTTAAGGGTCAAGGTAGGATGGCAACGGGGCGAAATTGGCTAAATCTTACTTTGTCCCGTTAGAAAATCCGTCATACTAACTCCGCCCTAACTCCGGATTGGGTTTATAATTGGTATACAATCCCTACTCTTACTCCGGTAAACAAAGTACCGATCACGCCTCGCTTACTCCGTTTAATTGTGAGGGCAGGGCGGGTTATGCTAATTTTATTATGTAGTAAACAAAAACCAGCCCAATGTGCTCAAATTGGATTGATAAATAAACTAATTCCACTTTTAAATTACCAAGTAGTGAATATTAATATATAAACCGACACTTGCTGCAAAGTAACAAGAGGCCTAAAAATATTAAATATATATTTTATACATATTTAAAATTTGTAGTGGTACATATATAATCGGAGCGAGGGCGGGACGAGTTTATCACTAAATTTGCCTCCACCCCAAACCCGCTTCGGGTTTTAAATTATTTTACCATATCCGCCCCAAGCCCATTTAGGGGGTTACCAAGCCCACCTCATTAGGAGTGAGGCGGGGCGGAAACCTGTCGGGTCGGAGGAGATTGTCATCCCTAGGTCAAAGGGCACGTCCCACGGAGGGAATTAAGGGTCAAGGGGCACGTCCCATTCTTCATTGAATTTTATATATGTTTCCTTTTTTTTTTTTTTTTTTTTTTTTTTTTTCCTAAATTGTTTCCTTAAACCTTATATTCTATATCTGAAAATTAATTTCTAATATCACTCTCTCCCTTTATATATATATATATATATATATATATATATATACACTCATAAACATTGACTTATATGCATGTACATTATATTGTATGAATTTTTTTTCTGACGCCATTCTTGAACGATTATTCTCAGTCAAAACACTACCGGTTGCATTATGAAACAAAATCGGTTGTGTTTGATTGCTTGAACCAAAAAGGAAAGTTATTTTTAAAGTCAAATTTGATAACTATTTTTATCAAGTTTTAGAGAGAAGATTTTGCATGAAATTGCTAAGTTTTACAAATTTACATAACATAGAGTTGATTCGAATGAGAAAGATGGAGGAGATAGAAAATATGATGATGTGGCTATGTAAAATGGTCGTACAAAATACACAACAATTTTACACATTGGTGAGATGGCAATGCATCTTAACGTATTGCTGGAGATAAAAAAAGTTTTACATATTGTGTATATTTTACACAAAATGGTCTTTAACACACTGTTGTAGATGTTCTAGGCCTCTCAAAATAACTTTATATATTTCTAATGATCTCAAAAAAAATATTACGGCTCTTGTGATTAAGTTTTCAAAACTCTAATAGTGCCATTGATGGATTTTTCAAAGATTGATATTTTTTACCCTGAGAAAACACATACTACACAAAAGAGTGATTTAGGATGTGTTTAATTCTCTTATTGATCGGAGTTCATTCAAATCGAAGATCTTTTGCAACCGGTCAATAAAGTGGTTATGTTCTTTCAACTTCAAAATTTTAAATTTGAAAAAAATGAGGAAGAGATCACACATTGAAGGGGTCAAAGCATTCATGGAGTGCTCGTTAATCTACTAACAATCCTTCTACATGGATCAAGCACTATAACAAATTTGGTCTTTGGCGACAAACGAATTTGTCGCTAAAAGTACATATTTTGTTGCGATAAGATTATTACGACAAAAAAAAATTTTGTCGCCAGGTCGTCTGTGATGGCCCTGGTTTTTCAAGGCAGTGCGTTCTGTTATGAACCAAAGATTCACCCGATAACGGATCTAGATGGCGAAGCAAGAAACAAAACAACGGTCTCCCAAGACACAACACACCTCTAAGACCCTAAGATGACCTTCTATGAGGTCACAGAACCCAAAGGAATAAAGTGCAGAAGCAAGATTAAAAAAAATAACAAATAAGCCCCCAGGAGCAAAATAGTCATTTTTGAAAATATAGATTCGTGTGCTACCGAACACACTGCTGGAAAAATAAAAAAAAATAATCAAGATGGACTCAAGAATCACTTGATTCGGAGTCTGGATGAAGAAGATATGAAACTCCAAAGTTAAAAAAAAAATAAAATAAACTTTTGGGTTTCAAATCAGTGCGGCAAGGGTACTTGACAAGGGGTAATGAACTTTTCAGATAGAATTGAATGTAACCATGCATACCATTGGCTAGACAAGAAAAAATTAATGAACTTAGACTCAAAAATCACTTGATTCGGAGTCCGAATGAAGAAGATATGAAACCCCGAAGTTTTTAAAAAATAAACTTTTGGGTTTCAAATCAGTGCGGCAATGGTACTTGACAAGGGGTAAAATGGTATTTTAAGATAAAATTGGATGCAATCAAGCATACCATTGGATAGATAAGGAAAAATTAATAAACTTAGACTCAAAAATCAATTGATTCAGAGTCTGGACGAAGAAGATATAAATTTTTAAAGTTTCATAAAAATAAATCCAAAATGGTGCTCGTGTTGCTGGGCAAAAAAAAAAAAAAAAAAAAAAAAAAAAATCTACAGGCCTGGGATTTTTCTAAAACTGCTACAATAGAGAGCTAAAACGGACCAGTAAACGATTTTTTTTTTAAAAAACACGAAAAAGAAACCCTTCCCGAAATCTAGTTTTCTACCCGGCATTGCGAGGGGAAATGAAAAAAATGCACTGTGAAATGCCCAAAATGCCCTAGATCAGTAAATGGTTAAAAACTCAGAAAATGCAACTTTACACCAAGTATGCATTTGACCCTTGTAATGACCCGAGTTTGATTCAACCCAGTGCATCAGTGGTGGCCTGAACATAAATCCAACAGTGAAACAGAATGCGGAAGCAGAAGGTGAAACAATGGTCTCTAGAGATGCAATACATCTCCAGGACACCAATGTGACTCTCAATGAAGTCATGGAACCCAAAGAAAACAAATGCGGAAGCGACGTTTCAAAAACGGACAATAATGAACCTAGGGGCAAAATGGCCATTTAAAAAATGAAAATGGGTACTACCGAGTACACCATTGGAAAGAAAATGACAAATTAATAAACTTAGACTCAAAAATCACAGGATTCGGAGTCCGGACGAAGGAGATACAGCAAGACAAATAAAAACGAACACTTAAAGCTAAAAGGGTAAAATGGTAATTCCAAACTAAAATGGGTACCCCCGTGTACACCATTGGATAGACAATGAAAAATTAACAAAGATGGACTCAACAATCACTTGATTCGGAACCATGTCCAAGCCGTAGTCAAACAACGACATCCCCAAGTTTCCAAAATCAATAAGTTGTGCAACAACGTATATCTCAACATGTCTATAAAAGATAATCAACTATCTACCACGCACAACCAAATTTGGAAACACATACAATACATGCTCTAAGTCCACAACTACTATGGCATGAAAGATGTCAAAAATTCGTAGTATGCATCTACATGGATTACTAACTAGGATATATAGTATATAGAATCTATTGATATAAACACACCACTAGTATAAGATTAATGATTTAATGATTTGTTTAATAACACTTGAATAATTAAATCATTCCAATGTATGGGTGCAAGTTCATCAACTACATTAATGAAGCAAAGTTGCAACAAGTCAAGATACATGATAAGAAGACAGAAGCCCCATGAAATACAAGTCTAATTCATTAGAACACTAAGTAGAAATTGATTAACCTAATTAATTAATTTTTCTACAAATCAAAGTTGTCCAAAAATTTTCAAAATAATATATATGAATGTCCATTCCATGGTGATTGCAATATCACATCAATTTCACAAAGTGAGCAAGATATAATCATGTGGAATTTAATTAATTAAAATTAAATAAATCTTTAGATTTCAAAAGTTGTTCAAATGGTCTCAAATAAATATATAACAAGGATTAAGTCATGGCCATACCATATATCAAGTCAAAATGCAATACAAGCAAGGTACAATTAACTAGAATTTAAATCAAATTAATTCCATTAAATCTCTAGATTTGAAAACTCATTCAAACGGTTCTAAATAAAGATATAACAAGGATCAAGTCAAGGCCAAGCCATATATCAAGTTTAAAGTGAGTTGTATGCAAATCATAATTAATCATTAATTTCACAAATTGATATAAAACATGCATATAACTTGTATTTCATACAAAAGCAAGTAAAATCACTTGGAAAATAAATTATAACACCCCCTAACTCACAAGAGGATTGTTCCTCTTGAATCCAAGGCAAATCAACACAAAATGGAAAACCTTTCAAGGGTTATGTAGAGGAGGATGAGGGGAACAAAAGGTATTCCAAGCTTTATGGTCGAAGGTGAGTGGAAGGCCCTCAAAAATCAAAGTCAAGGCCTAAGCATCAAGCTCCTCAAACGGTGGCTAGGGTTTGTGGTGAGGAAGAGAATGAAACAATGAGATGAAGTGTGAGTCGAGGAAATAGAAATCCTCCACTCACTATGTGATCTTACACCATGGTCAACACGCATAAGTCTTGGTCAATTACACAAAAACCCTTCTTTAACAACATAATCCCAAAGTGGCCCAAAAATAATTGCAAGACTTAATTTGGAGCATACACTTGCCACTTATCCAAGCATCCATTGTAGGCTTAATCCTAAGCCTACACTTGTCAACCATCCAAACCAAGAAGTGTACCTATCCTAGGTCAACAAGTGGTTGAATCTCCACCCTCCACATGTCATCATCCAAGGCATCTAAGTGTCTCCACACAAATGTCAACAAGTGGACCAATGAAAATATGACACTTGTCACACTTTCTGAAAATTGCAAAAAGGTCCTTTTTGAAAATATCTTCCAAATTAAATTGTAAAATGGTCCATAAGACAAAAAATAATTACTTTAAGTAATTACACAATTAACCCCAAAAACAAGAAAATTTCCAAACAAAGTGTGCATCCACACCCCTAAGGAAGAAAGTGCACTAATGGCATGCATTTCTAGGAAAGTAAAAATACGCGTTTCTAAGAAATCATATATCAATAGTGCATGCAAAAGTGAAAGCAAAACCGAACACGAAAAGTGAGATTATGCTAACAAAGTGACAACCGGGAAAAAGACAAAAGGTGAATAGGTTCCGAAAAGTGAAAATGCGAAAATGACTCAGTCCTCAAAGAAAGTTGTCAAACCAAGGGAAAGAGTCTCGAAAACCATTTCCAAGCACTCGAGACGACACCTAGTGATGAGAAACAGAACTCGGAAAAGAAAATTAAACGGAAAAAATTTATCCGTAAAATTTGAGAAAAAGGAAAAGGAGGAAAATAACCGGGTCATTACAACCTACCCTCCTTAAAGGAATTTCGTCCCTGAAATTAAGAACATACCAGAAAAGAACAGAACAAGGATTGAACAAAAGGTCAAATCAAAGGACAGCATATAAGGCACTGAAGAACAACTCCAGAAGTTTTAAGATCAACTGAAGGAATGCGAAACCACGAACTGAAACGATACCTCATACGAAACGGCACGTCAACTCAAAGTCAACCACCGAGAGAATCCCAAGACAATGAAACGTTGAAACATAATAAAAGAAGAGAGTAACAAGGCAGTACGAACAGCGACCAGAACCCGCCCACACTTACTCGTCAATAAGGTAGCATAACGGTATAAGGCACTAGTTCATAACATCCCCCAACCAGGTCAACTATGAAAAACCCATCGATACGGATGACATTAATGTCGAAAATGATCATTACCAAAAGCACTATGGGAACCAGGCACTTTGTGAGAGTAGGGTATAGTCCAATGATGTCCGGCCAGGCCATCTTAGCCAATCCTAAAACTCTGACAACCATGTCATAGGCACCGCTATGCTTAAGGCCTTAAATCCACGAAGGAAAAGGAAATGAAACGGTGCCTCCCTGGCCCGCGTCTCACTCCACCAGATAAGGACTACAATTTTACGCTCACATAAGCCTCACTCGCATCAACTATCAGACTAAGTTCTCGAAACACCCAACCAAGAAAACAGACAAGAAGGTTTCCGACATGGGTCCTCATAAGATGAATTTCTTTTATCTAAGGAAGAAACTCGTGAAACAAGAACGTATCTAAGGGATACGATAGACCCAAAGAGACAAGGTTAAAACCAGACATAAAAGTAAGCAGCTAGCATACAACATATCAACGGACTATCTACTCACACAACTAGTAAGAATCACGTAACATATGTCAGTGTATATAGGAGAAGAACGTAAAACATGATGATATGCCGCATATAATCGTGTTAAGATGAACAAGCGTAAATAATGTACTCAGGCAGATAAGCATATACCACATGCTAGAATAACAAGCAGGTACCATCTGCTAAGGCAAACGAGCATATATCATATGCTAAGACAGTCAAGGTAAGCTTCTAAACAGGTTGCCACATAAGCAAACAAACATGTTATCACACCAGGACATGTTAGCAACCAGGCTATGTCATCAGGAAGCATATATACACATAAAGCATACTTAACAAAAAAAAATAGATGTTTCAAAACACTTGAGCATGTGAACATGATATTATACAAGGCATGTTATCAAACAAAACATGTTATAGAGATACAAATGACATACCTAGGCCAAACAACGTGAGCATGATATGCACCCAAAACCCGTCATCCAAGGTATTCGAACTCGGACGCTTTGATACCACTTGTAATGACCCGAGTTGGATTCAACCCAGTGTATCAGCAGTGACCCGAACGTAAATCCAACAGTGAAACAGAATGCGAAAGCAAAAGGTGAAACAATGGTCTCTAAAGATGCAATACATCTCCAGGACACCAATGTGACTCTCAATGAGGTCATGGAACCCAAAGAAAACAAATGCGGAAGCGACATTTCAAAAACGGACAAGAATGAACCTAGGGGCAAAATGGTCATTTTAAAAATGAAAATGGCTACTACCGAGCACACCATTGGAAAGATAATGACAAATTAATAAACTTAGACTCAAGAATCACTTGATTCGGAGTCCGAACGAAGGAGATACGGCAAGACGAAGAAAAACAAGCACTTAAGGGTAAATGGTAATTCCAAACTAAAATGGGTACCCCCGTGTACACCATTGGATAGACAATGAAAAATTAACAAAGATGGACTCAAGAATCACTTGATTCGGAGTCCGGACGGCAAATATATCAAGTCTTGAAGTGAAAGGAAAGGAAACCCTATCCCGGTTCGAACCAAATTTTGACCCTACCTTACTAAAACTTGAATATCTTGAGTTACAAATGAAATCTGAAACTTTAATTGGTACCATTGGAAAGCTCATTTCTATACGGTCAATTTAGACTCAAGAACAGACCAATTCGGAGTTAAAACGAAGAAGATACGATGACTAGAAGTTGGAGGTACAGTGCTGAACCAAGACACACACACACATGAACAATACGGATGAACGCTCATGCAAGGGCTATGAGCACACATATATGAGCATGCCCAGGGCCGAATCCCACTGCCCCACTTACGAGCGCTCGTAGCCCATGGACGAGCGCTCGTCCTGTTGACAAGCTTAGCAGCTTTTTAAGTTTAAAATGTGATTTTGAAAACTTTCTGGGCCTTCTTGAAAAAAACACAAAGAAGAAACCCCCCCCCCCCCAAAAATCATGTTTTCTACCTGACCACATGGACAGAAACAAAAAAAAAAACTCGCTGAAAAATGTCTAGAATGCCCCTAGATCAGATTAGGCTCAAAACGGCGAAAATGCAACTTTGTACCAAGCATGCATTTGACCCCAAATGCATTTCTAAGCTGAAATGAATATGCACACAAACATAATAAGTAATTTTGAGCGCGTGGGAATGGTCCGCGGCTCCCGAAAATGGCTGAGTCAAAATCTGACCCCCCGACGGCCAAAAAGGCGAAAATGAACTTGAACTGGAAATTTTGAAAACCAAAATTAACAAATGATTGGAAATTACCATTTGGCCCTTGGCTACACTTCATACATGATTAATGAGACTATAATGACCCGGTCATTTTCCTTCCTTTCTTTTTCGGTAAATTCTTTTTTCGTCTTTTTTCCTATTTCGTCTTTTTCTCGTTTATCATTTTTCCTTACATAACCTCACTTTTTGTGCTCGGATTTGATTCCAGCCTTGCACACATCCATGATATTTAAATTCTATGATATCTACATTTTTACTTTTGTATAAAAGCATGCTAAATGTTTATTTTTCTTATAAAGGGCATGGATGCTTGACTTTTTGGTAATTTTCTTAAACTTTTGGGGTTTTAGTGTAATTAATTATGCAAAGTAATTATTTTTCGTCTTGGGGACCATTTTGCAATTTAATTTGGAAGATATTTTTAAAAATGACCTTTTTGTAATTTTTGAAAAATGTGACAAGTGTCACACTCATGGTGCCACTTGTTGATCTTGTGGTGAAACCACTTGGAAGCCTTGTTTGATGACACATGGAGGGTGGAGATTCACCCATTTGCTGGCCTAGGATAGGAGCACTTATTGGCATGGGTGGTTGACAAATGTAGGCTTGATATTTAATCTTGGGAGCTTACTTAGATTCATGACAAGTATAGGACTCACTTTTAGTCTTGCAAGTGTGTGTGTGTGAGAGGTAGTGTAAGAGCACCTAGTGAGTGGAGAATCCCACCATTTTAACTTAGGGTTTTCACATTTAATTCATTCATCTCTTTCCTCTCAAGAACCCTAACCAAGCCACCATTGAAGACTAAGCTTGGTTTAAAGCTTTAGACTTCATTTGGTGTCCTTCCACTCACCTTAAACCATTAAGCTTGGAATACAAAAGCCTTGCCTCATCTTCCTCTTCATAACTCTTGAAATTCCTTTGTTTCCCTTGGATTCGAGAGGAACAATCCTCTTGTGAGGTTGGGGTGGTTGTATGTTTATCCTCTTTGGGTTATATATATATTGGAGCTTGATATATATTGATTACATGCTTTTTAAATTCTTGTATTTGCATATAAATAGAGATTTATCATGCTTGACTTAGGACTTGTGAATTAATATGACTACTAAATAGAATAGGTAAATTATTGTTTAATGACTTGCCTAATACTTGTGATTTTATTGAAGGTTTATTATAGATTTCTTGGAGTTGGTACTTATATTGTTAAGTAATAGAAATTTCATTGAAGATTTTGTGTAAAGACCTTGTATATAGCACTTGTATTTACTTGTAGGTAAATTACTATATTGCATGATTAGTAATTATGGCCTACATTGATAGTAAATTGCTTTAGTGTAATGTGTAGTATCATTAACTTGCCATTTTAGACATGTAACCTTAGTGCATGGTTTGTGTGGTTTCACCCTACTTGTGCTTGGTAGGTAGTATCATGTATTGAGATTATATAAATGTCACGGACTTGTAGATTTTTGGAAGCCTGTAAGGATATGAAATGTTTGATGGCTAGGGTTTGGCTTTAGTACGGAGGGTAAAAATTCTCCTATGTCATAGTGCGCACTAGGTAGTTTCTTGTGGGTCGTAATTACCCAAAATAACTTGTATGGTCTCGTAGCCACATATCATAGTCTTTCCATTATTTGATTTCACATTACTTTCCAAGTTATAAATCATGGATTTCTTGTAGCTTGTGATTTGGTAATCTTAGTTTAAATGCGGTTAGTGTACTTGTTTATGTATACTTGGATGCTATGTGTTTATCATTTCAAAATTTGTATAGCGTGAGATGATCCCTTAGAGTACCATGGAAACATAGACGTTAGGTGGAATGCACCATTGTGATGGTCTATGTTTGGTTCACATTATACTTGAAACTATAGGGTATGCGTATGCACCACATCCTACGAGCAACTTGATTACTCACCCTAATTGTTTGGGTTATTTTGTAGGTAAATAAACTTTGTTTTGGGATGCATCGCATCCTTAAGTTACCTTGATACCTTGAAGTATTTTGATGTATTTTGGAAAACATAAAAGTGTTAGCATGTAGCATCTTTTAGTTGTAAAATGTTATTTTTGCCTAGAAATATGTAATGTGTACCTAAGTACACTTTTTGGATGCTTATTTGGACGTGTGTGTAATGAAGCCAAGGGCCTAGCATGTTTACATTAGTACTTGTATTCACTTTGTATCAAACTTTTGCTTTAAAATACATTTTAACCAACTTTGGAGGTTTGACATATGAAATCCTTATAATTAATATGTATAAGTCCATAAGTTGTTGTAATACATTCATTTATTCATTTCAAGGTTGTAGACAAGCTCACATACTCAAATCTCATTAAAAAATCAGTTTTAAACTTTCATTTTTGAACCAATTCATGAGGGGATTTGAAGCATGGGTTAAAGCTTAACACATTTGGCATATAGTAGGCCTTATAGCAGCTTTTTGAGGTGTTTCGGTCGTCCGAAACTCCATTTTGGTCGACCGATGGCTTTTGGGAAACTCATTGCACAATAAAAACTCATTTCCAGTAGGCTTTTTCACTGTTCACGACCATTTCAGTCGATTGATGGCCTATTTCGGTCAACCGATGGCCTAATTCGGTCTACTGAAACACCCTCCACTCAAAAATCAGATTTTCAGCCAAATTATGCCCAGTTCGGTCGTTTGAAACTCTATTTCGGTCGACCGAAATAGCTTGTATTCACACAGCCTCTATGTTATGTTTCAGCACTAAAGTTCAAACTTCAAGGGGTCATAACTTCTTCGTTTCTAATCCAAATGGGGTGATTCTTAAGCCTAAACTCAAGGATTTTGAGTCAGATTTCCAATGGTACTAATGTTATTCTTATATTCTAATCACAGTGGGAGTTATTCATATTTTAGTAAGGTAGGATCAGTTTTTGCTTAAACCGGGAAAGGGCGTTCTTGTGGGATTCTTGGCCAATGTTCTTGGAACCTCTTGGAATGTTGTGAAATGATTAGATTAGGTTGTATTCACCTTGTTTGACTTGTTTAGAGTCAATTCTCCCCTTTTTAATTGTGAATTGACCATTTTGCCCTTAATTGACGGATTTAGCCCGTTTTGACTCTCGTTTACTCATTCGCTTTTCTTGAGTTCTATGACTTCATGGAATGTTACGTTGGTGTCTTAGAGATGATTTATATCTCAAAGGGCTTTGGTTTCATCTTTTGCTTCTGCATTTCGAATCCGTTATCGGGTTAACTTATGGGTCATCACTGACGCATCGGGTTGAAAAACTTGGGTTAAGACAGAGACCCTATGAAAGAACGAAAATGGAATTCCTAAACCCAATGTACCCATGGTGAAACAATTACTTGTCATTTTTTAATATTTTCATAATATTTCATGAAGTCAAAAGTTACATAGAATACAATATACATGTCATTGGCCTCCGGCCTCATCTCATACATGTCAAATACATTGCGTAGAGTGTATTTATGTACACATTACATAAATGGAATTAAATATACACATTTTGACATAAAAGGGCTATAAGTGGCATTTCAAGCCACCCTTTACAAGAATTAAAACCTTCAAGTCTACAATCATCCAAGCAATGATGAACATCACGAACCAAGTCTTCGTACCTGAACAAAACGACCAGTAACTTCGGGGTGAATAAACAAGTTTACTCGTAGGGAATGAGCATGCATAGACTCAATTTCTTTATAGATTTTTACATTAACTTGAAACAAAACAAAAGGGACATGTTACCTAACGTCTATGTTAAAGTGAGACTCAAGGATCATCCTAAGCTACTCATGCAATTGAAATAAGATACACAACATACAAGCATACCGGTTAAAAGTGTACTAAACGAAGATGAAAACATGCAAGGTAAGTATACAAATCACAAGTATACTAATAAGATTGGAAACACACAAGGCAAGTATACAAGACACGAGTGTACTAAATGGAATCTAGATACAAGAAGTAAGTGCACAGTTTCAAGTATACTGAATGAGGTCTAAATACACGAAGTAAGCATAATGTCTATGCAATTAAACAAGGTGAGAAATACTCCATATAACACAACAAGGTTCTTAGATCTTTAAGAGCTAACACTTGAAAACTAAGAGTTTAGAGATTTTGCATGTTGATATAAATCATTACATGTGGTCCATGCCACTTAGAATCTGAGTCAGGTTACATGAATAGGATCATTCCTTAGTCACGATAGCATAAAGTAACATGAAATGATATAACTAAGAAAATTAACAAGATTGAAATAATTCAATTAACACGACAAAGACAAGGCGTGAAATCAAGGATAATGCATAATATCTATGTAATTAAACAAAGTTGGAACATTTCATATAACACGAAAAGGTTCTCGAAGCCATCAACTTGAAATCTAAAATACGAAAGAACAAAAGTGGGTCATGCCACCTAACGTTTATGTTCTAAATGAATCTATAGGATCATTTCTAAGCTACATTTGAACATTTGAACCACAAATCATAATATCGATGCAATTTAACCAACATTAGAACTTCCAATACAATGCATAAAGTACGAATTCTCAAAGTTAACATCTTAAACTTAAAATAGGAAATCAAATAAGGAATAACAAGTTATAACATCATATAGTTATCAATTTGAAATGAAATACGAAATCAAACAAGGTGGATACTTGGACATCACGCCGGATTAGACCGACACCAAAGTTACTTTAAGGTTACTAGCCCACGAGTAACCTCCCTATGTGCGCACTTGACTATAGAAGGACACTCCCCCGTACTAGAACCATATCCCAGCCATAGTCAAACAATGACATCCCTAAGTTTCCAAAATCAACAAGTTGTGCAACAACGTATATCTCAACATGTACATACAAGATAATCAACTATCTACCATGCACAACCAAATTTGGAAACACATACGATACATGCTCTAAGTCCACAACTACTATGGCATGAAAGATGTTACAAATTCATAGTATGCATCTACATGGACTACAAACTAGGATATATAGTATATAGAATCCATTGATGTAAACACACCACTAGTATAAGATTAATGATCTAATGATTTGTTTAACAACACTTGAATAATTAAATCATTCCAATGTAAATGTGCAAGTTCATCAACTACATTAATGAAGCTAAGTTGCAATAAGTTAAGATACATGATAAGAAGACACAAGCCCCATGAAAGACAAGTCTAATTCATTAGAACACTAAGTAGAAATTAATTAACCTAATTAATTAATTCTCTAGAAATCAAAGTTGTCCAAAAATTCTCAAAATAATATATGTGAATGTCCAATCCATGGTGATTGCAAATATCACATCAATTTTACAAAGTGAACAAGATATAATCATGTGGAATTTAATTAATTAAAATTAAATAAATCTCTAGATTTCAAAAGTTGTTCAAATGGTCTCAAATAAATATATAACAAGGATTTAGTCATGGCCGTACCATATTTCAAGTCAAAATGCAATACAAGCAAGGTACAATTAACTAGAATTTAAATCAAATTAATTCCATTAAATCTCTAGATTTGAAAACTCATTCAAATGGTTCCAAATAAAGATATAACAATGATCAAGTCAAGGCCAAGCCATATATCAAGTTTAAAGTGAGTTGTATGCAAGTCATAATTAATCATTAATTACACAAATTGATATAAAACATGCATACAACTTGTATTTCATACAAAATCAAGTAAAATCACTTGGAAAATAAATTCTAACACCCCCTACCTCACAAGAGGATTGTTCATTTTGAATCCAATGCAAATCAACACAAAATGGAAAACCTTTCAAGGGTTATGTAGAGGAGGATGAGGGGAACAAAAAATATTCTAAGCTTTATGGTCTAAGGTGAGTGGAAGGCCCTCAAAAATCAAGGTCAAGGCTTAAGCATCAAGCTCCTCTAATGGTGGCTAGAGTTTGTGGTAAGGAAGAGAATGAAACAATGAGATGAAGTGTGAGTAGAGGAAATAGAAATCCTCCACTCACTATGTGATCTTACACCATGGTCAACATACATAAGTGTTGGTCAATTGCACAAAACCCTTTTTAAACAACATAATCCCAAAGTGGCCCAAAAATAATTGCAAGACTTAATTTGGAGCATACATTTGTCACTCACCCAAGCATCCATTGTAGGCTTAATCCTAAGCCTACACTTGTCAACCATCCAAGCCAAGAAGTGTACCTAGCTTAGGTGAAGAGGTGGTTGAATCTCCACCCTCCACATGTCATCATCCAAGGCATCTAAGTGTCTCCACACAAATGTTAACAAGTGGACCAATGAGAGTGTGACACTTGTCACACTTTTCAGAAATTGCAAAAAGGTCATTTTTGAAAATATCTTCCAAATTAAATTGCAAAATGGTCCCAAAGATGAAAAATAATTACTTTAAGTAATTACACAAGTAACCCCCAAAATAAGAAAGTTTTCAAAGAAAATGTGCATCCACACCCCTAAGGAAGAAAGTGTACTAATGGCATGCATTTCTAGGAAAGTAAAAATACGCGTTTCTAAGAAATCATCTATCAAAAGTGCATGCAAAAGTGGAAGCAAAACCGAACACGAAAAGTGAGGTTATGCTAACAAAGTGACAAACGGGAAAAAGACGAAAGGTAAATAGGGTCCGAAAAGTGAAAATGCGAAAATGACTTTGTCCTCAGAGGAAGTTGTCAAACCAAGGGAAAGAGTCTCGGAAATCATTTCCAAGCACTCAAGATGACACCTAGTGACGAGAAACAGAACTCAGAAAAGAAAATTAAACGGAAAAAATTTATCTGTAAAATTTAAGAAAAAGGAAAGGGAGGAAAATGACCGGGTCATTACAACCCTAAATGCATTTATAGGTTGAAATGAATACGCACGCAAGTGTAATAAATGACTCTAAGCGCACTGGAATGGTTCGCGGCTCCCGAAAAGCCCGATTCAAAATCCGCCCCCCGACGGCCAAGTATGAGAAAAATAGACTTGAAATGGAAAATTTGAAATGTAAAAATATAAAGTGGAGTCAAATTACCGTTTGACCCTTGGCCATACTTCATACATGATTAATGAGACCTTACGGAAGAATAAAATTGGAATTTCCACACCCGATGCAACCATGGTGAAACAATGACTTGTGAATTTTTAATATTTTCATAATATTTCGTGAAGTCAAAAGTTACATAGGATATAAAATAATTGTCATTGGCCTCTGGACTCATCTCATACATGTCAATACATTGTAAAAGGTGTACTTACGTACACGTTACATATATGGAATCAAAGATACAAGTTTGACATATAAAGCTACAAAATAACATTTCATGCTAACATTTGCATGAAATGTAAACTTAAAAGCTATAAGTCATCCAAGGACTGATTTGTGTCTCGAACCAAGGTATCCATACTTGAAAAAAACCCGGTAACTTCGAGGTGAGTAAACAAGTTACTCGTAGGGAATAAGCATGCATAAACCTAATATTTTACAAAATTATCACCTTAAGATGAAACATGTCAAAGGGGCTCATGCCACCTAACATCTATGTCAAAATGAGACTCATGGAGTATCCTAAGCTACCTTATAGTATTTATAGCATAAACCACATCATTCATGCAATTTAAACAACATAGGGGCACATAGTGTAACGCAACAAGACATAGGTATCCAAAGCTATCAACTTTTAACCTAGAATGCGATAACTACTGAAACGGTTCATGCCACCTAGAATCTAAGTCAAGATGATTACATAGAATCATTCCTAAGTCGTATCAACATGAAGCAAGATATCTATGAAATTGAATAAGGTTAGGACATTCCATACAACACGACAAGATTTAAATCTTCAAGAAATACTACTTGAAATTTAAAGAGGGAAATCAAGGGCAAAGCATGATGTCTATGTAATTTAAACAAGGTTGGAACAATTCATATAACACGAAAAGTTTCTTAAATCTTCAAGGAATAACACTTGAAATTTAAGAAGTGAAATCGAAGATAAAGCATAATATCTATGCAATGAAACTAGGTTGGAACATTCCACATAACACGACAAGTTTTAAATCTTCAAGGAATGGCAACTTGAAATTTAAAAAGTGAAATCAACCAATGTGGATACTCGGATATCACCCGGATTAAAACCGTACTCTTGGGATCACTTTAGTGCTACTAACCTATGGGTACCTTCGTCTAGTGCGCACTATAATGTAGGGAGCTCTCTATCTCTCGTACTAGAACTAAGTCCTAGTCATGTCAATTTTTGATTGATATCCCAAGTTCGAAAATCAACAAGTTATGCAACCAAGAGTGTATCAAGATACAAGTAATGCATTAAACCACATTTTATGCACAACCAAGATTTTGGAACACACAAGTCATGCCCTAATTCTCAACTATAATGGCATGTGAAATGTCAAGAAATCATAGTGTGCATCTATATAGAGTACAAACTAGTATTTGTAACACGAGGAACCCATTAATGTAATTATACCACTAGTATAAGATTAATTATTTAATTATTTGTTTAACAACACTTGAACAATTAAATCATTTCAATGTAAAGGTGTAAGTTCATTAACTACATTAATGAAACTAAGTTGCAACAAGTCATGATACATGATAAAAAGACAAAAGCCCCATGAAATACAAGTCCAAATCATTACTTTGACAAGGGTTCAATATCAAAGTATAATTAACTCGATGGAAGCATAAAAGGGAATTTAATCAACTTAAATGATTAAATTCTCACGACTACAAGGCAACTCTAAATATTCTACGAACAAGATATGTCAATTAAGGATCATGTCAAGGACAAGTTTAATATCAAGTTACAAGTTCATTCCACAAAAGATGTAACCATGTGAATTAAATTCCATACAAAGGAAATAATTCAATATAAGTTTCAAAACTTATCCGATTATTCTCTATTTGATACACGTGAAAGAACTTGTTAAGGAAATCATGAATACCAAGTTAGAAACTTAATCAAGCTCATAGAACCATTGAATAGTTTTAATTAATTCATTAAATTAAAATCTCTAGATTTTAAAATCATGCCTATACTCTTAAATTAAAGTATGTTATAAAACATGTCAAGACTTAATTTAATAGCATAATACAAGAAATTTCCATACAAGATACAACCATGATGATTAAACCTTCATACAAGAAAATAATAAAATGAAAGGTTTCAAAACCTAATCAAATATCCTCAATTTAATATATGTGATAGTATGTGGCATGCTCATCAACAATATCAAGTCGGAAATCCAATGAAGTGAATAGTACATTTGGAATAAATTAATTAATTATCTCTAGATTTTAAAACATCTCTGAATACACTCAAATTCACATATGTTGAAGAGTATGCAAGGGCCTAATATAATATGACATCACATATTGCTTTGAAGCTAGATACGACCACATGAATTAAATTTTCATTCAAGAAAATAATTAAATAAAAGTTTCAATACTTGTTCAAATGCTCTCAATTTAATATATGTCAATGAATATATCAATGTGTAATTTAATAGCATGCCACAAGTTTAAACCAATCTATAACCAACTGGGAGAATTAAATCTCATACAAGAAAATAAATAAATAAAGTTTCTAGATATAATAAATAAATATAAGATGAAATCTCAAATCTCTACCGAAAGAAAAGTGCCCTGAATCCGATGATACTCTTAGGTTATGTTGGGACCTACAAGAGGAACAACTTTAACATTTGAGGTACCATGAAAATCCAAATCCAAACTTAAAAATGGTCGAAAATGGTTTCTAATAAGGGAGAAAGGTACGCGTCATCAAGGCCTTCAATAAATGCTAAGGCATTACGATATTTTACACGATGGAAGAAGGTTGAAATGAAGGAAGAAGAGGTTAGCCATGGCTGCCATGGATGGCCGGCCAAGAGAGGGGAAAGAGATGATGAAAAAAAGAACAAAAAAGAACAAAAAAGAAACGAAATTAGAAAATATAAACAATAAAAGAAACGGCATTGAAAACTGAATCCCGAACAGAGAGATATGCCCCGAACAAATTCGATGGCAACCGTAGTTAAAAATTCCTAAAACTGGGGAAAATAACCGGGAGGAAATTCTAAGAGTTCGCGACTCGACAAAAAGTGAAAATGAATCCCGTATGAAGATTCAGGCTCAAAATGAGGTATTTTGCTCAAAACTGCCCATAATAAAAATATCTTCCAAAAGATATTTTCTTAAAAACCCCCGAAATAAAATATCTCGAAAAGATATTAATGAGAAACACCCCAAGAAAAGAAAATGTTTCCGAAGAACTTTGCATCCATGGAGCAACTAAAGAGCTTTTCTACAAAAGTAAATATACGTATTTCGTGGAAACCACTTAGGATGAAGGTACGTGAAATCAAAAACCAACTCCGAGCATGAAAAGTGAGATTGTGCCAAAAAGTGACAAACAGGGAAAAAGACGAAAGTGAATAGTGTCCAAAAAGTGAAAATGTGGAAATGACTCGGTCCTTAAAGGAAGTTATCAATCCAAAGGAAAAAGTCTCGGCAACCATTTCCAAGCACTCGAGATGACACCAAGTGATGAGAAACAGAACTCGAAAAAGAAAATTAAATGAAAAAAATTTATCCGTAAAATTTGAGAAAAAGAAAAGGAGGGAAAATGACCGGGTCATTACAACCTACCCTCCTTAAAGGAATTTCATCCCCGAAATTAAGAACGTACCAGAAAAAGAACAGAACAAGGACCGAACACAAGGTCAAACCAAAGGACAGCTCATAAAGTACTGAAGGACAACTCCAGAAGTCTCAAGATCAACTGAAGGAACACGAAACCACGAATCGAGACAACACCTCATACGAATCGGCACGTTAACTCAATGTTAACCACCGAGAGAATCCCAAGACAATGAAACGTTAAAACACGACAAAAGAAGAGAGTGACAAGGCAGCACGAATAGCGACCAGAACCCGCCCATGACGTACTCAAATGTGTGGTAGCAATGATAGTGCCTAGCGCCCGCCCACACTTACTCGTCAGTAAGGTAGCATCGACGACGACTAACACCCACCCATAATACACAATTTAGTATGGTAGCGTGATAGTATAAGGCACTAGTTCATAACCTACCCCCAACTAGGTCAATTCAAAAAAAACTATCAATACGGATGACATTAATGTCAGAAACGATCATTACCAAAAGCACTATGGGAACCAAGCATTTTGCAAGAGCGGAGTATGGTCCAATGATGTCTGGTTAGACCATCTTGGCAATCCCAAAACTCTAACAACAATATCATAGGCACCGCTATGCTTAAGGCCTCAAATCCTTAGTGTAAGTAGAGCTAGTAACTCCTACATTGCAAAATACCCTTGACACTCCCTGACCACGTTGTGAAGACATGAAGGAAAAGGAATAAAATAGTGCCTCCCTGGCCCGCGTCTCACTCCTCCAGATAAAGACTGCGATTCTATGCTCACATAAGCCTTACTTGCATTAACCATCAAACTAAGGTCTCGAAACACCCAACTAACAAAACAAACAAGAAGGTTCCTGACATGGGTCCTTACAGAATGAATTTTTTCTATCCAAGGAAGAAACTCGTAAAACAAGAATGCATCTAAGGGATGCGACAAACCCCAAGTGACAATATTAAAACCAAACATAAAAGTAAACAGCTAGCATGCAACATAGCAACGGACTATCTACTCATACAAGTAGTAAAATAACATAAAGCTTGTCAGTGTATACATGAGAAGAACATAAAGCATGACGATATGCTGCATATAATCATGTCAAGATGAACAAGCGTATACAATGTACTCAGCCAGACAAGCATATACGACATGCTAAAATAATAAGCATGTACCATGTGCTAAGGTAAACAAGCATATATTGTAATGACCCGGTCATTTTCCTTCCATTCATTTTTCTCAAATTTTACGGATAAATTTTATCCGTTTAATTTTCTTTTTCGAGTTCTGTTTCTTGTCACTTGGTGTCACCTCGAGTGCTTGGAAATGATTTCCGAGACTTTTTCGTTTGGGTTGACAACTTCCTTTAAGGACTGAGTCATTTCCACATTTTCACTTTTTTGACACTATTTACTTTTCGTCTTTTTCCAGCTTGTCACTTTGTTGACACAACCTCTCTTTTCATGCTCGGAATTGATTTCTGACTTCACATACCTTCATCCTAAGTGGTTTCCACGAAAGACGTGTCTTTACTTTTGTAGAAAAGTACTATGGTTGCTCCCGGTGTCCATAGGGGCATGGATGCATAGTTCTTTGGAAACTTTTTCTTTTGTTGCGGTGTTTTTCATAAATATCTTTTGAAGAAATTTATTTTAGGGGTTTGTAAGAAAATATCTTTTGGAAGATCTTTTCATTCTGGGTAGTTTTGCAGTTAACCCTTTTTGGAGCGGCCATTGTGCAATTAATGAAAGTTACTACAAAATACCTCGTTTTGAGCCTGGATCCTCGTACGAGATTCATTTTCTCTTTTCGTCGAGTCATGAACTCTTTGAATTTCCTCCCGGTCGTGTTCCCAAGTTTTAGGGATTTCTGAGCCGGTTGATGCTGAACTTGTTTGGGGCATATCTCTCTTCTCGGGACTCGGTTTTTGACGTCATTTCTTCCGTTGTTCATCTTTTATCATTTTGGTTCTTTTTGGTTCACGGAGTTTTGCCGTTTGAGCGTGTCTGCTCAAATTTCACTTTTTCGAACCCGGTGGGGCCCTTTCGAGGCTCTTTTTGGGTTTTGCTATAAATAGAATGTCTTAAATTGAAAAGGCACTTTTTCATTATCCTCCTCCCTCTCTTGGCCGGCCATCCATGGCAGCCACCCTTCTTCCTTCTTTTCTGGCCACTTTCCTCGTATAAAGTGTCGTAGTGCCTTAGCGTTTATTGAAGGCCTTGACAACGCGCACTTTTTCCCCTTAATAGAACCCATTTACGACCACTTTTGAGTTCGGGTTTCGAGTTCTGGTTTGGATTTTCATGGTACCTTAAAGGTTAAAGTTGCTTCCCTCGTTGTCCCCGACATAACGTGTAATACCCATAGTTTTAAAAAGGGATATAATTGGAATTTTACTAGTTATTTTAATATTTTCATTATTTCTTTTATTATTTCTAGGTGCTTACATGGCTATGTGTTGATGTGTTTATTTAAATTAATTAATTATTGATTTGCATTTATTATTTGATATTTGAATTAAATGGATTTAAGTGCTTTATGTGAATTATTTGAATTATTTAGATAGTTTAATTAATGTGTGCTATTTAAATTGTTAATTTTATTATTCTATTTAAATCTCACTGTTGTATGATTAGGTTATTAAATTAGGTTAGGGTTTTAGCTTTATAATACATCTCACATATGTAGCCGACGTTTTTAAGCCAGTGTGTCCTGTGACGACCCAAACTGGATCCAAGATGCGGAAGCAAAAGAAACAAGACTATAGTCTCAAGGCACAACACACCTATAAGAAACTTTGATGACCTTCCATGAGGTCATGGAACACAAATGAACTAAACAAATGAAACAAGAATGCCAAAATCGAAAAGAAATGAACCAAGGGAAAAATGGTTATTTCACACTGAAATGGGTACCACCAAGCACACCATTGGAAAGACAACAAAAAATGAACAAGGTTAGACTCAAGAATCGCCTGATTCTGAGTTCGAACGGACAAGATATGAATTTAAAACAAGGTGGCCTTCGCCATTTAAGAATTACCATGAACCTATTTTACTAAAACTGGAATAACTCTCATCATAGATGAAGTTATGATGCGTGGTTGGTACCTTTGGATAGCTAACTCCGAGCTCTTGAATTTAGAGTAAAGAATGACCCAAATCGGATTCGAAATGAAAGAGATATGATCTCCCAAAGTTGGAACAACAAGGCTGTCCAATAGATGCTGAGAGGGAGAGGTTCCAGGGAGGATCGGTCGACTAAAATACAATGGTCAGCCGGCTAAAACTCAACCATCAGTCTGTTGAACCCCAATCGTCAGCCGGCTGAAACAAGGGTTTTTCCTAAAAAGCCTACTGGAATGGTCTCGAGGGAATCGTCAGCCGACCGATGGAGCTTCATCAACCGACCGAAACTCCTGCTGCTGCTATGAAAAGCTGCTGTAATGGTGTATGTGATGCTAGGTTCATTTCTAAGGCTCTCTAAGCTTTATACATGATTCGGACATGATTGAAAACACTTTCTAGCCCCGTTCAAACACCTAAGACATGCCAAGACAAGGAGGAACTTCAAATGACACTTTAAGGAGGAATTTTCCATGAAAATTCATAAAATCGCCCAAAAATAAGTCAAAATTTGAAACTCAAGGGTTTTGTGCAATGTGGACATGCACGCAAATATAGAAAGACATTTAAGACGCGTTCCAATGGTCCGCGGCTTCAAAATGCCAAGAATGCAAAATATGACCTCTCAACGGCAAAAAATGCCTTAAAAAGGAATAAATAGGACTACAATGCAAGACCTAGAATGAAATGGTGTTTGGCCCTTGGCCACACCTCATACATGATCATAGAAACCTTGTGAAAAAGAAAGAATGAAATTCCCATGCCCGATGCAAAAGTTATGAGGCAATGACTTACGAATTTTCAATATTTTCATAATAAACTTTAAAAGCAAAAGAACATAGAATACAAGTTACACGTCATTGGCCTCCGGCCTCATCTCATACATGTTGAATACAATGAAAATAGTGTACTTATGCACACTTTACATATTTAGAATCAAAGAAGACAAGTAACATACATAAGGCTACGAAATGATAGTTCATGCTAACATTTGCATGAAATGGAAACTGAAAAGCTAAAAGCCATCCCACTGAACAGCAAGCATCACGAACTAAGTCCTTATACCTGAAAAATGTCCCCACTACATGGGTGAGTAACGTAAAGCTACTCATAGAAAGTGTGCATGCATCGACCTAGCATTTTACAATTTTATCACCTTATGGTGAAACATGTTAAAGGGACTCATGCCACCTAACGTCTATGTCAAAATGAGACTTAGAAAGCATCATAAGCTGCCTTAAAACATTTCTAGCATAATCACATTGTTCATGCAATTCAAATAACATGGAAACATGTTATACAAAGCAACAAGATATAGATTCTCAAAGTCTTCAACTTGAAATCCAAAATACGAAAACAACAAGAGTGGATCATGCCACCTAACGTCTATGTTCAAAATGAATCTATAGGATCATTCCTAAACTACATTTGAACATTAAAACACAAATTATGATATCGATGCAATTTAACCAACATTGGAACTTCCAATACAACGCATAAAGCATGATTTCTCAAAGTTAACATCTTGTAACTTAAAATGGGAAATCAAACAAAGAACAACAAGTTACGATATCATCTAGTTATCAACTTGAAATGAAATACGAAATCAAACAAAGTAGATACTTGGACGTCACGCCGGATCAAACCGACACCATAGTTACTTTAGGTTTACTAGTCCATGGTAAACCTCCCTATGTGCGTACTAGACTATATAGAGGGATAATCCCCTGTACTAGAACCAAGTCCTAGCCGTAGCCAAATAACGACATCCCCAAGTTTCCAAAATTAACAAATTATGCAACAATGTATATATCAACATGTACATACAAAATATCAACTATTTACCAAGCACAATCCAAATTTGGAAACATATACAATACATGCTTAAGGTCTACAACTACTATGGCATGAAAGATGTCAAATACAAGGTGTGCAACTCCTTACACAATACAATATTATATTCAATACGAAAAACATATTCTTACGAATATAAATGTAACAACTATGTTATCCAATGCTCAAAACGTAATCAAGTGAAAATACACCAAGTCCAAGTCCATGATTTAAACATAGAAACAACTCCCAAAATGCAATTAAATCCATGGAGCAATTGAATAGAATTTAATTAAATTCTCTAGATTTTCAAATTAATTCCAAATGACCTCAATTTAATATAAGTTGAAGGACATGTCATGGTTATCACATATTTAACATCAAATAACTAATTAAGTGATTAAAACACTTAAAACAAAATTGATTAAGCTAATTAATTAATTTCCTCTAGATTTTTAAACAATTCCAAATGCCCTCAAATTAACGTATGTTAGAGAACATGCCAAGGCCTATTTAAATACCACATTACAACTTGATTTCATGCTTGATACAATCATGTGAATTAAACTTTCACTAAAGATAAATATTAAATAAAAGTTGTAATTCTTAATCAAATGATCCAAATTTAATATATGTTAACCAACATATCTAAGCATAATTTCCTAGCATGTTACAATTCAATTCCAAGTCATACATATCCTTGAGCATTAAATCCTTTACAAAGAAATTAATTAAATTAAATTCTAAGATTTATACAAAACATGCATACAAGTTATATAAGCATATATAATCATCAATACAACACAAATATAATCCTAAGACACCCCCTACCTCAATTTGAGATGAAAATCTCAAAAGCCATCAAAATGAAACGGCTCCGAATCCGACAATACTTTGGGGTTTTGTCGGGGACAACACCGTGAACGATAAACTCCAAAGAGGCCATGAAAATCACAACTTGACCTGAAACCCAACCTCAAAATTTAGCCAAAAATGGATTCCAATAAGGGTGAAAGAAGTGTGTAGTCAATACGAACACAAAACGTAAAGGCACTTCAACTTTTTAACAAAGGAATGAAGTTCAAAAGAGGAGAGAGGTGGTGGCAGCCTCCCTTGGGCTGCCATAGGAGCTCTGGACGTGCAAGGTGAGTGGGGAAGATGAAAAATGAAATATCTCCTCCCCATTTTATAGAAAAATCCAAAAAGTGCCCCGAAAGAGCCCTACCGGGTCCGGAAAAGTGTAATTTGAGAAAATGTGCTCAAATGACAAAACTCTATGAACAAAAAAGATTCAAAATGAGAAAATATAAACAACAGAAGAAACGGCATCAAAAACTGAGTCCCGAGCAGAAAGTTATGCCCCAAACAAGTTTGGCGCAAACCGAGGCCAAAAACCCTAAAATTGGAAAATAACGACCAGGAGGAAATTCTAAGAGTTTACAACTCGATAAAAAGTGAAAATGAATCCCGTACGAGGATCTAGGCTCAAAACAAGATAATTTGCAATAACGTTCATTAATTGAACAATATCCCCTACAAAAAGGGTTAACTGCAAAATTGCCCCAGAATGAAAATATCGTTGAAAAGATATTTTCTTAGACACCCCTAAAATAAAATATTTTCAAAATATATTTACGAAAAATACCCCAAGAAAAGAAAATAATTCCAAAGAATTATGCATCCATGCCTCTATGGACACCGGGAGTAACCAGAGTACTTTTCTGCAAAAGTAAAGATACGTATTTCGTGGAAACCACTCAAGATGAAGGTACGTGAAGTCAAAAACCAACTCCAAACACAAGAAGTATGGTTTCGCTAACAAAGTGACAAATGGGGAAAAGACGAAATAGGGAAAATGATGAAATAGTGCATAGTGTTCGAAAAGTGAAAATGCGGAAATGACTCGATCCTCAAATGAAGTTGTCAATCTAAAGGAAAGAGTCTCAAAAACCATTTATGAGCACTCGAGATGACACTATGTGACGAAGAAACCCAACCAAAGAAAAGAAAAGACAATGAAAAAAATTTATCCACAAAATTTGTGGAAAAAGGAAAGGAAGAAAATGACTGGGTCATTACAAGTTATACTGCTTGCTTTATGATCTTTCGTGTTTAACTCATAAACTAATTCACGTAACTGGAGGTATAATGCATGTGAATTGATATATAAAGAGTTAAATGAGTTTATAACACATTGGAATGTATTAAATATTAATCTGGTTGGCATGCTTAGGTTCGTCTGTAATTGTGTATGCCTGTATGTTCGTATTTGCTTGTTTTACTTCTTTCTTGAATCTTTCTGTTTCTAATTAGAGTGGATTTAAGATTAATGGTTTTAAAATATCTGGGGCATTGGAAACTTAATTTTAATTAGTAGAAACCATTAAAATGGAGGACTGTTAACACTGGATGTCACCAGAGAAAACGCAGTTGAAGGAAACTCGCAAATAGGAAGAGAGGAGGAAGAAGGTGGCTCCATGGAATTTTGGAGCAAGCTCAAAGTGACTTGGAGGCGGCTCCAAATGGTTTGGAGCCAGCTCCATCTTGTTTGGAGGCGGCTCCAACTTGGTTGGAGCCGACTCCTTTAAGGTTTTTCAGTTTTTCTTGGTTTTTTGCGAGTTCTGGGCTACTTGTAATGACCCGGTCATTTTCATTCCTTTCCCTTTATCAGATTTTCACGGATATTTTTTTTCCATTGATTTTTCCTTCCTGAGTTCAGTTCCTCGTCACTTAGTGTTGTCTCGAATGCTCTGGAGTGATTTCCGAGATTCTTTTTTGTGGATTGACAACTTCCTTTGAGGACCGAGTCGTTTTCACATTTTTCGTTTTTCGACACTATTCACTTTTTGTCATTTTCCCTATTTCGTCTATTTCCCTATTTTGTTTTTTCCCCGTTTGTCACTTTGTTGGTATAACCACACTTCTTGTGTTCAGAGTTGGTTTCTAACTTCACGTATCTTCATTCTCAGTGGTTTCCATGAAATACGTATCCTTACTTTTGCAAGAAAGTACTCTGGTTGCGCCCGCTGTCCATAGGGGCATGGATGCTTAGTTCTTTGGAAATATTTTCTTTTCTTGGGGTGTTTTTCATAAATATCTTTTGAAGATATTTTATTTTAGGGGTTTTTAAGAAAATATTTTTGGAAGATATTTTCACTCTGGGCCATTAGTGCAGTTTTCACTTGTTGGAGAGGCTATTGTACAATTAATGAAAGTTATTACTAAATGTCTTGTTTTGAGCCTGGATCCTCGTACGGGATTCATTTTCACTTTTCGTTGAGTCATGTACTCTTAGAATTCCCTTCTGGTCGATGTTTTCCGGTTTTAGGGTTTCTGGCCCTAGTTAGCGCCAAACTTGTTTGGGGCATAACATTCTGCTCGGGACTCAGTTTTCGACGTTATTTCTTTTGTTATTCATATTTTCTCATTATGAATCTTTTTTGTTCACGGAGTTTTGCCATTGAGCTTGTCTGCATGAATTTGACTTTTTCAGATCCGGCGGGGCCCATTCGGGGCACTTTTAGGGCTTTTCTATAAATAGGGTGTGAGACAAGAAAATATCTGAGCTTTCTCTCTCTCTCCTCTCTTCTGTTCGGAATCCATGGCAGCCATGGCTTTCATCTTCTCTCTCCTCTTTTGGTCCACTTTTCCTTGATGAAAAGTCTTCGGCCTTAACGTTTATTGTTCTCCTCGACGTGCTCTACCATTCCACCTTATTAGAATTCAATTTTTGCCATTTCTTGAGTTCTGGTTTGAAGCCATGTTGTGATTTTGATGTGGCTTCCTTAGGGGTTTTGTTCATTATGTTGTCCCCGACAAAACTTAGAAGTTTCGTCGGATTCGGAGCACATTCATTTTGGTAGGGATTTGAGATTTCATCTCAAATTGAGGTAGGGAATGTTTTAGAGTTAATTGAGTGTTGTATTATGTGTTTCCCATGATTATACAACTCATATGTATGCCTTGTATCAAATCTAGAAAGTTAGTAATAATTAATTTCTTTGTACAAGATTTAATTTACATGATGATGTATAACTTGGATTTGACTTGTGGCATGCTAGAAAACTTAGTTTTAATATGTTTGTTAACATATATTTAATTGGGATTATTTGAATAAAAGTTGTATCTTTTATTTAATATTTTTCTTTGTGAAAGATTAATTTCCATGGCCATACTTTACATGAAATGAACTTGTGTTATGCTTTAAAATTAAATCTTGGCATGTTCTTTAACATACTTTAATTTGAAAGCATTTGGTTGAGTTTGAAATTCTAGAGACTTTAATTAAATGAATTAATTAAAATCTATTTTGTGGTTTCATTGGCCTAATTAAGCTTTTGAATGCATATATGTAATGACCATGATTTGTCCTTTAACATATATTAAATTGAGGCCATTTGGAAATGATGTGAAATCTAGAGAGTTAATTATTTTGATTTAATTAAATTCTGTCTTGTTTATCCATGGATTTAATCATGTTTTAGAAGTTGTTTCTATGTTGAGATCATGGATTTGGACTTGTTAAGTATTCACTTGATTATGTTTTAAGCATTGAAGAGCATTGTTGTTAAATTTATATTCATGAGAACTTGTTTCCAATATTGAATATATGATTGACTTGTGTAAGGAATTGTACACTTTGTGTTGACATTATGTATGTCATTTTAGAATTGAAACTTAAGGCATGGATTGTGTGGTTTTAACCTACTTGTGCATGGAAGGTGGTTTTCGTACATTATATAAATTACGTATAAGTTGTGAACTTATTTGATTATTTTAGAGTCTTGGGACATTGTTACCATGATATGGCTAAAGTTCGGCTTTAGTGCGGGAGGTATGAGTTCTTCCCAATTGAGATAGTGCGCACTAGGGTGGTCTTCTCAGCGGGTTAATGCCTGGAATAACTATTTTGTTCTCGGCGGAAATCCGAGACGTGATGTCCAAGTCTTCCACTATTTGTTTTCACATTCAATTCCAAGTTGACAATCATGTTTAATTGTGACTTGTGGTTTTGGCTATTGGCGATTTGATATTGTTAAGTATATCCTTACTAAATTGTTATATTTAGTTATTTTCACACTTTTATATATCAAGTTGATAACTTTGAGAATCTATATCTAGTTGTTTTGTATAGCATGCTTTTATGTTGGTTAAATTGCATAGATGTTGTGATTGTGATTTATTGTTCAAATGTGACTTAGGAATGATCATATAGATTCATTTGGAACATAGATGTTAGGTGGCATGACCCACTTTGGTTATTCTAGCATTTTAGAATTCAAGTTGATAACCTTGAAAATCTACATTTTGTTGCTTTATGTAAGCATACTACTATGTTGTTGGAATTGCATGAATGATGTGATGTATGCTAGAAATGATCTAGGGTAGCTTATGATACTCCCTGAGTCTCACATTGACATAGACATTAGGTGGCATGAGCCCCTTTAGCATGTTTCACCTTAAGGTGATAAACTTGTAAAACGTTAGGTCGATGCATGTTCATTTCTTATGAGTAGCTTTATGTTACTCACCACAAAGTTACCGGCGCATATTTCAGGTGCAGGATTCAAGATATGGAGATTGGCATTTATCTTTGATGGTTTAGAGATTTGAAGTTTCTTTCAAAGCATTCTTGTTCACATACAAGTGTTAGCATGTTTAAGTCTTACTTTTGATGTTATAACACTTAGTTAGGTTCAACATGCTCTTTTTGCCTTTTTATGTGTAAAGTGTACTTAGATACACTAACTGGGATCTATTTGATATGTACGACATGAGGTCAAGGGCAAAAGACTTTAAATTTCAAGTGTATGTACTTAAATTCCAAGTTTTACCTTTGAAATGTAAACGTTTCCAACTTTGAGGTTTGGCATGTGAATTTGAGTAAATCACATGTAATGAGGCCATAGGCTATTGTAATACATTTCAATATGTAAAGTACACTTGCGAGCATGCTTATATAGCTTAAAATCTTGTTTTCGATCCATATTCCTGTTGGGGTTCGAGGCTTGGGTGAAGCTTCAACATTTCTTGTGCGTAACAAGTGTTTTTGTGCCTTTTTGAGTCATTTCGGTCTTACGAAGCTTCATTTCGGTCGACCGATAGCTTTTGGTAATTGTTTGGACTTCAAAAACCCATTTCCAGTAGCCATTTCTACTGTTCAAGGCCATTTCGGTCGACCGAAGGTTCATTTCGGTCTACCGAAGTAACCACACCTCAAAAACATGTTTTCAGCATAAATTTTGTTCATTTCGGTCGTCCAATTGCTCATTTCGGTCGACCGAAATAGGTAGATCCCGAGCACAGCTTCAGTTTAGTTTTAGCACTATTCTTCCAACTTTGAATGGTCATAACTCCTTCGTTTTAAATCCAAATGGGGTGATTCTTGAGCCTAAATTCATGAATTTTGATTCAGCTTTCCAATGGTACCAATTCCATTCTCAGATTCCAATCACAGTGGGAGTTATTCATGTTTTAGTAAGAGGGTGTCAGTTTTTGCTTAAACCGGGAAAGGGCATTTTGTGGGATTCTTGTCCAATATTCTTAGAACCTCTTGGAATGTTGTGAAATGATTATTTTAGATTTTTTTCACCTTGTTTGACTTGCTTAGAGTCAAGTTTCTCTTTTTTTTGTGAGTTGACCATTTTGACCCTTGGTTCACGATTTTTGCCCGTTTTGACCTTTTGTTTCCGCTTTCGTTATCTTTGAGCTTTGTGACTTCATGGAAGGTCACATTGGTGTCTTAGAGATGGTTTATATCTCTAAATACTTTGATTTCACCTTTTGCTTCCGCATTTCGGATCCGTTACTGGGTCAACTTTCGGTTCATCACTGACGCACCGAGTTGAAAAACTTGGGCCGTCACACTACTGTAGTTGGATTTTTAAAGTTCCAGGTTGATAAAGGAGTTGTTCTAGGGGAGTATAGTGATGTCTAAACCCTTATTAAAGCTTCAGAAGGTATGGTAATACATAATATACCATAGGAAGCAAACGTAGAGAACAATAAGAGACTCTGCAGAAAGTTTGTTAGTTTAGCTTGGATGTAAATGACTCAAGTTGCCTAATTGTAAATTGGTAATTGACTTAGGAAATTTATGGTTTAAATCATGTTGCAGTGTTATAAAATTAAGCATGCCAATTGTAATAATTCGATGTTATGCTTAATGGGAACTTGGTTGTTAACTATACAATTATATAGTATTGTATCTTATCAACTTGCCGAATATCGTGGAACAGTTTTAAGTGAGCATGTTAATTCTGATATTGTTAGTTTTATGCTTATAGTGGATTACAGGATGGATTATACCTATTCTCTGTGTTTTAAACTTATTAGAGAATCATGTATCGGTAATACAGAACAAACATGTGATACACATATTCTGGTTATACATGTGATGGACTCTTGTTATTTTTGCTATGGATTAGTTGGTATTTACATATATATTTGTATTGTCAACTACTGGATGGATGGATGGTATGCACCGGTATGGGACGGTGACATACTAGGGATGCATTGGTTTCAAAATACTACATCCTACCTACACGGAATAAGGGAATGGATTCTAAAATAAATCCTACTTATACTTAAGTCAAAGAAGTTGCACAAGCTGAATGACTCACTGGATTGCTTGTTATATATGTTAAGTCAAAGAAGCTGCATAAGCTGAATGACTAACTAGATTGCTTGTTATCAATGTTAAGTTAAAGAAGCTGCACAAGCTGAATAACTAACTGGATTCTTTATGGATAGTTAGGATCGGACCATAAATATATTTTTATGGTACCACGATATGAGCTTGAGTCTCAGAGTCATCGTGTAACGACTCGGATTTCTCAACCTGGTGCGTTAGTGATGAACCGAAAGTTGACCTAATAACGGACCCAAAATGCGGAAGTGAAAGAAGCCAAATGACCTCAAGAGATGTACGTCATCCCTAAGGCCCCAAAGTAACTCTCCATGAAGCCACGGAACTTAAATGAGCCAAGCAAATGAAGCAAAAATGCCTAACCCGAAAAGAGATGAACTAAGGGTAAAATAGTCATTTCTTACTGAAAAGGGTGCCATCGTGCACACCATTGGAAGGACAACAAAAAATGAACAAAATTAGACTCAAGAATCGTTTGATTCTGAGTCCGAGCAGAAAGGATATGAAATTCTAACACCCGATGCGAAAGTTATGAAGCAATGACTTAACATTTTCCAATATTTTCATAATAAATTTTAAAAACAAAAGTGCATAGAAAATGAGATACATGTCATTGGCCTCCGGCCTCATCTCATACATGTTAAATACATTGAAAAGAGTGCACTTACGTACACTTTACATATACGAATCAACGAATACAAGTTTAAACAAATAGGGCTACAAAGAGGCATCTTATCCTAACACTTGCATAAAATAGAAACTTAGAAACTGTAAGCCATCCAAGGAGCAATGGAATCTTCAAATCTTGAGTCTTGTACCTGAAATATGCCCTAGTATCGTAGGGGTGAGTAACATAAAGCTACTCGTAGGAGATGAGCATGCATCGACCTAGCATTTTACAATTTTATCACCTTATGGTAAAACATGTTAAAGGGGCTCATGCCACCTAACGTCTATGTCAAGATGAGACCCAGGGTGCATCCTAAGCTACGTAGATCATTTATATAATAATCACATTGTTCATGTAATTCAAACAACATAGAAACATGTTATACAAGACAACAAGATATAGATTCTCAAAGTCTTCAACTTGAAATCCAAAATACGAAAACAACAAGTGTGGGTCATGCCACCTAACGTCTATGTTCAAAATGAATCTATAAGGTCAGTCATAAATTACATTTGAACATCAAAACACAAATTATGATATCGATGCAATTTAACCAACAATGGAACTTCCAAAACAACGCATGAAGCATGCTTTCACAAAGCTACATCTTAAGCTCAAAATAGGAAATCAAATAAGGAACAACAAGTTATAATATCATTTATCTCAACTTGAAATGAAATATGAAATCAAACAAAGTGGATACTAGGACGTCACGCCGGATCAGACCGATAACATAGTTACTTTAGGGTTACTAGCCCATGGGTAACCTCCCTATGTGCGCACTAGACTTTATAGAGAGACAATCCCCCGTACTAGAACCAAGTCCTAGCCGTAACCAAACAACGACATCCCCAAGTTTCCAAAATTAACAAATTGTGCAACAACATATATATATTAACATGTATATACAATATATCAACTTTTTACCAAGCACAATCCAAATTTTGGAAACTTATATAATACATACTCAAAATTCACAAGTATTATGGCATGTAAGATGTCAAATATAAAGTGTGCAATTCCTTGCACATAGCAACAATATATTCAATAAGGAAAAACATATTCTCGTGAATATAAAAGTAACAACTATGTTATCCAATGCTCAAAAGTAATCAAGTGAACATACATCAAATCCAAATCAATGATTTAAATATAGAAACAACTTCCAAAATGCAATTAAATCCATGGAGTAATAAAGTAGAATTTAATTAAACATAAATAGTTAAATTCTCTAAATTCCAAGTTAATCCAAATAACCTCAATTTAATATATATTGAAAGACATGTCATAGTCATCATATATATAACATCAAATGACAAGTTAAGTGATTAAAACACTTAAAACAAAATTAATCAAGCTAATTAATTTATTTCCTCTAGATTTTTAAACAATTCTAAATGCCCTCAATTTAATCTATGTTAGAGAACATGCCAAGGCCTATTTAAATACCACATTACAACTTGATTTAATGCTTGATACAACCATGTGAATTAAACTTTCACTAAAGATAAATATTAAATAAAAGTTCTAATTCTTAATCAAATGATCCAAATTTAATATATGTTAACCAACATATCTAAGCATAATTTCCTAACATGTTACAATTCAAATCAAAGTTATACATCATCATAAATTTTAAATCTTATACAAACAAATAAAAATTACTAACTTTCTAGATTTGATACAAGGCATACATATATATTGTATAATCATGACAAACACACAATACAACACACAAATAATCCTAAAACATTCCCTACCTCAATTGGAATGAAAATCCCAATTACCACCGAAATGAAATCGCCCCAAATTTTCGGTCCGCAAAACAGATTTTTCAGCTTGCTACCTTCAACTTGTAAAATTCATAAAAAATTCAATTCTAAACCAAATTGAATGAATCCAAAGCCCAATGAAAGCTTAAACACTGTAATTTAATAATATCAATTTAGTTTAATAAAATATTTTCCCAATTGAAACATTTTTGAACCACAACTTTGAAACAAATTCTACCCAGAAAACACATTTTCAGCCTATAGCTTCCAACTTTGAAAATTCATGAAAAATTCATTTGACATCCAAATTAGGCAAACCTAATTTATTTTGGAAGTAAACATATGAGAGTGTAAAACTGGAAATTTAAACCATGATCCAATGTCAAAAGGTTAGTGAAATAAATCATCTAAAAATATGTTTTTCCAGCTGCAATAAAAATATGGACAGCAGATAGTTTCGGATTTTTAAAAAAATTTAGAAATGCTGTAAAATCATGAAAAAGTTCTGAGTAGTGTAAAACCCATGGGGAAAACTCCACTAAAAATTTTAAGGCAATTGAAGCACCACAGCTCCATATAAAAATTTATTTCCAGACCGAAAAGGAAAAGCTTCAAATTTCCAGCAACTAGCTTTCAACTTCAAAAATTCATAACTAATTCATTTTCAATCCAAATTACATGAAACCAAAACTAAATGAAAGCTAATTGAGTATATTTTCATATTCTATATTTAATTTGACAAGATTAATTTTAAGTTAAAACAGTTTAAGGGCAAAATACAAGTCCTTCTCTTCCATGCATGTAAAACACTCAATAATGACATAAAAATACTTCAAAATAATAGATTAATACCTCACTAGAGAATTGAATCTCTAGATACCAAAGCAAAACTAGGAGTTAGGCTAGATCCTTCAAGGGTTTTGAAGAGGAGAGTGGGAGGAGCCTAAAGTATTCCAAGTTCAAAGTTCTAAGGTGAGTGAAAGGGCACCAAAAATGAAGTCAAAGCTACTAGTCAAGCTTTTCTCCAATGGTGGCTTCCTTAGGGTTCTTGAGAGGAAAGTGATGAATGAATGAAAATGTGTAAACCCTAAGCTAAATTGGTGGGCTTCTCCACTCACTAGGTGCTCTTGCACTACCTCACACACACACACTAATGCAAGACTAAAGGTGAGTCCTACACTTGTCATGAATCCAAGTAAGCTTCCAAGATTAAATATTAACCCTACACTTGTCAACCATCCATGCCAACAAGTGCACCAATCCTAGGACAACAAGTGGGTGAATCTCCACCCTCCATGTGTCATGAGATTAACCATCCAAGTGGTTCCACCACAAAATCAACAAGTGGCACCATAGGAATGTAACACTTGTCACATTTTTCAGAAATTGCAAAAAGGTCCTTTTTAAAAATATTTTCCAATTTAATTTGCAAAATGGTCCCTAAGAAAAAAAAATAATTACTTTACTTAATTACCCAAAAACCCCTCAAGTTATGGATAATTACAAAAAGTTTTGTTTTCATGGCTTTTACAAAGAAAGTAAGCATTTAATATGCATTTCTACCAAAGTAAAAATGTAGATGTCATGGAATTTAAATATCATGGACGTATGCCAAGCCGAAATCAAATCCGAGCACAAAAAGTGAGGTTAAGTAAGGAAAAATGAAAAACGACTAAAGGACGAAAAAGGAAAAAGACGAAAAAATGAATAGTGTTAAAAAAATAAAAAATGTGGAAATGACTCGGTCCTCAAAGGAAGTTGTCAATCCAAAGGAAAGAGTCTCAGAAACCATTTTCGAGCAATCAAGACGACACTAAGAGGCGGGAAATCGAACCCGAAAAGGAAAAGACAATGAAAAAAATTTATCCACAAAATTTGAAGAAAGGGAAAGAAATGAAAATGACCGGGTCATTACACGTCGGTTAGGGAGCATATATGCAGTAGGATGCGTAGCTGGATATGAGAGGTTGAGGCGTACCCTGTTAGCTCTAGGTACTCATGCCCACCTATGGGTGCATTTTCGCATGTTGCCTTCTATTCAGGTTGAGACCCTCTCTATAGTCCAGTAAGAGTCCTGTAGTGTGAATATACATACGTACGGACTAATAGCTATTGTTGAGTTGGTTAGAATGTATATGCGTATCGAGTTTCTGCTTGGATTATAGTAGGTTAGAACTTGTTCGTGGGCCTGACCCACCTCTATTTTTCAGGTACTCATCAGTTCCAGACTTAGACTTGATCGTGCTAAGCAGAGACTACTACTCACTCTTCCGACGACGTAGGATTTTTCTCTATGGTTTTTCTCTGGATGTTTTTTAAGTAGCTTTCATTTCAGTTTGGATTATTATTAGGGGTCCATTAGAGGTGGATTCCCGAGATGTATTAGAACTAGAGAAGTTGAATGTATCAGATTAATTCTTTATTTATAAAATTTTATTTTGAGGTTTTCTGTTTTGGATTATCATTCTAGTTTCGTTTCAGCAATTTTATTTATTCTTGTTTACCTTAACTGTATTCTGTGTTCATTTATTGCTAATTGGTTTGATATCCTTGGGTAATCAGGCGTGGGCCTAGCCAACCCGCATCCGGAAATCTGGGGGTATCACATAACCTAGGAGTATCGTTGGATTCGGAGCACTTTTCTTTTAGTGGGGATCTAAGATTTAATCTCAAATTGAGGTAGGGGTGTTATAGTTTTATATTGTTGATGTATTACACGCTATTGATGCTTATACATCTCATTTACATGTCTTTGTATAAAATTTAGAGATTTTATTATTTATTTTTCTTGTATGAGATTTGATTTTCCCGGTTGGTTATAACTTGGTTTAAACTTGTGACATAATATTATATTACTCCTTGATATGTTCATTGACATATATTAAATTGAGAGCATTTTGATAAGTATTGAAGTTTTTATTTAATATTTTTCTTGAATGAAAATTAAATTCATGTGGAAATATCTAGCTTGAAATCAATATATGTTATCATATTATATTAGGCAATAGCATACTCTTCAACATAGGTGAATTCGAGAGTAATCAGAGATGTTTTAAAGTCTAGAGATAATTAATTAATTAGATTAATTAATTTATTCCAAGTGCACTATTCACTTCATTGGACTTTCGACTTGATATTATTGATGTGTATACCATATACTTTCACATATAATAAATTGGGAATATTTGATTAGGTTTTGAAGTCTTTCATTTATTATTTTTTTCTTGTATTAGAGTTTAATACTCATGGTTATATCTTGCATAGAAATCACTTGTATCATGCTATTAAATTAAGTCTTGACATGTTTAATAACATACTTTAATTTGAGAGCATTTGGATAAGTTTCAAAATCTAGAGATTTTAATTAAAAGAATTAATTAAAACCTATTCAATGGTTCCATGAGCATGATTAAGTTTCTAACTTGATATTCATGATTTCCTTGACAAGTTCCTTCACAGTTATCAAATTAATAATAATCAGATAAGTTCTGAAACTTACATTTATTTATTTCCTTTGTATGGAATTTAATTCACATGATTATGCCTTGTATGAAATGAACTTGTAACTTGATATTGAACTTGTGTGATACCCCAGGATTTCTGGATTCGGGTTGGCCAGGCCCACGCCCGATAACCCGAGGATATCAAATCAATTAGCAATAATCGAACACAGAATACAAATAAGAAAACAAGAATAAATAAATTGCTGAAAAGAAACTAGGATACTAATCCAAAAACCTCAGAATAAAATTTAATTAACAAAGAATGATTCTGATACATCCTACTTCTCCATTTCTATTGCAACTCGGGAATCCATCCAGTGGACCCCTAAAATACCTCACTGAACTCAAAAGATTGGAAATGAAACCCAAGTCTAAAATATGAAATAAAACCCTGGTCATCGGTGGAGTGAATAACTGTATCTGCTCAGCACGATCCAGCTCCAAGTCTGGAACTAACAAACACCTATAAAAATAAGAGTGGGTCAGGCCCACATGCAAATTCTTCTCTAACTACAATCCAAACAATGACTCGATACGCAGATACACCCTAGATATCTCAACAATAGCTATCTAGTCCATACATATATATATATCCACACTAAGGGACATTCACTGGACTACAGTAGGGGTCTCAACCTGAATAGAAAGCAACATGCGAAAACGCACCCAAAGGTGGGCATGAGTACCTAGACCTAACAGGGTACACCTCAACCTACTATAGCCAGCTACGCATCCACTACATATACGCACCCTAACCAACGAGTCTGAGGCTCAAGCTCATCTCGTGGTATTATAAACATATATATAAAGTCCGTCCGAAACCAAGGTATGTAGTTCAAATATTTATTGAACTGACATACAATAAATAAGCTAGTTAGTCTATCAACTTATTCAGTTGATATGACTTAACTATCATCCATCAATCCAGGAAGCCACTTAACTTAGTTGTAGTTGATTTGACTTAACACAATTAGGATTCAATATTTTAAAACCCATTACTTTAATCCATTAGGTTAGGTTTAGGCATTTTGAGCTAAACCGTCCCCTAGTATGTCACCGTCCCATACCGGTGCATACAATCCTCCATATCCATGTAATTGACAGAATATATTTATTCAGCAATTTAAATCCAAAACCATGTAAAAATTACAGACTATCAATAATAGTACAGCAATTTAATAACTAAAACCAAAAGCCAGGTAATTGCAGAATAGTTTATACAACACTACAACAATTACAGTTCAAAACTATAATCCAATTACTTGTATGATAATATCTAGATCCCACAATTAACATCCAAACCATGTAAATTACAACCTATAAATAACAGTATAGCAATTTACAATCTAAACCATCCCAAATAATTACAGAAGACTATTTATAGTTTCAGCAATTTAAATCCAAGAGTTAAACCATGTATTTACAGGAAACGGTTTAAAGGTTCAACAACTAGCATCCATAGCATGTGTAGATCACATCTAATATATCAATGACTCTATCATGCATTAAAAATAAGTTTTTAAATCACATTATAGTCCCATAAATTGCTAGATTAATTTTAGCAACTTAATTTTCTCCATCAGGTAACCGCATGCTAAGTTACATACTGATATTCTGTTTAATCTGTTAGCACAGGGCCCCAATAAGCTACAAGTCTAATTGTTATTCAAAAGACTCCATCACACATTTAAAATTTAATTTAGAACTATATTATAGCCCCTTAAATTGTCAAATTAAAATTAGACAATAAATTTCCTTCCAGCCGTTAACCGTACGCAAAGTGGCTAAATAGCGCATAGTTAATTCTGCTAATACAAAGAGGCTATTTTATGTACTTCAAGACCTTAGTTACATGTTAAAATAATTATTTAAAAACCCATTAAATTTCTAAAACTGTTCAATCAACTAAAATGCCCAAACAGTAGCTAAAAATTATAGTATGCGTCAAATTGAGAAAGAGCCTGCTCTTGGAAAAATTAGAGCAGGCTCCATTTCAGCCTAGAGCCACCTCTTTTAAAGGTAGAGCCTGCTCTACTTCCTCTAGAGCAGGCTCTACTCATGGGGGAGCCGTCTCCTCCCTCCATGGAGCCGTCTCTTTACCCCTCTGCGAGCTTCAGTCCGTTCCTGCTTTGTTTCAGTCCGTCCTCTTCACCTCTGGTCTATTCCTAACACTCTATTGGTCTTTAAAACTGATCTTAGGAGTTTAATTAACACCCAATAGCATCCCATCAGTTTTTTATAACATTAGAAATTAAAACAACAACAAAAACAACAATCGTCTTAACACGCTTTTAAGATCAAACACTGAATACAATCTTGTAACTACAGTTCCATTCCAACCCCTCTGCTCCTCTTCAAAACTGAACCTAAGGTTTTATATCATCCCATTAACATCCCCATGGTTCGTTTACAGTAGATAAAAGCAGGTATAGTAACTAAAATTACAACAGAACTTAACATGCTCAAAGAACAGAAAACTAAAACGACACATGCATGAACTGTAACAAATTGGATTTCAACACAAACAAATCATCCATATAGCATATAATAAACATGTAACTTCCAATTATTGATTGATTAAACCCTAGAGACTATCTAGGTGCACAGAACACAAGCCAAAGGGAAGGAGGAAGAAAAGAACTTGCCTGTAGTTTTGGTCTCAAAACTGTGTTGTCGACTTCCTAATTTCCGGCAACCACTGACCATCTTCAAGCCTCCTATGGTTTTGGTTGAAGCCACCACAACTCTCCCTTGGCCCTCTCTATTCTCCTCCTAAGTTTTGTTCTATTTTCTCTCGCTCAGTTCTCTCAAAACTCTCTGTATTTTCACTGTGCCATGAATAGGGTTACCAAACCCTAGGGACGTATAAGTTATATATTTATAACTAATTCCCACTCCAAAGTCCATAAAAATCCTAAACTTAAAACCCAATTAATTATGTCGGCAAGCCCATAAAAATACTAAAACCCTAAAAGATAATTCATACACTTAATCTAATTAAACAGTTACGTCCATGCAAGAAAAAAAAAAAAAAAATTAATAATACAATTAAAGTAACTACAGCAACCAAAATTAAAGTAACTACAGCAACCAAAAATACAATTAATTTAATTAAAATATATTTAACCAAATAAGGCAATTCAAATACAAGGCTAACAGTTTAAAACAAATAAAACAATTAAACATTTAAGCAACTAGTCACATAAAAATGTAATAAAGATAATTGAAATTCCAATTTTATCCTTTTTAAAATTAGGGGTATTACAACTTGTCCTTGACATGATCCTAAACATATCTTGCTCGTAGAATATTTGGACTTGCCTTGTAATCTTGATAATTTAATTCCTTAAGTAGATTAAATTCCATTTTATGCTTCCATCGAGTTAATCATGCCTTGATATTGAACTCTTGTGAAACTTAGTAATCGGACTTGTATTTCATGGACTTTTACCTTTTTATCAAGCATTGTGACCTCTTGTATCTTGGTTTCATTAATGTACTTAATGAACTTGCACAATTATCTTGGAATAATTTAATTACTCATGTGTTATTTAGTAAATAATTAAATCATTAATCTTATACTTGTAGTATATTTACATCAATGGATTTCATGTTCTTTATATCTTGATTGTAGTCTATATAGATGCACACTATGATTTTTTGACATTTCACATGCCATTATAGTTGAGAACTTAGGGCATGACTTATGTGTTCCAAAATCTTAGTTGTGCATGGAATGTGGTTTAATGTATTACTTGTATCTTGATACTATTTTGACTTACACAACTTGTTGATTTTGGAACTTGGGATATCAATTAAGAATTGACATGGCTAGGACTTGGTTCTAGTATGAGAGATAGAAAGCTCCCTATACTATAGTGCGCACTAGGGGAAGACACCCATGGGTTAGTAACCCTAAAGTGATACCAAGAGTACGGTTTTAATCCAGGCAATATCCGAGTATCCACATTGGTTGATTTCACTCTTTAAATTTCAAGTTGCTATTTGTTGAAGATTTAAAACTTGTTGTGTTATGTGGAATGTTCCAATCTTGTTTAATTGCATAGATATTATGCTTTATCTTTGATTTCACTCCTTAAATTTCAAATGTTATTCCTTGAAGATTTAAGAACTTATTGTGTTATATGGAATATTCCAACCTTGTTTCATTGCATAGATTTTATGTTTCATTTGTGATTTCACTCCTTAAATGTCAAGTTGTTATTCCTTGAAGATTTAAGACCTTTTTCGTGTTATATGAATTGTTCCAACCTTATTTCATTGCATAAATATTATGCATTATCTTTGATTTCATGTATTATTCTTGTTATGGTAATTGGAATGCTCCAATCATGTTAATTGCATTAATAATATGATTCTTATATTCAAATATCCTTCTTGTCGTGTTGTATGGATTATTCCAAATCTTGTTCAATTACATTGATAATGTAATTCATGTTAATTTATAAACTTGTTGTGTTCTTGGATTATCCCAACCTTGATTCGTTTCATATATATATATCATGATTCATGTTGATTTATACTTATGTAACTTAGGATGATCCTTGAGTGTCACTTTGACATAGACGTTAGATAGCACGAGCCCCTTTAACATGTTTCACCTTAAGGTGATAATTTTGTAAAATACTAGGTCTATGCATACTCATCTCCTATGAGTAACTTTATGTTACTCAACCCAAAGTAACCGGGGTTATTTTTCAGGTACAGGATTTAAGATTCGAGGATTTGCATTTGCCTTGGGTGATATGTAAAATTGAAATTCTTTTAAATGTATTCTTGTTCACATGCAAGTGTTAGCAAGTTTAAGTTTTGCTTATAAAGTTGTAATACTTAGTTAGGTTCAAAATGCCATTTTTGCCTTATGATATGTAAAATGTACTTAGATACACTATTTGGAACCTATTTGATGTGTATGACATGAGAACAAGGGCCAAGCATGTTTATATTTGCACTTGTACTCATTTCGTGCCATGTTTGGTTAAAAAAATGTAATTTTTATCTACTTTGGAGGTTTGGCATGTAAAATCTTGTAAACGAAATGTATTGAGGCCGTACGCCATTGTAACGCGTCGAAAATATCATATTACACTTATGTGCATGTTCACATCATCACACAATAGAGTATAATATAAATTAAGCATACTATGGGGAAAGCAAATGAGACTTAAGAACTTCTTTCAGCCTTGGTGCATAATAGGCCTGATTTTCACATTTTTGACTTGTTTCGGTCTACCAGTGGGTCATTTCGATCCACCGGATCTTTGTTCAATTCAATTGCACTATAAAACACATATTCTAATAGCCAAAATCACTGTTTGGGTTCATTTCGGTCGACCGATGCCTTAATTTCGGCCTACCGAAGTGACCTTCCCTCAAAAATCAGTTTTTGGGAAATTTTTTGTTCATTTCGGTCGACTGAAATGCTATTTCGGTCAACCTAAATAGCTCTCACTCAGCTGTCTCTTTAGTTTTGGTTCAGCACTATTGTTTCAACTTGAAACGGTCATAACTTCTTCATTTCTAATCCAAATAGGGTGATTCTTGATCCTACATTCAATGATTTTGAGTAAGCTTTCCCATAGTACAAATGCCATTCTCAGATTCAAATCATAGTGGGAGTTATTCATGTTTTAGTGAGATAGTATCAGATTTTACTTGAACCGAGAATGGGAGTTTTGTGGGATTCTTGGCCAAAGTTCTTAGAACCTCTTGGAATGTTGTGAAATGATTATTTTAGGTTTTATAGACCTCATTTGACTTGCTTAGAGTCAAATCTCCCTTCTCATTTGTAAATTGATCATTTTGCCCCTTGGTTAATGGATTTTGCCCGTTTTAACCTTTGTTTCCGCTTTCGTTCTCTTTGAGTTTCATGACTTCATGAAAAGTCACTTAGGTATCTTAGGGATGATTAATATCTCTATAGACCTTGTTTCTGGTTTCACTTCTGCATTTTGGACCCTTTACCGGGTCAACTTTCGGTTCATCACTGACGCACCGGGTTGAAAAATCAAGGCCGTCACAGGTGGTATCAGAGTGTCTAGGTTTGAATACTTTGGACAACGGGTTTTGGATGCATATCATACTTGCATTATTTTGCTTTGATTTGTCAGTTGTATCTTGATAACATGTTTTATCTGGTAATATGTCGTGTATGATAACATGTTAATATGTTTAGGTGTTTTGCGACATCTATTATTTGTTAAGCATGCTTTATGTGTATATATGCTTCCTGATAACATGGTCTGGGTTGCTATCATATCCTAGTGTGATATCATGTCTGCGTGCTTATGTTAGCATGACCCTATGCGACGTATGTCGGCATACCTTACGCTTTTCATTCACGTGTATTGTCGTTCCATGTACTTACGTGCTTCGTGATAACATATTTTGATTTGATAACATGTCTGTTTACTTATGTGGTAATTTGTTTAGAAGCTTACCTTGACTGTCTTAACATATGATATATGCTTGTTTACCTTAGCACATGGTACCTGCTTGTTATTTTAGCATGTGGTATATACTTGTCTGCCTGAGTGCATTGTATACGCTTATTCATCTTGACATGATTATATATAGCATATCATCATGCTTTACGTGTAACGACCCTGGATTTTTCAACCCAGTGTGTCCTATGATGACCCGAATTGTATCCAAGATGCAGAAGCAAAATGGCCTCAAGAGATGTACGCCATCCCTAGGCACCACGATGACTCCCTATGAAGTCACGGAATTCAAATGAATAAAGTGCGGAAGCAAGACTAAGAAAAGTCCTTAGAAATGTATGTCATCCCTAGGGCACAAGAATGGACTCTCAAAGAGTTTCGAGACTCAATGGAAACAAAATGATGAGAAGGGCATCAAAACCCGACAAGAGAAGAGTCAGGGGTAAAATGGTCATTTTACCCCAAGAGAAAGGAATTTCACTTTCAATAAGTCAAATTAGATCTAAAACATCCTGAAACATCCTTTGGTAACTTCACATGAAGTACCAAGACCAAAGGAAGTGAAATCCCAGATGAACCCTATCCCGGTTCAAACCAAATCCGACACCCTCTCACTAAAACAAGGATATCTTGAGCTAGGAGAAATTTCTAAAACTAAAACTGGTACCATTAGAAAGAAAATGAAAAATTAATGAAGTTAGACTCGAGAATCACCTGGTTCGGAGTCCGGACAGAAAAGATATCAAGTTCTGAAGTCGAAGAAAGGGAAACCCTATCCCGGTTCGAACCAAATTCTGACACTATCTTACTAAAACTTGAATATCTTAAGGTACAAGAGGAATATGAAGCTATAATTGGTACCATTGGAAAGCTCATTTCGACGCGGTCAATTTGGACTCAAGAACGGACCAATTCGGAGTTAAAACGAGTGAGATATGGCCCGTTGAAAAAAAAATGTCTGGAACAGGAACAGTGTCGCTGGCGCCCGCCAAAGACCCGCGGGGGCCAACCAAACACGGCAGATTCTCATGGGCACTCTCCAGAACACTGTGGGGGCCCGCCAAATGAGGCAGAGGAGTGGTCTGGAACCTCAAAAATTGCAGGAACAGTGTTTTTAGCAGATTTTTGAGTTCGAAGCCCGGTTTTTGAGGTCAAGATGACATTTTTCAGAAAAACACGAAAAGGAAACTCCCCCTAAAATCACATTTTCTGTGTGACAAAGTTAAGAACGGAATTTATTTCCCAAAGGAAATCCCCAAATTGCCCTTAAATCAGTTTAGGCTCAAAACAGTAAAAATGCAACTTTGCACCAAGCATACATTTGACCCCAAATGCACTTCTAAGCTGAAACAAATATGCACGCACACGTAATAAGTGGTTTTGAGTGTGCGGGAATGGTACGCGGCTCCCAAAAATGGCCGAGTCAAAATCCGACCCCCCGACGGCCAAAAAGGCAAAAATGAACTTGAAATGGAGATTTTGAAATCCAAAATCAACAAATGACTTCAAATGACCATTTGCCCCTTGACCACACTTCAAACATGACTAATGAGACCTAGTAGAGGTGCCGAAACACACTTTGCACCTCCCGATTTGAAAATGAACCCTTAGAGGCTCGGTTTTAACTATTTTGGCCCAAAACGCAATGTATGAGACTAAAATGCAAAAGTGAAGACAAATTGGTGTTTGGCCCTTGGCCACACCTCATACATGGTAAATGGATACTAAAGGATGAATTATACACCCGATGTACACTCCAGTGCAAAAATGACATGGTAATTCACATGGTTTTCATAACATTCACATTAGAGACAAATTTATACATTTTTCAATACGCAAGGATTTCAAATGAAGTTTGGCCCTCGGCCATATATTATATACATAGAATGAGTGCCAAAAAGTGTGCTTAAGCACATATTACAAGTAAAAGGCAAAAAAAATGACATTTTGGCCTACTTACACAATACAATTCAAAAACTGGACTTAAGCATGCCAACACTTGCATATGATCAAGAATGCATTTAAAAGGACTTCAAGGCTCCAAACCACCCAAGGAATGCTAAACGTCACGAACCAAGTCTTTGTACCTGAAATATGCCCTAGTATCGTAGGGGTGAGCAACATAAAGCTACTCGTAGGAGATGAGCATGCATCGACCTAGCATTTTACAAATTTATCACCTTAAGGTGAAGCATGTTAAAGGGCTCATGCCACCTAATGTCTATGTCAAAGTGAGACTCAAGGAGCATCCTAAGCTATCTCAGAGTCTAATCAACAAGAATCATGATATATATACAAATATGAAACGAGTCAAGTTTGGGATAATCCAAAGAACATGACAAGAAGAATGCTTGAACATGGATTAACATGATTTGCATTTTCAATAGAATTAAGCAAGGTTTAGAAATATTCATTCAACACGACAAGAAGATACTAGAATACAAGAATCACATTATTAATGCAGTTTAAGCAAGTTAGATCATTCCACATGACACGAAAAGTTTAATACACGAAATCAAGAATATGGCACAATATCTATGCAATTAACAAGATTAGGATATTCTGATTAACACGATAAGAGTTATACAAGGGTTCAAGAACAAGGTATAGTATCTATGCAAACTAAACACGGATTCAAGAACAAGGCATAATATCTATGCAAATAAACAAGGATTCAAGAACAAGGCATAATGTCTATGCAATTAACAAGGATGGAACATTCCATGAAACACGAAAAGAGTCATACGTGAAATCAAGAATAAGGCATAATATCTATACAACTAAACAAGAATAGGATGTTACATGAAACACGAAAGAGTCACACATAGAATCAAGAACAAGGCATAAAATCTTTTTAACTAAACAAGAATGAAATACTCCATACAACACGAAAAGAGTCTTAAATCTTCAAAGAATACAACACTTGAAATTTAAGGAGTTAAATCACGAATGAAGCATAAAATCTATGTAATGAAACAAGATTGGAGCATTTCACATACACGACAAGTTTAAATCTTCAAGGAATAACAACTTGAAATTTAAAGAGTGAAATCAACCAATGTGGAAACTCGGATATCGCCCGGATTAAAACCGTACTCTTGAGATCACTTTAGGGCTACTAACCCATAGGTACCTTTCCCCTAGTGCACACTATAGTTGTAGAGGGACATTCCCCCGTACTAGAACCAAGTCCTAGCCATGTCAATTCTTGATTGATATCCCAAGTTCCAAAATCAACAAGTTGTGCAAGTCAAGATAGTATTAAGATACAAGTAATGCATTAAGCCATATTCCATGCACAACCAAGATTTTGGAACACATAAGTCATGCCCTAAGTTCATTGACTATCATGGCATGTGAAATGTCAAGAAATCATAGTGTGCATCTATGTAAACTACAACCAAGATATGTATAGCACATGGAATCCATTGATGTAAGTATACAACTAGTATAAGATTAATCATTCAATCATTTGCTTAACAATTCTTGAACAATTAAACCATTTCAATGTAAGGGTGCAAGTTCATTAACTACATTAATGGAGCTAAATTGCAACAAGTCATGATACATGATAAATAGGTAAAAGCCCTATGAAATAGATATCCAAATCATTAGAACACTAAGTAGAAATTAATTAACCTAATTAATTAATTTCTCTAGAAATCAAAGTTGACCAAAAATTCTCAATTTAATATATGTGAATGTCCATTCCATGGTGGTTGCAATTATCACATCAATTTCACAAAATGAGCAAGATATAATCATGTGCAATTTAATTAATTTAAATTAATTAAATCTCTAGATTTCAAAAGTTGTTCAAATAATTACAAATAAATATATATCGAGGATTAAGACATGGTCATGCCATATATCATGTCAAAAATGGAAAACAAGCAAGGTACAATTAAGGGGAATTTAAATCAAATTAAATTTATTAAATCTCTAGATTTGAAAACTCATTCAAATGGTTCCAAATGATTATATAACAAAGATCAAGTGAAGGCCATGCCATATACCAAGTCAAAAGTGAGTTATATGCAAGTTACAACAATCATTAATTTCTCAAATTAGTAAAAGACATGCATACAACATGTATAAGCATCAAAAGCATGCAAGACAACAAAATATAAACCTATAACATCCCCTACCTCACAAGAGGATTGTTCCTCTTGAATCCAAGGCAAATCAACACAAAATGGCAAACCCTTCTAGAGTTATGAAGAGGAGAATGAGAGGAACAAAAAGTGCTCCAAGCTTCATGGTCTAAGGTGAGTGGAAGGCCCTCAAAAATTAAGGTCAAAGCTTAAGCATCAAGCTCCATCCATGGAGGCTAGGGTTTTCTTGTAAGGAAGAGAATGAAATAATAAGATGAAGTGTGAGTGGAGGAATTAGAAATCCTCCACTCACTATGTGATCTTACACCATAGTCAACACACACAAGTCTTGGTCAATTGCACAAAAACCCTTCTTTAAAACCATAATCCCTAAGTGGCCCAAAAGTAATTTGCAAGACTAAATTTGGAGCATACATTTGTCATAAATCAATGGCTCCTTTCTAGGCTTAATCTCAAGTCTACACTTGTCAACCATCTAAGCCAACAAGTGCACCAATCCTAGGCCAACAAGTGGGTGAATCTCCACCCTCCAAATGTCATCATCCAAGGCATCAAAGTGTCTCCACACAAATGTCAACAAGTAGACCAATGAGAGTGTGACACTTGTTACACTTTTTAGAAATTGCAAAAAGGTCCTTTTTGAAAATATCTTTCAAATTAAATTACAAAATGGTCCCTAAGACGAAAAATAATTACTTTCAGTAATTACACTAGTGACCCCAAAAGAAAGGAAAATTCCAAGGAAAGTGTGCATCCACACCCCTAAGGAAGAAAGTGCACAAATGGCATGCATTTTTAGGAAAGTAAAAACACACGTCTCTAAGAAATCATATATCATGAGTGCATGCAAAAGTGGAAGCAAAACCGAACACGAAAAGTGAGGTTATGCCAACAAAGTGACAATCAAGAAAAAGACAAAAGATGAATAGTGTCAAAAAAATGAAAATGCGGAAATGGCTCGATCCTCAAAGGAAGTTATCAATTCGAATGAAAGAGTCTCAGAAACCAATTCCAAATACTCGAGACGACACTAAGTGACAAGAAACAGAACTCGAAAAAGAAAATTAAACGGAAAAAAATAATAATAAAAAATAAAAAAAATAAAAATTTATCCGTAAAATTTCAGGAAAATAGAAAGGGAGGTAAATGACCAGGTTGTTACATTACGTTCTTCTCCTTTATACACTAACATGCTTTATGTGATCTTACTACTTGTGTGAATAGGTAGTCTGTTGCTATGTTGCATGCTAACTATTTACTTTTATGTCTGGTTTTCGCATTGTCACTTGGGGTCTGTCGTATCCTTTGGATACATTCTTGTTTTACGAGTTTCTTCCTTGGATAGGAGATATTCATTCCGTAAGGACCCATGTCGGGAACCTTCTTATCTGTTTTGTTGGTTGGGTGTTTCGAGACCTTATTTGGCGGTTGATGTGAGTAAGGCTCATGTGAGCGTAGAATCGCAGTCTTTGTCTGGCGGAGTAAGGCGCGCGCCAGGGAGGCACCGTTTCATTTCTTTTTCCTTCGTGGCTTCACGACGTGGTCAGGGAGTGTCAAGGGTGTTTTGTAACGTAGGAGCTGCTGGCTCTACTTGCACTGAGGATTTAAGGCCTTAAGCATAATGGTGCCAATGACATTGTTGTTAGAGTTTTGGGATTAGCTACCCCAACTCTCTTAGATGCCTGGTTCCTGTAGTGCTTTTAGTAATGATCATTTTCGACATTGATGTCATTGTATCAAAAAGTTCCCTTCCAAGTTGACCTGGTTCGGGGTATGTTATGAACTAGTGCCTTATACTGTCATGCTACCTTATTGACGAGTAAGTGTGGGCGGGTTCTAGTTATTGTTCATATTGCCATGTCATTCTTAGCCATCCGTCTTGATTCGACTTGTCGTTGTCTTGGGATTCTCTCGGTGATTGACATTGGGTTAATAAGCCGATTCATTTGGGAGGTGTCACTCAGTTTTTGGTTTCGCATTCCTTCAGTTGATCTTGAGACTTCTAGAGTTGTCCTTTAATGCTTTATGAGCTATCCTTTAGTTTGACCTTGTGTTTCGTCCTTGTTATGTTCTTTTTCCAGTATGTTCCTAATTTCAGGGATGAAATTCCTTTAAGAAGGGTAGGTTGTAATGACCCGGTCATTTTCCTTCCATTCTTTTTTCTCAAATTTTACGGATAAATTTTTTTTGTCTAATTTTTTTTTCCGAATTCTGTTTCTCATCACTTGGTGTCATCTCGAGTGCTTGGAAATGGTTTCCAAGACTCTTTCATTTGGATTGACAACTTCCTTTAAGGACTGAGTCATTTCCACATTTTTACTTTTGGACACTATTCACTTTTCGTCTTTTTCCCGTTTGTCACTTTGTTGACACAACTTCACTTTTCATGCTCGGAGTTGATTTCTAACTTCATGTACCTTCATCCTAAATGGTTTCCACGAAATATGTGTCTTTACTTTTGTAGAAAAGTACTCTGGTTGCTCCTGGTGTCCATAGGGGCATAGATGCATAGTTCTTTGGAAAAAATTTCTTTTCTTATGGTATTTTTCGTAAATATCTTTTGAACATATTTATTTCAGGGGTTTTTAAAGATATTTTCATTCTGAGCCAGTTTTGCAGTTAACCTTTTTTAGAGGGACCACTGTGCAATTAATGAAAGTTATTGCAAAATATCTTGTTATAGCCTAGATCCTCATATGAGATTCATTTTTACTTTTCGTCGAGTCATGCACTCTTAGAATTTCCTCCTGATTGTTTTCCCCAGTTTTAGGGATTTTTGAGCTGGTTGCCGCTGAACTTGTTTGGGGCATATCTCTTTGCTTGGGATTCAATTTTTGAAGCTGTTTCTTCCGTTGTTCATCTTTTTTCATTTCGGTTCTTTTTCGTTCACAGATTTTTGCCATTTGAGCGCGTCTACTCAAATTCCACTTTTCCGGACTCGGCGGGGCCCTTTCGGGACACTTTTAGGGTTTTGCTATAAATATAATGTCTTGAAGTGAAAAGGCACTTTTTCGTCATCTTCTTCCCTCTCTTGGCCAGCCATCCATAGTAGCCATGGCTGCCACCCTTCTTCATTCTTTTTCGGCTACTTCCCTCGTGTAAAATGTCATAGTAACTTATCATTTATCGAAAGCCTTGACGACCCGCACATTTCCCCCTTATTAGAACCCATTTTTGACCACTTTTGAGCTTGGATTTTGAATTCGGGTTTGGATTTTCATGGTACCTCAAAGGTTAAAGTTGATTCCCTCGTTGTTCCTGACATAACATAGGAGTATTGTCGGATTCGAAACACTTTTATTTTAGTGGGGATTTGAGATTTCATCTCAAATTGAAGAAGGGGGTGTTATAGTTTTACATTCTTGATGTACTGCATGCTATTGATGCTTATACAACTCATTTACATGTCTTTGTATAAAATCTAGAGATTTTATTATTTATTTTTCTTGTATGAGATTTGATTTTCCTGGTTGGTTATAGTTTGGTTTAAACTTGTGACATGATATTATGTTACCCCTTAATATGTTCATTGACACATATTAAATTGAGAGCATTTTGACAAGTATTGAAGTTTTTATTTAATATTTTTCTTAAATGAAAATTAAATTCATGTGGCCATATCTAGCTTGAAATCAATATGTGTTATTATATTATATTAGGCCATAGCATACTCTTCAACATAGGTGAATTCAAGAGTAATCGGAAATGTTTTAAAGTCTAGAGATAATTAATTAATTAGATTAATTAATTTATTACAAGTGCACTATTCACTTCATTGGATTCCGACTTGATATTATTGATGTGCATGCCATATACTTTCATATATAATAAATTGGGAATATTTGATTAGGTTTTGAAGTCTTTCATTTATTATTTTTTTCTTGTAGTAAAGTTTAATAGTCATGGTTGTATCTTGCATAGATATCACTTCTATCATGCTATTAAATTAAGTCTTGACATGTTTAATAACATACTTTAATTTGAGATCATTTGGATGAGTTTCAAAATCTAGAGATAGGAATTAATTAAAACCTATTCAATGGTTCCATGAGCATGATTAAGTTTCTAACTTGGTATTCATGATTTCCTTGACAAGTTCCTTCCCGTGTATCAAATTTATAATAATCGGATAAGTTTTGAGACTAACATTTATTTATTTCTTTTGTATGGAATTTAATTCACATGGTTGTGCCTTGTATGAAATGAACTTGTAACTTGATATTGAACTTGTCCTTGACATGATCCTAGACATATCTTGTTCATCGAATATTTGGACTTGCCTTGTAATCTTGATAATTTAATCCTTTAAGTAGATTAAATTCCATTTTATGCTTCCATCGAGTTAATCATACCTTGATATTGAACTCTTGTCAAACTTAGGAATCGGACTTGTATTTCATGGGCTTTTATCTTTTTATCAAGCATCATGACCTCTTGTATCTTGGTTTCAATAATGTACTTAATGAACTTGCACAATTGTTTTGCAATGGTTTAATTACTCATGTGTTGTTTAGTAAATAATTAAATCATTAATCTTATATTTGTGGTATATTTACATCAATGGATTTCATGTGCTTTATATCTTGGTTGTAGTCTATATAGATGTATACTATGATTTATTGACATTTCACATGCTATTATAGTTGAGAACTTAGGGCATGACTTGTGTGTTCCAAAATCTTGGTTGTGCATGAAATGTGGTTTAATGCATTATTTGTATCTTGATACTATCCTGACTTGCACAACTTGTTGATTTTGAAACTTAGGATATCAATCAAAAATTGATATGGCTAGGACTTGGTTCTAGTATGGGAGATAGAGCTACTTATACTATAGTGCGCACTAGGGAAAGGTACCCATGGGTTAGTAGCCCTAAAGTGATCCTAAGAGTACAGTTTTAATCCAGGCGATATCCGAGTATCCACATTGGTTGATTTCACTCTTTAAATTTCAATTTGCTATTCCTTGAAGATTTAAAACTTGTCGTGTTATGTGGAATGTTTCAATCTTGTTTAATTACATAGATATTATACTTTATCTTCGATTTCACTCCTTAAATTTCAAGTGTTATTCCTTGAAGATTTAAGAACTTGTCGTGTTATATGGAATATTCCAACCTTATTTCATTGCATAGATTTTATGCTTCATCTGTGATTTCACTCCTGAAATGTCAAGTTGCTATTCCTTGAAGATTTAAGACCTTTTTCGTGTTATATGAATTGTATCAACCTTGTTTCATTGCATAGATATTATGTATTATCTTTGATTTCATGTATTATTCTTGCCGTGTTAATTGGAATGTTCCAATCATATTAATTGCATTGATAATATGATTCTTATATTCAAGTATCTTTCTTGTCGTACTGTGTGGATTATTCCAAACCTTATTCAATTACATTGATAATGTGATTCATGTGAATTTATAAACTTGTCGTGTTCTTGGATTATCCCAACCTTGATTCGTTTCATATATATATCATGATTCATGTTGATTTATACTTATGTAACTTTGGATGATCCTAGAGTTTCACTTTGACAGACGTTAGGTGGCACGAGCCCCTTTAACATGTTTCAACTTAAGGTGATAATTTTGTAAAATGCTAGGTCTATGCATACTCATCTCCTACGAGTAGCTTTATGTTACTCACTCCAAAGTTACGGGGGTCATTTTTCAGGTACAGGATTCCAGATTCGAGGATTTGCATTTACCTTGGGTGATATGTAAAATTGAAGTTCTTTTAAATGTATTATTGTTCATATGCAAGTGTTAGCATGTTTAAGTTTTGTTTATAAAGTTATAATACTTAGTTTGGTTCAAAATGCCGTTTTTGCCTTATGATATGTAAAGTGTACTTAGATACACTATTTGAAACATATTTGATGTGTATGACATGAGGCCAAGGGCTAAGCATGTTTATATTTGCACTTGTACTTTTTTGGTGCCATGTTTTGTTAAAAAAAGTAATTTTTATCAACTTTGGAGTTTTGGCATGTAAAATCTTGTAAATGAGTTGTAATGAAGCCATAGGCCATTATAACGCGTCTAAAATACCATATTACACTTGCGTGCATGTTCACATCATCACACAATAGAGTATAATGTAAATTGATCATGCTATGGGGAATGCAAATGAGACTTAAGAACTCTTTTCAGCCTTGGTGCATAATAGGCCTGTTTTTCACATTTTTGACTTGTTTCGGTCGACCGGTGGCTCATTTCAGGCAACCGGTTCTTTATTCAATTCAATTGCACAGTAAAAACACACATTCCAGTAGCCAAAATCATTGTTTGGGTTCATTTCGGTGGACCGATGCCTTATTTCGGCCTACCGAAGTGACCTTCACTCAAAAATCAGTTTTTGGGAAAATTTCTGTTTATTTTGGTCGACCAAAATGCTATTTCGATTGACCTAAATAGCTCTCACTCATTTGCCTCTTCAGTTTTGGTTCAGCACTATTTTTCCGACTTCAAATAATCATAACTTCTTCATTTCTAATCCAAATGGGGTGATTCTTGAGCCCAAATTTAAGGATTTTGAGTCGGCTTTCCAATAGTACCAAATCCATTCTCAGATTCAAATCATAGTGGGAGTTATTCATGTTTTAGTGAGATAGTGTCAGATTTTGCTTGAACCGGGAATGAGAGTTTTGTGGGATTCTTGGCCAAAGTTTTTAGAACCTCTTAGAATGTTGTGAAATCATTATTTTAGGTTGTATAGACCTTATTTGACTTACTTAGAGTCAAATCTCCCTTCTCATTTGTAAATTGACCATTTCACCCCTTGGTTAATGGATTTTGCCCGTTTTGACCCTTGTTTCCGCTTTCATTGTCTTTGAATTTCATAACTTCATGGAAAGTCACTTGGGTGTCTTAGAGATGATTGATATCTCTATAGACCTTGTTTCTGGTTTCGCTTTCACATTTTGGACCCATTACATGGTCAACTTTTGGTTCATCACTGACGCACCGAGTAGAAAAACCAGGGCCATCACGTATATCATATGCTAAGACAGTCAAGGTAAACTTCTAAACAAGTTGCTACGTAAGCAAACAAATATGTTATCAAATCAAAACATGTTATCAAGAAGTATTTAAACACATAGAGTATGGCAACACAAGCATGATATGCACCCAAAACCTGTTGTCCAAGGTATTCGAATGCGAACGCTCTGATACCACCTGTGATGGCCCTGGTTTTTCAAGCTAGTGCGTTCCGTGATGAACCGAAGATTGACCCGATAAGGAATCCAGATGCGGAGGTAAGAAACTAGACAACGGTCTCTCAAGGCACAACACACCTCTAAGACCCTAAGATGACCTTCCATGTGGTCACAGAACCCAGAGGAATAAAGTGCGGAAGCAAGGAAAAAAAAAAAATTTCAAATAAGCCCCGAGGTGCAAAATAGTCATTTTTGAAAATATGGATTCGAGTGCTACCGAGCACACCGTTGGAAAGACAACAAAAAAAAATCAAGATGGACTCAAGAATCAATTGATTCGAAATCCGGATGAACAAGATATGAAACTCTAAAGTTTCAAAAAAAAAAACTTTTAGGTTTCAAATCAGTGTGGCAAGGGTACTTGAAAAGGGGTAAAATGTTCTTTTCAGTTAGAATTGAATGTAACTGTGCATACCATTGGATAAACAAGGAAAACTTAATGAACTTAGACTCAAAAATCACTTGATTCAAAATCCGAATGAAGAAGATATGAAATCCTAAAGTTTCAAAAAAATAAACTTTTAGGTTTCAAATCAGTGCGGCAAGGGTATTTGACAAGGGGTAAAATGGTGTTTTTAGATAGAATTGGATACAACTGGGTATACCATTGGATAGACAAGGAAAAATTAATGAACTTAGACTCAAAAATCAATTGATTCGGAGTCCGGACGAAGAAGATATAAATCTTCAAAGTTTCATAAAAATAAATCCAAAATGGTGCTCATGCTGCTAGGCAAAAAAAAAAAAAAAAAATCTGTTGGCCTGGGATTTTTCTGAAATTGCTACAACAAAGAGCTAAAAGGACCAATAAACGATTTTTTTTGGAAAAATACGAAAAAGAAACCCCTGCCAAAATCGAGTTTTCTATCCGGCCAAATGAGAGAAAATGAAAAAAGCACACTGTGAAATACCCAAAATGCCCCAAGATCAGTAAAAGGGTTAAAAACTCATAAAATGTAACTTTGCACCAAATATGCATTTGACCCTAAATACATTTCTAGGTTGAAACAAATGTGCACGCAAGTGTAATAAATGATTCTAAGCGTGCAGGAATGGTTCGCGGCTCCCGAGAAGCCCCAACTCAAACCCGACGACCAAATATGAGAAAAATGGACTTGAAATGGAAAATTTGAAATCCAAAAACATAAAATGGAGTCAAATTCCCATTTGGCCCTTGAACACACTTCATACATGATTAATGAGACCCTATAGAAGAATAAAATTGGAATTCCCACATCCGATGCAATCATGGTGAAACAATGACTTGTGATTTTCAATATTTTCATAATATTTCATGAAGTCAAAAGTTACATAGGATACAAAATAATTGTCATTGGCCTCCGGCCACATCTCATACATATCAATACATTCTAAAATGTGTAGTTATGTATACGTTACATATATGGAATCAAAGATACAAGTTTTGACATATAAAGCTATAAAATGACATTTCATGTTAACATTTGCATGAAATGTAAACTTAAAAGTTATAAGTCATCCAAGGAATGATATGTGTCTTGAACCAAGGTATCAGTACCTAAAATAACCCAGTAACTTTGGGGTGAGTAAACAAGTTACTCGTAGGGAATGAGCATGCATAGACCTAGCATTTTACAAAATTATCACCTTAAGGTGAAACAAGTCAAAAGGGCTCATGCTACCTAAAGTCTATGTTAAAATGAGAGTCAGGGAGCATCCTATACTACCTTAGAGTATTTCTAGCATAAACCACATCATTCATGCAATTTAAACAACGTAGGAGCACATAGTGTAACGCAACAAGACATAGGTATCCAAAGTTATCAACTTTTAAGCTAGAATGCAATAACTATTGAAACGGTTCATGCCACCTAGAATCTAAGTCAAGATGCTTACATAGGATCATTCCTAAGTCATATCAACATGAAGCAACATGAATCAATATGTCTATGAAATTGAACAAGGTTGGGACATTTCATACAACATGACAAGATTTAAATCTTCAAGAAATACTACTTGAAATTTAAAGAGGGAAATCAAGGGTAAAGCATGATGTCTATGTAATTTAAACAAGATTGGAACAATTCATATAGCACAAAAAGTTTCTTAAATCTTTAAAGAATAACACTTGAAATTTAAGGAGTGAAATCAAAGATTAAGCATAATATCTATGCAATGAAACTAGGTTGGAACATTCCACATAACACGACAAGTTTTAAATCTTCAAGGAATAGCAACTTGAAATTTAAAGAGTGAAATCAACTAATGCGGATACTCGGATATCGCCCGGATTAAAATCATACTCTTGGGATCACTTTAAGGCTATTAACCCATGGGTACCTTCCCCTAGTGTGCACTGTAATGTAGGGAGCTCTCTCTCTTCCATACTAGAACCAAGTCCTAGCCATGTTAATTCTTGATTGATATCCCAAGTTCCAAAATCAACAGGTTGTGCAACCAAGAGTGTATCAAGATACAAGTAATGCATTAAACCACATTCCATGCACAACCAATAATTTGGAAAACACAAGTCATGTCCTAAGTCCTCAACTATATTGGCATGTGAAATGTCAAGAAACCGTAATATGCATCTATATAGACTACAAACTAGTATTTATAGCATGAGGAACCCATTGATATAAATATACCACAAGTATATGATTAATGATTTAATTATTTGGTTAACAATACTTGAACAATTAAATCATTCCAATGTAAGGGTGCAAGTTCATTAACTACATTAATGAAACTAAGTTGCAACAAGTCATGATACATGATAAAAAGGCAAAACCCCATGAAATACAAGTCCAAATCATTAGTTTGACAAGGGTTCAATATCAAACCATAATTAACTCGATGGAAGCATAAAAGGGGATTTAATCAACTTAAATGATTAAATTCTCAAGACTATAAGGCAACTCTAAAAATTCTACGAACAAGATATGTCAAGAATCATGTCAAGGACAAATGTAATATCAAGTTACAAGTTCATTCCACACAAGATGCAATCATGTGAATTAAATTTCATATAAAGGAAATAATTAAATATCAGTCCCAAAACTTATCCGATTATTCTCTATTTGATACACGTGAAAGAACTTGTCAAGAAAATCATGAATACCAAGTTAGAAACTTAATCAAGCCCATAGAACCATTGAATAGATTTTAATTAATTCATTTAATTAAAATCTCTAGATTTTAAAATTCATCCCAATTCTCTTAAATTAAAGTATGTTATAAAACATGTCAAGACTTGATTTAATAGCACGATACAAGAAATTTCCCTGCAAGATACAACCATGATGATTAAACCTTCATACAAGAAAATAAAAAAATAAAAGGTTTCAAAATCTAATCAAATATTCCCGATTTAATATATGTGAAAGCATATGACATGCTCATCAATAGTATCAAGTCGGAAATCCAACGAAGTGAATAGTACACTTGGAATAAATTAATTAATCTAATTAATTAATTATCTCTAAATTTTAAAACATCTCTGAATCTCGCAAATTCGCATATGTTGAAGAGTATGCTAGGGCCTAATATAATATAACATCACATATTGATTTCAAGCTAGATACAGCCACATGAATTAAATTTTTATTCAAGAAAATAATTAAATAAAATTTTCAATACTTGTCCAAATGCTCTCAATTTAGTACATGTCAATGAATATATCAAGGTGTAATTTGATAGCATGCCACAAGTTTAAACCAAGGTATAACTAACCGGGAGAATTAAATCTCACACAAACAAATAAATAAATAAAGTTTTTAGATTTAATACAAAGGCATGTGATTAAGTTGTGTAGGCATGGAATACACTCAATATAACCAAGATATAAACCTAAGACATCCCCTACCTCAATTTGAGTTGAAATCTCAAATTCCCACCGAAAGAAAAGTGCTCCGAATGCGACGATACTCTTAGGTTATGTTGGGAAAAATGAGAGGAACAACTTTAACTTTTGAGGTACCATGAAAATTCAAACCTGAACTCAAAAATGGTCGGAAATGGTTTCTAATAAGGGGCAAAGGTGCACGTTGTCAAGGCCTTCAATAAACGCTAAGGCACTACAATATTTTATACGAGGGAAGAAGGCTGAAATGAAGGAAAAAGAGGGTCAGCCATGGCTGCCATGGATGGCCGGCCAAGAGAGGGGAAAGAGATGATGAAAAAGTGATTTTTGACTTTAAGTCATTTTATTTATAGTAAAACCCTAAATGTGCCCGAAAGGGCCCCGCGTGGTCCGAAAAAGTGAAATTTGAGTAGACGAGCTCAAATGGCAAAACCCCATGAATGAAAAAGAACTGAAATGAGAAAATATGAATAAAGGAAGAAACAACATCGAAAACTAAATCCCGAACAGAGAGATATGCCTGATTAAATTGGGCGACAACGTAAGTCAGAAATCCCTAAAACATGGGAAAACGACCGGGAGAAAATTCTAAAAGTTCACGACTTGACGAAAAGTGAAAATAAATCCCGTACGATGATTTAGACTCAAAATGAGGTATTTTGTAATAACTTTCATTAATTACACAATGGCCCCTATAAAAAGAGATAACTACAAAACTGTCCAAAATGAAAATATCTTCCATAAGATATTTTCTTAAAAACCCCCGAAATAAAATATCTCCAAAAGATATTTATGAAAAACACCCCAAGAAAAGAAAATATTTCCGAAGAATTTTACATCCATACTCTTATGGACACCGAGAGCAACCAAAAAGCTTTTCTACAAAAGTAAAGATACGTATTTCGTGGAAACCACTTAGGGTAAAGGTATGTGAAGTCAAAAATCAACTCTGAGTATGAAAAGTGAGGTTGTGCCAAAAAGTGACAAACGGGAAAAAAGACGAAAAGTGAATAGTGTCCAAAAAGTGAAAATGTGGAAATGACTCGGTCTTTAAAGGAAGTTGTCAATCCAAAAGAAAGAGTCTCAGACACCATTTCCAAGCTCTCGAGACGACACCAAATGACGAGAAATAGAACTCGGAAAAGAAAATTAAATGAAAAAAATTTATCCGTAAAATTTGAGAAAAAGAAAAAAAAGGAAAATGACCAGGTCATTACATCATCGCTAGAAGCCGATCACAATATATTTTTTGTGACAAATGTTGATTTGTCGCTAGAGGTGAGATATATTGTGATAAAATATTTTTTGTCACAAAATGAATAAAAATTGCGATAAAACATATGTCGTAAAATATTCTAAAATTGTCGCCTAATAACCTCCAAGACCTATGAAATTTGTAACTTTTTGTCACTATTTTATGAAAGTATTTTTTGTCACTATATGTATACTCATTTGTGACAAAAATTGTTGCTATAAGCTATTTTATTATGACAAAATCTTTTGTCACAATATACGTCCTATGTTGTAACAAAAATATTGTCGTTATAAGCTACTTTATTGTGACAAAAATTTTGGCCACCATATATATAACATGTTGCGACAAAATTATTGTCGGTATAAGCTATTTTTATTATGACAAAAATATCATCGCAATATGTGTCCTATGTTGCGACAAAATTATTGTCGATATGACTAGTTTTATTGTGATAAAAATTTCGTCACAATATATAGGCCATGTTGTGACAAAATTAGTTGTCGCTATAAGTTATTTTATTATGACAAAATTATTTGTCGCAATATATATATTATGTTGCAACAAATATGTTGTCACTATAAGATTAAATATTGTGACAAAATAAATGCCGCAATGTATATACCATGTTGCGACAATATTTTGTCACTATAAATGTTGTTTTATTATAACAAAATATATCTTTTATCACAATATATCTATCATGTTATGACAAATATGTTGTCACTATAAGTTAAATATTGTGACAAAATAATATATTGTCACTAATAAATTATATAATTTTGTTTTCACCTATTTGAAATTTGGAACCTGTAAATTAAATTAAAATATTAATAAACTAAACAATCTAAACCAAGATCCAAGCATATCATTCAAAATCAATATATTTGATAATCAAATATAAAAGATAAAACACATATTCCATTAAGAATTTAAATATTAAAATGTGCAAATCATCTAAAATGATAATTCCAGTACATATCAAAATGCTAATGTATAAATCCAATATTACTCAATGCTAATCGCATACACATTTTAAAATCCCAAAAGAAATCTGAATCCAAAAGGGAAACTAGATTGCAATCAATGTGAAACCTGGAAAAAAATAAATAAAAATAATAATAATAAGAATAAGAATAAATGAAATTAGAATTTGAAGACTGAAATAAAATTTTAAAGAGTATTTTAAAAACTTGATATCCAGGTGAGAATACACTACAAGAAAATAGGGGTTTTTACAACCTGTAATTATTGACATGCATAAAAAGTAAGCCTTGTTAAGCACTAATTTAAGCCACATGTTTTGAGGAAGTCATTACATATTATATCCACGGCTTGCACTTAATTTCCTATTCAATTGTTTTATAAAACCTACATTTTTAATTATAACAACCTATTTGTTGCATTGTCAATGTTGAGCCAAAATTAAATTTAAATTAACATCATTCCCACCCTATGCCTTGTGGAAAAAAAATTCCCACACTGTAAGCCCACTAACTCGATGTCAACACTCACTATTACAATCGGCTACTATATACATGTAATGGCCCTGTCATTTTACGTCCTTTCTTTTTTCGGAAATTACCCTTTTTCGTCTTTTCCTTATTTCGTCCCCATCTCGTTTTTCACTTTTACTTGCATAACCTCATTTTTTGTGCTCGGATTTGATTCTGGTTTTGCAGACATCCATGATATTTAAATTCCATGACATCTAAATTTTTACTTTTGAAGAAATACATATTAAATGCTTGCTTTCTTTGTAAAAGCTATGAAAACAAGACTTTTTGTAATTATCTATAACTTGAGGGGTTTTTGGGTAATTAAGTAAAGTAATTATTTTTCGTCTTAGGGACCATTTTGCAAATTAATTTGGAAAATATTTTCAAAAAGGACCTTTTTGCAATTTCCAAAAAATATGACAAGTGTCACATTCCTATGGTGCCACTTGTTGATTTTGTGGTAAAACCACTTGGAGGCTTAATCTCATGACACATGGAGGGTGGAGATTCACCCACTTATTGTCCTAGGATTGGTGCACTTGTTGGCATGGATGGTTGACAAGTGTAGGGTTAATATTTAATCTTGGAAGCTTACTTGGATTCATGACAAGTGTAGGACTCACCTTCAGTCTTACATTAGTGTGTGTGTGAGAGGTAGTGCAAGAGCACCTAGTGAGTGGAGAAGCCCACCAAATTAGCTTAGGGTTTACACATTTTAATTCATTTATCACTTTCCTCTCAAGAACCCTAAGAAAGCCACCATTGGAGAAAAGCTTGACTAGTAGCTTTGACTTTATTTTTGGTGCCCTTTCACTCACCTTAGAACTTTGAACTTGAAATACTTTAGGTTCCTCCCACTCCCCTCTACAAAACCCTTGTTTGGTTTTTCATTTTTAAGCTTGGTTGCCTTGGATTCAAAAGGAACAATCCTCTTGTGAGGTAGGGGGTGTTATCATTTATCTTCCAAGTGATTTTATTTGTTCCTATAGTGATATCTAAGTTATATTTTTGTCTTGTATGAAAATGAGAAATAAATAATTAATTGTAACTTGAATGTAATTCACTTTAGACTTGATAAATAACATGACCATGGCTTGATTCATAACATATGTTAATTTGAGGTCATTTAGAGTCGTTTTGAAAATCTAGAGGGATTAATGAATTAATTTAATTAATTTTTATTTATACACTCCTATGACTTAAATCAAGTTTTGAAGTGATTTATATAATAACCATGACATGTACTACAACATATATTAAATTGAGCATGTTTAGATGAAAAGTGAAATCTAGAGAATTTAGTTGTTTTATTTAATTGTTGAAATTATGAGTTTAAACTTATATCATACTTGTGAGGCTATGTTCTTGTTGTTGAATGATATTGTTGTAATTAGTGGTAAATTGCATAATGATTATTCAATATTCTTTATGCCATTTTAGTTGAGAACTTAGGGCATGTATTGTGTTTCCAAAATTGATTTGTGCATGTTGATGACTTTACATTATATATATATGTTATGTTGATACATATATGTAATGTGCACAAAATGTTGATTTTGAAAACTTGGGAATGTCGTTGTTATGACTATGGCTAGGGCATGGTTCTAGTACGGGGGAAAGTCCCTCTACAAGTCTGATGCGCACATAGGGAGGTTACCCATGGGCTAGTAACCCTAAAGTAATCACATTGTCGGTTTGATCCGGCGTGACGTCCAAGTATCCACTTTGGTTTGATTTCGCATTTAAATTCCATGTTGTTAACCTTGTGAAATTACATCTCATTGTGTTATATTGAAAGTTCTATTGTCACTTGATAGCATGAATTAAATGGTATTGGATTGTAACTTGGTACAAAGATAAACCCATGCATTCCCTACGAGTAAACTTGTTTACTCACCCCTAAGTTAATGGGTGTTTTGCTGGTAAAGAAGCCTTAGTGAGGGACGCACAGCATTCTTAGACTTACTAGAGTTCTTGAAGTATTTTTGATGACATAGAATATGCATATGTTATGCTTACTTTGATAAAACTTGTACTTATTGTCTAAGTTATGTAATGTGCACTTAAGTGCACCTTTTGACACTCTTAGAATATGTATGTAATGAGGCCAATGGCCAAGGACACATATATGCCATGTATGTTACTTTATCCTTATAGTTTGTATGTGGAACTTAAGGGATTTCATCCATTGAAGGGTCATATTTTTCATATGACGTCCCATGAGGCCGTAGGCCATTGTACCACGTCTATTTCATCATAATACATTTGCGTGCATGCTCACTTGGGCAAAATTCACACCATTTCATGAAATGAACTTCCTTTGGACACTTTTTGACATTTTAAATTGTAAATCTGATGTGAGGGCATTTTAGGGATTTAACCTTGACAAATTAATTCCGTTCTTCACATGGTCACTTAGAAAATGTGATTTTAGGGGGGTTTTATTCTTTGTGTTTTTCCAGAAAATGCCATCTTAGCATTGGAAATCGCATCTGAAATTCAGCTCTCAGTTTTTAAATTTAGTAGCTTTTTGGACCCTCTGGACCAGTTTTCTTGGGAGGGCATTTTGGGCATTTCACATTGCGTATTTTTTTATTTTTCTCTCGAGTCACGTAGAAAACTCGATTTTGAGGGGTTTCTTCTTTGAGTTTTTCCAGAAAATGTCATCTTGACCCTCTAATTTCCATTTTTCCCGAAAAAACCCCTGCTGCCAGGGTTTCTTACTACCCATTCTGCCGCCTTCACATCTAAACAGTTACAAGGGGTTTCATAACCAGTTAGATGAGTGTGGGCAGTGTATTTCTCGTGAATTTTGGCCTCCTAACCGGTTAGATGTTCAAGGGTTGCCTCTTTTGGACCGTTTTGCCCCTTCTTCTTTCGTTAGTCATATCTTCTTCATCCGGACTCCGAATCAAGTGATTCTTGACTCTAAATTCATTAATTTTTCGTTGTCTTTCCAATGGGGTGCTCGGTGGTACCCACTTTTAAGCTGGAAATGATGATTTTGCCCCTAGGTTCATTCATGTTCATTTTTGAAACGTTGCTTCCGCATTTGATTTCTTTGGGTTCCGTGACCTCGTTAAGGGTCATAGTGGTGTCTTAGAGCCATGTAGTATCTCTGGAGACCTTTATTTTGTCTTTTGCTTGCGCATTTTGGATATCGGGTCATTTTTTGGTTCATCACTAACGCACCAGGTTGAAAAACTTGGACCGTCACAATACAAATTTAATAACTCTAATTTCTTCTAGAAACCATCTCTAAGGCCCTAAAAGTGACGGCCCAAGTTTTTCAACCCGGTGCGTCAGTGATGAACCGAAAGATGACCCGATAACGGATCCGAAATGCGGAAGCAAAAGACAAAACAACGGTCTCTAGAGATACAACATGGCTCTAAGACACTATTATGACCCTCAACGAGGTCACAGAACCCAAAGGAATCAAATGCGGAAGCAACGTTTCAAAAACGAACAAGAATGAACCTAGGGGCAAAATTGTCATTTCTAGCTTAAAAGTGGGTGCCACCGAGCACACCATTGGAAAGACAACGAAAAATTAATGAACTTAGACTCAAAAATCACTTGATTTGGAGTCCGGATGAAGAAGATATGGCTAACGGAAGAAGAAGGGGCAAAACGGTCAAAAAGTGCCAACCCAAGAACATCTAACCGGTTACCAAGCCTTCCTAACAGGTTAGGAGACCAAAAAATTTGCCCAAAACACTGCCCATGCACATGTAACAGGTTACGAGGCCTTATCTAAACGTTTACATGTGAAGGAGGCAGAATGGGCAGTCCAAAAACCTTGTAGCAGGGGTTTTTCCGGAAAAAATAAAAATTTGAGCCCTTAGATGACATTTTCTGAAAAATCACAAAGAAGAAACCCCCCTCAAAATCAAGTTTTCTATGTGACTCAAAATGCCCTCCCAAGAAAACTGGTCCAGAGGGTTTAAAAAGCTGCTAAATTAAAAAACAGAAATTGAACTTCGGGATCGATTTCCGATGCCAAGACGACATTTTCTGGAAAAACACGAAGAAGAACCCCCCCTAAAATTATGTTTTCTATTCAACCATGTGAAGAACGGAATTTATTTCCCAAAGAAAATTTCCAAAATACCCTTAGGTTAGATTATGCAACAAAAGTGTAAAATGAGTCCGTTGGAGGCTCAAAACACAAACGATGAGGTTTTGCACAAAAACGACTATGCACGCGAACGTAACTTACCTATTTAGAAGCGTTACAATGTTCCATGGCTTAAAAATATAGCCGATGCAAAATCCGACCCCCCAACGGGCAAAAAGGCAAAAAATGGAACTTGGAACGAAACCTCGAAATTCAAAATTATGAAATGGTTCCAAAATACCGTTTAGCCCTTGGCCATATTTCATACAAGATTAACAAGACCCTAGGAAAGAATCAAAATAGAATTCCCACATCCAATGCAAACATGGTGAAGCAATAACTCAACATTTTTCAATACTTTCATAATATTCCATGAAGTCAAAAATTACATAAGATACAAATTACATGTCATTGGCCTCCGACCTCATCTCATACATGTCAAATACACTATAAAGAGTGTACTTACATACACTTTACATAAACGAATCAACGAATACAAGTTTAAACAAATAGGGCTACAAAAAGGCATCTTATGCTAACACTTGCATAAAATAAAAACTTAGAAATTGTAAGCCATCCAAGGAGCAATGGAATCTTCAAATCCTGAGTCCTGTACCTGAAATATGCCCCAGTATCGTAGGGGTGAGTAACGTAAAGCTACTCGTAGGAGATGAGTGTGCATCGACTTAGCATTTTACAATTTTATCACCTTATGGTGAAACATGTTAAAGGGGCTCATGCCACCTAACGTCTATGTCAAAATGAGACTCAAGGAGCATCCTAAGCTACCTAGATCATTTCTATCATAATCACATTATTCATGCAATTCAAACAACATAGAAACATGTTATACAAGGCAACAAGATATAGATTCTCAAAGTCTTTAACTTGAAATCCAAAATACGAAAACAACAAGTGTGGATCATGCCACTTAACGTCTATATTCAAAATGAATCTATAAGATCATTCCTAAACTACATTTGAACATCAAAACACAAATTATGATATCGATGCAATTTAACTAACATTGGAACTTCCAATACAACGCATGAAGCATGCTTTCACAAAGCTACATCTTAAGCTCAAAATAGGAAATCAAATAAGGAACAACAAGTTATGATATCGTCTAGTTATCAACTTGAAATGAAATACGAAATCAAATAAAGTGGATACTCGGACGTCACGCCGGATCAGACCAACAACATAGTTACTTTAGGGTTACTAGCCCATGGGTAACCTCCTTATGTGCGCACTAGACTATATAGAGGGACAATCCCCCGTACTAGAACCAAGTCCTAGCCGTAGCCAAACAACGACATCCCCAAGTTTCCAAAATCAACAAATTGTGCAACAATGTATATATATCAACATGTATATACAAGATATCAACTATTTACCAAGCACAATCCAAATTTTGAAAACTTATACAATACATGCTCAAAATTCACAACTACTATGGCATGTAAGATGTCAAATACAAAGTGTGCAATTCCTCACACATAGCAACAATATATTCAATAAGGAAAACCATATTCTCATGAATATAAAAGTAACAACTATGTTATCCAATGCTCAAAAGTAATCAAGTGAACATACATCAAATCCAAATCCATGATTTAAATATAGAAACAACTTCCAAAATGCAATTAAAACCATGGAGTAATAAAGTAGAATTTAATTAAACATAGATAGTTAAATTTTCTAAATTCCAAGTTAATCCAAATAACCTCAATTTAATATATATTGAAAGACATGTCATGGTCATCATATATATAACATCAAATGACAAGTTAAGTGATTAAAACTCTTAAAATAAAATTAATCAAACTAATTAATTAATTTCCTTTAGATTTTTAAACAATTCCAAATGCCCTCAATTTAATCTATGTTAGAGAACATGTCAATGCCTATTTAAATACCACATTACAACTTGATTTAATGCTTGATACAACCATGTGAATTAAACTTTCACTAAAGATAAATATTAGATAAAAGTTGTAATTCTTAATCAAATGATCCAAATTTAATATATGTTAACCAACATATCTAAGCATAATTTTCTAACATGTTACAATTCAAATCAAAGTTATACATCATCATAAATTTTAAATCTTATAAAAAGAAATAAAATTTACTAACTTTCTAGATTTGATACAAGACATACATATATGTTGTATACTCATGGCAAACACACAATACAACACACAAATAATCCTAAAACATTCCCTACCTCCATTTGAGATGAAATCTCAAATCCCCACCAAAATAAATCGGCTCCGAATCCGACGAAACTCCTAAGTTTTGTCAAGGACAACACCACGAACATGAATCCCAAAGAAGCCCCATCAAAAACACAACTTGACTTCAAACCCGAACTCAAAAAACGGCCAAACCAAGATTCCAATCGGTTGGAATCGAAAGACTCACCGAGGGGAACAATAAGCACAAAGACATCACCACTTTTTAATGAAGGGAAGAAGTCCAAAAGAGTTAAGACCTCCTATTTATAGAAAAACTCAAAAAGTGCCCCGAATGGGCCCCGCTGGGTCCGGAAAAGTGGAATTCGCGCAGACGTGCTCAAATGGCAAAACTAAGTGAACGAAAAAGATTCCAAATGAGAAAATATGAATAATGGAAGAAACGGCGTCAGAAACTGAGTCCCAAGCAGAGAGTTATGCCCAAAACAAGTTTGGCACAAACCGGGACCAGAAACCCTGAAACTGGAAAACATCGTCCAGGAGGAAATTCTAAGAGTCCATAACTCGACGAAATGTTAAAATGAATCCCATACGAGGATCCAGGCTCAAAACAAGGCATTGAGTAATAACTTTCATTAATTGCACAATAACCCCTCCAAAAAGTGAAAACTGCGAAACTGCCCCAGAATGAAAATATCTTCCAAAAAATATTTTCTTAGATACCCCTTAAATAAAATATCTTCAAAAGATATTTATGAAAAACACCCCAAGAAAAAAAAAAGGTTTCCAAAGAACTTTGCATTTATACTCCTTTGGACACCGGGAGCAATTAGAGTACTTTCTCACGAAAATAAAGATACGTATCTCCTAGAAATCATTGGGAATGAAGATACGTGAAGTTAGAAACCAACTCCGAACACAAGAAGTGTGGTTACGCAAACAGAGTGACAAATGAGGAAAAGACGGAATAGGGAAAAAGACAAAAAAATGAATAGTGTCGAAAAACGAAAAATGTGGGAATGACTCGATCCTCAAAGGAAGTTGTCAATCCACAGAAAAGAGTCTCAGAAATCACTCCAGAGTACTCGAGACGACACTAATCGACAAGAACCCAAACTCATAAGGGAAAAGACAACGAAAAAAATTTATCCGAAAAATCCGGGTCATTACAATAAAAATTCCAAATCATTCATGCACTGATGGAAAGCTTAGTGAGGTCCACATTGGAAAACAATTAGGTGTTCCACTATTTTTCCATTTAACTATTGGGTGATCATTTCTTTGAATCAGGAATACGCTCTATGAATTTTCTTCCATTGTTTTTGGCTATTGAAACAATTAGTTGGATAAAGACAATATCTTTATGAGTTTTTAGCCTTATTATTCCCTATAACATTTTTTTTCTTTGAAGATTTTCAAGTTTTCACAAATTCACAGGAATTAATCTACTGTACAGGCTTTCTGTACAGGTAGGATATATAATTTCTATCCTTTTTTATTTTTTTATTTTATATATATATTTGGTCACCGATGAATCTAATTTTATACTAATTTTGTTGATTTATATTTAGAATTAATAACCAGGCCTGCATGATTGATCCCATTAATATATCCCATGGAATAAACTTTCTTATGAGTGATGAACCTAAGCTATTTGAGTGCTCCTATATGCTTATAAATTGGTAAATCACTTAAAAAAATAGTTGTTTGACTTGATAGTAATTTTCCCTTTAATATATGGAAATCTTTCAAAAAATTTCTAATTATCAACTAATTGATAATGTTCTCCAAGCCATTGCTTTAGGGAATTAATTTATTGTGGTTGTAACAGAGGTGCTGAAATGAATGCACACATGAGAAAGACCTAATTCGAATGGTTTATTCACATGCAACAAAAATAACTAATCACACTAGCTAGGAAGACTCTCCTTCTCACACACAAACCCAGCTAAACTATTAATTTTTGAAAGAAAAAAAAAATTAATAAATTACTTTGTATTTTAACTTTAAATAGAGCATTAATCTGATTTTATATGGATCACAAATTAATTCAAGGACATTTTAGTTAAAATAAAATAAAATATGACTTTTATAACTAATTTGTTACATGTAACGTCACTTTTCTAACGTTTAGCAAAATGTAGTGGGGAGGATTGCAAATGCTTGAATTGGTAAGTTGAGGAAGATTTGTTGCCAAGTCTTTTAACAAGTTGTCTAATATGTAAACTATAATATATATCTCTTCAGCATGTTTCAGCCAGGAATGGAACTATGTGTGATCATCTGTGATGCAAAGTATAATTACTATGTTTTATTGCCTTTTTTCTAGGTAATATTATTATTGTAATCCCACAATATGTACTGCAAAAAAACCAAATTATGATTAACATTACTAGCTTAAACGAAGAAGTTACCAGATTAACCATGGAATTATCCATACACATACAATTCTTCTTCTTCTTTTATTTTTCTTTTTTTTTAATCACCTAGGGTTTGAATGAACTTTCTGTCACACTACAAAGTTTTAGAGGTAAGAGATTCAAAATTGTATATGGATACATTTGTGATGTTTTAATTGCATAATTTTATTTTGCAATTTCATCAGATCATATCTGATTTTGTTTCAATCTTCCGACTATTTTCGGTACATTAAGTTTAATCTTCGTAGATTTTTTGATTATGAAGATTTAAAATTGACAAGTACATGCAAGACAATTTCATCCCTAATCTACATCATCACTAAAGTGCACCAGGAAGACAAAGGTCTTCGATGAGTTCTTCAACTTCATCCCTCATTGTTGAGTTTTATTTTGAGTTTGTACTTTTTAGTTTTGACGTTGAGTTAGACTGTGAAAATATGATCTGATGCTAAAATTGAGGTTAGATTGAAAGAATGTAATGACCCAGTCATTTCCTTCCTTTTCTTTTTCCTTAGAATTTCACGGATAAATTTTTTTCGTTGAAATTTCCTTTCTGAGTTCAGTTTCTCGTCGCTTAGTGTCATCTTGAGTATTCAAAAATGGTTTCTGAGACTCTTTCCTTTGGATTGACAATTTCCTTTGAGAACCGAGTCATTTCCACATTTTTTGTTTTTCTACACTATTCATTTTTCGTCTTTTTCTCTATTTTGTCATTTTCCCTATTTTGTCACTTTGTTGGCGTAACCTCACTCTTTGTGTTCGGAGTTGATTTTTGACTTTACGTATCTTCATTCTAAGTGGTTTCCACGAAATACGTATCTTTACTTTTGCAAGAAAATACTTTAGTTGCTCCCGGTGTCCATAGGGGCATGGATGCAAAGTTCTTTAGAATTATTTTCCTTTCTTGAGGTGTTTTTCGTAAATATCTTTTGAAGAAATTTTATTTCAGGGGTTTTTAAGAAAATATTTTTAGGAGATATTTTCATTCTGCACCATTGTGCAGTTTTCACTTTTTGGAGGGGCCATTGTGCAATTAATGAAAGTTATTGCAAAATTGCCTCATTTTGATCCTGGATCCTCGTACGGGATTCATTTTCACTTTTCATCGAGTCGTGTACTTTCCTTCTGGTCGTTTTTCTCCAGTTGCAAAGTTTCTGGTCCCAGTTGCCGCAGAACTTGTTCGGGACATATCTCTTTGCTCGGAACTCGATTTTTGATGCCGTTTCTTCCGTTGTTCATATTTTCTCATTTTTAATCTTTTTTGTTCACAGAGTTTTGCCGTTTGAGCACGTCTACTCAAATTTTACTTTTCCGGACCCGTTCGGGGCACTTGTTGAGATTTTCTATAAATAGGGGGACTTAAAATTAAAAAGTCATCTTCTCCCCTCTCCATGCACAACCAGAACCTACTATGGCAGCCCAAGGGGGCTGCCATCCTTCTTCTTTTAGTTGAACCTTCTTCCCTTTGTCAAAAAGTCGAAGTGCCTTCGCGTTTTGTGTTTGTCTTGACCACGCGCATCTTTCCCCCTTATTAGAACCCATTTTTGGCCAAATTTTGAATTCGGGTTTGAAGTCAAGTTGTGATTTTGATGGGGCTTCTTGTGGGTTCATGTAGATCGTGTTGTCCCCGACAAAACCCTTCGGTATCGTCGGATTCGGAGCACTTTTTTTTCGGTGGGTTTTTGAGATTTTCATCTCAAATTGAAGTAGGGGATGTCTTAAGTTTATATTATTCTTGTATTGATTGTTTTATAAGCATATACAACTTGTGAGCATGCCTTGTTCAAGTTTTTAGAATTTAATTTATTTATTTTCTTTGTTTAGGATTTAATTCTAATAGTGGTATATAGTTTAGAATTAAATTGTGGCATTCTAATAAATTAGGCCTTGGTGAGTTGTGTAACATGTATTAAATTTAAGACATTTGAATAAGAATTGCAAAACTTATTTAATATTTATTTTTTATAAAAGATTAATTCACATAGTTGTATCAAGCATGAAATTAACTTGTAATGTAATATTTAAGTAGGCCTTGGTGAGTTCTTTAACATATATTAAATTGAGGATATTTGGATATGTTTGAAAATCTAGTGAAAAATTAATTAATTAATTTAATTAATTTTATTTTAAGTGTGTTATTTGGATATTTTAAATTGAGGATATTTGGATATGATAGGTTGATAATTTCTTGAAATGTAATCCGTTTAATTACCTTTTGAGCATGCTACTAACTTGTTGTAGAATTAGTACTTGTGGGCTCTAAAGATGGTGATTTGATTTAACATGATATGTGATATCATTGTCTTGTATAACTTGTTTAGATATATCTTGTGTAGGTATACAGTTTGTTAGAATATTACAATTGTTTACCTTGGAAGTTAGTTACTAAATTAGGACTTATTTAGTACTTGTGGATTAGTGTGGTAATTTGGCTCAATTGTTGTAAAATATTCTTGTTTTGGTATATAAATTGCATATTGGAGACTTGACATGTCATATGCTATTTAGACTAGAACTCTAGGACATGGTTTGTGTGGATTCAACCTTATGCATGTAAATTGATTCCTAAATATTATTTGAGATGTATAAGTTTGGTTTAACTTATTAATTTTGCATAAATTTTGAACTTATTGTTCTTGGAAAGCTTGTAAGGACATATTTCACGTGATGGGTAGGGTATGGCTCTAGTACGGAGACAGGAGTCTTCTAAGTCATAAGTGCGCACTAGGTAGTACCTTGTGGGTCGTAATTACCCGGAATAACTTATGCATGTGCGCACTAGGTAGTGCCTTGTGGGTCGTAATTACCCAGAAACACTTGCTTGGTCTAGTGACCACATGTCCTAGTCTTTCTACTCTGTTTTCGCATTTAATTTCAAGTTGTTAATCATGGATTACTTGTAGCTTGAGAATTGGTGTTTGCTTATGTATTTTGATCTCATTTAGTATACTTGAAACTGTATACTCGAACTTGTATCCTTATTGGTGTATCTAAACTCTATCTAGTATGCTTACGCTTAGTATGTTTGTCTTGTGTGTGCGGATTTCATTTTAGTATACTTGTGCCACGTATACTTGTCTTGTGCGTACGTGTTTAGCTTAGTATACTCGTGTTTGTATACTTGATTTATGAGTACTCTATACATATATCTTATACTTGTGTGTGTATGCTAGATATTGCTTATCCCGTTTAACATGATTTAGTATACTTGTGAGCATGTGTACTTGAATGTCGTGTATCATGTTTTAATATGGTTTAGTATACTTGGAAAATGTATGCTTGTATGTTGTATAACATATTTTAATATTGCTTAGTATACTTGAGCATGTATACTTGTATGCCGTTATTCACTTTAAATTGCATGAGTAGCTTAGGATGACCCCTGAGTCTCACTTTGACATAGACGTTAGGTGGCATGAGCCCCTTTAACATGTTTCACCTTAAAGTAATATAATTGTAAAATGTTAGGTCGATGTATACTCATCTCTTACAAGTAGCTTTATGTTACTCACATATGTAATGAGGACATTTTTCAGGTACTGAGATCAAGATTCGGGATTCGCATCATGCTTGGATAATTTGTAGACTTGAAGTTCTCATTTATTGTAAATGTTGGCTTAAAATGCCATTTATAGCTTTATATGTCAAAATGTGTAAATTTGATTCTATTTTTGTAATGTGTATATATGTACACTCTTTACAATGTATTTGACATGTATGAGATGAGGCCATAGGCCAATGACATCTAATTTGTATCCTATGTAACTTTTAACTTCATGAAATATTATGAAAATATTGGAAAATGCCGAGTCATTGCATCACTATGCTTGCATCAGGTGTGGGAATTCTATTTTTATTCTTTCATAAGCTCTCATTAATCATGTCTGAAGTGTGGCCAAGGACCAAATGGTAATTTGAAATCATTTGTTAATTTTAGTTTTCAAATTTCCCATGTCTAGTTCATTTTTGCCTTTTTGGCTGTTGGGAGGTCGAATTTAGTATCGGTGGTATTTTTAAGCCGTGGACCATTATAGTACGTCCTAATAAGTAAGTTACATTTGCGTGCATGGTCGTTTCCGGGCAAACCTTCTTCTTTAGTGAAATGAGCCTCCTATGGACTCATTTTGAAATTTTATTGCATAATCTGTTTTAAGGGCATTTTGGAATTTTCCTTCGGGAAATAAATTCCGGTCTTCATATGGTCACTTAGAAAACGTGATTTTAGGGGGGGTTTCTTCTTCATGTTTTTTCAGAAAATGTCGTCTTGGTACCAGAAATCCCTCATGAAGTTTCAACTTCCAGTTTGCATTTTAGCAACTTTTTGCCCCTCTTGACCAATTCCGATCTAGGGGCATTTTGGAAATTTTACAATGAGTTTTTTTCATTTCCTTCAGCACTGTCGGGTAGAAAACTCGATTTTATGAGGGGTTTCTTCTTCGTGTTTTCCCAGAAAAGTTTGTTTCGGTCTCCGTTTCAAGTCTCAATTCTGAAAAACCTGCTTTGGACCCTTGCTGTCAGCATGGGCATGCCATTGGGCATCGGCGCGCGCGTTGGCCTGGGCGCCGGGCTCGCGTAGGGCTGCCATGGCCTTCGTCGGGCTGCCGCGACATCTCAACTTCAAACACTCGTTTCTCCCTCGTCCGGACTCCAAATCGAGTGAACTTTTTTTTGAGCTTGACTAATTTTTCACTGTCTTTCCAACGGTATGCTCGGTCGCACCCGGATCTTCCTGGATAATTACAAGTTTACCCTTTTTACCTTAAGCACTCGTTTTTCTTCGTCATGCCGTTTCTCCTTCGTCCGGACTCCGAATTATGCGATTCTTGAGTCTATCTTGATTAGTTTTTCGTTGTCCTTCCAGCGGTGTGCTCGATGGCACCGAAGTCCACAGTTTTTTGAAATGACTATTTTGCCCCTGGGGGCTTATTTGTCATATTTTTGGTCTTTTGCTTCCGCACCAATTCTCATTGAGTTCCATGACCTCATGGAAGGTCACTTTGACTTCTTAGAGTCTTGTTTTCTGTTTTCGCTTCCGCATTTCGGATCTGTTATCAAGTCAAACTATGGTTCATTACAAGACGCACTGGCTTGAAAAACCAGGGCCGTCACATGTGGCATCAGAGCTCTTAGGTTCGAAAACCTTAAGACGACGGGTTTTGGGTGCATATCATGCTTGTGTTGCCATGCTCTTTGTTTTTATTTGCTTCTTGATAACATGTTGAATGTGATCACATGTTTACGTGTTTATGTGGACGTATGTTTGGAAGTTTACTTAACTGTCGCATGATATGTATATACTTGTTGCTTTAGTATATAGTATATATTTGTGGGTCTTAGCATGTTATATGTGCTTGTTGTCTGGGTACATTGTATATGCTTGTTTGTTTCAGCATGTTGATTTACGCTTGTCTGCTTAGCGTGTGGGTTATGCTTATTTGCCTTGGCATATTGCATGTACTTGTTATTCTTAGCATGATCGTGTGATGCTTACATTAACATGCCTTATATGATTCTTTTCTACTTGTGTGAGTACGTAGTCCATTGTTGTGTTACGTGACAACTGCTTTCTTTTATGTCTTGTTTAGGCATTGTGGGTTGTTCCAACTTGGTTGGTTGAGACTGATGCTAGGGCGTCATCTCTTGGGGTTTCATGGTAACCTTGATGTGATGATGTCATTGGGTTCTTGTTTCTAGCGTCATAAGACGATGAGTCGGATTGACTCGAGTCCTTCCTTGGGGATTGAGAAGTTTGTTTTCTTGAGCCTCAACGGCAGGGTTCTCGTGTCTTTTCTTCTTAGAGTGATGGTTAGGGATTTAATGGGTGTGTTGACTTGGAATTCTTCTTGTCTTACCTTGAACAACTCTTACGAGCTTAGGTTGGGGTGTGAGTGTTCCCGTGTAATTAATTGCATTGGTGCAATTAATTACTCTCCTTTGTCCTTGGAGACTTGGGATTTTGCGTTTAGGGTTCCGATTGGATCCTGTGGAGTTCTCATCGAACTCGTTGGCATCTTGAGTTGAGTTCTCTTGTTGGTGTCATGTAATGGTTAATATTGGGACTATCCATTGCGTCGTTTTGTTTTGTGTGGCGTTAGGATTCCACTATGTGTTGGGGCCAGTCTTGGGAAAGACTTATAGGCTCTTTGTTTCAGGGACCTTAGTGTTCATTCTAGGAGATGATTCATTTCCTCGCGGTGGGGGATTTGACTCATCCAGGTTTTGGGGATTCACTTTCTGTGAGTTTGTACTTTCGAGAGGCATTTCATCCCTTCTTGCTTATGATTTTACAGGATTGTTATTTGCATAGTCATTCCTACATGTTTTCATACCTTGTTGTTTTGAGCATGCCTTAGAAACATGTTAGGGGATGTGACTATTTGATGGCTATGTGCTGGTATAGATGGTATATTTTTCATTTACTATATCTGTTTGTCATGCTAGCGTCATCGGTGATGTGTAGTATGTCTCTGATGCTTGACCCCTATGTGATAGGTAGCATATTTGATTACCCTTGTACACTATGTGTTTAGTTGTTTGGTGCATAGAATTTCAGTTATGTTTAGTATACTTGTACCTAGTATGCTTGCACGTTATTTATTTCATTCCGTTTGGGTTTAGTATACTTGAGCCTGTATACTTGTCTAGCATGGATTTAGTACTACTTAGTATACTTGCGAATGTATACTTGTACATATATATATATAGTATTTCCATTTCGATATTTCTTAGTATACTTGTGAATGTATACTTGCATATGTATATATATGTTTCATAACTAATTGCTTTATTAGTTTATTCCTTTTTATCATTGCGCACTGTCCTTGGGGTTGTATGACCTTGGTTGTCGGGATTGTGTGTCTGAGCTTGATCCAATGTCTTGATTCCTAGGCGTAGCCTTATAGTAGGTCAGCTTTAGGATGACGTGGAAGATTTTAGGTGCATTGTTTTGTTGGGAGTCGTTGTGACTAGGGCGATGATGATGTTGCTTGATTTGTAAAGTTTGATCCATTGGTTTGAAGGTATAGACTTGTCAGGCTTTGGATTCGTGACTGGTGTGGTTGACAACAGTGTTTTGAGACTTATGGTGGTCAGTTTTTCCAGTATTGAGGATTTAAGGCCTTAAGCATAGCGGTGCCTATGACATTGTTGTCAGAGTTTTGGATTGGCCAGAATGGTCCGACCGGACATTTTGGACCATATCGCAACTCTCACAGAATGCCTGGTTTCCATGGTGCTTTTGGTAATGATCATTTTGACATTGATGTCATTTGTATCGATAGGTTTCACGGGTAAACTTATTGGGGGCAGGTGTGAATTAGGGCTTTATACTGTCATGCTACCGTACAGGTTGTGTGTGGGCGAGTGCTAGTTGCTGTTGATGCTACCTTATATTACCTAGCTAGTAATGTGAGTGTGGGCGGGCACTTGACACTGTGGATGTTACCACACCTTGGGTACGTTGTGGGCGGGTTCCAGTCAGTATTCGTGCTGTCATGTTGCTTCTGGTTGTGTTCCTTGTTTAGTTATGTAGTTGCCTTGATCTCTTTTGGGTGGTTGACATTGAGTTAGTATGTCAATTCGTTGGAGAGGTGTCTCACTATTCGCGGTTTCGTGTCTCTTCGTTGATTTTGAGACCTTTGGAGTTGTCCTTAGGTACTTTATGATATGTTCTTTTATATGACCTTGTGTACAGTCCTTCTTCAGTTCTTCTGAGAATGTTCCTGATTTCGAGGATGAAATCTCTTTAAAGAGGGTAGGTTGTAATAACCTGGTCATTTCCTTCTTTTTCTTTTTCCTCAGAATTTCACAAATAAATTTTTTTCGTTGAAATTTCCTTTCTGAGTTCAGTTTCTCGTCGCTTAGTGTCGTCTCGAGTGCTCGGAAATGGTTTCTGAGGCTCTTTCCTTTGGATTGACAACTTCCTTTGAGGACCAAGTCATTTCCACATTTTTCGTTTTTCGACACTATTCACTTTTCGTCATTTTCCCTGTTTTGTCCTTTTCCCTATTTTGTCTTTTTCCCGTTTGTCACTTTGTTGGCGTAACCTCACTCTTTGTGTTCGGAGTTGATTTTTGACTTCACGTATCTTCATTCTAAGTGGTTTCCACGAAATACGTATCTTTACTTTTGCAAGAAAGTACTCTGGTTGCTCCCGGTGTCCATAGGAGTATAGATGCAAAGTTCTTTGAAATTATTTTCTTTTCTTGGAATGTTTTTCATAAATATCTTTTGAAAGTATTTTATTTCAGGGGTTTTTAAGAAAATATTTTCGGGAGATATTTTCATTCTAGGCCATTAGTGCAGTTTTCACTTTTTGGAGGAGCCATTATGCAATTAATGAAAGTTATTGCAAAATTACCTCATTTTGATCATGGATCCTCGTATGAGATTCATTTTCACTTTTTGTCGAGTCATGTACTCAAGGAATTTCCTTCTGCTCGTTTTTCTCCAATTTCACTTTCCGCGATTGCTGCCGAACTTGTTCGAGGTATATCTCTCTGCTCGAAACTCAATTTTTGACGCAGTTTCTTTCGTTATTCATGTTTTCTCATTTTGAATCTTTTTTGTTCACGGAGTTTCGCCGTTTAAGCACGTCTGCTCAAATTTTACTTTTCCGGACCCGGCAGGACCCGTTTGGGACACTTTTTGAGATTTTCTATAAATAAGGGGACTTAAAATTAAAAAGTCATCTTCTCCCCTCTCCATAAACGACCAGAACCTTTTATGGCAGCCCCTTTGGGCTGCCACCCTTCTTATTTCATTTGAACCTTCTTTCCTTTGTTAAAACGAAGTGCCTTCGCGTTTTGTGTTTGTTTTGACCGCGCACATCTTTCCCCCTTATTAGAACCCATTTTTGGCCAAATTTTGAGTTCGGGTTTGAAGTCAAGTTGTGATTTTAATGGGGCTTCTTGTGGGTTCATGTAAATCGTGTTGTCCCCGACAAAACCTTTTGATATCTTCGGATTTGGAGCACTTTTTTTTCGGTGGGCTTTTGAGATTTTCATCTCAAATTGAGGTAGGGGATGTCTTAGGTTTATATTATTGTTGTATTGATTGTTTTATAAGCATATACAACTTGTGAGCATGCCTTGTTCAAATTTTTAGAATTTAATTTATTTATTTTCTTTGTTTAGAATTTAATTATAATGATGGTATATAGTTTAGAATTAAATTGTGATATTCTAGTAAATTAGGCCTTAGTGAGTTGTGTAACATATATTAAATTTGGGGCATTTGAATAAGAATTGCAAAACTTATTTAATATTTATCTTTTATAAAAGATTAATTCACATAGTTGTATCAAGTATGAAATTAACTTATAATGTGATATTTAAGTAGGCCTTGGAGAGTTCTTTAACATATATTAAATTGAGAATATTTGAATATGTTTAAAAATCTAGTGAAAAATTAATTAATTAGCTTAATTAATTTTATTTTAAGTGTATTAGTCACTTAAATTGATATTGGATGTGATAGGTTGATAATTCCTTGAAATGTAGTCCGTTTAATTACTTTGTGAGCATGCTACTAACTTATTGTAGAATTAGTACTTATGGGCTCTAAAGATGGTGATTTGATTTAGCATGATATGTAATATCATTGTCTTGCATAGCTTGTTTAGATATATCTTGTGTAAGTATATAGCTTGTTATAATATTACAATTGTTTACCTTGGAAGCTAGTTACTAAATTGGGACTTATTTAAATCTTGTGGCTTAGTGTGGTAATGTGGCTCAATTGTTGTAAAATATTCTTGTTTTGGTGTATAAATTGCATATTGAAGGCTTGACATATCATATGTTATCTAAACTTAAACTCTAGGACATGGTTTGTGTGGATTCAACCTTACTTGTGCATGTAAATTGATTCCTAGATATTATTTGAGATGTATAAGTTTAGTTTTACTTATTAATTTTGCATAAGTTTTGAACTTATTGTTTTTGGAAAGCTTGTAAGGACATATTTCACATGATGGCTAGGGTTTGGCTCTAGTACAGAGACATGAGTCTTCTAAGTCATAAGTACGTACTAGGTAGTACCTTGTGGGTCGTAATTGTCCGGAATAACTTATGCATGTGCGCACTAGGTAGTGCCTTGTGGGTCATAATTACCCGGAAACACTTGTTTGGTCTAGTGACCACATGTCCTAGTCTTTCTACTCTGTTTTCGCATTCAATTTCAAGTTGTTAATCATGGATTACTTGTATCTTGAGAATTGGTGTTTGCTTATGTATTTTGATCTCATTTCTCAAGGGGAAAATGGAGGGTGTAATGCAGGCTATGAAAGGAAAAAGTCCTGCAACCGTGAATGACCTGGTACAAAGGACATACTTGCCGTTCAGCCCTGCCGTTATGTTCAGGATGCCCTCATTCGAAAGCTTCGATGGGACCAAAGATCCCCTCGATCACCTGGAAATCTTTAAAGCTCTTATGCATTTATACGCCGTACCAGACAAAATTATGTGCCGAGCTTTTCCCACTACACTTAAGGGATCAGCAAGAGTTTGGTTCAACAAGCTGAAGCCAGGAACCATCTACACCTTCGAAGAACTGAGTAAGCAATTTGTGAGGCAGTTCATTGCAGGTCAGAGGCATAGGAGGTCAGCCACCTACCTGCTTACCGTAAAGCAGCAGGAGGGCGAGTCGATCCGGGAATACATCACCTGATTCAACACAGAGATGTTGCAGGCAGAAGAGGTGGACGACAAGGTGGCCTTGACCGCTTTCATAGGAGGACTCCAAACCTCCAGATTCTTGTTTGCCCTATCCAAAGAACCTCCCACCAGCATGGCAGAGTTATTGATCAGAGCATAGAAACACATGAATGTTGAAGACGCTATGAATGCACGGAAAGGAAAGGAAGGAGAAGACAAAAAGAGGTCAGCCCCTCTCACCAGGGATGAGAAGGATACCAGTTATAAAAGATCATTCTTCAGCCAAAGCGATAAGACATATAGTGAGAAGGACTCAGATAAGTATACCAATTAACAATTGCCTCACAGCTAGAATTAGCCTTATCAAGTCATTCAAAATAAAGACTGGAGGCATCTCAGTTCATCATTTCACATGTTATTTTATTTTCCAATAAAGTCACCATCACCAATGAGGTGGATGACCCTCAATTTCTCCACAATAAAATATTATATTTTCAGTTCCCTACTACCTATGTGGTAATATTAAGCCTATAATAATCTATTTATCTCTTTAAAGGGCCAACTACACATTCTTCCCTTATTAAAGGGACAAAAAGCCGACTACTCCTTATATACAGAAGGGAAAAAAAAATAATAAAAATAATTAAAAAATAAAAATTGTACTGTTCATGTGAATAGCACCCGCGGGTACTGTTCCAGGGCAAGGAAAAAAAAAAAAGTTTCCTGTATTGTTCCAGGGCAAGGAAATAAAAAAAAAAGTTTCCTGTAGGGTTAAAAAAAAATAATAATAATAAATTATTATTATTATTACATTCCCAAAGCTAGACGAGCAAGCTTAGGAATGGGGGACAACTAATAGCGAAAAGTAAACCTAACCTACTTTGACCAGCCGCCAGACCTCTTCGGTGATCAATGATAATATTTTATTATTAGAGATAACGATTTCCATGGATAAAAATGATGACGAAATCTTATCAAGGATAAGATCTCCATGGGATAAGTTCCATGGGATAAGGATGATGAAGTTCCCTTATCAAGAATAAGGGAAGCGACGATAAATAGGACGACGACTCGGGAATAAGGTATGACGAAAAAACTATTATTAAATCCCTGCCTTCCTTTTTAGACCTCTGGTGACTAACTTGATCGTCGGAGAACTCTTGGCAGGCACCACACCGGTGCTGTCAAGGTTGATCGATTTTCTCCTCTTTCCCTTGCAGGTAAATGGCGTCGTATCGGACCGTGCGAATTTCACCCTCAACACTTAGAAAACGTGATTTTAGGGGAAGTTTCTTCTTCGTGTTTTTCCAGAAAATGTCGTCTTGGTACTGGAAATCCCTCGTGAATTTTCAACTTTCAATTTGCATTTTAGTAGCTTTTTGCCCCTCTTGACCAGTTCTGATCTAAGGGCATTTTGGGGATTTTGCAGTGAGTTTTTTTCATTTCCTTCCGCGGTGTCGGGTAGAAAACTCGATTTTAGGGAAGGTTTCTTCTTCGTGTTTTTCTAGAAAAATTCGTTTCGGCCTCTGTTTCAAACCTCAATTCTAGAAACCTGCTTTGGACCCTTGCTGTCAGCATGGGCATGCCATTGGGGGCCGGCGTGCACGCCGGCATGGGCGCCTGGCGCGCATGGGGCTGCCATGGCCTTCGTCGAGCCGCCGCGACGTCTTAACTTCAAACACTCGTTTCTCCCTCGTCCGGACTCCAAATTGAGTGAACTTTTTTTTTTAACTTGACTAATTTTTCACTGTCTTTCCAACGGTGTGCTCGGTTGCACCCAGATCCTCCTGGATAATTACCGGTTTACCCTTTTTGCCTTAAGTGCTCGTTTTTTCTTCGTCATGCCGTTTCTCCTTTGTCTGGACTTCGAATCATGCGATTCTTGAGTCCATCTTGATTAGTTTTTCGTTGTCCTTCCAGCGGTGTGCTCGGTGGCACCCGAGTCCACAGTTTTCATAAATAATTATTTTGCACCTGCGGGCTTATTTGTCATATTTTTGGTCTTTTGCTTCCGCATCAGTTCTCATTGAGTTCCACGACCTCATGGAAGGTCACTTTGACTTCTTAGAGTCTTGTTTTCTGTTTTCGCTTCCGCATTTCGGATCCGTTATCGGGTCAAACTACGGTTCATCACAAGACGCACTGGCTTGAAAAACCAGGGCTGTTACAAAGAATATGAATTTGATGTAGAAATTGAGGTTATATATATATATATATATATATATGCACATTATTAAGATTTATCATCAAGTTCTCTTATAGATTTTTCAAACATCTTAAGTTTCTGGATGTCTTGTACTTGGGTAGGATTTGGTTAGTAGTTTTTGTTTGGGTTGGTTTTGCCTCAATTCTAACACTTGTAAGTATTATTCACAGCAACATATAATGTTAGCTTACTGAAAAAAATAAATAAACTGGGTAGTGGGGCAATTTAAATGGGAGCGAGGATAGACGATGGGAGCTACGGTTATTGGTCTGTGGGTGCTAGTGTTGTTGTGATTACGATGCAGTGTCTTTGATCTTCTGTGCTCTGTTATTTGTTACTTTTTATTTGGGTTTGATCTAGCAAGAGATAGCCCTACTATCAGTTGGCTTCACTCTATGTTGCTGCAGTTTTTACGGTGTTTTTTGGAAAGATGCTAGCTGTTTTGTGGGCTTCTATTGCTGATTTGTTGGGGGTGCTTTTGTTGGTGCTTCGGGCAAGTCCTTTAGTTCCTCCTATGTAGATACTAGCTATATTTGTTGTCTACAGGTATTATTTGTTGTTGTTGCTGCTTCAATGCTTGTAGTCATTCATTGTTGGTATTTTGCTTTGCTACTTTGTTTTGGTATGCTCTAGGGGCATGCAGTCTCTTTTTTAAGTGGTCTATGTCGTTTTGTCCATTGGCCTTGGCTTCTATTGTACTCCATTGTTTATATCTATACAAATTTTACTTTACCCATGGGAAAAAATTTATTTCTTAGAGTGGTTATTATTTAGCATATCTTGGGTGGTTATTGCTGAAGATCTTTCAATTGATACTATACTTAGTTGTCAATATATTTCACGTATTCATTTTTTTTTCCCTCTCCTTTTTAGTTTGGATGTGTTGCTGGGACATACACATTAATAAAACATTTAGTTAGATCTTTTATAGTTTATGTAAACTTCAATTATTGATAATTTTCCATTACTTCAAGTAATTTTTTTTTTTTTTTTTTTTTTTGTTCCTAGTTCAAGTAAGAATATTTTCATGTACCTGTAAGCTCATGCAGTATGTCTCTATGCCTCGTAAGCTTTTTGGACACTGAAGTAATAGGTGCAGCAGATGCAACACTTCTCGAGCAAGTACTGAATTTCCATTTCCATAGATTTATATAACTTGCTGGACCCAACAGCCGGGGATTCAATATCCACATAACCTGGAAGTAAATACATGATTAGAAAAGCAGACACTTTAGCCAAACTATTCAGCATTCAAACTTTGAATTTTTTAAAGAAACTTAAAGAACTTCTCCCCAATGTGCTTCATTCACAACCAAGAAGAGCACTACCATCTTAGCCCTTGGGCACCCCAAAAGGCTTAAAGAAGTAACTGAACAAAAGGCTAAGCAGTCCCTCATAAGATATCAATTTCTAATTGGCCCAATTGAAACAATCAAAATTAAATAGAAAATATAATCAATAAGTAGGATCGTTAAGAGGATGCCATCTATAAGGAAGAAAACCTTCAAATCTAGTAATAAAAGGAGATTAATACCCTTACAAATGGACATCAGCAATGACCAGACCCAAATTACAAGTACATTGTTTTTTCAATAATTCGTTTAATCCATATAATATGCTAAAAGTTAGTCGTAATTTTCAAAAGCATTTGCCAGTTGCTTACAGAACAATAGAGAATATTGTTGATGCCAAAAATCTTACACGCCCCGGAGTCGGTGGCGATTCCTACAAAACAAGAGATGTGATGACTGGCGTGATGCCGACTGGGTGCACTCCGCCGGTCAAGTTAGTACTTGACGATCTAATATCCGATAAGGATTACATATAAAATTTGTGGCATACCTTTTTAGGTTGAATGATCATTTCTTTTATAGAAGCATTAATGATAGTAGTTGTTGAAACGAGATTCTCCCTGATCCAAGATGATATTGTTCCCTTCTTACAAGAATGGTAACTCTGGTTATATATGGTAACCAAATATTTTTTATGATTCCATAGAGATTTTGGGTAAGCTAAATCCCTTACCCTTATCTTATCTCTCTTTTGACTTTGAGTTGCCTATTATTTTTATCTTTATCAGTTGCCCCCTATTCTCGTGCTTGCTTATCAAGTATCGAGAATGTCAAAGTGTTTTTTTTTTAGTGACGTGTCTTTGGCATAAATCAATCTCTTTTTAGGTTAACCCTTGTTGGGCGACTTTTTTTTGGTTGATCTCTTAAGATTTGCCCGAACTTCATGAGCTAGGAGAGTAGGCTTTCTTAAGCTTAATGAGCTTACCTTTTAAAAAAGGGAAGTATATTTACGAGCTTTACTCAACTCGCCCCTTAAAAAGAAAAATATATTTTACGAGCTTCACTCAGCTCGCCCTTTAAAAAGGGAAGTATATTTTACAAGTTGATTTTTGATTTCGACCCCTTTTAATACGGAGGACAACGATCACGAGCTTCTTTTAGCTTGGGCCCTTATAGTACGGGGCCCTTTATATCAATCCCTTATAATATGGGGAATGGCAATTACGAGCTTCATTTAACTCGCCCTTTAAAAAGGAAAATATATTTTACGAGCTTCACTCAGCTCGCCCTTTAAAAAGGGAGGTATATTTTATAAGTTGATTTCGACCCCTTTTAATACGGAGGACAACAATTACGAGCTTCATTCAGCTCGGGCCCTTATAGTACGGGGCACTTTTATATCAATCCCTTATAATACAGGGATGGCAATTACGAGCTTTATTCAACTCGCCCTTTAAAAAGGGAGTAGGTTCTCCAAGCTTTATGAACCTATCCTTTTAATATGAGAGGTTCATCCTCGTGAGTTTCATCATCTCATCTTTTTAATAAAAGAGACTAATTTTCGATAGTTGCGTGAGCTCATCTATTTGATAAGGAAGACTGATTTTCCAGAGTTTTGTGAACTCGTATCTTTAATAAGAGAGGTTAATTTTCTGCCCCCATTCCCAAGCTTGCCTCTCATGCGCAAGGAGCACTAATGTATACAGTTTGAACAGATAATATATATACATATATATATATATATATATATATATATATATATATCAAAATTAGTACAATTAAGGCAAAAACTTATCATTGAACATCATAGGACCAAAATCATCCATGGATCTAGCAATTATTCTCTAGAATAAGAAAACTTTTTTTTTTTTTTAAACCCTGTGAACAATACCCGCGGATACTATTTATGTGAATAGTACTCACAAAATAAATTTTTTTTTTTTTTAAAACCCTGTGAACAGTACCCGCGGGTACTATTCATGTGAACAGTACTCACAATTTTATTTTTTATTTTTCCCTGGAACAGTATCCGCAAAACTTAGTATTCTATCGAAGGGTCCCCGAGTGAACAATATCATTATGTAGGTGAACAATATTTTGCAGACAATTGGAAACACATAAAAAATTATTTCTCTTTAAATCATGTGAGGAAGTATAGACATATATTTTGATATACGCGTAATGCATGAAACTCACCCGGTTAACAGCGATGATGAAACAACTGCTAGCAGTCGGGTGGAGCTTTCCAGCAATTTTACCGGATTGAGCAACTGTACCCTTGCTTTTGGCCACGCAATCCATGAACTATTCTTTTTCTTTTAGAGAAAGCCAGATTGTAAAGGGACTGAATTGCTTTCAAGTTTTGTCGTAGATTTCCCTTGTACGAAGCATGATTTGTTGGGACTAATATACGTTCCCACAAACGGCGCCAATTGTTGATGCCAAAAATCTACACGCCCCGGAGTCGATGGCGATTCGTGCAAAACAAGAGAAGTGATGACCGGCGTGGTGCCGGCCGGGTGCACTCCGACGGTCAAGTTAGTACTTGACGATCTAATATCCGACAAGGATTACATATTAAATTTGTGGCGTACCTTTTTAGATTGAATGATCATTTCTTTTATAGAAGCATTAATGGTAGTAGTTGTTAAAGCGAAATTCTCCCTGATCCAAGATGATATCGTTCCCTTCTTACAGGAATGATAACTCTGGTTACCTATGGTAACTAGATATTTTTTATGATTTCATAGAGATTTTGGATAAGATAAATCCCTTACCCTTATCTTATTTTTCTTTTGACTTTGAGTTGCCTATTATTTTTATCCTTATCAAATATGAACCTTTTTTTAAGTAGAATAAGGCACACATGTGTCTAGTTTGATAACTAATTCCTACACCCCCTCCTCAGAATGGCAGGAGAAAGCACTTAAGCTAATAACTGGTTGTACTTAAAAACATGAACTTAAATAAGGAATGCCCTTGGTACGTAGATTTAACTAATTCTTTACAAAATGAAAATATGATTTCACACTATATCGGCAACTTCAGATGTGAAACTAATGAAAAATTCCCTACCTTCTCCAGCATAAAGTAAATGTTATGAGAACATGCATCAAATGTTATTAGTTTTATTGCATCAAGTTTGACTACTGGGGAAAAATTAAGATTTGGGAAGGGATGGCTTTACAATGTGAAACATCAGCTAAGATTTGATATTTAAAATGACTATACAACAACTGGAATTTTCAATTTTTCAAAATAGAATCTTTAGTCTGAAGGGATGGAAAGTATTTTCTAGGAACATTAATGCAATGAAGAGCTGTCATAAGACTTTTAGTCAAGGTTTCAGCTACACCCAAAATGAGGCTTATCGTGAACTGCAAGTAGAATATCTAAAATACTCAACGAATTTTTAAACAATTATAGATTCTCGTTTAATTAAGATCAGTAACAAAAAGATAATGAAAAATCGGCAGATAAGATCAAAAAAGAGAGTGAAGAAAAATCAAAGGAGACAGCAATTGTAAGCAAAAAATAGAGTACTAGAAAGTAAAATCAGATCTGGACATACCAGGAGCAGCAGAACTAATACTCACTGCCAAAAAAAAAAACCCATCTCTTAATAGCAAGCATCTAGAAAACATGTATGATTCATACATAAAGCCCTAAAGAAGTTGTCTGATTTTTATTACTTACAAAATCGATTGTGAGCTGTAGATGATGCTGGTTGTGAGCTCAAACACTGGCCGTAAAAGTGATTGTGAGTGAATCTAGATAGGTTGAGCTAGGGATTCGGTATTGAAACCTCTTCGATCGTCAGTCTATGATTTTTAGAGATTGAGAATTGTCGATTCGATTGTGGAAGTAGTCATTGAGAGGAAACAAGGGTTTGTTTTCTGTCAAGATGAAGAGATGGAGAGAGAATAATGTGGGTTCTATCGGTCAAGAAAGAAAACATGGGCAGAAATACCAATTCCCAAAGGAGATGATGTGTAATGCGCGCGCGGGACTAAGTGGCGCGTAATTTAATTTTTTTTAGGTTTTTTGGGACAAAATATGTAGTTGTAATAATAATTTTTTTTAAATAAATAGATTTGTTCGTTAATTAACAAACATATTTTGCTTCAGAATCTATTTTTATAAATAATAAATTGTAAACATAAATAGTTACCATAAATAAAAATAAATCTGTTTATATAAACAATAAATTATAATTAAAGATTTATTTATCTAGTTATGAAATAAAATAGCAAATTTGTACTTTTATTTTTTATAATTATCATTTTAAATTATCTTGTTCTTTTTTAACACTTGCAATTGTTTTAATATAAATTAATTATTATGCGCCAATTTTAACCATACAAAGTTGATGAGATAATACCCAGATTAGAAATTTTTTCACTTTTTGTATAGAACAATTTTTTTAAAAAAACCAATTAGATCTTCTAAACTCATGTGCTCCGAAATCAATGATGAGAAAGTTCAAGGACAGAGCCAGGATTTCAAATGAGAGGGGCACGCTGCAAAAAAAAAAAAAACAACCAATACGGGGTGTATATATATATATATATATATATATATAACAACTATAAAATTCAAAAGGCAAAAAAAGAAGAAAATTATTCAAATATGCACATTAAAAAGAAGAATTTTAAGAGTAGAAGTAGAAAAAGAAAAAGGAAAGAAAAATTAAAAAACTTTAAAAGGAAAAAGTTAAAAAGTTTCAATTGAGGAAGGAAATTTTGACTTTTTTATTAAGGAAATTTAAGGAATTTGAAGAGTAAAAGAAAAAATAAAGAGATAATTCTAGAAACCACAAAATTTAGGGGGGGCACTGCATAAATTTTTTTAATCGATTGATCAATTAGGGATAACTTTACTTAATGATCGATGATGGAGAAGTTGGCAGGACTTGCTATAAAATTGTAATTAATTGAAATATATATTTGTAAAGAACGTTTGAAAAGTTTAATTATTAGCTATTACTCATAAATGTATTTATAGAGACTGTCACGTTTAAATTTTTTAATTATTAATTATATAATGTATTTAATTAATATATAATTTATGTTTTAACTTTGGCCAGTATGCGAAAAACAAGAAAAACAAAATTCAAAATTTATCTAAAGTAAAAACATTTTGTTAGAAAAGTTATAAATATTTATATTTCATTCAAAAAAAATAATTTTTTTAGTTTAGGGCATTAAATTCCATGACACAAATAGTTTTGTTTTTTAAATAAAGATTCTTCTACAATGCTTTGTTCGGTAAGAAATAAAAAAATTGGCGTATGCAATTCACTTGAACAACGAGAGATCAGTGATGGAAAAGAAGTTGCAGAGAGTAGGGATAATCTAATATAGTGATATGCGGCATATGCTGATATGAGTTTTGAACTTTTGATTCTCACAGTTACAGAGGCTAGAGAGAGATATAAATAAAGATATGCATGTTTGGTTTGTAACTTTGAAAATAATTCTCAAGAATTCGGAGAACAAAAATCTATTTTTAGAGAACTATAAAAGACAATTATCTAAAAATAGGTCTTTTATAACTGAGTTTTCAAAAAACGGTTCTCATAATACTTAACCGAGCAGAATTTTTTGTACAATTTTCTATTTAAATTTTCTGAAGCAGAATTTTTTGTGCAGTTTTCTGTTTTCAATTTTCTGAAAACAAAAAACAGTTCTCAAAGTTACAAACCAAGCAGACTCATAGAGCTTGCTTAGTTTGTAATTCTGAAAATAGTTCTTAATAATTTAGAGAATAATAAAAGACAGTTCTCTCAAGGAAATGTTTATTTATTTATTTATTTTACTTTTAGGATATTCCTAAAAACAAATCCAATTAGGGGTGTACACAGTTCGGTTTGGACCATTTTGAGAGTTTTTTTGGAACCAAACCATTTCTAATGGTTTAAGAAAATTTAGAATCAAACTAAACCATTTGACCAAAGGAACCAAACCGAACCAAACCGTGAAACAAGGTTCAATTCGGTTCGATTCCATAATTTCTCTTTTATTTTTTTATTTTTCCTATTACAGAAATATTCATGCATATTTCAAAATTCAAATGAACAATAATAAACCAAATTAATCAACACATTCAGAACTGTTAATACCTTCACTTCTAGATCATTATAAGTTAATACATTCAAAAGTGTTAATATATTCAGAACTTTTAATTCATTCTTCTGCTAATATATTCATAATTGAAGTGAATTAGTGTACACCTTTAGAACTACTAATAGCCTAATACATTTAGAACTACTAATTCATTAACTTTATTAATATAATTAATTTATCATAAAAATAAAAATATATATATTTATAACTACCATTTTATAAAATGATTAACGTATTATTAGAATATTAGGGCATTTTAGCAACATGTGGTATTAGACATAAAATATAATTCATGAGTTTTTAGCACTTTAATTACCATATACTTATATATACACACACACACACTTTTATATATTAAAAATATAACTTATGATAAGTTTTAATTTTTCTTATTGTTTCTCAAATAAGTATATGGTGACAGAAGGCCAATTTGTTACAAGAATTTACTCTTTTGTGATGAAATATCCTTTGTCGTTAAAAGCTAGAAATTGGCGACAAATAATTTGTCACTAAAAATCTATCAATGGTGACAAAGTCAATTTTTGTCACTAGAATTTAGTTTTTTGGGACAAAAATTTATCGTCGCTAAATGATAATAATTAGTGACAACATATTGTCATTAAAAGTCTATTAATGGTGACAAAGTAAGTTTTGTCACAATAATTGAATATTTTGCGACAATATATCATTTGTCACTAGAAGCTTGTTAGTAGCAACAACAATTTTGTCGTTAAAATGCCATCAATGGCGACAAAGTTATATTTGTTGCTATAAAAGTCTACTAATGGCGACAAAGTGAGTTTTGTCACAATAATTGAATCTTTTGTGACAATATATCATTTGTCACTAGAAGCTTGTTAGTAGCGACAACAATTTTGTCGTTAAAATGCCATCAATGGCAACAAAGATATATTTGTCGCCATAAAATTCTATTAATGGCGACAAAGTGAGTTTTGTCACAATAACTGAATCTTTTATGACAATATATCATTGTCACTGGAAGCTTATTAGTAACGATAACAATTTTGTTGTTAAAATGCCATCAATGGCGACAAAGTTATATTTGTCTCTATAAAAGTCTATTAATGGCGATAAAGTGAGTTTTGTCACAATAACTAAATCTTTTGCGACAATATATCATTTGTCACTAGAAGCTTGTTAGTAGCGATAACAATTTTGTCGTTAAAATGCCATCAATGGCGACAAAGTGAGTTTTGTCACAATAATTGAATCTTTTGCGACAATATATCATTTGTCACTAGAAGCTTATTAGTAGCGACAACAATTTTGGCGTTAAAATGCCATCAATGGCGATAAAGTTATATTTGTCGCTAAAATCCAGTCAATCGCGACGACGTATTCTTTGTCACTAAATTGTAATTACTTGAGACAACATCTTTGTCACTAAAATCAATTTTGTCGCCATACCCTTTCCCGCCATATGGCGGGACTAGGAAAATTCCCAAGATTGATATTACGACAAGTTTTTGTGACAAATTTGGATTTTGTCGAGTAAAGTTAGTTTAAGGCGACAAGGCAACTTTTTGTCACAAAAGGTCATTTTATTGTAATGAATTCATCTTGTCGCTACAATTTTTTTGGCCAAAGATCAAATTTCTTGTAGTGAAGGAAGTAAGTCTTAAATCTACATTGATCAAGGTAATAAGCCTTAAATCGAGAGTGTTTGGACAAAGGACTCGTAAAGCTGAAGACATTCAGCAATTAATTCTTAGTAGAGTGGAGAGAGTATGCGCCTGAATCTAATTATATTGTACTTTGTTTCAACTATAGTAGATTTGTTCGCTCGAAACCGTGTGACAGTCTCTGAGATTTTTCCCCACAATTGGATGATTTTCTCTAAGTAGGGTTTTCACCCTAAAATCCCGATGTCAAGCTCTAAACCATACTATTACTTTACTTGAACTTAATTTTTTCTTTGGTGGGTTGTTTAATTCAATTTTATTTCAGTACAATTTGTATTTAGCAAAAATCGGATAAAAGGCAAGTTGAATCTATTTAACCCCCTCGTTGAATCTATTTAACCCCCTCTAGGTTATTTATTTATATCTTTGTTCCATAACCATCCTGCCTTACGTAACTCATATCACCTCTATGCATTTTGCCTTTTTCATAGATTTACACGTATATTACATATGTATATATTTAATGTTTTGGTTTAATATACAATAATTTAATAATGTTGTGTTCGGTATGTAGGAATGGAATGGAATGCAAGTGTGAATGGAATGAGAATCGGAATGGTCATTCTCATTCTATTGTTTAGTTGCAAATATTAAATATGTAAAAATGTAATGATAATACCATTCTAGTGTTTGGTTAAACCAATTTAAAATTTAGAATGGAATGAATTTCGAATTAAATTCTCCAAAATATCCCTGTTAGTGACAAATAAATTAAATTAATAAAATAATATTCTTCTATAATTTTGTAAAAAGAAATGGCGGCAGTGGTGGATGGCAGTAACGATGGTGATGTGGAAAGCGATGGTGGTGGTGGCAGAAGATGGAAGTCGTGTTGGTGGAAGGCGGTGGCTATGGTGGAAGCAATAGTTGACAAGGCCGCTTGTGTATGTGAAAATAATGTAGTGAATGTGCGGTTCAAGAAAAGCCTTTTAGGTCAAATTTAAATTTATAAAAACCACTACCACCACTACTACTAACGTAGCAAGAATGAGTAGGGATCGTCCAAAGGGATTATACATGTTGGAATTTAACTTCAACTCTAATGTATCAATTGATTGCAAAAGATAGAGATTGGTTGATTAAACTAAGATGCAAGGAAATTAAAATGAAATTAAAGTAAACTAGTGAAAGATAGGGATTTAAGAGATATGAAGAAAGGTCTTAGGGTGTTGGAATCACCACTAAGCTCGTGTAATTAACCACTTGTTTTCCATCAATAGGGAATACATTGTTGTGAACAAAATGCAACTACCAATTGCAATATTAAGCATGGACCATCAAATTCATGTATGAATTGTCTACCTAACCAACAAATAAATTAAGTGTAGAACAACCTATCAAATCTAAGCATAACCCATTAAACTAGTTACAATTGTAGCACACATCAACCTAGAGAATCATGGAATTTGCAATAATAAGCCATGGAATATCAAATCAAGTATAGATTGTCTACTTACCTACAAACATGAATTAAATTGTAGAAAAACCTATCAAGCATAAGAATAATCCATCAAATTAATTAACAAACCGATTCAATGAAAACCCATTCTTAGCCATCACTAAATCCTTAATTAATCACACATAGATATGCAACCAACATAGAGAATCTAGTGTAGAGATCAATTCCCAAATAATCACACATAAGACAACATGTAATCAAATAGAGAATCAATAGAAAGAATTAATCCATATGAATCATGTAAGAAATAATTCATAATTTAATCACACATAGACATATAAAGAAACTAGAGAATTAATAGGAAGAATTAAACCATAGAAATCATAAAAATATACCAAGATTCATTAAATTCATGAGGCTAGAACACAAATCACATTAATATATATAAATCCCCAAAAATAGAAATACAAGGGTTTAGATTACACAAGACTTAGGGCTCATCCAAGCCCTAAGTGTAGTTCTAGCCAATTATGGAGGAGGTAGATGTGGTCATGGAACCCTCAAAGGGCAAGCTCCAAACATAGCTCCATCTTCTTCTTCTCTTCTTTGAAGCTCTAGAGAGAGAGAAAGAGTGGATCTAGAGATAGATCTTGAGATGTGCCTCCACTTCCCTCTTTTATTCTAACCCTAATCTCTAACTTTTCTAGAGAGAGAAATTAAAATTACAATGTAAATGTAAAATAATAGAAGCTCTTTTACAAAATGGGTCACTTCCCTTTATATAGAAGGTCCTTTTCTTAGCCATTAAGTCAGAAATATAGCCCTAAAAATATCTAATCCAGTACTATGTGGTAGGTGGGAGTTCGGGCGCGGGCGGGAATAAAACAGCTCGCTGCTAGCACATTTTCGATCGATCTCAGAAAAGTTCGATCGATAAGAGAAAAGTTCGATTGATCAGAGTTTGATCGTTTTCACTTTTTTCAATCATTCTCACAATCGTTCTCACTTGGCAGATTTTCAACATCAGCCTCTTTTTGCTCCAGATCAGTCTCATTTTGCTCTAAATCATCACTAAGACTTAGTTTGACTCCAAAAAGGCATTAAGAAACCATTTTTAACCCATTTTAACATTATTGATCTAAAATAGACAAAAACACAAATAAGTACTAAAATGAAAAAATAAGATAGATAACAATCCTAGAACGCTTAAGCTTAAAGGGTTTAAATGCGCACTTTTCAGCGCTCATCAATAGTGGAAGTGATAAAAGACGTCAGTGGTGTAAGTAATGATGGTGGAAGGTAGTGGTGTGGTGGTGGTGGAAAAACGGCAAGGTGTAGGTGGTGATAGTGGAAGGTAGTGGGGGTGGTGGAAGTCGGTAGAGGTGGTGGAAGGTAGTGATGGTGATGGAAGTTGGTGGTGGAGGATGTGAGATATATATTTTGTAATTTGTAGATTTCGATGTCAAAACAAGTCCTGATCGAGTAGTAATTTCAAGTTACCATATTAAGATCAAGATTGACTGCGAAATTGGAAGGTTGTTCGAAGATGACTGAGATGACCTTGGTTTTTCAAGCCAATGCGTCCTGTGATGAACCGAAGATTGACCTGATAACGGATCTGAATGCGGAAACGAAAATAGAAAACAACACTCTAAGAAGTCAAAGTGACCTTTCATGAGGTCGTGGAACTCAATAAGAACTGATATGGAAGCAAAAGATTGAAAATATGACAAATAAGCCCCCAAGGGCAAAATGGTAATTTTCTAAAAAATATGAACTCAGGTGCCACCGAGCACACCGTTGGAAAGAAGACAAAATATTAATCAAGATGGATTCAAGAATCGCATGATTCGGAGTCCGGACAAAGGAGAAACGGTATGACGAAGAAAAACGAGCACTTAAGACAAAAATGGTAAACTGATAATTATTTAGGAAGATCCAGGTGCAACCAAGTACACCGTTGGAAAGATAGCGAAAAATTAGTTAAGTTAAAAAAGAAGTTCACTCGATTTGGAGTTCGGACGAGGGAGAAACAAGGGTTTGAAGTTGAGACGTCGCAGTGGCCCGACGAAGGCTATGGCGCGCCCGGCACCCATGCGCGAGCCCACAGGCGCCCCATGCCGCGCCCAATGGCATGCACATGCTAACAGCAAAAGAAAAAAAAAAAAAAGAGTTTTTAGAACTAAGGCTTGAAACGGAGGTCGAAACAATTTTTCCTAGAAAAACACAAAGAAGAAACCCCCCTCCCCCCCCCCCCCACTCCCAAATTTATTTTTCTACCCGACAGTGTGGAAGGAAATGAAAAAAACTCACTGTAAAATCCCCAAAATGCCCCTAGATCAGAACTGGACAAGAGGGCAAAAAGCTGTTACAGTGACTGTCCACACATGAGATAAAAAATGGGCTACTAAACGAATTTTTCTGGAAAAACACAAAAAAGAAACCCCTCCTGAAGTCAAATTTTCTACCCGGTAACTTTAAAGGAAATGAAAAAAACTCACTGTAAAATGGCCAAAATGCCCCTCCAAGAAATCAGATCAAGAGGGCTAAAAAGCTGCTAAAATGCAAAACTGAAAGCTGAACTTCATAAGGGATTTTTGGTACCAAGACGACATTTTCTGGGAAAACGCAAAGAAGAAACCTCCCCTAAAATCACGTTTTCTAAGTGACCATATAAAGACCAGAATTCATTTCTAGAAGGAAGACCCCAAAATGCCCTAAAATCAGATTATGCAATAAAAATGTAAAATGAGTCCATAAGAGGCTCAAATCACAAATGATGAGGTTTTTCTTAAAAACGATTATGCACGCAAATATAACTTACCCATTTGGACATGCTACAATGGTCCACGGCTTAAAAATATCGCCGATGCAAAATTCGACCCCCCCTATGGCCAAAAAGGCAAAAATGAACTAGAAATGGAAAATTTGAAAACTAAAATTAACAAATGTTTCAAATTACCGTTTGGCCCTTGGCCACACTTCATGCATTTTAAATAGGTCCTAATGAATGTACTCATGCACACTTTGCATCACCCGGTTTGGAAATGAACCCTTAAAGGCTCGAATTTTACTATTTTAGCTCAAAATGCAAAGTATGAAACTAAAATGCAAAAATGAAAACAAAATGGTGATTGGACCTTAGCCACACCTCATACATATTAAATGAATGCTAGATAATGAATTTCATACTCGATGCACACTCCGGTGCAAAAATGTCGTGCTAAAACCCTAATTTCTCATATATTCTCATTAAAGGCAAGATTTCAATATTTATGAATATACATGAATTTCAAATATGGTTTGGCCCTTGGCCTCATATCATATATATAAAATGAGAATCAAAAAGTGTGCTTAGGCACACATTACAAGTTTAGAACTAAATATACACATTTGACAAATAAGGCTACGAATGACTTTTCGAGCCAACCTTTACAAGAATGGAACCTTCAAGTCCACAAATCATCCAAGCATAACGAGAATCTCAACCTTGATTCCTGTACCTGAAAAATGTCCCCACTACACGGGTGAGTAACATAAAGCTACTCGTAGGAAATGAGTATGCATCGACCTAACGTTTTACAAAGTTATTACATTAACTTAAAATAATTCAAAAGGGTCATGCCACCTAACGTCTATGTCAAAGGTGAGACTCAGGGAGCTTTCTAAACTACCTTAAAATATTTCTAGCATAAATCACATCATTCATGCAATTCAAAAGACATAGAAGCATGCTATACAAAGCAACAAGATATAGATCCTCAAAGCCATTGACTTGAAATCTAAAATGCGAAAACAACTAAAGTGGGTCATGCCACCTAACGTCTATGTTCCAAATGAATCTATAGGATCATTCCTAAGTTACATTTGAACAATATAGCATAGATGTACTTAACAACATCAAAAACCTGCAATGATTCATTAGAAATCATAATGCCTGAATGTACTTAACAACATCAAAACCTGCAATGATTTATTAGAAATCATAATGTCTGAATGTACTTAACAACATTAAATCGCCAATAACCAAAACCACAAGTCACAATTAAACATTGGTTGCCAACTTGGAATTGAATGCGAAATCAAGTAATGGAAGACTTGGACATCAAATCTTAGATAAAGCCAAGACCTAAATGGTTATTCCGGGCATTAACCCGCAGGGAATACCACCCTAGTGCGCACTATAAAATAAGGAGAACTCATACCTCCCGTACTAGAGCCAAACTCTAGCCATATCTCTGTAACAATGTCCTAAGTGACTCCAAAATAAATAAGTTAACAACTTATATACGAAAATATATATAAAGTACGAAACTACATTCCATGCACAAGTAAAATGTAACCACACAGCTCATGCTCTAAATTCACAACTACTATACGATGGCAAATGTCGAATCTTCAGAGTGCGATTCGTTATGCGCTATAACAATATCACATGTCGAATCTTCAGTGTGCGATTCATTACATGCTATCACAATATATTTCAACATTGAAATATAAACTCATGCATCCATTACAAGTCTAAAATCATGCTTTAAACATATTATCAATGTCAAATACATGATTTAATCAATGATGCAATAGAATCGGAAATTAATCAAATAAACTAATTAATTTTCTTAGATTTCAAATCTCAATCAAATGGCCCTTAATTAATACATGTTATCAACATAGCATGGTCATTGCATACACTAAATCAAAAACTTAATTAGGTCATTAAAACAATAAGGTAGAATTTAATTAAAACATGATAATTAAATCTCTAACTTCTAAAATAATTTCAAAAGGCCCCAAATTAATATATGCTAGTATACAAGTCCTAGTCATCACAATTATCAAATTAAAAACTTGATTAAACCAACGGAACCTTTAAATATATTTTAATTAATCCTTATAATTAAAATATCTAGATTTTCATACTTATCCAAATGTTCTCAAATTAAAGTATGCTAAGGAACATGCCAAGGCCTATTTAAATATCATATTACAACTTGATTTCATGCTTGTTACAACCATGTGAATTAAACTTTCACAAAAGATAACTATTAAATAAAATTTGTAATTCTTAATCAAATGATCTAAATTTAATATATATCAACAACCATACAAAGGCCTAAATTCCTAGCATGCCACAATTTAATTCTAAGTTACACATCATTATGAGAATTAAATCTTAACCATAGGAATTAATTAATTAAATTCTAGATTATGAACAAAAGCATGCATACAAGTTGTATAAGCATCAATAGCATGCAAGACAACAAAAATATAAACCTATAACATCCCTTACCTCAATTTGAGATGGAAATATCAAAAGCCACCAAAATGAAACGGCTCCAAATCCGACAATACTTCGGGGTTTTGTCGGGGCCAACGTCGTGAATATTAAACTCCAAAGAGGACCTACCAAAATCCTAACTTGACCTCAAACTCGAACTCAAAAATTGGCCAAAAACAGATTCTAATAAGGGGAAAAGATGCGCGTAGTCAAGACAAACACAAAACGCAAAGACACTATGACGTTTTAACAAATGGAAGGAGGTTTAATTGAGAGAAGAAAGGTGGCAGCCCCCCTTGGGCTGCCATAGCAGCTTCTGGTCGTGCATGAAGAGAGGGGAAGATAACTTTTTAATTTTATAACCCCCTATTTATAGGAAAACCCTAAAATTGCCCCGGAAGGGCCCCGCCGGGTCTGAAAAACTGAAATTTGAGCAGACGCGCTCAAACGGCAAAACTCCATGAATGAAAAAGAACCAAAATGAGAAAATATGAACAACAGAAGAAATGGCATCGAAAACTGAGTCCCGAACAGAGAGATATGCCTCGAACAAGTTCGGCGGCAACCGAGGCCAAAAACCCTGAAACTAGAAAAAAATGACCAGAAGGAAATTCTAAGAGTATGCGACTCGACGAAAAGTGAAAATGAATCCCGTATGAGGATTCAGGCTGAAAACAAGGCATTTAGCAATAACCTTCATTAATTGCACAATGGCCCCTCCAAAAAGTGAAAACTGCACTAATGGCCCAGAATGAAAATATCTTCCAAAAATATTTTCTTAAAAACCCCTAAAATAAATTATCTTTAAAAGATATTTATGAAAAACACCCCAAGGAAAGAAAAAGATTCTGAAAAATTATGCATCTATGCCCCTATGGACACCGGGAGTAACCAGAGTACTTTACTGCAAAAGTAAAGATACGTATTTCATGGAAATCACTTAGAATGAAGATACGTGAAGTTAAAAACCAACTCCAAACACAAAAAGTGAGATTATGCCAACAAAGGGACAAACGGGGAAAAGACAAAATAGGGAAAAGGACGAAAAATGAATAGTGTCAAAAAAATGAAAAATGTGGAAATAACTCGGTCTTTAAAGAAAGTTGTCAATCCAGGGGAAATAGTCTTATAAACCATTTCCGAGTACTCGAGACGACACTAAGTAACAAGAAACCAAACACAGAATAGAAAAGACAACGAAAAAAAATTTATCCGTAAAATTTGAGGAAAAAGAAAAGGAAGAAAATGACCGGGTCATTACAATGATAAATTGAGATCATCGAAACTGGAAAGAACAACACTTTTGAAATCTGTCAAGTGGGAACCAGTACCAACATTTGGGAATCGGCTCAAGAAGCTTTCCTTTGAAGAAAACCATTTTGTCCATTGGGAACCGGTTCCACATGTGGCTACTAGTACCACTGCTGTTTCAAATTAAGGTAACTTTGTCCTATTATGTTTCAAACTTCCTAGTTGGTTTAGAATTATACCAAAAGTCCTATACACAAATTTTCCTTTATTTTATGAAGGATTAGGTCTTGAAAATTTTATATAAACCCTGATAGTCATATAGGTTTAGTACGGCTTTTGCATTACAACTTCATATTCTATAAAAGTTTTAGGAAGATTATTTTTGCAGAAAATCCAAGTTGATTTCTCTGTCAGTCTTTCTAGAACATACACATAAACATAAGAGTGAGTTTAGAGTGTTGTTCAAATCCAGATCATGATCAAAGTCTTGCATCTACAACGATCAGAGAAAAGCATATCTACTTCTACATCGAATCCAGATATTGAAGAATAGAAGTAAAAGTGATCACACTTTGAAAGGGTCAAAGCATTCGAGGAGTGTTATTTGATCTACCTGCAACCCTTCTACAGAGATCAAGAATAAGCCTAAGGTCAAGTGCTGTTCGACAAGATGTCACAATGCTAAAAGATTGTCAGCGATTGGTGTTTGGTAGAACGATAGGATATGAGCTTGAATCAAAGTTCAGTGTACTTTACTTCAAACATAGTGGATCAGTTTACTTTAGACTACACAGTCCACGAGGTTTTTCCCACGCAAACAATTGGTCTATTTTACCAATTGCGATTTCCTCACTAAATATTTTAGTGTCATCTCTAACTTTATTACTTTGTTTTATTTTATCTTGCATGTGATTAATTATTTAATTGCTAAAATAAGCAAAGTTAGAAGTGGTGTACGCTTGTCGCTTGCATATGCCAAAATTGATTGTGATTGTGGCCAAGTTTAAATTTGTAAAATGTCACTACCACTACTAACTACTAACGTAACAAGAGTGAGTAAGGATCGTCCCAAGGGATTTGTAAGGTATTCTGGAATCAATGTTGGACTAGTAGGTCGAATGATCAAATAGGGTTTGGTTGGTTGAATTACACTAATGGTTCAATTAAAACAATGCAAATTAACTGACAATCTAGAAATTAGGGAAAAAAGTATAAGAGAAAGGTCTTGGGGCTTAGAGTTCATCACTAAGCTTCACTTCACCAAATACTAGCAATTGTAAATTAAAAGGGAAATTCATGTTGTAAATTGTGTGTGTGTGTGTGTGTGTCATTAATTGAAAACTAAGCATAGATGGCAAATAATAGGTATATTGATTGTAATTTTGTAAAGTGAAAAAGAGAGAACCGTGAGTCACAGAAAGAAAGAATCAAGGAAGCAGTAGTCAAAACCTCTTCAGCTTTTTTCTATATTTATTTTTGGTATCTTTAGTGCACAAATAAAATATTAACGATTTAGTTAATTATGTGACAGTTACACGTAGGATTCGGACTAGGTTTAGGCCAATTTGATCGGACAGAGTATCATTACTCTTATATTTAACTATTTTATTTATACATTATAGGTATCGAAGAATAATGAAGTTCTAAGATTTTGGGATTCATGTTTATTTGTGATTAATAATTTGCACGAATAATTAAAGTTTACATGTGGTATCAGTGCTTATGGTTTAGAAACTCATTGTTTTTCATTAGTGTTGTATAAATAATATATAAATATAAAGTAAAATTTAAATAATTGTATAATTTAATTTTCCTTTGGAATCGATATTATATACACACAGTAATTATTTTGGTGGATCGATTTGCGGATTGCTCACGAATAACTAGTTTTGTATTATACTATGCATATGGTTGTGGATGATAAATTGAAGTTACAAGCTTGTGGCTCTATAATTGATGCTTTAGAAATTCATGATTTTGACACGGTTGGCATATAAACAACAAGATACGTTAATTGTTTCTTGGTTTCTGTGTATGTTTTGAATGGTATATAGAAAAATAGACTAGGTACAACTTGGATTGCATGATAAGTTTTAATGTTTTGTGTGTACTGTGTATCAATAAATGATTGCATAAGACTGTAACGACCCAGTCATTTGCTTTCCTTTCCTTTTTCCTGAAATTTTACAAATGAATTTTTTTCGTTTAATTTTCTTTTCTGAGCTCTGTTTCGGGTCGCTTAGTGTCATCTCGAGTGCTCGGAATTGGTTCCTGAGACTCTTTTCCGTGGATTGACAACTTCCTTTGAGGACCGAGTCATTTTCACATTTTTCGTTTTTCGACACTATGCGCTATTTCGTCCTTTTCCCTATTCTGTCTTATCTCCGTTTGTCAGTTTTTGGCACAACCTCACTTCTCATGCTCAGAGTTGGTTTTTGACTTCACGTGCCTTCATTTTGAGTGGTTTCCTCGAAATACGTATCTTTACTTTTGCAAGAAAGTACTCTGGTTGCTCCCGGTGCCCACAAGGTCATGGATGCACAATTCTTTAGAATCTTTTTCATTTCTTGGGGTATTTTTCATAAATATCTTTTGAAGATATTTTATTTCAGGGGTTTTTAAGAAAATATTTTTGGAATATATTTTTATTCTGGGCCATAAGTGTAGTTTTCACTTTTTGGAGGGGCCATTGTGCAATTAATGAATGTTATTGCAAAATGCCTTATTTTGAGCCTGGATCCTCGTACGGGATTCATTTTCACATTTCGTCGAGTTGTGTACTCTTGGAATTTCCTCCTGGTCGATGTTTTCCAGTTTCAGGGTTTTTGGCCCCCGTTTTCGCCAAACTTGTTTTGGACATAACTTTCTGCTCGGGACTCAGTTTTTGAAGCTGTTTCTTCTGTTATTCATATTTTATCATTTTGAATCTTTTTTGTTCACAAAGTTTTTCCATTTGAGTGCGTCTGCTCAAATTTTACTTTTTCGGACCCGACGGGGCCCGTTCGGGGCACTTTTTGAGATTTCTATAAAAGGGGGGTGAGATATTTCATTTTTCATCTTCTCCCCTTTCATGCACGACCTGGAGCTCCCATGGCAGCCCAAGGGGTTCTGCCATCTTCTCTCTCCTCTTTTGGTTCACTTTTCCTTGATGGAAAGTCTTTGGCCTTAACGTTTGTTGTTCCCCTCGCCGTGCTCTACCTTTCCCCCTTATTAGAATTCAGTTTTGACCATTTCTTGAGTTTGGTTTTGAGGTCAAGTTATGATTTTGATGGGGCTTTCATGGGGGTTATGTTCACGGCGTTGTCCCCGACAAAACCTAATAGTTTCGTCAGATTCGAAGCCGTTCCATTTTGATGGCATTTCATCTCAAATTGATGTAGGGGATGTTCTAGGTTTAAATTCTTGTCATATAGCATGCTTGTGATACTTATACTACTTGTTTGCATGATTAAATATAAAATCTAGAGATTTTATTATTTATTTTTCTTGTACGGGATCTAATTTTTCCGGTTGTTCATGACTTCGTTTAAATATGTAGCATGATTTTATATTGCCCCTCGATATGCTCATTGTCGTGTATTAAAATTGGAACATTTGAATAAGTATTAAAGATTTTATTTAATATTTATCTTAGGTGAAAGATTAATTCGCATGGCCTTAACTAGCTTGAAATCAATATGTGTTAGCATATTAAATTAGGCCTTAGCATGCTCTCCAACATAGTTGAATTTGAAAATGATTAGAGGTGTTTTGAAAATTAGCAATTATTAATTAATTTGCCTCAAGTGCAGTATTCACTCTATTTAAATTCTGACTTGATATTCTTGACTTACATGCCATATAGCTTCACATATATTTGATTTAGAATATTCGGTTAGGTTTTCAAACCCTTTATTTAATTAAATTCTATGTTTAAGATTTAATCCTCATGGTGATATACAATTTGGAATTGTATTGTGCCATGCTAGAAAATTAAGTTTTGGTATGGTTGTTCACATGTATTAAATTCGGATTTATTGCATGAGAATTGCAACTTTTGTTTTATATTTAACTTTAGTGAAAGTTTAATTCGCATGGTCGTAAATTGAATGAAATAAACTTGTAATGTGATATTACATTAGTCCTTGGCATGTTTTCCAACATTGGTTAATTTGAGAGCATTTGGTTAAGTTTGAAAATCTAGAGATTTCAATTAAAAGAATTAATTAAAATCTATTTTGTGGTCCCATTAGCTTAATTAAGGTTTTAACTTGATGTTTGTATTGGCCATGACTTGTTTACTAGTATATATTAATTTGGGACTATTTGAAATTGTTTTAGAGCCTTGGGATTTAAATTAGCATGATTTAATTAAAGTTCTACCTTGTTATTCTAACAACCTAATTGAGTTTTAGAATGGATATAGGTGATGACCTTGCCATGCCCTTTAACATGTATTAAATTGAGGTTAATTGAAATTGAATCGGAAATCTAGAGAATTTAATTGTGTTTATCTATTTAAATTCTATCAATTTGCTCCATGATTTAGTTGTATTTTAGAAGTGGTTTCTATATTCAAATCATGGACTTAGACTTGTTGTATATTCATTTGGTTATGTTTTGAACATTGGATAACATAGTTGCTATGTTTATATTCATGAGAATATGTTTTCCTTATTGAATATATTGTTGCCTTGTGTAATGATTTGCACACTTCGTGTTTAACATCTTTCATGCATAGCGTGTAACGAATCGCACACTGAAGATTCGACATTCATCATATCATATTAGTTGTGAATTTAGAGCATGTATTGTATAGGTTTCCAAATTTGATTATGCTTAGTCGATAGTTGATTATCTTGCATATTCCTGCTGATATATCCGTTGTTGCACAACTTGTTGATTTTGGAAACTTGGGGATGTCGTTGTTTGACTATGGCTAGGACGTGGTTCTGGTACGGGGGATAGTCCCTCTATATATAGTCTAGTGCACACATAGGGAGGTTACCCATGTGCTAGTAACCCTAAAGTAACTATGTTGTCGGTTTGATCCGGCGTGACGTCCGAGTATCAACTTTGTTTGACTTCGCATTTCATCTTCAAGTCGATAACTAGATGATGTTGTAACTTGTTGTTCCTTATTTGTCGTTCCATTTTAAGTTACATGATGTTAACTTTGCGAAATTGTGCTTTATGCGTTGTATTAGAAGTTCCAATGTTGGTTAAATTGCATCGATATTGAAAATTGTGTTTTGACGTTCTAACAAAGCTTAGGATTGATCCTATTGATTCATTTATAACTTAGACGTTAGGTGGCATGACCCACTTCTGTTGTCTTCCTGCTTTAGATTTCAAGCTGCTAGTTTTAAGAAATTGTTACCTTGTATAATATGCTTTTATGTGGTTAGATTGCATTGAAGTTGTAAATTGCATTTTGATTGTTCAGCATGGCCTAGGATGATTCCTTAGACTTATTTAGAACATAGACGTCAGGTGACATGATCACTTTAGTTGTTTTTGTATTCGAGATTGCAAGTTAATACCTTTAAGAACCTATATCTTGTTGCTTTGTATAACGTGCTTCCATATTGTTTAAATGGCATAGATGATGTGATTTATGCTAGAAACACTCTAAGGTAGCTTAGGATACTCCCTGAGTCTCATTTCAATAGAGACGTTAGGTGGCATGAACCCCTTTAATATATTTCACCTTAAGGTGATAAATTTGTAAAATGCTAGGTCGATGCAAGCTCATCTCCTATGAGTAGCTTTATGTTACTCACCCCTACAATACTTGGGTATATTTCAGGTACGAAGACTTGGTTCGTGACGCCTAGCATCCTTGGATGTCGTGTAGCTTTCAAGTTTCCATTTCATGCAAATGTTAGCATAAAATGTCATTTTGTAGACTTATATGTCAAAATATGTATATTTGATTCCATGTATGTAATGTGTACTTAAGTACACTCCTTTCAATGTATTTGATATGTATGAGATGAGGCCGGAGGCTAATGACCATTATATTGTATTCTATGTACTTTTTAACTTCATGAAATATTATGAAAAACCTTGAAAAATCGCAAGTCATTGTTTCACCATGGTTGCATCGGGTGTGGGAATTCCGTTTTCATTCTTTCATAGGGTCTTATAAATCATGTTTGAAGTGTGGCCAAGGGCCAAACGGTCATTTGATCCCGTTTTGTATTTTTGGATTCCGAGTTTTCATTCTAAATTCCATTTTTACCTTTTTGCCCGTTGGGGGGTCAGATTTTGTATCGGTGGTATTTTTAAGTCGTGGACAATTGTAGCACGTCCAAATAGGTAAGTTACGTTTGCGTGCATGGTCGTTTCTGGGCAAAACCTTATCGTTTGTGTTTTGAGCCTCTTGTGAATTCATTTCGCATTTTTTTTGCATATTCTAATCTAGGGGTATTATAGACTTTTGACGGTGGTTTTATTTCCTTATTTCAACATGGTTGAATAGAAAACATGATTTGAGGGGGGGTTTCTTTTCCGTGTTTTTCCAGAAAATGTCGTCTTGGCATCGGAAATCGCTTACAAAGTTCAGTTTTCAGTTTTCAATTTAGCAGCTTTTTAGACTCTCTGGACCAGTTTTCTTGGGAGGGCATTTTGGGCATTTCACAGTGAGTTTTTTTTATTTTTCTCATGAGTCACGTAGAAAACTCGATTTTGAGGGGGGTTTCTTCTTTGTGTTTTTGCAAAAAAATTTATCTAGGCCTCCAAATTCAGCCTCTATTCTGGATTTTTCTGGAAAAAAACCCCACACAGCAGCTTTATGGGCTGCTGCCAGCCATGGTGCACTTAGCAGTGCGTGTGCGGCGTGCATGGGTGCGCGCATGGGCGTGCGCATGGGGCTGTCATGGCCCCTTATTAGGCCGCCGCGATGTCAATTCTTCTTTTGGGCTTTTCTCCTTCGTCCGGACTCCGATTCAAGTGAATTTTTTTTTAAACTTGACTAATTTTTCACTGTCTTTCCAACGGCGTACTCGCTTGCACCCTGTTCTTCCTGAATAATTACCAATTTACCCTTTTAGCCTTAAGTGCTCGTTTTTCTTTGTCATGCCATTTCTCTTTCGTCCGGACTCCGAATCATGCGATTCTTGAGTCCATCTTGATTAGTTTTTCATTGTCCTTCTAGCGGTGTACTCGGTGACACACGAATCTAAAATTTTCAGAAATGACTATTTTACCCCTGGGGGCTTATTTGTCATATTTTTGATCTTTTGCTTCCGCATTAGTTCTTATTGAGTTCCTCGACCTCATGGAAGGTCACTTTGACTTCTTAGAGTCTTGTTTTCTATTTTTGCTTCCGCATTCGAATCCGTTATCGGATCATCCTTATGGTTCATCACAGGACACGCTGGCCAAAAAAACCAGGGTCATCACATAGACTTCCTACTTCCTACTTCCTATTTCCAATTTAATTTAATTTAATTTTTTTTTTACTATTGGAAGAAACTTTATGCAGTTATTGTCTCATTAATTAAATACATAAAATTTGAATATTGATTTATTTTTTAATTTCTAAAATAATATGTGAGTCTAGAAATTTAATTTAATTTTAGTGGGCATGCATAACAAATTATTGTGTTATACCCAAACATGCATACATGATGGAGAATCAATTTTAGATTGATTCAATTATGATCTTCAATTCTGAAAATAAGAATTTATATATTTTATTAGGTATATAAAGTAAAAGGATATTTTTATTGAATTTTTGGACTATTAAGTTTCTGAAATCGAACCTACTTAAACTTGGATCGATCAGTATGAGTTTATATGTATAATGTTAAATGGATAAATTAATGATTAATTAGTTACTAGCTAATTTAATATTCATATTATATAAAGGTTAGTTGCTACTAAAGTGGCCTAACTATGATGATTGATGAATATTAATTTTAGTAGTAAACATAATTAATAATGAATTAGTCACTAGCTAATTTAATATTCATATTATGTAAAGTTTGGTAGCTACCAAAGTGACCCAACCATAATGGTTGATGGATATTAATTTTAGTGATATATATAATAGCAATATTTCATGAATTACGATGTTTATGATTTTTTGTGATATTCATGAATATTGAGTTTATTTAATTATGAGAAATAATTCTCTAAAGGGAATAGATTCTCAAGTGTTTAAATGAACATTAAGGAGTTTTATGTATTTTTAATTGGATAAATATATGATATTCAAAGGTAATTTATTTGTTTAATTAAATAATGCATTACCAATGAAGGTATACATATAAATACAAATAAGCATCATTATTAGTATTTTATAATTGTCACCCAAAGGGATACTATAGTTATACATTGTATTTATATTTTAAGTTATATATATATACGTGTTGTTAACTTAAAGCATTATTGTTGTGAGCATTTTATCTTATTATGTTTATTTAATTACATCCCTCAATTCGTATGCTACACCTGTTCTAATTCTCAATAGGAGTAACTTCTCGTAAAAGAATGAATAAGTTAAGTTTAAAATTTAGGTGCATTAGATCTTGATTTAGTATTTTAAATTGAGAAACCTGCTGTCATTACAAATGAAGACAGTGAGGAAGAAAAGATTCTCCATAAAGCCTGGGAGAGATCGAGCAGATTAAGCATTATGATTATGCGAATAATTGTTCTCCATAGTAATACTGTTAAGGAATATTTGACTAAAAGAATGTTTTCGTATTATAGATAAATATCTAAAACGAAAATTATCGATTGATATCACTACTATTTATTTTTTGTTGGTACTCATACCATGTATGAACATAATTTTTAGATGACTAATGTTGCTGTAAAATTGAGAACCTTAGGGATGATTATGGATGAGAATTTTCTCGATTTCTTGTCTACTTAGTATAGGTCATTTGGAATTAACACTATTAAAACAAGTGAAAAGTGAAAGAATTAACCATTATGTTAATTTAGGAGGAGCCAAGGCTTAAACAACAAGATAATCATTATGTTCATCTTATGACTCAAGAAGTTAGAAAGAAATTTGGGAATAAGCCTAAAAAGGCATTAAGTGAGCAACACTTAAAATTAAAAGATTTAGGTCAATTTACTAAAAGAAAAGAATTTAATAATGCCAAAAGTGTCATTTATGTATTGAACACTCTTAGAAAGATTATATGAAACATAAAAAATGATTCGAAAAAGAAAGATAAGTCTTTTGACTTTTGTATATTTCGAATCACTTATTGATATTCCTTCTAATACATGATAGGTTGACATAAGTATTAATATTTATGTTTCTAATAGATGCAAGGATTTCTAATGACCTAAATTACAAATTCAAATGAGAATTTATTATTTATAAGAATTGTGAAAAAGTTTTGTTAAAACAATTGAGACATTTTGTTTGATCATAGACAATGAATTTTATTTAAATTATTTTAAACTCTTTATATTTCTTTAATTTCCTTAATTTGATTTTATTTCAAAACTTTATGTTAATAGTTTTTCCTTTAAATTTGATAATGATGTTTATTCAAGAAATTCTAATTTGTGAGTTATGGTATTCTTGTTGATGATTTCTGTAAATTCAAACTTGATAATTTATTTATTAAAACCCTTTTGACCTGGCATCATAACATTAGAATTATGCATAGCTTAATTAATGAAAATTCATTTTTCTTGTGGCATTAAAGACTGGAAGAATATTTAATGAAAGATTAGAAAAAATAGTAAAGGATGTGATTCTTCTGAATCTAAACTTTACTAATTTTGGGGTGTGTGTGGATTGTATTAAGGGTAAATAAACCAAACATACAAAGAAATGAGCCACAAGAAGTACAGAACTTCATGAACTTATTTATATAGACATTTGTAGACCTTCTGATGTTCCATCTATTGGTGGAGAAAAGTATTTTATCGCCTTTATAGTTGATTTTTCACATTATGGATATATCTATTTGTTACATGAAAAATCTCAAGTAGTGGGTACTCTTGAAGTATACACAAATAAGGTAAAGGCGGTGAATATTACAGAAAGTATGATGAAACGGGTTATTAATCAAACCGTTTGTTAAGCTCCTTAAAATGTATGTCATTTGTGCTCAATACACTATGCTAGGCATGTCATAGCAGAAGCCTGTAGCTGAAAGGTGTAATCATACTCTTATAGATATGGTTAGGTGTATGTTAAGTAATTTCTTATTACCCATAATATAAAGGGTACAAGTTTTACTATCATAAATATGTGCGGGAATTGTTGAAATCGGAAATGTCAGATTCATTGAGAATGGTGAAGTCAGTGGGAGTGATAAAAATAAAAATGTGATCATTCAAAAAGTTAGCGTACAAATTCTTTTACCTATAACTTATAAGGAAATAATTATTCCTTCAGTTGCTGAACTGTATAACAACGAAAAATAATTGAATGATCAACAATTCCATGATGAGATTGTCACCAATGAATAGATTGTAGAAGAACTACAAGAAATAACATTAAGATGATCTCAAAGAGAAATAAGATCTGCTATTTCGGATGACTATGTGTTATATCTGTAAGAATCTAATTTTGATATTAAGATATATAAGGATTCGGTAATATTTTCACAAGCCATTAACAGTAATGATTTTACTAAATGGATTAATGCCATGAATGAAGAGACTTTAAAGAAACCTTCTCTACAGTATCTAAGAAGGATTCTCTTAAAATATCATGACATTAATAGCTTTTTATGATTTAGAGTTACATCAAATGAATGTGAAACTAACTTTTCTAAATGGGAGTTTATAAAAAGGAAGTCTATATGGATCAACCTAAAGGCTTTACATTAGAGGGTAAAGAATATATGGTCTATAAACTTAAGATGTCAATATATGTACTTAAACAATCTTCCTCACAATGGTATATTAAGTTCAATGATACCATTATTTATTTTGGTTTTAAGGAAAACATTGTTGATCAGTGTATATACTAGAAGGTTAGTAGGAGTAAGTTTATATTTCTGATTCTATATATTGATGATATTTTGTTTGCTAAGTAGTGATCTTAGTTTATTATATGAAACTAAAAGTTATCTCTAATAACTTTGAAGTAAAATATATAGATGAGACATCTTACGTGATAGGAATATAAATATTACATGATCACGTGGATTTTTTGGATTGCCTTAGAAAGCATATGTTAAAAGAATGGAACATTGTTTAACCAGTATTGTTTCATATATAAAAGGAGATAAATTCAGCCTAATACAATCCTAAAGAAAAAGTTAGCTAGAAGGTAAAGAAATGAAAAATATTCCTTATGCATATATTGTGGAGTTTGATGTATGTACAAGTTAGTAAGGGATAAAAGATTATATGCTCACACTTAGGAAGATAGTTTTATAAATATGTGAATAATAATTAATTCACAATTAGTTATTTGTTCCTTTTGGCTGGAGGAACAATATTATGAAAAAATGCAAAGTAATTTATTATTACTTTGTCTATAATGAATTTTTATTTTTATTTTTTTCAAATTTATAACATGCTTTGAGATTACAATTTATGGTTGCAGAATTTATTTTAGGATTTGGAGTTATGGGTACCATTTTCAAATTGCTGAAAATTTATGCTGTAATTGTTGATCTTCTTGTATGAAAAATGATAGCTATTCTAAAGTTGAATACTTTATCATTAAAGAAGGATGTTTAGAAATAACGAGTGTCTATTGAACACATAATTACACAACTTATGATTGCAATCCATTAACGAATGAACTATCACCCAAGACATTTATGCAACATGTTAAAAGATTGGATCTTGAATGTAGTCAATGATGATTATTTTTTAATTGTGGATTGCTCAACAGTGCTTATATATATTTGATGTTTTGCGCTTATTAAATATGTTTCTAATATTTCCTATTAATTAATGTATATGTACGTATTGCTTTAATAAGTGGTAATATGAATAGTCTTGGAAAATACATTATTATTAGATCATTATTGATACTTCTCATTTATAGACTATGTTGAATAGGTTACTAGTGTTGTGGTACATGAAAGAGACTGTGTCATTTAGTGATATATAACTGCCATGACTCGCATTGGTAATTTATTTACCATGGTATTTATGATGACCAACTTAAGGACTCAATTTGATTTATGGTGCACACTAATGACTATTTTACTAAACTACTACAGAAGTTATCATATGGGCAAGTGAGAGAATGTAAAATTATTTATTAATTGTGTGACCCATATGATATGGACATGTGATATATTTTATTAATTAGTGATTAAGTAAATAGATATCAGATTAATATTATATTATTTGGTCAACTTATAAATTACTTTTTTGGTAATTAATTATTGGAAAAGTATTTTCCTATTTATTCCTTACTTTGATGTAAAGTGGAATTAATGTTACCAAAAGGAAAATCAGTCATCTCTTTGGCTTTAAAAAAGTGCATATTCCTATCAGTTATGTACGCTAATGAAAATAACACGTATAAGTTTTATGTGTGCAAAAAGCCGAGAGAGAAATCAGTTTCCACATTTGTGCATTGTTTGGAGTTGCAGCTTAGTTCATTGTCAAAGGATCTCGACGTTGGACTTAATCTCTACAAGATTTGCAATCATATATTAAGGTATTTATATTTAACTACTTTATTTATGCATTATAGGTATGTGAGAATAATGAAGTTCTAAGATTTTGGGATTCATATTTATTTGTGATTAATGATTTGCACGAATAATTAAAGTTTACACTGAGAAGTAAGAGTCTCACCTAGATTCTTGGAAATGTTTCTCATTCATCATCCAAACACAAGCAAATCGAAATGTTTCTCATTCATCATCCAAATACAAGCAAATAATAGTAAGACTCCGTTTGATTAAATGGAAATTAATAATGAAAATTGAAAGTAAAAGAAAATGAAGTGAATGCAAGAAAAATTAATTTTTGATGGTGCATTTGATTAAAGGATATTAACATTCATGTATATTAAAAAAATTTCAAACAAGATTAGATCTTGATCTAGTTTCTTTGATTTAGATTCAAATTAGAATATGCATTATAGACATGTGAATATAATAAGTTCAATTTCTTGGAGAACGTATTTTATTTTTTATTTTTTAAACTCTAAATACAATTATAAGTCCTATGAAATATTTCCAAAGACAAAGAAGTACTACTTTTGAAAAATATTTTCTAATAAGTCAAGATTCTATGAATAATGAATTTTTTTTCAAGATTACCCTTTATTGCGAAGTTAGTACTATTACCGGGTTATTTTTTTTTTATCAAGATGCAAATTTTCTCTTTACTTTCAATAGTTTGTAACTAATAATTTTTATAAAAAAATTTATTTGTTACCATAATAAATAATCCTAAAAAATTAATAAAGTATGTCAAATACACTCTTCATAAACACTCACATGTTAAAATATGAAGTAGAAAATTTAAAAAGAATGGAAATAATTTGAAATGTATTTAATGAAAAGTTTTTCATTGTATTTTATATATATTTTGGTATCAAATAAATTTATTTATAAAAGTTATTAGTTACAAATATTGAAAGTATGTATTTCGGTTAAAAAAATAAAAGATAAAATAAAAAATAAAATAAAATAAAAAACAGTAATAGTAACTTAGCCATAAAGGGCAATCTTGGAAAAATATTCATTATTCATAGAATCTTGACTTATTTAGAAATATTTTTCAAATGTAGGACTTCATTATCTTTAGGAAGATTACTTATTTGTCTTTAGAGCTTATACGTAGGAACTTAATAGGATTTTTTCCTAAATTTTGGACTTTTAACTACAAAATTTTGACTAGCAAAGAGCCTCCCTTTTGTAGTGGGGGTTAATTCGGGGTTGAGAGACCCTTCCCTCGTATTATATGCACAATTTAAAGTCATAGATATGAGACACATCGGACTAGAATTCTCTAAGTTAAAAACTATCTACATTATGCTAAGTTGAATTACTAAGACATGGACATGTAGCGTTTTATGCAGATCAATAGTTTATATCATGCCACATCAGTTCATTGAATACAACTACAAAAATGATGTCGTTTTAATTAGGACCACAAGAATAGACGCCGTCACCAACACTTTCTCCCTCAATATTCTTTAAATCCTCTGCAAATCAACCTGGAGAGGCTCCCCTTTGAATTTCCTCTCTTCATTTTCTGTGGCATTATTTGAGCCCGATTTTGATTACAACAACCTTAAGTGTAAGCCTTTGTTGCAATTTTTAAAATTTGTCTTGAAGTTTAGGATTTTTTATTTTTTAAAAGTTATATTGTTGTTTTTTTCCCATGCAAAATCGTGAGAAAGTCTGTATTTTAAATTGTGTATAAGAATTTTGTTGATAAAGTTTGTGCTTCAGAAAAAAATTAAAAAAAAATTGTGCATATAAGGTTGTGTGTTTTTTTTTTTATTTGGAGAATTTAAGTGCATAGGATTTTCCACTCCATAACCTGTGTAGGAATCAAACAATTACAAAGCAAAAACTCAAGGTGAGGTGATAGGGCTGATCTAGGGGAAAGATTTTCAGTCCAAAAAGAATATGAAAACCTCCTCCATACAATTATAATGGGAGTTTTCAGACGTGTGTGGAGAGAGAATAAGTTGGAGACGCCGTTAGTGGATGGTGTGTTTTCAGCACTTCTAAAACAAAACCTCAATTTGATGATGTGGAATAATATAAGTCCTAGATATACAAAGAATACCATGTGTCAAAGTCTTATAAATTTAACTTAGGATAATATTTGTAGAGAGTTTTTAACTTATAGGATCACATCACCCATGTTTTGAAAACATAATTCTATCATAAATTATGGACACCTCCAAAAAAATCATAAAGATGGTTGAAATGGGCTTATAAGCACTTACCAACACTCCACAATTTTTCCAAGTCAATTCTCAATTCTCCATGTTCTAACCACAACTAGAATTCAAATGAAGCCAATAAATAACTGTGTGTTCTCTTGTTATTTTATAAATAAATAAATAAAATTACACTGACCAAATAAATGGTTGAAAATGAAACTAAAGTAGAACAACTTCAGCTTATAAACCAATTCATATACAAACTGTATAAATGAATGAAACTATATATATACCTTACCTAACCTAACTAAACTTCAATTAATTCACTTATCAAGACACTGTTTGTGTCAACCAATGAATCTAACAAAAATCTTCTATCGATCTTATTGGTGTGTTAAAAAATGAATTATATTTGTATACAGTACCCCCTTCCTCAATTGTTCTCTGGGGGCCTTCTAATCGAATGTAGTCATACATGACTCCCATGAAAGGGCCTGAACCTCTTGACTGTGTTTGAAAGATTATGTTCCTTCCATTGGAAAGCTTCGAGCTAGAGATATCAACATTATACAACCTGTATAACCCATGAATCCTATATCTTGTAATCACATTTTCTCTCCCTATAAGCCCTGTCGTAAAGTCAGGTCGCGCCACTTTTGGGTCGTTGAGCCGAACCTTCAGAGAAAAAAAATAAACCATAAGCAAATCATATTAAACTTGACCATATTGCTGCATTAATCTGTATATAATCTAAAACAAACATTAGGTCTCAGGATCAATTCCTCCTAAGTGCAGGGACGAAGCTAGAATTTGGGTTTAGGAGGGGCACAACTATTGGCTTATATATAAACCTATATATACAAAGGCTAATAACAAAACTTAGGTGGGTATTTTGTGTTTTTATAAGAAAGTATATATTTATATATAAATATAGTTAGGGGGTCACGCTAGAGACATAATCTGAGTTTTACCCCATCCATGTGGAGGGGGCTCTTTGCACGAGTCCTGTAAATTAGTTGGACAAAGTCTCAGACACCCCAGTTATCAAAAAAGTGTCCTCGTTGTTAGGAAAAAACATTAAGGAATGTGGCTAATGCCAACGCCAATCGAAGTGTATAAGTTCCCATTGGATTCACATTTTTTAGATCGAATACAATTTGCCATGTGGTTGATACATAAGTTTTATTTCCCAAGTTCTTGTAAATAAAAAAAATAATAATAAAAAAATTAATTAGAACCACATCTTTCAACATTAACAAGTTTCAGGTACTGAAAAAGTTGAATCAAACACCTGTTAACATGAGCAAAAAACCAATCTTTTTTGTAATCACTAACGCCAACAGTGTAAATGAGATCATTGTTAGGATACAGATCTGTATACCGATCCCATAACCCATATTGCCTAAACCTGTAAAAAAATAATAACAATAATAATTTAAAATTTTTAAAAAATAATAATTTAAATTAAAAAATTGTATGAGAAGCTTGATAAGAACTAACTTGTCTGTATGGTTGTTGTAAAGCTGGTTCATGAGGGTTGAAGCTAGAACAGGCACATAAAACTCAGCCGTGGTCCGGTCAGGGAAGCTTATTTCCCAGAGAGTAGGACCACTTTTTAGGGGATAATATATGAGGTCACCCAATTTGATTTCAGATCCTGATAATGGTATTGTGTGAGCAAGTTGCTAACATATATATATATATATATATATATATATATATATATATATAAGGAAATCAATGGAATGTTGGTGGATATAGAAATATAAACCTGGTGTCACAATAACTTGAACATTGTACATGTAGTCCCCAATAACACCAGGTACCCATGTATACAAGTTATATTTCCCTGCTCGGACGCCTTTAATAGAGAATTTACCCTCTGCATCAACTCGAGTCCAAAACTGATAACCCTGTAAATAAGTTTGATTAAGACAATTACCAATTTAAGTAAGTAATTTGTCCCATATCGAAATAATACACAAAAAAACAAGTATTGATATACCTATTCCACACAAATTCAAAGCAAGAAGGTTTCCCTTGACAGTTAGATCATTAAATGATAGAACACTCCCTAGTTAGTGACCGGACCGTCAGGAGATTTTCGTTCTTACCATCTTCTCCATTTTTGCTTCAAACTACAAGGAATCCAAGTCCCTAGAGAAAGAATGTTTCTTGAAAAACTATTCGGTGACAATATGCAACTCAGATGCATCTGTAGGCATGCAACTCTCCAAAGGCAAATTCTCAAAAGTAGACATAAAAAGTATAGCAGTTACTGTTCGAAAGCAAGACAAATATTGTTTCAGTTTGTCTCAGAGCAGGAATTATACAAGATCACTTCCTTTTGGGATCAAAATGAGCAGAATCAAAAGCATCCACTACATTCGGACTTAAGGCTGGAGGAATTAACAGGTTAAAAGATGGGCGAGCAGACGAGCCTGGAGCTGGATGGTCTTCCTGATGAGATTTCACCATAGCAGCAGATAGCACCTTAGCTTTTTGGGCCTGTGGACCCTTAGCATAAGGGAAGGACACATTCATGTCAACATCAAATGCCTTTGGTCCTTCGTTTTTTCACCTGAGCCCTGGTTGAAGCCAAATTTGAAGGCTTTTGCGCTAGATAAGCATACCAAGGTGGAACAACATCCTTGTATCTGTTTCCCAACAGTGATGCAGGTACCAATTGCATCATTCAAGTGCTGGACCTCAGCCTCCAATGTCTCCACCTTTGCTTCAGACGCTGCCAAGCAATTCTTGTAAACATCCCTTGCTTCAGAGGCAATCTTTGCATTCAGGGCAAAACTCAAAGCCTTCTTTTCAGCATTGCCAAGGTCTCTTTCCAATTTCTTGATGGAAAGAGACTGAGCCTCAGCAGTAGCACACAACGCCATGGTATGGTACAAGTTCTACATAGTCAACAATAACAATGGCATTGTAAATGGAGTGGAAAGAAATTTGAAGAATTAATAAAGAAGGGAAAATGACAAACCTTCATAGCATGAACTGGGGTAGATAGTAGTAGCTGGTTTAACCCCATGTTCCCAATGATTTTTTCATCCTTGGGTAGCTACATTCCTCGGGCCACTGCCAAAGCAGCAGAAGGGTTAGTGACTATCTAGTCCCCAGAATGGAGAACTAATTTGTCAGCCTTTGAGAAGATAGGTCTCCAAGGTTCTCCAACCTTGGCCTGGATATAAGCCCTAACCTCCTCTTCAGGGTCAGTTTCTCCAGCCTTTTTTCCCCTGCCTTTGGGGATATTTTTGCCTTTGCTGGATGAAGGTGGATTTGGCCTTGTCTTCTTTAGAGGAGGCTCATCAACCTCTTTTTTATGCTCAATAGATCTGATGACAGCTAAAGGCTGCTCTTCAGCAGCTTTCTTCTTCAGAGCTTCAACTCTCTATTTTTCTTCCTCAGTCAATGGGAAGCTGTCAAAGGATGGAAGGGCTAAATCCATAAGGTCTGTAGCTATAGCACTAGAAGCAATTTCTTGGGGGTTGGACGAAGTGAGCAACTCCTCAACAAATGGGGGTTCGCTCCAAACTTGTCCTTCGAGAAAGGAGAGCCTATTCTTAGCTGCAGAAGAGGGGAAGGTTACTGAAAAAACACCAAGAAACTCATAAGTATGACGAAAAATTAAGACTTGACATGGGAAGTAACCAGAGCACTTGGTATGAAAGGATGGTAAGCATTCTATACCTAACTTCCCAAATTTGCGAGGGATTGGGAGTGCGTTCGATTGAGGCACAAACCATTTCCCTTTAACTACAATCATCTTCTCTTTTCATTTCTTCTTGGAGGAAGGGAGGTCCGTGTATATCCTTTGCTGAAGGTTAGAGGTGAAATAAAAATGACCAGGCTCGGTCCCATGCCTGGAGATGGTGTAAGTAATTAATAGGTCAGTGAGAGTCAAATCAAGAATTTCAAGCCTCGGTGAACCAAGAGTGCCGAGACTATTCGGAAAAAGTTAGGGTTTACTTAAAGGGGGGCCAGACCTAACTTATTAAAGACCAAATGGTAGAAGGGGTGTAGAGGAAAACGAAGGGCGTTAAGATGCCCAACTGAGAGAAGTAACTCATTCTCTTTGATGCCCTCGCCTGAACTGAAGTCAGCCGTCCATGGGTATACAACAATTTCTACCCCCTCAGGGATTTCAAATTCCTCCATTACTGAATCAATGGTGAACTTGATACGTCAAACAAATAAAATTTTCTCTTTCTCTTCCTTAGTAAAGATGTTATTTGACCCATAGGTGGATGTCTCAGCCAAAAGTAAGGAATCATCCAACTGATTGGTCGAGTCATTTATAGGTTTAAAAGGATTAGAAACCCTTTGGGGAGGAACCTTAATGAGAATAGGGGAAAACGAAGGCGTGGATTCAAAATCTATAATTTCTATGTGGCCGTGAGTGGTTGAAGTGCTCATGATGCAAGATCAAAAAATAGATGAAGAACTAACCTGGCAAAACGACGAGGTAAAGAACGCAATGAATGAAATGAGCGCAGTATAGACAAAAATAGATCTTGAGGAAGCTCTTGAGTCAGAATAACAATAAACACTCCTTAAACCGCCTCGTGCAAAAGTGACAACCGTGTAACTTCAATTTCCTTTTAATTAGGAGCCGTAGTCCAATTAAAGAGGGAATTAGGGGCAAAGTGTGGAAGGAAAAATCCCCCTCCAATAAAGATCATCCACATCACCTCACTACAAAGATATATTCTTTATATTACGAGGGCCAATCCGTATCAAGCCCAAATTACAACAACCCAATTCGGGATGAGCCTAAGTTAATTCTTCCTTTCTATTAAGATCGCTGGCACTGGTTTCCCGGCCCATTATTCAAGCCCAGCTGGTTCAAGATGCATACAACCCAAGCTATATGTGAATAAACGAGTCTTGCAAATTGAAGGATTCATCATAAAAGGCAAATTCTATACAAGGAAGTTCTGTGAAAAGGGAAGTCTTGCATGGAATGAAGTATAAAAGGAAACAACATTATAGGATGGAGGATTGTATATGGAATGTATTGTAGGATAAGCAATGCGAGTCCTACTATAATTCCACCACCTTTTTTGTATATAAATAGAGGCATAGACCTCCAATAAAACCATCGAGCAATATATGCTTTTCTCTGAGTATTATTATTGCTTGTTATTATTGTTTTGAGTGAGTTGTATTCTTTCTTTTTATTTCTTTTAATAGAGAGAAATTTTGCACCTACAACAGACTAACTAAAAGTTGAGTTTCCCCCTAAAGCTGTCCATTTTGGTTACATTACTGTTCTAATAGGTCTCTTTTCAAATAAAACTATTATATCTCATAAAACCTTTTCTTCTAATAGAAAAGGCCAGGCTCATCCCTTTTTAAACTTAGGCTTTCATAAGTCCTTAGGTTTAAGTTCACTAATACATTTTAAATTAATTAGGACTATGAGATGAGAGCTCCCATATCTCACCGGCACTCCCACCCCAACCACCTTAAACCGCCCTTTCTACCTGCATAAATCCTTCCTCATGCTCCTCACCACCATCCCAAACCACCATCATCACTCTCCCTCCGCAAAAATAGCAACCCAAAAGTAGCTATTCCTATATTACCTACCCACAACAAACAGTTAACAAAAAACCACAAACAGAACTCCCACCCTAACCAAGAACAACCCATTCCTTCACCCCCACAACCTCTTCCTCCTATCTCTATCCTTAAAAAGCCCACTTAGCACAATGTTGAACCTCCTCCCAAAATTTCACATCATCAACAGCCATCTCAAACTACAAAGAAAGTCTCTTTTACATCCCCTTCAAAATAAGGACACAAACCAAAATTTATTGATGACCACAATCATATCATAGATAATATTGACCCACACAATAGACAATCAATGATTGATGAAATCTATAGGCTGCGTGTTGAGCTTATTTAGTTCAAGAGCAACTACAGGTATATGCATCTTCTTGAAGAGGTTGAATGGTTGAGGAGCATTATAGGTGATAGAGTGAAGAATCAAGCTATGTTACGCGCAAGGGTAAATGTCCTTAGTGATCAAATCATCGCCTTAAACCATCCGTTGCCATCACAAATGTGGGAGGACCCTACTGAAGCAAATGAAGATTCACCTATCCCTTCCCTAATCCATGGTGAACCTGCCTCACGACATTACTCCACTGCCATCACCACCCACCAGAGCCACCACAAAAACCACATTGATAACAGTGCATTTCAGTGTGTAAATTTAAATTCAAATATGCGACTGATGAGCGCTGAAAAGTGCGCATTTAAACCCCTTAAGCTTAGGTATTCTAGAACCTTTTGTATTATTTCTATTTTTAGGTACTTATCCCCAAAATAAGCTAACTCAGCAAAATAAGAGCATAATTGAAGCAATCTTGAGATGAAAGGTAGTAGTGGCATATTATAAATGTCAAACTTAGCCACACTCACCATAGTCCAACACCACTCTCTTTTACACAAACTTTGGGTTGTTGACGACGGAACCACCAAGTTTTTGGCGTCGTTACAGGGGATTGATTGAAGGCAACGTCATATTTGTGGAATCAATTAGGATTAGTACTCTTTTGATCGTATCTTTACTTTATTTTCATTTTCATTTTGGTTACTTATTATGTTGGTTCTTGTTTGACTAGGTGCATTGAGCTGGAAGAAGAGCAAAGGAGCATTTCAAGCAAGGAGCTAAGCAAAAGCAAGGAAAAAGCTAAAATTTAAAATTTTTTGGCAAGGCTGAAATCTAAAATTGAATTGAAGTGCTAAAGGACCCTTTGTGAGCTCTTTCTTAACTCAATCTCTAGTTAAATCGTCGGCTCGCGTGGAGGCTTGTATTTCAATTCTTAGATAAATTGTGAGCCTACGTGGAGGCAATTTTACTTTTCTTTGCATATTGTTGATAGCATGGGAGTATGGGAACATTGTATGTAGAGGAAGTTTGTTGATTATTGATTTGTTGCGAAGGTGAAGTGATTGTTCATTATTTGTTGCTTGTTATGTTTTGTTGTGCATGCGTGGTCGTAGATCATTGAAACCTACACTTTTCCCTCTAAATTTCTAGTCAATCCATTTCATCAATGGAAGGACATAATGAGGATCATGTGGAGGACCTTGGTCATATAGACCAACAAGATATCCTCCACCCCAATGTGCATCATGATAACATGCAAGTACCATTAGGCATGCCGAGGCCATTCATTTACCCACCACGGCAACAAAGCCAAGTTCCATTGGGAATGCCAAGGCCAATCTATGCTCCATAACCTCCCACCATCTAAGGCAATCAAGGTGCCCATGTTGCACCTCCAATTGCTAATCCTCCCCTTGCTTTAAGAAATCACTATGTGCCTAATGAATACAACGCACCCACATGCATTCAATTGCCACCATTTAGAGCACACCACTATGAGATCAAACCACAAACCATTCAAATGCTTCCTAACTATCACGGACTTCCAAGTAAAGAACCTTATAAGCATTTGGATGAGTTTCTTGAAGTATGTTCCACCGTGAGATACACGGACATACCGGAAGAGGTCTTAAGGCTTAAAATTTTTCCATTCACCCTTAAAGACAAGGTAAAATATTGGTTTAACAATCTTAGGCCTTTTTTTAATAACTTTTTGGGCAGACAATGCAACAAGAGTTCTTGAAGAAGTACTATCCGGTTTCTAAGACCAATGCCATGAGAACCTCAATTTGAGAGTTTTTATAAGGGGATAGGGAAACGTTCCATGAGGCATCATATTCTCAAGGAAATTCTAATTCTCGTTTTCCTAATCAACCATCATATTCTCAAGGAAATCAATTTTCTAATTCTTATTTTCCTAATCAACCATCATATTCTCAAGGAAATTTTAGGAGTCCCGCTTTTGAAGAGAAAGTTTTGACCACTCTAGGCACTCTAGAGGCGAATACTTAATTGCTTTATTCTCATTCTCAATCCATTGCTAAGCTAGAAACCCAAGTAGGGCAAATAGCTAGTACTTTAAATGCTAGAGAGAAAGGGAAAATGCCTTTGAATGCCCCACCCAAGCAACAATGTGTTGTGGAGACTCATTCCTCATCGGAAGGTCACACAATAGAGCATGTCAATGCGATGACTACCTTGAGAAGTGGAAAGATTGTAGATAACCAAGTAAGCATGTCCAAGGAAGAGAGTGAACCGGTGCAACTTAAAGTTGACACCCGTCCCGTTTCTTATCATATTCCTTCTTCATTGCATATGCATGATCTTTCAAATGAGAATATGTTGAAAAGTGATTTGAAAGGTGATTTTGAAAAGAAAAATTTGCAAAATGATTTCAAAACTTCTTGTGTTGAAGAGACTTCAAAGAAAATTTCTAAAAAAGTTTTTAAACCAAAAGCTCCATTTCCGGATGCCTTAAAATGATCCATTTCAATTGACAAACAAAAGTCCAAAACAAATGAAATTATGGATGTGTTTAGGCAAGTGAAAGTCAATCTTCCACTTTTGGATGCAATCAAGCAAATTTTGACTTATGCCAAGTTTTTGAAAGACTTATGCACCCAAAAGAGGAAGAACAAAAGCCAAACACATAGGAAAGTAGTCTTAACCGAGCAAGTAAGCTCAATTTTGCAGCATAACACTCTTCCAAAGTTTAAGGACCCCGGTTTACCTACCACTTCATGCATCATTGGAGATCATATCATTAATTGGGCTCTTTTAGACTTAGGAGCAAGTTTTAACCTTCTTCTATACTCGGTATATGTCAAATTAAGCTTAGGAGACTTGAAACCGACGTCGGTGGTTTTACAACTTGCCGACCGATCCATTAAAAAGCCTAGGGGTATCATTGAGGACGTATTGATTAAGATTGATAAATTTTTCTTCTTCGTTGATTTCGTTGTCATTGATAAGGAACCGGTCCCGAATCCTAAGAGCCAAATTCCCGTTATCCTTGGCAGTCATTTCTTGACAACCGCGAATGCCAACATTAATTGTAGGACGGGGATAATAAAAATCTCATTTGGCCACATGAAGGTGTAGTTGAATATCTTCAATCCGACCCCCAATTTATTTGACAAGCATGAAGAAGTGAATGTTGTAGAGAAATATCATGACCATAAATATGAAGGAATAGAGTCTTTGTGTGAAACCAAAATTCCAAAAAGTTCATCTTCAACCCTGAATTCTAAGAAAGTAGTTTCAAAATCTTGTTTTGAAGGGGCATGGAAGCCCAAAGATCATTTTGACCAAAGACCAAAAATTTCTTTTGAGCCTAATCCAATAAGTTCTCTAAGGAATCATTTGTTGGGTGAAGTTCTAAGCACTTATCACCCCATCAAGGAGGGGATGCACTACAAGATGTTTGATCCGGGCTAAAAGAGCCTAACGTCTTGCTAAAGACGTTAAAGACTAGTACATTTCGTAGGGTGTCACAACCCTATTCCTCCCTCATTTCTATTTTAAATTTCATTTCTTGCGAAGTCTAGATATTTGGTTTAGGTTCATATACATTGTTAGGAACTGTGATTAGGAGTGCATGCACTTTCATATTGAAAATGAGCATTTTGCATAAGTTTAATCGATCTCCAAGGAGGTTTGATCAATCGAACTCCATACCTGCATCAAACCTGCATCCAATCACCTCTCTGTCCAATCGTTTGAAGAAAACCTGCATATTTCAGCTTTCTGTCCCATTGATCAAACTCGTTCCTAGATCGATCTTTAGTTCTTCGATTGATCCAACTTTATCTTGGATCGATCTGCAGTCCCAACACTTAGAAAATTTTTGAACCTGCATCCAAAGGCTCTCTGTCCCGTCGATCGAACATGTCTACAGGTTTTTGCATGTTCAATCTATCGGAGTTCATCTGAGATCGATCTTGGAGAGATCGATCTCTGTTCTTAGATTTGTTGTTTTAAGTTTGATTTTTTTTTGTTTTGTTGTTTTGAATTTTAAATTTGAAAAATAAATAAATAAATAAATTTTGTCTTTTAGTGAGGAGAGATTGATCACAGTTTGATCGATCGAACTGGTAACAGAATGTTTTTAAAAAACCAGACCTAGGGTTATTAGATTGATACCACAGATCGATCTAACACCCTCACCTTCGTCCCTCGCCGCTACAACTCACCTCCCAACCTTTGACCTGCCTCGAGAAACCTGGCGGAGCTGTGGACTACCATTGACGGCCACCCCATTAGTATCACTGTGGACACTCTTTCCAGGTCTTGCCGCTGTCCACACGTCTGCCCTCCCAATCTCCAGGATACATATCCTACCCTATCGAGGCCCTCATATGCAGACATGGCCGTTACACTCACAGGTCACTATGCAAGTGGCAAGACTTTTGCCACTCGGACTTATCTGCCAGACGACTTGTGGTTCTTTGATTCGGCGCTATTCCGAAGTGTTTTTATGGCCGGCCACAAGATACAGAGGCATGGTGATTATCTTACAGCTTTATACGGCTTCTATACAGGGCATTGGCTATCCATTCCTGCGCTCATCTGGAGTACTATGATGAAGCTATATGTGGATCATATCAGCAAGGCCAAGCCCAAACGGGCTAAGTATCTCCCATTTGGCTATCTTATCACACAGATTTTGAGAGACCAGCGCTATCCCTTCCAGCCACGGGAGCATACTGAGTCTGGGGCCTGCACATTCCAAAAGAAGGCTTGGGATAAGAGCTACAAGGCTCTTATAAAGAGTCTATAGGACGACGCTGTAGAGGCAGCTGAGGAGTTAGAGAGAAAGGAGTTAGAGTAGGTAGCGGCTGCAGCAGCTGAGCAGGCGGCGGACGATGTACCAGTCGATCCGGCTACCATGCATATGGATATTGACTTGGAGCAGCCCACAGAGGACCCAAAGCAACACTCTCCAGTTGGGTCGCCCGTTCACGATGAGGAACAGGCTCAGGATCATCATTCTCCCGCTCCAGCAACACCTAATGCTCCACTTCAGATACCTAGCTTTGGAGAGCGTCTTCAGACTCTGGAGGATGGCATGGTTTCCATCTGGGCTGATATTGCTTCACTCCACACGGATGTTATAGTTGCATTACGTGATCTATCCAGAGACATCCGCAGAGCACTCCCTGCTCGTCCTACCTCTTCTTCATGATTTCTATATCTTCTTCACCTATTATATATCTGTTATATCTGTCATATTTTTGCTACTGTTATATATTTGTGGCCAGTTTGTTGGCCTAGACACTAGATGTACTATACTATTCCTTACTTCTCTTTTATGCGTACTTTGTTTATGGATGTCATATTTACGTATTGATATATCTGTCTGTGCTTGACTCTATCAGGTGCATTTCAGTGACTTTAGTGAGAGAGAGTACTGCCCGAATTTTTCAGGACCACCCTTTTTCCTCTCTCCTTACTTCAATTTCCTATCCCAATTACACTTACATGTCCACTGTGCACCTGTTATTATCCCCTTTATTGTTTAATGAACTTTTATCCAGTGCCATCGTTTCTGGACCACAGTTAATCCCAAGTTTGGGGGGGTTATGCCACTTACTTTGGATACTTGTGTCCCGGCTATTCTTTGTTTAGTTGCACTGGTATACTCTTTTCTTTGTTCTCTCTGCACATTGAGGACATTGTGCCATTTAAGTTTGAGGGGGTAATAGTGTTAATTATAGTATTTGCTTTCAATAAAATTTTGAGCATGACTTGTGTATTTGAGGAATTTTTTATAATTAGTCCATAACTAACTATGATTTTGATCTTTTGAGGACTATATTGCTTAAAATTTAAAAAATGCTTGACTTGAGAGTCCAATACTCTGTACGTCTTATGAATGCCATTTAGGAGTAAATTTTTCAAAAAATTGATATCTTTCTTACACTTGTGATCCACATCATCCTGATTTTGTGATTGTTTTGAGATTCAGTCTAGGATTCTACACTAGCACAGGCACACAATAGCATTCATTTGTGGGGTACATGCTTTGTTGATTATTGAATTGGTTATATCCCAATTAGGCTAGTAGTGCATTGAAAGCTTTCATTCTTGATAAAGGTGGATACCAAACCCTTTTCACTAAGTAGCCGGGATTCTAGCCTTATCAAGTACTGAACTTCTCGCGCCGAAAGGTGGATGGCCCGAACTCTAGGTTAATAATTTGAAAAAAAAAAAAAAAAAAGAAAAGAAAAAGAAAATAAAAGTTGCAAAAGCAATAAAAAGTGAGGACTTCTCCCAAAAGGTGAGAAGTGGAAAATGATTAAATGGAGGTTGTCTTGATTTGAGCTTGTAAGTCCTTAGGGGTTTTTAAACATCTAATACCCTAAAGCCGTCTGGTTTGGGAGTCATTGACCTAACGCTCGACCTCATGGATCGCTAGAAAGCTTAATAGATCAATACATTGTACTATGCTTCCATCTTTGATCCTAAAAAAAAAACAAAAAAAAAAAAAAAAAGAAAAGTTGTAAAAGTAATAAAAAGTGAGGACTTCTCCCAAAAGGTAAGAAGTGGGAAATGATTAGATAGAAGTTGTTTTGATTTATAACCTAGTTGATTTGAGCTTGTAAGTCCTTAGGGGTTTGAACACCCAGTGCCCTAAAACCGTCTGGTTTGGGAGTCATTGACCTAATGCTCGACCTCATGGATCGCTAGAAAGCTTAATAAATCAACACATTGCACTATGCTTCCATCTTTGATCCTAAAAAAAAAAATTAAAAAAAAAAAAAAAATCGAGTGAAAAGAATAAGGGACCTAAAACAATAAAACTTTAATAAAAGGTCCACTATTTGTCTTGATGATCGGGACTAGATTTGTATGCTAGTTTAAGGATAAGGATGTGATCATTTCTTTAGTTGGCTTAGATAGCAACATATTTGATACCGGTCCACTCAAAAAGGATTTTAGAGTTGTTTTGATTTGCATGATCATTTTCTTGATGTGTGGAGGATTATGTTTGCTTGCTTGATGTTGAAATTTTGGGAGATTGCTTGGAAATGTTTGAAAAATTGCATACTTGAGGTAGTTTTCTCCCAATACTTGTTTGCAATATTGGTGCATCTTTTGTGAGAATGAGCTTAATGTTTGTGGGTATCATTTTTGGAAACTCTTACGAGACTTCACTCGTCCACTAGGGGTAACCTAGGGGTTTAAAAGGCTTGTTGCATATGCTAAATGTAATCGTGTTCCCTACGAAAGTGGCGTTATCCATTTATTGCTTTCTAGTTCATAGTTGTATAGTTGTTCATTTCATTCCTTTACCTTCTAGTTCATTGCTAGGGACTAGTAATATTTAAGTTTGGGGGTGTGATGAGTGCTGAAAAGTGCGCATTTAAACCTCTTAAGCTTAGGTATTCTAGAACCTTTATCTATCTTATTTTCCCGCTTTAGATTAATTTTGTATTATTTCCATTTTTAGGTGCTTATCCCCAAAATAAGCTAACTCAGCTAAATAGGAGCATAATTGAAGCAATCTTGAGATGACTCAAAGAAAGGAGCAAAGGGGGAACAAAAGGAAGTAAGTAGTGGAAATTCAGCAAGTTCGATCGATCTCAGAAAACATTTGATCGATCGAAAGTTCATCGATCTCAGCATTTCAAGATGGATCCAAGCTCTTTTGTCCTTATTCAAAGATCCCACAAAGTTCGATCGATCCAACTTTCTTCCGATCGATCGAAAAGATTCCATCTTATACAGTTGTACCACCCTATTTACCACACTTGTCTCTTTCCCAAAAATATCTTCAAAATATCTCAGATTTGTCTTTATCCAAAAAGGCGCCACCATAGAGGATCGATCCAACTTAAATTCGATAGATCTCAGCCATGTTCAATCAATCTCACCACAAGTTCAATCGATCAAACTTCCTCAAAGCCCGAGAAAATCTAATTTCCAGCTCATTAAAAGTTGTCTCATATCCAATCATTGGAAGAACTATTGGTGTACGAGCCTAGCTCATTAGGGTGACATTTTAACCTACCTATATAAGGAATATGAGTCATTCTTGAGAGAGGGATTTGATAGATAGATACACTAGAGACACAATTTTCCATATTCTTAGTGAGGAAGAAAAGAAGAGAGGAGGCTAGAGACACAAGCTTGGAGTTCTTCCATCAACCAAGAAGATGAGCAATCTCTACCATGGAGTTAGCCCATGAGGATTGGAAGACACCATCCATAAGTGGTTAGACATCCTCTTGGGGCTAGAGTTAGCCCTAAGCATGCTTTTTATATCTTGATTTATGTATTTTTGAGGGGATTTGTATTGTGATACATGTTTTAACACTTTTATATATATAGATCTTTTTTATTCGATGATTTGTGTGGTTTAATGCTTCTAATTGATCATTTCATTCTATCCATATGTCTATGTATGCTTAGAATAGATGTTCATGTGTTTGTCTCTAGATTTTATGTTTTTGATGCATGTTTATGTGTATTAATGCTATAGATCTAGAGATTGTCAAGAGATAGTGCTTAATGGAATGCTCTGGTGGTTTATTTGATGGTTCATACTCATTTCTTGATGGATTGTGCCTCTCCCTTATTTTAATTAGTTTAATTTCATGTTATTAGTTTAATTGTAGTGTAGTTGTAGTTTAGATGTTAAATGGGAGGACAATCCATGCTTGTTGTTTGATGTTCCATACTTATGAAAGCAAGTAGCATATGTCTCTAACCTTGTGATGTGTTTGGATTGTGAGCTTAAATAAATGATTAATGGCTTAGTTTGATATATTGTGCTATTCATCATGTTGGTTAGACAATATATATTTAATTGGTCATCCATGCTTGTTGAAACACCCACACACACATACTAATGTTGCAATACATGTTTTCCCCCTCATTAATCATTCCTTAAGGGTGTAGAAACGCTATGCTTAGTGGTGATCTTTAGACCCCAAGATCTCTCTCTCTTATTCTCTCTATATTACATTTAATTATTTATTTTAGTTTAAATTGCATCTTAGTATAATTCAACCACCAATCAATCTTTTGATCACTCGACCTACTAACCCTAATCTCGATTCCACAACCTAATACGACCCACCAATTCCTTGGGACGATCCCTACTTGCCCTAGCTATATTTTTACTGAAAGGTAGTAGTGACATATTATAAATGTAAAACTTGGCCACACTCACTATAGTCCAACACCACTCTCTTTTACACAAACTTTGGGTTGTTGACGACGGAACCACCAGCGACTTAACATCACAGATACTAACCCATGCCCACTTTCACCAAATCAGTATCACATCAGGCCCATACTAGGCATTACCACTGACAAAAAAATGCCTTACCTAAACCAGCTATCACACTTTAAAACCCATTTCTAACCACTAGTCCAAACCAAGCTGACATACTTACCCAAATCCCAACACCAACACCATCCTTATGTGATCCTAAATATACTTCCAAAACAACCGAACCCATAAACCAAATTCCCCAAAACAAAACTAAACTAGTTCACTCAATTACCTTAAACCCAACCTCAATAGATACTAGAGACAATAATGGTTCACCTACCTGGGCTAACATTGTGTCAAAACCCCCTCCTCCTCGCACCCCACTGCAACTTATAAATATCCCAAAATCAACAAGCAACATCATTTCTCCACCCCCTAACATTAAACTTGCTGGACTTTCCCTACTAAAGACCAGTCTCTTAGGCTACTTTGTGCACAAAAGCCTACATTTTGGAATGGTTAAGGATATAACCACTGAACTTTGGAAGGATAAAGGGCTCCTCAAAGTCACAAGTTCAGATAAAGGATTGTTTGAATTCCACTTCTCCTCGCTCAATGCAACCAAATCATCTCTGAAGGTCCTTGGTTCCTCTAAAACAAACCTTTGATTCTTAACCTTTGGGAGCTAGGTTTCAAGAAATGCTTGCACTCTTCAATTCCAATGTGGATTAAGCTCTATTATGACGGCCCTGGTTTTTCAAACCAGTGCGTCCTGTGATGAATCGAAGATTGACCCAATAACGGATCCAAATGCGGAAGCGCAAACAGAAAAACAAGACCCTGGAGAAGTAATGCATCTTTAAGAAGCCAGAGTGACTTTCCATGAGGCCACAGATCTGAACGAAAACAATACAGAAATGAATGATAAAAAAAAAAACGACTGAACAGGCCCCCCAAGGGCAAAATAGTCTTTTCACATGGAAGCAATGTCCTTGGGAATGTACATCATTCCTAAGACACATACGTGACTTCCCATGAAGTCACGAGACTCAAAAGAAAGTAGCAGAAACAAATTAAAAAAAAACTGGACAAATTTAGCCCTAAGGGCAAAATAGTCATTTCTGAAAATATAAAATCAAGTGTTACCGAGTACACCACTGGAAAGGCAGCAAAAAATTAATCAAGTCAGACCCAAGAATCACTTTATTCGAAATCCAGATGAAAAAGATATGAAACTCCAAAGTTTCATAAAAGTCAAACTTTTGGGTTTGAAATCAATGCGGTAAGGGTACTTTACAAGGGATAAAATGGTCTTTTTAAATAAAACTAGATACAACTGAGTATACCATTAGATAGAAAAGGAAAAATTAATAAATTTAGACTCAAGAATCACTTGATTTGAAATTCGGATGAAGAAGATATGAAACGTCAAACTTTCAAAAAAACCAATTTTTTCAGGTAAGAAATCTGGGCAGGAATAGTGTTTTGACAGAAAGTATTTTTAGATTTTTTTTTCCCAAAATTGACACTAAAAACGGACCCATAAACGAATGTTTCTGGAAAAATATGAAGAAGAAACACTTCTTAAAATCACGTTTTCTACCTGGCAACGTGGAAGGAAACAAAACAAACATGTTGTAAATTTCCTAAAATGCCCCCTAGATCAGCATAGATCAAGATAGTCCAAAAAGCTGCTACACAAATTTTTTTCAGAATCTATCCACAACTGAGAGCAAAAACGGGTTATTAAATGAATTTTTTTGAAAAACACGAAAAAGAAACCCCTCCCAAAATTGAGTTTTCTACCCGGCAACGCGAGAGAAAATGAAAAAACCACACTGTGAAATGCCCAAGATGCCCTTAGATCAGTAAAGGGTCAAAAACTCTGAAAATACAACTTTGCACCAAGTATGCATTGGGCCCTAAATGCATTTCTAGGTTGAAACGAATGTGCACGCAAGTGTAATTAGTGTTTTTAAGCGCGCAATAATGGTTCGCGGCTCCCGAGAAAGCCCGACTCAAAATCCGACCCCCCAATGGCCGAAAATGAGAAAAATTGACTTAAAATGAAAAATTTGAAATCCAAAAATGTGAAATGGTATCAAATTACCATTTGACCCTTGGCCACACTTCATACATGATTAATGAGACTCTATGAAAGAAAAAAAATGGAATTCCCACACCCGATACAAACATAGTGAAGCAAAGACTTGTCATTTTTTAATATTTTCATTATATTTCATGAAGTTAAAAGTTACATAGGATACAAACTAGATACCATTGGCCTATGGCCTTATCTTATACATGTCAAATACATTGTAAAAAGTGTACTCATTTACACATTACATGTATGGAATCAAATATAAACATCTTGACAAATAAGGCTACAAGTGGCATTTCAAGCCAACCTTTACTAGAATAAAACCTTCAAGTCTACAATTATCTAACCAATGATGAACATCACGAATCAAGTCTTCGTACAGGAACAAAACCCCCCGTAATTCGGGGTGAGTAAACAAGTTTACTCGTAGGGAATGAGCATGCATAGACTCAATTTCTTCACAGATTTTTACATTAACTTGAAACGATTCAAAATGATCATGCCACCTAACGTCTATGTCAAAGTGAGACTAAGGGATCATCCTAGGTTACTCATGTAATTTAAAGTGAACAACGGCATACAAGTATAAATGCTCAAGTATACTAAATAATGTTAAAACATGTTATATGACATATAAGCATACATTTCCAAGTATACTAAACCATATTAAAACAAGTTATGAAACGTCCAAGCATATCTACTCAAGTATACATTTAATATGGAAAGCTCGTAAATCAAGTACACAAACACAAGTATAGTAAACTAATAGGATTGCACATGTGACAAGTATACATCGCACAAGTATACTAAATGAAATTTAAACTCATGGAGTAAGTATACAAGTTCAAGTATACTAAATTGGATTCAAATACTTAAAGTAAGCATCAATTCTCAAGACACAAGTAATCCATGATTAACAACTTGAAATTAATTGAGAAAACAAATAGTGGAAAGACTAGGACATTCGGTCGCTAGACCAAGCAAGTATTTTTGGGTAATTACGACCCACAAGATACCACCTAGTGCGCACTTATGACTTAGAAGACTCTTGTCTCTATACTAGAGACAAACCTTAGCCATCAAATAAATTATGTCCTCACAAGCTTTCCAAAATCAATAAGTTCAGAACTTATACAAACTTAAATGCAAGTCAGCACATTCCATGCACAAGTAAGGTTGAATCCACATAAACTATGTCCTAGAATTCAAGTCTAAATAGCATATGACATGTCATGTCCTCAATATGCAATTTATATATAAAACAAGAATATCACAACACAAGCATGATATGCACCCAAAACTCGTCGTCCTAAGGTTTTCGAACCTAAGAGCTCGGATACCACCTGTGACGGCCCTAGTTTTTCAAGCTAGTGCGTTCCATGATGAATCGAAGATTGACCCGATAACGAATCCAAATCCGGAAGCGGAAATAGAAAAATAAGACCCTGGAGATGTAATACATCTCTAAGAAGCCAGAATGACCTTCCGTGAGGCCACAGATCTCAACGAAAACAATACAGAAATGAGTGATAAAAAAAAAAAGACCGAACAGGCCCCCAAGGGCAAAATAGTCTTTTCACATGGAAGCAACGTCCTTGGGAATGCACATCATTCCTAAGACACATACGTGACTTCCCATGAAGTCACGGGACTCAAAAGAAAGTAGCAGAAACAAATTAAAAGAAAACCAGACAAATTTAGTCACAAAGACAAAATAGTCATTTCTGAAAATATAAAATCGGGTGCTACCGAGTACACCACTAGAAAGACAGAAAAAAATAATCAAGTTAGACCCAAGAATAACTTGATTCGGAGTCCGGATGAAGAAGATATGAAACTCCAAAGTTTCATAAAAATAAACTTTTGGATTTGAAATCAGTGCGGCAAGGGTACTTTACAAGGGGTAAAATGGTTTTTTTTAGACAAAATTAGATGTAACTGAGCATACCATTAGATAGACAAGGAAAAATTAATAAATTTAAACTCAAGAATCACTTGATTCGGAGTCCAGATGGAGAAGATATGAAACGTCAAAGTTTCAAAAAAACCAACTTTTCCGGGTAAGAAATCTGGGCAGGAATAGTGTTTTGACAGAAAGCATCTTTTGATTTTTTTTCCCAGAACTGAGGCTAAAAAAGGACCCTTAAACGAATGTTTCTAGAAAAACACGAAGAAGAAACCCCTCTTAAAATCACGTTTTCTACTCGGCATCGTAGAAGGAAACAAAAAAAAAAAAAATGTAAAATCCCTAAAATGCCCCATAGTTCAGCATAGATCAAGAGAGTCCAAAAAGATGCTACACAAATTTTTTTTCAGAATCTGTCCACAACTGAGAGCAAAAACGGGCTATCAGATGAATTTTTCTGGAAAAACATGAAAAAGAAACCCCTTCCAAAATTGAGTTTTCTACCAGCATTGCGGGAGAAAATTAAAAAAAAAAAATATAATGTGAAATGCCCAAAATGCCCCTGATCAGAAAAGGGTCAAAAACTCATAAAATGCAACTTTGCACCAAGTACGAATTTGGCCCTAAATGCTTTCTAGGTTGAAATGAATGTGCACGCAAGTGCAATTAGTGCTTTCAAGTGCGCGGAAATGGTCTGCGGCTCCCGAGAAGGCCGGACTCAAAATCTGACCCACCAACGGCCAAAAATGAGAAAAAATGGCTTGAAATGGTATCAAATTACTGTTTGGCCCTTGGCCACACTTCATACATGATTAATGAGATCCTATGAAAGAATAAAAATGGAATTCCCACACCCGATACAAACATAGTGAAGCAAAGACTTGTCATATTTCAATATTTTCATTATATTTCATGAAGTTAAAAGTTACATAGGATACAAACTAGATACCATTGGCCTATGGCCTCATCTTATACATGTCAAATACATTGTAAAGAGTGTACTCATGTACACATTACATGTATGGAATCAAATATACACATTTTGACAAATAAGGCTACAAGTGGCATTTCAAGCCAACCTTTACAAGAATTAAAACCTTCAAGTCTACAACCATCCAAGCAATGATGAACATCACGAGCCAAGTCTTCGTACCTGAACAAAACCCCCAGTAACTTTGGGGTGAGTAAACAAGTTTACCCGTAGGGAATGAGCATGCATGACTCGATTTCTTCACAGATTTTTACATTAACTTGAAACAATTCAAAAGGATCATGCCACCTAACGTCTATGTCAAAGTGAGACTCAGGGATCATCCTAAGCTACTCATGCGATTTAAATTGAACAACGGCATACAAGCATACATGCTCAAGTATACTAAACAATGTTAAAACATGTTATGCGACATATAAGCTTACATTTCTAAGTATACTAAACCATATTAAAACAAGTTATGAAACGTCCAAGCATATCTACTCAAGTATACATTTAATATGGAAAGCTCATAAATCAAGTATACAAACACAAGTATACTAAACTAATAGGATTGCACATGTGACAAGTATACTAAATAAAATTTAAACTCATGGAGCAAGTATACAAGTTCAAGTATACTAAATAGCATTCAAATACCCAAAGTAAGCATCAATTCTCAAGACACAAGTAATCCATGATTAACAACTTGAAATTAATTGCGAAAACAAATAGTGGAAAGACTAGGACATTCGGACGCTAGAACAAGCAAGTATTTTTGGGTAATTACGACCCACAAGGTACCACCTAGTGCGCACTTATGACTTAGAAGACTCTTGTCTCTATACTAGAGACAAACCTTAGCCATCAAATAAATTATGTCCCCACAAGCTTTCCAAAATCAATAAGTTCAGAACTTATACAAACTCAAATGCAAGTCAGCACATTCCATGCACAATTGAGGTTGAATCCACATAAACTATGTCCTTGAATTCAAGTCTAAATAGCATATGACATGTCATGTCCTCAATATGCAATTTATACATAAAACAAGAATATCACAACACAAGCATGATATGCACCCAAAACTCGTCGTCCTAAGGTTTTCGAACCTAAGAGCTCGGATACCACCTGTGACGGCCCTAGTTTTTCAAGCTAGTGCGTTCCATGATGAATCGAAGATTGACCCGATAACGAATCCAAATCCGGAAGCGGAAATAGAAAAATAAGAACCTGGAGATGTAATACATCTCTAAGAAGCCAGAATGACCTTCCGTGAGGCCACAGATCTCAATGAAAACAATACAGAAATGAGTGATAAAAAAAAAAGACCGAACAGGCCCCCGAGGGCAAAATAGTCTTTTCACATGGAAGCAACGTCCTTGGGAATGCACATCATTCCTAAGACACATACGTGACTTCCCATGAAGTCACGGGACTCAAAAGAAAGTAGCAGAAACAAATTAAAAGAAAACCAGACAAATTTAGTCACAAAGACAAAATAGTCATTTCTGAAAATATAAAATCGGGTGCTACCGAGTACACCACTAGAAAGACAGAAAAAAAAATAATCAAATTAGACCCCAGAATAACTTGATTCGGAGTCCGGATGAAGAAGATATGAAGCTCCAAAGTTTCATAAAAATAAACTTTTGGATTTGAAATCAGTGCCGCAAGGGTACTTTACAAGGGGTAAAATGGTTTTTTTTAGACAAAATTAGATGTAACTGAGCATACCATTAGGTAGACAAGGAAAAATTAATAAATTTAGACTCAAGAATCACTTGATTCGGAGTCCAGATGGAGAAGATATGAAACGTCAAAGTTTCAAAAAAACCAACTTTTCCGGGTAAGAAATCTGGGCAGGAATAGTGTTTTGACAGAAAGCATCTTTTGATTTTTTTTTCTCAGAACTGAGGCTAAAAACGGACCCTTAAACGAATGTTTCTAGAAAAACACGAAGAAGAAACCCCTCTTAAAATCACGTTTTCTACTCGGCATCGTGGAGGGAAACAAAAAAAAAAGAAATGTAAAATCCCTAAAATGCCCCCTAGTTCAGTATAGATCAAGAGAGTCCAAAAAGATGCTACACAAATTTTTTTTTCAGAATCTGTCCACAACTGAGAGAAAAAACGGGCTATCAGATGAATTTTTCTGGAAAAACATGAAAAAGAAACCCCTCCCAAAATTGAGTTTTCTACCAGCATTGCGGGAGAAAATTAAAAAAAAAAAAAACATAATGTGAAATGCCCAAAATGCCCCTGATCAGTAAAGGGTCAAAAACTCATAAAATGCAACTTTGCACCAAGTACGAATTTGGCCCTAAATGCTTTCTAGGTTGAAATGAATGTGCACGCAAGTGCAATTAGTGCTTTCAAGTGCGCGGAAATGGTCTGCGGCTCCCGAGAAAGCCGGACTCAAAATCTGACCCACCAGCGGCCAAAAATGAGAAAAAATGGCTTGAAATGGTATTAAATTACTGTTTGGCCCTTGGCCACACTTCATACATGATTAATGAGATCCTATGAAAGAATAAAAATGGAATTCCCACACCCGATACAAACATAGTGAAGCAAAGACTTGTCATATTTCAATATTTTCATTATATTTCATGAAGTTAAAAGTTACATAGGATACAAACTAGATACCATTGGCCTATGGCCTCATCTTATACATGTCAAATACATTGTAAAGAGTGTACTCATGTACACATTACATGTATGGAATCAAATATACACATTTTGACAAATAAGGCTACAAGTGGCATTTCAAGCCAACCTTTACAAGAATTAAAACCTTCAAGTCTACACTCATCCAAGCAATGATGAACATCACGAGGCAAGTCTTCGTACCTGAACAAAACCCCAGTAACTTTGGGGTGAGTAAACAAGTTTACTCGTAGGGAATGAGCATGCATAGACTCGATTTCTTCACAGATTTTTACATTAACTTGAAACAATTCAAAAGGATCATGCCACCTAATGTCTATGTGAAAGTGAGACTCGGGGATCAACCTAAGCTACTCATGCGATTTAAAGTGAACAACGGCATACAAGCATACATGCTCAAGTATACTAAACAATGTTAAAACATGTTATGCGACATATAAGCATACATTTCTAAGTATACTAAACCATATTAAAACAAGTTATGAAACGTCCAAGCATATCTACTCAAGTATACATTTAATATGGAAAGCTCATAAATCAAGTATACAAACACAAGTATACTAAACTAATAGGATTGCACATGTGACAAGTATACTAAATAAAATTTAAACTCATGGAGCAAGTATACAAGTTCAAGTATACTAAATAGCATTCAAATACCCAAAGTAAGCATCAATTCTCAAGACACAAGTAATCCATGATTAACAACTTGAAATTAATTGCGAAAACAAATAGTGGAAAGACTAGGACATTCGGTCGCTAGACCAAGCAAGTATTTTTGGGTAATTACGACCCACAAGGTACCACCTAGTGCGCACTTATGACTTAGAAGATTCATATAGAAAATAAGTGTCAAGAGAAGGTTACAACAAAAATCCCCTCAAAATACAAAGCATTAGAGTCTAGAAGGTATGCTTAGGGCTAGGTCTAGCCCCAAGAAGATGTTTAGCCACTCATTGAAGTAGTTATCCAACCCTCAAGGGCTATCTCATGGTAGGAATGACCTCCTTCTTGATGGAAACCCTAGAAGAATGGAAGAACTCCCAAGAATGTGTCTCTAACTTCTCCTCCTCTCTTTTCTTCCTCTTTAAGAATGTTTCTAAGTCTATCAAATGATAAATGGGATATGTATATGATATGATGTAAAAGAGGCTCAAAATCCTTATATAGGTAGGTCAAGTGTCACACCCAATGGTCTGGATTCGTGCACTAGGATCCTTGCAATGATTTCACCATGAACCAACTTTTAATGAGCTGGAACTTATTTTTTTCGGACTTGAGGAGGTTCGATCGATCGAACTATTTTGAGATCGATCGAACTATTTTAAGATCGATCAAACTGTACTGAGATCAATCGAATGCTACAGAGATTGATCCATCCTTGGTGGCGTCTTTTTGAATAAAGACAAATCTCTGAGATATTTTGGGATATTTTGGAAAAGAGACAAAAGTGGTAGGTGGGGTGGTAGGTGTGGATAAGATCAAATATGTTCAATCGATCGAAGAATGGTTGGATCAATCGAACATTGTGGAATCTTTTGGATACGGACAAGGGCTTGGATCCATCTTGAAGTGTCCAGATCGATGTTGCTTTGATCGATCGAAGTGATGTTGAGATCGATCGAACTTGCTGATTCCCACACATTGCTTCATTCTGCTTCCACTTTGCTCCTTTCTTCCATCCAGCTTGAGTTAGCTTCTTTATTGCTCTTATTTGGCTGAATTAACTTATTTTTGGGATAAGTTCCTGAAAAGGGTAATAACATGAAATTAGTCTAAAATGGGGAGTAAAATAGATAAAGGTCCTAGAATACCTAAGCTTAAGGGGTTTAATTGCGCACTTTTCACCGCTCATAAATATTGCTAGTCCCTAGCAATGAACTACAAAGTTAAGGAATGAAATGAATGGCTATACAAGTATGAACTAAAAAGCAATGAAATGATAACGCCACTTTCGTAGGGAACACGATTGCATTTAGCATATTCAACAAGCCTTTTAAACCCCTAGGTTACCCCTAGTGGGCGACTGAAGTCTCGTGAGGGTTTCTAGAAATTATACCCACAAACATTATGCTCATTCTCACAAAAGAGGTTCCAATATTGCAAACAAGCATTGGGAGAAAACTACCTCGAGTATGCAATTTTTCAACCATTTCCAAGCAATCTCCCAAAATCTCAACATCAAGCAAGCAAGTATGGTCCTTCACACATCAAGAAAATGATCATGCAAATCAAAACAACTCTAGAATCCTTTTTGAGTGGACCGGCATCAAATATGTTGCTATCTAAGCCAACTAAAGAAATGATCACATCCTTACCCTCAAACTAGAACACAAATCTAGTACCGATCATCAAGACAAAGAGTGGACCTTTTATTAAAGCTTTATTGTTCTAAGTGCGCTTATTCTTTTTACTCGAATTTTTTTTTTTTTTGTTTTTTTTTTCTTTCTAATCCTAAGGATCAAAGATGGAAGCATAGTGTAATGTGTTGATCTATTAAGCTTTCTAGCGATCCATGAGGTTGAGCGTTAGGTCAATGACTCCCAAACCAGATGGCTTTAGGGCACTAGGTGTTCAAATACCCCTAAGGACTTACAAGCTCAAATCAACTGGGCTACAAATCAAAATGACCTCCATCTAATCATTTCTCACTTCTCACATTTTGGGAGAAGTCCTCACTTTTTTTTTTTTTTTTTTTTTTTTTTTTTTTTTGCTTTTGCAACAATTTTTTTTTTTTTTTTTTTTTTTTCAAGTTATTAACCTAGAGTTTGGGCCCTCCCCCTTTCGGCGTGAGAAAGTCAGTTCTTAATGAGGCTAGAATCCCGGCTACTCAATGAAAAGGGTTTGTTATCCACTTTTATCAAAATGAAAGCTTTTAATGCACTACTAGCCCAATTGGGATATAACCAATTCAATAATAAACAAAGCATGTACCCCACAAATGAATGCTAGTGTGCGCCTGTGCTAGTGTAGAATCTTAGACTGATTCTCAAAATAATCACAAAATCAGGATGATGTGGACCACAAGTGCAAGCAAGATATCAATCTTTCGAAAAAATTTACTCCTAAATGGCATCCACAAGGCATACAAGGAGTATTGGACTCTCAAGTCAAGTAATTTTTAAATTTTAAGCAATATAGTCTTCAAAAGATCAAAATCACAGCTAGTTATGGACCAATCATAGAAAATCCCTCAAATACACAAGTCATGCTTAAAATTTTGAATTGAAAGCAAATACTGCAGTTAACACCATTACCTTCAAACTTAAATGGCATAACGTCCTCAATGTGCAAAGAGAACAAAGGAAAGAGTATACCAGTGCAGCTAAGGCAAAGAATGGTCGGGACGCAAGTATCCAAAGTGGGTGGTATAACCCCCCCCCCCCCCCCCAAACTTGGAATTAATTGTGGTATTGAAAAAATGACACTTGGATAAAACTCATCAGATAACAAAAAGGATAATAACAGTGCACAGTGGATATGCAAGTGTAAATAGGATAATAAATAAATTATAGAGAGAGGAATAAAGGTGGTCCTGAAAAATTTGGGCAGCACTCTCTCTCACTGAAGTCACTGGGACGCGCCTGATAATGGATTCAATAACAGATAGATATATCAATATAAAATCCAGACATCCAAAAATATTATGTATAAAAAAATAAAAATAAAAAAAATAATGTACAGCACATCACAATGTCAGGGCCAACAGGCTGGCCGCAAAAATATCAAAGCAGTAGCAATGTAACAGTAATATCACAGATATATAAAATGAAAGTAAAGAATAGGGAGATTAGGCAGAGGAGGTATGGCGAGTAAGGCGTGATCCTCGGATATCGCTGGATATATCTCGCAGCGCAACCATGACATCTGAGCGGAGAGATGCCACATCAGTACTGAAGGAAGCCACATCGGACTGAAGAGAGACAACGGCATCCTCTAAGGTCTGTATACGCTTTCCTAGGTCGAGTGTCTGTGCTGGAGCATCAAGTATGACTGGGTTAGGAGAATGATGCTCATCCTAACTAGGCTCCGGGACATGTAGTGGCGACCCGATGGGAGAGTGATGTGGTAGCTCCTGTGCTGGAGGCTACTGTTCCAAATCTATCTCCATATGTACCGCAGCCGCCGGTGCGTCTGCCAGATCATCTACTGCTACTGCTGCTGCCATCTCCACCTCTTCAGCCTCTGCAGCCTCCTCTGCTGCTAAGATAGCGTCCTCCTCCAGGCTCTTGATAAGAGCATTGTAGCTCTTATTCCAGTCCTTCTTGCTGTAGTGGTAAGCCCCGGACTTGGAACGTTCTTGTGGGTGGAAAGGGTAATGCTGGTCTCGCAGAATCTATGTGATGAGATAGGCAAATAGAAGATACTTAGCCCGTTTGGGCATTGCCTTGCTAATGTAGTCTGTATAAAGCTTCATCATGACACTCCAGTAGAGTGCCAGAATGGAGAACCACTGCCCTGTATAGAAAGCATATAGGGCTGCCAGAAAGTTAAAACGCCTCTAGATCTTATGCCCCGCCATAAATACATTTCGGTATAAGACCGAATCGAAGAACCATAGGTCGTCGGCAGAAAAGTCCTGGTGGCGAAAGTCTCACCAACTACTTAATGGCCAGTAAGGGCAACTGACATGTTTGCATCAGAAGGCCTCCTTAAAATAGGATAATCAAGTCCTGTAAGGCAGACATGGGGGCACCTAGAAGATGTAGCCAAAGTGTCAACGGTGATGCGGATGGGATATCCATCGATAGTAGTCTGCAGCTCTGACGGATTACCCGGGGCCGGTCGGAGGTTCTGGAAGAAGATCCGAACAAGCTGCAGGAACACTGGATAAGTAACTGGTGCCAAAATGGCTAGAATGTCGCACCGCTCTATATCATCGAAAGCTGCCCAAGTCAAGACTGACCGGGAGAAGAAAGATATATCAAATACTAACTCATAGGATACGGAAAGGCGTCTAAACTTCCAGACAGGTCGGTCTTGGACCTGGCCAAGCTGTATCGGTGGTGGAGAAGGAGAAGATATGTACTCATCCTCATCGGGATAGGATGAAGATGTAGAAGCGATAGAGGTAGAGCGGTCAGACTGAGACAGAGCTGGCTCCACATACTCCTGTAACTACTCAGGCTACTTAGCCTACTCTGGAGCTGGATCTGGAACTGGATCCTGAGCATATGAAGGTCCTGCCTGGTCCTCTACACGCTGTCGTACCCTCCTTGGATACTGTCACTGAGCGACTGTCTTAACCCGTGCCATGGCCTGCAAAAGAACGAAACACTTGCAAAGTTAGCACATAGATAACAAAGAATTAAAGCACAACATATAGAAACATGTTTGTCAAGTAAAATAGATAACTCAGAGTAATGGACATGAATCTATGTAAGAGATAACGCAGCTAGGTAAACAGTAACTAAGTGAAGTATGCTAAAATAGTGTAAGTATGGAATGCATCCAATGTGGAAAACACAGGCATTGGGTATCAAAAAGCTAGCATGAACACTATGAATGGTGTGTAAAGTGCATATATGCAAATCTGTGAAGTTTGATTGATCAGGAAAATGTGAGATCGATCAGGAGTAAGTTTGATCGATCTTTCTCAGATCGATCTGAGAAATCTTCGATTGATTGAACTGCTTTGAGAAATTTGAAAAGTCACAGATCTGTGACGTGGATGACACGGGGGTACCCAAGCAAGCTTGTGGGCCCCACTACACCTCAACAACACAATATTGATCACTTGTAAGAGCACGTGACCCCCAAAATCAAATCAAAATCAAAATATATACAAAAATATATACACATATAAATACATATAAATACACATGCTTCAAAGATCAAATATGGTAAGAAATTAATCATGGGAGCTCAGATCTAACATGGAAAGCATCTAAAACATGTGATTGAAGCTTGAAATCCAAAAATACAACTCAACTGACCAAATCTCAACTAGAGAAGTGGTCCGAGAGAGAGAGATGAGATCTGAGATAGGAGATGAAGTTTCGAAGCTTGTGGAAGGTCGCCGGAGGTTAGGAAGGTTGGTTGTAGCGGTGGGAGGCGATGAGGGTCAAGATCGATGTGTAAATCAATCAAATGACCCTAGGGTTTTTATTTTTAAAAATTGCCTCCGACATGTCCGATCGATCTGGAAATATCTTCGATAGATCGAATATAGACCGATCTGAAAAGAACTCTGATCGATCTAACCTTTCAAAACATAATTTTGGAAATATTTTAAAATTTTAAAAATTTAAAATTCAAAATATTTTTGGAAAAATAAATTAAAATAAAATAAAAATCTTTTTGGAAATTTTTTTTATTATTTTTTTATTATTTATTATATATATATTTTTTAATAATATTTGAAATTAAAATATTTTTGAATTAAAATAAAAATAAAATCTTTTTAAGGTTTTTGAAAATAAAATAAAATAAAATAAACATTAAAAATAAAAAATGTAGTCAAAGTCAAAGTCAACAACGAAATACAAATCGATCACTCTAAGATCGATCTGGAAAATGATTCAATCGATCGAACAAGTAAAAACCTGCGGACAAGTTCGAACGATCAGACAGAGAGCTGTTTTTATGTAGGGTTCAAAAATTTTCAAAGTGTTGGAAATGATGATCAATCTAAGGGAATTTTCGATCGATATTGGAGTACTTAGATCGATCTGAACTGAAGTTCGCTCGATACACAAAGAGGTGAAATATGTAGGTTTGATGCAGGAATGAATGTTCGATCGATCGAACATCCTTTGAAATCGATCGAACAAGTGGAAAATGCCTATTTTCAGAATGGAAGTGCATGCATTCTCAATCACAGTTCCTAGTAATGTGTATAAACCCATAATATATCTAGACGACGCAAGAAATGAAAGGTAAAATAGAAATGAGGGAGGAATAAGGTTGTAAACCCTACGAAGCATTTTGCTAGTCTTTAACGTCTCTAGCAAGACGTTGGGCTCTTTTAGCCCAAATCAAATATCTTGTTATACATCCCCTCCTTGATGGGGTGATAAACACTTTAAACCCCATCCAACAAATGGTTCTTTAAAGAATTTTTTGGATTTGGATCAAGAGACATTGATGGTCCTTGGTCAAAACAACTCTTGGGCTTCCATGCCCTTTCAAACTTTTCTTTTGAAGCAATTTTCTTTGAATCCTTTTTGGTAAGCAAACCATGGGAATGTTCAATATCAAGTAGAGACTCAACTTTATCAAATTCATTGGTAATGCATTTTTCAACAACACACATTTCTTTATGCTTGTCTATGGAATTCGGGGTCGGATTAAAGATGTTCAACTTCACCTTTATATGGCCAAATGAGATTTTCATTATCTCCGTCCTACAATTTATGTTGGGATTCGCGGTTGCTAAGAAGCGACGGCCAAGGATAACGGGAATTTGGCTCTTAGGGTTCGGAACTGGTTCCGTGTCTATGACAACGAAATTAATGGGGAAGAAGAACTTATCAATCTTAATCAAAACATCCTTAATGATACCCCTGGGCTTTTTGATGGATCGGTTGGCAAGTTACAAAACTACCAACGTCGGTTTCAAGTCTCTTAAGCCCAATTTGACATACACTGAATAGGGAAAGAAGGTTGACACTTGCTCATAAGTCTAGAAGAGCCCGATTAATGACATGGTCACCAATGATGCAAGAAATAGTAGGTGAACCGGGGTCCTTAAACTTTGGGAGAGTGTTATGTTGTAAAATGGAGCTCACTTGCTCGGTTAAGACTACTTTTCTTAGTGCTTAGCTTTTGTTCTTCCTCTTTTGGGTACAAAGATCTTTTAAAAATTTGGCATAAGCCAGAATTTACTTAATTGCATCCAAAAGCGGGAGATTGATCTTCACTTGCCTAAACACATCAATGATTTCGTTAGTCTTGGTCTTTTGTTTGTCAAGAGAAATGGATCCTTTCAAGGCATCCAGAAATGGAACTTTAGGCTCAAAATCTTTTTCAAAATCTTTCTTTGAAGAATCTTCAACACAAGAATTTTTCAAATCATCTTTCAAAGCTTTGTTCAAATCATTTTCCATTACTCTTTCCATAAAGGGATCATACATATGCAATGAAGGAGGAATAGGATGTAAAACGGGACGGGTGTCAACTTTTGGTTGCACCGATTAACTCTCTTCATTGGACATACTCACTTGGTTGTCCACAATTCTCCTACTTCTCAAGGTTGTCACCGCATTGACATGTTCGATTGTGTGACCTTCTAATGAGGAATGAGTCTCCATAACACATTGTTGCTTTGGTGGTGCATTCAAAGTCATCTTCCCTTTCTTTCTAGCATTCAAAGTACTAGCTATTTGCCCGACTTGAGTTTCTAGCTTAACAATTGATTGGAAATGGGAATGAAGCAATTGAGTATTCGCCTCTAAAGTGCTTAGAGCGGTCAACACTTTTTCCTCAATAGCGGGACTCCTAGAATTTCCTTGAGAATATGATGATTGGTTAGGAAAATGAGAATTAGAGAATTTATTACCATGCGATTGAAATGATGATGATCTAAAACCTTAGGAACCTTGGCCTTTGTGACGGCCCAAGTTTTTCAACCCGGTGCGTCAGTGATGAACCGAAAGTTAATCCGATAACAGATCTGAAATGCGGAAGCAAAATATAAAATAATAGTCCATGGAGGTACAACACGTCTCTAAGACACTAATATGATCCTCAATGAGGTCACAAAACCAAAAGAAAACAAGTGCGAAAGTGACGCTTCAAAAATGGACTAAAAGGGACCTAGGGGTAAAATGGTAATTTCTAACATAAAAGTGAGTGTTACCGAGCACACCATTGGAAAGACAATGAAAAATTAATCACTTTAAAAAAAAAAATCACTTGATTTGGAGTCCGGATGAAGAAGTTATGGCTAACGGAAGAAGAAGGGGCAAAAAGGTCAAAAGTAGCTAACCCTAGGTCATCTAAATTGGGAAGCCTTTCTAACCGGTTAGAAGGCTAAAATTCACGTCCAACCCACTTCCTAAGCACATGTAACCGTTTACATAGCCCTATGTAACCGGTTACGAAGCAAAAAACAGAATAGGCAACAAGGAAAACTGACAGTAAGGGTTTTTCGGAAAAAAATGTGATTTTGAGGGCTAAACCTGACATTTTCTAGAAAAACACAAAAAATAAACCCCTCAAAATTGAGTTTTCAACGTAACTCACAAGGAAAAATGAAAAAAATGCATTTTGAAATACCTGAAATGCCCCTGGAACAGAATAGGGTCAAAACTCAAATATATGCAACTTTAGGTTTTTGTTTCATCAAGGAAGGTATTTTTTGCCAAAGTGAGTATGCAAGTGCATGCAATATGATAAAATAGATGCACCAATATGGCCTAAATTCTCTTTACATTCCATGAACAAGTTTTAGCATGAAAAGCCTCAATTTCTCACAAATAAGCTCCACTGGCAATACTTGAGTTTTGAAGAGAACATGCCTGCAATCTTTCATATTAATGGCTCTTGGCCTCATGCTATACATACAAAACAAGCATCAAAAAGAGTACTTAGATACACATTACATGAAGGAATCCATCTTAGCTTCTAAAATACCATACATCCATGGTATGCAAAAGTATTACATTCAAAAGATAAAACATGCTAAACAAGTGCATGCTAATATACAAAAATGCTTCAACTAGCTCAAAAGCTTCTAAGGATGACGAGCATCCATGAACATGGTCTCTTTACTAGAAAAATAACCCAAACCACTAGGGTGAGTAATCAAGTTACTCGTAGGAGAAGCATATGCGTATACCCTAAAGTTTCAAAAACATTGCAAGATCAATATAGACGAATACAATGGAGCATTCCACTTAACGTCTATGTTCAAGGTGTTCTAAGGGATCATCTTAAACTTAATGTAATGATTCTATTACAACACAATATCAAAAGGATGTACTTAACAACATCAAATTGCATGAAACAAAAATTACAAGTTACAACTTAAGCATTGATTGTCAACTTAGAATTGAATGCGAAATCAAAAGTGGAATCCTTGGACACCTAAGCTCAGAATTCTGCCGAGACTTCAACGGTTATTCCGGGCAGTAACCCGCAGGGAAGACCACCCTAAGTGCGCACTATCTCAATTGGGGAGAACTCATACCTCCCGCACTAGAGCCAAACTCTAGCCATGTTACTAGTAACCATGTCCCAAGAGAATCCAAAGTATATATCAAGTTCAAAACTTATATATGAATAACAAAGCATATAAACCACCTTCCATGCACAAGTACTTTGAGACCATACAAACCATGTCTTAGGGTTCCAAGTCTAGAATGGCATGCCAAATGACAATTCCTCATTATGGTACTATGCACAATAAAATACTATTAACTTAACAACTTAGGTCATGCCTCAACAATAAGCTTCATATACTGAATATCAACATTATAGCAATAAACTTCCAAATAATTACAATTAGTAATTCACAAGGATATAGAATTGTTGTAACAACAAATATAGCAATTCATATCAATAGAGATTGCATATAACATCAATAATTCTACAAGTGTTCCATATCACTAACACATGTGAAATTTCTAGAATTTACATACTACTAAATTTTATAATCCTCTACATATGGTTTATACATAACATACATGCTTAATCCAATAAACCCTATGTCAAGAAGTGAGGGTTTCCTATAATATACAAAACTATCATATTAAAAGCATGTACACAATATATATTAAATCCCAAGGATTATAAAACACTTAAAATATAAACATACTACCACCCCTACCTCAATAGAGAATTGTATCTCTATAATCCAAGCTACCAAGCACAAAATGGAAAACAAGTTTAGGGTTCTTGAAGAGGAGAATGAGAGGAAACTTTTCTCTCCCAAGGTTTTTAGTCTAAGGTGTATGGAAGTGAGCCAAATTGAAGGGGTAAGCTATGGACTAAGCTTTCCTCCAATGGTGGATTTGTTAGGGTTTATGTGAGATAATGAAATGAAGAAGGTAAAGTGTAAAAATGGTGAGTGGAAGGGCTAGAGATCCTCCACTCACTATGTGCTCTTGCACTACCTTTCACACACACACAATGCAAGACTACATCATGGCCTTACACTTGTCACTAATCCAATGCCTCTTCCAAGACACAATGGAAAAGATGGAAAGAGTATACCGTGGTGGTGTAGACATGAAGCCCGATCATGATCCAATTCGAAAGACGTCTCTCCCAAACTTAGAATCAACAACCTACTTGAATAACCACGCTAGCAAACTCACATCAAATATCAAATGGGATAAGAATAATCAAATCAAGCATTCTAAGGCAATGTAACACATGATGCAAGAGAGATATAAGATCAAGCCCTAACTAAAGCATAAAGTATGCATGACTACACATAAGGGCACAATGATGAATCTTTTTATATTTTTCATTTAATGAAAGCAAGTATATACAAAATGCAAGAAAAACAAAAAAAAATAAAAATAAAAATAAATTGCATGAACAAAATATAAAAAGAAAATTAAATAAGGCAAAATGCAATGAAAGAATATATACAATGCAAGAAATGAAAAAGGAATATGTACAATGTAAAACAAATGGAAAGAATATGTATAATGCAAGTATATACAAAATTTTCTTACTTTTTGTTTTTCATTTTTTTTTTTATTTTTTTATTTTATGTGAAAACATGCAAACAAAAATGAAAAATGTAAGAAATATGCAAAATGGGTGCTAAGTTTAATGTCTCTACAAAGACGGAATGTTTCTTTGAAAAATCGTTTTTTTTTTATTATTATTATTTTTTTAGACAAAACAAATATGTACACAAATAAAAATAAAAAGGCAAGTAAATAAAAATGTAAGAAAATAAGGAATGCAAAGATTTTTTTTTTTTTTTTCTTTTTTTAATAAGTTAGAAGAATTAAAAATTAAAGTTAAACAAAATATTTTGGATTTTTGGAAATAAGATAAAAGGAAATAAAATAAAATAAAAGAAAAATGTTTTTGGGATTTGATTTTTTTTTTTTTAATTTTAAATATTTGAAATAAAAATAAAAATAAAGCTTGGAAATAAAAGTAAAAATGAAAATAAAATAAAAATCTTTTTGGAATTTTTGAAAATAAAATAAAATTAACAAAAATATTTTTGTGTTTTTAACAAATTTCCAAAAACTTCTTTTTTTTTTTTTTAGTCAAGAGAGAGGTAACTAAATGAAATGAAATAAAATAAAATAAAAAAAAAATAAAAATAGAAATAGGAAAAAGTCAAAAAGTGAAAAGGTCAAAGGGGCAAAGTTGTGATCGATCGAAGATGAAGTTCGATCGATCGAACATAGCTGTGATCGATCCAAGATGAAATTCGATCGATCGAACATGTAAAATTTTATAGATCCCGAGAGCATGCATTTTTGAAAAATGGATGAGGCCTGAAAATTTTTCTAAGTGTTGGGACTCATGATCGATCGAACCACATGTTGGATCGATCGAACCACATGTTGGATCGATCGAAAGATAGTTCGATCGATCGAAATGGTTTACGATCGATCGAACTTTCAAAAATTTGGAGATCCCTAGAGCATGCATTTTGGAATTTGGATGCAGGTCCAAAATTTTTCTAAGTGTTGGGACTCAAGTGGAGTTCGATCGATCGAATCCATAGTTGGATCGATCGAAGAATAATTCGATCGATCGAAGGTGTTCTTGTGATCGATCGAATTGGCACCAAATGCTTAATTTTGAACTGAAAATGCAGAAAATCCTATGCTAAGCCCCAATGATGGTAACAAGAATGAAAATTTGAAAAATAGATAGAAGAATGTACACAAGAATGAAAAATAAAAAGAATTGAGTGAGGAATAGAGTTGTGAAACTCTACGAGCAAGACGTTAGGTCAACTCACTAATCAAATGAATCAAAAACTGGATATGAAACATCCTTATTGACCCTCTTTTCACTTTTCTCATTTAATATCCCACTTATGACAATAAAATCATCCTTCAAAAGAATGACTTGAAAAGAAATAAAAGAGATGATATTGTTCCTTTCATCCACGGTCTTAGGCTTGCCTCTTTGTTGTGTTCTTGAAACACATTCAAATGATCATCCATATTGATAATTGGTGAGGCATTGTCTTTCAAAGACTCATTTGGATTAATAAGAAACACCCTCTCTTCATCCCTCTTCTCCTCCTCATAAATTACCATTTCCTCACCTTCTAAGTAAGCTAAGGAGTCCATTAGAGAGTTTATTTCATTTTTAGAGCTTTTAATGTCAAAACCACAATTTTTATACATTTCCAAAAGACATTCCTCAAGAGGGTCATTAGAGATAATAGAAGGAAGGCCCTCTTCAACAAGTTCCTCCTCCTTCTCTCCTACCTCAAGTGTGGTCAACATCTCCTCACTCTCTAGAGTAGCCATGTCCGAGATAAAATCATAATCAAAACAAGGAAAGTCCTCATTAATCATGTTATGTTCTATTGGATTAGCCACTAACTCATTTGCCACTTCCTCCTCTAAACAAGATAGAGTGCTAGGCATTAGCTCACTTATTTCATTCTCTTCACTCTCATCATCCTCATCTATATTTATTGAAGTTCTTGCCATTTTTTCATTTGCCTCTTCCTCCTCCTCTTGATGAGAAAGAGTACTTGCAATTTGCTCAACTTGAGCTTCTAAGTTGTCTAAAGTTTGAGAATGAGAATTAATAAGTGAAGTGTGTGAAATATGCACATCAAGTAAAGTTAACACTTTTTCTTCAAATCCGGGTGAGTACTTAGAAGGTGGTGGAATTGATTCATTATAAAATGGTGGGGGAGGGTAATAGTCACAAGAAGGATTAAATGAGTGATCAAGTCCATAATAAGATGATGCATGAAATGAATTGGACTCAATCTCATAAGGATTAAAACATGATGGAGGAGCATAAGGTGAAGGGATGTAATTCCCCCCCAAACTTGGATTAAACAATTCCTCCATTCACAATTAAAACCCAAATGCAAGAAGAAAAAAAAATTAGCCTCAACAAGGGCCTATGCTTGGACAAAAATTTAACAATAAAATGAGCCTCAACAAGGGCTATCACAAGCATACAAAGAAGTGAAACAATTAAAATACAAGAGTGCCAAGAATTGCTCACAATGGTCCTCTAGCACTTCAACTCCAAATTTAGCTTTTAAGCTCCAATGATTGCTTTAAGTTACAAAGTTCGCTTTCCTTGTAGTCAAGTACCTAATTGAACAAATAATAATGAGAATCAAGAGAAAAGAATATACAATGGAAAATAAAATAAAAATAGAAGCAATCTAATGAACACTATTGTCTAGTTTAATTCCAACAAAACCGTTAATCCCCGGCAACGGCGCCAAAATCTGATGAGGTCGCTTGTAAACGCCAAACTAAATGTAGTGAATGTGTGGTTCAAGAAAAGCCTTTTATGTCAAATTTAAATTTATAAAAACCACTACCAACACCACTACTAACGTAGCAAGAATGAGTAGGGATCGTCCCAAGGGATTATACGTGTTGGAATTTCAACTTCGACTCTAGCGTACCAAATGATTGCAAAAGAGAGTTGGGTTGGTTGATTACTTCTAGAAAAGAATTAATTAAAATGCAATAAAAATAAAACTAAGTAGAGATAGGGATTTAAGAGATAAGAAGAGAGGACTTAGGGTGTTGGAATCACCACTAAGCTCATGTAATTAACCACTTGCTTTCCATTAATGGGGAATACATTGTTGTGAACAAAATTGGTTCGACTAGCAAAGGTGACTCAACAAGTGTATAATGTCTAAACAACATGTGAAAGGCCACAATATATCTATTGGAAGAGAAATATATTGTCTAGACAACATATGAAGGGAACAAAATATCAAATCAAGTCATTAAACCTTTCATTAAGCTCATAGTCCAAATAATTCACAAGGATGACTTAGTTAAACATGTATTGTCTAAACATCATGTGAGAGGCCACAATATATCTATTGGGAGAGGAATATATTGTCTAAACACATGTGAAAGATACAATATATCATAACAAGTCATTAATCCTTCATTAAGCTCAAAATTCCATTACACCACAATATTAGAGCATATGCTTCTTGCATTTAAAAACATGGAACATCAAAGAACAAGTATGAATTGTCTCCCCATCTAACACTACACTACAACTACACTACTAGCATGAAAATAAACTAAAGGAGAGGCACAATCCATCAAGGAATAAGTATGAACCATTAAGAGACATAACAAGAGCATTCCATTAAGCACTAATGTCTAGCCATCACTAGATTTTCAATCAATCACACATAGACATGCAATTAATATAGAAAAACTAGTGTAGAGATCAATTCCCCAAATAATCACACATAAGACAACATGTAATTAAAATAGAGAATCAATGGAAGAATTAACCCATATGAATCATGTGAGACATAATTCCTAATTTAATCACACATAGACATGTAAATAAACTAGAGAATTAATAGGAAGAATTAGACCATGGAAATCATAGAAATATACCAAGATTCATGACATTCACAAGGCTAGAACACTAATCACAACAATATATATAAAAATCCCCAAAAATAGAAATACAAGGGTTTAGATTACACAAGACTTAGGGCTCATCCAAGCCCTAAGTGTAGATCTAGTCAATCATGGAGGAGGTGGATGTAGTCATGGAATCAAGCTCCAAACATGGCTCCATCTTCTTCTTCTTCTTCTTCTTTGAAGCTCTAGAGATGGAGAGATAGTGGATTTAGAGATGTGTTCTTGAGATGTGCCTCCACTTCTCTCTTTTCTTCTAACCCTAATCTCTAACTTTTCTAGAGAGAGAAAATAAAAATTACCATCTAGAAAATAAAATGATAAAAGCTAAAAATCCCCTTTTACAAATGGGTTGTTTCCCTTTATAAGGAAAGTCATTTTCTTAGTCACTAAGTCTAGAATATATGCCCAAAAATATCTAATCCCGCAACTTTTTGGTAGGTGAACTTTTGGGCGCGCACGGAAAAAGTGACAGCTTGCTGCCAGCATGTCCAGTTCGATCGATCCAACTTATTTTTGATCGATCCAACTTTTTCGATTGATCCAACTTATTTTTCAATCGATCCAACTTTTCTGATCGATCCAACTTTTTCTGCGATCTATCCAACTTTTCAGCTTTTCAGTATCAGCTTCTTTTTGCTCCAAATCATCCTCTTTTTGCTCCGGATCATCGCTAAGACTTAGTTTGACTCTAAAAAGGCCTTAAGAACTCATTTTTAGCCCATTTTAACATTATTGACCTGAAATAGACAAAAACACAAATAAGTACTAAAACGGGTAAATAAGATAGATAAAGGTCCTAGAATACTCAAGCTTAAGGGGTTTAAATATGTATTTTTCAACGCTCATCAGTCCCCTACCTCAAAAGACAAGGATCTCCTCCTCTTATCAGCATAACTCTTCTGCCTGCTCTGAGCTGTACCCAACCGCTGCCGAATCAACTTGATCTTCTTTGTAGTCTTAATGACAATGTTGGGACCCAAGGCGACTGTATCACCTACCTCGGTCCAACAAACTAGAGATCTGTAAGGTCTGCCATACAACATCTCAAAAGGTGCCATACCAATATTGGTCTGGTAACTATTGTTGTAGGCAAACTCAACCAAGGGTAAGTAGTTTTCCCAACTACCCCCAAAATCCAAAATGCAAGCCCGTAGCATATCCTCCAATATCTGAATGGTATGCTCCGACTGACCATCAGTCTGAGGATGGAATGCCGTGCTGAAATGAAGCCCTGTGTCAAGAGCCTCCTGAAAACTCTACCAAAAGTGAGACGTGAACCTGGGATCCCTCTTCGAAATAATAGATACCGAAACCCCGTAAAGGCTGACAATCTGCCCCACATACAGTCCACTAAGTCTCTCTGCTTCGTCCATCACTGAGATAGGCAAAAAGTGAGCCGTTTTAGTCAATCTATCAACAATGACCCAAACGGCATCATTCTTTGCCTTGGATCTTGGAAGTCCCGTCACGAAATCTATAGTGATGTGCTCCCACTTCCACTCTGCCATTGGTAGTGGTTGCAATAAACCTGCCGGTCTCTGATGCTCTGCCTTCACTTGCTGACAAGTAAGGCATTTAGCCACGAACTAAGAAACATCCCGTTTCATACCTTTCCACCAAAACTGTCTCCTCAAATTGTGATGCATCTTCGTACCACCTGGATGAACTGCGAGTCAAGAATGGTAAAAATCCTGAAGAACATCGTCATGACAAGACAAAGGAATAACCACCCTTCCCCTGTACGTAAGACCACTGTCTGAATATAATGTCCAACCCTCTACATTCCCGCTGCCTGAAATCTGATCGTGGATGGACTTCATCTTCCTATCCTCCTACTGTGCCTCAATAACTCTGTTAACAAGTGCCGGTTGAGCCACAAGGCTAAACAAAATAGCCGGTGAAACATCCTCACACAACTGCAAACCAAGATCTGCAAGCTCTTCTAGCATCTTCCATCTGTGAATGGAAATGCTAGCAAGAGTACCCCGTGACTTCCTACTCAATGCATCGGCCACCACATTGGCGTTCCCCGGATGATACTACAACACAAAATCATAATCCTCCATAAATTTAACCCATCTGCGCTGTCTCAAATTTAAATCCTTCTGAGAGAAGAGATATTTGAGACTCTTGTGATCGGAGAAAACTTCAAACTTCTCCCCATACAAATAATGTCTCCACAATGTCTCCACTCTTTCAAGGCGAAGATAACTACTGCCAACTCCAAATCATGTGTCGGATAATTCAACTCGTGAGTTTTCAACTTTCGAGACCCATAAGCTACCACCCGTTCAGTCTGCATCAGAACACAACCCAAACCTTCTCGCAAAGCATCAAAATAGACTACGTAACCCAAACCACGTTCAGGTATGATCAAAACTGGAGCTGATGTCAACCCGACCTTCAACTCCTGAAAAGCAAAATCACAAGCCTCATTCCATATGAACTTGACTCTCTTGCGAGTAAGTCGAGTCATAGGTGCCGCTAGACGAGAGAAATCCCGAACAAATCTCCTGTAATAGCCGGCTAGGCCAAGAAAGCTCCGAATCTCAAACATTATTTTCAGACGCTTCTAATCCATCACAGACTCAATCTTCGACGGATCCACTGCAACACCGCCCCCTGACACGACGTGTCCAAGGAACTTCACCTCTGGTAACCAAAATTCATTTTTCTTGAACTTGGCATACAATTGGTTATCCCTAAGGATCTGCAAAACTGCTCTCAAGTGATACTCATGCTCTTCCCTTGAAGCTGAGTACACGAGAATGTCATCAACGAACACCACCATAAACTTATCAAGATAGTCACTGAATACACGGTTCATCAAATCCGTAAAAGCTGCTGCAGCATTGGTCAAACCAAATGGCATCACCAGAAACTCATAATGGCCATACCGTGTGCGAAAAGCGGTCTTCGATATATCCTCATCCTTAACCCTTAACTGATAGTAACCTGATCTCAAATCAATTTTTGAAAAGCATGTCGCTCCCTTCAACTGATCAAACAAGTCATCAATCCTAGGCAAAGGATATCTGTTCTTAATCGTAGCATGATTCAACTTGTGATAATCGATGCAAAGTCTCAGAGACCTATCCTTCTTCTTCGCAAAAAGAACTGGTGTTCCCCTTGGTGAAGCACTAGGACGAATAAAGCCCTTAGCTTTCAAATCATCCAACTGACTTTTTAGCTCTGCCGGTGTCATACGGTACGGTGCCATAGAGATGGGTGTTGTACCAGGAATGACATCGATGGCAAAAACAACTTCCCTTAAAGGAGGTAACTCTGTCAGTTCATCAGGAAAGACATCAACATAATCCTCAACAACTGTCGGAAGAACACGGCCCGAACTACTATCCTCGTCAACTAGCAAACTAGCCAAGTAGGATCTATGGCGACTCTAGTCACCAATGCTGAAAACCATTGCCAGGTGGGAATCGCTCCGATCTCCCACAAAATGGAAACAATCTCCCTTGGGAGTGCAAACAGACACCCTCCCGCGGAAGCAATCGATCGTAGCCCAGAAGAATGACAACCAATCCATCCTAAGAATGACGTCAAAACCCGTTATGTCAAGAACAACAAAATCAAACTCCAAAGTCCGTCCAGGTATCTCAATAGCGCAACCCCGACAAACACGATCCAAAGACACTGGACCCCCTACTGGTGTGTCAACACAGAGAAAACTATCCCGAAGTGTGACCTCCAGACCCAATGAATGTGTAAATGATGCAGAAATGAAAGAATGTGATGCACCCGTGTCAACAAGAACTCGTGCCCAAGAACTAAAAACTGAAAAGATACCTCGAACTGAAGAGGTGCCTGCGAAAGCATCTGCCTGTGGAAGAGCGTAGGCTCGTCCTTGAGTCCCTGAGCCCTGTTGTGACTGCCCTGATAGCCTGACTGATGTGTAGAAGCAGTAGGTGTAGAACCTCTGGCTGGATAAGTGCCAACTGGCGCCACTGGCTGTGGTGCCTGAGGAACTCTGAAACCAGACTGAACCACTGCAGACTGTGCCGGTATCGCCCGTGAATCTGTGCTACTACGTGACTTATTCAATAACTTTAGACAATCCTTCCTGAGATGACCTGGCCGTTTACAATAGAAGCAAGCTCCTTACCCTATCTTTGTAGAAACTGAAGTCTGACTGGCCTGTGTCCGAAGCTGTGGGCAACGAGGCTTGATGTGCCCCGGCTGCTGACAATGGTAACAAACAACTCCCTAAGTTGATCCAGAAGATACAGGAACTGTGGGTGCAGAACGATTCTGCTGTGATGCCCCCTGTGAGTGAGTACCGTTCCCTACCCTGGCCTTCTTCCATTGACTCTCGGAAGATGATGGATTATCTCCGCGAGGCTGCTTATGTGAACCCCTGATCCGTAACTGAGCCCGTTCCTCTACCTCAGCTAGCATAGCCCTCTGGACCACTTCTCTGTAAGTCCTCAAATCAAGAATTGAGACCTGTGGCCTGATGTCAAGATGTAGCCCATCCTGAAACTTCATTGCCCTGGCCTCGTCTGTTGCTACCATATCCTCGGCATAACGAGAGAGAGAAGTAAATCGTATCTCATACTCAATGACACTCATAGTGCCCCGATAAAGACCTACAAACTGTGTCCTCATCTCCCACCTCATAGCCCTAGGAAAGAAATGCTTGAAGAACAAACCCCTGAACTCATCCCAAGTCATCAACTCAACATTGAGGATATTGGTCATAGACCACCACCAGATATCTGCATCCCCCATGAACAAAGAAGCAGTCAAGAAAATCCTTAACCTATCCATGGGTACCGCCATACTGTCTAACTTGTGAACCATAAGGTCCAACCAAGCTTCTGAGACTAGCGGATCTGAACTCCCCGCAAATGGATCAATCTTGACCCTCTGAAGTCACATAAAGTACTCTAGTGCCTCATTGACTATCGGTGCCGGTGCCGGTGCTAGAATTTGTATCCCTGCCACCTGCCTGAGTATCATCTCCTGTAGGGATTTAGCAATTCCCTGAGTGATACCCTGAGCCACTCGCTCCTCGTAAGTCGGTGCCCGTGGCGGATTAGCATCTACGCCACGAACTGAAATCTTGGGCCTTCCCGGACCCTGTGTGAACTCGGTATTAGCCACCTGCTCCTCAGTGCCCTGACGTGAAGACTCTCCACGCGTGACAACCATGGTGCTAAACGTGTAAAAGAAAGGAGGTCAACAATAACACAAGTTATTATGACCAAGTGCAACTCACACTATGAATTCACAAGATACGAAGCAAGACAAGATATGCAACATACTGTCATGCTAAAGCAATCAAAGAAAGCTCTTAAAATAGTTAAGCACTTAAACCAAATAAGCAAACATGTCAAATTAATATGCTCTTAACCACATAGGCATATAAGCACAAAGACATGTCATACTACCAAGCATGTTATCAAGAAACACATAAACAGGTTATACTACTGAAACATGTTATCAAGAGCATGTGAATGCATCAAAGTACATCAACAAAAGCATGATATGCACCCAAAACCCATCGTCCTAAGGTGTTCAAACCTAGGAGCTCTGATACCACTTGTGACGGCCCAAGTTTTTCAACCCGGTGCGTCAGTGATGAACAGAAAGTTAATCCGATAATAGATCCGAAATGCAAAAGAAAAATATAAAATAATAGTCCCTAGAGGTACAACACGTCTCTAAGACACTAATATGATCCTCAATGAGGTCACAAAACCAAAAGAAAACAAGTGCGGAAGTGACGCTTCAAAAATGGACTAAAAGGGACCTAGGGGTAAAATGGTCATTTTCAACATAAAAGTGAGTGTTACCGAGCACACCTTTGGAAAGATAATGAAAAATTAATCAATTTCAAAAAAAAATTCACTTGATTTGGAGTCTGGATGAAGAAGTTATGGCTAACGGAAGAAGGGGTAAAAAGGTCAAAAGTAGCTAACCCTAGGTCATCTAAACTTTTAGGAAGCCTTTCTAACCGGTTAGAAGGCTAAAAATCACATCCAACCCACTGCCCAAGCACATGTAACCGTTTACATAGCCTTATGTAACCGGTTACGAAGCAAAAAATAGAATAGGTAACAAGGAAAACTGGCAGCAAGGGTTTTTCGGCAAAAAATGTGATTTTGAGGGCTAAGATGACATTTTCTGAAAAACACAAAAAAGAAACCCCCCTCAAAATTGAGTTTTCTACGTGACTCGTGAGGAAAAATGAAAAAAACGCATTTTGAAATACCCGAAATGCCCCTGGAACAGAATAGGGTTAAAACTAAAAAATACGCAACTTTAGGTTTTTGTTTCATCAAGGAAGGTATTGTTTGCCAAAGTGAGTATGCAAGTGCATGCAATATGATAAAATAGATGCACCAACATGGCCTAAATCCTCTTTACATTCCATTAACAAGTTTTAGCATGCAAAGCCTCCATTTTTCACAAATAAGCTCCAATGGCAATACTTGAGTTTCGAAGAGAACATGCTTGTAATCTTTCATATTAATGGCTCTTGGCCTCATGCTATACATACAAAACAAGCATCAAAAAGAGTACTTAGATACACATTACATGAAGGAAGCCATCTTAGCTTCTAAAATACCATACATCTATGGTATGCAAAAGTAATACATCCAAAAGATAAAACATGCTAAACAAGTGCATGCTAATATACAAAAATGCTTCAACTAGCTCAAAAGCTTCTAAGGATGATGAGCATCCATGAACATGGTCTCTTTACCTGAAAAACAACCCAAACCACTAGGGTGAGTAATCAAGTTACTCGTAGAAGAAGCATATGCATATACCCTAAAGTTTTAATATCATTGCAAGATCAATATAGATGAATACAAGGGAGCATTCCATTTAACGTCTATGTTCAAGGTGTTCTAAGGGATCATCTTAAACTTAATGCAATGATTCTATTACAACACAATATCAAAAGGATGTACTTAACAACATCAAATCGCATGAAACAAAAATTACAAGTTACAATTTAAGCATTGATTATCAACTTGGAATTGAATGCGAAATCAAAAGTGGAATCCTTGGACACCTAAGCTCGGAATTCTGCCGAGACCTCAACGGTTATTCCGAGCATTAACTCGCAGGGAAGACCATCCTAAGTGCGTACTATCTTAATTGGGGAGAACTCATACCTCCCGCACTAGAGCCAAACTCTAGCCATGTTACTAGTAACCATGTCCCAAGAGAATCCAAAGTATATATCAAGTTCAAAACTTATATATAGATAACAAGGCATATAAACCACCTTCCATGCACAAGTACTTTGAGACCATACAAACCATGTCTTAGGGTTCCAAGTCTAGAATGGCATGCCAAATGATAATTCCTCATTATGGTACTATGCACAATAAAATACCATTAACTTAACAACTTAGGTCATGCCTCAACAATAAGCTTCATATACTAAATATCAACATTATAGAAATAAGCTTCCAAATAATTACAATTAGTAATTCACAAGGACATAGAATTATTGTAACAACAAATATAGCAATTCATATCAATAGAGATTGCATATAACATCAATAATTCTACAAGTGTTCCATATCACTAACACATGTGAAATTTCTAGAATTTATATACTACTAAATTTTATAATCCTCTACACATGGTTTATACATAACATACATGCTTAATCCAATAAACCCTATGTCAAGAAGTGAGGGTTTCCTATAATATGCAAAATTATCATATTAAAAGCATGTACACAATATATATTAAACCCCAAGGATTATAAAACACTTAAAATATAAACATACTACCACCCCTACCTCAATAGAGAATTGTATCTCTATAATCCAAGCTACCAAGCACAAAATGGAAAACAAGTTTAGGGTTCTTGAAGAGGAGAATGAGAGGAAACTTTTCTCTACCAAGGTTTTTAGTCTAAGCTGTATGGAAGTGAGCCAAATTGAAGGGGTAAGCTATGGACTAAGCTTTCTTCCAATGGTGGATTTGTTGGGGTTCATGTGAGATAATGAAATGAAGAAGGCAAAGTGTAAAAATGGTGAGTGGAAGGGCTAAAGATCCTCCACTCACTATGTACTCTTCCACTACCTTTCACACACACACACAATGCAAGACTACATCATGGCCTTACACTTGTCACTAATCCAATGCCTCTTCCAAGACTTAATCCAAAGCTTACACTTGTCAACAATCAATGGTTACATGTGCACCAATCCTAAGCCAACAAATGGATGACTCTCCACCTTCCAATTGTTATAAAACTATGGTACTAAGTCTCTTCACCAAATTGCCAACAAGTGGCACCATGAGAATGTGACACTTGTCACATTTTTCAAAAATTACAAAATGATCCTTTTTCAAGATATCTTCCAAAATAAATTGCAAAAAGGTCCCTCAAACGAAAAATAATTATTTTACATAATTAAACTAAAACCCCAAATTTAAGAATAATTACACTAAAGTATGCATTCATGCCCTTTACGAAAAATAAAGGCAACAAGCATGCTTTTCAACAAAGTGAAAATACCAATGTCATGGAAATCAAGTATCATGAATGCATGCAAAACTGGAATCAAATCCGAACACCCGAAGTGAGGTTAAGCAAGGAAAAACAATAAACAAGTAAAAGACAAAATAGGGAAAAAAACGAAAAAAAGAAAATCACCGAAAAAGGAAAAGGAGGAAAAAGTCCGAGTCATTAGAGCCTTATATTGGAGGTGGAACATACTTGTTTTGAAAACCACTTTGTGGAGGGTTTGAGCCTTCCCTTTGGTTTTTCCAAGAGAAGTTTGGATGGTACCTTCAACTTGAATTGTAATGAGTGCCATAGGGATTATTCCTTTGGTTGACAAATGTAGCATTGACTTGCTCATAGGGCTTACTTTGCACATGTCCATGGGGACAATTGGAAGTAGAATGTAAACCACTAGAACAAGTCATACATGATTCATTGGATACACGATGATGAACATGATTTGGGGAGGAAAATACTTGATTCGCCGAAGTTTGGTTAATCAAAAATTGATCAAACCTTTGAGATAAGGATTTCATCTCTGCGGCTATGTCATTGGAGTTGTCAATTTGGTATAAGCCAACATTCTTCCTTCCATCTAGATTTCTACCATTTTTAAAGGATAAAGATCTATGCATTGAATTTTTACTCATGCTTTCATACAATTGCCACACATCATCCTTATGCTTATCAAGATAAGAACCACCCATAGATGCATCAACCATACCCTTGTGACTATTCGGCAAACATTCAAAGAAATATTAAACTAGTTGCCATTTAGGTATGTCATGATGTTGACACTTCCTAAGCAAGTCGTTAAACCTTTCATATGCCTCATGAAACATTTCCCCATCCCCTTGAGAAATTTCTTTAATGAAAGTCCTCATGGCATTGGTCTTAGAAACCGGATAGTACTTCTTCAAGAACTTAGTGTGTTGGTTGTCGCACTCCAAAAGTTTATGCAAGTGTGGCCAAATTTTACATTTAGAAATTGCCACTACTACCTTTCACTAAAAATATAGCTAGGGTGGGTAGGGATCGTCCCAAGGGATTGAGTGTCGTACTAGGTTGAGGAATCAAAATTAGGGTTAGTAGGTCGAGTGATCAAAATAGTGGTTGGTTGGTTAAATTAAACTAGATGCAAATTAAACTAAGGTAAGCAATAATGTAATAGAGAGAATAAAAGAGAGAGAGAGAGAGAGAGATCTTGGGGTTTAGAGATCACCACTAAGCATAACTTTTCTACACCTTTAATGAATGATTAATGAGGGGAAGAACATATATTGCAACAAAGTGTGTGTGTGTGTGGTTGTTCCAACAAGCATGGATGACAAATTAAGCATATATTGTTTAAACAACATGGTGAATAGCACAACATATCAAATTAAGCCATTAATCTTTTCTTTAAGCTCATAATCCAAACACATCACAAGGTTAGAGATACATGTTACTTGCTTTTCATAAGTATGGAACATCAACAACAAGCATGGATTGTCCTCCCATTTAACAACTACAGTACAACTAAGCTAATGACATGAAACTAAACTAATTAAACTAAAGTAGAGGTACAATCAATCAAGCAATGAGTATGAATCATCAAATAAACCACAAGAACATGACATTAAACACTATATCTTGACAATCTCTAGATCTATAGCATCAACACACATAGACATGCATCAATAACACAAGAAATAGAGACAAACACATGAACATCTATTATAGCATACATAGACATATGGATAGAATGAAATGAACAATTAGAAGCATTAAACCACATAAATCATTGAATAAACAAGATTTATATATATAAAAGTGTCAAGACATGAATCACAATACAAATCCCCTCAAAAATACATAAATTAAGAAGTAGAAAGCATGCTTAAGGCTAACTCTAGCCCCAAGAGGATGTCTAGCTACTCATGGTGATGTCCTCCAACCCTTAAAGGCAAGCTCCATGGAAGAAATTTGCTCCTTAGTTGATGAAGAGTCTCCAATGGTGTCTCTAGCCTCCTCTTCTTCTTTGTTTCCTCCCTAAGAGTTCTACAAGGTATGATATGATATTCTATGATATGATGTAAAAAGTAATCCTTATCCTTATATAGGTAGGTCAAATGACACCCAAAATGAGCTGGGGTCGTACAACAAATATTCCCTAATGATTGGATAAAGGATAACTTTTTGTGAGCGGAAATTTAACTTTTTCGCATTGGAGGAAGTTTGATTGATCGAACCTTGGACTTGGATCGATCAAACATGGCTGAAATCTATCGAACTTAGGCTGGATCGATCCATGATGGCGGCGCCTTTTTGGATAAAAACAAATCTGAGATATTTTGAAGATATTTTTGGAAAAAGGACAAAAGTGGTTGGTAGGGTGGTACAACTGGATAAGAGCAATTATTTGGATAAGGACAAGAATGTTAGATCGATCGGAGATGGAAGTTGGATCAATCAAACTTTTTGAGATCTTTGAACAGGGACAAACATGGCTCAGATCCATCTTAAAGTGCTGAGATCGATGAACGTTGGATCGATCGAACTTTTCTTGAGATCGATGGAAGTTGCTGAAATTCCACCCTTTGCTTCCTTTTGCTCTATTTTGCTCATTTCTTTGAATTATCCCAGAATTGCTTCAATTATGCTCTTATTTGGCTGAGTTAGCTTGTTTTGGGGATAAGTACCTGAAAATGGAAATAACACAAAATTAATACAAAACGGTAAAATAAGATAGATAAATGTTCTAGAATACCTAAGCTTAAGGGGTTTAAATACGCACTTTTCAGCGCTCATCAGAACTCTTGTTGCATTTCTGCCCAAGAAGTTATCGAAAAAGGCCTAAAATTATTGAACCAATATTTTGCCTTGTCTTTAAGGGTGAAAGGAAAAAGTCTAAGTCTTAAAACCTCTTCTGGCATGTCCGTGTATTTCATAATGGAACACACTTCAAGAAACTCATCCAAATGCTTATAAGGTTCTTCACTTGGAAGTCCATGATAGTTGGGAAGCATTTGAATGGTTTGCGGTTTAATCTCATAGTAATGTGCTCTAAATGGGGGCAATTGAATGCTAGTGGGTGCATTATATTCATTAGTCACATAATGGTCTCTTAAAGCAATGGGAGGATTCACAACTGGCGGTGCTACTCGGACACCTTGATTGCCTTGCATAATGGGAGGTTGTGGAGCAAAAATTGGCCGAGGCATTCCCAATGGAACTTGGCCTTATTGTTGTGGTGGGATGAATGGTCTAGGCATGTCTAATGGTACTTGAATATTTTCATGATGCACATTAGGGTGGAGGATTCCTTGTTGGTCTATGTGACCAAGGTCCTCCACATGGTCATCATTCAATTCCTCCATTGGTGAAATGGAGTGATGAGAACTACTTCTTCCCCTAGGATTACGAACAATCGATTCAAGATGCAAATTAGGAGGGATAATGGTAGGATTTAATGACCTACGACCATGCATACGCTAGCTAAACAAATAACAATCACTTCGCCCCCACAACAAATCAATTAACAAACATTCTCCACATACATTGATCCCAAACTCCCATACTTGAACAACATGCAAAGAAAATTAAATTGCCTCCAAGCGGGCTCACGATTTATCAAGAATTTAAAAACTTGCCACCACGCGGGCCGACGATTTAACAAGAGATTGAAATAGAAAAATCTCACGAAGGGTCCTTAAGCAACTTCAATATATTTTAAAGTTTCAAGCCTTGCTATGCATTGTAAATTTTTAAATTTTAGCTCCTTATAGTTTTTGTTTAGCTTCACTTGGCTCCCTTGCTTTCAATTCTCCTTTGCTCAACTTCCTTACTCAATTCACCTAATCAAATATGAACAAACACAATAAGTAACAAAAGTAAAATAAAGTAAAGACACGATCAAAAGAGTACTAATTCCTATTTGTTTCCAAAACATGGCGTTGCCAATTTGAATCCCCGGCAACGGTGCCAAAAACTTGATGTCGTCGTCGGTGTACAACCAAATTTGTGCAAAATAATGTGGCCAAGTTTTCAATTTATAAATGCCACTATTACCTCTAACTAAAAATATAGCTAGGGTGAGTAGGGATCATCCTAAGGGATTTTTAGGCGCACTAGCAATGGAAACAATGCATAGGGTTAGTAAGTTGAGTGATCAAGAGATAGTGTGTTTGGTTGATTAGACTACAAACTAAACTAAACAAGTTCAATGTAAAATAAGCAATTTAAATGGAATTTAGAGAAAACAAGAGAGTGAGGTCTTAGGATCTAGAGGTAACCACTAAATATCACCATTCTAGACATTCAATGTATAATTAATGAGGGGAAACATGTGTTGCAATTGAGAGTATATGATTGATTGTTTCAACAAGTATGGATGACTAATTAAGCATATATTGTCTAAGCAACCTAGTGAATAGCACAATACATCAAACTAAGCCATTAATACTTCCTTTAAGCTCACAATCCAAACACATCACATGGTTAGAGAATAATATTACTTGCATTCATAAGCATGGAACATCAAACAACAAGCATGGATTGTTCTCCCATCTAACAACTAAGGCAACAACACTACAACTAAGTTAAGGGCATGAAAATTAAACTAAAGAAACTAAGGGAGAGGCACAATCCATCAAGATATGAGTATGAACCATCAAATAAACCACAATAGTATTCTATTAAGCATTATGCCTTGATAATCTCTAGATCCATAGTATCACCACACATAGACATGTATCAATAACACAAAAACTAGAGATAAACACATGAGCATCTATTCTAGCATACATAGATATATGGATAGAATGAAATGATTAATTAGAAGTATTAAACCACACAAATCATTGAATAAATAAGATTCATATATAAAATAAGTGTCAAGACAATATTATAACACAAATCCTTTCAAAATACAAAGCATTAGAGTCTAGAAGGCATGCTTAGGGCTAGCTCTAGCCCCAAGAAGATGTTTAGCCATTCATTGAAGTAGTTATCCAACCCTCAAGGGCTATCTCCATGGTAGGAATGAGCTCCTTCTTGATGGAAACCCTAGAAGAATGGAAGAACTCCCAAGAATGTGTTTCTAGCTTCTCATCCTCTCTTTTCTTTCTCTCTAAGAATGTTTCTAAGTCTATCAAATGATATATGAGATATGTATATGATATGATGTAAATCCTTATATAGGTAGGTCAAGTGTCACATCTAATGGTCTGGATTCGTGCACTAGGGTCCTTGCAATGATTGCACCATGAGCCAACTTTTAATGAGCTGGAACTTATTTTTTTCGGACTTGAAGAGGTTCGATCGATCGAACTATTCTAAGATCGATCGAACTGTGCTAAGATCCATCGAATGCTACAGAGATCGATCCATCCTTGGTGGTCCCTTTTTGAATAAAGACAAATCTCTGAGATATTTTGGGATATTTTGGGAAAGAGACAAAAGTGGTAGGTGGGGTGGTAGGTGTGGATAAGATCAAATATGTTCGATCAATCGAAGAATGGTTGGATCGATCGAACATTGTGGAATCTTTTGGATAAGGATAAGGGTTTGGATCCATCTTGAAGTGTCCAGATTGATGTTGCTTCGATCGATTAAGATAATGTTGAAATCGATCGAACTTGCTGATTCCCACACTTTGCTTCATTCTGCTTCCACTTTGCTCATTTCTTCCATCCAGCTTGAGTTAGCTTCTTTAATGCTCTTATTTGGCTGAATTAACTTATTTTTGGGATAAGTGCTTGAAAAGGGTAATAACATGAAATTAGTCTAAAATGGAAAAGTAAGATAGATAAAGGTCTTAGAATACCTAAGCTTAAGGGGTTTAATTGCGCACTTTTCAGCGTTCATCAAGACTTAATTTGGAGCATACACTTGTCCCTCATCCAAGCCAACAAGTGGTCCAATCCTAGGCCAACAAATGAGTGAATCTCCACCCTCCATGTGTCAAGAGATTAAGCTACCAAGTGGTTCCACCAAAATGTCAACAAGTGGTTCCATAGGAGTGTGACACTTGTCACACTTTCCAAAAATTGCAAAAAGGTTATTTTCCAAAATATCTTCTAAATTAAATTATAAAATGGTCCCTAAGATAAAAAATAATTACTTTATATAATTACACTAAAACCCCATAAGTTAAGAATATTACAAAAATGTTATACATTCATACCCTTTACAAGAAAAGTAAGCACTTAGCATGTTTTTCTAAGAAAGTAAAAAACACACATAGCATGGAATTTAAATATCGTGGATGCATGCAAAACCGAAATCAAATCCGAACATGAAAAGTGAGGTTGTGCCAACAAAGTGACAAACGGGAAAAAGACGAAAAATGAATAGTGTCGAAAAAAGGAAAATGTGGAAATGACGCGTTCCTTAAAAGAAGTTGTCAATCCAAAAGAAAGAGTCTTAGAAACCATTTCCGAGTACCCGAGACAACACTAAGTGACAAGAAATCAAACCCAAAAAAGAAATTTCAATGAAAAAAATTCATCCGTAAAATTTTGAGGAAAAAAGGAAAGGAAGGAAATGACCGGGTCATTACATCTATGGCTTGCCCTTACACTACTGGACTGAACCTGGACTGAGCTACGTCTCGAGCAACCTTGGGCATCCACTATTTGCAGACTCCATTACCATCTCCAAGCACAAGACAAGATTTGCTAAGGTATGTGTGAATATTCTTGCTTCCTTTGACTTTCCTTCCAATCTCAAACTTCACATGAGCTCAGGGAAGACCGCTGATGTACATGTTGAGTATCTAAACTGCCCTTCAATCTGTTATTCATGTCTTAACTATGGCCATACCAGTAAAACATGCCATGGATCCTCATCCAAAACTCCCAATCAAAGCACCCAAGCCCAAACAAAAACTGGCAAATCATTCATTTCAAGAACACAACATCACAAAAGAATCCAGCCCACAGGATCAATCAAACTATAACAAACCCTCCCTTAAGCCCTCTACATAATCTAAACTCAACCTCACCACCAAACTCAACATTACCACCAAATTTGCCATTACATTTAGCCAAAACATCATTACTCATTACTTCAAACCAAATGAAAACTTTACAATTGACCTCAGTCCTTACAAACCCACACATATGGAATCCACAACCCCATCATCCCCAGTCCTTGACCACCCTCCTTTAACTAAATTAACCTGCACTATTTCTTCTCACCATATTTGATCTGCTGAACCTGTGAGTTTATCATGCTCTGAATCTGATTCAACCACCAGCCTTCCTAGTGCACTTGGTTACACAAAAAACAAGAAAGACATCAAGGAAAAGAGGAAAGCATCATCCTCAAAGAACCTGAAAAGGATTTTACTCCCAAGTGGTAGCTTTGTCAAGACCATTAAATGGTATCAATAGCATCATGGAACATAAGGGGTCTAAATGACCCATTGAAATAGACAGAAGTAAAGAAACTTCTCAAATAAAAAATGGTGGACCTTGCTGCTATCATTGAAACCAGAGTCCAACAATGTAATGCTGATAGGATTCATAAGGTTATTGCCAGCACATAGAGATTAGAGCACAATTACAATTTCTCACCTCTTGGTAGGATTTGGGTATTATGGAATCCCTCTGTAGTCCATTTACAAGTACTTCATTGCACCAGGCAGGCAATCCATTGCTTTGTAACCATCCTCAGCTGCATAACCACCGTTAATGCATCCTTCATTTATGGAGCCAATGAAGATCTAGAAAGGTCATGTCTCTGGAGTGACATTGAGAGACACTCTATTTTCCTTTCTTCCACGGGTGGAGATTTCAACATAATTAAATCAATTTCTGAGAATTTTGGGGGCTTAAAGAGGATAACTACTGCTATGCTTGAATTCAGGAAATGCCTTCACATCTCAAACCTTGATGATCTTAACTATTCTGGCATCTTTCACACTTGGACAAATAAAAGCAGTGGTGTTGCAAATATTTCTAAGAAGCTAGATAAAGTCTTTATAAATGACTCATGGCACCATACATTCCCACTTTCCCACTGCACATTACTGCCTCATGGCATCTCTGACCATACACCTATGCTCATAAATCTTGGTAACCCTAGGTGCACCAGTGAAGAGAATCCCCTTCAGGTTTTTTAATTTTTGGAGTATGAATAATGACTTCATTCCCCTTATCCAAGCCCATTGGAGCAAGCCTGTAAAAGGTTACCCCATGTTTCAGATCCTAAGCAAGCTGAAAAGTCTCAAACAACCATTGAAACAAAGATTTTCCACTACTATGAATGCATTAAGTGTTGAGGTTCAGAATGCAAAGGATGCCATTTCCCACTTCCAAATTGCTCTTGACTCATAACCAAATGATCTAGCCCTCAGAATTCAAGAGAAAGCCCAACTCTTATCCTATTCCAAGCTATGTTCAGCATCCCCTTTAATTTTTTTAATTTTTGGAGTATGAATAATGACTTCATTCCCCTTATCCAAGCCTATTGGAGCAAACCTGTAAAAGGTTACCCCATGTTTCAAATCCTAAGCAAGTTGAAAAGTCTCAAACAACCATTGAAACAAAGATTTTCCACTACTATGAATGCATTAAGTGTTGAGGTTCAGAATGCAAAGGATGCCCTTTCCCACTGCCAAATTGCTCTTGACTCATAACCAAATGATCTAGCCCTCAGAGTTCAAGAGAAAGCCCTACTCTTATCTTATTCCAAGCTATGTTCAGCATCCCCTTCAGGTTTTTTAGTTTTTGGAGTATGAATAATAACTTCATTCCCCTTATCCAAGCCTATTGGAGCAAGCCTGTAAAAGGTTACCCTATGTTTCAGATCCTAAGCAAGCTGAAAAGTTTCAAACAACCATTGAAACAAAGATTTTCCACTACTATGAATGCATTAAAAATGCAAAGGATGCCCTTTCCCACTGCCAAATTGCTCTTGACTCATAACCAAATGATCTAGCCCTCATAATTCAAGAAAAAGCCCTACTCTTATCCTATTCCAAGCTATGTTTAGTAGAGGAGCAAGCATATAAGTAGAAATCAAGAGTGCACTAGCTTAAGGAGGGGGATTCAAATACCTTTTTTTTCTTCAAGTCTGTTGTTTTAAGACTCAATAGGAACAAAATTTCCTCAATTACTGCAACAAATGGAGATCTGCTTAAAATTGAACCAGCCATCAAATAGGAATTTATCATTCATTTTACCACAGTTTTAGGAATGAACCCCCACCCTTACCCTGGTACTAACCAACTACAACCATTTATTCACACAACTGTTCCCTAACACTGCATCCCATCACTCACTGCCATACCCACAGATGCTGAAATCATGCAATGCATACTCTCTTTAAACAGTGACAAAGCACCTAGGCCTAATAGGTACAATGTTTTCTTTTTCAAGAAAGCTTGGCGAGTCATTGGACCAGACATAACCCTGGCCATCAAGCAATTCTTCTCAAATAGGAAATTGCCCAAAGAAGTTAACTCAACATACCTTGCACTTGTCCCAAAGACCTCTAACCCTACAACAATGAATGATTACAGGCCCATTTCTTATTGTTCCACCATTTATAAAATCATCTCCACACTTCTTGCAAACAAACTCAAACCCATTCTCCCTCACATAATTGGACCAGCCCAATTTGCCTTTGTTCAGGGAAGAGTTGTTGAAGACAACATCCTTTTGGCTCAGAAGCTCTTAAATGGTTAGCACGAGATTGGCACTTCCCCAAAGTGTGCCATCAAGATTGATATCAAGAAAGCATTTGACTCAGTCTGCTGGAACTTCTTCTTTGACACTTTACAGCTTCTTGGATTTCCTGCAACCTTTTTGAACTGGGTCCAAGCATGTGTTTCTACTCCATCATTCACCATTTCCATCAATGGAGAGTTCAATAGACACTTCCAAAGTGTCAAGGGCCTCAGGCAAGGTGATCCCCTCTCCCCATTCTTGTTTGTCATTGTCATGCAGGTATTCTCAAACATTGTGGAGAAAACTATCTCAGATGGCAACTTCAAGTTCCTTTAGAGGTGTAAGAACCTATCCCTTTTCCCACTTGATCTTTGCAGATGATTTGTTCCTTTTTTCCTATGGAAATCTCAATTCAATACAGGTCCTAAAGCAAGCAATGAACACCTTTTCTAACCTCTCTGGACTGTACATCAACCAAGGCAAAAGTCATGTGTACTTCTCTAGGGTGAATGAGCAACTGCAATCTTCCATCCTTACCCTCCTTGGATATAAAAAAGGGGTGTTCCTAATCACCTACTTAGGGGTTCTACTTGTTACAACCATGCTTCGAGCTCAGGATTACAGAATCAAGGATTTCTCACTAGACCAGTAAAAATCTCTCATTTGCAGGAAGGTTACAACTTATTAAAGCTGTCCTCTTCTCCACCCAAATGTACTGGAGCTCTAAATTTATACTGCCAATGAGCATCACACATGAGCTTGAAAGTATCTTTAGGGCCTTCATGTGGTCTGGACCATCACTCAAGAAGACTGGAATAAAAATAGCTTGGGAGAAATGTTGTTTACTAAAGGGAGTAGGTGGTTTTGGCTTGCCAAACCTCCACACTTGGAATAAGAGTGCAGTCATAAAACACTTTTGGAACATTATTTCATCAAAAGACATGTTGTGGGTCAGATGGATCAACACATACCTTCTCAAGGGAAGAAGTATTTGGGAGATTAAGACCCCTAGACAGTGCTCTTGGAATTGGATGACTTAGCCTAAGAGAAACAATCAAACCCCTTTTTAAACTAAAAATTGGAACTGGCTCTAGCTCCAATTTTTGGTATGACAGTTGGTGCAATCTTGGCCCTCTACACCTATTAACAACCAACCAGTCCATCAACAACTTTGGCTTTGACAGTAAAACAAAGGTAAGTCACTCCATTACCAACAATACTTGGTCCTTCCCACCCTCCATAATCACCATCATCCCACAGCTATCTCATATCTCTCTTCCCACATCACAAGCTAACTCCACTGACACTGCTATGTAGATTCCATCACACAATGGCAAATTCTCCATAGCCAGTACAATGAAGCATTTCAACATGCATCACCCAACCCTTCCATGGTCGCACCTTGTTTGGACAAATCCTTCCATTCCAAAGCATTCTTTCACACTTTGGGTAGCAATCCAGAAGAGACTTCACACACTCAATAAAAGATGTACAACCTATATAAACTCCACCATGTGCATACTCTGCAACACAAATTTGGAATAACATGATCACCTCTTCTTCCAATGCCAATTCATCAAGCCATTATGGACATTTCTTTAAGTACGATGTGGATTTCATATTCAGCCATCATCATGGTCTAGCCTTATCATTTGGGCAGCTCACCACTAGAAGGGCATCTCGAACTCCCATAGCCACATTGTTTCGAAGTTGAGCTTGGTAGCACTGGTTTACCACACTTGGACTGAATGAAATAGAAGAATCTTCCAAAAGAAAGCCATCACAGCCAATGCACTGTTCCACTAAACCCTGGAATCAATTAGTAGCAAACTTCTCACATACACAATTAGAGATACTCTAAATGCTTCAAGGATTTCAGAAGAATGGGACATCCCTAGCACCATAATCCACCCACTCCCTCCTTCACCAGAGCCGCCGGATCAGGCATCGTGATGATAAATTGATTGGAATTGTTCTCATTTGTACCAGAATTTGGGGTAGTCTTAACGGTCTACCATTGTTTTTGGTCTCACTCCACTTTGGGCCTAATTCGTGGGCTATCTCATCTTTTATCTATGTATGTATGTACTTGTGGGCCTGGCCCATCATCCATCTGGTTAGCTATTGCTAGCCTTGTATCCGCTTTCTTCAATGAATTTTAACTTTACCTTTCAAAAAAAAAATATATACATTTTAAATTATTCTCTTATGAAACTCATATGTTTAAATGCACATTTCCCTTTAAATGGGTTAAAGTCATGAAATTATTATTGGATAAAGTATATCTAAGTATTAAAACTACACATATATTTATTCTCAAGAATGCAGTATAGAAATAAGGTAATTGTGTTCCGCGGGTGTCGTGGGCTGCCTAACACCTTCCTCATGCACAACCAAACCCCCGAGCCCATTAATCTGATTTTCTAGACTAAGTGGATGTCAAATATGTTAGGGCCCAAATTAGACCTCTCATATATGTGTCCATCTATTTTTCCAAAGTCCTTAGACACCATGGGCTTATAAGCCGCCTTCACCCAAGCTCATAAGGATAATAGTCACCTTCAACTTTATTCAATTGACTAAGGTTCCCACTCATCGGCTACCCCTGGGTATTTGTTCTTTTCATATTCCATGTGTGAATCCTTTCTTTTTCATGTAATCCTTCTAGGCTTGAAGTGCTGAGCTAATAAACTCCTAGATCAGATTCAACAGGGTGAGTCGGGCCGAGTTCATTTAGATCACAAACATGCACTTCAAGGGAAGACGCCACACCATAATCTTATGCTAGGTGGCGACTCCAATTATTAATAAATTGGTCCTACTCCAAAATAAATAATAATTGGCCATAGTCACTCCGTCGTATTAAGCCCATTTTCTGACCCATAAGTGTTTCCCTTGTAGATAAGGGCGAAAAAATTCGGGCGCGACAATTTTCTTTGGATGCATTTCAATCCATAACCAAGATATTTTAACTAGATATTATAATAAACATTCTAAAATATTCTAGCACTCTACAATGTTACGTGTGGAAGATTATAAGAAACCCAACTTCCCACGTTGACCAAGAATGGAGATAAGAACATTATTTGCCATATCATCCAAAATATGTCCTCATGTATTTAATTTCAAGACATTTAAGAATTATTTTACACTTGTCTCCCAAAATAATCAATGCATCAGACACATCCTATTTGTAATCAACAAACACATTAGGAATTAATAGATATACGAGGTTCACTTTATCGCATTCCTTATATTTTATTCTCTATCCATGAGAACTATCACTAGATGACTTGCGAGATTCATCCTCACTCAACGTCCATAAGCCCAAAATAGTTGGTTCAATCAATATCTTGATGGGAGAAAAGTGATTATTAACAATAGAAGCATTCATAATGCTAAAGAAATAAAGTCATGCTATTTACTATAGCACAAATGTAAATAGCTAATTTAATCAAAGGTTAACCCCAAAAAAATTTTTTATGCATTGTTATACTCTCTCATTCGGATGAAAATATAACATGCAACAAAACTAATTTATAAAATGTAAAATTATTAAAAACCTTAACACCTTTGGGTAAAGATATATTTAAAATTTTACATTTTATAAATTATTTTGTACCATTTTTGAATTGAACCAAATAAAAATCTCCTTTGGGTGGATTATTATTATGTTATAATCCAAAAAAGCAATTTTGATCAAAAAACCAGAATTAAGAAAATCCTATAAATTTCAAGAATGAACTACTTTGATAGCACACCCAATCAACCCATTAGAATTTTCTTAGAACGTGATCCAAACTTAAATTAAATGTTATCACAAGCATAAACAAATAATGACAATTTTTTGTTATATTTTGACATACTTCAATGAGTTAAATAATCACATAAAAATGTTATAGTGTCAAAATATTTAATGCGAAAAATACACGATGGCAATTTATATTAGAACTTATAAATATTAAAAACACAACATAATTGTGCCTCACTTATTGTTATTACATAGTTAATCTTGATGTCACGCCCCTCCTATATAATTAGAGAATTCTAAAAATGTGTATTAACATGTAAATTGGACAAATTCTAATGGGCAGAGAGTTATATTAAGTTGTAAGTATCTTAAATCATTTTCCAAGAGTTTTCTAAAGAATAGATTTTAGCCATAATCAAGAAAGATAATTTTTATATAAAGGGTAAGAAAAACGTAACCGAATTGCTAAAATTAAAAGTGACTAGCCTTATAAAATACAAACACTAACTTTATGTATGTTACAAATATTTGACTATATTTAACCTTAGTAAATGAGGTTAGTAAATACCAAACCAATAGTAAACTCTCATTTTCTTTCAAAGATTTAATCTTTAAGCATTAAAAAGGTCTAGTGCTAGGCCAAATTACCATCATAGGAAGCCATAAGTATTAATTTTACCACAAATTATATATTTTGTCCATTAGTGATAATCTAGTTGACAGTAAACTACTAATCTAGATGGGAATGATAGGTTAGATTGTATAATCGGATACTATTCTTCCAATCTAAAAAGGTTATCAAAATTATCATATAATAATATAATAGGAAAAATAGAAACGTATACAAAACAGGAAAACACATTACCAAAATCTGGGTAAAATAAAAATACACAAATATCCCATTAAATATCTAGGTTATGCTACAACTTTACGATAAATCAATTCACGACACGAATTACAATTCAGGTTTCAAAATAATGCAATTTGAAATTGGAATATGATAATAAAATAAAATATGTTACGAAATCATATATAAAAGGTCTTGAATTTCAGTGATAGGGTATATATCAAATTAAATACGTTAATAATAACCAATCCCTAATAATCAACACTGTATAAATAATCGTAGGGGTGTGATATCATTTTCTAATTTAATCCCAATAGATTTAATCCTATATTTAATCACAGCAGTGACAATATATAGTTTGTTACTAAAATCAAAATGGGATGTGTATGGACAGCATACCACATGTAAATATATTTAGGAAACCATACATATGCTTTGTGACGGCCCAAGTTTTTCAACCAGGTGCGTCAGTGATGACCTAAAGATGATCCGATAACGGATCCGAAATACCGAAGCGAAAGAAGTAAAATGGCCTCTAGAGATGTACGTCATCCCAACGGCACCAAAATGACTTCCCATGAAGCCAAGGAACTCAAATGAGTCAAGCACTGAAACAACGATTTCAAACCTAATAAGAAATGAACTGGGGGTAAAATGGTCATTTCAAATAGAAATGGATGCTACCGTGCACACCATTGGAAAGACAACGAAAAATGAATGAAGATAGACTCAAGAATCACTTGATTCGGAGTTCGGATGACAAAGATATGAAGATAGAATAAGGAGGCATCCTCCGATTAAGAGATACCACAATCCTATCTCACTAAAATCATCATAAATCTCACTACGGTTGGATTTTTAGGGTTTTGTTGATACCATTGGAAAGCTAACTTCAATATCTTGAATTTAGACTCAAGAATGACCTAATTTGGACCTCAGATGAGCAAGTTATGACCATTTGAAGACAGGTCATCGCTGCAGCCAAACTTAGTCAACACAGTTGGTAACTGAGTCAGCTCTTTTAGGCCGAGTGCACCAAAAATGACAAAAATGAGACATGAATGAACCCAGTTGGCTATTCTAAGAAACGAGTTAGCTCGGTTGGGCTGAGAACAACCCAGTCGACTCTTTTGAGAACCAAGTCGGCTCTTTTAGGCCGAGAGCTTGCAAAATAAAGAAAATGATGTCCAAGTGAACTAAGTTGACTCTTTTGGGAACTGAGTCAGCTCAGTTGAACAAAGAATCGGCACCTTTGGCAATTTAGCCGACTTGATCCTGGTAATAAGGCAAAAAAAATTGCAGCAGATGCTGCTATTTGATGCAGGTTCATTTTTGACCCTATACATGCACTCTAATTGTTCAAGAATGATTCCATGAACTCCTAAAAATGAAATACAAGTCCCCACAACATAGATAAACATAAATGATCATTTGCAAGTGTGAGAAACATACTTAAGGTGCAATTTAATCAATAAAAGGAAATAAGCAAAAAAAATGGCTCTGAGGCCTCATTACATGTGATTCGAGGTTATACAAAAGATGAAACTAAGGTGAAAATGACACTGGGACTTAACCAAGGAGATTACAAGTCCCAATTCCAATTCTCCCCCTCAAAAAAAGATTCCAATATAACATATTACACATTTCTAAGGAAATTAAATAAGCTTTAATATACCATACATCCATGGTTTACCAAAATATAACATTAAAAGTGAGCATGCAAAATAAGTGCATGTTAATATACAAAAATGCTTCAAGTACTCATGAGCCCCTAAGGATGATGAGCATTCAAGAACATTGTCTCCTTTCCTGTAAAATAAGCCACACAACTAGGGTGAGTAATCAAGTTACTCGTAGGAAGAAGCATATGCGTATACCCTACAGTTTCAATATCATTGCAAGATTAATATAGACGAATATAAGGGAGCATTCCACTTAACGTCTATGTTCAAGGTGTTCTAAGGGATCATCTTAAGCTAACTTAATTGATTCTATAACAACACAAAATCAACATTAATATACTTAACAACATCAATTCGTAAATAAGAAAAATTACAAGTCACAATTAAGCATTGGTTGTCAACTTGGAATTTAATGTGAAATCAAATAATGGAATACTTGGACATCAAATTTTGGATAAAGCCAAGACCTAAACGGTTATTCTGGGTAATAACCCGCTGGGAATACCACCCAAGTACGCATTATAAATGGGGAGAACTCATACCTCCCGTACTAGAGCCAGACTCTGGCCTTGTCACTTGTAACAATGTCCCAAGAGAATCCAAAATCATAATTAAGTTCAAAACTTATACACAAATATTAAGGCATATATACCACTTTCCATGCACAAGTATTTTGAAACCACACAAACCATGTCTTAGGGTTCCAAGTCTAGAATGGCATAATAAATGACAAGTCCTCCTCATGATATAATGTCTAATACAATACCACTAACTTATCCATTCAAATTGTAACGACTCGGTCATTTGCCTCCCTTTCCTTTTTCTTGAAATTTTACAAATGAATTTTTTTCGTTTAATTTTCTTTTCTGAGCTCTGTTTCGTGTCGCTTAGTATCATCTCAAGTGCTCGGAATTGGTTTCTGAGACTCTTTCATGTGAATTGACAACTTCCTTTGAGGACCGAGTCATTTTCGCATTTTCACTTTTCGGACACTATGCGCCTTTCATCATTTTCCCTGTTTCTTCATTTTCCCTATTCTGTCTTTTCCCTGTTTGTCACATTGTTGGCATAGCCTCACTTCTCATGCTCAGAGTTGGTTCTTGACTTCACGTGCCTTCATCTTGAGTGGTTTCCTTAAAATACATATCTTCACTTTTGCAAGAAAGTACTTTAGTTGCTTCCGGTGTCCATAGGGGCGTGGATGCACAATTCTTCAGAATCTTTTTCTTTTCTTGGTGTAGTTTTCATAAATATCTTTTGAAGATATTTTAGTTAAGGGGTATCTAAGAAAATATCTTTTGGAAGATATTTTCATTCTGGGGCAGTTTAGTAGTTAAACCTTTTTATAGGGGCCATTGTGCAATTAACAAAAGTTATTACAAAATATCTCTTCTGGAGCCTAGATCCTCGTACGGGATTCATTTTCACTTTTCGTTGACTCGTAAATTCATAGAATTTCCTTCTTGTCATTTTTCTCAGTTTCAGAGTTTCAAGACTCGGTTGTCGCCAAACTTGTTTGGGGCATAACTTTCTGCTCGAGACTCAGTTTTTGATGCCGTTTCTTCCGTTGTTCATATTTTCTCATTTTAAATCTTTTTTGTTCATGGGGTTTTGCCATTTGAGTGTGTTTTCTCAAATTCCACTTTTCCAGACCCGGCCAAGCCCGTTCAGGGCACTTTTTGAGATTTCTATAAAAGGGGGGTGAAATATTTTATTTTTCATCTTCCCCACTGTCCTTGCACGACCTGAAGCAGCCATGGATGCCCATGGAGCTGCCACCTTCTCTCTTCTCTTTTGATTTACTTTTCCTAAGTAAAAAGTCTTCGGCCTTCACGGTTTTTGTTCCCCTCGACGTGTTCTACCATTCCCCTTATTAGAACTCATTTTTGACCATTTCTTGAGTTTGGGTTTGAGGTCAAGTTGTGATTTTCATGGGGCTTCCTTCGGATTCATGTAGATCGTGTTGTCCCCGACAAAACCCTTCGGTTTCGGCGGATTCGGAACATTTTTTTTTCGGTGGGCCTTTGAGGTTTTCATCTCAAATTGAGGTAGGGGGTGTTATAGGTTTAATTATTGTTATATAACATACTATTGATGCTTATACAACTTATTTACATGCTTAAATATGAAATCTAGAGATTTTATTATTTAATTTTCTTGTGAAGGATTTAATTTTCCTAGTTGTCCATAGCTTTGTTTAATTATGTGGCATGATAGAATATTACCCCTTGATATGTTGATTAACATATATTAAATTGAGAGAAATTGGACAAGTAACGAAGATTTTATTTAATATTTTACTAGAATAAAATATTAATTCATGTGGCCTTAACTAGCTTGAAATCGATGTGTGTTAGCATATTATATTAGGCCCTAGCATGCTCTTTAATATAGATTAAATTGAGAGTAATCGGAGAAGTTTTGAAATCTAGTAATATTTAATTAATTAGATTAATTAATTTATTCCGGGTATACTATTCACCCCATTGGAATTCCGATTTGATATTCTTGATATGCATGCTATATGGTTTCACATATATTAAATCCAAAATATTTAGTTAGGTTTTGAAATCTATCATTTATTATTTTTCTAGTATTAAAGTTTAATGCTCATAGCCATTCATTGCATGGAATTCACTTGTGTCGTGTTTATAAATCATGTCATGGTATGTTGTATAACATATTTAAATTTGAGATCATTTGGATGAATTTCAAAACTTAGAGATTTTAATTGAGTGTAATAATTAAAATCCATTCAATAGCTCATTGGTCTTGATTAAGTTTCTAACTTGGAATTCATGCTTTTCGTGACAAATTCCTTCACATGTATCAAATTGAGAATAATCGAATAAGTTTGAAACTTATATTCATTTACTTCCTTTGTATGGAACTTAATTCACATGGTTATGTCTTGCATGAAATGGACTTGTAACTTGACATTGAACTTGACCTTGATATGATCCTTGACACACCTTGTTCATAGAACATTTGGACTTGCCTTGTAATCGTGATAATTTAATCCCTTAGGTTGATTAAATTTTCCTTTTTATGCTTCCATCGGTTTAATCATGACCCCTTGTATCTAGGTTTCATTAATGTACTTAATGAACATACACACTTGTCTTGGAATGATTTAATTACTCATATGTTGCTTAGAAAGTAATTGAATTATGTATCTTATACTTGTGGTATATTTACTTTAATGAACTCCATGTGCTATATATCTTGGATGTTGTCTATATAGTTGCATACTATGATTTCTTGTCATCTTACATGCCATGATAGTTGATGAACTAGGGGCATGACTTGCGTGTTCCAAAATCTTGGTTGTGCATGAAACGTGGTTAATATATTTATTGTATTTGATACAATCTTAACTTGCACAACTTGTTAATTTTGGAACTTGGGATATCAATCAAGAATAGGGGAAGGTACCCTTGGGTTGATAATCCCAAAAGTGATCCAAAGAATAGGGGAAGGTACCCTTGGGTTGATAATCCCTAAAGTGATTACAAGAATAGGGGAAGGTACCCTTGGGTTGATAATCCCTAAAGTGATCCCAAGAATAGGGGAAGGTACCCTTGGGTTAGTAACCCTAAAGTGATCCCAAGAGTACGGTTTTAATCCGGGCGATATCCAAGTTTCCACATTGTTTGATTTCACTCTTTAAATTTCAAGTTGCTATTCTTTGAAGATTTAAACTTTTCGTGTATGTGAAATGCTCCAATCATGCCAATTGCATTTATAATGTAATTCTTGCTAACTTATATCCAAATATACTTCTTGTCGTGTTAAATAGTATGTTCCAATCATATAAAGTGCCTTGACAATGTGAACTTGTATTCTAGTAACTCCTTGTCGTGTTGTATGGATTATTCCAAACTTTGCCTAATTGCATTGATAATGTAATTCTTGTTAACTTGTATTCAAGCATCCTTCTTGTCATGTTCTTTGAATTATCCAAATCTTGATTCGCTTCATACGTGTTTAAGTATCATGATTCTTGTTGATTATTACTCTAGGGTAGCTTAGGATGCTCCCTGAGTCTCATTATAACATAGACGTTAGGTGGCATGAGCCCCTCTGACATGTTTCACCTTAAGGTGATAAATTTGTAAAATGCTAGGTCAATGCATGCTCATTTCCTACGAGTAGCTTTATGTTGCTCACCCCAAAGTTACTGGGGCATATTTCAGGTACAAAGACTTGGTTCGTGATGTTTAGCATTCCTTGGGTGGTTTGGAGACTTGAAGTCCTTTTAAATGCATTCTTGATCACATGTAAGTGTTAGCATGCTTGAGTTCTGTTTTTGAATTGTATTGTGTAATTAGGCCAAAATGTCATTTTTCGCCTTTGACTTGTATTATGTGCTTAAGCACACTTTTTGGAATTCATTCTATGTATATAATTTGTGGCCAAGGGCCAAACTTTATTTGAAATCCATGAATATTCATGAATGTTGAATTTTGCCTTTAATGAGTAAAGTATGAAAATTAGGGTTTTGATATGTCATTTTCGCACCGGTGTGTGCATTGTGTATGTAATTCATCCTTTAGCATTCATTTTTCATATGTGAGGTGTGGCCAAGTGACAAACACCGTTTAGTTTTCATTTTTGCATTTTAGTTCACATATTACATTTTGGGCTAAAATAGTAGAATCCGAGCCTTTAAGGGTTTATTTTCAAATCGGGTGGTGCAAAGTGTGTTCCGGCACCTCCACTAGGTCTCATTTATCTTGTATGAAGTGTGGCCAAGGGCCAAACGGTCATTTGAAACCATTTCCTAATTTTGGTTTCCATATTTTCCATTTCAAGTTCATTTTCGCTTTTTTGGCCGTTGGGGGGTCGGATTTTGACTCGGCCATTTTCGGGAGTCGCGGACCATTCCCGCGAGCTCAAAATCACCATTTACGTCTGCGTGCATGATCGTTTCTGGGAAATACCTCTTCATTGGCAATTTGAGCCTCCTAGGGATTCATTTTGCATTTTTTTTTCCATAATCTGGTTTAGGGGCACTTTGGGGTTTTCCTTCAGGAAATAAATTCCAGTCTCCTCATAGTCATTTAGAAAACCTGATTTTAGGGGGGGTTTATTTTTCGTGTTTTTCCAGAAAATGTCGTCTTGGTGCCGGAAATCGATCGCAAAGTTCAGCTTTCTATTTTTTTTAGCAGCTTTTTGGACCTCCATGACCAGATTTCATGGAGGGGCATTTCGGGCATTCTACATTGCATTTTTTTTTAATTCTCTTGTGATTCATGTAGAAAATTCAATTTTGAGGGGGGTTTATTCTTTGTCTTTTTCCAGAAAAATTCATCTTCTAGCCCGTTTTTGCTCTCAGTTGCAAACAGTCACTGTAGGAACTTTTAACCCTCTTGTTCAGTTCTGATCTAGGGGCATTTTGGGAATTTCACAGTAAGTTTTTTTTTATTCCGTCCACGAAGTCGGGTAGAAAACTCGATTTTAGGGGGGGTTTCTTCTTTGTGTTTTTCCAGAAAAATTCGTTTCGGCCTCCGTTTCAAGTCTCAGTTCTGGAACCTCACTTTTTTTTTCTTGCTGTCAGCTGATGCATGCCATTGGGCACCGGCATGGGCGCCGGTGGGCTCGTGCATGGGCACCGTGTGCGCTATGGCCTTCGTCGGGCTGCCGCGACGTCTCAATTTCAAACCCTCGTTTCTCTCTCGTCCGGACTCTAAATCGAGTGAAATTTTTTTTGAACTTTACTAATTTTTCGTTGTCTTTCCAACAGTGTGCTCGGTTGCACCCGGATCTTCTTGAATAATTACCAGTTTACCCTTTTAGCCTTAAGTGCTCGTTTTTCTTCGTCAGGCCGTTTCTCCTTCGTCCGGACTCCGAATCATACGATTCTTGAGTCCATCTTGATTATTTTTTTGTTGTCTTTTTAGCGGTGTGCTTGGTGGCATCGGAACCCATACTTTCAAAAATGACTATTTTGCCCCTAGGGGCTTATTTGTCATATTTTCGATCTTTTGCTTCTGTATCAATTCTCATTGAGTTCCACGACCTCATGGAAGGTCACTTTGATTTCTTAGGGTCTTAGAGGTTTGTTATGCCTTGGGAGACCGTTGTCTTGTTTCTAACTTCCGCATCTTGGATCCAGTTCGAGTCATCACAGGACACAATAGGTTGAAAAATCCAGGGTCGTCACACAAATCATGCCTCATCAATAAGCTTTATATACTAAATCTTAACATTTTAGTAATAAGCCTCTAAAATAATTGCAATTAACAACCAACAAGTATATAGAATTATCATTACAATAATTATAGTAATTCAATTTAACAAGACTTGCATATAACATCAATAATTCTATAAGAGTTCTATATCACTACCACATGTGAAAAATACTAGTATCTAGCATACCACTAAATCATATACTCTTTCTACACAAGATATATACATATCATACATGCTTAAATCAATAAACCCTAAGTCAAGATGTGAGGGTTTCCTATAATATGCAAGACTATCATATTAAAAGCATGTACACAATATATATTAAACCCCAAAGGACTTAAAACACTTGAAGTATAAACATACTACCACCCCTACCTCAATAGAGAATTGAATCTCTATAATCCAAAGCAACCAAACTCAAAATGGAAAACAAATCTAGGGTTTTGAAGAGAAGAGTGAGAGGAAATTTTTATCTCCCAAGGTTAATGGTCTAAGGTGAGTGGATGTAGGCCAAAATGAAGAAATAAGCTATTAACTAAGCTTTTCTCCAATGGTGACTAGGTTAGGGTTTTGAAGAACAAAGAAATGAAAAAGATGAAAGTGAAAATGGTGAGTAGAGGATCTAGTATTCCTCCACTCACTATGTACTCTTACACTACCTCTTATACACACACGCAATGCAAGACTAATTTGTGAGCCTACACTTGTCACAAATCAATGGCTCCTTCTTAGGCTTAATCTTAAGCCTACACTTGTCAATCATCCAAGCCAACAAGTGCACCAATCCTAGGCCAATAAGTGGATGAATCTCTACCCTCCAAATGTCACAAGATTATGCTTCCAAGTCCCCCCACCCAAATGCCAACAAGTGGCTCCATGAGAGTATACCACTTGTCACACTTTCCAAAAATTACAAAAATGGTCCTTTTCCAAAATATCTTCCAAATAAAATTACAAGATGGTCCCCAAGACGAAAAATAATTATTTTACATAATTACACTAAAATCCCAAAATCAAGAATAATTACAATAAAGTATACATCCAGCCTTTTTACGAAAAAGTAAGCAACTAGAATGTATTTTCTACAAAAGAAAAAATACTATTATCATAGAAGTTAAATATCATGGATGTATGCAAAGCCGGAATCAAATTCGAGCACGAAAAATGAGGTTATGCAAGGAAAAATGATAAATGGAAAAAACACAAAATAAGGAAAAGGACGAAAAAAGAAATCACCGAAAAAATAAAGGAAGGAAAATGACCGGGTCATTACATGCTTAAAACATAACAATAATAATTAAAAACATGTAACGATAAATACTTGCGGAAGCCATTACGCAACGTGTAACAAGAAAGCACAACCACCAGCGAGAAGTAGAACAATGTATAAGATTTGCAAAAAGGACGTTTTGCTTGATCACTAAACTCATGAGTCTATTTAATAGGGCAAGACTAACCAAATGTAAGCATATAGTATGAGAGTGGGGACCAAACAATATATATAAAATATCTAATAAAATCACTCCCATCAAGGGATCTTTATCAGATCACAACAAACCCAACGTAACGTGGGTTATGTTTAGCGCATTATAGGTAACCGTATATAATGCTAATATATATTATATATATTTATATCCTTATCCATATCTCATAACAGATGATTACATGTGACTAAGGTACACCATAACCTATATATTCAACAATCATAATTGTATTGGTATCCGGCAATCTGTATTTGGTTTCAATCATCAATTCGGGTTTTCATATTATTAAATGATAATCAATCGAAGCCCAAAAATTCTTACATCCATTTGATTAAATGAAAATTAATAATGAAAATTGAAAGTAAAAGAAAATGAAGTGAATGCAAGAAAAATTAATTTTTGATGGAGCATTTGATTGAAGGATATTAACATTCATGTACATTAAACTTTTTTCAAATAAGAGTAGATCTTGATCTAGTTTCTTTGATTTAGTTTCAAATCAAAATATACATTATAGACATGTGAATATAATAAGTTCAATTTCTTGGAAATCGTATTTTATTTTTTAAACTCTAAAGACAAATAAGTCCTATAAAATCAACGGGTCAATGGCCTAACAGTATCAGTCTCTTACTTTCTAAAGGGAGTTCAGGGGTTCAAGTTTCAGAAGAGACAAGTGTGTGTGAGATTCAGTTAGAAAAAAAAAAAAAAAAAAAAAAAAAATTTACTTTCTAAAGGGAGTTCAGGGGTTCAAGTTTCAGAAGAGACAAGTGTGTGTGAGATCCAAATAGGAAAAAAAAATAAATAAAGTCCTATAAAATATTTCCAAAGACAAAGAAGTCCTATTTTTAAAAAGTATTTCCAAAAACAAAGAAGTCCTATTTTTTAAAAATATTTCCAAATAAGTCCAGTTTCAATGAATAATGAATATTTTTTCAAGATTACCCTTTATTGCGAAGCAAGTACTACTACCCCTTTTTTTTTTTTTTTTCCCATCAAAATGCAAATTTTCTCTTTACTTTCAAGTTTGTAACTAATAATTTTTTTAAAAAATTTAATTTAAAAAAAAATTATTTGTTACCAAAATAACTAATCTTAAAAAATTAATAAAGTATGTCAAATGCACTTTTCATAAACACTCACATGCTAACATATGAAGTAGAAAATTTAAAAAGATTGGAAATAATTCGAAATGTATTTAATGAAAAGTTTTTCATTGTATTTTAACATGTGAGTGTTTACGAAAGGTGTATTTGAAATACTTTATTAAAATATGAATTAAATCTTTATTACAAGTTATCAAATTTGTCTTAAATTTTGAGGATTTTGATTTGCTTTTTAAAAGTTATATATATATATTGTACAAAATCGAGTAGTCTATATAAGAATTTTGTTGATAAAGGTTCTTGCTTTGTAAAAAAAAAAAATGTGCATATAAGGTTGTGTGTTTTTTTATTTGGGGAATTAAAGTGCATAGGATTTTCCACTTCATAACCTGTGTAGAGATAGAGAGCACCTTGAGGAATCAAACAACTACAAAGCAGAAACTCAAGGTGAGGTGATAAGGCTGATCTGGGGGAGAGAGTTTTCAGTCCAAAAAGAATATGAAAACCTCCTCGATCCATACAATTATAATGGGAGTTTTCAGACAATTGGAAACTCGGTTAATGGACACAACACCATTATTGAAGTTTTATTCAATTTGATGATGTGGATATAAGTCCGGGGTATAAGAAGAATACCATGTGTCAAATTCTTATTAATCACCCATATTTTGGAAACATAATCCTATAATAAATTATGGAGACCTCCAAAGAAATCATAAAGATTGTTGAAATGGGCTTATAAGCACACATTCCACAATTTTTCCAAGTCAATTCTCAATTCTCAATTCTCAATTCTCCATGTTCTAACCACAACTAGAATTCAAATGAAGCCAACAAATAACTGTGTGTTCTCTTGTTATTTTATAAATAAAAAAAATTAAATTACACTGACCAAACAAATGGTTGAAAATGAAACTAAAGAAGAACAGCTTCAGCTTATAAACCAATTCATATACAAACTTTAGAAATGAATGGAACTATATACCTTACCTTACCTAACTAAACTGCAATTAATTCACTTATCAAGACACTGTTTGTGTCAACCAATGAATCTAAAATAAATCTTCTATCTTCTTGGTGTATAAAAAAAAATGAATTATATCTGCATATAGTACCCCCTTCCTTCCTCAATAGTTCTCTGGGGGGCCTTCAAATCGAATGTAGTCATACATGACCCCCATGAAAGGGCCTGAACCTCTCGACTGTGTTAGAAAGATTATGTTCCTTCCATTGGAAAGCTTCGAGCCAGAGATATCAACATTATACAACCTGTACAACCCATGAATCCCATGTCTTGCAATCGCATTTTCTCTCCCTATAAGCCCTGTCGTAAAGTTAGGTCGCGCCACTTTTGGGTCGTTTAGCCGAACCTTCAGAGAAAAAATAAACCATAAGCAAATCATATTAAACTTGACCATGTTGCTGCATTAATCTGTACATAACCTAAAACATCAGGTCTCAAGATCAATTCCTCTGGACGGAGCCAGAATTTGGGCTCAGGGGCACAACTCTTAGCTTGTGCATAAACCGATACATACAAAGGCTAATAACAAAACTGAGGTAGGTATTTTCTGATATTACAAAAGATATTTATGGTATTTTGTGCTATTATAAGAAATTATCTATATAATGTCAGGGGGCAGCTGCCCCATGCGGGCATTATCAGCCTTCGTCCCTGCCTAGGTCTATACAATTTCTTAGGGGGTCATGTTAGAGACATAATCTGAGTTTTAGGGAGCTCTTTGCACGAGTCCTATAGATTAGTTGGACAAAATCCCAGACACCCCAATTATCAAAAAAGTGTCCTTTGTTAGGAAAAACATTGAGGAATGATAATATAGCGCAGTAAAAAATAGGTTGCATACTTGCAGTTCAGCCATAGTGGCCGATGCCAACGCCAATCGGAGTGTATAAGTTCCCATTGGATTCACATTTTTTAGATCGAATACAATTTGCCATGTGGTTGATACATAAGTTTTATTTCCCAAGTTCCTGTAAAAAAATAAATAAAAAATCAATTAGAACCACATCTTTCAACATCAACAAGCTTCAGGTACTGAAAAAGTTGAATCAAACACCTGTTAACATGAGCAAAAAACCAATCTTTTTTGTAATCACTAACGCCAACAGTGTAGATGAGATCATTGTTAGGATACAAATCTGTATACCGATCCCATAACCCATATTGCCTAAACCTGGTTAAAAAAATATTAAATAAATAAATAAATTAATTAATTAAAATTTTAAAAAATAATAATTTAAATAAATAAAATTGGATGAGAAGCTTGATAAGAACTAACTTGTCTGTATGGTTGTTGTAAAGCCGGTTCATGAGGGTTGAAGCTGGGTCAGGCACGTAGAACTCAGCCGCGGTCCGGTCAGGGACGCCTATTTCCCAGAGGGTAGGACCACTTCTTAAAGGATAATATATGAGGTCACCCAATTTGATTTCAGATCCTGTTTGTGAAAATCATATTGATAATGGTATTGTGTGAGCAAGTTGGCTAAGATATATATATGTATGGAAATCAATGGAGTGTTGGTAAGTGTAGAAGTATAAACCTGGTGTCACAGTAACTTGAACATTGTACAGGTAGTCCCCAATAACACCAGGTACCCATGCATACAAGCTATATTTCCCGGCTCGGACGCCTTTAATAGAGAATTTACCCTTTGCATCAGCTTGAGTCCAAAACTGATAACCCTGTAAATTGAAGTTTTAACGACCATTTACTCTAAAAATTTAAATTGATAGAGAAAATATAACTTTAATATTCTTATATCATTTAACATTTATAGTGTTTAGGAATGACAAATTATCCTGTCGTGGCAGGTACCCGCCCCGCCCCGCCCCCTCCCCTATTGGTGTGTTTAATCAAAGCTAGGGTGTGGGAAAAAAAAAATAACCGTGTATCAATGAGGGTGTGGGAATGTACAGGGATAGGTACCCTATCCGCCCATTTATATTGCATAATTACTTAAATAACCTCATATAATACTAATAATACGAAAATATATCTTGTAAACTAAAACATTAAAATCCTAACATCTTAATTTTTTTTACCATTTCATACGCTCGTATCCTTTCAATTATTTTTTTCAAAAAATTTGTTAAATGGAGCGGGTCCTGATCGACAAGGACGGAGTGTGAGAATTTAAACAGGGGCAGAGACGGGAGACGGGGGACTTTTGATAAACAATTTTGAGCGGGAACGAGTTTTACTTTGTTAAACAAGGACAGGGATGGGAAAAAGGTGCCAAACCCGCCCTCATTGTCTTTTCTAACTTATAGATACGGTCTACTCTAAAAGTTTAAATTGTTAAAGAGGTGTAAAGGCACATTGACCGTCTTTATACATTGAAAAGCGTGTAAGCAACGAAGATTCACCTTGTTTTCTTCTTGCCATGATCCTGCATCTCCTGGTGGAGCAAACCCTATGTAAGCTGAGCTTGCTGGCATAAGTTTACTGTCCTTGTACCTGAAATTTAGAGAATTTGCAAATTTGCAGTGGCTTCAATAATGTTATACATGATAATGTTGAAATATATATATATATTTAAGTGGGTGTTGGAGAGGAAGGATATGTACTTGTCGCGGACTAGTAATCGTCCATGAACTGTGCCCCGTTGATCGGCATGAGGGAAGTCTTCCGAGAGCGGGAAATTATATGGCCAGTTATTCATTTCTGTATGCATCTGAGAAATATACAAAATGTGAGTTTAGAGATCACTAAGAGTTCATTATACAAAAATGCACCATCTATATATGTGTACATATGTAGACATATATATATATATATATATATATATATATATGTTTGTTACCTGTGATTTAGCATCTTCCCAAAGGTTTTGCTGGTGGCGTTCATCGTTTGAAACAGAGTTTAGATAGATAAAAACAGGGCCGTAGACCTTTTTCCATGGCTCTCCATTTCGGAGTTTTAATGTCAAAGGCTCTCCTGCATAATGGGCACTGAAAAACATCTGGACATAGATAGCATGATTTTAGAATACCTAAGATATATATATATATATATATATATATATATATATATATTGCAATTGTTGTTATAATACATCAATAAATATTTGAAAATTTTGAGTTTCAAGTGTGGAGCATTGTATTGTACACGTAAAGCTATTTACTATGTTGAATTACTATGTAGCTCTAATTCTATACGAGTATAGTGGGGTCGTTGTTGATCATTGAATGGGTAATTGAATGGGTAATGATAGGGAACATATACAATTTATTTTATGTGAGCAGAGGTTATTGTCTATTAATAATATTAGTTATCTTTGCATAAATAGGAATGTCAACAAGGTGGGTTCGAGATAAGATATCCCTTTAACAAACTATAAATTTTTTTCCAAACCGGATTCCTAAGCCCCGACGGGTTGAGGACTCCATGATATACATAATTTTAAAAAAAAAAAAAAAACACAATTCAAAGTTGAATAAATTTAAGATAAATTTTGTAAATTTATTGTAGTTCATTAAAACATTTAACAATCATAATAACAAAAATGTTATTAAAATTTAAAATTATTATAAGAAATAAAGGAAACATAAAAATTATGGTTAGTAAAATAATATTTATTTATATATTAATTATTAGTCGGGCTAAATATCCATTCCTAACAGTTATTTAAATTGTTCAGGGCCATGGACTTTGTATTGGGCCTGGACTGTTATTTAAATTGTTAAGCTGATTTTCAAAAGTTGTTGGGCCTAGTTCATCGGTTTGGCTAGGTTTTGACCCATTATGCCCTATTTTTTACACAGAGTATATAATTGCTTGAATTTTCAGAAGACCAAAAAAAATAAAAATCTAATTATAAGTATTTTTTATTTTAAACTTAATAAAACTAAAATTTATTGCAAGATAATTTTATATGGAATACTTACTGCTAAAGTTGTTGGGCCAACGTGGGAGGTGAGCTCTTGCTTGAGAGGCCCACCAGCACGAAACTCATCACTAGGTGTGATTACCCAGAATCCTACGCGTGGGTTGGAACTGATCCACCCATGAACCCGGTTGTCTTTGTTATTACTTGAGTACTGGTACTTGTCATCCACCTAAGAAAACAAAGCATAAGAAAGTATTACATGCAAGTCACATATATGAAAAATATATAATAAAAAAAAAAAAAAAAATTGGTATAGTTTTCAGAAACCATTTCTTGTTTTCAAAAATTGACATTGAAAATGAGGTGAAAAAACTCAGTTGTTGAATATTTTAAGAATTTATTTTGAATCCCGTAAGTGGAAAGTTATTGATAAGTTATATAATTGGGAGTATCGAATTGACGCCTTGAAATTAAAATTTGATTAGAGAAAAATTTTAAACTAAATTTCTCTTGATTCTAATTTTTAATTAAAAATTAAAAATTAAAAAGAGAGAAAAATGCAATAAAAATGATTCGAGACCTACCTCCCCTTTGAGGTCTGGATTTTTCGGATTCGTTAACAGAACTGCTTCCTTGTAGTCTAGGGTTTTACCACTGTAGCGGTCTTGGTCCGTAGGCATGATCCTTTGCCTTTTATCCGATATAGCCATATAATGGAACCTATTCATAAATTATACGTATAAATCTTTTAACATTATTCAGCACACAAACTCTTCCGTCCCGCATATATCGGGTAATTATCCGTCCAAAAAAAATTTTGAAAAAATTTATTTGAGTTTCAAGGAAAAAAGTTCTATAAATTTTCTCCACACTAAATGCGTTATTCAATGCAAAACAAACAATTAAATATTGAAGGACAAGTTTGAAAATATTTTCAAATACGAGGTTAGATTCTTTATAATATAATTAAAATAGGAAGCAAAAGTGTGTAGTATATTACTGTTCTCGTTGAAGCTTGAATGCAATCCTTGTTTGCATAATGGACAGATCTGGCCATCCCTCGTGGCGCTCGTATATCGCATATGAGTAGAAACCAGGACTACCACGCAGCATTATAAACCTGCATAGGCATTTACAAATTTACATAATAAATTCTCTCCTGATCAGTACGTTTTACTTGCAAATTTAAATTCACATAAAGTGATTTCTATCCTCCCGTGTGCACAACACTAATTATACGACGAAAAATTTACCTTTTGTCTATGTTTAGTGGAATGGTTTCAGAGTCATTGTTCCATGTTCTTGAGAATGAGAGCTCTATTTGGTTTTCATCTTCCATTATCACCCTGAAATTGGTTCCTTCTATCCTGTAAAACAGCCATTTTATGTCATTTTTGGAGAGAATTACGTTTTATACAGTGAAAATTTTAATCAGAAATGCTACCAAACTTACTGGTAAAACCTGCTATCGACATGTCCCGAGCTCCAAACGACATCCCAATACCTAAAATTTTAGAATTTAATAAATAACAAATACGCATGGATTTGAAGAGTAAACGGACCTTGATTTTAAATTATTACCTAAGCATCCAATAACATGCCTATGTTAATAGAAAAAATTAACATTATAAGCACTTTATGATAATTTTTGGAGTACACGCAGTTTGTTTGGATATAAAATATTTTTAAAAATATATATTTATGTTTAAAATAACACAATAATAGTACATAATTTCAAGGATGTGTTTGACTAAGAAAAAGAGTACATAATTTCAGGACCTATATGACAGAGAGAGAGAGAGAGAGAGAGAGAGAGGAGTTGTTTGTTTCTCTAACTACAATAATGGTAGGTCTTATATGGTTGAAGGATGTATTTGACTATTATAAGGATTAGAGTACATAATTTCAAAGACTTAATATATGTGTGTGTGTGTGTATGAAAACTAGGGCTAATATAAAAAGCAATTGAACTTACCCTCTGGCTTTTTCATTATGACCGTCTTCCAGTAAATTGTCAATTCCACCATATTCTATCCCAGTCACCATACCCATAGGATTTGACAGAGTCACTTTGACGAGCCCATTATCCATCACCACCTGACAAAAAAATATATACATATATATATTATTATAATATATAGCCACTTCATCCATAAAAGTTTTTCTTTGTCTTAGCTTAAGTATTGATTAAAATAAAGCTGTTAAATGATAATTTTCATGACTAACAACGTTCCAAATTCATTAAGTTGTAGTTCATAATGTGAAATGTCAAACTCTAGGTCAATGTTGTTGACTTAACTATTACTGCTCTATATATATATATATATATATATATATACTAATAATTAAGTTTTTTTTTCTTTTTTCAAAAATTATAATAATTAAGTTTGAGAATATGAATTTACATGTTCATCCAGTCTTTGCAAAAAGAGTGGAGGAGATGAGATCAGTTCTCTGCCGTTGATGTTCTCGGAAATAGTTCTGCATGTTGAACAAAACAAACAGTGTCTTAGATTAATGTAGAGACGTATGAAATAATATAGGACAAACAGTGTCTTAAATTCACATGAATTCTTCTTGAATTAAAATTAGGAAGGGAAAAAAATAATTTAAATAAATGCCCTCCCCAAATAAGTAAAGGTAAGTCAAATTTACCATTTTACCCTTGAATAAATAAAAAATAGGATTTTAAAAAAATAAATAAACAAACAACGTTAATTTCAAGAAGTGATTTGCAGAATTTCTTAATACTTAATTTGAGGGAGTTATGTGCAAAAATATACTAGATGGTGAAAGTTGGGAGTGTTTTTTTGCAGTTTATTCTTAAAATTATGGGTATCGGAGTCATCTGAATCCAATTTTTACCAATATATATATATATATATATATATATGAGTAACAGACAACACAAAAGAGAAAACACGAAAACTCAATTTGATTTGGCTAAGCCATGCCAGAGTTAAAAAAGAAAGAATTCTCTCTTACATGGTAATATATATATATATATATATAATATACTAGATGGTGAAAGTTGGGAGTGTTTTTTTGCAGTGTATTCTTAAAATTATGGGTATCCGAGCCATCTGAATCCAATTTTTACCAATATATATATATATATATATATATATATATATATGAGTAATAGACAACACAAAAGAGAAAACACGAAAACTCAATTTGATTTGGCTAAGTAATGTCAAAGTTAAAAAAGAAAGAATTCTCTCTTATATGGTTAGTATAAAAAAAAAAAATAAAAAAAATAAAAAAATATAAAACATGGTGCTTCCTCTTTCCCCCCATAAAGAGGAAGCTAAAAACTCTCCAAAATTGGAGGGAAAGAGTAAAAGAGAATAATCCTAAGTACGGACACTCCTCCTAGGAGTCCCGTACTTGGACACTTTTCGAATACGGATACGCGTGTCTGAGGCTCGGACTCGTACCCGACACTTTTGTGAAGTGTCCAGAAATTATTTTTTATTGGACACCGGGTGAACACTGCTCGGACACACAGGGTATATTTTGTAATTTTTTTTAAAGATAAATAGGATACATGATGTAATTTACTAATTTTAAAAGTTTAAAAGTAAAATTTTGAAAAAAAAAAAAAAAAAAAAAAAAAACAACGGACAGAAAATTTATTTTCTCTCACTTCCTCTCTCAGTCTCTCCTCTTCTTCAATTATCTCTCTACATTAACAAGACATTTTTTTTTTTTTTTTTTTTTTAAAGTTACATGAACAAGACTTTGTGAAAAACTGAAAGTATATATGTTTATTTATGTACATATTTAGCCTATTATAGCTACGTCTCTTCTGCACATCTTCGTTTGGAATTTGAATTTTTTTCTGATTTGTCTTGTTTATATTTTTCTTATAATAGAGATGAAATTATTAAAATTGGTCCTGTTATTTGTTGTTATTTTATTTGCAATTTTGTATTTATATATACCTGTTTGTTATTAGGAAAATGAATGTGCAAGGTTCTAGTAATTATATTTTGAATATATAATTATATATATATATAATTTTATAGGCGTATTCCCGCCCCGTCCGTGTCCTATACCGTATCACCGTATTCATGTCGTGTCGTACCTGTGTCCGTGCTTCATAGAAATAATCACAAATTACAAAGTAAAAATTCCTATAATTATAAATATAACAGTTAAAACTAACTTAACTATTGCTTTTAACAAGATTTAGGATTTTGGTAATAAAAAGGGGAAAAGTTTTTAGTTTGCCATTAGTGAGGGGAAAGTTTTTTCTTTTCTCTTTTTCCTTTTTAGTTATACCATACAAGAGTGGACTCCTTCTTGTTTAACTCTGAAATTAGCCAAATTAGATTCGGAGTTTTCTCTTTTGAATTGCCTATCATATATATATATATGTGTGTATATATATTTATATACTTTTGATCCAACTATAGTAAGGAAATTAGAAGTATGGTAACAAATATAGTATAGGAACAACTAAAAATGTTATAGTTGGAACGCCTTGTTTATTTTATTATAAATTGTCTTCATCATCGTCTTCGTCACCCTACTCTTAGAAGTTCTTCCGTACACACACCACAAACACACACACATATATGTATACACACACACATATATATATATACACACACACAAACACACACACACATATATATACACACACACACAAACACACACATATATATATACACACAAACACACTTATATATATTTAGGGGAAAAAAAAAAGAAAAAAGAAACACATGTATATAAGTGCATGGTGGTGTGTGTATATATATAGAGAGAGAGATTTAGAAAGGAAAAACAAACCTGACGGGTCTTGCAGAAGATTGAGCAATCAAGAACAACTGAACAACAATCCAAATCCATCCAAACACACCCCATTGCCTCTCCCATCCAACTCTCTCCATTTCAAAATCACTCTACAATATTAACCTGCAAAACACCAAACATATATATACGTGTGAATACTATATATCTACAATTAAACTGTATTAATTAGAATCATTACTAAAAACGAACGTTACAAGAGAAAATCAAGCCATTGATATGGGCTTAATTAATTATTAAGTAACCACCTAAACATAAAAACCCCAAAACCTAAAACTTTGTGTACAAGTATGTCTAATAATAAACCCACCTTCTCACCAAACCAAATAGAAGAACTGTGTGTAAATAATTCTTGCACAACTCACCACCAGTGTATATTTATAGATTTCAGAGCTCATATGATCTCCTATCAATCTGAGCCACCTTTTTGTACTTCTATTTGGATTTAACTGCAATTTAATCTTCACCTTCAAAGCGTGCATATATATATATATATATATATATTATATTTAGACATAATATATACAATATACGTATTTGAAAAAACGAATAATAGTACATATTGACATATTTGTATGACAATAATGACATACCTTATTGTTCTTACTCTGATCAAGGTGAATAATGTCCTATACGTAATTCTAGATGAAACATGACCTACATCTATGCATACAAGTATATATATGTATATATATATAGAAACATATGTCCGTATATTTATTTATTTGTATATTGGACTATAAGTAGATGAAGATTGACTTGTGATTGTATTTAGGTTTGGCATTGATGGGGTGTGATACTGGCTTTAACGTGTTGTACTAGAGGGGTACTTTTGTCTTTTCAGTGGAAAGAAAAAGGTTAAAACTGTCGTAATAGTACGATCGTGAAGACATTGATTTGTCAAACCCATGTTATTGGTTGGCTCGACCAAACTTTGACCTTAAACAGTCTTTTCCGGTATTTGGCCAACCAAGTAGTCAAACTGTATTCATCCGTTGAATAGATTGGAGAAAATATATAATTAAATCAAAGGTGTCTAAATTAGTCATTACGTAGTTTTTCAATTTGGTTGAATTTTTGTGTGGAAAGAAAAAAAAAACAAATTTAGGCAACAAGGTTTGTTTTTCTTTAGTTGAATATTATTAGAGTGGAACAGAAACTAATTTAGGAACCAGAAATTGGACTTCCTAAGCTTACTTTGAGAAGAAAAAAATAGTACTTTGTAATTTATTTATTTTTTAATTACTTTTAATGAGGTGGAAATTAAGAATTTGCATTTCTTTTCTTTGCTTTTTTTTAAAAATTTGTGTCTGTAAAGGGTTCTATTTATTCTTATTTCAATTAATTGTAGGAATGCCTTGATTACGAATTGGAAAGGTCAAATTTGTAACAATGGTAACTATAACAACAAAAAAAGAGAAAGAAAAAAAAAAACACAAAAATATTTTAATTTTTTAAAACGAGCTAAATGCTTAAAAGGTTCTATGCAAATTGCAATGAGAAAATTTTTGGGTTTTTATTTTTTCTTTTTGTTTTTGGCTAAATATGCATTGAAATTCCAGTGCACCAAGTACTGCCAAAGGAAAGTTCTCATGTACCTCTTTCCAAGTACATTCCTCGGATAGAAACTCCCATATTGTAGGTCTTTTTTATTTTTATTATTATTTGGAATAAAAGAAGTGTTTTTATCGATGGAGTTATCAAAAAATTACTGTCAATAATAACCATTGTGGGGTTTGGTGACACAATATAATAAGTATTTTTTACAATTAAATATTTTTTAATTTTTATTGTGACAAAATTTTTTTTTAAATACTTCTATTGCTAATTTTACAATAATATCCTTTAATATGATGTTTTCATATTTGATAATAGCAACTTTATTAAGGAATGAGGGTAATTGTCTTTATAAAAAATTTTAAGGACAAAATTATCTAATAAAAAAGAGTTACCCAAAATATTCAACTTCTACTTAGCACAGAATTTTAAAAGTTCCGAATTCTAATTTAATTCAAAAGCTCTATTGAAATAATTTAGTAACCATTCAAAATACTTATAATGGTTACCAAACACATTTAAATACAAGTTTTTAAAATAAAAACACTTTTCAGTAGCAAAGAAGCAATCCAACAGACTCTAAATATGTATGTATCTAGTTATTTTGCATGCCTCTACTAAATAATAATTTAAGAAGATTGATCAGTTATTGATCCTTAGGTGCTACCAAAAGTTATAATTCAATGGTATTTGCTCTACTTTTATATTTTTTTTTTTTTTTTTAAAAAAAAAAAAAAAGAAAAAAAATGAAAGGTGCAAGTTTAAATCTCCATAAAGAAAAAAAATTTGTGTGAGTATCTTGCCAAATAAGATTGAATTATAATAGTTAATTCTCTAATTCGTTGTTTTTTTTTTTTTTATTTTTTTTTTTTAAACTCTGTATTTTACTCACTATGCTACTACCTAGAAGGGTGGGCCAATCATTAACAAATCTAGAATGTGAGTGTTGTGAGGCATTATCCACTAGTCTAATTAGTTGAACCCCTAATTAGAAAGGAAATATGCACATGTTTGAATTGTATTCAAGTCTCTCTCCCCTAATTTATCTAACATATCCTTAATTAAATCCTAGGTTGGATTTTATTGGCTACGCGTATAACGATTTCACAATTGTATGGGTGTGTCAAAGAGAGCGAGCAGGAGACAAAAATCCGAATGTGTGTGAACAATGCGTGCGAGTTGGGCAATGGTGGAAAAGTCAAGTGAATTGGATAAAGAAAATGAAGTGAATGACCAGCTACTCCTGCACTTTGGGATTTTTAAAGAAAAAAATATATAGAAAACTATCTTTGATAATTTAAAATAGACCGTACAATTTGCTGGTATACGAATGTAAATTATAATAATTCGTATCGAACATTAAACGCAAATAAATATAAATTTCAAAATTTTTAAACTTTATTATTTTTACATATTTATAATATATAAATAAATATATGTATAAATAAATAGTTAAATATAAATAACTTCATAAATCTTGTGGAGATCAAGTCAAACGTTGAGATCATTTCTACAAAACGATCAATGCACTAAACTGTAACTTCAAATAATAGTCAAAGTGTAGAAACCTATTTATCTTTCTTGGCTTTTTGCACACATAAACATTATACATGTTGTTCTATTAGTGTACATAATTAATCAGAATATGCACTTTATAAAGACAGTTTTCCTTTTAATAATCTTAATTCTATTTTTCATCAAAGTAAGAAACAAATAGAAAAACACTTCCCTAATAATTAATTACTAAAAAGATACTTTATAATCAAATAATATAATATTAATATTAATTTAATATCTATTTACTTAATCATCAAATAATAAAAATAAATTACGTGCCTAAATCATGTGGGACACACATATAAGAAAATATCTTACAACAAAGTCCTCGACGTAAATAAAATAGTTCCATTTTTCATTTTAAATATTTTTCTGTCAATGATTTAGCAAAGGCACACTTCTCACAGCTAACGATAAGCTGTTTAAAAACACTCCCTGATAATTAAAATAGTTTAGTCTCATTGGTATGAGAATCTATCATAAAGTGTATAATGTAATTGATATATTTGGGTTTCAAAATGTGTCAATTGTTATTTTTAATTTACTTTTGAGTTTTGGAATCAAAAGTGGAAAGAACATGTGCTAATTCGATCACTCTGAGATCAATGAGAACGTATTTAGATGGGTAAGATGGTGAGAACGCACTTTACACACCTTAAGAGTTTATTTCAAAAACAATCGGTTGGTCTCAGTTAAAACACAATCGGTTGGTCTCAGTCAAAACACAGTCGGTTGCATTCTAAAACAAAATCAGTTGTGTTTGCTCGAAACAAAAAGAAAAGTTCATTTTAAAGTCAATTTGATTACTTTTTTTTTTTTTTTTTTTATCAGATTTTAGAGAGAAGGTTTTGAATGAAATTGCTAAGTTTTTCAAGGGTTTCTAAGTCTTTCTAAAGTTCTAAACACCTATATATATACATATATATATATATAATGATCTAAAAAAAAATTACCGTTCATGTGATTAAGTTTTCAAAACCCTAACAGAGCTATTAAGCGATTTTTCAGAGATTGATATTTTTTACTTTGAGACTAGAATACACATACTACACTTTAAATTGTTTCGGTACTGGTCACTAGAGGTTGTATTTCTCTTATTGATCGAAGTTCGTTTGAATCGAAAATCTTTTACAACTGGTCACCAAAGTGATTGTATCCTTTCAATTTCAAAATTTTAAATTTGAAGAAAATGAGGAATAGATCACACATTGAAGAGAACAAAGCATTCATGAAGTGCTCGTTAATCTACAAAAATCCTTCTACATGGATCAAGGAAGTAAGCATTAAGTCTTTATGGATTAATGAAGTAAGCCTTAAATCGAGAGTGTTTGGACGGGGGACTCGTAAAGCCGAGGACATTCAATAATTAGTTCTTGGTAAAGTGAAGAAAGTGCGAGCCTGAATTGAATTCTATTGTACTTTGTTTCAATTATAATAGATTTGTTCGCTCGAGACTGTGTGGCTGTCTCTGAGATTTTCCCCCACAATTGGATGATTTTCTCCAATTAGGGTTTTCACGCTAAAATCCCGCTATCATCCTCTAAACCCTACTTTTACTTTACTTGCACTTAATTTTTGACATGCGGGTTGTTTATTTCAATTTTCTTTCAATAAAATTTAAATTTTACAAAAATAGGATAAAAAGGGCAAGTTGAACCTATTCACCATCCTCTATGTTATTTATTTATATATATCTTTGTTCCACAACCATTCCGTATTGTGGAACTACCATCACTGATGAGCACTGAAAAATACGCATTTAGACCCCTTAAGCTTAGGTATTCTAAGACATTTATCTATCTTACTTTCCTATTTTGAACTAATTTCGTGTTATTGCCCTTTTTAGGTGCTTATCCCCAAAATAAGCTAATTCAATCAAATAAGAGCATAATTGAAGCAATCTCAAGCTGAATAGAAGAAATGAGCAAAGTGAAGCAAAATGAAACAAAGTGTGGAAAGTCAGCAAGTTCAATCGTTCTCAGAATATAATAGATCGATCGAAAGTTCATCGATCTAAGCAGTTCAAGACGGATCTGAGCTTTTGTCCTTATCCACAAGATTCCACAAAGTTCGATCGATCTCAATAGCTATTTGATCGATCGAAGCGCTCGATCTTATCCACATGTACTACTTCAGCTGCCACTTTTGTCTTCTTCCAAAAAATACCTCAAAATATCTCAGAGATTTGTCCTTATTCAAAAAGGCACCCCCATAGATGATCGATCTCTACAGTATTTGATGAATATCAGTTATGTTCGATCGATCTCACCACAGTTCGATCGATCGAACTTCCTCAAGCCCAAAAAAGACAAAATCCAGCTCATTAAAGGTTGGCTCGTGGTGCAATCATTGGAGGAATATTGATGTGCAAGCCCAAACTATTGGGTGTGACATTTTAACCTACCTATATAAGGAATATGAGTCATTCTTGAGAGCATACTTGACATAACTTACATATTGTATAACATATTCTTGGAGAGGAGGTTAGAGACATTCTTGAGAGGTTTTTCATCTACTTCAAGAAGAGGAGCATTTCTACTATGGAGATAGCCCTTGAGGGTTGGAGGACACCATTTATGAGTGGCTAAACATCTTCTTGGGACTAGAGTTAGCCCTAAGTATGCTTTCTTTATCTTGATTCATGTATTTTTAAGGGGATTTGTGTTGTAATACATGTTTTGACATATTTATATACATAGATTTTGTTTATTCAATGGTTTGTGTGGTTTAATTCTTCCAAGTGACCATTTCATTTTATCCATATGTCTATGTATGCTATAATAAATGTTCATATGTTTATCTCTATTTCTTGTGCTGTTGATGCATGTCTATGTTTATTAATGCTATAGATTTAGAGATTGTCAAGACATAGTGCTTAATAAAATGCTCTTGTGGTTTATTTGATGGTTCATACTCATTACTTGATGGATTGTGCCTTTCTCTTAGTTTAATTAGTTTAATTTTCATGTCATTAGCTTAGATGTAGTATAGTTACCTTAATTGTTAAATGGGAGGACAATCCATGCTTGTTGTTTGATATTCCATACTTATGAATGCAAGTAGTATATTTATCTAATTTTATGATGTGTTTGGATTTTGAGCTTAAAGAAGGATTAATGACTTAGTTTGATGTATTGTGCTATTCATTATGTTGTTTAGACAATATATATTTAATTAGTCATCCATACTTGTTAAAACAACCACTCACACTCACTATTGTTGTAACATATGCCTTCCCCTCATTAATTGTGAATTGAGTATAAAGAAAAGCGATGCTTAGTGGTGATCTCTAAGTTTCAAGATCTCTCTCTCTCTTATTTTCTCTATCCTTTAATTATTTGCTTGACATTGATCTTGTTTAATCTTAATTGTAATTTAATCAACCAAACAACCTACCTTTGATCACTCGACCTACTAACCCTAAGCCTTGTTTCCACCACTAGTAGCCCTTCAATCCCTTGGGACGATCCCTACTCACCCTAACTATATTTTAGTTAGAAGTAGTAGTGGTATTTATAAATTTAAAACTTGACCACATTGCACATTCACTTTCTTTCGAACATCTTTTAAGCATTGGTGCAATGGCACACCAATCACCACTATGCATTTTGCCTTTTTTCATAAATTTACACGTATATTGCATATGTATCTAATGTTTCCCTCTAATATATAGTAATGTAATAATGTTGTGTTTGGTATGCAGAAATGGAATGTAATGCAAGTAGGAATGGAATTGAATGATCATTCTCATTCTATTGTTTGGTTACAAATATGAAATATTTTTGAATGGAATGATAATAAGCATTCTAATATTTGGTTGGACCAATTCAAATTTTAGAATAGATCGAATGAATTTAAAATAAATTCTCTAAAATACCCCTATTAGTGACAAATAAATTAAATTAACAAAATAATATTCTAAAAAACGATTGACCCCTTTTCTAAAAAAATAAGAATACATTTTATGTTCCCTTTTTATCATATTAAAAACAATTTTCACGAATATTATGCAATATAAAAATAATAGAAGCTACCATTATGATAATTGACACAATAACATAAACAATTTGATATAGTATATATACATATATATAATGATAATAGAAATCTAATTGAGTAAGAAACAAATAACCTGAAATTTATACAATGCACTGTCTTATTGTCGTATGGTTTGCTTATGCCACTGTTTTCTTCAAACACGTCCAAAAGATTGGTATATATTGAGAGAAGAGAACCTTGTCGAGAGCTTTTTTGACACACTCTCTCCAATGAAAAGTCCCCATATATATATATATATATATATATGAAGTCTCTAGGTTAGTAATTTTATTTATTTTTTGTTTCCTAGAGTTTAGCAATGGAACTCATGTCGATATTTAATATAGGAATTTAAGTTAAATAAAAAACCTTTAATTAGTTACACGTTATACATAATTAAAATCACAATATATAGTTTATTTTTATTAAAATATCATTATCACATGTGTGTATATATATATATATATATAGTTGGTGCTACGTCAGACGAAAGATTAATAATGACTGCGTAGAATGTAAAATTATTGACCATCCAGTATGGACTATAAGAGAATGACTAAAAAGTCTAATATATTCATCCTTAGTAAAAAAATATGTAGTTTTTTTCTTTTGGGTAGTGAATCATGAGATAAGACTTTAGAATCGAGATAAAATAGTTAAGCAACAAAAACAATGCCAATATATATAATATATATACAACGCCAATATATAATATATATATATATATATTATATAAAGTATTTCCAGGGATCTCTAATGGGATGACCCTGTGAGCGAATGTGTTGTGGGCGGGTGCGAGATACTGACAGACTACCACACTGGTAAGTTATAGGTGCACAATCCCACATCGTTTGGGGATAAAGTTCAAGAACAAAACCGTGCGAACTCAGGCCCAAAGCGAATAATATCATACTATGTGGTAGAGTGGGTCGTTACAAATAGTATCAGAGACTGATCCAGTCGGAAGTGTGCCGACAGGGATGTCGAGGCTCCAAGGGAGGTGGATTGTGATGACCTTGTGGGCAGGTGTGCTGTGGGCGGGTGCGAGACATTGACAGGCTACTACACTAGCGAGATACAGGTGCATAATCCCACATTGCCTAGGAAATGGAAAGGTGAATTGCTTATATGTAGGTGTGTCACTGCAATTGGTATGGCGCTTTTTGGGTAAAGTTCAAGAGCAAAACCGTGCGGGCTCAAGTCTAAAACGGACAATATCATATCATGTGGTGGAGTGGGTCCTTACAAATGGTATCAGAGACTGACCCAGCAGGAAGTGTGCTGACAGAGACGTTGAGCCTCCAAAGAGGGTGGATTATGATGATCCTGTGGGCAGGTGCAAGAAACTGATAGGCTACCACACTAGCGAGCTATGAGTGCACAATCCCACATCGCCTGGGAAAAGGAAAGGTGACGTGCTTATATATAGGTGTGTCACTCGAATTGGTATGAGGCCTTTTAGGGTAAAGTTCAAAAGCAAAATCGTGTGGGTTTAGACCCAAAGCGAAGAATATCATATCATGCAGTGAAGTGAGTTGTTACATCTAAGTTATCTAACATCTCATATGCTGGTTTTAATAAACTGGGCCGGGTCATGCAATATAAAACTACTTGATCAATCAATGATTTCCTTACTCTTGCATACTAATATTTTTCTTTCTTATTTTAACTGGATTCAATTGTTGCAGCTACATCAAACAATAGGCTACGGTTTGACCATATGTATTAATCTAATGCAATCACAAATTTAATACAACATAATTTTTCACTCGGGCTCTTAGAATATGGGCTTGAGGGTTGAAGAAAGAAGTTTCTCTAGGGCTTCTTATTGTAATCGAAGGGATCTTTTGCATGAATCATGTTTTTCTTTTTTCTGTAAAGAGCTTAAATCATGGTTGTTACATTGTAGCATCCACATTCTCAACCAGTTCACAACTCCCTCAATCTTTTTATTTTATTTTTGATAAATAAATGTGTATTATAAAAGTAAATAGTAAAAATTAAAAAAATACTGTTGCCCAAAAGCATTTTGGTAAATACTAGGTGTTATGTCAAGAAAAAGGTTAGCAGCCCCATGATAGCATGAATAGGCTCTGGTGGGTTGTCAGCATGCCATAGGTGTGCACAATAGCATTTTTGTAAATATGCCGAAAAATGAAGTTTGGGAAAAAATTATGGAAAATTTATTGGAGCTTCCTTGATGGTTTAGAAGTCTACTGATGATGAAGATGAAATTCAATTTGGAGGTCAAGAGAATTTAATTTACCCATAATGACTCTTCAGATATGGTTGATGTTTCCTCCTGTTAGGCTGGTGACTTTTACTTTTGCATGTATATATTATATATTATATATATCTATATATATAGGGGTGAGTTCTATAAAGGTCAACCTTCTCCCTCATGCATGGTTGGGCCATGGCATCTCATGCATGGGGGCATGCCAACATGATTGGGCATGGTTATGCCCTACCCTAAGATGGTGGCTCTCAGAGGTGGCACGCGGTGGGGTGTCGATGACAACCTTATGGGCGGATATCGCGTACCCCAAGCCGTGTGCATGACAAGGCAAGCCATGCACATATGGGCAATGGGTGTGCTAACTTGCCCTTGGGCAAGGGTGTGGGCTCCAGATAAGTTTGTGTGGCATTTAAATGTGGCTCGAAAGACTCCATGGGCAGTACCATGGAGCACGGCTGAGCTCAAGGGTGTATTGATGCACAAGGCATGGCATGGGCCATGCCCAACAAACCAAGGCTCGTGTGCACAAGAACCACAAAGCTAGCATAAGGGAACGCTAAATTGGGGCTTGGCAAAAGCTAGGCTTGGCTCATATGGTGCTAATGGCATGGACCACAGGTCATGGGCATGACAATGCTAAGTTAGGGACTTGGGTACCAGGCAGTGGGCTCAGACATGGCTCAGGTTTGTTAGGCATGGTTTTATGTGGGCTTAGAAGGTTGGGTGTGGTTGTTGAAACCTCCCACACGCGTTAATATTATGGAGAGTGGGGGTATGCTCAGCAACCACCCATGCACTAGCAGATTTTGGGATGGGCTCAAGCTCATCCCAAAAATAAATTATTATTATTTTTTATTATACCTAATTTTAGTCCAGTATTTATTACTATTAACCCATCCTATTAACAATTTTTGAATACACCCTTGCACACCCATGTAAGGTCAAACAATATGACAGGCCAAAACACACGTGATTTCAAGTAGTTCCAGACATCTTGGTCAGTTCTTCTGCATTGTTTGGGGTGAGGGAGATATGGAGCAACAGCCACCAAGATGGAAAAGGCTAGCACAGGACAACATGACTAGCAGTTGAGTCTGTCAACTTCATTGTAGGGTTGGGGGTGTCATCCAGCATTAGTGGCTTTCTTGGCAGTTTTGTGAGTTTCATGTGAATGATTAGTCAAATTGTATTCATCTGTTGAATATTGATTGGAGAAATATATAATCAATCAAAGGTGTCTAAATTAGTCATTACGCAGTTTTTCAATTTGGTTGAATTTTCGTGTGGAAAAAAAAATTAAAAAAAATTAGGCAACATAGTTTGTTTTTATTTGGTTGAATATTGTTAGAGTGGAACAGAAACTAATTTAGGAACCAGTAATTGGACTTCTTAAGCTTACTTTGAGAAACAAAAATAATACTTTGTAATTTATTTATTTATAGTTACCTTCAATGAGGTAGAAATTAAGAATTTGCATTTCTTTTCTTTGATTTTTTAAAATTTGTGTGTGTAAAGGGTTCTAGTTATTCTTATTTAAATTAATGTTAGGAATGCATTGATTACGAATTGGAAAAGGTCAAATTTGTACGTAACGATGGTAGCTATAATTTAAAATTATAACAAAAAAGGAGAAAAAAAAAACACAAAAATATTTTAATTTTTTAAAACGAGCTAAATGCTTAGAAGGTTCTATGCAAATTGCAATGAGAAATTTATTTTTATTTTTATTTTTATTTTTTATTTTGCTAAATATGCATTGAAATTCCAGTGCGCCAAGTAATGCCAAAGGAAAGTTCTAATGTACCTCTTTCTAAGAACATTCCTAGGAAATTTCATGCAAAAGTTCAATTTTTTTTTTTTTTGGGTAAGCAAGCACCCCCACACTACCACACAATGCTTCGGGTGGATTATCCTTGTAAATTTTTGAATTCCGTGTTTTTACACACACATACACATATCCTTGTAAATTTTCGAAACCCGCACCCCCCCCCCCCCCCCCGGCGGTCCGTGCCGGTAGTCTACTAACTATGCTACCTAAAAAGATTGAGCTAACCACTAACAAATCTATGTAGTTCATTCTTTTGTACGTTAGAAAGTGAGTCAGTGGTGATCTATTATTGGTTGTCATGGTTAATTAACCAACTATCGAATGTGTTTGTGTTCGAGTCTTTTCGCCCGAGTATCTTGTGAGTGTTGTGAATGTTGTTCTTCTGCTGATTACTTCTCCTTAATTCTCTGCTAACCAAGTTTATTAAAAAGTTAATTATTGTTTACATATTATTAGTTTATTAAAATATTTACTATTATAGGCTTGACTGTATTGGCTACGTGTATAACGCTTTCACAACTGAATTATGCGTGTGTCAAACAAAGCGAGCGGGAGACAAAAATCCAAACGTGTGTGAACAAATGTGTGAGTTGGGCAATCGTGGAAAAGTCAAGTGAATTGGATAAGCGAAACTGAAGTGGCTCGAGTTCCATTTAGAATATTTTTCTGCCAATGATTTAGCAAACTCGCACTTCTCACAGCCAACGAAAAGCTGTTTACAAACTCTCCTTGACAATTAAAATAGTTTAGTCTCATTGGTATAAGAATTAATTATGAACTGTAAAATGTAATAATCGGATGACTGACTTTGTGGTATTAGTGGTATTAGGTTCTTAATTTTAAAAAAGAGGTCAATATATCAATTTTAAAATGTGTCTGATTGAATTGTAATTTTTAATTTATTTTTGAATTTTGAAGTCAAAAGTGAAAGGACATGTGCTCACTCACTCGAGAATTAATGATAACATGTTTAGATGGGTAAAGATAGCGAGGACGCACTTTACACAACTTAGAACTTACCAATGAGACTTGGGTGTAGTTTTACTCTTACTAAAATTATAACACATTCTATTTCAAAAACAACTTGCAATACGTTCTACTTCAAAAACAACTGTTGCAGAGATGGAGGGAGTTAATGGTCAAGTAAGGAATGGCAACGGGGTGGAGTTGGCTAAATCCGACTCTGCCCTGTTAAAAAATTCGTCATACCAACTTTGCCCTAACTCTGAGATGGATTTATAATTAGTATACTATCCTTACTCCTACTCCGGGATGGATTTGTATTTGGTATACTATCCTTGCTCCTACTCCGGTAAATAAAGTACTGATCACGCCCCGCTTATTCCGTTTAATTGTGGGGGCAGGACGGGTTATGCTAATTTTGTTATGTAGAAAACAAAAACTAGCCAAATGTGCTCAAATTGGGTTGATAAATAAACTGATTCTGCTTTTAAATTACTAAATAGTGAATATTAATATATAAACCGACACTTACTGCAAAGTAACAAGAGTCCTAAAAATATTAAATATATATTATATATATATATATATAATTTGTAGAGGTACATATATAATCGGAGCGGGGGCGGGACGAGTTTATCACTAAATTCGCCTCCGTCCCAAACCCGCTTTGGGTTTTTAATTATTTTACCATATCCGCCCCAAGTCCAACCCATTAGGAGCGAGGCGGGGCGGAAACCCATGGGGTCGGAGGAGATTGTCATCCCTAGGTCAGAGGGCACGTCCCACGGAGGGAGTTAAGGGTCAAGGGGCACATCCCATTCTTCATTGAATTATATATATATATATATATATATATATATATATATATATATATATATATTTTTTTTTTTTTCTCCTAAATTTTTTCGTTAAACCATATATTCTATATCTGAATTGTTTCCTATTTTTTTTTCTCCCTAAATTGTTTCCTTAAACATTATATTCTATATCTGTAAATTAATAGTGAGGGCGCACTTTACACAACTTAGAACTTACCAATGAGACTTAGGTGTATTTTTACTCTTACTAAAATTACAACACGTTCTATTTCAAAAACAACTTACAATACGTTATACTTCAAAAACAACTATTGCATAGATGGAGGGAGTTAAATGCCAAGGTAGGGATGGCAACGGGGCGGAGTTGGCTAAATCCTACCCTGCCCCGTTAAAAAATACGTCATACCAACTCCGCCCCAACTCTGGGATGAGTTTATAATCGGTATATCATCCCTGCTCCTACTCCGGTAAACAAAGTACCGATCACGCCCCACTTACTCCGTTTAATTGTGGGGGCAGGGTGAGTTATGCTAATTTTATTACATAGTAAACAAAAATTAGCTCAATGTGCTCAAATTGGGTTGATAAATAAACTAATTCCGCTTTTAAATTACTGAGTAGTGAATATTAATATATAAACCGACACTTGCTGCAAAGTAACAAGAGTCTTAAAAATATTAAATATATATTTTATATATATATAAAATTTGTAGAGGTACATATATAAACGGAGCGGGGGAGGGACGAGTTTATCACTAAATTCGCCTCCGCCTCAAGCCCAGTTCGGGTTTTAAATTATTTTACTATATCCGCCCCAAGCCCATTTAGGGGGCTACCAAGCCCATCCCATTAGGAGCAAGGTGGGGTGGAAACTCGCCGAGTCGGAGGAGATTGTCATCCTTAGGTCAGAGGGCATGTCCCACGGAGGGAGTTAAGGGTCAAGGGGCACGTCCCATTCTTCATTGAATTTTGTATATGTTTTTTATTTTATTTTTTTTATTTTTCTAAATTTTTTTCCTTAAACCTTATATTATATATCTGAAAATTAATTTCCTATTTTTTTTTTTTTCGCCTAAATTGTTTCCTTAAACCTTATATTCTATATCTGTAAATTAATTTCTAATATCATTTTTTCTTTATATATATATATATACTCATAAACATTGACTTATATGCATGTACATTATATTGTATAAAATTTTTTTTGGACGCCGTTCTTGATCGGTATTTCTCCGTCAAAACACTACCGGTTGCGTTCTGAAACAGAATCAGTTGTGTTTGATTGCTCAAACCAAAAAGGAAAGTTCTTTTTAAAGTAAAATTTAAATCCTATTTTTATCAAGTTTTAGAGAGAAGATTTTGCATGAAATTGCTAAGTTTTTCAAACTTACTTAACATAAAGTTGATTCGAATGAGAAAGATGGAGGAGATAGAAATTATGATGATGTGGCTATGTAAAATGGTTGTACAAAATACACAACAATTTTACATATTGGTGAGGTGGCAATATATCTTAACGTATTGCTGGAGATAAAAAAGTTTTACACATTGTGTATATTTTATACAAAATGGTCTTTTAACACACTGTTGTAGATGTTCTAAGCCTCTCTAAATAACTTTATATATTTCTAATGATCTCAAAAAAAATACAACGGCTCTTGTGATTAAGTTTTCAAAACTTTAATAGTGCTATTGATGGATTTTTCAAAGATTAAAATTTTTTACTTTGAGAATACACATACTACACAAATGAGTGATTTAGGATGTGTTTAATTCTCTTATTGATTGGAGTTCGTTCAAATCGAAGATCTTTTGCAACCGGTTAATAAAGCGGTTATGTTCTTTCAACTTCAAAATTTTAAATTTGAAGAAAATGAGGAAGAGATCACATATTGAAGGGTGATGAGTGCTCAAATGTGACACATTTTAGTACCTAAGCGAGGGTATTTTAGTCCATTCATCTATCTTTATTTTTTCGTTTTGGTACTTATTTGTATTTTTGTCTATTTTAGTTCAATGAGGTTCAAATGGGCTAAAAATGGTCAATTACAGCCTTTTTGGAGTCAAACAAAAGTTCCTAGAAGATTTCAGAAAAATCTGGAAAAAGGTCAAAAATGCTGAAAATTTGGATGGATCGAAGATTTCTTCGATCGATTGAAGATATTTTGGATTAATCGAAGTTTTGATCGGTCAAAGATTTCTTTGATCGATCGAAAATGTGCTGGCAGCGAGCTGTTTTATTCTCGCGCACCCGAACTCCACCTACCACATAGTTGCGGGATTAGATATTTTTGGGGCTGTATTTCTGACTTAGTGACTAAGAAAAGAACCTTGTATTTAAAGGGAATTGAACCATTTTTGTAATCTATCTATATCTTTAGTCTTCAATTTTATATTATTGTAATTTTATTTTCTCTCTAGAAAAGTTAAAGATTAGGGTTAGAAGAAAAAAGAATAGTGGAGGCTCCAAGAACACATCTCAAGATCTACACACTCTCTCTCTTTAGAATTCAATAAAGAAGAAAGGGAAGAAGATGAAGCCATGTTTGGGGATTGCCCTTGAGGGTTCCAAGATTACATCCACTTCCTCTATGATTAGCTAGACTTCTCCTTGGGGCTTGGATGAGCCTCAAGTTTGTAATCTAAACCTCTATCTTTTTCATACTTTTTGGGGAATAATATCTTGTGATTAGTGTTCTAACCTTATGAATTTAATGAATCGGTATATTTCTATGATTTCTATGGTTTAATTCTTCCTATTAATTCTTTAATTTATTTACATGTCTATGTGTGATTAAATTGGGAATTATGTCTCATATGATTCATATGGTTTAATTCTTCTTATTGATTCTCTTTGTGATTACATGTTGTCTTATATGTGATTATTTGAGAATTGATCTCTACACTAATTTTTCTATGTTGGTTGCATGTCTATGTGTGATTAATTAAGGATCTAGTGATAGCTTTGTATGGTATTCATTGAATGGGTTTGTCAATTAATTTGATGGATTATTCTTATGCTTGATGGGTTGTTCTACAATTTAATTCATGCTTGTAGGTAGGTAGACAATCTTTACTTGATTTGATATTCCATGGCTTATTATTGCAAATTTCATGATTCTCTAGATTGATGTGTGCTACAATTGTGACTAGTTTGATGGGTCATGCTTAGAATTGATGGGTTGTGCTACACTTAGTTTATTTGTTGATTAGGTAGACAATTCATACATGAATTTGATGGTCCATACTTAATATTGCAATTGGTAGTCGCATTTTGTTCATAAGAATTGTTTTCCCAAATTAGTTGAAAGTGTGTGGTTTGGTGAACGAGCTTGGTGTCGATTCCAATGAACCCCAAGACCTGACTTCTCATCTCTTAAATCTCTATCTCAACTTAGTTTATTTTAATTGCATTTTAATTAATTAAATTTTAGTATACTCAAACAATCAATCGTTCCTTTGCAATTTTGTGATCCGCTAGAGTCGAAGTTAAATTCCAATATGTATAATCCCTTGGGACGATCTCTATCACTCTTGCTACGTTAGTAGTAGTGGTTTTTATAAAAAGGCTTTTCTTGAACCGCACATTCACTACATTATTTTGGCGTATACAAGCGGTATCGTCAAATGGATCGAAGCATTTGTGGAGTGTTCATTAATCTACTAACAATCCTTTTACACAGATCAAGGAAGTAAGTCTTAAATTTACATTGATCAAGGAAATAAGCCTTAAATCGAGAGTGTTTGGACAAAGGACTCATAAAGCCGAAGACATTCAGCAACTGATTCTTGGTAGAGTGAAGAGAGTGTGAGCCTGAATCGAATTATATTGTACTTTGTTTCAACTATAGTAGATTTGTTAGCTCGAGACCGTGTGACAGTCCCAGAGATTTTTGCCCACAATTGGATGATTTTCTCCAATTAGGGTTTTCATCCTAAAATCCCGATGTCAAGCTCTAAACCATACTTTTACTTTACTTGTACTTAATTTTTTCTTTGGTGGGTTGTTTAATTCAATTTTATTTCAGTACAATTTGTATTTAGCAAAAATCGGATAAAAGGCAAGTTAAATCTATTTAACCCCCTCTAGGTTATTTATATATGTCTTTGTTCCACAACCATCCTGCCTTACGCAACTCACATCACCTATATGCATTTTGCCTTTTTCATAGATTTACACGTATATTGCATCTGCATGTATTTAATGTTTTGGTCTAATATACAATAATTTAATAATGTTGCGTTTGGTATGCAGGAATGAAATAGAATGGAATGTAAGTGGGAATGGAATGAGAATCGAAATGGTTAGTCTCATTCTATTGTTTGGTTGCAAGTATGAAATATGTAAGTATAATGACCCGGTCATTTTTCTTCCTTTCCTTTTTCCTGAAATTTTACAGATAATTTTTTTCGGTTTAGTTTTCTTTTCCGAGTTCTGTTTCTTGTCACATAGTGTCATCTTGAGTGCTCGAAAATGATTTCTAAGACTCTTTCATGTGGATTGACCACTTCCTTTGAGGACCGAGTCATTTCCGTATTTTCACTTTTCGGACACTATTCACTATTTCGTCCTTTTCCCTATTTCGTCTTATCTTCGTTTGTCAGTTTTTGGCACAACCTCACATTTCATGCTTAGAGTTAGTTTTTGATTTCACGTGCCTTCATCTTGAGTGGTTTCCACGAAATACGTATCTTTACTTTTACAGAAAAGTACTCTGGTTGCTCCCGGTGTCCATTATGGCATAGATGCACAGTTCTTTAGAATCTTTTTCTTTTCTTGGGATGTTTTTCATAAATATCTTTTGAAGATATTTTATTTCAGGGGTATCTAAGAAAATATATTTTGGAAGATATTTTCATTCTGGGGTAGTTTTGTAGTTAACCCTTTTTGTATGGGCCATTGTGCAATTAACGAAAGTTATTACAAAATACCTTATTTTGAGCCTGGATCCTTGTACTGGATTCATTTTCACATTTTTGACCTGTTTCGGTCGACCGGTGACTAGTTTCGGTCGACCGGTTCTTTGTTCATTTCAGTTGCACAGTGCAAAGTTCAATTCCAGTAGCCAATTTTCACTTCGAGCCTCAAACCGGTCGACTGGTTTGTCATTTTGGTCGACCAAAATGAAGGCTCATTCTCTGCCCTTTTTCCTGGCTCATTTCGGCAGATCAAAGCTCCATTTCGGTCGACCGAAATGGAGCTGTGATCGGTTGGTCAATTAACATCAACCTTCGCAATAGCACGAATCATTGTAAAATAGGGCTATTGGTCGGGTAAGTCGAACCACAGGGACTGCGCTAGTCTAATACAACCTAAATGTCTAGAATCATTCTTAGAATGATGAAGGGTGTATAGAGGTTTTGTTGGATGTCACTTAAGCTAGGAAATTAAAAATGCATAAAACAATAAATTGCAAGAATTCAAGGGAGTGAAGTACAAGTAAAGAAGGCTAGGGAAATGAATCCACCTCCATCCCTACACACATGCTAGGTTAAGATTAATTTAAGGGGAAAACAACATATATGATAGTCATGATACATAACAATACTAGGTTGCTATAATATCCTTAAGAAGTTCATTTAATTAGAAAGGCAAGAATAAACCATCAAAGGTTCACATGATCAACTACCTAAACTAAAATGTAGCTTAGAACAAGCTTACTAAGCCAAGGATTATCAAGCCCTAATTTAAATGGTGAATGCACATAAAGCTAAGAATCAAGTATAGCCCATCAAAGGGGAAACCCTAAGCCATGAACTATCTAGGTTCTCCAACTCCATGCCATTAAAACCATTCCATGATCTAACTTCCATTGTCACCATGGAAGTGCAAGCAATATGATTAAGAAAAGCAACCATCCAAGACAAGATGAATAACTCACAATAATCATTTAAAACATTCAACATTCATTACAACAAAAATGAGGCTCTTGACCATGGAAAGACTATCAAAAATACATTGTAATCCCCAAAAATAAACTATACTAACACATGCTTACAAGGGAGGGGTTTCATCACCTCCCTAGATGAGGTTTAGTTGCCCATTGGTGAGCTAGAAGAAGGAAGAAGCATCATCCTCATCTCCATTTTCGAGCTCCTACTGTAGCACTCAAGAACACCCTTCTCCTTGCTCTCTTCTCTCTCCTCTCTCTTGCTAAAGATGAAGCTTAATCCTATTGTGTGGCTTCCCTCTCTTATCTTCTAGAGATAAGGCTCTAGAAACCCCTACCAACCAACATCTCTAACCAACCATTAAAGAGGGAAATTAGAATTGAGGAACCCAAGATGCAAGTGGCTGAAAATGGGCCATTTCCGGATGCAATTCTGCCCTAAGTTCGAGCACTCGAAATAAGGGCTCGAGCACTCGAAATTGGAGCAGAATGCTCCATTCTTGCCTTGCTCCGCCCAGACCTACTTCGGTTAAACAGCCATAACTTTGCGCTCCGAACTCCGAATGATGAACCGTTTGAAGATTTAGAAAGCTAATTCAGAGCTCTAAATATTTCATGTTTTGGTGGAGATCCAATTCTCAAGGATGGTTGGTCGAAAATGAAGATCAAGGCAGAATTTCATTGCTGCCAGGCAGTTCTGCGCACCTCTGGTAACAAGGCCATAACTCTCTGCTCCGAGCTCCGAATGACAAACCGTTTGAAGATTTGGAAATCTGATTCAGAGCTCTAAATCTTTCATGTTATGAGGGAAGTCCAGTTCTCGAGTTTGGAAGGTCAAAATGGCGAGCAAAGTCCAGGTTCTACTGCTGCCAGAATTCAGCATTGGCACCTTTTGTTGCTCAAGATTCCACAAGGCCTTATTCTTGTTCCATTTTAGCCAATGAACCTGAAAATGCATAAAAACATAGAATTGGAGTTAATCTACATAAAATAATTAATAACTGGACTTTGTTAATGTAATTTAGGGCGCTTGAATATACATTATTCGGCGCTTATCACACCCCCAAACTTACATTTTGCTAGTCCCTTAGCAAAACTACAATGAAAAACATAAAGAAAAGACAACCATGGGCATGCTACTACAAAAATATCCTCCATGGTAAAATGAGATAGAAACATAGCTCAAATACAACTTGAAACAGACAAAAACTGGAGATGGGGTCATTGGGAAAACTACCTTGCATATATGAAGCATTGATACAAAAATTGGCTAAATACTTTTCTACATACATGCATCAACATCAAAGTCTATATAAATAACTCAATTATCATCTCTTGAATGGAAATCAACTCTAGCTTCAGTGAAAGTGAATTGGATTCTCAACATGCGGCTTTTACTTTCTTTTCCAATTCCAAGGCACAAGTTTTCAAGTCAATGAATTCCCTTTTACATGAAGTCCCTAAGGCATGATTTTATTTTCAAGACAACTTTTGTTGCTTGTTAACAATTTATTTCAACACATAAGCGAAACATAGAATGGTTGTGCAATGCTGAAGTCCCTTAAGCTTTCTAACCAACCCTTGTAGCAAGCGTTAGGCCAACAACTCCCAAACCAGATGGCTTTAGGGTGCTAAGTGTAGAGACACTCCATAGGGCTTAATAGCTCAAGTTGGAAAGGCTACGAACTCCAACGAACCATGTTTATTACTAGTTTAATTTTTTTTTTGAATGACCGTGCAATGTTTAAGTCCCTTAAGCTTTCTAACCAACCCTTGTAGCAAGCGTTAGGCCAACAACTCCCAAACCAGATGGTTTTAGGGTGCTAAGTGTAGAGACACTCCTAGGGCTTAATAGCTCGAGTTGGAAAGGCTACGAACGTCAACTGGTCATTTTTTTTTTTTTTTCAATTTTTTTTTTTTTTTTTTTTTTTTTTTTTTTTTTTTTTTTTTTTTAATAGATACATGCCAAAGGTATCCATCTATCAGGTTCATCAAATCAGATTAACTAGGCCAATGTCAAGGTCAATCAAGTTGCATGCCTCACAATTAAGTTTCCAATGTGCATCTGTGCATTGTGAAGTTTATAAGAGTGTAAATCCAGCAAGAATCTAATTGAGGCATTTATACAGACTACATTGTATTTACATGATCATTTCAACTCAAATTTTTCTTTATTTTCAAAATTTTCAATTGCTTCTATACACAAGGTATTAAACATATGTTTCATCTCCGACAAGTGTCAAGTTATACTATCATTGCTTAGCAAAAATTATGGAACCAAAAATATGCCAAGAATGCTTGATGCACCCCCAAACTTAAACGACACAGTGTCCTCAATGTGGACATGGATGCAAGTGAGAGACAAAAATGACAACGAGTATAAAAGGAACAACAATACCCAGGGGGAGGGAACAGCATTTTGAGACAAAAACCCCCAAACTTGAACTGGACTGCGCAACCTGGAAAGCAACATGAAGAACCAAAAGAAACAACCACAAACAGCATTAATAGCACAAGCATAAAGACAGAAAACGAATGTATCGAAAGTTAACAGAACATAAAGAATTTGCATTGCAAAAAGAGTTTACATGATGACAAAAAGAGCTGTACAGGGATCATGTCGACCAGAGCAACCTATACATAGCAAATTCTTACAGTGTAAAAGGAAAACAAAATATACAAGAGAAATAGTTACAGAGGAAACAAAAGAGAAGGTTCACACGCGCAACAAGCTACTGGCCAGAAGGTAAACGGGCGAGGATGGAATGGAGGAGAGATTGAGTCTTACGCCGTTCAGCGGAAGCCAAACGACGGTCCTCAGCAGCAACACGGCGATCTTCAGCAGCAAGACGACGATCTTCTTCAGCACGTGAAGAAGACTCACACAGAGCCTGAGTGCACGCGGACAAAGAATGCTCAAAACGATCTAGTCGCGCATGAATACCGGCAATGGAAGCCCGGATGAAAGCCTGGTCCTGGTGAGAGTCGACCGAAGGCTCTACCCGCGCAGTGGCTGCGGCGGTGGAAACTGCCTCAGAAGGAGGAGGAGGTGGAGCGTGGATGAACAGGGGGGCCGGAGGCGGAGGGGTACTAGAATGGCTCAGAACATTGATCCACCGGCGCTGGGTAAAAATTTTAATTTTGTCGCCTTTTGGTTCGTGGGGAGGAACAACGAAACCCTTGTGCTGAAGGAGTCGAGTGATGAAAAACGGCAAAGGCAATTTCCGATTTTCAACTCGCGGAGCCCGTGCATTATGAGCATCATGCCAAAACTTCATAAAGGTGGACCAAATGAGCTCTGGGATGGAGAACCATTGGCCTTGGTCCATGGCATATAAGGCTTGCAGAAAGAGGCCCCGACGCTCGGTGCTGTGCACCAAAGGGCAAACATTGTGCTTGAAGACAGTGTCAATGAACCATAGGCGTTTCGGAAGATTGGTCTTGCGGATAAAAGACCGGGGCCGAGTAGGATCGTCAATAGGGCAAATGGCAGCGGCAATCTGCGCCACAGTTAATGTATCCGGCTCCTCATATAAAGGGAGATTCTCACGATTGACAATGTCATCGGGGCACTCAATGGGGCAACCAGAAACTTGAATGATGTCGGTCATAGTGAAAGCATAGGCGGTGCCATCAATGGATGTAGTGAGAGAAATGGGTGGCTCTTCAGGGCACTGGAGATTCTGGTAGAAGAGGCGCACTACACGGGGGTAGGCAACCCTGGCAAGGGGTGCGCAAATGTGTTGCAGACGCCGGTTAGTCAATTCGGCGACAGCCCACGAAGTTGTGGGTAGAATGTCAAAGGCATCCGTGAGCGGAAATGAGAGTTCGTAGTTGAGTTGTTTGCGATCCCAAGGATCACGTGGTCGCTCACGAGTGACAGCACGGGCACCTGAAGAGGGTCGAGGAGGGCGAGAAGGACCGGCACGAGACATTTAGAGAGGTGGACTTGGTTGAGGAATTTCAGCGAACACCTGGCGTGCACCACAAAAAGGAGAAGATGGAAGTGAGTGGGATGGAGGAGCAAACCCAAAAAATTTGGCAAGATAACAAGCTCTAGCATAGAGCAACATCAACAACAAGCAACCCAAGCATCAACAAAATCACCGACATGCAATCCCATCCTCCTTATGATGAAATAAAGACAAGGAAAGGAGAAAAAAAAGGAAGCTCACATACCTTGGGACAGAATATGAAATGGGAACTGCAGAGATGTAGGGGTGGTGGCAATGTGGGTGGGCTGGTGGTGGATGAGAGATGGATTGGGTGTTGTGGGTAGAGAGAGGAGGTGGTGGCATGCATTTGGTGCATGGAGGGGTTGGTGGGTGGTGTGCCGAGAGAAAGGTGGTGTGAGGGGGTGAGGGTGTGGGAGTTTTATGGGTTGAGAGGGAGGTGGAGTGGGGAGGTTGGTTGGTTGGTGTGGGGAAAGGGAGGAGCCGAGAGAGAGGGAGGTGGTTGTGAGGTGGAAGAGGGGTTGGTGGTGGTTTTGTGGGTTGAGAGGGAGATGGAGCTGCGAGGGAGAGAATGGGTTTTAAAAGAGAGAAAAGAGAGCTTGGTTCGAGCACTCGAAGGCCCACTTCGAGTGCTCGAAATTGGGGCAGAGAGTTGGGTGATGGGCTAGGGTGTTGGCATAAGGAGTTCGAGCACTCGAAGCTTGGTCTTCGAGTGCTCGAAAGTGGAGCAGTGGGTTGCCGAGAGAAGATGGGTGTGAGTTGGTTGAGGTGCAGGGCATGGTGAGGGTTGATGGAGGTGGAGGGGTGGTGAGGTTGGTTGTGAGGGTTGGTAGGAGGGTGGTGGGATGCATGCATGGGTTTGGCATGCATGCATGCAGGAGGTGAGCTGGGTGATGAGCTGGGTGGTGAGGTGAGAGGTTTGGTGAGAGGTTTGGCATGCATGCATGGGCGTGCATGCATGCAAGGGTGAGAGTGGAGGGTGGTATGAGGGAAGATGGGTTTGTATGGTGGATGAGAGAGAATTGGTTTGGTGGTGCAGAGAGGAGATGATGTTAGTTAGGGTGGGAAGGTTGGTTATGCATGGTGTTGTGCATGCATGGGGGTATGCCGAGAGGATGAGGGTTGCTGATGGGTTCGGGTGAGGTGGTGAGTGGTGGTAGGCATAGGGAGTGGGAGGGATGCATGGAGTGGGTTGTTTGGTTGTAGCCGAGATAGAGTGATGCAGGAGGTGAGAGAAGGTGATTGCTGGGATGTTGGTTGTTGGAGTTGGGTTTCTTGGTTTGTTGTTGAGGTTGCCGAGAGATAGGAAGGTTGGATTGAGAGGTGTGGCATGCATGCATGCAGGGTGGTTGGGAAGGATGTGGTGGGTTGGTGAGTGAGTGTGGGTTTGCATGCATGCATGGGCGTGCATGCATGCATGGGAGGAGGGTTGATAGGAGGGGTGATGAGAAGTTTGGAGGTTTGGCATGCATGCATGGGCGTGCATGCATGCATGCAGTGTGGTGAGCTGGGTGGTGAGGGAGGTGGGTTTGGTGTGTGGATTGGGAGTTGGCTGCGAGGATGGGAGTTGGAGCACTCGAAATGGCCTTTTCGAGTGCTCGATATTGTGGCAGAGAGTGAGGGTTGGCTGGGGCATGGAATTCGAGCACTCATACCAGAATTGAGAGTGCTCGAAATGAGGGCAGTAGGTTCGGCAGTATGGGTGGAAGAATTTGGAGCACTCAAATTGGAAGCTAGAGTGCTCCAAAAATGGGCAGTGAGCTTGGGATTGATGGTGAAGACATCTGGAGCAGTCCAAATGGAATTTAGAGTGCTCCAAAATGGGTAGTAGCTCATGGAATTTTGATTAGATCATTCGAGCACTAGAATCTTGGCCCAGTGAGCATTTTGAATGGATGCAATTGCTGAAACAAATGTGTCAAACTTTGCAACATCTTGCTAATGCATGAATATAATTGGAAATTTTTTTTCAAAATGTAACACATTTCCAATGTATGGATGAATTTTGAACTTTGCAAATTCATTCCATTCCAATGCATGGATGTAAAAATTTTTAAACTTGGCATGCCATTCCCATGCATGGAAAGATTTTTAAAGCTTTGCATGGCAGTTGGAAAAATATTTGAAAACTTTGCATGCCATTCCATGCATCGAAAATTTTTCATGTCATTCCCATGCATCGAAAAATCATTGCAAGCAGCAGCTTCAATTCAAGCCATGCATGGAAAATTTTAAAACTTTGCACATTATTCCAATCTAATGCATGGATGGATTTTTGAAGCTTTGCATGCATGGAAAGAAATTGAAATTTTGCATGGGACAATGCATGGGGAATTTTGAAAAATTTTCAAACATTGCAAATGCATGGAAAAAATTTTAAACAGTGCAAGAATTTCAATGCATGGATGATTTTGCGAAAATTTTCAAGAATGTATTACAAATGAGACATTATGCACATGAGTAGCATTCCCAAGATCCGATGAAATTGCTAGGAAGCGATGGAAATTTCCGGGAATGAAAATTAGAGTTGAGAAGGTCTAAGAAAAATCAAATTTTTGGCTTTTCTAAACCATTTCCCAGAAAATTTTGCAAGGCACGAGCAATTTCAAAAAGAAGGAAGCTTGGAAATTGAAAGAATTGCTTCCCTTGCTTTGCTAAATTTAATGTCGATAGCTAGACCAAGCTAGAGCAGGCACTACTCCTCATAAATGGGGTCCGTCAAGGGGACTTCCTCAACTTTTCGGGTTAGAATTGTGCTGTCAATGCAAGGCTTAAGCCTTTGGCCATTTACCTTGAAGAGTGATCCACTTGCAGGATCATGAAGTTCGATTGCTCCATGAGGAAAGACGGTAGTGACAATGTATGGACCATCCCATCTTGACCGGAGTTTACCGGGAAAGAGTTTCAAGCGGGAATTGAAAAGCCAGACCTTTTGTCCCGGGGCAAAAGACTTTTTGACGATGTGTTTGTCATGGAAAGCTTTAGTCTTTGCCTTGTAAATTTTTGCATTTTCATACGCGTCATTACGCAATTCCTCAAGTTCATTTAATTGCAACGCACGATTAGAGCCGGCTTGTTTGAGATCAAAATTGAACCTTTTTACGGCCCAATAAGCACGGTGCTCTAATTCTACCGGGAGATGACATGCTTTGCCAAAGACAAGTCGATATGGTGACATGCCAATGGGTGTCTTATAAGCTGTCCGGTAAGCCCAAAGTGCATCGTTTAGCCGTAATGACCAATCTTTGCGGTCCGGTCTAACCATTTTTTCTAAAATGTGCTTAGTCTCCCGGTTAGAAATCTCTACTTGACCACTCGTTTGAGGGTGGTAAGGTGTAGCAACCTTATGAATGACTGAATACTTAGCAAGGACGGATTTGAGATAACGATTTCGGAAATGAGATCCGCCATCACTAATGATTGCTCGGGGTGTACCAAAACGACTAAAGATGTGAGATTGAATGAAATGGATCACGACTTTATGATCATCGGTTTTGGTAGCCGCGGCTTCAACCCATTTAGACACATAATCCACCGCTACAAGGATGTACTCATAGCCATAAGAAGATGGAAATGGTCCCATGAAGTCAATCCCCCACACATCAAAAATTTCAACAATTAAAATGTTGGTGAGGGGCATCATGTCTCTTCGGGACATGGATCCAAGTTTTTGACATCGTTCACACGATTTGCAAAAATTGTATGCATCCCGGAACAAGGTAGGCCAAAAGAACCCGCTTTGAAGGATTTTGTTAGCGGTCTTTTTGGCACTGAAATGGCCTCCACAAGCAAGAGTATGGCAAAAATTTAAAATGCTTGTGGCCTCGGTTTCAGGAATACATCGCCGGATGATTTGGTCCGGGCAATACTTGAATAATTCCGGATCTTCCCAAAAGAAATGCTTGACTTGGGAGAAAAATCGGTCCCTCTCTTGTTTGGACCAATGAGCTGGAATTTTGCCAACCGCAAGATAATTGACAATATCCGCAAACCACGGAAGAGTAGAATGTGAAACTTGAAGAAGTTGCTCATCCGGAAAGGAATCACGGATGGCTGCAAATTCTGAAGATTTCTCAATAAGTAAGCGAGAGAGATGATCGGCGACAACATTGTCGGTCCCTTTTTTATCCCGGATGTCAATGTCAAACTCTTGAAGTAAGAGGATCCATCGAATTAAGCGGGGTTTTGTCTCTTTTTTCGCTAACAAATGCCTAAGAGCGGCATGATCTGAAAAGACGATGACCTTGGAGCCAAGAAGATAGGAGCGAAATTTATCCAAGGCGTACACCACAGCTAGCAATTCTTTTTCAGTGGTGGTGTAGTTCAATTGGGCATCGCAGAGAGTTTTGCTAGCATAATAAATGATATGCGGAAGTTTATCCACACGTTGGCCCAAAACCGCCCCTAATGCATAGTCGGATGCATCACACATGATCTCAAAGGGAAGAGACCAATTAGGGGGTTTCATGATCGGGGCAGAGGAGAGGAGAATGCGAAGTTTGATGAAAGCTTCCATGCAAGCGTCATCAAAATTGAACGGAACATCCTTGGCTAAGAGATTACACAAGGGCCGTGAGATTTTGCTAAAATCTTTGATGAAGCGACGATAGAATCCGGCATGGCCAAGAAAAGAACGGATCTGACGGACGGAATTCGGAGGAGGAAGATTAGAGATTAACTCAACTTTTGCCTTGTCTACCTCGATTCCCCGCTTAGAAATGACATGTCCTAAAACAATGCCTTCTTGGACCATAAAGTGGCTTTTCTCCCAACTTAGAATGAGATTCGTCTCTTTGCATCTTTGGAGCACAAGAGATAAATTTTTGAGACACGAGTCAAAGGAGGAGCCAAATACGGAAAAGTCATCCATGAAAACTTCCAAGAACCTTTCAACCATATCGGAGAATATGGACATCATGCACCTTTGGAACGTTGCCGGTGCATTGCATAGACCAAAAGGCATGCGTCGATAGGCAAAAGTACCGAAGGGACATGTGAATGTTGTTTTCTCTTGATCTTGGGGGGCGATGGCCACTTGGTTATAGCCGGAATAACCATCAAGAAAACAATAGAAGCTTTGGCCGGCTAACCTTTCTAGGATTTGATCAATAAATGGGAGTGGGAAATGATCCTTCCTAGTTGATGAGTTGAGTTTACGATAGTCAATGCACACACGCCACCCGGTGGTGGTTCGTTGTGGCACGAGCTCGCCCGCTGAATTTTCAACAACGGTGAGCCCGGATTTCTTGGGGACAACTTGTGTGGGGCTCACCCACTTGCTATCAGAGATAGGATAGATGATTCCCGCATATAGCAATTTGATCACCTCTTTCATGACCACTTCCTTCATGTTTGGATTTAACCGGCGCTGGACCTCTCTAGTAGGCTTTGCGTCATCCTCCATATGAATGCGGTGCATACAAATGGAGGGGTCAATTCCTTTCAAATCTACCACTGTCCAACCAATAGCTTCTTTATGCTCTTGGAGCACCGCTAAAAGGTTGGTCTCTTGGTCTTTTTGAAGGTCCGAGGCAATAATGACCGGAAGGGTTTGCTTTGGACCAAGGAACACATACTTGAGATGGGCCGGGAGCGGCTTAAGCTCAAGTTGTGGCGGAGATAATAATGATGGGACCGGAGGAGTGGTGGAAAGTTGGGGAAGTGGTTCTTTTGGAATTTTCCAAGGAGGTACATCCATGATAGCATTAATATCAAGCAAGGAATTGACTTCTTGAATGGCTTGATCAACATCAAAGTTTGAGAAGTCAAAATGAGACATGCAAGTTTCAAGGGGATCTTTGCTTAGGATGAAGGGGAGAGATTCTTCGACCACTTCATCAATGACATCCACAAGAAAACAATCATCCTCATTGGAGGGATGTTGAGTTGCATGAAAGATGTGGAGTTTGACTTGCATGTTTCCAAAAGCAATGTCCATCACCCCGGTTCGGCAATTAATTGATGCATTAGCCGTAGCTAAAAATGGTCTACCAAGGATCACGGGAATGTGCTTTTTTGGGTTATGGACTGGTTCCGTATCAAGAACCACAAAATCTACCGGGAAGTAGAATTTGTCCACTTTGATGATGACGTCCTCAAGAATACCTAGTGGATGCTTGACCGATCTATCGGCAAGTTGCAAAACCACGGAAGTCGGCTTAAGATCGCCCAAACCGAGTTGTAGGTAGACCGAGTATGGAATTAAATTCACACTAGCTCCTAAGTCAAGGAGGGCCCTCTCGATTTTGCTGTCACCAATGACGCACGAGATTGTGGGGGCACCCGGATCCTTATACTTCGGGGGAGTGCTGTGCTGAATAATAGCACTAACATTTTCAGTCAACCTCACTTTTTTTGGCAAATGATTTTTAGAAGTGCGCTTTTGAGTGCACAAATCTTTGAGAAATTTTGCATAGGGGGGGATTTGCTTGATAGCATCCAACAGGGGCAAGTTAATCTTCACTTGCTTGAAGACTTCCCACATGTCTTGAATTTTACAATTCTTGTTCCCAAAGTGTGTCGACTCTTGAAGACGTTGAGGAAACGGAGCTTTTGGCTCATAAGTAGTTTCCACATTTGGGGAGACATGTGTGGGATATCCGTGAATGGTATTGGGACAAGAATTTGGATTAGAAGAGCTTGAATTTGGATTTTTCAACGGCGAAACTTCTTCACTTTTGTCTCCATCGACCTTGTTGTCCACCACTCTACCACTCCGAAGGGTGGTGATAGCTTGAACTTGTTCATGAGTCAGCCCACTCGGAGGAGGGGTTTCGTCAATCACATGCATTCCTCTAGGATTTTCAAAAGGTTGAGAGGGAAGCTTGCCCTTGTCCTTTTGAAGCAATTGATTCACCGAGTTAGCTATTTGGCCCACTTGATTTTCGAGATTAGCTATGGATTGAGTATGAGAGTGAACCATTTGGAGAGTAGGCTGCAAGGATGTCAAGAGTTGCTTGTTGGCATCCATTATTTGCTTATTTAATGATTCCATCATTTGCTTGTTTGCAGCTACTATCTCGTCAGTTGGACACACAGGAGGTTGATTGGAGACATTTGGATTGTAAGGAGGACGGTAGCTTGAAGAGGCTTGGAAAGGTCTACCTTGATATTGAGAAGAGGGCTGATTTTGCCGCCCTTGGTTTTGGAATTGGGAATTCTGTGGGGCTTGTTGCCGCCATGAGAAATTCGGATGATCACGCCAACCCGGATTGTAGGTGTTGGAATATGGATTGTTCCCGGGCCGCGAGAACATGGCATTAGCTTGCTCTTGGTTGGGACTAGGAAATTGCTCCGATGTGGGGCAATCTTCCGAGAGATGGAATGGACTAGTACATGAAGCACAAACTGAACTTGCCGAATTTTGAGACAATGAAGGAGGAAGATGTGGTGCCATCAATTGATAGAATTTATGAGCGATGGCATCCACTTGAGATGATTCCTCCCTTATTGACTTTGGTTGACAAGGGTTGGTGTTGTTTGGAGTGGTTGCGGTCGGAGCCCTACGAGAATTGTGTTGAAGTGAATTTTCACTCAAATTCTCAAGTAAGGTCCAAGCCTCATCCGCATTCTTGGACATGAACATCCCACCACAAGAAGAATCAACCATGAATCTATGGGTTTCGGTCAAGCCGGCATAGAAAGCTTACACTAATTGCCATTTTGGGATCAAATGATGAGGACACTTCCGAAGAAGATCTTGTAACCTTTCCCAAGTCTCGTGGAGTTGTTCTCCATCAACTTGAGAAAAGCTTAGAATGGAACGCCTCATTTGGTTGGTTTTACTCACCGGATAATACTTCTTAAGAAATTCTTGTTGCAATTGAGCCCAAGAAGTAATAGAGTTGGGAGCGAGGGAGTTCAACCAATATTTTGCCCTATCCTTTAGGGAGAATGGGAAGAGATGGAGATGAAGTGCATTGTCCGGAAAACCTCTCAACCGGATGGTTGAACAGATTTCAAGGAACTCATCAAGATGCTTGTATGGATCTTCATTATCAAAGCCATGAAATGATGGAAGCATTTGAATGGTACTAGACTTGATCTCATATTGAGCTGCATCGATGTTTGGCATCACTATGCAAGATGGAGAAGCATAGGTGGTAGGGATGAAATGATCTCTAAGAGTCATTGGCTCGATATTAGGAATTTCAGCCCTTTCATTCCCCGGATTTCCTACGTTATCCCCCATTATATTGAATTCAGTTTCAAGGTCCCTTGTAAGAGTGGGTTCCCTAAGGTTCCGTCTAAGAGTTCTTTCAAGAGAATTGATATCAATGGGCGAATCGATTGTGGGTAAGGAAAGTGACCTACGACCGAACATCAACAATAAAGCATATACTCAACAAAGCAATTCATCAACCACAACTCCACATACGATGTTCCCTTTCTCCTCAATTATCAAGACGGAAAATGTAAATGGCCACGACAAGGACCGATGCTTTAACACAAAATTTAAACAGGATAAGAGCCTCAACAAGGGCTTCACAGCTAAACTAAAACTAAATTTAACACATGCACAATATTCACAATCAAACTAAATTTAACCCTAAACTTTGGTTGCTAAACCGTTTACAGTCCCCGGCAGCGGCGCCAAAAATTGATCGGTTGGTCAATTAACATCAACCTTCGCAATAGCACGAATCATTGTAAAATAGGGCTATTGGTCGGGTAAGTCGAACCACAGGGACTGCGCTAGTCTAATACAACCTAAATGTCTAGAATCATTCTTAGAATGATGAAGGGTGTATAGAGGTTTTGTTGGATGTCACTTAAGCTAGGAAATTAAAAATGCATAAAACAATAAATTGCAAGAATTCAAGGGAGTGAAGTACAAGTAAAGAAGGCTAGGGAAATGAATCCACCTCCATCCCTACACACATGCTAGGTTAAGATTAATTTAAGGGGAAAACAACATATATGATAGTCATGATACATAACAATACTAGGTTGCTATAATATCCTTAAGAAGTTCATTTAATTAGAAAGGCAAGAATAAACCATCAAAGGTTCATATGATCAACTACCTAAACTAAAATGTAGCTTAGAACAAGCTTACTAAGCCAAGGATTATCAAGCCCTAATTTAAATGGTGAATGCACATAAAGCTAAGAATCAAGTATAGCCCATCAAAGGGGAAACCCTAAGCCATGAACTATCTAGGTTCTCCAACTCCATGCCATTAAAACCATTCCATGATCTAACTTCCATTGTCACCATGGAAGTGCAAGCAATATGATTAAGAAAAGCAACCATCCAAGACAAGATGAATAACTCACAATAATCATTTAAAACATTCAACATTCATTACAACAAAAATGAGGCTCTTGACCATGGAAAGACTATCAAAAATACATTGTAATCCCCAAAAATAAACTATACTAACACATGCTTACAAGGGAGGGGTTTCATCACCTCCCTAGATGAGGTTTAGTTGCCCATTGGTGAGCTAGAAGAAGGAAGAAGCATCATCCTCATCTCCATTTTCGAGCTCCTACTGTAGCACTCAAGAACACCCTTCTCCTTGCTCTCTTCTCTCTCCTCTCTCTTGCTAAAGATGAAGCTTAATCCTATTGTGTGGCTTCCCTCTCTTATCTTCTAGAGATAAGGCTCTAGAAACCCCCACCAACCAACATCTCCAACCAACCATTAAAGAGGGAAATTAGAATTGAGGAACCCAAGATGCAAGTGGCTGAAAATGGGCCATTTCCGGATGCAATTCTGCCCTAAGTTCGAGCACTCGAAATAAGGGCTCGAGCACTCGAAATTGGAGCAGAATGCTCCATTCTTGCCTTGCTCCGCCCAGACCTACTTCGGTTAAACAGCCATAACTTTGCGCTCCGAACTCCGAATGATGAACCGTTTGAAGATTTAGAAAGCTAATTCAGAGCTCTAAATATTTCATGTTTTGGTGGAGATCCAATTCTCAAGGATAGTTGGTCGAAAATGAAGATCAAGGCAGAATTTCATTGCTGCCAGGCAGTTCTGCGCACCTCTGGTAACAAGGCCATAACTCTCTGCTCCGAGCTCCGAATGACAAACCGTTTGAAGATTTGGAAAGCTGATTCAGAGCTCTAAATCTTTCATGTTATGAGGGAAGTCCAGTTCTCGAGTTTGGAAGGTCAAAATGGCGAGCAAAGTCCAGGTTCTACTGCTGCCAGAATTCAGAATTGGCACCTTTTGTTGCTCAAGATTCCACAAGGCCTTATTCTTGTTCCATTTTAGCCAATGAACCTGAAAATGCATAAAAACATAGAATTGGAGTTAATCTACATAAAATAATTAATAACTGGACTTTGTTAATGTAATTTAGGGCGCTTGAATATACATTATTCGGCGCTTATCAAGCTGCCTTGTGGGTTGTGCTTGGCTTGTTTCCTAGATAGGTTAACTCCGTTCATTTGTTTCCGCAGAACCTAGTTCATCTCGTCTGAGCCATTTAATGGTGTATGTGGTCTAGTTTGAACTAGATCTCGTTCCTTCAGTTGTCATTGGTGCCATAGGGTACCATTTAACCTTGTCATTTTAGCTTTTGTTTCCAGTTACTCCTTTGGGTTCTGTGACCTCATGGAAGGTCATCTTAGCGTCTTAGAGGTGTGTTGTGCCTTGGGAGACCACTGTTTGTTTCTTGCTTCCGCATCTAGATCCGTTATCTGGTCAATCCTCGGTTCATCATTAACCCATCGGGTTGAATAAAAAATTCGGGTCACTACAAGTGCTATCAGAGCGTCTAGGTTCGAATACCTTGGATGACGGGTTTTGGGTGCATATCATGCTTACGTTGTTTTACTTTGGTATGTCATTTTATCTTGATAACATGTCTTGTTTGATAACATGTCTTGTATGATAACATGTTCACATGCTCAGGTGTTGTGAGACATCTATTATTTGTTAAGCATACTTTATGTGTATATATGCTTCCTGATAACATGGTCTAGGTAGCTATCATGTCCTAGTGTGATATCGTGTCTACGTGCTTATGTTAACATGACCGTATGCGACGTATGTCAGCATACCTTATGTTTTTCATTCACGTGTATTGTCGTACTATGTACTTACGTGCTTCTTGATAACATGTTTTTATTTGATAACATGTCTATTTACTTATGGGGCAACTTGTTCAGAAGCTTACCTTAACTGTCATAGCATATGATATATGCTCGTTTGCCTTAGCACATGTTGTATACTTGTTATCTTAGCATGTTGTAGGTGTTTGTCTGTTTGAGTACATTGTATGCACTTGTTCATCTTGACATGATTATATGCAACATATTGTCATACTTTACGTTCTTCTCCTGTATACACTGACATACTTTATGTGATCTTACTACTTGTGTGAGTAGATAATCCGTTGCTATGATACATGTTATCTGTTTACTTTCATGTCTAGTTTGACATTGTCTCTTTGGGTCTGTAGTATCCTTGGGATGTATTCTTGTTTTACGAAGTTCTTCCTTGAATAGAAGAAATTCATTCCGTAAGGACCCATGTCGGGAACCTTCTTATCTGTTTTGTTGGTTGGGTGTTTCGAGACCTTAGTCTGACAGTTGATGCGATTAAGACTCATGTAAGCGTAGAATCGTAGTCCTTATCTGGTGGAGTGAGACGTGTGCCGGGGATGCACCGTTTCATTTCCTTTTCCCTCGTGGTTGCTAGATCTAAGGCTTTAAGTGTAGCAGTGCCTATGACATTGTTGTCTGAGTTTTGGAATTAGCTACCCCAATTCTCACAGATACCTGGTTCCCGTGGTGCCTTTGGTAATGATCATTTTCGACATTGATGTCATCCGTATCGATAGGTTTTTCTGAGTTGACCTGGTTAGGGCATGTTATGAACTAGTGCCTTATACTGTCATGCTACCTTAGTGACGAGTAAGTGTGGGTGAGTTCTGGTTGTTGTTCGTACTGCCTTGTCACTCTTTTCTTTTATCGGGTTTCAACATTTCGTTGTCTTGGGATTCTCTCGGTGGTTGACGTTGAGTTAACGTGCCGACTCTTATGAGGTGTTGTCTTGATTTGTGGTTTCGCGTTCCTTCAATTGATCTTGAGACTTCTGGAGTTGTCCTTCAGTGCTTTATGAGCTATCCTTGGTTTGACCTTTTGTTTGGTCCTGTTCTGTTCTCTTCCAGTATGTTTCGAATTTCGAGGACGAAATTCCTTTAAGGTGGGTAGGTTGTAATGACCCGGTCATTTTCATTCCTTTCATTTTTCCTGAAATTTTACAGATAATTTTTTTTCCGTTTAGTTTTCTTTTCCGAGTTCTGTTTCTTGCCACATAGTGTCATCTCGAGTGCTCGGAAATGGTTTCTAGGACTCTTTCATGTGGATTGACCACTTCCTTTGAGGACTGAGTCATTTCCATATTTTCACTTTTCGGACACTATTCACTATTTTGTTCTTTTCCCTATTTCGTCTTATCTTCGTTTGTCAGTTTTTGGCACAACCTCACATTTCGTGCTTGGAGTTAGTTTTTGATTTCACATGCCTTCATCTTGTGTTGTTTCCACGAAATACGTATCTTTACTTTTACAGAAAAGTACTCTGGTTGCTCCCGGTATCCATAAGGGTATGGATGCATAGTTCTTTAGAATCTTTTTCTTTTCTTGGGGTGTTTTTCATAAATATCTTTTGAAGATATTTTATTTCAAGGGTATCTAAGAAAATATCTTTTGAAAGATATTTTCATTCTGGGGTAATTTTACAGTTAATCCTTTTTGTAGGGGCCATTGTGCAATTAACGAAAGTTATTGCAAAATACCTTGTTTTGAGCCTGGATCCTCGTACGGGATTCATTTTCACATTTTTAACTTGTTTCGGTCGACCGGTGACTAATTTCGGTCGACCGGTTCTTTGTTCATTTTAGTTGCACAGTGCAAAGTCCAATTCCAGTAGCCATTTTTCACTTCGAGCCTCAAACCGGTCGACTGGTTTGTCATTTCGGTCAACCGAAATGAAGGCTCATTCTCTACCTTTTTCCTGGCTCATTTCGGCAGACCGAAGCTCCATTTCGGTTGACCGAAATGGAGCTGCCTTGTGGGTTTTGCTTGGTTTGTTTTCTAGATAGGTTAACTCCGTTTGTTTGTTTCCGCAGAACCTAGTTCATCTCGTCTGACCCATTTAATGGTGTACGTGTTCTAGTTTGAACTATATCTCGTTCTTTCAGTTGTCATTGGTTCCATAAGGTACCATTTGACCTTGTCATTTTAGCTTTCATTTCCAGTTGCTCCTTTGGGTTCTGTGACCTCAAGGAAGGTCATTTTAGTGTCTTAGAGGTGTGTTGTGCCTTGGGAGACCATTGTTTGTTTCTTGCTTCCGTATCTGGATCCGTTATCGGTTAATCCTCGGTTCATCACCGACCCACCGGGTTGAATAAAAAATTCGGGTCACTACAGTAAGAGTATAATGATAATACCATTCTAATGTTTGGTTAAACCAATTCAAAATTTAGAATGGAATGAATTTCGAATTAAATTCTCCAAAATATCCCTGTTAGTGACAAATAAATTAAATTAATAAAATAATATTCTTCTATAATTCTGTAAAAAGAAATGGTGGCGGTGGTGGATGGCAGTAACGATAGTGGTAGAGGTGGAAAACGGTAGTGGAGTAGGTGCTGATATGGAACGCGACGGTGGTGGTGGCAGAAGATGGAAGTGGTGTTGGTGGAAGGTGGTGGCTATAGTGGAAGCAATAGTGGAAGTGGTGAAAGACGTCAGTGGTGTAAGTGATGATGGTGGAAGGCAGTGGTGTGGTAGAAGATGGCAAGGTGTAGGTGTGATGGTGGATGGCAGTGATGGTGGTGGAAGTTGGTAGAGGTGGTGGAAGACAGTGGTGGTGATGGAATTCGGTGGTGGTGGATGTGAGATATATATATTGTAATTGGCAAATTTCGATGTCAAAACAAGTCCTGATCGAGTAGTAATTTCAATTTACCATATCAAGATCAAGATCGACGGCGGAATTGGAAGATTGTTCGAAGATGGTAAACTGAGATCATCGAAACAGGAAAGAATAACATTTTTAGGAAGTCGTTTCTTACTTAGGACACAATACCTACATGGTATGTTTTCAAAGTTACCAAAAACCGAGTTTTTCAAGTTCTATTTGAAATCTGTTAAGTGGGAACCAGTACCAACATTTGGGAATCCGTTCAAGAAGCTTTCCTTTGAAGAAAACCATTCTGTCCATTGGGAATCGGTTCCACATGTGGCTACCGGTACCACTACTGTTTCAGATTAAGGTAATTTTGTCTTATTATGTTTCAAACTTCCTAGTTGGTTTAGAATTATACCAAAAGTCCTATGCACGAAATTTCCTTTATTTTATGAAGGATTAGGTCTTGAAAATTCTATATAAACCCTGATAGTCATCTAGGTTTAGTATGGCTTTTGCATTACAACTTCATGTTTCATAAAAGCCTCAGGAATATTATTTTTGCAAAAAATCCAAGTTGATTTCTCTGTTAGTCTTTCTAGAACATACACATAAACACAAAAGTGAGTTTAGAGTGTTGTTCAAATCTTGATCATAATTAAAGTCTTGCATCTACAACGATCAGAGAAAAACAGATCTATTCTACATTGAATTCAGATATTGAAGAATATAAGTAAAAGTGATCACACTTTGAAAGGGTCAAAGCATTCGAGGAGTGTTGTTTAATCTACCTGCAACCCTTCTACAGAGATCAAGAATTAGCCTGAGGTCAAGTGCTGTTCGACAGGATGTCGCAATGCTAGAGGATTGTCAGCGATTGGTGTTTGGTGGAACTATAGGGTGTGAGCCTAAATCAAAGTTTAGTGTACTTTGTTTCAAACATAGTGGATTGGTTTACTTTGGACTGCATAGTTCACGAGGTTTTTTCCACACAAATAATTGGTTTATTTTACCAATTAGGGTTTCCTCGCTAAAAATTCTAGTGTCATCTCTAACTCTATTACTTTGCTTTATTTTATCTTGCATGTGATTAATTATTTAATTGCTAAAATAAGTAAAGTTAGAAGTGGTGTACGCTTGTCGCTTGCATATGCCAAAATTGATTGTGATTGTGGCCAAGTTTAAATTTGTAAAATGCCACTACCACTACTAACTACTAACGTAGTAAGAGTGAGTAGGGATCGTCCTAAGGGATTTACAAGGTATTCTGGAATCAATGTTGGATTAGTAGGTTGAATGATCAAATAGGGTTTGGTTAGTTGAATTACACTAATGGTTCAATTAAAACAATGCAAATTAAATGACAATCTAGAAATTATGGAAAAGAGTATGAGAGAAAAGTCTTAGGGCTTAGAGTTCACCACTAAGCTTCACTTCACCAAACATTAGCAATTGTAAATTAAAGGGAAAATTCATGTTGTAAATTGTGTGTGTGTGTGTCATTAATTGAAAACTAAGCATGGATGACAAGTAAGCATAGATTATTTAATCAATCAAGTGAGTAGCACAACCTATCAAATAAGGCCATTAACCATTCAATGAAACCACAATTAATGCACACACAAAAATCTAGAGAAATGTACTACTTGCACTTATAAGCATAGATCATCAAACAACAAGAATGAATTGTCCACCTATCTAGAAAATTAAAGCAATTTCATTACAACTATACTAATGACATGAAAATTAAACTAATTAAGTTAAGGAGGTAGCACAATCCATCAAGAAATAAGCATGATCCATCAAACAAACCACAAGAGTAATCAATTAAGCACCATGCCTTGACCATTACTAGATTTATAATTCCAACACACATACACATGCATCAAACTCATAAAATCTAGAGATAAGCACATGAACATTCATTCTAGCATATATAGACATATGGATAGAATTAAATGAACAATTGGAAGTATTAATTTATACAAATCATGTAAAAACACAAGATCTATATTTGTTCATGGTCAAAACATCATTTACAACTAAAATCCCAAAAAATCACAAAATGCTAGGTTTAGGAAGCAAGCTTAGGGGCTATTTTTAGCGCTAAGAGAAGGATTTAGCCACTTGTTGTAGTGGCCATGGAACCCTCAAGAGTTGTCTTTAAGGTTGGTGTAATACCTTTAATTTTAAAAGGATAGTCTCAGTATTTAGTTTATGGTTTTATTGCATTTTTTTAAATTAATTATTTGGCTTTTTGTTTAATTGTTTAATTGTTTAAATTGTTTAAATTAATTTAATTATGTAATTGAACTTATATGCTTGTGTGGGTTTAATTGTTTAACTTGATGTAATTGTTGTAATTAAACTTATATGCTTATGTGGAATTGAATTAGTTGTTTTATGTGACTAGGTATTCAGTTGGAATTAAAGGTTTAAATTTAATATTTATTTTATTTCAAGGAGTTAGGCTTGGATAGTAGTAATGGATTAACTGGGTACAATTAATACCCATGGATAGTTATAAATATATATATGGGTATATATGTATAGAAGTTTATGTAAATTATTAATTATAATTAATAGTTACATTAATTGTGTTTTTCAGTATATGATATATATTATATAATTATATATATATATAGTTAGTTTATATTTTATTTTATTTTCTTTTCCTTTTTTGTCTCCTCATATAATTAGAATTAGGTTAAATTATTTTGTCTATAAATATAGCATTACAAGTCTGCCGAGGGTTACAAACAAACCCTATTCACGTATAATGAGGTTTGAGAGAACTAAGAGAACGAATCAGGGTTTTGGCCAAGAACAAGGGCTGAACCAAGGAGAGGTTATTGAAGCTTGCTCGTGGGTTGAACCTAGGGCAACGGAGGAGTTGAGAACAGTCAAGGAATTACTGAAAAATTAGAGACGACGGTTGAAGGTTTCAAACTAAAATCTAAGGCAAGTTCTATATCTTACACTTTCTCTTAGACTTGTGTTCTGTGCATGCCTAGAAAATCTCCAGGATTTAAATTAGATATTATAACTGGGTTTGATTGCATGTTAATTTTGAATTAAAACAATATTATGTGATTTTGTTTGAAATTGTTTAATCTTGAATTGAGCTACATGAATATGTGTTTTAATTGGTATTCATGATGCATATTGGGTTATATACATGATGGGGATGGGTCGGGACCTAGTTCAGACACCTAAGAACCTTAGCAATGGAGGACAGAGGGACCGGAATTCACCGGAGACGAAAAAGATGAAGATTAGGAGGAGTGGAGGCGACTTCCCCTTGAATGGAGGCTGCTCCATTGGAGTGGAGCCGGCTTCACCCTCAATGGAGGCAGCTCCATTGGAGTGGAGGCGGCTCCATCTCCAATAGAGGCGGCTCTTTTGCTGAAAACACTACGGATGTGTTTTTTTTTTTTTTTTTTACTGTTCTTGATATATACGATGTTACAGAGTTGTTTAAGTTGCAACAGATGATTTAAATGATTGAGATGGACGTAAATAATTCATAGAATGTGTAATCTACACTGTTATGAGTATGGTTTTAGATAATATAAAATTGAAAATAAATTTACATATTATTAATGAAGGATTTAATTGCTTAGTAATGTTTCAACAATTTAAATGGTTATAATATGATTTTTAATCATGAGATATCAGTGGAATAATATAATTATGTTTTTACATATTTTATTATGTTTATTCTAGATTAATTGATGTCTTAATTTATTATTTACTTCGTTAATTATTGTATTTGTGGATTATATGCACCGGTATGGGACGGTGGCATATTAGGAATGGATTAGTTCAAAACACTAAGTCCTACCTATTCTGGAATAAGGGAATTGATTAACTATAAAAGTTAAGTCCTACTTATATTCATGTCAGGTCAACGAATAGTTGAATGGCATTACTTTGGTTTTGGATGGATTTTTATGTATATGATTATGGTACCACGATATGAGCTTGAGTCTTAGGATCAATGGTTAGGGAGCGTATATGCAGTGGGATGCATAGCTGGCTATGATGGAAGAGGTGTACCCTGTTAGGTCTAGGTACTCATGCCCACTTCAGGTGCATTTTGTATGTTGCCTATTAGTCAGGTTGAGACCGCCTTGTAGTCCAGTGAAAGCCTTTTAGTGTGGATATATATAGTCATGGACTATTTAGTTATTGCTGAGTTGTCTAGGATGTATCTGCGTATCGGGTCTCTGTTTGGATTGTAATAGAGTAGAACTTGTTCATGGACCTGATCCATTATTATTTTTCTCAGGTGTTCGACAGTTCCAATCTTAGAGCTTGATAATGCTGAGCACAAACAGTCACTCACTCCTCCGACTACGTAGGGCTATTACTTATGTTTTAGTTTTGGTTTATCTTTTTAGTTCAGTTGATTATTTTCTAGTTGGGATACTTTAGGGGTCTACTAGATAGATTCCCGAGTTGTAATAATATTTGAGGTTTTGGCATTATTGGATTATATAACCTTTAAGGATTATTTTTTAGATTTCTTTCAGCTTATTTAATTATTTATTCTTTAATTATTTTGTACTCAATGATTGTTTATATACTTAATTGTTTGGTATCCCTCGAATCTGTGCTCGGACTTGATCACCCGTGGCTCTAGGATCGAGTGGTATCACAGTTGGTATCAGAGCACTCCAGGTTCAAGTGTCTCTAAGGTTATTTCGTAATAAGACCTCCGCGTAGCGTATTCTCTTGTTTAGAGTTTAAGTCTAAGATTCGTTGTATTCTTTTATGGTCCGTTTAAATTATACTGATGTTTCTGTTTCTGTGTTAACAAAATGGTTAGTGCTAGAAGAGGACAAAATATGCAAGGGAACAGGTAGCAAAGGAAAGTGGCACGTAGGCAGCAATATCTCCTATAGTGTCAGCAAATGGAGGAAGAGCAGCAATTGCCTGGATTTTAGGACAATGGTGGTTAGTTACATGTGGAACAGAAGGGAGTTCAGTAGACTCTCTGGATCCTCCTCATTTCAATGACCTTATTGCTCGGGCTATAGAAGCAGGTGTAATAGTTGCACTTCGGAATCAACCACAAGTTTAGCAGGCACCTATACTAGCACCGGTGGTTCAGACTGATCCTTAGGAAAAAGGCTAGGAGTTCTTTCACAAAGGGGAGCCTACCTGAGTTCACAGGCTCCACTGATGCTAAAGCAGCTCACCAGTGGAAGAAGGACATAGAATGACATCTTCGAATGGCTCAGTGCATGGAGGTTCAGAAGTAGATGCTTACTACCTTCAAGCTTATCGGAGATGCACTATAGTGGTAGGAGTCAGTTACCATCACAGAGGAGAGGACTTCATTGACCTATGATCAGTTCAGTGCTCGCTTCGATGAGAAATACTTTTCAAACGCAGTTAGGTCAGTTATGAAGACAGAGTTCCTTAATCTAGATCAGGGGAACATGACAGTGGCAGAGTATGAGCAGCAGTTCATGCGCTTATCTCTTTTTGCTCCAAAGGAGGTGGATATAGAGGAGAAGAAACATAATAGTTTCATTAAGGGACGTATGAGGTCTATTAAGTGAGCTATTACAAGTAGTCCAGCCTATACTATTTATGCTCAGGTGGTAGATGCCGCATTACAGCAGTATCAGTTGACCACGAACTTCAGATAGGTTAGGTGTAATACCCCTATTTTTGAAGGATAGTCTTGGTAGTTTATTTTGAGGTTTTATTGTAATTTTGCATTCTTATGTGGGTATTTGGCTATTTTGTTTGGTTGTTTTGTTTGTTGTTAATTAATTGATTAATTCCAGCATTTTGTTTTATTTAATTATTTGATTTAATTGATTAATTGTGTTATTAAATTGAATTATTTGATTAATTGTATTATTGGTTAATTGTATAATTGGGTAGGTTTCTATTTTTTCTTTAACTGAAATTGGCTTTATTTATTTTAATTTAGGGTTTGTTATTTGTAGTCACGTTTTTAGCCGCCTTAGACATAGGTTTAATTGGCCGTCTTGATCTTATATTAGAATAAGGGTTAGTGTTTTATTAAACCTATATATATATATATATATATATATATTAAGGTTCTGCGTAAGGTTTTAGAACCCTATTCACGACTATGGAGGCAGAAAGAGAACAGAGGAGGATTATAGTAGGAATCGCATGAAAACTTAGGAAGACGACGGTGCAAGGCTAAAAGCAAGTTCTAATCCTAACTCTTTTCCTTTGGCTCGTGTTCTTTGCATGTCTAACACAACTCTAGGAATAAACAAAGATTAACGATTAAACTGAATTGCATGTCTTTGATGTTTTTTAAAACTGAAAGTATTCTTATATTGTGAACGGTTTGTTTTATATTCTTTCTTATGTAACTCATAATCTAATTCATATAAATTGATATAAAAGGATTTTAGTTTAGTTTGGAACACATTGATGAAACATTAAAATAGGTTTGAGTTTCATGGTTGTTTTACTTAAACAGTAAACATGGAGGAACTGTAAATTGCTCGCTTTGCATCCTTATTACACAGTTCGGGTTTTAATTGTTGAAGATTACTAAACAAAGGGTTTAATTGTTCTGGAACACAATGGACTTAGTATTAGACACCTAGGAGCTTGGGAATGGAGGACAGATGATCAGAAAGTCAGAAAACAGCCGACGTCGGAGAAGACGGAGGCTGGGAAGAGTGGAGGCGGCTCCACCCTTCAATGGAGGAGGCTCCATTGAAGTGGAGCTGGCTCCACACTTTAGTGGAGGTGGCTCTAAAAGGGTGGAGGCAGCTCCACTTGTTTTTGGAGTCTGCTCCATTGTTTTCTTCAGTTTTTTTTTGTATTTTTTTATTTTCCTGTGATGTTTCAGTGAGGTTAGGCTACTGTGTATGGATTTATGGGGTTTCAAAATTCAGTTAAGGACTGTGATGGTGGGTTTTAGATGGTTTAGAAGTGCAGGTTAAGGCACAGAAGGTGGGGTTCAGTTTTACATTGTTTGAAATTTGAATATTCGGAATTTCGTAACAACTAGCGTATACTGAATCGGATTACGGTTTTTTAAATTGCCGGGACTTATTTTAGCAATTCTCTGTCAAGGATTATACATCTTTAATCATGTATCAATGATGTAAATTAAGCATGTCAAATACTGTATTTTTGCTATGCTTATTGGGTATTAATTTATGTGTAGATTTGATTATATCTCGTATTAATTGTTGGATTGGTATGGTATGAGCATAATAGTTTTTCTATTTCTTTTATTATGCTCGTCATGGAATTAATTAATGTATCTCTTTCCTTAGATTTATCAGTTATTGGAATAAGCATGTTAATTTTTGTATCCCTATTTATGCTTATTATGGATCAGTTGATAGTTATAGGTATTAACCGTTTAATCAACTGTTGGATGGTTGGATGGTATACACCGGTATAGGATGGTAGCATACTAGGTTTGGATTACCTTAAAACGCTAAGTCCTACCTATATCGGAATAAGGGAATGGATTATATAAATAAAATCCTACTTGTAATTAAGTCAAAGAAGCTGCACAAGCTGAATGACTAATTGGATTACTTGCTATTTATGTTAAGTTAAAGAAGTTGCACAAGCTGAATGACTAACTGGACATACCTTGGATGGATAGGATGGACTTTAAATATATTTTATGGCACCGCGATATGAGCTTGAGTCTCAGAGTCGTCGGTTAGGGAGCATATATGTAGTAGGATGCGTAGCTGGATATGCTAGGTTGAAGTATACCCTGTTAGGCTTTGGCACTCATGCCCACTCAGGTGCGTTTTACATGTTACCTTCTATTCAGGTTGAGACCCCCTGCATAGTCCAGTGAGAGTCCTGTAGTGTGGTTATGTAAAAATATATATGGATTATATAGCTATTGTTGAGTTGGTTAGAATGTATATGTGTATCGAGTCTCTGCTTAAATTGTAGTAAGATAGAACTTGTTTGTGGGCCTGGCCCACTTCTATTTTTCAGGTACTCGTCAGTTCCAGACTTAGACTTGATCGTGCTGAGCAGAGATTACTACTCACTCTTCCGACGACGTAGGACTTCTCTCCATGACTTAACTTCGGATGTCTTTTAGCTATATTCATCTACCTGGTTAGAAGAAATCTTCTACCCGGTAAGATGAATTGATATTTGTACATTGACTCCATATTTCAGTATAATTACCTAAATACCCCAAGACTTCAACCAAAGCATATAATAGCCCTAGACAATAACAGTTTTACCCCTGACGAGTTGTGAAGCCATAATAAATGTACTAAATAACTATTTTACCCTTATGGGACCTAAACCATTATTTGGCCACGGTAAATGACTGTTATACCCCTATGGACTCTAGAACTATTATAATGATGTGAAATGACTATAGTACCCTTATGTGAACTTCGGGTAAAGTAAGGACCCGGTTAGCAATCCGAATCCCCGAGTTTGGATCGTTACATTATATTCATAGATATTGTTTGTTATATTAAAGACAAAAGTTGGTTCATAACCACAAAGAAACCTTACAACTGAAACCTTACCTACTAAGTAAAGCAGATATAGATAACATAAAACATAACATAGTCATAAGTAGGGTTAAGTTTGCGAGCAGCTTAACCAATGCATTACTTGTTTGGATGAGTTTTACAGTTGAAACAAGGTCTCCGATTTCGGATTTTAGTTCCTCAACTTCATCCACTAAATTTATGTGCTCTCTCATGGACTACTGAGTTGGTAAGTGTTGTGGTTCACTTGTAAAGGAAGTTAAAGATTGACCAAATCTGATAGAAATAGGATAACACCATTCCCAGAATCTACAACGTTCATGTTGTGGTTTTGAACATATATAATATAACTTTCCTTTGTTGGCATTTTGTTTTTCTATAATTTTGACATCTGTTGTCCCTTGACACCAACAAAGTATATTCATATACTTTATGTCAGGTAAGTCATTAGCCCTTGTGCATGAAGATGCAACCTGAATAAAGCGAAATCAATACATTAAATAAGGCTTGACCAAATCTTCTTCCAAAATAAGGAGAAAACCCAATTTCATCATAGAGGAAGTAAAAATGATTTCAATTAAGTAAATATATTTAATAACTTAAGAGAGGGAATTTCCTTATCGTGTTCTGAATATTAGCGGTCCGGACTGATCTGCGATTTTCACGACTATTGGTGTAAGTGGCCATTGATGATCGTCGATTATGAGATTTTCAACACATGTTGTTTTTACGAAACATAGGAGAATAATATAACCCTAATTGATATTTGCTAAATTTTAAAAGTCATGATTTATAGGACTCCATAAATACTAACGGCAATAAAAGTATAGAAACGGTAACAATTTTTTAAACGGTCTTTACAACAGTTTATGTTTGAATTTCAAACTTAATCTAATATTTTCCAAACATATAAATATTTAGAAAATGTGACGGCCCTGGTTTTTAGGCTAGTGCATCATGTGATGAACCGAACGTAGATCTGATAACAAATTGAAAATGCGGAAGCAAAAATAGAACCCAAGTCTCTAGAGATACAATACGTCTCTAAGAAACCAAAGTGACCTTCCAAGAGGCCACGAAACTCAACGAGAACTAACGGTAGGAGAAAAATATCAAAAATAGACCAAGTATGCCTCCAAGGGTAAAATAGTCTTTTCACACGAAATGAAAGTCTAAAGAGATGTATGTTATCCCTAAGACACGAAAGTGGCTTCCCGAGGAGTCCCGAGACTCAAAGGAAGCAAGAAGGGAACAAGGTTTTCAAAACCCTACAAGAAATGGACCAAGGCTAAAATGGTCATTTTACCCATGAATGGGTGCTACCGTGCACACCATTGGAAAGACAATGAAAAATTAATCAAGATGGACTCAAGAATATCATGATTCGGAGTCCGAATGAAAGAGAAACGATAAGACGAAGAAAAACGAGCACTTAAGGCTAAAAGGGTAAATTGGTAATTATCCATGAATATCTGTTCAACCGAGCACACCATTTGATAGACGACGAAAAATTAGTCAAGTTCAAAAAAAAAGTTCACTCAATTTGGAGCCTGGATGACAAAGTTATGATCAAATGAAGAAAAATGGTCAAAAGATGCAACTCAGGACTATCTAATCGATCTAATCAATTAAATGCCAAAACAGAATGCTAGAAATCCCATGGAAGACCATCTAATCGATTAGATGGCTCATCTAATCGATTAGATGAGGCTGACAGCAAGCAAATTTTTTTCTTACCAGAAAATTGAATTTGAAATGGGGTTTTCATGTCCGAGACGACGTTTTTTGGAAAAACACAAAGAAGAATCCCCCCCTAAAATCATGTTTTCTACATGACCATGTCAAGAGAATTTTTTATTTTTTCAAGTAAAATACCCAAAATGCCTTTAAACCAGATTATGCAAAAAAAAATACAAATGAGTCCATAGGAAGCTCAAATCACCAAGGATGAGGTTTTTCTTGAAAACGATCATGCACGCAAACATAACTTACCTATTAGGACGTGCTACAATGGTCCATGGCTTAAAAATACCGCTGATGCAAAATCCGACCCCACAACGGCAAAAAAGGCGAAAATGAACTTGAAATGGAAATTTTGAAATCCAAAATTAACAAATGACTTCAAATGACCGTTTGGCCCTTGGCCACACTTCATACATGATTAATGAGACCCTATGAAAGAATCAAAATGGAATTCCCACACCCAGTGCAAACATAGTGACGCAATAACTTGACATTTTTCAACATTTTCATAATATTTCATGAAGTCAAAAATTACACAAGATACAAAATAATGATCATTGGCCTCCGGTCTCATCTCATACATGTCAAATACATTGTAAAGAGTGTACTCATGTACATATTACATAAATGGAATCAAATATACACATTTTGACATATAAGGTTACAAGTGGCATTTCAAGCCAACATTTCCAAGAATTAAAACCTTCAAGTCTGCAATCATCCAAGTAATGATGAACATCACGAATCAAGTCTTCGTACCTGAACAAAACCCCCAGTAACTCGGGGTGACCAAACAAGTTTATTTGTAGGGAATAAGCATGTATCGACTCAATTTTTTACAAATTTTTACATTAACATGAAACAATTCAAAAGGATTGTGACGGCCCAAGTTTTTGTAAACCCGGTGCGTCAGTGATGACCAAAAGATGACCCGATAATGGATTCGAAATGCGAAAGCGAAAGCTGAAACAACGGTCTTTAGAGATACAATGCGTCTCTAAGACACCAATGTGACCCTCAATGAGGTCACGGAACCCAAAGGAAACAAATGCAGAAGTGTCGTTATAAAAACGGACAAAAAGAACCTAGGGGCAAAATGGTCATTTTGCAAAAAGTGGATTCAGGTGCTATCGAGCAAGCCACTGGAAAGACAATAACAAATTAGTCAAGTTCAAAAAAAAATTTTACTCAATTTGGAGTCCGGACAGGGGAGAAAGGTCAAAAACAAAAATGATGTCGTGGCGGCCCGATAAGGACAACCCATCACTGCTGCAACTGAGAGTAAAAACGGGCATCTAAATGGACTTTTTTGGAAAAACTCAAAGAAGAAACCCCCCCAAAAATCAAGTTTCCTACCCCGCTCGCGAACTGAAACAAAAAAATGTATTGTAAAATGCCCAGAATGCCCCCAAGAAAATCAGGTCAAGAGGAAAAAAACGAATCCGAGCTACTGCCCAAGTTTTGGAAATAGGGCTTCGGGAGGTTTTTAAATTGCCTAAATTGAAAATACAATCTTAAAATACACCCACAAGACCTTTGAAAGTTTCGGATCAGTCGTGACGATTTTAAAAAAAAAAGTCGATGAATACTACCAACTACATTTGTACTAAAAATTTGCAAAACCTGGCAGCAAGGATTTTCTAGAAAAATATGGATTTTTGCGGGCCAAGATGATGTTTTCTGGAAAAACACAAAAAAGAAACCCCCCTCAAAATCAAGTTTTCTACGTGACTTGGGAGGAAAAATGAAAAAAACTCATTGTGAAATACCCGAAATGCCCCTGTAACAGAACAGGGTCAAAACTCAAAAATATGCAACTTTCATCAAGGAAGGTATTGTTTGCCAAAGTGAGTATGCAAGTGCATGCAATATGATAAAATAGATGTACCAACATGGCCTAAATCCTCTTTACATTCCATTAACAAGTTTAGCATACAATGCCTACATTTCTTACAAATAAGCTACAATGGCAATACTTGAGTTTTAAAGAAAACATGTTGTAATCTTTCATGTTAATGGCTCTTGGCCTCATGCTACACATACAAAACAAGCATAAAAAAGAGTACTTAGATACACATTACATGAAGGAAGCCATCTTAGCTTCTAAAATACCTTACATCCATGGTATACAAAAGTATTACATCCAAAAGATAAAACATGCTAAACAAGTGCATGCTAATATACAAAAATGCTTCAACTAGCTCAAAAGCTTCTAAGGATGATGAGCATCCATGAACATGGTCTCTTTACCTGAAAAACAACCCAAACCACTAGGGTGAGTAATCAAGTTACTCGTAGGAGAAGCATATGCGTATACCCTAAAGTTTCAATATCATTGCGAGATCAATATAGACAAATACGAGGGAACATTCCACTTAACGTCTATGTTCAATGTGTGCTAAGGGATCATCTTAAGCTAACTTAAATGATTCTTAGACAACATATAACAATGTCAATGTACTTAACAACATCAATTCGCAATCAATCAAAAATTACAAGTTACAATTAAACATTGGTTGTCAACTTGAAATTTAATGCGAAATCGCATAATGGAAAACTTGGACATCTCGTCTTGGACTAAACCAAGATCAATAGGGTTATTCCGGGCATTAACCCACTGGAAGACCACCCTAGTGCGCACTATCTCAATTGGAAAGAACTCATTCCTCCCGCACTAAAGCCAAACTTTAGCCATGTCACTTGTAACACAATGTCCCAAGAGAATCCAAAATATATCAAGTTCAAAACTTATATATCATAATTTAAGGCATATAACCACCTTCCATGCACAAGTATCTTTGAAACCACATAAACCATGTCTTATGGTTCCAAATCTAGAATGGTATAATAAATGACAAGTTCTTAAAATGATATAATGTACAATATAATACCACAAACTCATCAATTTAAACCATGTCTCAACAATAAGCTTTATATACTAGATTACAACATTTATAGTATTAAGCTTCTAAAATAATTACAATCACCAATAGTAATCAACTTGAATGTAGAATTATCATCACAATAGTATAGTAATTCAAATCAATAAGAGTTATATACAACATCAATAATCCAACACAAGATACATACACAATATACATGCTTAGATCAAATAAACTCTAAGTCAATCATAAGGATTTTCTATAATATACAAGACTATCATATTAGAAGTATGTACACAATATATATTAAACCCCAAAGGATTATAAAACACTTAAAATATAAACATACTACCACCCCTACCTCAATAGAGAATTGAATCTCTATAATCCAAGCAACCAAGCACTAAATGGAAAACAAGCTCAGGGTTAATGAAGAGGAGAATGAGAGGAAACTTTTACTAGTTAAGACTCTTAGTCTGAGATAAATAGAAGGGCACCAAAATTGAAGAAGAAAGCTATTAACCAAGCTTTTCTCCAATGGTGGCTAGGTTAGAACTTTGAAGAACTAAGGAAAATGAAGAGGATAAGTGAAAAATGGTGAGTGGAAGAGCTAGAGATCCTCCACTCACTAGGTGCTCTTACACTACCTCTCTCACACACACTTGCAAGACTAAATCTTGATCCTACACTTGTCACAAATCAAAAGCTCTATCCTTAGGCTTAATCTCAAGCCTACACTTGTCAATAATCAATGGTTACATATGCACCAATCTAAGGCCAACACATGGATGAATCTCCACCCACCAAATGTGAAGAAGTCATGGTGCCAAGTCTCTTCACCTAAATGCCAACAAATGGCTCCATGAGAGTGTAACACTTGTCACATTTTTCAAAAATTGTAAAATGGTCCTTTTTCAAAATATCCTCCAAAATAAATTACAAAAAGGTCCCCAAAATGAAAAATAATTATTTTACATAATTACACTAAAACCCTAAAAGATTTAAATAATTACACTAAAGTATGCATTCATGCCCTTTACAAGAAAAGTACTAATCTAGCATGCTTTTCAAGAAAAGTTAAAATACCAATGTCATGGAAATCAAATATCATGAATGCATGCAAAATCGGAATTAAATCTGAGCACAACAAGTGAGGTTATGTACGAAAAAATGAAAAATGACTAAAAGACGAAATAAGGAAAAGACAAAATAGGAAAAAGACGAAAAAAGAAAATCGCTGAAAATGAAAAAGGAGGAAAAAGACCGGGTCATTACAAGGATCATGCCACCTAACGTCTATGTCAAAGGTTAGACTTAGGGAGCATCCTAAACTACCTTAGAACATTTCTAGCATAAATCACATCATTCGTGTAATTCCAACCAACATAGAAGCATATTAAACAAGGCAACAAGATATAGCTTTCTAAAGTCCTCAACTTGAAATCTAAAACACGAAAATAACTTAAGTGGATTGTGCTACCTAACGTCTATATTCCAAATGAATCTATATGATCATTCCTAAGCTACACTTGAACATTTAAAATACAATTCACCATATCGATGCAATTTAACCAATATTGGAACTTCCAATACAACACATAAAGCATAAATTCTGAAAGTTAACATCTTGAAACTTAAAATGGGAAATCAAATAAGGAATAACAAATAACAACATCATCTAGTTATCAACTTGAATTGAAATGCAAAATCAAATAAGGTGGATACTCGGACATCATGCCGGATCAGACCGACAACGTGGTTACTTTAGGGTTACTAGCCCACGGGTTACCGCCCTATGTGCGCCTTAGACTATAGAGGGACATTCCCCCATACTAGAACCATGTCCAAGTCGTAGTCAAACAACGACATCCCTAAGTTTCCAAAATTAATAAGTTGTGCAACAACGTATATATCAAAAGATAATCAACTATCTACCACGTACAACCAAATTTGGAAACACATACGATACATACTCTAAGTCCACAACTACTATGGCATGAAAGATGTCAAGAACAAAGTGTGTAACTTATTACACAAGGCAACAATATAATCCATAAGGAAATCATGCTCTCATGAATATAAATATAACAACAATGTTATCCTATGCTCAAAGCATAACCAAGTGAACATACAACAAGTCCAAATCTATGATTTGAATATAGAAACAACTTCTAAAACATAATTAGATCCATGGAGCCATTAGATAGAATTTAATTAAACAAAAATAATTAAATTCTCTAGATTTCAAATTAATTTCAAATAATCTCAAATTATTATATGTTAAGCAACATAGTATGCTCATTACATATATCAAATCAAAGGAGAAAAATAAGCAAAGACATCATCAAATATAATTTTATTAATTTCAATCAATTAAATCTCTAGATTTCAAAAGGTATTCAAATGATCTTAAATTAATATATATCAAGCACTAAGTCATGGTCATACCATATATCAAGTCTAAAATAGAATACAAGTAAAACACAATTAACTAGAATTTAAATCAAATTAAATTCATTTAATCTCTAGATTTGAAAACTCAGTTAAATCATTCCAATTTAATATATAACAAAGCTCAAGTCATGGCCATGCCATATATCAAGTCTAAAATGAGTTATATACAAGCTATGATGCATCGTTAATTTCTTAAATTAATAAAAGACATGCATACAACTTATATTTCATACAAAAGCAAGTAAAATCACTTTGAAAATAAATTATAACACCCCCTACCTCACAAGAGGATTGTTCCTCTTGAATCCAAGGCAAATCAACACAAAATGGCAAACCCTTCAAGGGTTATGTAGAGGTTGATGAAGGGAACAAAAAGTATTCCAAGCTTTATGGTCTAAGGTGAGTGGAAGGAGGCCAAAAATGAAGTCAAAGCCTTGAGTCAAGCTTTTCCTTCCATGGAGGCTGGGTTAGGGTTTGAGAACAAAGTGGTGAGGAAGATGAATTAAAATGTGGTGAGTGGAGGATTTAGCATTCCTCCACTCACTATGTGAGTCTACACCATGGTCTTCACACACACATAGTGCAAAACCTAAAATGAACCTTACACTTGTCATTAATCTAAGGCTCCTTCCTACATTAAATCCCTAGTATACATTTGTCAACCATCCAAGCCAACAAATGGTCCAATCCTAGGCCAACAAATGGGTGAATTTCCACCCTCCATGTGTCAAGAAATTAAGCTTCCAAGTGGTTCCACCAAAATGTCACCAAGTGGTTCCATCAAAATGTCACCAAGTGGTTCCATAGGAGTATGACACTTGTCACATTTTTCAAAAATTACAAAAAGGTCCTTTTTCAAAATATCTTCTAAATTAAATTGAAAAATGGTCCCTAAAACGAAAAATAATTACTTTATTTAATTACACTAAAACCCCACAAGTTAAGAATATTACAAAAAGGTTATGCATCCATACCCTTTATAAGAAAAGTAAACACTTAGCATGATTTTCTAAGAAAGTAAAAATACATATAGCATAGAATTTAAATATCATGGATGCATGCAAAACCAGAATCAAATCTGAATACGAAAAGTGAGGTTGTACCAACAAAGTGACAAACGGGAAAAAGATAAAAAGTGAATAGTGTCCAAAAAGTGAAAATGTGAAAATGATTCGGTCCTTAAGGGAAGTTGTCAATCAAAAGGAAAGAGTCTCGGAAGCCATCCCCGAGCACTCAAGATGACACTAAATGATGAGAAACTGAACTCAGAAAAGAAAAGATCAACGGGAAAAAATATATCCGTGAAAATCTGAGAAAATTAAAGGAAGGAAAATGATATAGTCATTACAGAAAACAAATAGGAAGGTTAAATTTAAGCATCCATAACAGAAAAATAAAATATTTGTAAAAATGTACAATACTTCCCAAAATAATCCTACACTTTATCACTAATTCTATGTTCATAAATACCAAGTCAGTTGTATGTAGTTTTAATGTACCATATATATTTAAGTGCCACATATAACACTTAAATATGTAAGTGTTAAATAAACTACATATTATTCATATGTATTATGTATAATTACGTGGTTTTAAAGTACCATATATATTTAATATGGATTTCCTGATTTATTTATATAAATCCTATGTACTTAATATCCCAACTTTGTTGTACATAAAATCATTAATGATTTGCATAAAAAATCCCATCATTAAGGATGAGATGAAATTTATTATTTCATAAGGTATTCATACCATACTTAAACAAAAATATATTAAACTATTAACTAATATGAGAAACCAAAATGTGTAGTTATGTCAAACCAAATACAATAAAACTACTTATTCCCCAACCAAACCATACTACTACCGAACTAACCAAATAAGCCATCAATGTAATATGTTGAAACTTTTCCTTACAACAATATCACATTTAAATCATACCAACAACGATGGCAAGTTAAGACATCCTTATTCAAAATCCAGCATCACCAGTTAATGTGGTTACCTTGCGGACAACATTGAGGAACATATTCAAAGAATCTAGCATTCGAACAGTCTTCTTTCTTAATTAATGTAAGAATTTTTTTCTGGGCACTCTTCAATGTTGTTCGCAGATGCTCATTTCTCTATAACAAATTTAATAAATGAATTCCGCCCTCCTTGTCGTCGTCATGAGAAAACAGTAATGCAATGCACATGGCATATAATGACTCAACTCCATTTCCACACAGGAATGCCGAGCCTCTACTTTTGTTGAAGACAATCCAATCCACCTGTGATAATGCGAATATAAGTTGCCATGAATAAATTGTACACAACTTTTTTTTTAAAACATTATATAACATTACAATCTTGTAACACGTACCACCTCTCTTATAAACCTTGCATTATAATTCCTGGACTGAAAACTATTTTGTAAGTACGTATGCTATCTCCGATTACATTTTGTGGCCCCTCAATTCCAAGTACATGCTCTACTACACACCCATGTCGTCGTCCATGATGCATTTCCAAGTTCTTCCATTTCCCTTCAACATGATATGTAATTTCAGTGTGGGCACATGAACTGTATTGAAATTTATATTCTGTAATGCATGGGTAGTGACACATAAGAAGATTATTAATACTAACCACTCATGCTTGTCGTTGTAATGCTTGAAACATAAAGCATCAACTCTGCAAATGACATCGTCAATCCAATATTGCATATCTATATCTATTATTACACCGCTCTATAAATGCAAGAGTTTCCAATTCTTGTCCAATCTAGTGGGTGGGTTGTTATTAATAGGACTCCTATTTAAATACGTTTTAAAACAACGTTTCATAAAGGTATGAATCGACACATAAAATAAGTTGAACAGAAAGGACATGACCCCTAATAATTACTTATAACCCTAAATACTTGTGCTGCTTACAACTTCAAATTAAGGTAACACTAATAATTAATTATAACCCTAAATACTTGTGTTATTTACAACTTCAAATTAAGGTAACCCTAATAATTAACTATAACCCTAAAATAAGGTAACCCTAAATCTTTCTAACCTTACAGCAAGTAACAGGTCACAAACTTAATGCTTCCATACCAACGTTTAACTTATATTTATTTTATAGTGATATGTTAAACGACCATCAGCATTTGATTTTATTTATTATTATTCACCTACTAAATTACTTGCATATAAATTTTTCGTGTAAATAAATCAATTACATTCCCCTATAAACATTAATTAGCGTAGAAAGCAGTCATGTTCGTAAGATATACATATAAATTGTGTTAATATTATCAATATAACTGTAACCCTAAAATAAGTAAACCCTAAAATATTAAAACCCTCTATTTTTTCACATACTTAACCTGATAGGTGTAGAAGGAGTTCATAGTATTTAATACTTCAATAATATCTCAATTAAAATGCAGTAGCTACAACTGGTATATTGTACTTTTAAACCTTAGGGTTTTTCCAACCAAACCCATAGACTAATCATTTTTTAGGTACAAAGATATATTATTTCAAATCAATGGCTCGACGTCGATATTACGTTGTTTTTGTTGGTTGGAAAGTAGGGATATACATGAACCTGGCAAAAACTAAAGCATAGACGCGAGGGTTTCCTAATGACAAGTATTATCCTTACCATAGCCATGTAGAGGCCATTTAAGCAGCTCATTAATGGAATTTGAACTACCATGGGTCCATGTCAAACTCTCAAGGCGAAGCAGTAGACATCATTCAACCAGTCCACAATCAGCATGGACCTCCATCTGAACCTCTTATTCAACCTCAACAACGTACCAGGTATAAGAAGTTAACATATTGATGGAGTATCATTGTGGCAGAGTGCAGACAAGTAGGTGTGACCGTTCCTAGAGCATGTTATCTTGAAATGCAAAAGTCAAATGCCATAGATATGGAATCCATCATTGTTCAACTGAAACGTGAGATCCGTTAATTAAATGTAAGATAGCATAAGATAAACAAACTGTCAAAGGCGAAGAACATCTTTGAGGATGTGGATGAAGAGTTTGAAAAAATTATGGATGATTCGGACCTAAAATTGGATTCCCATTTTTCAGATTTTTTGGATTCTGGTATGATAACTTTGAAATTCTACCCCCAATAAGTCGTTCCAAAAAAGAATTGAAATGTCATTGGGAATTATGGTGGAAATTATAATTTATTAAGCACACTTGTTATGTCTGCAATTTTCATTTCCCTATAATGTATTAATTATACTTGTTTATTTAACACAATACTTTTTATTTGCCAATGGCATGCCAACTTTTAAAGCAATGCAAACAGATGTAACCTTACCTACTATGTTGCAAATTTATGTTGCGTGGGATAGAATATGATTATAACAGGGAAGTAAATGGGATTTGGACTGAAAATGACCACCATCTTCTATCAATTTAAGTCACCATTTAAGTCCCATTTTATGGTAGTTTAGTTAAGCTTAAAAAATCCAATGACGAAGTTAAATGCATACCAACCCGTACACTTAAATTGAATCTACACATGCATTTTTCAAAGTATTATTTTCCTCTTTCTCTCTTTAAATTTCATTAATTTTCTTTAAAAACTAAAATTCCTTACTTCAAGTTTGACAGCGGCGGTAGAGGTCATCATTGGGCATGACAGCACGATGTCGTCCCTGCCACATTTCGTAGTTGAAGAACCATCGAAGGACAATTGTCACTCCTGTGCACTTTCGATGGACGCAATCTGTAGATCATTGAGGGGTAGCTGCTCAGTCAGAGGCTCATGTGTCTCATTTGGGAACTGGGCAAGTAAGTCAGCCAATGCCTAACTTTTGATTGCTTTGGGATGTTGGAAGCTAATGTCAAACTCAGCAAGGGAGAGGAACCAGCGCGCGACTTTACCTATAAGCATGGGTTTGGACAGGAGGTGCCTGTAGGGATCATATTTTGTGAGTAGGAGAATGCAATAGGCAAGGAAGTAGTGCCGAAACTTGTGCACTGCGAAGACCAAAGTGAGGTAATGTTTTTCGATGACAGAGTATAGTTCTTCAGCATCTCAAATCAGGCGGCTGATGTAGTAGATTGGTTGCTCATGTCCCTCCACCTCTTGTGCGAGATGTGCTCCTATAGACCTGGGAGTGGATGTAATATATAACAGAAGTGGCTGCTCTCTTTGGGGTGTATGTGTGATCTGTGGGGAGAGTAGTACCCATTTGACCCTCTTGAAGGCCCTTTGATGGGTATCTATCTAGGAGAATTTGGAGTTGCCCTTGATGAGCGTGCCAAAGGCATAGGTTACTTTGGTGAGGGCTAGCAAAAATCGGCAAAGGTAGGAAACTTTGCTTAGGAAACTTTTCATCTGTTTCAAGGTAGTTGGGGAAGGCATATCAAGGATGGCCCTTAACTTGGCCGAATCGACTTTAATGCCTTGTCGATTGACCATGAAGCCTATTAAATTGCCGTGGTTAACTCCAAACGCGCATTTGAGGGGATTCATTTTACAGTTATACTATCTACACTGCTCAAACACCTGTCGCGGGTTATTGATGTCGCTGCCTTGTTTTTTAGATTTGATGACTAAGTCATCGACGTAATCCTCCAGATTGTGATGTAGCATGTCATGGAAGATGGCAATCATTGCTCTTTGGTAAGTGGCTTCCATATTCTTCAAGCTGAACGGCATAACGGTGTAGTGGAAATTGCTAAATAAAGTTCAAAATGCCGTTTTCTCTACGTTGTCATCATCCATGCGGATCTGATTGTACCTGTTGTAGCCATCCATGAAGGAGAACATTTCATGACCAACTGTATAATCGGCCAAGGTGTTAATGATGGGCAAGGGGAAATTGTCATTGGGGCATGCTTTGTTGAGGTCTTAGAAATCGACACACACCTTTATCTGGCCGTTTTTTTTTCTTGACTGGGATAGTGTGATACCCCTCGGATTTGAGACACGGGTTGATCAGGCCCAGGCCCAAACCCAAGGGATATCAAACAATTAATATGTAACCGAACACGGAATACAAGATAAAATAAGAATTAAAAATAATAAGCTGAAAGAATGTAGAAATAAAATCCTTTATAAATAAATACTTAAAACCTGTTAATCTAAAACTCCATAAGTTTACAACTCGGGAATCCATCCATTGGACCCCTTATTAAAAATCTCCAAAAGATATTGAAAAACCATAAAAATAAAATCCAAAACTAACATAGAGAAGATTCCTACATAATCGGAGGAATGAATAGCTGTATCTGCTTGCACCTCCAAACTCTAACCCTGGAACTGACGAACACCTGAAAAATAAAGAAGTGGGTCAGGCCCACATGCAAGTCTTATTCCAACTGTAATCCATACAGTGCCCGATACGCAGATACACCCAAGATACCCTCAACATAACTACGTAATCCATAAATCTACATATATATATCCACACTAAGGACATTCACTAGACTATAGTAGAGGTCTCAACCTAAATAGAAGGCAACATGCGAAAACGCACCCAAAGGTGGGCATGAGTACCTAGACCTAACAGGGTACACCTACCGACTATATCCAGCTACGCATCCACTGCATATATGCACCCTAACCAACGACTCTGAGACTCACGCTCATATCATGGTATCATAACCATATATCTAAAGTCCATCCCAAAACCATAGTATGTCATTCACCTATTCAATGAAGAGATATACAAAATACCGTCTAGATAAGCACTCAACTTATTCAGTTGAAGTGACTTAACCACAACCAATTAATCCAAGGAGTCATTCAACCTAGTCAGTTGATTTGACTTAAGCACATTGATGGACTCAATAATTTATAATCCATTCTTTCCATCCGGTAGGTTAGGTTAGCGTTTTTAAGCTAAACCATCCCTAGTATGTCACCGTCCCATACCGGTGCATACAATCCTCCATATCCATGTAAATTACAGCGTTTAATTCATAACTGAATAATTTACAGTCCAAACTAATATCCAAATAATTGCATAAAAGGTTTTGTTGATCTAACAATTTAAATCCAACACTAATCCATGTATTTGTAGAAAGAATTTACCATTTCAAAAATTAACATCTCAAAGCATGTATAGAGCAAAATAAATATACAGATGGTAAATTTTAGTTCAAACTAACATCCAAAGAATCGCAGAGACGTTGATTAATATTCTAGCAATTAAATTCCAACGGTAATCCAAGTAGTTGCAGAAAAAGTTTAATAATTCAACAATTAACATCCCATTGCATGAATAGATCAACATAAATACACAGAGAACCCTACTATGCATTTAAAATAGGTTTTATAACCATCCTACTTCCCATTATATTGCTGAAATTTAATTAAGCACTTAATCCACCTTTCATCTGTTAACCGTATACATAGTTTCACTAAATTGTTACTATTTGTTCCAAGTAATTAGAACTGAATTCTAATTAGTTTTAAGTCTTAGTAATGCCCAAAACCATCTTCCTAATCACCCTGTACAACCCCAGATTAAACAGAATAATTTTCATGCTCCAAATATTAACACACAGTTCGTAAAAACACAAAAAAAAAAAAAAAAAAAAAAAACATATCAGTGTGCAAAATGGAAGAGGGAGCCTGCTCCAAATTTTGGGAGCAGGCTCTAGCAGCCTAGAGCCGGCTCTTTGATGGGGGAGCCGGCTCTCTGCATTCCAGAGCCGACTCTCTCCTCCTCTTCGAGCCTCCTTCAACCTCTGTTCCTTTTATAACTTTCTGCAGTGTTTCCGGCCATTCACAACCAGTCCAGTTGGTTTTAAATTGATCCTAAGAGTTCCATCTAAGTCCAGTATCATTCTCAAGATGTGTTTATAGCAATTACATACAAAAACAGAGGATACAGATTTATAAGATTTTCATGCTTCAAGAAACAAACAAATCACAGACACGCACAAACTGTAACTAGATAAATTCCCACACATACAGAACATCGATATACCATCAAATATACATAAGAAACCCAGTTAATTCTTAATTAAATCATAGAGACCACCTAGGTGCACAGAACACAAGCAAAGGGAAAAAGAAGGAAAAGGACTTGCCTGTTGTTTTAGACTCAAAACTTGTCGCCGTCGTCCTAACTTCCGGCAACAACTGCAACACTGTCTAGCCTCCTATTACTTCTAATCTAATCCACCAAAATCCTCCCTTGGTCCTCTCTGTTATTTACTCAAGTTCCCTATCTGTTTCTCTGCTCCCACAATTCTCTGTATCACTGTATACGGGAATAGAGTTTTACGTATTTTTTCCCTCCAACTCTAAACCCACATAAGGTCATATATATAGGCATAGTAATCCAACCCTAATCCTTGTATAATTTAAGCCCTAATGCAACACTTAGTCGGCCCAAGAACAAACTAAGTTATATCCTATGTCGGCTAATACGTGAATATACAGAAAAACACAATCCTAATCTAAACCAATTTAATTAAATAAAACCAATTATCAATTAAGTCAAATAAAACATCATAAAAATAATTTCATTTAAAATAATTTAATAAAAGAAAACAAAACAATATAAACCATTAATTAAAACAAAATCAAATTTAAATAACCATGGAAGAAACACACAATTAAAATAACCAATTTATAGAATAACACGCAATTAAACAATTAAATTAAAGATTAAACAATTAAATAAATGCCAGGACTATCCTTTTAAAATTAGGGGTATTACATGTATTGGCCAACCAAGTGGGGTGAATGATGGGTTTGATGAAACCAACTTCCAGTAACTTTTCCACTTCCGCCTTGATCTGGAGCTCTAATTCTGGTCGGAATGTTCGTGCACCTTGTTTAATTGGTTAAGCGATGGGTGTGACGTTGAGATGGTGCGAGACCAAAGAAGGATGAAGTCCTAGCATATCACTGTATGTCCAGGCAAATATGTCATGGTACTATTACAAGAGAGAAACGAGCTGGTGATGAGCTTGAGGAGCGAGTGTATTAGCAATGAAGGTTGTGCATGGCTATTCGTTGGGATGGGCCAAATTAACTTTTATAAAATCTGCCGGAGGTGCCTTCTCAGTAATCCAGGGTTGATACTCGAGAGGGCCAGTATAGTGAACCTTTGCTAACCTCGGGCACCATCACAACCGGTAGATGACCCGGCCACTAGGGAGGCCGACTTTTTTGCATTCGAGTGGGGCGGTGCTAGTCTAGACTTAAGATGATGGTGGGGGGAAAATGCCTCTCTGGGCATTAGCCTAAGTTAGCAGAGGGGTGCTGATGATAGTGGCCTCGTAATTTTGTTTATATTTATCAAGTTCATTGAAGAATAGTGCTTCCGTGTAGTGGGTTTCGAACGTAGCAAATGGGCGGTCTGACCATGGCACTGTGGCGGCTTTGTTGTTCCAGATTCCTTTGAAGCATTGGTGGTAGATGGATGACACGATTCCAAAACAGTGCATCCATGCGTGCCCTAACAGGATGTGGTAGGATGAATCATTATCGATGACATGGACTTTGGTAGAGGCTTGGAATTTATTGATTGAAAGATCAACGTTGACATACCCTATCATGCGGCGATGGTTATTTCCAAATCCTGCTACTTCAATTGGTTCTTTAACCAAATGGTCCTCTAGGATACCCGCATTTTGAAAGGTGAAGAGAAGTATGATGTTGATGGATGAGCCGTTGTCGAGTACTGTGCACTTGAAGTTGACCCCTTTTATCGAGGCCAAAACATACAATGATCTATTTTGAGCCTCTTGGATTTGTTTATCTGCATCTATGAATGAGAGAATTTTCTTCACATCGACGAGCATAGTTTTAGTTGTGGCTGCAACGAAGCATGGGTTCGCCTCTAGGCTAGATGGCGCAGCGCTATGGCCTGGATTTATCTCCTCAAGCTCATCATAGTAAGAAATGGTTGCTGCCTGATGATTGGGATAGGGGTATCTGCGAACATCTTTGGGAGGTGCGACCTCATGGTCGCCTGTTGCCATCCATTGTTGAAATAGTATGCGCAAGCCCCAATAGCTGATGGTGGGATGAGTATTACTTTAGTGATAGATGCAGAAGTCATCTCTGGCTTTGTCTCCTGGAGTGGACTCTTGATGTGGGGTTGGGAGCACACAATGTCGTCCTTAATCCACTAGTCGAGCGCATTTTTGACCTTTTCAATGCAGATGGGGAAAGATGGTGGCTCATCTCCCATAGGCTTGGTTTGAGAAGCCTTGTCACTCTTCAACAGCAGCAGTGGGAGCTGGCCTTCGATTGGAGACTTTTGAAGCCCCATACTTGATAGAAGGGACTGGCTTAAGATCCTTAAGATTCCTGGCTGCTATCTTAAGCTCACCGAAGCTTGCAATTCGTAGATTGATTAAGTGGAGTTTGTAGACTTGCAGCATACCTTGGATGCAAATATCGACCAGGTTCATCTCGTTGCTACTTTTGAAATATTTGCCCACTCGATCACTGAATTTGTTAATGAAAATAAGGACATCCTTGTTATCCTCCTAATCCTCCTTGGTGAGACAGAGAGTGGTGACGCATTTTTCTGCCTGGAAGAACTTAGTGAGGAAGCGATCCTTTAACTGCTCCCAAGTAGTGATGGAGTCGGGCTCAAGGTTGAAGTACCAATGGTATGCACGATCAATGAGGGATTTAAAGAATTCCCTCAACCGGACTAGATAGTTGTTGCCGAAATGGCCCAAAGCTCAACAAAACGCATGACATGCTCTTGTGGGTCACCAGACTTGCCATTGAACTGTGGGAACTTTGGGACCAGGTACCTATGAGGGTATGGTGTTTGTGTTATGGCTTGAGGATAGGGGGCTCGCTGCCGAAATCTAGAGCCCGAGAGGTTGGAGTGCCTTTCTTAAAAAGATCGCGCACCTCAGATCTAGTAAACACCTCCTTAGGAGCATTGTATGAATGAGAGGGAAAAGTGAGGTATGCTTTAGGGTTAGCTTGGGCGCGGGTGGGGAGTAGAACATAGGCTCCTTGCCATAGGGTGGGAAGGTGTGAGAAGCTCCAGGGGTTCTCTGTAACGTTGGGTTATAGGGCTCTAGGGTATGCTATGAAAGTAGATCTGTGCTATGAACTCGGTTCATTGGCGACTGAACGATGGCTGACTGCTTACCTGGCGTAGTTATGTTCATATCGGCTAGCTCAACAGCGGTAGGTGTTGTTTGCTTGACTAGAGCCATCTTTGGTTCAGCCATGACCGGTTTAGTTGGGATTTTCTTGTCAAGATCATGGAGGGCCTCCTCAAACCTTACCATTTGAGTCAACAACAGTGTTGATGTTTTGCATCGCTTCTAAGATGGCGCCTGTGTCGGGTCTGTGTCTTGACTTCGCCGATGAATGAGATCTGGCGCTAGTGGCTCTAATGGCAAATACATTTACCTATACCGGTGGAAGGTGTACCTCATCTAGATTCATCTTCTTGCTAGGATATCTCCATTGGAATCGCCAAATCTATGTACCTATTTTTCGAGTCAAGCTAAAGATGAAAATATCTGGGAAATACTACTAAAACAATATGAGGAATACAGAAGAGTGGAATGAGGGAGAGAAAACTTGCCCAATCTGAGGACTAAAAACAATGGTAGAGAAGACGAAGTCTGAAGTGTTGACAGAGACCAAATTCCTTGTTGTCCCTTATCCTTTTGTTTTGCCAGCTTTTTATAGCCCTAGGTCATTCAGGTTGCATCTGTTGGGCCTGTGGATAAGGTGAGTCAGCACCTATGTTCCTTTATGGATCATGATGCCCTAATCCCTATTTTTTCGGTTTTGTTGCTAGGTATGCATGTCTCCTTGAATGACCTAAAATAAAGGGTAGCTACAAAGGTCTCTGTACTTACTCCAGCCTGTCTTTCGTTTTTTTCTCCTCGAATTGGGTCTTGCCTTAGCAAGAATTAACTAGTTTTCCATCCTCTAGTCCAAAGTCCCTTCTGCATTCCCACTGGCCTCAAAGAGTCCTACCATTACTCTTTGCTGTTTGTTTTCTTTACAAGATGTGGCCTAGTCGGATTGAGGTTCAGGGCCCATCGATCGATAATTTGCAGCTTGGTCCGATCGAGGTTCAAGGCCCATCGATTGATGATTTGTGGCTTGGTCCGATCGAGGTTCAAGGCCTATCGATTGATGATTTGTGGCTTGGTTGAATCGAGGTTCAAGGCCCATCAATCGACGATTTGTGGCTTGGTCAGATCGAGGTTCAAGGCCCATCAATTGACAATTTGTGGCTTGGTTGGATCGAGGTTCAAGGCCCATCGATCAAAAGCTTGTGGGTTGGTCCCGTCAACTGGTTGCTTTTGTTGAGCTTGGATTTCCAATATCGACCAAGTGTTGACCATTCTTTTTGAAGCTGGCATTAAAGTGACGTCAGCTTTATTTGACTTTTGATGACGTCAGCTTTATTTGATAGTCAGAGAGAGAGAGTGGGGAGGAATCGTGGAGAGATAGTCAGAGAGAGAGAGAGAGAGAGCTATTTACAATTATTTGTTTATTTGTTTTTTGGTCCAACGTGGCTGGGCCACGTTGGATTCAAAAAATGAGTTGGCAGTTTAGGTGGAAAAATCTATCATTTCTTATATTTAAAAGTCATATTATGGCTTTGTTGAGCCAATCAAGCTCATAAGAAAATGACTAAAAAGCCTAATATATTCATCTTTAGGGTAAAAAAACAAAGTTATTTGTTTTGGGTCGGTGAATCATGAGATAAGAGTTGACCTATAATGGTTAAGCACCCAAAAAAAAAAAAATGCCGAAATCCGAAATTGTTGGGGAAACAGATAATTCACTTTAATTCCTCTGTAACTGAAATACAAAAGAGATTTCTGCTACCAATATAAAATTACATGATCAGTCAATGATTTTTCTTACTGTATTAATATACCACTATAATATTTTTCTTCTTTCTTTTATGTGGTTTCATTCAAACAATCCTTTCGCGGCTAAGGGTTAGACCAACTGTAGTTATCTAATGCGTTGACAAATTAAGAATAGCATAATTTTATACATAACAGTCTTTTAAGTCGGTTCTATAATGAATTTTGTTTTCCCAGGAATCTTTTGCTCAAGTCATTGTTCTCAACCAGTTCAGAACTTCAATCTCTACCAAATAAAATAAATAAATAACCTTAGCTTGCAATCATTTTTAATTTTTTTATTTATAAGTAAATGTGTATTATAAAGAAAAAATATATACAAAATTCAATTGGCATACCACCGGAATGGAGAGGGAAACAGGCTTGCGCAAGAGAAGAGCAAGGCTAGAAGCGAAACCCAAAAATAGTCCCAAAAAACCGCAGATGAACTTGTGGCAAAATGGTCATTTAGAGAAAGTCTTTAGTGCAACCATGATATGGAGAAATTCTTCCTTGCGCCAGGAGTATTATATATTGGGAGTATCATATGTCACGAGAGTATCATGTCATCGGTGTTATCAATAATTATATTTTGTTACACGAGTAAAAGACCATTTATTTTAATGTATCATATCATTTCATACAAGTATTTTAATTAACAGGTGATACCATATCATTAGTACTTCCCATGCAATAAAGTTTTTCATGGTGAGAATGGTTCTTTAGGCCTGACCTTTCTAAATTACAGAGCCATAAGGCTAATTAATGCCTTGAAAGACCTGCTGGAAGGTAAGTATTGCTTGGTTATAGAAAGATGTACAACTATGGTTTAATATAATCACCACCACACAGTACTCAGTTTTCGCACCTTGTGTGACAAAACAAACCTGAATCCAACAACTAAACTGATTATGAAGCATCCAACTATCAATGAACAGAAATTTCACATTTGGTACAATGATGAACACTCTCACTTGCTAATTAACAACAAACCACATACAATAGAGTTCGATCTAATCGAAGGATACACAAAACAAACCTTTCATATGTACGTACAAACTGCTATGAAACTTGTTTAACGACCTTCTTCAATGCTGGTATTAGTTATAAACGGATCGCCAGAACTAACTGTTGGTGTGCTAGGTACATGGTACATAGGAACAGGCATCTTCATTGGAAGATTCGGCATTGAAGCTTCAAAATTAAGAACTTGAACTGCTTGCCTTATCGATGGCCTGAGACTCCGATCAGGGTGAGCGCACCACAGCCCAATAATCATCAAGCACTCAAATTGTTTCACATCAAAATCCTTATGCAGTCTCTCATCAACAGCTACAAGAAGCTCTCCTCTTCCATAGAGGTCCCAACCCACTCCACCAAACCAATTTGTGACATCCCATCCATTGGATTCACTGATTTTCTTCCGCTAGCAATCTCTAATGCCACCACCCCAAAGCTGTACACATCCGACTCTTTACTGGCCTTACCGGTGCTTATGTATTCCGGTGCTAAGTACCCAAAAGTTCCTGCCCAGTCCAGTTGTTTGGGGGCCTACCTCATGGTCCATTAGACGAGCCAAACCAAACTCTCCAAGCTTGACATTAAAACTCGAATCAAGCATTATATTGCTTGACTTAATGTCACGGTGCACTACACACTGCTCCCATTCTTCATGAAGATAGAGCAATGCAGAGGCCAAACCAAGAGCAATCGTGTATCTCACACCCCATGTGAGAGTGTTTCTCTTGCTGAAGAGGTGTGAATCAAGGCTGCCATTAGGCATGAACTCATAGACTAGTAGGAACTCACCTTTATCGTGACACCAACCAATGAGTTGCACCAAGTTTCGATGTCTCAGCTGGCTAATGATCTTCACCTCTGTTACGTACTCCTTCTTCCCTTGTCTAGACCCCCTTGAAATCTTCTTAACAGCCACTACCTTATCTAAATCATTAAGATAGCCTCTATAAACACCCCCAAATCCTCCTTCCCCCAATTTCCTCTCATTCGGAAAGTTGTTTGTAGCTGAAGCAAGATCTCTATAAGAAAACCTTTTTGGACCTGCTCCTCTTTCAAGATCCTCATTCATCGACGTTAAGTTCATTGCCTCCGGTGTCCCCCTCATAGTCCTTGATCGCCTTTTTGAAAAAATCACGTAAGTAATTCCTCCAACAATCAAGATACCCAATATTGGTACTGTCAAACCTAATATTAGCCTAATTTTTCGCACTTGGTTCCCACTTGTCTCTTTTATATCTAAACTCGAGCTGAACTCCCATGACTCGAGGATATGTCGCTCCGAGTACAAACCAGTGGCAGCTGAGAACCCAATTATTACCCACTCAGGTAGAACCTCCATTAGGTCAATTTTGTACCAAAGACTAGAATTCCCTTGAAAATTAGGATTTACCTCATAGGACCAAAACACACTTAAATTCTTCGTAGTAGCATTGTAAGTGATCCAAGCATTGGCAGTATCTCCACTATGCAAGCTAGCATTCCACGGCACAGTCACGGCTGACGCGATCGAGTCGTTGTTGATACCGACGTGCTCGAACGGAGGATCCTACTCGGGATTAGGGTAAGAGTCGAACTCGACGTGGACGATTTGGTTCCGGGGTGAGTCACTGTTGGAGTTGTTGAAAAGGCCTAAAAAGCCACCGCCAGAGTTGGGTGGGATTTGAAAACCTACTGGGGCAAGAAAGAAGGCAAGGCCATTGCCGTATAGAGACTTACCCAAGGTGTCAATAGTGAAGGAGAAATGAGTAGACAAGTCAGAGAGCTTTCCTGACCCGGAGTCCCATAGCTGAACCCTCTCTGCATAAATGGCTCGACCAACACGACATATATAGTCATATTTGTAATTCAATTCAATTGCCCCAACGGGAGGTTGTGCATCTCCTTCGTAGAGTATGTTGGTCACACCAGAATCAAACCGAGATATCTGAAAATCAATTGAATTACCAAACGGGAAATGAAAGAGGGAGACAAGTGAGAAAAGGAGAGTAATATAAGCATCGGGAGATTTAAATGGAGTTGGAAAACTGTATGCAGTGGTGGCCATAAGAGAGAGAGGGAGTATGCATAGAACTGACACCACCCTGAAACCTTATATATTGTTGCAGTCCAGTGTTAGTCCATTTCTTGATGTTAAAGTTTGAGCTACTGCAATTTTCTAATATGTAGAAGAAACTTCATTGAAGGGTAAACAAGTTCCAGATAATATAGAGAATGACTGAGCTTAGAAATCGTTGGCACGACAGAGCTAGTCAACCTTAATCAGAAAAAATAAATAAATAAATAAATAATTTGTTGATGATGCTGAACGTTAAACATGCCTGGCGTGTGCGAGAGAGAGAGAGAGAGAGAGTTGACATTACATATTGGCACCAGAAATGGAGCCGAAAATGTTGGGGAGCAGAATAAGTGCATTATTGCTTTCATTAACAAAAACACCAAAAAATGGCATTTTTAGTGCCGTCTAACAGCTACACTGGCTTATATATAAACTGTAGGGTGCAATATTAAATACCAATGACTCATTCTTGTAATACTAAATTTTGTCTATGCCGCTATATATATATAAATATAGGAGAAAGCTACTCTCTCCACTTTCGTGGGATGGATAAGCCTGTCTCCAAATTTAATGGACAATAATACCATTTATTAGAATTTGGCTATTGATGTAAACTGATATAAAAAAACACATCATTGTTGTGCTAACTAGCAATCTCACTCCCAGAATTATCGATTGGCATTAACAAAGATGGTATGATCCCTCCTCTCCAAAGGGGGTTGAGAGTCCGAGTTAATCCTAAGGGGTTAGTGTTAGGATATGTGTGCCCTAGCATAGCAAATTCTAATTTTGGATTGTAAAAGTCATGATTTCTTATTTGGATATTATTATTAAAGTATTATATAATTAGTGAATGGAATGTATTATTTTTCGATTCTTTATGGAATTGATAGTGTCTGCTTGATTACAAAATATATTTATATATGTATGTAATGGCAATTAATACTATGATATAAATTAGTAATCATAAATGGTTTAAAGTCGGTAATTATGGATGGACATTTAATTAGTTAAGATTTAAACCGAGTCCACGATAGATTGAGATATATTGCAAGAGCTGTCGTATGTAATTGCTCTCTATCACAGTCATGGCTTTTGACTCTCAAGCATGAGAGAAGTATAGACTCTTTTATTAATTAATAATTACTTTGATTTGTTCGGCGGATACCTCGGGATCCTTAGATCGACACTTTGGGTAGTTATGTAATTAATAATTAGAGATCTATATTCTCAATATTTGCATCAATGCTATTTGTATTTATTTTGTTTTGATTATGCTTGATCACAAATTAAATTCGAAGGCCTTCGTATGTTTTAGACAAATGTTTTCTATATATATTTATTTAATAAATTATTATTATTTTTTGTCAAATAAATATTTTATTGTGATCGAGCCGGAAATAATCAAAGGTAACAAAATAATTATATTAATTATGTTGTCGGATTGATGGCTTTAATTATTCGATAAATAATTAAGCATAGAGGGGTCGAAGTGCAACATTGACTTAGAGGTTATTTACTATTTAATTGGAGTGCAATTAATTTCTTTTAGTGGAGTAGAAATTAATTTATGAATTAATTGAATTGGGTCCATGGTTTAATGGACCGGACCAATTATTAATTTATAGGAGTCAAGAAAATAGTAAGCCCAAAAGGATTCTCACCAATAGCCCAAGTTGATATTGGAGTCATGTTAGGATTGAGAAAGTTGAATTAGAGATGGAGAATGATTTATTATTTCTTTATTCTTATTTTTATTTTGCCTATATATACATGAGTTCATGTATATTTTAGGGGGACTTGGAGAACAAGAAAAAGGAATACACTTTCTCTCTCTAGATTTTAGGGTTTTGTTTTCTCTTCTAAAGGAGGCTACCACCAGCCTAGATTCCAAGGTCATTCATCAAGGCATATTGGTGATTCCTAAAGGGAAGATAATAATCAAAAAGAAGGAGAAAGGATCTTGCTAAAGGGATCTACAATAAGTGAGAATATTCACTTTAGAGGAAAGTTCAAAAGGTTTACTCAGACCTTTGATGTAAGTATCCAATCTGTTTATTGAATTATGCATCATCTTTTATTTATCTTTGCATAAAACTTGTCTCCATGTAATGAATCAAGATCTATGTTTGCAAATCCCTCAAAAAGTTTTAAAAATTTGCACGTTTCCCAACAGTTAGTTCAAGTGGGTAATTCACTTGGCCCTGATGCTTCAGGATGCATTATGTCTAAGGTTCGACTTATCTTGGGTGCAAACAATTCCTTGGAGGGGTGTATAAGTTGAGAGTTCGAGTCCGTTAGAGACAATGTTGTGAGTGTACGTTTGCTTGAACAATCCCTCACAGAACAGATTCTCTCTCCACCTCACTATTAACGCAATAATGCGGCCCTCGCCGCATTAACCATGGATAAAATGTCCAGAACACATACAATCTCGAAGAGGTTTTTAAAACATATACCTAATGCATAGCCATTTTATTATAAGCATTCACTTACTACATGTTTATGCTAGTTGTAATTTTCTTGCTATGAAGAGATTCTTTAGTGTACTTTCTAGTAGATAACATGTTAAAAGAAGAAGATCAGATAAGTGCATTACCCGATGAAATCATTCATTACATGCTTTCATTCATGAGCATGAAATTTGAGGCTCGAACAAGCATTTTATCTAACAGGTGGAGGAAACTCTGGAAGTTCAATCCCGTCATCGTTTTCAAAGAGACGCAAAACTGTGTTTCAAGTGTTGTGAGAGTCGGCATAGAATTGTACAGAGACCTTGAAAATGGGTCGGTTTTGACATGGAAAAAAATATGCTGAAATGCTTGTAATGGGTCTTACCTTGCTTTGCCTTTAACCCTCTGTAGATTTCACGGGTTGTTGAAGTGGATCATTGAAAGTGGAGATGAAACAATAAAAAACTAAAAATATGTAAGGATAAAAACAACCTTCACTTGTAATGCCGCGCAGTGCGCACCAAATGTGAATGTTTTTGTTCTCAAATAAAATGTGTGGAAAAGAATTTTTCAAAAAAGAAAAAAATAAAAAATAAAATGTGGGGACAAGTTTATTTCTTCAAGATCTAAAATTAGCTTTGCTATATGGATCCGAATGAGAATTGTATAGTATTAGGCGGTAAATAAATTATTTTATACTAAGTCACATAAATTTTTTAAAGGAGTGTCGCTCTAACGTTTTGCAAGTGAATTGACGTTTTGTGAGTAACTTCTTTATCAATTCGTGAATTCAATTTTGTCAATTCGCGAATTCAAATTGTGAATCCTTGAATTCACGGTGATACCAAGGGTCTTATGATGTGTGTGAATTTCTTGCCTATGAAAAAAAAATATATCACAATGATTAAATGTACCTAATATTAAATAAAAGGATTAAATTTGTACAAAATAAACCTACAATATTCGAAAAGATTAATAAATTCTAAATATTCAAATCTTAGAAGAATATATAGTTTAAAAATATTAAATGCATGTGTGTTTAGTTTTACTTTATTTACTTAAGAAGCTTATTATTTTAGAATTCTTTAAAGGAATACTTTCATGTACAAAATTTAAACAATAAGTCTAAAATAAATAAATAGATTTCTTAGGTCACATTACTTTAAAAAATATACTATTTTTTTTTTTGTAATTTAATTATTAACAATACTATGTTATTTTAATATAAAAAATAAAATAAAATTACTTGTAGCTCAAACACATTTATTTGTGCTTTAGAAATTACATTTTTATTATTCCACAAATTATATAATAGTACACACACATGATAGAATAGAAGTGTACAAGCACTCTCGTGGCGCTCCTGCTTTAACCAAAATTTAGATTTTGTTGCTTTCGCAACCTCGCTGTCGCTCCCTCTGCGCTCTATTACTTAGTTTTTGTATAGGGTAGGAAGATGGAGGTGAGGTGAGGTGAGATGAGGTGCGTGCTATACAAGGAAAATAGTAGGGGATGCAACATAAACATAAGGAATATACGTAGTTCTGTTGGGTGTTTATGTAAAAGTGTTTTAAGTATAATATGAATATTATTATTAACAATTCCCCTCAAACTCAAGATGGATTATACGAAGGAAACCATTGGAAGTGCAAGAAAGTGTACTGGCCCAACATAGAGCCCGGAAGCATGTTGATGTGAAGACCACCGGAGGCACATGAAAGCGTAGTGGCCTAACACGTTTGTGAGAAAACTGGGAAGATCCGGCACGTTGAATATATGAAAATTGTACACATTAATTTATTTTAAATGATTTTTTAATATGAGAAATATTTTATATATATATATATATATATATGCTAAGACTAGTGTTGTTACACATTCCAAAAAAATTATAAATAAATAAAAATCTTCTTTTTCACTCTTTACAACTTCTTTTCGGTTGCCAAAAAACAACCAACTCTCAACAAGGTGAAATATTTTTGCCAAACGGTAGGCTGTAAAAAATTAGACTGAGTTCGCGTTAGCCCGTTCAAGTCGGACCCCCTAGTTTAAGCCCATAGTTATCTAGGATGGCCAATTGGGCCTCCTTTTGTGCCATTTAACTTTTGGGCTTTGGCTTTGTTTGGGCCTTTGGACCTTCTCAATTCTTACACGACCTTCTGTAAATATTACTTTATCTATACAATTGTTTAAAACTTGGGGAAAACAACCCAAAAAAAACAAACTATTTCTTTTTGGTTCGTGAATCATCAGATAAGAGATAACCTAAAACAGTTCACACCAAAAACAATGCCAAAATCCGAAATTGTTGGGGAACAGATTTCTTATTTTTTATTCCTCTGTAACTAGAATACAAAGTCATCTTCAGATATTTTTAACTTCCCATATTCAGCTATCAATGAACTGGATCATGCATTCAACATAAAACTACATGATCAATCAATGATTTTCCTCACTGTGATATATATATATATATTCTTTTTCCTTTCATGTGGCTTTAGTTGTCAGCTAATTTAAACGATTCTTTTGTTTCTAAGGGTTTGGTCAACTGTATTAATCTAATGCGATGATAAATTTAACACAACATAATTGTATGATCCATGTGAGGTGGGGTTGATTATAGAAGTCTATAGGTCCGTTCAAATACTAATATTATCTTCAAAAGAATATTTTGCTTAAATCATGGTTATTGCATTGTAGTTGCATCCACATTCTCAACAAGTTCATAAATACTACGTAAATAAATATATAAAAATAAAAATCATTTTGCAAATTTTTTTTTATAAGTAAAATATACAAAAAAATAGACAGAGTGCAGCAAGCCTTTCTTTTTTCAAGGCAAGAAACACACACCCACTCACACACAATAATTACTTAGAGAAGTCTTCGGTGGTCTGGTAATATTTGAAAACAGACAGTTCTCTAGACATTGACTTTCGAAATTACAGAGCAATTGAAGGCATGCTGCAAGGTAAGTATTGCTTAGCCTCCAATTAAACGATTGAAAAATTCAACTATTATCTACCAAAAACAAAAAATAATTCTAACTATTGTTAAAATTATCCCCATCATAATATTCCATTTTTGGCACATTGAGTTACATAACAAACATTAATCCAACTACTAAATTGAATATGAACCATCCCACTATCAATGAACAAATTTCACATTTGCTTCAATGATGATCACTCTCACTTGCTAATTAATAACAAACCACATACAATAGAACTATTTGATACACAAAACAACCCTACTATAGTTATGTGCAGGATATATTTAAACAAGCTTTGCAAGACAATGATATTCTATATCATGCTAAGTCCAATTACAATTTTAAAGTACTCACGTCATGCATATTAAATGTGACCTAGTGGAGGTACTCGTGCACACTTTGCACCACCCGATTTGGAAATGAACCATTAAAGGCTCGGATTTTCCTATTTATACATACAAATTGTGATGATACACTTGTTTAACGACCTTCTTCAATGCTGGTATTGGTTATAAAAGGATCACCAGAACTAACCATTGGTGGGCTAGGTACATGATACATAGGAACAGGCATTTTCATTGGAAGATTGGGCACTGTTGCTTCAAAATTAAGAACTTGAATTGCTTGCCTTATCGATGGCCTGAGACTCCGATCAGGGTGAGCACACCACAGCCCAATAATCATCAAGCACTCGAATTGTTTTGCGTCAAAATCCATATGCAGTCTCTTATCAACAGCTGCAAGAATCTCTCCTCTTCCATAGAGGTCCCAAGCCCACTCCACCAAACCAATTTGAGACGTCTCATCCATTGGACCAATGGATTTTCTTCCGCTAGTGATCTCTAGTGCCACCACCCCAAAGCTATACGCATCCAACTCTTTACTGGCCTTACCGGTGCTTATGTACTCCGGTGCTAAGTACCCCAAAGTTCCCGCCAATCCAGTTGTTTGGGGACCTAGCTCATGGTCCATGAGCCGAGCCAAACCAAAGTCTCCAAGCTTCACAGTAAAGCTCGAATCAAGCATTATATTGCTCGATTTGATGTCGCGGTGCACCACACATTGCTCCCATTCTTCATGAAGATAGAGCAATGCAGAGGCCAAACCATGAGCTATCTTGTATCTCACAGTCCATGTAAGAGTGTTTTTCTTGCCGAAGAGGTGCAAATCAAGGCTGCCATTGGGCATGAACTCATAGACCAGTAGGAACTCGCCTTTATCGTGACACCAACCGATGAGCTGCACCAAGTTTCGATGTCTCAAACGGCTAATGATCTTCACCTCTGTTATGTACTCCTTCTTCCCTTGTCTAGACCCCCTTGAAATCTTCTTAACTGCCACTGCCATCTCTAAATCACTAAGATAGCCTCTGTAAACACCACCAAATCCTCCTTCCCCCAATTTCCTCTCATTTGAGAAGTTGTTAGTAGCCGAAGCAAGATCTCTATAAGAAAACCTCCTCGGACCTGCTCCTCTTTCAAGATCCTCATTCATCGACGTTAAGTTCATCGCCTCCGGTGTTCCCCTCGTAGTCTGTGATCTCTTTTTTGAAAAATCCACATAAATTATTCCTCCAATGATCAAGATATATTGGTACTGTCAAACCTACTATTAACCTAATTATTCTCACTCTGTTCCCACTTGTCTCTTTTATATCTAAACTCGAGCTAAACTCCCATGAGTTGAGGATATGTCGCTCTGAGTACAGACCGGTGGCAGCTGAAAACCCAATTATTACCCACTCAGGTAGAACCTCCCTTAGATCAATTTGGTATGAAAGGCTAGAATTACCTCGAAAACTGGGATTTGACTCATAGGACCAAAACACACTCAAATTCTTAGTAGTAGCATTGTAAGTGATCCAAGCATCAGCAGTTTCTCCACTATGCAAGCTAGCATTCCACGGGAAAGTCATTGCTGATGCAATCGAGTTGTTATTGATACCAACATGCTCGAATGCAGGATCCCACTCGGGATTAGGGTAAGAGTCAAACTCAACTAGAACGATTTGGTTCCGGACTGAATCACTGGTGGAGGTGTTGAAAAGCCCTAAAAAGCCACCGCCGGAGTTGGGTGGGATCTGAAAACCTACAGGGGCAAGAAAGAAGGCAAGGCCATTGCCGTATTGAGATCTACCTTGGGTGTCAATAGTGAAGGAGAAATGAGTAGAGAAGTCAGAGAGCTTTCCTGAGCTGGAGTGCCACAGCCGAACCCTGTCTGCATATATGGCTCGACCAACACGACATATATAGGTATATTTGTAATTCAACTCAATTGCACCAACAGAAGGTTGTGCATCTCCTTCATAGAGTATGTTGGTTACATCAGAACCAAACCGAGATATCTGGAATTGAAGTGAATTAGCAAATGGGAAAAGAAAGGAGACAAGTGAAAAGAGGAGAGTAATATGAGCATATGGAAATGTAAATGAAGTAGGAAAACTGTAGGCAGGGGTGGCCATGAGAGAGAGATCTAGAGAGAGAGTATGCATAGAACTGATACCTGAAACCTTATATTGTTGAAGTTTAGTACTAGTCAATTTATTGAGGGTAAAGTTTGAGCTACTACATTTGTCTAATATGTAGAAAATATTTCTTTGAAAAGGTAAACAAGTTTCGGAAACTATAAAGAATGACTGAGCTTAAAATTTCATTGCCGGCACAACAGTGTCAACATTAATCCGCAAAAAAAATTGCAACAAAATATCAACATTAATCCGCAAAAAAAAATTGCAAAAAAACAATTTTGTTGAGGAACTTCAACGTTAAAGATGCTTTGGTATCCAAGAATCCAACTAACCTGTCAAGAACTTTTTGAAAATTAAACTGAATGATACGATGAGGCATGTGGGTTACCTGTCAACGGGAAGAAACAAAAGTGACCGGGTCGTAAGAAGATTTAAAGGATTTTATTATATAAACAAAGAGGGAGAGAGTTGACATTACATGTTGACACCAGAAATGCAGCCGAAAATGTTGAGGAACAGAGTAAGTTTCATTAGAAGAAACACCAAAAATTTGCATTTCAACAACTATATTGTTTTTTATAAACTGTAGGGTGTGACTCTTTATTGTAATACTAATTAATTTTGACTATGCTGCTATATAAAATATAGGGGAAAGAAGCTAACCTCCCATGCTGTCATTCATGAGCATGAAGTTTGCGGCTCGAACAAGCATTTCATCGAACAGGTAGAAGAAGAAACTCTGGAAGTTCAATCCCGTCATCGTTAACGCAGAGACACAAAACTATGTGTGTTTCAAGTGTGGTCGAGAGTAGGCTTGGAATCGTAACCTTGAAAATGGGCAAAAAATAGTGGAACGGAAGCATTTGGTGAAAATTGGAGGAACTAAACCTTTGAAGGAATTGAGAGTAGAAAATAACTATTTGGGAGGAAGAATTTCAATTTTTATTTAAACAATATTATTCACTAGATACTTGTAATTAAGTTTAATTTTTCACTAAGATTAGTGCTTTAATTTTCATTGAGATAACACAATACATAAATTTAACATGCTCATATATTTCACTTCAAGGTGGAAAAATCTCCGTGAACTTCATATATGATCATTATATAGATTAACTTAATATTTCAAATCTAATAAATTATATTATTTAACAGTTTCTTGATAAATTTTGAGAAAGATGACAATTTTTTTTTTTTTTTCAATGACAAAAAATTAATCTAGTATCAACTATAGCAAGTTACTGTCAACTTTTACCCTTGAAACAATTTGTAATAATCCTCCAACAATCCAACCCTTATTTAAAGGGGAAAAAAATGCAATGACACTTTTCTTCTCTTAAGCATGTTGTTTTTTTGAGGGATTGTTTGGTATGTGTTTTTGTGTTTTATTTCGAAACAAAATAAGTATTTTGTTGTAGAGTATTTTTAATAGTAATTAAAAATATGTTTGGTAACGTCCATTTGTTGCAAAAAATTTTGAAGCGAAAATATAAAAACATGTTTAGTAAAAAATTGTTGCAAGTTTTAAAATATAATAATTAGTTTAAAACTGTCATTTAAGAGTTTTACGAAACACAAATAAAAAATTAAATTTTTATTTTTTTATTGGTCATCATCATCGTACCCGTTGCTATAGTACTGCAGAAACATGTAAGAACATCAAATTAATTAGTATTTCTATTTTTGGCGACTTTTTAAGAAACACATCGATACTGTGCAAAACAAAACATTTTTTTATATGAAATATCCATATGAAAAAATACAAAAAAAATGACTCTCCAACATATCCAACCCTCATTGAGGATACGAAAGGTCACCTGGGACGGATACGATTCAGATTGCTGAGAACAGGTCGGGCGAGAGCAACCGCCCCGAACCAAGTCTTCACTGACCAGGCCCAGGACTAGGATGTCAAGCTGAAAGCCCAACTCCAGAAAGAAGAAATTGAGCCCATGACCAAGAAGGGCCCAGGCAATCAGCCCAATGCAAGGAGTTAAGTAGGAAGCTTAGAAGATCTGTAACAGTCTATAAATAGACTGAAAATAGAGGAAAAATGGGTTGAAAAATATTTGAAGTGGAGAATTTCTCTTTCTAAATTGGGAGAGCATTTTTCTTGCATCTTCAATGGCTCCGTCTGTGGGAAGCGATGAAGATTGATTTGATCACGACTGATTTATGAAGGAGAAGCTTGATCTCTAGAAGGTGAATTCAGATCAGCGAGATTATAGTCTGTCTTGTTGAGTGTTGGTTCTAATTGATCTTTAGAGATTGGAATCGGATCTGAAGAATCTTAATTTGTTTATCGAGATTAGATCTGGCGAGTTCACGGTAGGAATAGAATCGATAGATTGTGGAAAGAGATCGGAATTTTGCTGGTTTGAGACAGGATCTAGCGAGTTCGCATTAGCAGAGGTCAGATCCAATTAGGAATTCACGGCTGATGGCTCTGCTCCGATCAGGAACGATGATCGAAAGTGAGAGTTCTAATCCACATGAGAATGGCCAGCAGATGAAGCTTGATGAGTTGATGAGCATGATCGACGCCCTTAGAAGAGAGAATGCAAAATTACGAGTTGGAATGGAGCGTTGGGAAGTTCCGGCGATTCCACGACCACCTCCAGTAGTGGAAAAAAGTATGCAGCCTGACGTTGTACACCAGGGCGAGCAGGAAGGCAACGATCGCATGGATCTTCATCGCGAGAAGATCAGAACGGGCGATTTGCCACCAAATGCTCATCACATAGAGGATCTAGAAGGATCTGTCCATATGGATCTGCATCGTGAGCAAATCAACCAAGAGGAAGCCATGGCATTCGATCCATATCACGAAAGCCTGAGGTGAGAAGAAACTATGGTGTATGGTCGAAACAAGGCTACACCGTCATGGCAGAGAGAGTTAAAAGAGGAAAGGTCCTACGATCCTCCTTATCGACCATTAACGGCCACATACGAAGATAGAGGTCTGAACGGGGGGTCTATTAAGTAGAAGACATTCTCAAAGCATCCAAGAGAGAATGAAGCCCTCCGTTTATCAGCAAGAACAGTTGCTTCGCCATTTACTGACGAGATTCTGAATGCTCCTAACTTGAGGAAGTTTTCCATGCCAGTTTTCATTCTATTTGATGGAATAAGTGACCCGATCGATCACATTTACCATACTTAGTTGAAAATGGCTCTAAACACAATGGTCCCTTGATATGCAAGTGTTTCCCTACAAGTTTGACCGGGCCAGCGCTCAATTGGTTCAATCTGGCCAAAGGCTCAATCGCTAGTTTCCAAGATCTGTGTGATAAGTTCATCAGTTAGTATTATGGGAACAAGTGTCCGCCAAAGATGTTTCAAGCTTGTTTACAATGAAGCAGCACGAAGACAAGCGACTCCTTGCTTTCCTCACCAGGTTCAACCTTATCAAGAGCATGGTAATGGAATGTCATCCATCCACGGTAGTTCAGGCGTTCAAGCTGGCAATGAATTGAGGGACACCATTCCACACAAGTCTGGTGGTGAATATGCCGAAGACTATGGACGAGCTGAACGAGAGAGCTGATGGTTTCATGCGTTTGAAAGAAGAAGAAGCAGCTAATGCAAGGAAGACGTCGATTATATCAATAGAAGAAAACTCCAAAGCCAAGATCTGGCAAAAAAAAGCTCCGCCACAGTGTCAGACCTCCTGGATGGCAGAGAAGAGGCCTAGGGAAGAGGAGTTGGTCACTCCACTAAAGGTCACTCTCGCGAGGCTATATCAGGAGAATAAAGATAAGTTTTGCTCTCCCCTACCAATTAGGCAACCTCTCGAGCAATAAGATCAATCTAAACATTGTATTTTCCATAGTGATTTTGGTCATCAGACTAACGAATGCAGGAACTTAAGAAGGCAGGTGGAAATGTTGATAGCAAGGGGAGAGTTTTCAAGATACATTCAAAGCCCGGCGGTAGAGCAGAACCGACAGGTGGAACAAGTGAAGAGGAGTCCAAAACCGAGTTACCAGAGCGCACAAGTCGTTCGGATAATAAATGCAATCCACGGCCGACCAGAACCAACTGAGGAATCAAAAGAACTGCTCCGAACACACCTTCGTCAAGCACAGATGAAGAGAATGATGTAGTGTGAACGCTCTGCACCAATAGAACGCATTGGTTTAGATAAAATTCGCCAGAATGGACTTACTAAGAGTACAGGTGCCACATGAAGATCCTTTGGTTGTAAGTTTGACAGTGGCAGATTGCTTAGTGCACAGAGTTTTGATCGATCTAGGGAGTAGTGCGAATGTCATGCAAGAATAACGTTTGACCAACTCGAGATCAAGCCCGAAAAGCTCAAGCCCATAGGAAATCCATTGCTGGGGATGGGAAACGAGCCCATTGGAATGGTAGAATTGTCAGTATAAGCCATTAAAAGAGTTCTAACAGAGAGCTTTATGGTTGTTGAGATCCATCCATTTTACAATCTCTTGATGGGCAGAAGGTGGATCCATAGTGTCCAAGGTGTCCCATCAACACTACATCAGGTGATGAGGTGCTTGAGCTCGGATGGGAGTAGGGTGATTGACATTCATGGAGATCAGGTTGCAGCCAAGGAGTGCTACTCCGTGACAATAAAAGCTGTTGGAAAAGGAAAAGCTCTATCTCAGCCTGACAGTCCGAGATAGCAATTACAAGAACCTCCCCCCAAAGTGATCAGGAGGGAGGATGAGCCTACGATTCTTATTGAGGAGCCCTTCATCGATGTGCGGATAGATCTTCATAAGCCAAACAGAACAACAAGGGTAGGGTCAGGGCTTGCAGTGGGAGAAAAACAACAGTTAATTGACTTCTTGTCTCAAAACGCAGATGTGTTTGCTTAGAGCCATTCAGACATGCCAAGGAGTAGTCCCTCCATGTCTTGTCATTCCCTCAATGTAGACCCGGAGCGCTAAGCCTATAAGACAGAAGTAGAGAAGGTTTGCCCCAGAGCGCAATCAAGTCATAGCTGATGAGATTAATCAATTGCTAGAAGCAGGATTCATTAGAGAAGTTCAGCACCTGGCTTGGCTCTCAAATATAGTTGTTATGCAAAAACAGAATGGGAAATGGAGAGTGTGTAATGACTTCACCAATTTGAATAAAACATGCCCAAAGGATAGCTTCTCATTACCAAAGATTGATTAAATGGTGGATGCCACCACTGGATACGAACGGTTAACCTTCTTTGATGCTTACTTAGGCTACAACCAAATCCCTATGAACCTAAATGATGAAGAGAAAACTTATTTTGTTACCGAACGGGGAATTTACTGCTACAAAGTCATGCCGTTTGGATTAAAGAATGCTTGAGCTACTTATCAAAGGTTGGTCAGCAAGACTTTCAAAGATCAGATGGGAAAGACCGTGGAGGCTTATATTGATGACATGGTGATAAAGAGCATAAAGAAGGATAATCACTTAGAACATCTGCGCGATGTGTTTGGCGTATTGAGGAGGTATGGAATGAAGCTAAATCCAACCAAGTGCTCGTTCGGCGTGGGCTCAGGGCAGTTCCTGGGACACGTGGTCAATAACAGAGGAATTGAAGTTAGCCCAGCTCAAGTAGAAGCTCTGATCAGAAATGCAAAACCAAGGACGGTCAAAGAAGTACAAGCACTCACCGGTCGAATAGCCGCGCTGAGTCGATTCATTTCTAAGTTGTCAGATCGCTGCAAACCATTCTTCGACACAATAAGAGGCCATGGAAAGTAGGCCTGGGGGGATGAGCAATGATAGGCACTGACAAACTTGAAAGAGTATATACGGAACCCTCCAGTTTTGTCTGCCCCCGAGCCAAGTGAAAAGCTTTTTTTGTACCTTGGTGTGTCTAGCATCGCAACGAGTGCTGTCCTGGTGCACTGTAAAGAATGTAAGCAATTCCTAGTGTTTTATGTTAGCAAAACAATGGCCAAACCGGAGAGAAGACATTCAAAGGCCAAACGAGTGATTCTCTCATTAGTAAATGCAAAGAGGAATCTCAGGCAGTACTTTGAATCCTATCATATCATCGTTCTGACCGCCCTTCCTATAAGGGTGATCCTGCATAAGCCAGGCCTGTCAGGAAGAATGACGAAGTGGGCCGTAGAGTTGAGCTCATTTAATATAACGTATGAACCCAGAACGGCTATCAAAGGACAATCGGTGGTTGATTTCCTGCTGCAATGCAATACAGAAGACATAGAAGAAGATCTTGGAGGTTCTTCATGGAATCTCTTTGTAGATGGTTCTTCTAATCAAATGGGGGCAAGAATTGGGATCAAATTGCAAATGCTATAAGGTATTACGTTGAGCCAAGCGGTTAGACTTAAGTTTGGCGCAACCAATAATGAGGCTGAATACGAAGCATTATTGGCTGGACTAAAGTTGGCTAAGGAGTTGAAGGTCAAAAGTCTAATTGCTTTTAGTGATTCACAGCTGATAATTCGGTAGGTGACTGGGGAGTATGGAACAAAAGATGAGACAATAAAGGCGTCCCGTTTTGCCGTTCTGCGCGAAGCAAAATACTTCAATCAGATCAAATTCATCCAATTGCCGAGGGAGTGCAATATAGATGTCAATTGATTGGCTTGTAGCGCATCAAGCTCTAGAGAAACATTGGCCAGGGTTATACCAGTTGAGGTGTTGTTTCAGCCATCTATCTTTGAGGAACCATCTGGTTTGGACCCTTGGCAAGTTAATGTCATACCATACGAACCGAGCTGGATTGACCCAATCATAACTTTCATAAGGGATGGTGTGTTGCCCGAATGGAAAGATGAAGCAAGAAAGATCAAGTCAAATATTGCAAAGTATGCTGTTGTGCACAATCAGTTGTACAGACGGTCTTTCTCAGGTCCGTACTTGAAATATGTAACCCCCACAGAGGCTAGATAGATTTTGCAAACCATCCATGAGGGTGTGTGTGGCAATCATTTAGGAGGCAGATCTCTAGCGCACAAAGCGATGACGCAAGGATATTTTTGCACGAATGATGAGCGCTGAAAAGTGTGCATTTAAACCCCTTAAGCTTGAGTGTTTTAGGACCTTTATTTATCTTATTTTCCTGTTTTAGACTAATTTCGTGTTATTTCCCTTTTTAGGTCAATAAAGTTAAAACGAGCTAAAAATGACTTCTTAAGGCCTTTTTGGAGTCAAACTAAGTCTTTATGACAATTTGGAGCAAAAGGAGGCTGATTTGGAGCAAAATGAGGCTGATGCTGAAAAACTACCAATTGAGACAGATCTGAGAAAAGTGAGATAGATCTGAGAAAAGTGGATAGATCTGAGAAGAATTTGATCGATCTGAGAAAAGTCTGATCGATCAAACAAACTCTGATCGATCGAAGAAAAGTTTGATCGATCGAAAACGTGCTGGCAGCGAGCTGTCTTATTCCCACGTGCCCGAATTCTACCTACCACATAGTTTTGGGATTAGATATTTTTGGGGCTATATTTCTGACTTAGTGGCTAAGAAAAGGATATTGTATTTAAAGGGAATTGAACCATTTTGTAATATATATTTTTATCTTCAATTTTATACATTGTGATTTTATTTTCTCTCTTTAGAAAAGTTAGAGATTAGGGTTAGAAGAAAGGAGGGAAGTGGAGGCACATCTCTAGATCCACATACTCTCTATCTCTAGAACTTCAAAGAAGAAGAAGAAGAAGATGGAGCCATGTTTGGAGCTTGCCCTTGAGGGTTCCAAGATCACATCTACCTCCCCCATGATTGGCTAGACTTCTCCTTGGGGCTTGGATGAGCCCCAAATTTGTAATCTAATCCTCTATCTTTTTCATACTTTTTGGGGAATAATATCTTGTGATTAATGTTCTAGCCTTGTGAATTTAATGAATCGTGGTATATTTCTATGATTTCTATGGTTTAATTCTTCTTATTAATTCTCTAGTTTATTTACATGTTCATGTGTGATTAAATTGGGAATTATGTCTCACATGATTCATATGGTTTAATTCTTCCTATTGATTCCCTTTGTGATTACATGTTGTCTTATGTGTGATTATTTGGAAATTGATCTCTACACTAGTTTTCTATATTAATTGCATGTCTATGTGTGATTGATTGAGAATCTAGTGATGCTAGACATGGGTTTTATTAGATGGATTTGTCAATTAATTTGATGGATTATTCTTATGCTTGATGGGTTGTTCTACAATTTAATTCATATTTGTAGGTAGGTAGACAATCTATACTTGAGTTGATATTCCATGGCTTATTATTGCAAATTCCATGATTCTCTAGATTGATGTGTGCTATATTTGTGACTAGTTTGATGGGTAATGCTTAGAATTGATGGGTTGTTCTACACTTAGTTTATTTGTTGGTTAGGTAGACAATACATTATTGAATTTGATAGTCCATGCTTAATATTGCAATTGATAGTCGCATTTTGTTTACAAGAATGTTTTTTCCAAATTAGTTGAAAGTGTGTGGTTTGGTGAACAAGTTTGGTGGTAATTCCAATAGACCCCAAGACCTCACTTCTCATCTCTTAAATCCCTATCTCAACTTAGTTTTATTTTACTTGCATTTTAATTAATTGTTTTTTAGAGTAATCAACCAATCTCTCCTTTCAATCAATTGATACATTAGAGTCAAAGTTAAATTGCAACACGTATAATCCCTTGGAATGATTCCTACTCATTCTTGCTACATTAGTTGTAGTGGTGGTAGTGGTTTTTATAAATTTAAACTTGACCAAAAAGACTTTTCTTGAACCGCACATTCACTACATTATTTTGGCGTATACAAGCGTCCGTCATCAAATTTTGGCGCCGTTGCCGGGGATTAACGGTTTTGTTGGAATTATACTAGACAATAGTGTTTATTTGATTACTTTTATTTTTATTTTATTTTCTATTGTATATTCTTTTCTCTTGTTCTCATTATTATTTGTCAATTAAGTACTTGACTACAAGGAAGGCAAACATTGGATCTTAGAGCAATCATTGGAGCTTGAAGCTAGCATTGGAATTTGAAGTTGCTTAAAGACCTTTGTGAGCATTTCCTGAAAATCTCGTAGTTTAATTGTTTCACTTCTTTGCATGCTTGTGATAGCCCTTGTTGAGGCTAATTTCATTGCTTTAATTTTTGTCCAAGCATCGGCCCATGTGGAGGGCATTATTTGTTGCATTTGGATTTTGAATGTGGATGAAGCCATTGTTTAATCCAAGTTTAGGGGAAATTACTTCCCCTCACCTTATGTCCTTCCACTATATTTTGATCCTTATGAGGTTGAGTCCAATTCATTTCAACATGCATCATCTTATTATGGACTTGATTATTCTCATTATCCTCCTTGTGACTATTACCTTCCCCCAACATTTTATGATGAACCAACTCCACCAGCTTCTAGGTATTCACCCGGATTTGAAGAAAAAGTTTTAGCTTTACTTGATGTGCATATTTCATAAACTTCACTTATTAATTCACATTCTCAAATTTTAGCCAAGTTAGAAGCTCAAGTTAAGCAAATTACAAGTACTCTTTCTCGTCAAGAGGAGGAGGAAGAGACAAATAAAAGAATTGCAAGAACTTTAATTTATATAGATGAGGATGATAAGAGTGAAGAAAAAGTAGCAAGTGAGTTAATGCCTAGCACTCTATCTTGTATAGAGAAGGAAGTGGCAAATGAGTTGGTGGCTAATCCAATAGAGCATAATATGATTAATGAGGACTTTCCTTGTTTTGATTATGATTTTATCTCCACCATTGCTATTTTAGAGAGTGAGGGGATGTTGACCACTATAGAGGTAGGAGAGGAGGAGGAGGAACTTGTTAAACAGGGCCTTCCTTCTATTATCTCCAATGACCCTCTTGAGACATGCCTTTTTGAAATGTATAAAAATTGTGGTTTTGACCTTGAAAGCTCAAAAAATGAAGTGAACTCTCTAATGGACTCCTTAGCTAACTTGGAAGGTGAGGAGATGGTTATTTTTGAGGAAGAGAAGAGGGATGAAGAGAAAGTGTTTCTTGATATTCCAAATGAGTCTTTGAAAGACAATGCCTCACCAATTATCAAAGTAAATGATCCTTTGAGTGTGTTTCAAGAACACAACAAATAGGCAAGGCCAACCATGATTGATTTCGTTTTCAAGACCGTGGATTAAAGGAACGAAATCATCTCTTTCATTTCTTTTCAAGCCATTCATTTGGAGGATAATTTCATTGACATAAGTGGGACATTAAATGAGAAAAGTGAAAAGAGGATCAATACGGATGTTTCATATCCAGTTTTTGATTCTTTTGATTAGTGAGTTGACCCAACGTCTTGCTAGAGACGTTAAATACTAGTATTCGTAGAGTTTTCAACTCTATTCCTCCCTCATTTCTTTTTATTTTTCATTCTTGTATACATTCTTCCATTCATTTTTCAATCTCCATTCTTATTACCATCATTGGAGCTTAGCATAGGATTTTTTGCCCTTTCATCTCAAAATTAGGCATTTAATGCCAGTTCGGTCGATCACAAGATACATTCGATCGATCGAACACCATCTCTGCATATTCTCATCTCTCTGTTCCATCATTCGAAGATTCTTTGCATATTTCAGGTCTCTGTGTATCGTTCGAACTTTTTCTCCGATCGATCCAACACTCTTCGATCAATCCAGATGTCCCTTCGATCGATCTCAGTTCTATACTTAGAAAAAAAATTTGAAGCTTTGAAAATCATCTCTCTGTGTATCGTTCGAAGCTTTTTGCAGGTTTTCAGACCTTGAATCGATCGAAGTTCAATTGATCATTCTTAGATCGATCACAGCTTTGCCCCTTAGACTTTTTCTTCTTTCTATTTTTTATTTTATTTTTCATTTTCTTTTACTTTTGTCATTTTCTTTTATTTTATTTAGTTACTTTTCTCTGTTGGTTAAAAAAAAAAAAAAATTATTTCTTTGTATTTTTTATTTCCTTACATTTTTACTTCTTACATTTTTATTTACTTGCCTTTTTATTTTTGTTTGTGCACACATTTGTTTTGTCTGAAAAATTAAACAATAAATAAAAAATTAAAAAAAAACAATCATTCAAAGTAGTATTCCGTCTTGCTAGAGACGTTAAACTTAGCACATGACACCTTGTGTCTTTTATCTCTTGTATCATACATGTTCATGTTTATTCTTATTTCTTTATTTTTCTTGCATTTTGTTTACATAATAATAATAATAATAATAATTTGCATTCTTTATTTCATTGCATTTTATTGTGTGTGTGTACATACTTGTTATGTCATAAAATAAATAAATAAATAAAGTGTTTTAATTTTCATGTTCCTTTTTTTTGTTCTTACATCCTTTATTACTTTTGTTTTTCATTTCTTGCATTGTACATATTCTTTCATTACATTTTACCTTTTTTATTTTTCTTTTTGCATTTTGTTCATGCATTTTATTCTATGTTTTTCTTGCATTTTGTATATACTTGCTTTCATAAAAAGAAAAATATAAAAACTTTTCACCTTTGTGCCCTTATGTGCCGTCATGCATACTTTCATGCTTTAATTAGGGCTTGATCTCATATCTCTCTTTCATCTTGTGTTATATTGCCTTACAATGCATGATTTGATTATTCTTATCCCATTTGATATTTGATGTGAATTTGGTAGTGTAGTTATTCAAATAGGTTGTTGATTCCAAGTTTGGGGGAGACCCTTTTCATATTGGATCATTGTTGGACTTCATGCTTTCGCCACCACGGTATACTTTTTCCATCTTTTTCTTTGTTCTCATTGCATATTGAGGATAATGTGCAATTTAAGTTTGGGGGTAAGGTGACTTTGTTACATTCTACATAAGTTTGAGACATTAAATGCATGATTGAGTTTTGAGATTGATATTAGCTATGATTTTGATCTTTTGAGAACTATGTTATTTAAAATTTAAAAATTGCTTGACTTGAGAGTCCAATACTCCTTGTATGCATTATGGATGCCATTTATGAGTAAATTTCTCGAAAGATTGATATCTTGCTTGCACTTGTGGTCCACATCATCCTGATTTTGTGATTATTTTGAGATTCACTCCAAAATTCTACACTAGCACAGACGCACACTAGCATTCATTTGTGGGGTACATGCTTTGTTGATTATTGAATTGGTTATATCCCAATTGGGCTAGTAGTGCATTGAAAGCTTTCATCTTGATAAAAGTGGATAACAAACCCTTTTCATTGAGTAGCCGGGATTCTAGCCTCATCAAGTACTGAATTTCTCGCACCGAAAGGTGGGGGGACCCAAACTCTAGGTTAATAATTGAACTTGCTTTTTTTTTTTTAAAAAAAAAAAAAAAAAAAAAAAAAAAAAAAAAAAAAAAGAAAGAAAGAAAGAAGTGAGAACTTCTCCAAAAAGGTGAAAAGTGGGAAATAATTAGATGAAGGTTGTTTTAATTTGTAACCTAGTTGATTTGAGTTTGTAAGTCCTTAGGGGTATTTGAACACCTAATGCCCTAAAATCGTCTAGTTTAGGAGTCATTGACCTAATGCTCGACCTCATGGATCATTAGAAAGCTTAATAGATCAACACATTACACTATGCTTCCATCTTTGATCCTTAGGGTAGTCTACAAAAAATAAATAAATAAAAAATAAAAATAAAAATCGAGTGAAAAGAATAACACCTAGATGAATAAAGCTTTAATAAAAGGGTCACTCTTTGTCTTGATGATCGGTACTAGATTTATGTGCTAGTTTGAGGGTAAGGATGTGATTATTTCTTTAGTTGGCTAAGATAGCAACATATTTTATGCCGGTCCACTCAAAAAGGATTATAGAGTTGTTTTTATTTGCATGATCATTTTCTTGATGTGTGGAGGACCAAACTTGTTTGGTTGATGTTGAGATTTTAAGAGATTGCTTGGAAATGTTTGAAAAATTGCATGCTTGAGGTAGTTCTCTCCCAATACTTGTTTGCAATATTGGTGCCTCTTTTGTGAGAACGAGCTTAATGTTTGTGGGTATCACTTCTGGAAACCCTCACGAGACTTCACTCGTCCACTAAGGGTAAACTAGGGGTTTAAAAGGCTTGTTGCATATGCTAAATGCAATCGTGTTCCCTACAAAAGTGGCATTATCCATTTATTACTTTCTAGTTCATAGTTGTTTAGTTGTTCATTTCATTTCTTTACTTCGTAGTTCATTGCTTGGGACTTGTAATATTTAAGTTTGGGGGTGTGATAAGCGCTGAAAAGTGCGCATTTAAACCCCTTAAGCTTGAGTGTTCTAGGACCTTCAGCTATCTTATTTTCCCGTTTTAGACTAATTTCGTGTTATTTCTCTTTTTAGGTCAATAAAGTTAAAACGAGCTAAAAATGGATTCTTAAGGCCTTTTTGGAGTCAAACTAAGTCTTTGTGAGAATTTGAAGCAAAATGAGGCTGATTTGGAGCAAAAGGAGGCTGATTTGGAGCAAAATAAGGCTGATGTTGAAAAACTGCCAATTGAGACAGATCTGAGAAAAGTGAGACAAATCTGAGAAAAGTGAGATAAATCTGAGAAAAATTTGATCGATCTGAGAAAATTCTGATCGATCGAACAAACTCGGATCGATCAAAGAAAAGTCTGATCGATCGAAAATGTGCTGGCAACGAGCTGTCTTATTCCCGCGCGCTCGAATTCTACCTACCACATAATTTCGGGATTAGATATTTTTGGGGATATATTTCTGACTTAGTGGCTAAGAAAAGGACCTTGTATTTAAAGGGAATTGAACCATTTTGTAATATATCTTTTTGTCTTTAATTTTATACAATGTTATTTTATTTTCTCTCTCTAGAAAAGTTAGAGATTAGGGTTAGAAGAAAGGAGGGAAGTGGAGGCACATCTCAAGAACACATCTCTAGATCCACATACTCTCTATCTCTAGAACTTCAAAGAAGAAGAAGAATAAGATGGAGCCATGTTTGGAGCTTGCCCTTGAGGGTTCCAAGATCACATCTACCTCCTCCATGATTGACTAGACTTCTCATTGGGGCTTGGATGAACCCCAAGTTTGTAATCTAATCCTCTATTTTTTTCATACTTTTTGGGGAATAATATCTTGTGATTAATGTTCAAGCCTTGTGAATTTAATTAATCTTGATATATTTCTTTGATTTCTATGGTTTAATTCTTCCTATTAATTCTCTAGTTTATTTACATGTCTATGTGTGATTAAATTGGAAATTATGTCTCATATGATTCATATTGTTTAATTCTTCCTATTGATTCTCTTTGTAATTACATGTTGTCTTATGTCTGATTATTTAGGAATTGATCTCTACATTAGTTTTTCTATATTAATTGCATGTCTACGTGTGGTTGATTAAGAATCTAGTGATCGGTAGACATGGGTTTTATTAGATGGGTTTGTCAATTAATTTGATGGATTATTCTTATGCTTGATGGGTTGTTCTACAATTTAATTCATGTTTGTAGGTAGGTAGACAATCTATACTTGAGTTGATATTCTATGGCTTATTATTGCAAATTCTATTATTCGCTAGATTGATGTGTGCTACATTTGTGACTAGTTTAATGGGTCATGCTTAGAATTGATGGGTTGTTCTACACTTAGTTTATTTGTTGGTTAGGTAGACAATACATTATTGAATTTGATGGTCTATGCTTAATATTGTAATTGATAGTTGCATTATGTTCATAAGAATGTTTTCCCCAAATTAGTTGAAAGTGTGTGGTTTGGTGAACAAGCTTAGTGGCAATTCCAATAGACCCCAAGACCTCACTTCTCATCTCTTAAATCCCTATCTCAACTTAGTTTTATTTTACTTGCATTTTAATTAATTATTTTCTAGAGTAATCAACCAATCTCTCCTTGCAATCAATTGATACATTAGAGTCAAAGTTAAATTCCAACACGTATAATCCCTTGGGACGATCCCTACTCATTCTTGCTACGTTAGTAGTAGTGGTGGTAGTGGTTTTTATAAATTTAAACTTGACCAAAAAGGGTTTTCTTGAACCGCACATTCACTACATTATTTTGGCGTATACAAGCGGCCTCGTCAAATTTTGTGCTAGGTTTGTGTGCTAGTTTAAGGGTAAGGATGTGATCATTTCTTTAGTTGGTTTAGATAGCAACATATTTGATGCCGGTCCACTCAAAAAGAATTCTAGAGTTGTTTTGATTTGCATAATCATTTTCTTGATGTGTGGAGGACCATACTTACTTGCTTGATATTGAGATTTTGGGAGATTGCTTGGAAATGGTTGAAAAATTGCATACTTAAGGTAGTTTTCTCCCAATACTTGTTTGCAATATTGGTGCCTCTTTTGTGAGAATGAGTTTAATGTTTATGGGTATTATTTCTGGAAACCCTCATGAGACTTCACTCATCCACTAGGGGTAACCAAGGGGTTTAAAAGGCTTGTTATATGTGCTAAATTCAATCATGTTCCCTACGAAAGTGGCGTTATCTATTTATTGCTTTCTAGTTCATAGTTGATTAGTTGTTCATTTCAGTCCTTTACTTTGTAGTTCATTGCTAGGGACTAGCAATATTTAAGTTTGGGGGTGTGATGAGCGCTGAAAAGTGCGTATTTAAACCCCTTAAGCGAGGGTATTTTAGTCCATTCATCTATCTTTATTTACCTACTTTAGTACTTATTTGTGTTTTTGTCTATTTCAGGTCAATAATGTTAAAACGAGCTAAAAATGGCTTCTTAAAGCCTTTTTGGAGTCAAACTAGGTGTTGGTGAGAATCTGGAGCAAAAGGAGGCTATCTGGAGCGAAAAGAAGCTGATGCTGAAAAACTGCCAAGTTGGATCGATCGAAAGTTGGATCGATTGAACCAAGATCGATCGAAGAAAATTGAGATCGATCAAACTTTTCTCTGATCGATCGAACTGTTTGCGAAAGTTATTAAAAAGCAGATCTAAATCTCATTTCGAACCAACTCTGGTAGAGCTTCAAAGAAGAGATTCTCGGGCCGAGTTCTCACATATTTGGGCTCTCAAAGCCTTGTATATAAGAGGGATTCAACCATTTTTGTAGAGAGATCCATACTTTTACATTGTATTTTCTATATTTTCATTACTTTCTCTTTCTAGAAAGTTAGAGATCAGGGTTAGAAGAGAAGAGGGAAGTGGTGTCACATCTCAAGAACATATTTCTAGATCCATTCACTCTCTCTCTCTAGAGCTTCAAAGAAGAAGAAGAAGAAGATGGAGCCATGTTTGGAGCTTACCCTTGAGGGTTTCATGACCACATCCACCTCCTCCTTGATTGGCTAGATCTACACTTAGAGCTTGGATGAGCCCTACTTCTTGTGTATTCTAAACCCTTGTATTTCTATTTTTGGGGATTTATATATATATATTGTTGTAATTAGTGCTTAACCTTGTGATTGTTGATTTAATTCTTCCTTATGATTCTCTATTTTAATTACATGTTGTCTTATGTGTGATTATTTGGGAATTGATCTTTACACTAGATTCTCTATATTGGTTACATGTCTATATATGATTAATTAAGGATTTAGTTATGGCTAAGCATGGGTTTTCATTGAATGGGTTTGTCAACTAATTTGATGGATTATACTTACACTTGATGGGTTATTCTACAATTTAATTCATGCTTGTAGGTAGGTAGACAATCTATAATTGATTTGATATTCTATGGCTTATTATTGCAAATTCCATGATTCTCTAGATTGATGTGTGCTCTCATTAGACCCATTTGTTAATTAATTGATAGATTATGCTTTTGTCTTGGTGGGTTGTTCTACACTTAGTTTACTTGTTGGTTAGGTAGACAATTCACTCTTGCATTAGATAGTTCACACTTTTATATGCAAATTATGTTTATGTTTGTGGCCATATCTAGATTGCAATAATGTATTTCCTATTAATGGAAAACAAGTGTTTAATTACATGAGCTTAGTGGTGATTCCAACACTCTAAAACCTCTCTTCATATCTCTTAAATCCCTATCTCTCACTAGTTTACTTTAATTGCATTTTAATTTCCTTGCATCTTAATTTAATCAACCAATCTCTATTTTTTGCAATCAATTGATACATTAGAGTTGAAGTTAAATTCCAACACGTATAATCTCTGTGGACGATCCCTACTCGTTATACTTCATTAGTTATAGTAGTGGTTTTATAAATGTAAATTTGACTAGAAAAGCTTTCAAAACCACATTCATATTTTGACCTTGCGAAGCGACCTCTCGCTTTAAAAAGTACGTTGTCTAAACACTTGGAAATGGGCTCGTCACCGAACATGTCGAGGGATACAGAAAAATTCTCTAGAAGATGCGATAAGTGCCAAAGGTTCGGACTATTGATCCACCAACCACCTGAAGACCTACACGTAATGGCTAAACCATAGCCTTTCGCGTAGTGGGGGATGGATGTAGTTGGCCCCTTGCCGACCGCAAGTTCACAGAACAAATACGTTCTACTAGCAACAAATTACTTTACCAAATGGGTGGAGGCAGAACCATATCCTAGTGTGACCCAAACTCAAGTAAGGCACTTCATCTTGAGTAATATTATTTGTCACTTTGGCGTACTAAGGTCGAACGTTATGGATAATAGAACTAATCTCGATAGTAAACAATTGAGGGAATTGCTGGAAGAGTATGGGATCAATCACAAGTTAGCAGCGGTTAGCCATCCGCAGTCAAATGGTTAAGCTAAAATTACAAATAGAACAATCTTTACTTGTATTAAGAAGAAACTTAAAGATGAGAAAGGTAAGTGGTTGGACGAGCTTCCCAACGTTCTGTGGGCTTATAGAACAACCCCAAAGCAACCGACCAGAGAAAGCCTATTCGCTATGGCGTATGGCACTGAGGCGGTAATACCAGTTGAACACTTGGTTCCGATTGTTCGAAGCTTGGCATGGAATTAGGAGCAGAATGATAGTATACTGAGATTTAATCTCGATTTGTTAGAAGAGAAAAGGGTTACAGCAACAATAAGGCTCGCATCGTATTAGCAAACGCTTGTGAACAATCATAACAAAAAGGTGAAGCATAGAGATTTTGCACCTGGTGATCTAGTTCTGAAGAAGAAGGTGGGAATTGTCAAGAAGATGATGTCACCCTGGGAAAGACCGTAGAGAGTTGCAAAAGTCATTAGAAAGGGAGCATACGTCCAAGAGAAGGTTGGTCAATAAACCATGGAACGCCACATCTCTGAAAAGGTACTACCAGTAGAAGGTTGAATTCCATTTTGAATAATGCATATTTTGGGTTATGTACTCACAGGTGTATGTGTAGAATTTCGAAAATTTATAAAAGAGGTCATTCCGTTTCTAAAGGCTGATTGAGCAAAGAACACTTAGCAAAGTAAGTGGCAAGTGCCACTACAAGCTGAACGCCAAACACTTGTACAAAATAAAAAAATGAAGTGGCAAGTGACATTCTAGCCGAACGCTAAACACTTAGCCAAGTAAGTGGCAAATGGCACTATGACGGCCTTGGATTTTTTTACAAACCCAGTTTGTCCTGTGATGACCCGAAACGGATCCAGAATGTGGAAGCAAAGACAAGACAATGGTCTCTAAAGGCATAACACACCTCTTAGGCCCTAAGATGACCTTCCATGAGGTCACGGAACCCAAAGGAATAAAGTACGGAAGCAAGAGATCGAAAAAATAACAATTAAGCCCCCAGGGGCAAAATAGTCATTTTAAGAAATATGGATTTGGGTGCCACTGAGCATACCGCTAGAAAGAAAATGAAAAACTAATTAAGATGGACACAAGAATCGCATGATTCGGAGTCCGGATGAAGGAGAAATGGCAAGACGAAGAAAAACGAGCACTTAAGGCTAAAAGGGTAAACTAGTAATTCTAACTAAAATGGGTACCCTCGTGTACACCATTAGATAAACAACAAAAAATTAACAAAGATAGACTCAAGAATCACTTGATTCGGAGTCCGGACGGCAAATATATTAAGTCTTGAAGTCGAAGGAAGGGAAACCCTATCTCGATTCGAACTAAATTATGATATTACCTCACTAAAACATGAATATCTTGAGCTACAAGTATACTCTGAAACTTAATTGGTACCATTGGAAAGCTTATTTCGACGTGGTCAATTTAGACTTAAGAACAGACCAATTCGGAGTTAAAACGAAGGAGAAACAACAACTTGAAGTCAGAGGTGCAGTGCTGAATCAAGACACACACACACACATGAACAGTACAGACGAGTGCTCGTCCAAGGGCAATGAGCACTCATGCAGAGCACATCCCAGGGCAAAATCCCACTGCCCTATTTACGAGCGCTCATCCTGCAAACAAGCTTAGCAGCTTTTTGAGTTTGAAATGTGATTTTGAGGACTTTCTGAGCCTTTTTGAAAAAAAAAACGCAAAGAAAAAACACCCCCCCCCCCCTCCCAAAAAAAAAAAAATCATATTTTCTACCTGACTATATGAACAGAAACAAAAAAAAAAAAGAAAAAAAAAAAAAAAAAAAAAAAAAAAAAAAAAACTGGTGTGAAATGTCTAGAATGCCCCTAGATCAGATTAGGCTCAAAACGGCGAAAATGCAACTTTGCACCAAGTATGCATTTGACCCCAAATGCATTGTTAGGCTGAAATGAATATGCACACAAACATAAAAAGTGATTTTGAGCGCACGGGAACGGTCCGCGGCTCTCGGAAATGGCTAAGTCAAAATCCGACCCCCCGACGGCCAAAAAGACGAAAATTAACTTGAAATAGAAATTTTGAAATCCAAAATTATAAAATGGATTCAAATGACCGTTTGGCCCTTGGCCACACTTCATACATGATTAATGAGACTCTATGCAAGAATGAAGATGGAATTTTCACACCTAATGCAAATATGGTGAGACAATGACTTACGATTTTTCAATATTTTTATAAAATTTCATGAAGTCAAAATTTACATTAGATACAAATTACATATCATTGGCCTCCGGCCTCATCTTATACATGTCAAATACAATACAAAAGGTATATTTATGTACACTTTACATATATAGAATCAAATATACACATTTTGACATAAAAGGCTATAGGTGGCATTTCAAGCCAACCTTTACAAGAGTCATGAACAAGAATACACTTAAAGAGCTTTAATTCATTGAAATGATCCTGGGATATTGTGCACCCAAACCAAGGCATCCATACCTGACAAATCACTCGGTAACTTTGGGGTGAGTAAACAAGTTTACTCGTAGGGAATGAGCATGCATAGACTCGATTTCTTTACAAATTTTTACATTAACTTGAAACAATTCAAAAGAGACATGCCACCTAACGTCTATATCAAAGTAAGACTCAGGGATCATCCTAAGCTACTCATGCAATTGAAATGTGATACATGACATACAAGCATACCGGTTACAAGTGTACTAAACAAAGATGAAGCATGTGAGGTAAGTATACAAAACACAGGTATAATAACGAGACTGGAAACACACAAGGCAAGTATACAAGACACGAGTATACTAGATGGAATCTAGATACAAGAAGCAAGTGCACAGTTTCAAGTATACTGAATGAGATCTATATACACGAAGTAAGTATAATGTCTATGCAATTAAACAAGGTAAGAAATACTCCATATAACATGACAAGGTTCTTAGATCTTCAATAGATAACACTTGAAATTTAAAAGTTTAAAGATTTTTCATGTTGATATAAATCATTACATATGGTCCATGCCACCTAGAATCTAAGTCAAATTACATGTAGAGGATCATTCCTAAGTCATGATAGCATAAAGTAACATGAAACGAGATAATTAAGAAAATTAACAAGATTGAAACAATTCAATTAACACGACAAGGACAAGGCATGAAATCAAGGATAATGCATAATATCTATGCAATTAAACAAGGTTGAAACATTTAATATAACACGAAAAGTTTCTTAAATCTTTAAGGAATGCAACACTTGAAATTTAAAGAGTGAAATCAAAGATGAAGCATAAAATCCATGCAATGAAATAAGGTTGGAATATTCCATAAAACACGAAAAGGTCTTAAATCTTCAAGGAAAACAACACTTGAAATTTAAGGAGCGAAATCCAAAATAAAGCATAATATCTATGCAATTAAATAAGATTGGAACATTCCACATAACACGACAACTTTTAAATCTTCAAGGAATAGCAACTTGAAATTTAAAGAGTAAAATCAACCAATATGGATACTCAGATATCACACGGATTAAAACCGTACTCTTAAGATCACTTTAAGACTACTAACACATAGGTACCTTCCCTTAGTGCGCACTATAATATAGAGAGATATCTATCTCTCGTACTAGAACCAAGCCCTAGCCATGTCAATTCTTAATTGATATCCTAAGTTCCAAAATCAACAAATTGTGCAACCAAGAGTGTATCAAGATACAAGTAATACATTAAACCACATTCCATGCACAACCAAGATTTTGGAACACACAAGTCACACCCTAAGTCTTCAACTATAATGGCATGTGAAATCTTAAAAAATCATAGTATGCATCTACATAGACTACAAACTAGTATTTATAGCACAAGCCATTGATGTAAATATACCATTAGTATAAGATTAATGATTTAATTATTTGTTTAACAACACTTGAACAATTAAACCATTCCAAGGTAAGGGTGCAAGTTCATTAACTACATTAATGAAACTAAGTTGCAACAAGTCATAATACATGATAAAAAAGGCAAAAGCGCTATGAAATACAAGTTTAATCCATTATAACACTAAGTAAAAATTAATCAACCTAATTAATTAATTTCTCTAGAAATCAAAGTTATCCAAAAATTCTCAAAATAATATATGTGAATATTCATTCCATGGTGATTGCAAATATCACATTAATTTCATAAAGTGAGCAAGATAACATCATGTGGAATTTAATTAATTAAATCTCTAGATTTCAAAAGTTACTCAAATGATCCCAATTTAATATATAACAAAGATTAAGTCATGGTCATGCCATATATCAAGTCAAAAATGGAATACAAGTAAGGTACAATTAACTAGAATTTAAATCAAGTTAAATTCAATAAATCTCTAGATTTGAAAACTCATTCAAATGGCTCAAAATAATTATATAACAAAGATCAAGTCAAGGCCATGCCATATATCAAGTCAAAAGTGAGTTATATGCAAGTCATAATTAATCATTAATTTCTCAAATTGATATACAAAATGCATACAACTTGTATTTCATATAAAAGCAAGTAAAACCACTTGGAAAATAAGCTATAACACCCCTACCTCACTAGAGAAGTGTCTCTCTAGAATCCAAGGCAAATCAATACAAAATAGCAAAACCCTTTAAGGGTTATGTAGAGGAGGATGAGGGGAACAAAAAATATTCCCAAGGTTAAGCTTGGGAATCAATGGAAGGCTCTCAAAATCAAGGTCAACGCTTAAGGCTTTAAGTTTCTCTAATGGTGGCTAGGGTTTGTGGTAAGGAAGATAATGACATAATGTGAAAAAGTGTGAGTAGAGGAAATAGAAATCCTCCACTCACTATATGATCCTACACCATGGTCAACACACATATCTATGGTCAATTGCATAAAAAGCCTTCTTTAAAATCATAATCCCAAAGTGGCCCAAAAATAATTACAAGACTTAATTTGGAGCATACACTTATCACTCATCCAAGCATCCATTATAGGCTTAATCCTAAGCCTACACTTGTCAACTATCCAAGCCAACAAGTGCATCTATCCTAGATCAACAAGTGGTTGAATCTCCACCCTTCACATGTCATCATCCAAGGCATCAAAGTGTTTCTATACAAATGTCAACAAGTGGACCAATGAGACTGTGACACTTATCACACTTTTAGGAAATTGCAAAAAGGTCATTTTTGAAAATATCTTCCAAATTAAATTGCAAAATGATCCCCAAGACGAAAAATAATTACTTTACATAATTACACAAGTCACCCCCAAAACAAGAAAGTTTCCAAAGAAAGTGTTCATCCACACCCCTAAGGAAGAAAGTGCACTAATGGCATGCATTTCTAGGAAAGTAAAAATACACATAGCATGGAATTTAAAAATCATGAATGCATACAAAACCGGAATCAAATCCGAACACGAAAAGTGAGGTTGTACGAACAAAGTGACATACGGGAAAAAGACAAAAAGTGAATAGTGTCCAAAAAGTGAAAATGTGGAAATGACTCAGTCTTTATAAAAAATTATCAATCCAAACAAAAGAGTCTTGGAAACCATTTCCAAGCACTCGAGACGACACCCAGTGACGAGAAACAGAATTCGGAAAAGAAAATTAAACGGAAAAAATTTATCCATAAAATTTGAGAAAAAGGGAAGGAAAATGACTGGGTCATTACAGGCACTACGAGCCGAACGCTAAACACTTGCACAAAATAAAAAAAGTGAAGTGGCAAGCGACATTCTAGCTGAGCGCCAAGCACTTAACAAAATAAGTTGCAAGTGGTACTACGAGCTGAACGCCAAACACTTGCACAAAATAAAAAAGTGAAGTGGCAAGTGACATTCTAGCCGAGCACCAAGTACTTAACAAAGTAAGTGGCAAGTGGCACTATGAGCTGAACGCCAAACACTTGCACAAAAAAATGAGAGAAGTGGCAAGTGACATTCTAGCCGAACACCAAGCACTTAGCCAAGTAAGTAGCAAATGGCACTACAAGCCAAACGCCAAACACTTACGCAGAAACAAAAAGTGGTAAGTGGTATTCTAGCCGAGCGCCAAGCACTTAGCCAAGTAAGTGGCAAACGGCACTAAGGGCCAAATGTTAAACACTTGCGCAGAATCAAAGTCAAGCGGCAAATGGCATTAATAGCCAAACGCTAAACACTTGCGCAAAATAAAAGTCAAACGGCAAATGGCACTTCGTAGTTCATTGCTAGGGACTAGCAATATTTAAGTTTGGGGGTGTAATAAGCGCTGAAAAGTGCGCATTTAAATCCCTTAAACTTGAACGTTCTAATACCTTATCCTATCTTATTTTTCTGTTTTAGTCTAGTTTCATGTTATTTCCCTTTTTAAACACTTATCCCCAAAATAAGTTAATCCAACTGAATTAGAGTATAAAAGATACAATCTCAAGCTCAATGGAAGAAAGGAGCAAAGTGGAAGCAAGTTGGTGAAAGGAAGCACTCTTCGATCGATCAAACAAAGCTTAGATTGATCATATAGTGATCGTTCCAACAATGCCAAGATAGATCAAACCTTTTGTCTTTATCCTTAGCAAAATACCTTCTTCGATCGATCCAACATTTCTTCGATCGATTGAACATCTTTGATCTTATCCTCACCTACCACTTTTGTCCTCCTCCTAAAAATATCTCAGCCTTCTCTTTATTCCAAAAAGGCGCCGCTAAGGTTCAATCGATCAAACCAACCTCGATATCGATCGAACTGCCTCGAGTTGCGTGAAAAGTTAATTTCAAGCCAAATTAAATGTGTGCTCGTGGTACAATCATTGGGAGGCCCTAGTGCATGAGGTCTAACTATTGGGTGTGACATTTGAGCTACCTATATAAGAATTTTGGCTATTTTGAGTAAGAAGGGAGTTAGATTAGAGAGACTTGGCTAGAGATTAAAGAGAGAATACACAAATTGGGAAAGTTCTTCCTCTCTTCTAGGGTTTCCACCAAAGAGAAAGAAGATCATTTCTAGCATGGAGATAGCCCTTGAAGGTTGGATGACAACATCAATGAGTGGCTAAACTTCTTATTGGGACTAGAACTAGCCCTAAACATACCTCCTAGACTTTGATGCCTTGTAATTAATGGGGATCAGTGTTGTAATTGTTGTCTTGACCTTTGATATATATATATATATATATATATATATATATATATATATATATATATATATATCTTGTTTCTACCATGATTTGTGTAGTTTAATACTTCCAATTGACCATTTACTTCTATTCATATGTCTATATATGTTAGAATAGATGTTCACGTGTTTATCTCGAGATTTTGTTACATTGATGCATGTTAATGTATGTTGATATTATGAATCTAGTGATGGTCAAGGCATGGTGCTTAAATGGAATACTCTTGAGGTTTATTTGATGGTTCATACTTATTTCTTGATGAATTGTGCCACAACCTTAGTTTAATTAGTTTAATTTTCATATCACTAGCTTAGTTGTGGTGTAATTGCCTTACTTAGTTTAATTTTAATGTCACTAGCTTAGTTGTGGTGTAGTTGCCTTACTTTCTTAGATAGGTGAACAATCCATTCTTGTTGTTTGATGTTCCATGCTTATGAATGCAAGTAGTATATTTCTCTAATTGATGATGTGCATTAATTGTGGGCTTATGGAAGGATTAATGGCTTAATTTGATATGTTGTGCTATTCACTAGATTGGCTAGACAATGTATGCTTACTTGGCCATCCATGCTAATATTTCAATCAATGGCACACACTCTCATTTGCAACACAATTTCCCCTTAATCAATCAAAAATTGAATGTCTAGGAAGGTGGTGCTTAGTGGTAAACTCTATGACCCAAAACTCTTCTCTCTTATTCTCTACACCTTACGTACTTTAGTTACTTTACATTGCTTTCATTTAGTTTAAATTGTAGTCTAATTAATCAATTAAACCATCTTTTGATCACTTGACCTACTAATCCAACATTGTTTCCATATCAATATTGCTCATTTTCCCTTGAGACGATCCCTACTTACCCTAGCTATATTATTAGTTAGAGGTAGTAGTCGCATTTTATAAATTTAAACTTAGCCACACTGCACACTTTTGCATGCAATGTGGTGCATTGGCACGACACACACCACTTTTCTAACTCCTTCCCTTAGATTTCGTGTTCTATACATGCCTAGGACAATTCCAGGATTAATCATACTATAAATTGGTCATATATTCATGCTTAGTTAAATTAAAACAGAATTTATGTGTTTATTTTTATAATTGTTTGATCTTGATTAATCTTACATTTCAGCTTGTTTTAATTTGTGTTAAAGATTCATATTACCTTCAAATAAATATTTGAGACTGTTTGGGACTTAGAATAGAGGTTTAAGACCCTTAATGGAAATGATTAGAGTGGTCAGAGATCGCTGGAGTTGGAGAAGAAGAGGAGTGCACGAACAGAGCCGGCTCCCTTTTTGGAATTTCTTACGGCTCTCAGGGAGAGAGCCGACTCCCTAGTGGACAGAGCCGGCTCTATTTTGGAGAGTGACGGCTCCCTTATGGACAAAGCCAGCTCCCCTAAAAAGGGAGCATGCTCTTTTGCTGGGCATGGGCAGAAATTGGTTTTAAGGTTCTATTTGGAAGGTTTGGGGTTCTATAATATGTTTAGGTCAATTTTGGTGATTAAAATGATTAAAATAAATTGGATTAACTCCCAAAAAGTATAATTCACATTAATATGCTAAGGATTGGAACAATATGAATTTTAATTTAATTTACATATTGTTAATGGATGTGAAAGATTTATTTGTTTAATATTATTTTAGCAATATAAATGGATATTGGATTATGGTACTCTTATTGGCAGTATAATATAATTAAATATTGTTTCCGATATTATTATACTTGTTTATGGATTTAATTGATTTATTGTTTTATTTCTTCATCAATTATTGGATGGAATGGAGGAATTAATTGCTTAAAAATAACTTAGCAATTAATATGGATGTTATATGATTTTAATCATATATGGGTAGAATAATATGGTCATATATTTGGTCTGATCTTATTATGTTTATTTCTGGATTTTTGATGTATTTAAAATATTGCATCAACTGTGGATTTATTTGATGTATTACTTTGGATGTTGCATCATTTATGGATCATATGCATTATATACACCAGTATGGGATGGTGGCATATTAGGGACAGATTAACTAAAAACGTTAAATCCTACATATTCATGTATAACGGAATGGATTAATTAAAATGTTAAATCCTACATGTTTTCATGTTAGGTCAACTGAATCAGTTGGATGACATACTTGATATTTATTTTATGTTTGGATAGGATGAATTATATATATATATATATATATATATATATATATATATATATATATACATCTAGTTATATGCCATGATATGAGTTTGAGTCTCAAGATCATGGTTAGGGTGTGTATATTGCCAGGGATGTGCAGTTGGATATAGTGAATCGTTATATACCCTGGTAGGTCTAAGTACTTATGTCCACTATATGTGTGTTTTGCATGTTACCTACTATTCAGGTTGAGGTCACCCTATAGCCAGTGAGGTTCCTTAGTGTATGTGTATATATATACGCACTTTATTAGTTATTGTTGGATTGACTAGGATGTATACATGTATTAGATCTCTGCTTGGACTGTAGTAGAGTAAAACTTGTTTGTGAGCCTGACCCACTGATGAGCGCTGAAAAATGCGCATTTAAACCCCTTAAGCTTTGGTATTCTAGAACCTTTATCTATCTTATTTTCCCGCTTTAGATTGATTTTGTATTATTTCCATTTTCAGGTACTTATCTCCAAAATAAGCTAACTCAGCTAAATAAGAGAATAATTGAAGAAATCTTGAGATGAATCAAAGAAAGGAGTAAAGTGGGAGCAAAAGGAAGCAAGTGGTGGAAATTCAGTAAGTTCGATCGATCAAAAGTTCATCGATCTCAGCATTCCAAGATGGATCGAAGCTCTTTTGTCCTTATCCAAAGATCCCACAAAGTTCCATCGATCCAACTTTCTTCCGATCGATCGAAAAGATTCCATCTTATCCACTTGTACCACCCTACCTACCACATTTGTCTCTTTCTCAAAAATATCTTCAAAATATCTCAGATTTGTTTTCATCCAAAAAGGCACAGCCATAGAGGATCGATACAGCTTAAATTCGATAGATCTCAGCCATGTTCGATCGATCTCAGCACAAGTTCGATCGATCGAACTCCCCAAATCCCGAGAAAATCCAAATTCCAGCTCATTAAAAGTTGTCTCATATCCAATCATTGGAAGGAATATTGGTGTACGAGCCCAACTCATTTGGGGTGATATTTGACCTACCTATATAAGGAATATGAGCCACTTTTTGAGATATACTCGATATACTTTAGAATAGAGAGGAGGCACAATTTTCATATTCTTAGTAAGGAAGAAAAGAAATGAGGAGGCTAGAGACACAAGCTTGGAGTTCTTCCATCAACCAAGAAGAGGAGCAATCTCTACCATGGAGTTAGCCCTTGAGGGTTGGAGGACACCATCCATGAGTGGCTAAACATTCTCTTGGGGCTAGAGTTAGCCCTAAACATGCTTTCTACATCTTGAAATATATTTTTTTGAGGGGATTTGTATTGTGATACATGTTTTGACACTTTTATATATATAGATCTTGTTTATTCAATGATTTATGTGGTTTAATGCTTCTAATTGATCATTTCATTCTATCCATATGTCTATGTATGCTAGAATAGATGTTCATGTGTTTATCTCTATTTCTTGTGTTATTGATGCATGTCTATGTGTATTAATGCTATAGATCTAGAGATTGTCAAGACATAGTGCTTAATGGAATGTTCTTGTGATTTATTTGATGGTTTATACTCATTTTTTGATGGATTGTATCTCCCCCTTAGTTTAATTAGTTTAATTTCATGTCATTAGCTTAATTGTAGTGTAGTTGTAGTTTAGGTGTTAAATGGGAAGACAATCCATACTTGTTGTTGATGTTCCATACTTATGAAAGCAAGTAACACATATCTCTAACCTTGTGATGCGTTTAGATTATGAGCTTAAAGAAATGATTAATGACTTAATTTGATATATTGTGCTATCCACCTTGTTACTCAGACAATATATGCTTAATTTGTCATCCATACTTATTGAAACAACCACACACACACACTATGTTGCAATACTTGTTTCTCCTCTTATTAATCATTCATTAAGGGTGTAGAAAAACTATACTTAGTGGTGATCTCTAAACCCCAAGATCTCTCTTATTTTCTCTCCATTACATTTAACTGCCTACTTTAGTTTAAATTGCATCTTAGTGTAATTCAACCACCAACCAATCTTTTGATCACTCGACCTACTAACCCTAATCTTGATTCCTCAACCTAATACGACCCACCAATCCCTTGGGACGATCCCTACTTGCCCTAACTATATTTTTAGTGAAAGGTAGTAGTGGCAATTTCTAAATGTAAAACATGGCCACATTCATCATAGCTCTACACTGTTATCTTTTGGTGCACAAACTTTTGGGTTTTGGGGTTCGACACCTGAGACTACCAACACCCACCATTATTTTTCAGGTGTTCGTCAGGAGTAGAGATTGTTCGTGCTGAGCAGGGATCAGTCTCTATTTCATTCTTCCGATTCTATTTAGGAGATTCGTTTATATTTCAGTTTTCGGATGTAGTCATTATTTTAATTACTTATTCAGTTTGGATTTTTCTAGAGGTCTAAATAGTATAAATTCCCGAGTTAGATATTGGAGGATTGGATGTATCAGAATATTTTATTACTTAATGAAAGTTTATTCTGACGTTTTTTATTAATAGATTATCATTTTAGTTTCTTTCAGCAATTTATCTATTCTTAGTTATCATATTTGTATTATGTGTTCGATTATTACCAATTTGTTTTTGATATCATCGAGTATTTGGGCATGAGCCTGGCCAACCCGCATCCGAAAATCCGGAGGTATCACAAATCTCCTCCTCTAGGTCACCATAAAGGAAAGTAGTTTTGGCATCTAACTGCTCAAGGTGCAACCCCTCTACTGCAATAATGCTAAAAGCTGAGCGAATGGTACTTAGTTGCACAACCGGGGAAAAAATGTCTGTGTAGTCAATGCCTTACTTTTGTTGAAAACCTTTAACCACCAATCTCGCCTTGTGTAGTCAATTCCTTTTTTACCCTATATACCATTTGTTGTGAAGAGTTTTCTTCCCTACGGACAACTTAGCTAGTTCCCATGTTTTGATGGAGATAAAGGGCTTCATCTCATCTCCATTACAAGCTCCCACTTGCTAGCATCTTCAACCTAACATGCTTCATCATAGCATTTAGGCTCACCATCATCTGTGAGCAACATATAATCCATATACCGTTGATTCGGTACATGAGGATGCATGGACCTTTTACTTTATAGATGAATATCATCTCTAAGACGCCAAAGTGACTTCCCGAGAAGTCACGAGACTCAAAGAAACCAAACGTGGAAGCTAAGGTTTAAAACGGACAAAATGAACCACTAGGGGTAAAATAGTCATTTTAAATAGAAATGGATGCTACCGTGCATACCATTGGATAGACAATGAAAAATTAATAAATTTAGACTCAAAAATTACTTGATTTGGAGTTGAGACGAATAAGTTATGAATTTTTGAAGTTTTGAGAAAATTTAACAAAAGTAAGCACAGGTGCGATCGATCACAGATGGTACGATTGATCGTAGAATCCACAATCAATGGGCAGTAGCCAAATTCCAAATTTTAAAAGTTGAAGTGCCCAGTGCGATTGATCTCCACCTTTGTGATCGATCGCAGAATTTGTGAACGATGAAAATAAGCCAAAAAAAGGTGCCCCACGATAGATCGCAACCATCAGCGATCGATCGCAGAATCACTGATGGTTGCGATCGATCGTGGCTGGGCTGGCTGCAACAGTGAAGTTTTCGAAAACGCCTATTTTTCGAATCAAAATTGAACTTTTTTGAAAAATGTTTGTGAAGAAACCCCCACCAAAAATGTGTTTTCTAAACAATCATGGCTCAAACCAAAAACAAAATATAACCTAAAATGCCCAAAATGCCCCTGAGATAAAATATGTTGTTGAAGTAAAAACAGACTAAAATTAATTATGCATTTCATTCATCAAAAGAGATTGGCCCTTGGCCTCATTATATATATATTAAAAAAACATCAAAATAAGACATTTAAGTTCACATTACATACCCAAAAGGAAGCAAGCTATACTTCTAAATAAGTTATACAATTACAACAACAAAACTAGTTAAAACATGCTAACACTTGCATGTCAAATGTACATAAATGATATCCCAGTGTTACACAATCCAAGATAGGGATATTGAGCATCCAAAGTAGTGTCTTCTAGCCTAAAAAAGACTCAAATCAACTTGGGTGAGTAAACGAGTTACTCAGTAGAATGAATCACATGCATAAACCCTAAAGTTTCAGCAGTTCATTGCAAGTGTAATATAAATGGTTACGCGTGGTTCATACCACAACGTCTATGTTCGAAGTGGAGCTATGGAATTATCCTAAAGTTACCTCGGAACATTTTAAACACAATTCACAATAAGTGATATAATTAAACAACATCGGAATAGCGAATTCAAAGCAACAAGTTACAGCGATTTAGTATTATCAACTTAAAGCAAAATGCGAAATCAAACAAAGAAAGCAACAAATTACAACGATTTAGTGTTATCAACTTGAAATGAAATGCAAAATCAAACAAAGGAAACAATAAGTTACAATGATTTAGTGTTATCTGTTAGCCACTAATTGACTCTAGAGGGGAGGGTGAATAGAGTCAATGGCCAATTTTCGCAATTTATGAAATTTGTTTTACAACAACTATTATGCAATGATTAATTGAAAAATTCAAGCAATATAAAGCACAAGTATAAAAGAGATAGAGATAGGAAGATGCAAACAATGAACTCGGTGATTTAGCGAGGTTCGGAAACCCCTACTCCTCGACTCAAGATCCCCCTTGAGACTTCCCAAATTCACTAGAGCTTCTCCTTAATGGTGGAGAGCAAACCTTCAAATTTGAAGCAAGACCTTGCTTCTTTTTCTTGCTAGGAGAACACCCTTCTCCTAGGCTTCTTTTGGGTCACACCAACCCTTACAAGATTGTAGCAAAGTTTGTAAATGAAATACATAAATCTCTCTCAATAGATATACAAGTGTAAGCTCACAACTAGAGAATATCAGAATATTAATGAAGCTCAAGTTCTAGGATGAGAGAATGTAGTGATGGTTAAAAGTGAAAGCTCAGAGAAGAATTTAAAATAGCTTATTGAATGCTCTCTTGAATGTATTATCCAGTGGTGTATTACTTCAGTAAAATGAGCCTTCTTTATATAGACAACTGAGGCTTAATCTGTCTGTTAGAAGTAGTTGGAAGTCTTAAATGCAGAAAAGTGCCGTTGAAGATTCAAATAATCTAGAAAAGCCGGCTCTACAAAAAATTGGAGGAAGCTCCAATAAATGGGAGGCGGCTCCAATAACTGGGAGGCGGCTCCAATTCACAAAATGCATTCTACGACACACAATTTGGCTACTGGAGTGCAAAGAGCAGGCTCCTATATTTGGGAGGCGGCTCCAATCCTTGTGTAAGACTAAGAATGAGACACATCTTGTTCTGTGCACTTCCTATTATGAGAGCATGCATAACTAAAGTTCATGGAAAGATTTTAGGCCTTCTAAGAAACTGATTTTTAGAGAAAATATGCATGAACCTAAAAACTTGAGCTTCGGAAGATATTCAAATATGCTTTAACATTTAAATCTAAAGCTCTCACCATCCTATCTACCATTTTTCTCCATTCCCTGACCATGATCTTTTGAGCTTGATGAAGACTTGCTTTCTTTCTTGAAATTGTTTGATTGATCTTTGAAGTTTGAGTCTTTCTTTGATTTCTTGCAATCTTTGAGGCTTCATTGAGTCCATAGCTTGAGTACTTGAATGCTTGAAATGGCTCATCTAGCTCATCATATAAGATATGAACTATATATAACTCAATGAAAATATTAGTACATAAACATCATTAATGGTTTGTAATCATCAAAACCTTTAGATAAAAATTCTTTGGCCAACAATCTCCCCCTTTTTGATGATGACAAAACATTGATGTGTTTATTGACAAAGTAGAGTTGTATTTGAAAGAGAGCTCCCCCTATCAATAAGCATATCTAAAATATCATATCATGCTTGATTTCATTTAACTTTTTACAGAATTTTTTTTTTTATTTATAAGTCTCCCCCTATCAATATGCATCAATCAAGATATATATAAAAAGTAGAGTAGGCACATAGCATAGTAGACACATAACATAATAACACATCTTTCTCCCCCTTTGTCATCTCAAAAAGTCTACTTCTATGAAAGAGAAAATACATGCCAATTCATGAACTATTAGAGAATGAGAATTTAAAGGGCAATAAAATAGGAAATATGTCATTTTATAGATGACAGAAGTCAAAACAGTAGATAAGGAAAATATGAACATAACTAGCAGATGTTAGACAAAAGCATAGATCATGATAAAGACTTCAAAAGAAAAACGACATAAGTAAAAACATAGCTAAAAGAGGCTTCTTCAAAGCAGATAAAACAAGTGAGTGCACAAAAAGAGTTTTTAGACGAGGTGATATTGTTCTAAGTAGAAGGAGGAGGGGGTTCAAGGCCTTTTCGAAAGGCTTCAAAGTCTTCACTGATATGAGTGACAGTCATAAGCACTTCGTCAAGTTGTTGTTGTTGATGTTCAAGAGTGGTTTGTTGTTCTTGAAGAGTGGCTTGATTTTGACGAGAATTTTGTAATGTAGACTTAAAATGGAATTTTAATGGAATAAAATTGAAAAGGAATGAATTCACAAAGCAACCCCAAAAAAATTTGCTGAAAGTATTAATTTTCTAGGGTTTGATAGAAAATTAAGTCTTGAGAAATGTTGAATCAATTATGACAATTCATGTGGAATTGGTAAAATATTATGGAAATGTAAACCCAAGAGGGAAATTTAACTTAATCCACAAGAAAATGCTTAGATTCATGAAGCAAGACCAAAATTTTGGATTAAAATATGACATTTCTAGGGTTTGAACATGTAATGTGAAGGAGATTTAAACCAAAATTTTGTTCAAAATTGAAAGCAATTCATGCAACAAAATTCAATTTAAGATGAGTTTAAAACAATTCATGGAGTATTACATCAAAACATGGATCAATACATATATATGATAGATGAAATAATGAAGAAAGGAAAACAAATGAGGTTGAAGTGTTTACCTGAGATGAGGAAATTCTTGCACAACAATGAGAGAAGAATGAATTAGGATGCAGAATAAAGGCCACTTGATATTATATGATGGATGAAATCATTTTGAGACCTTAAAATTTGAAGCACTCATACTCATGGTGAAGGAGCTCTCACGGTTTAGACTCTCTGGAAATGGTGCCTAAAATGCTACTGCCGAGAGGATTTAAGGAGACATAGCAGATTGGAGCCGGCTCAAGGGAAATTGGAGCCGGCTCAAGAGCTTTTTGGAGCCGGCTCTTGATTTTTTTGGAGCCGGCTCTTGATTTTTGGAGCCGGCTCTTGATTTTTTTTTGGAGCCGGCTCTTGATTTTTGGAGCCGGCTCTTGATGAGTTTTGAAAGATCCCGAGAGTTTGGACATGGATGCAGGTTTTGGGGAGTCGGCTCATGAAATTTTGTGATCTGGCTCTAGAGATACCGAGAGTTAGAATTTGTGATTTTCTTGGATGCAGGTTGGAGAGGCGGCACTTGAATGAGATGATCCGGCTCTTGTTTTCTATAGAGGCGGCTCTTATTTAGATTGGAGCCGGCTCTGCTGCTGCTACTTCACTGCATGACATTCTGCTCTGTGATCATTCCAATTTCTCTTCTGAGTAGACAGAATCTCTCCTCTTGGAGTGGTTTTGTGAAGATGTCAGCTAATTGCTTTTCAGTAGTCACAAAAATAAGATCAATATCACCCTTAGAAACATGATCCCTAAGAAAATGGTATCTAATTTCTATATGCTTTGTTCTTGAATGCTGAATAGGATTTTTAGAGATGCATATTGCACTTGTATTATCACACATAATAGGAATGTGATCAAAGTAGAGTCCAAAGTCTTCTAGTTGTTGTTTAATGTAAAGTGTTTGAGCGCAACAACTACCGGCTGCAATATACTCGGCTTCCGCCGTTGATAGAGCTATGGAATTTTGTTTCTTGCAAGACCAAGATACTAATGATTGTCCAATGAAGTGACAAGTCCCGCTAGTACTTTTTCTATCAACTTTGCATCCACCGAAATCAGCGTCCGAGTAACCAACAAGGTCAAAAGATGTATGTCTAGGATACCAAAGTCCCAAGAATGTGGTATAGCTCAAATAGCGAAAGATTCGTTTAACGGCACATAAATGAGATTCTTTAGGACAGGATTGAAAACGAGCACATAAACATACACTAAACATGATATCCGGTCTACTTGCGGTTAGATATAAGAGACTACCAATCATACCTCTGTATTTTTTAATATCTACATCAGTGCCTTTTTCATCTTTATCAAGTTTCAAAGATGAGCTCATTGGAGTATAGGCATGTTTGACTTCCTCCAAGCCAAATTTCTTTAGCAAATCTTTAACATACTTAGATTGGCAAACAAAAATGCCATCAAGTGTTTGTTTGATTTGCAATCCTAGGAAAAAAGTAAGTTCACCCATCATGCTCATTTCGAATTCATTCTGCATACTGGAAGCAAACTTTTCACATATCACACTATTGGTTGATCCAAAGATAATATCATCAACGTAAATTTGAATGACCAATAAGTTGTTATCGATGGTTTTAGTGAAAAGAGTATTATCAATTTTACCTCTAATAAAACCATTAACAAGTAGAAAACCACTTAGTCTTTTATACCAAGCTCTTGGAGCTTGTTTCAAACCATACAAGGCTTTTGATAATTTGAAGACATGGTTTGGGTAATTATAGCTTTCAAAGCCCGGTGGTTGATCAACATATACTTCTTCTTCAATGATACCATTTAAGAAAGCACTTTTTACATCCATTTGATATAACTTGAAGTTCTTATGGGATACAAAAGCAAGGAGCATTCTTATAGCTTCAAGTCTAGCTACGGGGGCAAAGGATTCCTCATAATCAATTCCTTCTTCTTGATTATATCCTTGAGCAACAAGCCTTGCCTTGTTTCTTACTATGATTCCCGATTCATCCTTTTTGTTCCTAAATACCCATTTTGTGCCAATGATAGTTTTGTCTTTAGGCCTTGGAACCAAAAGCCAAACTTTATTTCTTTCGAATTGGTTAAGTTCTTCTTGCATGGCCAAAAACCAAGATTCATCATTTTCGGCTTCATGAATATTTTTTGGTTCAAGTTGGGAAACAAAAGCTACATAATTGCAAATATTACTCATTTGAGATCTAGTTCTTACACCTTTAGATGGATCACCGATAATTTGATTTATTGGATGATTAAGCACTTGCTTCCAAGCCTTAGGAGGAGTGTCTTCATGAGAGTGACTTTCTTTTGGAACATCTTTGGAGAGATCTTTATGAGAAGGATCATTTAAATCAAGATTTTCAACATTCTTTTCAATCTCAACCACATCTTCATTTTCATCCAATGAGCATCTAAGAGGGGATAATGGTGATTCATCAAATACAACATGTATTGATTCCACAACCACTCGTGTTCTTTTGTTAAACACTCTAAATGCTTTGCTACGAGAAGAGTATCCTAGGAAAATACCTTCATTTGATTTAGGTTCAAATTTTCCTAGATTATCTTTGTCATTTAACACGAAGCATTTACACCCAAAGACTTTAAAGTATCCAATATTTGGTTTCCTTTTGTTCCAAAGATCATAAGGAGTCTTATTAAGGAGTTTTCTAATGATGACTCTGTTTATGACATAGCATGAGGTACTAACAGCTTCGGCCCACAGAGATCTAGGAGAATCATGTTCATTTAACATAGTCCTAGCCATTTCTTGGAGAGACCTATTTTTCCTTTCAACAACTCCATTTTGTTGAGGAGTTCTAGGAGCCGAAAGATTATGATTGTATCCATTTTCATCACAAAATCTTTCCACATCTTGGTTATCGAACTCTCTACCTCTATCACTTCTAATGGACTTGATCTTACATTCTTTTTCGTTTTCAACTCTCTTACAAAATTTAGTAAAGATTGTATGAACCTCATTTTTATGTGTAAGGAAAAATACCCAAGTGAATCTAGAGAAGTCATCCACAATGACAAATGCATAGAGTTTTCCACCAAGACTAGCAATTCTCTCCGGACCGAATAAGTCCATATGAATTAATTCTAATGGTCTTGAAGTTGTTATATCTTTTTTCCTTTTAAATGATGACTTGATTTGCTTGCCTATTTGACATACGCTACAAGTTTTATCTTTAGCAAAATTAGTCTTTGGGAGGCCTTTGACCAATTCATTCTTAGATAGTTTTGAAATCAAATCCATACTAGCATGACCTAACCTTCTATGCCACAACCAACTATCCTCATTTGAGGATACAAGACACTTGACATCTTGATCGTGTAGTTCACATAAAAGCAAAGAATATACATTACCATTTCTTAGAGCGTGGAAAACTTCAACATTATCCTTTTTGACAATGCATTTGTCCGACTTAAATAAGACATCATATCCTTTATCACATAATTGGCTAATACTAAATAGGTTATGCTTTAAGCCCTTAACAAGTAACACATCATCAATAGATAGGGAGGAGGAGATACCAATAGTTCCAATACCAATGACCTTGCCTTTTGAGTTGTCACCGAATGTGACGCTTCCTCCTTTATGAGGTTTGATGGAGTGAAATTTTGATTGATCTCCCGTCATATGCCTTGAACATCCGCTATCAAGAAACCATTTGTCCTTGGATAAATATGGAGACTTCAAGTAAACCTACAAAAGGAATTTGAATAATCTTCTTTTGGTACCCACATTCTCTTGGGTCCATGAGAGTTAGGAAGAGGTGTATAAGTCCCTTTAATAACCCAAACTTCTTTTGTCCTACATGGCCTAATAGGACAATGATTGATCTTATGTCCTTTTTTTTTTACAATAATTACATTGTGGACTAAAAGAGGAATTTTTAACAAAGTAATTGTTCAAAGGTTCTCTCTTTTTCAATAAATAAGAGTCTTTGTTGTGAGGATCAAATCCAAGTCCATCCTTGGCATAAACATTTCTTTGCTTTCCAAGTATGAGACCTAAATTTTCTCTACCTTTTGTGAATTTTGCTAAGGTCTCAATTTGATCTTCAATCATAATTTTTAATGATTTATTTTCAGAAATTAAATCTATTGAAACCGATTCTTTAGCTAATTCTTTTTCCTTTTTCAAAGCTTCATTTTCAAGTTGAAATTTTTCAAGGTTTTGAGAGATGATATTCTTTTCCCTTTTTAGAGTAGCACATTTTTGAACCATTTTGCCTAATTCATCATGCAATTCTCTAAAGGCATCTAGCAAGTAATTGTGTGCATCAACCAATTCATCATAAGTAGTTTCCAAATTAAATGAGTCATGATTAGAAATTACCTCATCGTCATCGTCCATGAGACAAAGATTAACCAATTCATTGAGTTCATCGTCACTTTCGGATCCATTTGAATCATCATCCTCCCATGTAGCTTGCATGGCCTTTCCTTTCTTTTTCCTTTCCTTTTCATTTTTATAGGCATAGCAATCGGATTTGAAATGCCCCGGTTTTCCACAATGGAAGCAAGTAGGTGCTTCTCTTTTTCCTTGCTCACTAGATGACCCATTTCTTTTGAAGTTGTTGCTCTTTTGGAACTTCTTCATTTGAAGGATTCTTCTCACGGTTTTGGTAATGAGAGCAACTTCTTCTTCTTCTTCACCATGAGGAGCCTTATCAATTGCAACTTCTTTGGTAGTAGCTTGTAGAGCTATATCCTTCTTTTGAGTTTCTTCATCTCTATCATTCATTTCTAGCTCGTAAGCCATTAATGAACCAATGAGTTCGTTAATGGGAAGTGTGTTAAGATCTTTGGCTTCTTGGATGGCGGTCTTCTTTGCTTCCCAATTCTTTGGCAAAGATCTAAGGATTTTTCTTACATTGTCGGATGATGTATATTTTCTTCCAAGAGCTTTCAAAGGATTAACAATGTTAGTAAAACGAGAGTACATTTTACTAATAGTTTCTTTGTTATTCATGGTAAAAAGTTCATATTTATGGACAAGCATATTCATTTTGGATTCCTTAACATGACTAGTACCTATATAGGTAACTTCAAGTTTATCCCAAATTTCTTTAGCCGTTTCGCAATCCGAAATTCTATTGAATTCGTCTTTGCTTAAGGCACAATAGAGATTAGTGATAGCCTTGACATTACATTGTACAAGCCTACGGTCATTGAGGGTCCATTCAATATCGGGTGTTGGAACATTTTCACTCTCTACTATCTTGGTTGGAACATGGTCTCCTTTTTCTACGGCTTTCCAAACATCTACATCTATGCCTCTTAAGAATGCTCTCATTTTGATTTTCCAATAGTTGTAGTCACTTCCATCAAACCAAGGGGGTCTATTGTTAGATTGACCTTCTTGATGAAAATTTGTATTGGCCATGATCGTTCTCTAAGATGATTAATCTTTTTCTAGAGATTAGGCTCTGATACCAATTGTTAACCACTAATTGACTCTAGAGGGGGGGGTGATAGAGTCAATGGCCAATTTTCGCAATTTATGAAATTTGTTTTACAACAACTATTATGCAATGATTAATTGAAAAATTCAAGCAATATAAAGCACAAGTATAAAAGAGATAGAGATAGGAAGATGCAAACAATGAACTCGGTGATTTAGCGAGGTTCGAAAACTCCTACTCCTCGGCTCAAGATCCCCCTTGAGACTTCCCAAATTCACTAGAGCTTCTCCTTAATGGTGGAGAGCAAACCTTCAAATTTGAAGCAAGACCTTGCTTCTTTTTCTTGCTAGGAGAACACCCTTCTCCTAGGCTTCTTTTGGGTCACACCAACCCTTACAAGATTGTAGCAAAGTTTGTAAATGAAATACAAGAATCTCTCTCAATAGATATACAAGTGTAAGCTCACAACTAGAGAATATCAGAATATTAATGAAGCTCAAGTTCTAGGATGAGAGAATGTAGTGATGGTTGAAAGTGAAAGCTCAGAGAAGAATTTAAAATAGCTTATTGAATGCTCTTTAATGCTCTCTTGAATGTATTATCCAGTGGTGTATTACTTCAGTAAAATGAGCCTTCTTTATATAGACAACCGAGGCTTAATCTGTCTGTTAGAAGTAGTTGGAAGTCTTAAATGCAGAAAAGTGCCGTTGAAGATTCAAATAATCTAGAAGAGCTGGCTCTACAAAAAATTGGAGGAGGCTCCAATAAATGGGAGGCGGCTCCAATAACTGGGAGGCGGCTCCAATTCAGAAAATGCATTCTACGACACACAATTTGGCTACTGGAGTGCAAAGAGTAGGCTCCTATATTTGGGAGGCGGCTCCAATCCTTGTGTAAGACTAAGAATGAGACACATCTTGTTCTGTGCACTTCCTATTATGAGAGCATGCATAAGTAAAGTTCATGGAAAGATTTTAGGCCTTCTAAGAAACTGATTTTTAGAGAAAATATGCATGAACCTAAAAACTTGAGCTTCAGAAGATATTCAAATATGCTTTAACATTTAAATCTAAAGCTCTCACCATCCTATCTACCCTTTTTCTCCATTCCCTGACCATGATCTTTTGAGCTTGATGAAGACTTGCTTTCTTTCTTGAAATTGTTTGATTGATCTTTGAAGTTTGAGTCTTTCTTTGATTTCTTGCAATCTTTGAGGCTTCATTGAGTCCATAGCTTGAGTACTTGAATGCTTGAAATGGCTCATCTAGCTCATCATATAAGATATGAACTATATATAACTCAATGAAAATATTAGTACATAAACATCATTAATGGTTTGTAATCATCAAAACCTTTAGATAAAAATTCTTAGGCCAACATTATCAACTTGAAGCGAAATGTGAAATCAAACAAAGGAAACAATAAGTTACAACCATTTAGTGTTGTCAACTTGAAACGAAAATGTGAAATCAAACAAAGGAAACAACAAATTATACACAATATATACTAAGTATATAATGCACTTAACCACTTACCATGCACAACCAATAGGAATACACACAAATAATACCCTAAGTCCTTAACTACAATGTCACTTACAACATCAATGTCACAATATGAACCAAATTAAGCTGCAATTATATTATCAAGATAGAAATTCCATTCATGTGAGTATACAACAAGTTTCAAATCCATGATTTAAACATCAATACAACATTAAATACACAATTAAATCCTTGGCAACAATTATATAGAATTTCTATATTTACACGATTACAATCTCTAGATTTCAAAACATCCCTAAATGAAATCGTGTTAATACAAGTTAAAGATCATCCATAAACCACAAATAAAACAAATCCCTAAGTTAATTTCATGTTATATACATGTATATACAATCTTTAAATTATAAAATGACATGTATATAATGTATATCAACAACAAGAAACACAAGATACAACAAGAGTATAAACATAGGACAATCCCTACCTCACTAGAGGATTGAACCTCCAGAATCCAAGGTAAATGAAATCAAATTGAAAAACTGTGAAAGGTATTCTATAGAAAGAAGAGAGAAAGATTTGATTTTCAAGGTGGAAGACCAAATTCTCAAGGGAAGGGGTCGAATTTCAGAAATGGAGACTAGGGTTTCAGGATTTCTGAAAGTGCTTCACTATAGGATTGTCCCTCTAGAATCCAAGGCAAACGAAATCAAATAGAGAAAATAATAAAAGGTGTTATAGATATGGAAGAGAGGAAACTTTTGTCTTCTAAGTGTAAGACCAAAATCCCAAGGGAAGGAGGTCAAAATTTGAAAATGGTGGCTAGGGTTCAAGGTTGTTTCAATGGTGGCCTTTGTGAGGAAGATGAAACCACACCTTTCTCTACTAACCCTAAGGCCTTGTTAGCCAAACACACACACCAACACTACCTTTCTCACACACACACATATCCACCCTCCACCTGTCACTAATCTAGGCCTCCTCACAAGAGTTGATCCAAGTCTTACACTTGTCACCATCCTAGGCTTCCAAGTGTATCAAATGGAAAGTCAACAAATGGCCAAATAAAAGTGTGACACTTGTCACTCTTTATCCTAATTACAAGCCAATCCCTTCATAAAATATCCCAAAGAATAATTGCACAAAAGTCCCTAAGACAAAATATCTCAAAACTTAATTACGCATAACACCCCGAAAAAGAAAAATGTTTCGAAAGAAACTATGCATCCATACCCCCAGAAAATAAAATAAAACAAGTATGCTTTACAATGAAATTAAGACATACTCGGGCAGTAAAAGATAATATAATGCAATGCACGTGGTACCGGAAATCATTTCCAAGCACCGAAGCCTACCTCGGGTGCAACAAAACCCTAAAACAATGCGAAAAAAGAATAAATCAAATAAATAAATAATTAAATAATAATAAAAAATGAATGCCGAAAAAAAGGAAAAGATGACACGGTCATCACAGTCCCTACTACTATTGACACTTCAATTTTTTTTTTTTTTTGAACTTCTTTAAGAGTATATAACTCATCCTCAAAACGTGTCAGTCTACACTGAACATCCTGGAAAGGGCATTCATAATATAATCAGTGCTTAAACAATCACTTATCAATAACTTGTTATTAACCATTAAACTTTGGAGCTAGTGATGTTTTAGAACAAAGTCGGGTTACCATTACTGGTGACTTTTAAAAAAATAAGGTTTTAGCCCTCATTCCACTAGATATAATTTTTCACTAGATCTCGAGAGTCCCATAAAAGAATTTATCAAGTCATGACTTCCAAAATATCATCTTTAATTTAGTCATTTTGACGTTCTCATTTGTCAAACCAATGTGTTTATAGACATTTTCTTGTACTTTATACTTTCGTATAACTAGCATAATGCAAAGAAATAGATAACACCAGTTGTGGCCACAACTCTATTTATTTATTTTTAAATCATAATTCCCATCCATTCAAGTTCTTTGCCTACTTTACTAGTATTTAAATCTAAATCATTATAGATGCAATACTTGCATTTTTTTTTTTTTCCAGTCCAAAACCAACTCCTCTTCAATATTTTATTTTATTTTATTTTTTTTTTAGTATTGTACAATACATAGCATATATTAATGCTATATTTGCATCAACATCCTCAAGTTGTGCAACTTCTATGCCAAGATTTTAAATCGGCATTTGTCACCAATTATTTACGCAAGGCCTATAACTTGCAAGCACCTTCATCTTTGTAACTTTGAGAAGCTAAACATTACCCCCACATTACAAGGTATTGCATAAAAACATGTTACTCATATATCAATTATCCATCATGCATGACAAAACAATTTCATGCTTCTTAAGTAAATAAATCAACCAATAAATATATCATTTATATATAGCAGCAAGTAACAGAACTAGTAACCAATTTCACTAATATATAGGTGACTATCACACATATCCATTAATTACTAACGGTTCATCAAACTCAACATAATATCATATGCACACATTTTTACATAAATAAAATGCATGGAGTGAAGCGTAAAATCAAATTTGAGACATACCCAAAATATAAACGACGTACATAGTCACTGCAACCAGACTTTCTTAATGTAAAGTCACGTATGGATTAGATCTCACTTAATCTTTAAAACTCTGTCTGAACATAGAAATTTAATTAAAAATCAAATTCTAAAGATATTTGAAGCGTCAGTTACCTTTACATGCAGATTTGCAAAGAATATATATGTCGTCACAAATTTCCTTCTTACAAATAAGACCTTAAGATTGTCGAGGCAAATACACGAGATCAAAGAAGAAAGAATGATTTGTGGCTTTGACGCGTGTAGTCACTTTCCTTAAGGTGTTATTTGCCCCCATTGTATTGAATTTGCTATCGGGTTCCATAGCAAAACACCTCCACGATACAACAAAGCTGGAATCTACCGTTACAATATGAAGAATTCCCTTAAACATTTTATTGAAACTGTACGTTGTAAGAATGACTGAATATAGAATAGGAGAGAATATAGTAAGGATTATACTTATATATCAAATCTGAATTAGCCACGACCTATTTTTAAAGTATGTAGGGGTGTATACAACAGACATGACTCTTGGTGCAGAGGTTGTGACCTTTAGCCCAATTCAAAAGTCATGTCTCTTTGTAGAAATCCAACAGATGTGACTGTTGGTATAAACCAATTAAAGAGACGTGACGTTTGGTACATTCACTTAACTATCTGTCTCTCACTCCATATATTTATTTGTGTGTGTGTGTGTGTGTGTGTGTGTATATATATATATATATATATATATATATTACAATATATTCAATAACGCTTGATTCGGATGTGTCCGGGTGCGTCATCCCCGGTAAGTAGGGTGGCCTGACCGTAAACAAGGGCGCTACGGGTTCTGCTGGAGAAGAATGTTACAAGGGGAGACGTGTCCCACATCCAATCTGGATGAAAATTGAAATAAGTATAAAAATGTTAAGTATTAGTCCTATCTAATATGTACTTTTGGTCGAATCGCAAAGCATTCCCCATTACACTTACCCACTTGAACCACCCACTTGAGCCAACCCTTGAAGTTATTCTCCAACAAAAATTATCCAGAGTGATATCTCATTTAAAAGTTGAGAATTTAAATTGCCTTTAGGTGTTTGAATTATTTAAGAGGACTCAATATGGCATGAAAACTAAGATTTATTTTGATACTTCTACTGCAAGTAACACAAAATTACAAATTTCAACATGAATGAATGTGAAATTATGGAGCATCCAATATGGAGTAGCTCATAAAAAATGACTAAAAAGTCGTCTTTAAAAATATATTTTAAAAAAAAAAGAAGCTTTTTTCTTTTTTGGGTGGTGAATCATCATATAGGAATTGACTTTTGCTTGAATTATGGTTTTTTGCATAATCACCAGTACCATTGTACTCGTTTTGGCACCTTAAGTAACATAATAAACATTAACCAAACTACTAAATTGATTACCAACATAACAACAAATTTAACATTTGGTACAATGATGAACGCATACACTTGCTAATTACTAAAAAACAACATACAATAAAGCTCTAATAGAAGGATACACAAGACCACCCTTTTATAATGTACACACAAACTGAAAATACCACTTGTTTAACGACCTTCTTCAATGCTGGTATTAGTTATAAAAAGTTCACCAGAACTAACCGTTAGTGCGCTAGGTACATGATACATAGGAACAGGCATCTTCATTGGAAGATTGGGAATTGCTGCTTCAAAATTAAGAACTTGAATTGCTTGCCTTATCGATGGCCTGAGATTCCAATCAGGGTGAGCACACCACAGCCCAATAATAATCAAGCACTCGAATTGTTTCGCATCAAAATCCCTTTGCAGTCTCTTATCAACAGCTGCAAGAAGATCTCCTCTTCCACAATGGTCCCAAACCCACTCCACCAAACCAATTTTAGACTTCCCATCCATTAGATCCACCGATTTTCTTCCGCTAGCAATCTCTAATGCTACCACCCCAAAGCTATAAACATCGGACTCTTTACTGGCCTTACCGGTGCTTATGTACTCGGGTGCCAAGTACCCTAAGGTCCCTGCCAATCCAGTTGTTTCGGCACTTTACTCATGGTCCACTAGTCGAGCCAAACCGAAGTCTCCAAGTTTGACATTAAAGCTCGAATCAAGCATTATATTGCTTGACTTAATGTCACGGTGCACCACACATTGCTCCCATTCTTCATGAAGCTAGAGCAATGAAGAGGCCAAACCAAGAGCTATCTTGTATCTCACATCCCATGTGAGAGTGTTTCTCTTGCCGAAGAGGTGTGAATCAAGGCTCCCATTAGGCATGAACTCATATACTAGTATGAACTCGCCTTTATCATGACACCAACCAATGAGTTGCACCAAATTTCGATGTCTCAACCGGCTAATGATCTTCACCTCAGTTATGTATTCTTTCTTCCCTTGTCTAGACCCTCTTGAAATCTTCTTAACAGCCACTGCCATATCTAATTCATTAAGACACCCTCTATAAACACCCCCAAATCCTCCTTCCCCCAATTTCCTCTCATTGGAAAAGAAGTTAGTAGCTGAAGCAAGATCTCCATAAGAAAACCTTCTTGGACCTGCTCCTCTTTCAAGATCCTCATTCATCAACGTTAAGTTCATCGCCTCTGGTGTCCCCTCTGTATACTGTGATCTCTTTTTTGAAAAAACCACACAAGTTATTATTCCTCCAATGATCGAGATACCCAATATTGATACTGTCAACCCTAATATTAACCATATTTTTCTCACTTGGTTCTTACTCGTCTCTTTTATATCTAAACTCGAGCTGAACTCCCATGACTGGATGTAATTTTCCTCCGAGTTCTCACCAGTGGCAGCTGAAAATCCAATTATAACCCACTCAGGTAGAACCTTCATTAGGTCAATTTGGTATGAAAGACTAGAATTCTCTCGAAAATTAGGGTTTGCCTCATAGGACCAAAACACACTCAAATTCCTAGTAGTAGCATTGTAAGTGATCCAAACTTCAGCAGTGTCTCCACTATGCAAGCTCGCATTCCACCGGGCAGTCAGGCTGATGTAATCGAGTTGTTGTTGATCCCTACATGCTCGTACAAAGGATTTCACTGCGGGTTAGCATAAGAGTCGAACTCAACGTGGATGATCCGGTTCTGGGCTGAGTCACTGGTACTGGTGGTGTTGAAAAGGCCTAAAAAGCCACTGGCTGAGTTGGGTGGGATTTGAAAACCTACTGGGGCAAGAAAGAAGGCAATGCCGTGACCGTATTGAGATTCACCTTGGGTGTTAATAATGAAAGAGAAATGAGTAGAGAAGTCGGTGACCTTTCCTGAGCCGGAGTCCCAGAGCCGAAACCTCACCCCATATATAGCTCAACCAACACGACATGTTTAGGCATTTTCGTAATTCAATGAAATTGCCCCAACCGAAGGTTTTGCATCTCCATCATAGAGTATGCTGGTCACATCAGAACCAAACCCTGTTATATTGAAATGAAGTGAATTAGAAAATGGGAAAAGAAAGGATACAAGTGAGAAAAGGAGAGTAATATGTGCATATAGAGATGTAAATGAAGTTGGAAAACTGTAGGCAAGGGTAGCCATGAGAGAGAGAGAGAGTATGAGTATACATAGAACTGATACTTGAAACCTTATATACTGTAGAAATCTAGTATTAACCTTATATATTGTCTAATATGTAGAAGAAACTGGTAAACAAGTTCCAGATAATATACAGAATGACCGAGCAGAATCTACAGTCCGCACAATAGAATCAACAGTTAATCCAAAAAAATAATAATTAAAATAATTAAAAAAACAATTTTGTTTATGAGTTTGAACAACCACGTCAGGGAATGCTCTAATTCTACATCTACTTGAAATCTATTTTATCTTTTGTGCCTAACGTGAAGTGACGGGCAAATAAGTAGATTTAATAGGTTTTATTATCTAGACAGATTGAGAGAGAGAGAGAGAGATTTGACATTACATATGTATTAATTGCATGTGTTAAGAAAGAAAGCAACGTACAGTCAACAGAATATACTCGAGGAATGTTCCAGTCAATTTTTAACGTACTGTTCTCTCCAACTTCTACAGAACTTGTTGTTCACGATCTATGAATATATTTATGATGCTCATTCTTGTAGATAACAGACAAGCTTGTTTTGTTTGGAATAATATATTTGTTTTTGTTCTTTTTTATCCTCGGTGTATAATTATCTGGGCATTTCAAAATGCTATACTTATATTGAGTATAAGTTGCAGATGAGATTTAATTGTGTATGTGCAGAATTTCTCTTATCCAAAAAAGAATTAGAGAAATAATACAACTCACTCAAGAAAAATAAACATTAACAATAACTATTGATAGAAAAGCGTATAGTGCTCTATATCCATTATTGGAGGATTAAGCCTCTATTTATATACAAAAATGTGGTGGAATTATGATTCGACTCGCCTTACTTGTCCTTTAATTCATTTCATATAGATCATTCTTTACAAGTAGAATTCTTCCATTTTACAATTCTTTCCATGCCAGACTTTCCCTTCATAGAACTTTCCTTCTATGTTGAATCATTTGATTAGCAGGACTGGTTCCTTCTTTAAATGAACTTGGGCCAAATGCGACTTGGTCCAAATGACTTTATTAATGGGCCGAAAGTTCAACATTAACGATCTTGGGCTGTCGGCGACTTTATCTGGGCTTGAGCAAGGCTGGGCTTTTGTAACCCATCAAGATATTAAAAATACAACTTCTATTATGGCTACGTCGATGACTTTATTGGAAGGGGATTTTTCCCTCCACACTTTGCCCCAATTCCTTCTTTAATTGGACTACGACTCCTAATTAAAAGGAAATTGAAGTTGTACAGTTGTCAATTTTACAAAAGGTGGTTCAAGAGGTGTCCATTGCGATTGTGACCAAAGAGCTTCCTCAAAACTTGCTTTCGCCCTTGCTGCGTTCATTGCACTCACTGTGTTCCTTGCTTCGTCGTGACTCCAGGTTAGTTCTTCACCAATTTCTTTGATTTCATACCATGAGCACCTCACCCACTCACGACCCTATAGAAATTGTAGACTCTGAGTCTACACCCTCGTCTTCCCCTAGTCTCATTAGGTTTCTCCTCCTAGGGTTTCTAACCCTCCTGAATCCATAAACGATTCGACCATGCGAATGGGTGATTCTCTTCCCCAAGTTGAAGTGTCTACTTCCGGCGGATCAAATAGTATTTTCTCAAAGAATGAGAGAAAAATGATTCTGTCCATTCGGCGTATCAAGTTCACCATCCAATATATGATGGAGGAATTTGAAATCCCTGAGGAGGTAGAAATTGCTGAGTACCCTAAGAGAGTCGATTTCACTTCAGGTGAAGGGGTTGAGGAGAATGAGTTACTTTTATCAGTTGGGCATCTTCATGCTCTTCGTTTTCCTCTTCACCCTTTCTATCATTTAATTTTCAATAGGTTAGGTATTGCTCTTCAAGTCAACCCTAGCTTTCTTGGAATAGTCTCGGCTCTTCTTGTTCGTCCAAGGCTAGAGAGTCTTGACTTAACTCTCACAGACCTCTTGATTATTTATTCCATCTCCAGACATGGGACTGAGCCTGACCGTTTTTATTTTACTTCTTCTCACTAGCAAAGGATTTGCACGGACCTCCCTTCCTCCGAGAAAAGGTGGAAAGAAAGAATGATAATTGTTAAGGGGAACTAGTTTGTGTCTTAGTCGAGTAAACTCCCTATTCCTCTCAAATTTGGGAAGCTAGGTATAGATTATTTTCCCTCTCTTCATAAGAAGTGCTCTGGTTGCTTCCTATGTTAAGTTTTACTCTTCGTCACACTTACGAATTTCTTGGTGTTTTTTCAGCTACATTTCCCTCCTCTACAACAAAGAAAAGGCTTGCCTTTCTTGATGAACAAGTTTGGAGTCATCCTCCTTTTGTTGAGGACTTGCTTTCTTCATCCAACCTTAAGGAAATCCCCTCCAGTGCTTCAGCTGCTGATCTTATGGATTTAGCACTCCCTTCCTTTGATAGCTTCCCTCTTACTGACGAGGAGAAAAAAAGAGCTGAAGCGCTTAAAAAGAAGGCGGCTGAGGACCAGCCCCTTGTTGTTATCCGTTTAACTGAGCAGGAGAAGGAGTTTGAAGAACCTCCTCTAAAAAAGAAAAAGCCGAACACTCCTTCAACAAGCAAGGGTAACGGTGTCAATTCTTTTAAGAACAAAGGGAAGAATGCTGAAGAAGCTGACCCTGAAGAAGAGGTTAGGGCTTTTGTCTTAGCAGAGGCCGGAGAGCCTTGGAGGCCCACTTTCTCTAGAGCTAACAAGTCAAATTTTCACTCTAGAGATTCTATAGTCACGGACGCCTTTGTAGCTCTGGCTGTAGCTCGTGGAATATGGCTACCCAAAGATAAAGAAATTATTGGAAAAATGGGACTAGACCAGCTGCTTCCTTCTACCATTGTTCGTGCTATAAAGGTTTGTACCTTCCCTTTTCTTTGATGTTCACTTAACTTTCCCTTTACATTATTTTACACTATTGTTGATTTGTGTAGAACATGTACTATACTATGACCCTATGTGCCATTGCTGAGGCCCAATCAATCTTCATTCAAAAAATGAAGAAGGAATTGGAAGCTGCTGAGAAGAAACTCTCCCAGTCACTTAAAGATGCAAAGATGGCTAACAACGCCAAAGACACAAACAAGAGTCAGCTTGCATCTGCTGAAACTAACGTGGAGGAGTTGGAGGCTGAGAACCTTCGGTAGAGGGATGCGGTAAACACTTGCACAACTATTGAAAGCAGATGTAGGAGCGCTACTCCTTCTTAGTGCGTCTATCAACTGCGAAGGCCTTCCGGTCCGACTTTAACCAAGGCTCAGGTGATAAATTGAAAGACCCAGACGCTTTTGATGCTGACATAGGGGTGTCTTTTCCTAATGCCGAGGGTCCGAAGGCCCAAGAAGCTAAAGTATTGTTTGCTAAGATGGTGAAGTCTCATCAAGGGGATCTTCCAACGCTGAGTTCATCAGCTACACCGGTTCCAAGCCCCTTACTTCCTTCAGCCTCAAACCCTTTGATGAGTGCTGAAAAGTGCGCATTTAAACCCGTTAAGCTTAGGTATTCTAGGACCTTTATCTATCTTATTTTCCCGCTTTGGATTGCTTTCATGTTATTTCTGTTTTCAGGCACTTATCCCCAAAATAAGTTAATTCAACTAAATAAAAGCATAATTAAAGCAATCTTAAGATGAATGAAAGAAAGGAGCAAAGTGGAAGCAAAATGAAGCAAGTGGTGGAATTTCAGCAAAGTTCGATCGATCATAGAATTTCTTCGATCGATCTGACATAGATCGATCAATGCACTCCAAGATGGATCCAAGCTCTTTTGTACTTATCCAAAGATCCCACAATGTTCGATCGATCCAACATTTATCAGATCGATCAAAAAGATTCCATCTTATCCTGTTGTACCACCCCACCCACCAGTTTTGTCTCTTTCCCAAAATATCTTTCAAAAGTCTCAGATTTGTCTTTATCCAAAAAGGCGCCGCCATGGGAGGATCGATCCAGCTAACGTTCGATCGATCTCAGCATAGGTTCGATTAATCAAACCCTCTCAAGTACGAATTAAATCAATTTCCAGCACATTAAAAGTTATCTCATGGAGCAATCATTGGAGGAGCCTTTGTGTACGAGCCTAGAACATTGGGTGTGACATTTGAGCTACCTATATAAGGATTATGAGCCACTTTTACATATATGTTTTTTTAGATACAATATTTGATATCATTCTTACAGAGGAAGAAAAAAGAAGAAGAGGCTAGAGACACATTCTTAGGAAATCTTCCATTTACCTCAAGAAGAAGAGCATTTCTACCATGGAGATAGCCTTTGAGGATTGGAGGACACCATCCATGAGTGGCTAGACATCCTCTTGGGGCTAGAGTTAACCCTAAGCATGCCTTCTTTACCTTGATTTATGTATTTTTGAGGGGATTTCTGTTGTAATACATGTTTTGACATTTTTATATACATAAATCTTACTTATTCAATGATTTGTGTGGTTTAATTCTTCCAATTGATCATTTCATCCTATCTATATGTCTATATATGCTAGAATAGATGTTCATGTGTTTATCTCTAGCTCTTGTGTTGTTGATGCATGTCTATGTGTGTTGATGCTATAGATCTAGAGATTGTCAAGACATAGTGCTTAATAGAATGCTCTTGTAATTTATTTGATAGTTCATACTCATTTCTTAATGGATTGTGCATCTCCCTTAGTTTAATTAGTTTAATTTTTATGTCATTAGCTTAGATGTAGTGTAGTTACCTTAGTTGTTAAATGAGATGACAATCCACGCTTGTTGTTTGATGTTCCATAGTTATGAATACAAGTAGTATATTTCTCTAATCATGTGATATGTTTGGATTGTGAGCTTAAAGGAAGGATTAATGGCTTAGTTTGATATATTGTGCTATTCATTGTGTTGTTTAGACAATATATACTTAATTGGTGATCCATGCTTGTTAAAACAATCACACACACTCACTATTGTTGCAACATATGTTTTCCCCCTCATTAATTATGAATTGAGTGTATAGAAAGGTAATGATTAATGGTGACCTTTAAGTCCCAAGACCTTTCTCTCTTGTTTTCTCTATCCTTTAATTTCTTGTTTTATATTGAGCTTGTTTAGTCTTAATTGTAGTTTAATTAACCAAACCAACCACATTTTGATCACTCGACCTATTAATCATAATCTTGTTTCTATAGTAATACGACCCACCAATCCCTTGGGACGATCCCTACTCACCCTAGCAATATTTTTAGTTAGAGGTAGTAGTGGCTTTTATAAATTTAAAACTTGGCCACATTGCACAATCACACTCTTAGTTCATCTCTTTGCAAACTTTTGGTGCAACGCGATGGCAACCACCAAGTTTTTGGCGCCATTACCAGGGATTCAAATTGGCAACGTCGTGTTTTGGAAACAAATAGGAATTAGTACTCTTTTGATCGTGTCTTTACTTTATTTTTATTTTTGATTACTTATTGTGTTGGTTCTTGTTTGACTAGGTACATTGGGCTAAGGAAAGTGACAAGAGAGTATTCTAAGCAAGGAGCTAAGCAAAAGAAAGAAAAAAGCTAAAAATCTAAAAATTTGCAAAGCTAAAGTTTGAAAAATAATTTGAAGTGCTTAAGGACCCTTTGTGAGCTCTTCCTAAACTCAATCTCTAGTTAAATCGTCGGCCCGCGTAGAGGCTTGTTTTTCATTTCTAGATAAATCGTGAGCCCGCGTGGAGGCAATTTACTTTTCTTGCATAATTGTTGAAAGCATAGGAGTATGGGATCATTGTATGTGGAGGAAGTTTGTTGATAGATTTGTTGCGAAGGTGAAGTGATTGCTTACTATTCGTTGCTTGTTTGTGTTTTGTTTGTGCATGCATGGTCAAAGATCATTAAATCCTACTCTTGTCCTACTTAATTTTCATCTTGAATCCGTTATTCGAAAGCCTAGGTGAAGAGGTAGTTCTAGTCATTCTATTTCATTAATGGAAGACCATAATAAGGACCATGTGGAGGACCTTGGTCACATAGACCAACAATATATCCTCCACCCCAATGTGCATCACGACAACATCCAAGTTCCATTAGGCATGCCGATGCCATTCATTTACCCACCACAACAACAAGGCCTAATCCCATTAGGAATGCCTTGACCAATGTATGCTTCACAACCTCCCATAATCCAAGGTAATTAAGGTGCTCATGTAGCACCACCAATTGTAAATCCCCCTCTTGTTTTGCGTGATCATTATGTGCCAAATGAATATAATGCACCCACATGCATTCAATTGTCACCATTTAGAGCACATCACTATGAGATTAAACCATAAACCATTCAAATGCTTCCTAACTATCATGGACTTCTAAGTGAAGATCCTTACAAACATTTGGATGAATTTCTTGAAGTGTGTTCTACCGTGAAATACACGGACATGCCAGAAAAGATTTTAAGACTTAACCTTTTTCCATTCACCCTTAAAGACAAGGCAAAATATTAGTTCAACAATCTTAAGCCTTTTTCGATAACTTCTTAGGCAGAAATGCAATAAGAGTTCTTGAAGAAATACTATCCGGTTTCTAAGACCAATGCCATGAGAACCTCAATTCGAGAGTTTTCACAAGGGGATGGGGAAACATTTCATGAAGCATGGGAGCGCCTAAATGAGTTACTTAGGAAATGTCCACACCACGACATACCCAAATGGCAATTAGTTCAATGTTTCTTTGAAGGTTTGTCGGATAATTTCAAAGAAATGTTTGATGCTTCCATCGGTGGCTCTTATATTGATAGGCATAAGGATGATGTGTGGCATCTTTATGAAAGCATGAGCTAGAATTCAATGCATAGATCATTATCTTCCAAGAATGGTAGAAATTCAAGTGGAAGGAAAAATGTTGGCTTATATCAAGTCGACAACTCTAATGAAATAGCCGCCGAGATGAAATCATTCTCTCAAAGTTTTGATCAATTTTTGATCAACCAAAACTCGGCAAACCAAGTGTCTTCCTCCCCTAATCATGTTTATCATCCATCTAATGAATTGTGCATGATGTGTTCTAGTGTCTTACATTCTACTTCCAATTGTCCCTATAGATATGTCCAAAATGAGCATTATGAACAAGTCAATGCAACATTTGTTAATCAAAGGAACAATCCTTATAGCAACAATTACAATTCTAGTTGGAGGAACCACCCGAATTTCTCTTGGAAAAGCCAAGGGAAAGGCTCAAACCCTCCCCAAGGTGGTTTTCAAGGGAAGTATATTCCACCTCCAATGCAAAGCCAAGGATCCCAAAGATTTAGATCGTTATATCAATCACATGGAAACCAATTCTCTAATTCTCATTTTCCAAATCAATCATATTCTCAAAGAAATTCTAGAAGTCCTGCTTTTGAGGAAAAAGTTTTAACTGCTTTGGGCACTCTAAAGGTGAACACTCAATTGCTTCACTCTCATTCTCAATCCGTTGCTAAGCTAGAAACCCAAGTAGGGCAAATAGCTAGTACTCTAAATGCTAGAGAGAAAGGGAAAAATGCCTTTGAATGCCCCACCAAAGCAACAATGCATTATGGAGACTCATTCCTCATCGGAAGGTCACACAATTGAGCTTGTCAATGTAGTGACAACTTTGAGAAGTGGGAAGATTGTGGACAACCAAGTGGGTATGTCCAATGAAGAGAGCGAACGGTGCAACCAAGAGTTGACACCCGTCCCGTTTCACATCCTATTCCTCCTTCATTGCATATGCATGATCATTCAAATGAGAAAGTTTTAGAAAGTGATTTGAAAAGTGAGTTCAAAATTGATTTGAAAAATGAATTAAAAAATTCTTGTGTTAAAGAAACTTCAAAGAAAACTTTTGAAAAAGATTTTAAGCCAAAAGCTCCATTTCCAGTTGCCTTAAAAGGATCCATTTCCATTAACAAACAAAAGGCCAAAACAAATGAAATCATAGATATGTTTAGGCAAGTGAAGGTTAATCTTCAACTTTTGGATGCAATTAAGCAAATTCTGGCTTATGCCAAGTTCTTAAAAGATCTTTGCACCCAAAAGAGGAAGAACAAGAGCCAAGCACCTAGGAAAGTGGTCTTGACCGAGCAAGTGAGCTCAATCTTGCAGCATAACACTCTTCCAAAATTTAAGGACCCCGGTTCACCTACTACTTCTTGCATCATTGGTGACCATGTCATTAATCGGGCTCTTCTTGATTTGGGAGCAAGTGTCAATCTTCTTCCATACTCGGTATATGTCAAATTAGGCTTAGGAGACTTGAAACCGACGTCGGTGGTTTTGCAACTTGCCGACCGATCCATTAAAAAGCCTAGGGGTATCATTGAGGATGTCTTGATTAAAATTGATAAATTCTTCTTCCCTGTCGATTTCGTTGTCATTGACACGGAACCGGTTCCAAATCCCAAGAGCCAAATTCCCGTTATCCTTGGCCACCTTTCTTAGCAACCGCATATGCCAACATCAATTGTAGGACGGGGAAAATGAAGATCTCATTTGGCTATATGAAGGTGAAGTTGAATATCTTCAATCCGACCCCAAATTCATTTGACAAGCATGAAGAAGTAAGTGTTGTAGAAAAATGTCATGACAATGAATGTGAAAGAATGGAGTCTTTGCTTGAAACCAAAACTTCAAAAAGTTCATCTTCGACCTTGAAACTAAAGAATGATATGTCAAAAACTTACTTTGAGAGGGCATGGAAGCCCAAAGATTACATTGACAAAGGACCAACAATCTCCTTTGAACCTAATCCAACAAGTTCTTTAAGGAACCATTTGTTAGGTGGAGTTCAAAGTACTTATCACCCCGTCAAGGAGGGGATGCACTACAAGATGTTTGATCCGGGCTAAAAGAGTCCAAAGTCCTGCTAGAGACATTAAAGACTAATGTGTTTCGTAGGGTTGACAACCCTATTTCTCCCTCATTTCTGTTTTAACTTTCATTTCTTGCGACGTCTAGATATTTGTTTTGGGTTCATATACATGACTAGGAACTTTGATTGAGGATTGCATGCACTTTTAGGTTGAAAATGAGCATTTTGTGCCTTTTCAATTGATCTTGAAAGAGGTTCGATCGATCTAACTTCCATACCTGTATCCAATCACCTCTCTGTTTAATTGTGCGAAGGAAACCTGCATATTTCAGCTCTCTGTTCCATCATACGAACTTTAGTTCTGATCGATCTTAAGTTCCAAGATCGATCCAACTTCCTCTTGGATCGATCCTCAGTTCCAACACTTAGAAAAATTTTGAACGCCATGAAAACAAGCTCTCTGTTCCATCGTTCGAACATGTATACAGGTTTTTGCATGTTCGATCGATCTGAGCCTCTTTGAGATCGATCTTAGATTGATTGATCTATGTTCTTTGTTCACTGTTGATTTTGACTGAGATTTGACTTCTAAATTTTAAATTAAAATAAAAAATCCCAAAAATATTTTTCCTTTACTTTATTTTATTTTATTTTACTTTACTTTACTTTATTTTATTTCATTTCCTTCTATCTTATTTTCGAAAATCCAAAAATATCTTGTTTAACTTTGATTTTTAATTTTAAATTCTTAATTTTCAAAAATTCAAAAATACTTGTCGTTTAGTGAGGGGAGATCGATCTCAAGATTTTTCAGATCGATTTAAGTTCGATCAATCTGAGTTCCTTTGAGATCGATCGAACATTCTAGAGATTGTTTTTAAAATAAAACCTTAGGGTCATTAGATCGATCCAAGACCCATCTCTTCTCCCGTCGCTGCAATCCACCTCTCCCAACTCCGGTGAACCCTCCGGCGACCATCCCAAGCTTCCACTTCATCTCTCATCTCCGATTTCATCATCTCTCTTGATTTCCACCTCTCTCTCTCTCAGATTTGGTAAGTCCCGAGTTTTTCTTTTGATTTTAAGTTTTAATCTTCATGAATCTAAGCTTTACATGTTAGATCTAGAGTTGCCATGCTTAATCCTTGCCACATTTGAAGATTCCATGTTTGTGTATATATGTGTATATATATGTATATAGATTTCTATATATTTATTTAGGGGTCACGGGCCAAAGAAAGTGACCAATCTTATTGTATTGCTGTGTAGAAGGGCCTACGAGCTTGCTCGGAGGCCCTCATGCCATCCACGTCATAGATCTGTGACTTTTCAAATTTCACATCACAGTTCGATCGATCGAACTTTTCTCAAATCGATCTGAGAGAGATCGATCTCACATTTTTGTGATCGATTGAACTTCACAGATTTGCATCCCACACTTCACACACCCTCTTTTGTGATTCCATGCTATCTTATACATACCCAATGCCTGTGTTTTCCACATTGGATGCATTCCATACTTCTATTATTTAGCATGCTTCACTTAATGTCACTTATTCCTTATGACTTGTATAGATTCATGTCCTTTATACTGTGTTGTCTATCTTATTTGACAAATATGTTTCTATATATTGTGCTTTAATTCTTTATACCTGTACTGACTTCTTCTGTAAGTGTTTTTCTTTCTGTTTTGTAGGCCATGGCTAGGGTAAAGACTGTTGCCCGTAAGCATTATACACGCTGAGTGAGGCAGAGGATAGAGGAGCAGGCAGGACCATCTCATATTCAGGACCCAGCTCTAGAGCAGGTTAATGAGGCTGAGTAGCCCAAGCAATTAGAGGAGTATATAGAGCCAGATCCAGCTCAGTTTCCATCAGCCGACTCTAGACTACAGTCTTCAGCTTCTGCATCATCTTCTTCAGCTAAGACTATGTATATATCTTCTCCTTCTCCACCACCGGCACAGCCAAGCCAGGTCCGCGACAGACCTATCATGAGATACTCTCGCCTTCAGGTGGCGCATGAGTCAGTGTTTGATATTACTTTCTTCTCCCAGTATCTCCTGACTCGGGCTGCATATGATGATATAGACTGTAGGGGTATTTCTGCTATTCTAGCCCTAGTTACATACACGGTTTACTCGAGGCTTGTGCGGATGTTCTTCTAGAACCTCCGCCCTGCCCCGAGTAATCTGGCGAAGCTGCACATTACCGTAAACGGCCATCTTATCAGTATTACAGTGGAGATGCTGGCCCGATCTTCCAAATGCCCGCATGTCTGCCCTTCCGATCTTCAACTTGACTATCCCCAGTTGTGGAGGCCATCTGACACAGACATGGCTATGGCACTTACAGGCCACTACAGTAAGGGTGAGACATTTGTTACTCAGACCTATTTGCCTGATGATCTATGGTTCTTTGATTCGGTCTTGTACCGAAATGTGCTTATGGCTAGCCACAAGATTTAGAGGCGCGGTGACTATCTGGCAGCCCTTTATGCTTTCTACACAGGGCACTGGCTTTCTATTCCGGCCCTATATTAGAGCATCATGATGAAGCTCTACACAAACTATATCAGTAAGGCCAAGCCCAAAAGGACTAAGTTCCTTCCCTTTGGCCATCTTATCACTCAAATACTCCGGGATCAGCATTACCCATTCCATCCTCGGGAGCATACTGAGTCTGGAGCCTGCCGTTTTTGCTAGAAGGATTGGAACAAGACTTACAATGCCCTGATTAAGAGCCTACAGGAGGATGCCCTCATAGCTGTAGAGGAGGCAACAGCAACAGTAGCCGCAACGGCAGCAGAGGCAGACGCAACGGCGGCTGCAGCACATATGGATATAGACTTAGAGCGAGAGGCTCTAGTAGAAGAGATCCCACATCACTCTCCTGCAGGGTCACCACTTCATTCTCAGGAGCAGGCTCAGGATGTACCATAGTTCCACGATCCAGTCATACTTGAGGCTCTAGCTCAGACACCTGGCCTAGGAGAGCGTATCCAGACCTTAGAGGACGTAGTTATCTCTCTTCGATCAGATGTGGCATCTCTCAGCACAGATGTGTCTACTCTCCGCTCCGATGTCTTAGCTACACTGCAGAGCATATCCAGAGATATCCGGGGATCACGCCTGACTCGCCTTACATCATCTGCCTGATTTATATTCCTCTCTTTCATTAGTTTATATATCTGTGATACATTACTGCTATTTTGATACTGATTTGATATCTTTGCAACCAGCCTGTCGGCCCTGCTACTGTGATGTACTATATACTGCTTTGTTTTCTTATTTTATGCATGATATTTTTGGATGTCAGATTGTTATATTAATCCATCTATTTGCTATTGACTCCATTATCAGGTGCATCCCAGTGACTTTAGTGAGAGAGAGTGCTGCCCAACATTTTTCAGGACCACCCTTTTTCCTTTCTCCTTAGTTCATTTACTATCCCATTTACACTTGCATGTCCACTGTGCACTGTTATTATCCCCTTTGTTATCTGATCAGTTTTTCTCCCAGTGCCATCTTTTCAGGACCACAGTTAATCCCAAGTTTGGGGGGGTTATACCACCCACTTTAGATACTTCTGTCCCGGCCATTCTTTGCATTAGCTGCACTGGTATACTTTTTCCTTTGTTCTCTTTGCACATTGAGGACACTGTGCCATTTAAGTTTGGGGGTAATGTGTGCTTTGTAGTGTGTTGTTTTTAAATTTAAAATTTTAAACATGACTTGTGTATTTGAAGGATTTGCTATGATTGATCCATGACTAGCTATGATTTTGATCTTTTGAGGACTATATTACTTAAAATTTAAAAATTGCTTAACTTGATAGTCTAATACTCCTTGTATGCCTTGTGAATGCCATTTAGGAGTAAATTTTCTGAAAGATTGATATCTTGCTTGCACTGGTGGCCCACATCATCCTGATTTTGAGATTGTCTTGAGATTCACTCTTGGATTCTACACTAGCACAGGCGCACACTAGCATTCATTTGTAGCCTAGTTGATTTGAGCTTGTAAGTCCTTAGGGGTGTTTGAACACCAAGTGCCCTAAAGCCATCTGGTTTAGGAGTCTAGTTTGTGGCTGGTTTGGGATCTAACGCTCGACCTCATAGATCACTAGAAAGCTTAATAGATCAACACATTGCACCATGCTTCCATCTTTGATCCTCTAGGTTAGTAAAAAAAAAAAAAATTAAGTGAAAAGAATAAGTGCACCTTGAGGTAGTTTTCTCCCAATACTTATTTACAATATTTGTGCCTCTTTTGTGAGAATTAGCTTAATGTTTATGGGTATCATTTCTGGAAACCCTCATGAGACTTCACTCGTCCACTAGGGGTAACCTAGGGGTTTAAAAGGCTTGTTGCATATGCTAAATACAATCGTGTTCCCTACGAAAATGGCGTTATCCATTTATTGCTTCTAGTTCATAGTTGTATAGTTATTCATTTCATTCTTTTACTTTCTAGTTCATTGCTAGGGACTAGTAATATTTAAGTTTGGGGGTGTGATGAGCGCTGAAAAGTGCGCATTTAAACCCGTTAAGCTTAGGTATTATAGGACCTTTTTCTATCTTATTTTCCAACTTTGGATTAATTTCATGTTATTTCCGTTTTCAGGCACTTATCACCAAAATAAGCTACTTCAGCCAAATAAGAGTATAATTGAAGCAATCTTGAGATGAATGAAAGAAAGGAGCAAAGTGGAAGCAAAATGAAGCAAGTGGTGGAAGTTCAACAAAGTTCAATCGATCACAAAATTTCTTCGATCAATCTGACATAGATTGATCTCTGCACTCCAAGATGGATCTAAGCTCTTTTGTCCTTATCCAAAGATCCCACAATATTCAATCGACCCAACATTTATCAGATCGATCGAAAGAATTCCATCTTATCCTGTTGTATCACCCCACCCATAACTTTTGTCTATTTCCCAAAATATCTCAAAAATATCTCAGATTTGTCTTTATCCAAAAAGGCGCCGCCATGGGAGGATCGATCCAGCCAAAGTTCGATCGATCTCAGCATAGGTTCGATCGATCGAACCCTCTTAAGTGCGAATTAAATCAATTTCCAGCTCATTGAAAGTTGTCTCATGGTGCAATCATTGGAGGAGCCCTTATGTACGAGCCTAGACCATTGGGTGGGACATTTGAGCTACCTATATAAGGATTATGAGCCACTATTACATGGATGTTTTTTTAGATACAACATTTGATATCATTCTTAGAGAGGAAGAAAAGAGAAGAGGAGGCTAGAGACACATTCTTGGGAAGTTTTCCATCTACCTCAAGAAGAAGAGCATTTCTGCCATGGAGATAGCCTTTGAGGGTTGGAGGACACCATCTATGAGTGGCTAGACATCCTCTTGGGGCTAGAGTTAGCCCTAAGCATGCCTTCTTTACTTTGATTTATGTATTTTTGAGGGGATTTGTGTTGTAATACATGTTTTGGCATTTTTATATACATAAATCTTGTTTATTCAATGATTTGTGTGGTTTAATTCTTCCAATTGATCATTTCATTCTATCCATATGTCTATGTATGCTAGAATAGATGTTCATGTGTTTATCTCTAGCTCTTGTGTTGTTGATGCATGTCTATGTGTGTTGATGCTATAGATTTAGAGATTGTCAAGATATAGTGCTTAATAGAATACTCTTGTAGTTTATTTGATGGTTCATACTCATTTCTTGATGGATTGTGCCTCTCCCTTAGTTTAATTAGTTTAATTTTCATGTCATTAGCTTAGATGTAGTGTAATTACCTTAATTGTTAAATGGGAGGACAATCTATGTTTGTTGTTTGATGTTCCATACTTATGAATGCAAGTAATATATTTCTCTAATTATGTGATGTGTTTGGATTGTGAGCTTAAAGGAAGGATTAATGGCTTAGTTTGATATATTGTGCTATTCATTGTGTTTTTTAGACAATATATACTTAATTGGTCATCCATGCTTGTTGAAAAAATCACACACACTCACTATTGTTACAACATATGTTTCCCCCCCCCCCCCCCCCCCCCCATTAATTATGAATTGAGTGTATGGAAAGGTGATGCTCAATGGTAACCTCTAAGTCCCAAGACCTCTCTCTCTTGTTTTCTCTATCCTTTAATTACCTGTTTTATATTGAGCTTGTTTAGTCTTAATTGTAGTTTAATCAACCAAACCAACCATATTTTGATCACTCGACCTACTAACCCTAATCTTGTTTCCATAGTAATACGACCCACCAATCCCTTGGAACGATCCCTATTCACCCTAACTATATTTTTAGTTAGAGGTAATAGTGGCTTTTATAAATTTAAAACTTGGCCACATTGCACACTCACACTCTTATTTCATCTCTTTGAAAACTTTTGGTGTAACGCGACGGCAACCACCACCCTTCAACCCCTCCAGAAACTGTTTCCAACCCAAATGTGGTTGATGCTTTTGATTCTACTTCTTTTGTCCTAAAAAAGAAGTAGAGTTGTGTAATTTTTTTTATTTTTTATTTTGAAACAATGAATTTTGAAACAATATGTTGTTGCTCTTGAACTGTACTGATTAAACTTATTTTGAGGCGATTTGCATATCTATGAATGCTTTTGAGTTGCATACAATTACTGAGTAGTAAAGTTTTCATATCTTTGAGAAAAATTCATTGCCTGAGGGCTTCCAACTTTTTATGGTCCGAAGCAAAAATAGGATGGGTGGTAAGAAGGGAATTCCTATGACAGTTCAGCTACTATTTAAGGATTGTTTTCCCATTTAGTGATCTAACCGTCAAGGGAACCCTTCTTGCCATTGATTTTTATAGAGTGGGTATATCCATACTTATTTATTCTTGTATTATTTCGATGTTGGATAATCTACCTAATTGATTCAGTAATTGGCTTAATCAAATACATGGATTTTGAGAATAAAACGTCAAAGAATATATCAACCTCTATTTAAGTTTTAGCTAATTCATCTGGGTTTTGACCCATTTACTTGTATTCCGATTCCTAGTGTCTAGAGGAATGTTTTGATGGCTTCGGACTCTTGAGATCCGAGGTACGTGTTTGACTGGTATCTTCAGACTCCTGAGGTCTAGAGTGTGTGCCTCTTCGGCCTCTACATGTGCCTTAGAGGAATCTTATTGAGGCCTTTGAGTTCCAAACTTGTTGGAGTATGTACTGCATTCGTATCATTATGATCCGAGGATTTTGAAAACGATAGGCTCAATAAAGAGGGTCCCTAAATATGTTTGTCTCTGATTGAGCGATTTCGCTTGAAGACTTATTTATCAAGAGGCACCTTTCTTGGCTTTCAATAAGTATGGGATTGCACTACATATTGCACTCACGCTTTTCATTTATTTTTGATGTGGGACAAAACTTTTTATGGGTCAAACACTATTGGGCCAAGTATGGTGGCCTGCAGGTGAGATAGCCATAAAGAATATTTGCCCCCACTTGAGTTCAAACCTTATTGAGGTAACTTCGGACTCGAATCGTCCGAGGTGGTAGGTTCCTCGGCCATGAGCCTGAGAGGAATTGCATTATACCGGACTCTTGTGGTTCGAGGTGGTATGTTTCTCGGCTAGACTCGATGCATCCGAGGTCGTAAGTTCCTCGACTATGAGCCTGAGAGGAATTGTATTGTTCCGGACTCTTATAGTCCAAGGTATGTAGTTCTTTGGTTATGAGCCTGAGAGGAATTGTATTGTACCGGACTCTTATAGTCCGAGGTGATATAGTCCTCGGCTATGAGCCTGAGAGGAGTTGTATTGTGCCGGACTCTTATAGTCTAAGTCATGTAGTTCCTCGGCTATGAGCCTGAGAGGAATTCAGTGGTACTTTCGGATTCTTGGGATCCGCAGTAGGTAATGTCCTCAGCTTCTTGCTTTAGAGGAACGTTGTTAATGTCTTCAGACTCGTAGGTCCGAGGATTCAAAAACAAGAGAAGGCCAAGGAAAAGAGTGGCAGTGACCTAACCAAATTCCCAAGCGTTTGGTTGGGACCCTTTATTTCATGGTCACCCCTTTCTTGGCGTTTGCTTTTAAAAAAATCTGCTTATATCAACCATACCCACTTCTTATTTCTATTCGATGTGGAAGAAAAGTAGAATTCATATTTTTGGCCAGATAATTTGGGTTTTTTCTTAAAAAGAGAGAATTATTGTAAAGAATGCCCGCTGGTACTATTAATTACCAGCGGGCCCTCTTTGCAATACACCCAAATACTTTCACTGTTCCTTATGTAAAGGAAAGCTTAAAGCTATGTCTACCCGATGTGGGACCATAACAAAATACATGCTTTGGGCTAAATACATTTGGGCTTTGTGTACAAAAATGAGGGAAAATATTGCAAAGAGTGTCCTTTGGATATATGGCCTAGGTACATGCCTTAATTTCCAATGGGCATTCATTGCAATATACATTTATGCTAAAGTATGCCCCTATGTAAAAGGACTTGCAGAATAATAGTTTATCGATGTGGGATAAAAGTTCAACCAAAAAGCAAAAAAAAAAAAAAATAGTTTCGTTTGTCGTAATATCTTTATTTTATCGAAATATCAATAGTAATATCAACAGTAAGGTATATGTGTTGCCCCCTATGACGGAAAAGAAAGTAGTAACAAGTAATATCCCATATCAATAAGTTTTTTAAAAAAGGTGCAAAAAGGTGTAGTTAATAAGAATCTTTTATTATGTGGGCCTATAAGCAGCCATATTTATAGAAAGACAAGTTGACTATATTGTCTATTGATAGTACCTTTTGAGGTGTATTGCATACCATGGGCGTGCAACTGTACGCCCATCAGTTTCGGCTAACCGATAAGCTCCTTTCCCTACCCCTTCTGTGACTCCGTAGGGTCCGGTCCAATTAGGTTGCAACTTCTTTACGTGTGTTGTTTCCTACTTCAGCACCTAATTGCCTATTATAAAGCTTCTGTTATGCAACTATTGTTGGTATGAAACGAGCCTAATTGATACAGCATCCCTCTTCTCCTCCAAGAGGTCGAGGCTATGCTCAAGCTATTGATCATTATTCCCCTTGAGTAACAAATGTGTCTGAAGAGTTGGTACTGCTGACTCCATGGGGTTGACAGCTTCGGACCCTTAGGCCATTGCAAAGGGGTTTTCCCCCATTGGTCGTCGTGGGATGGTTCGGTATGCCCAAAGTACCTTAGGCAGATTCTTGTATCACTTTGTCGTGGGCTTAAACACTTCAGGTAAGGACCTAAGAATAACTTTCTATACAACTGATTATTGATAATAGAGTACTTAGCTATGGCTAGCCTGACTTTTCTTGCCTCGGCTTTTTGGTTCGGAAGAGTTCCATTCTTGAGGTAAGCTTCCAGTGGATCCATCTAACATGGTTCTCGTGGAATGTCTGGGATCACCATTATCTCCTACCGAGGATCCGTCATCATCTTACTTATGTAAAAGATCAGATACTGATTCTTTCCTTCTTCTTGGATTAGTACAGCGCTACTGGCTATACTGGAGATTGCTAAGTACAAGATGATGGTTTCACCAGGCTTCGGAGCAGACAAGATTGGTGGTTTAGCCATGTAATACTTTAACTGATTAAGTGCTTCCTATTGTTGAGGACCCCATAAATCCTTGTTCTTCGATATTATGGCATTGAAAAATGGTTTACACTTATCTGATAGTCGAGATATGAAGTAGCTGAGAGCTGCGATTCAGCCAGTTAAAACCTGTACTTCCCTGCGAGTTTTTGGTTCTTGATTTTATATGAGGGTCTGAGCCTGAGCCGGGCTTACTTCTATTCCTCTCTTGTTAACAATATAGTCGAGGAACTACCTTGAAAAGACCGCAAAGGAACACTTGGAAGGATTCAGCTTCATATTATACTTTCTTAAAGTGTCAAAGACTTCCTGGAGGTGCTTGGGATGATCCTCCTTCTTCACTCTTTTAACCACCATGTCATCGATGTAGGCTTCGACCGTCCTTCCCAGCATCTCGTCAAAGATCTTATTAATGAGACGTTAGTAAGTTGCCACAGTATTCTTAAGTCCGACGGGCATGACTTTTTAACAGTAGGTGCATTTCTCTATTATGAAGGTGATTTTTTCTTCATCTTCTGGATTCATAGGGATCTGATTATACCCGGAATACGCATCAAGGAAAGTGAGTCTCTCATAGCCAGTGGTAGCGTCAACCATCTGATCTATCTTGGGTAGTGGAAAGCTATCCTTAGGGCAAGCCTTGTTGAGATTGGTAAAATTTATACACACTCTCCATTTTTCATTCTTCTTCTGAACCACCACCACGTTTGAGAGCCATTGTGGATAGTGCACTTCTCGGATGAAGCCTGCTTAAAGCAGTTTGCTTACTTCTTTAGCAATGATTCGATTGCACTCAGGAGCGAACCTTTTGTGTCTTTGCTTAACCGGTTTGAACGTCGGATCCACCTTCAGGATATAGCATGAGATTGAAGGGCTGATTCATATCATGTCTAAATGATCCCAGGCAAATGCATCTGCATTCTGTCGAATGACATCAACTAGGGCTTCTTTCTCTTCGGTTGTAGGGGAAAAGCCCATATAAGTAATTTTTCGAGGATTGCCGAGGACAACTTCGACGGTTTTGAGAGATTCCTCTGTAGGCCTTATACCTTTGGCTTCTTCCTCTACTTTCAAATACTTGGGTACAGGGCTCTGTAATTGTTATTTGGAAGTACCTCCGGGGATCGCATCTGGCTGGGACTACTTGATCATCTTCTTTGCTTCATTCAGTGTCAGCATGTAGTATTCTTTGGCAGCGACCTGATCTCCCCAAAGATTAATAACCTCCTTACCGTCCGGAGACAAGCATCGCATCACCTGATGAAGGGTAGATGGGACCCCATTCATTCAGTGGATCCAACCTCTTCCCATAATAAGATTATAAGAAGGATGGATTTCTGTTAGAACAAAGTTTTCCTTCAATGTCCTTTTTGCCGCAGTGACGGATAAATCAATCACCCCAATGGGGTCCACCTTAATACCATCGAACCCCATCAAAGGACTAGAGGTGGGTCAAATTGATGATGACGGGATCTCCAGTTGCTCAAAGACCGCCTTTGTGATAATATTGGCGCTGCTACCTGGGTCCACCAAAACTTTTTTGATCATGCAATTTGCCACCAGAAGACTAATGACTAGCGGATCCTCGTGGGGAAGCTAAACTCTGGATAAATCTTCATCGCTGAACCCAATACTAATACTACCAAAAGTGATAGTGTTTATCGGGGACAGCTTCCTTAGCTTGTGAGTTATCCTCAGTCTAGATCGGTACACCTCTTCTGACTCTTGTTCGTCTTCTGACCTCTCATGTATCGCATGGATAACCTTTACTTGGTTTCCCTCTACTTTCTGAGGATTGACCTCCCTGGGCTTTACGTGCTCTTTTGGTGTGAGGTAGTCTGCTAACTCACCTTTGCTTATCATGTTTTCCACTTACCGCCTAAGGGATCTGCAGTCATTGGTTGTATGTCCGCAATCCCTATGGTAAGCACAATGTTTGTTTTTGTCCCTTTGCTCCAAGGGTTGCCTCATTGGCTGAGGGGCTGTGAACCTCATCTTGTTTTCTTGGAATAACCGAGCCAGGGTTGTACGGAGGGGGGTGAACCTCTCCTTTTTCCTTTGCCTCTTCTCGGGTACCTGGGCGACTGGTGTTGAGGCATGCTAGTTTCTTTGACTTTTTGAACTCGAAGCTTTCTCCCGTGGCTTATTTTCTACCATAACGAGGGTGGTGTGTTGTGCTAGGTGGACTACATTCTCCTCAAGTCAAATTTAGATTTGTGCCTTAGCATTGAGAGTTTGTATGTCCGGAGGGAAATATTTGACTAGGGAGGTATGAAACTTGGTTCCCTAAATCATACTGATCTTAAATGTTTCTATAGCAGCCTTAGGATGACAATCTTCTATCTCCGAGGCCTCCATGTTAAATCTGGACAGGTAATCCTGTAGCGTTTCTCCTCTCTTTTGCCTTATGGTGAAGAGACTAGAGATGGTCTTCTTCTACTTCTTATTTCCGTAGTATTGTGCTGGGAACATAGCATACAAAGTTTCATAGTTTGGGATGGATTTGTGTGGCCTAGTCTTGAACCATTCCAATGTGGCTCCTGTTAAACTTGTCGGGAAAACCTTACACATGAATGCATCGTTGTGATTGTCTAGAGCCATCTTCTGTGAATAATGGTCTAGGTGACGAGAAAGATCTCCTGTACCATCAAACTAAGTGAAAGAAGACATAGTGAATTTCTTAGGTCTGTCAACAAGGTATATATCGTTGGTGAACGGAGTCCTTATTAGAGAATTTTTATGCTCTCTGGCCATTTCTGTGTCTGAATCCTCAGGAGCCTCTTCCCATCAAAGGCCTCATGTATGCCAGCACCATCCGAAATAGCATTAAACCATACCGTAAGCTTACGTCTAGACTCGGCCTGTTCGTTCTGCGTGCGATAAGGATGATTGTCCAAAGCAACCACCTCGGTTCTTGTCCTCTGCTCTTGCTGAACTTTGTTAGGCCAGACCTGATTAGCCTGTACCTCATTGGCTTGAGGTTCGTTAATCGAAAGAATGTTTTGGTTAGGGGGAGGTGTTACTGCATCACCGGGTGGTGGTTGCGGTGCTATCTGAGCTATCGCCGTTTGAGAGGCATCGTTTCTCTGCTGAAGCAACACAATCTGAGTCGTGCTGGCCTCGTTCACTTGATAAAGCGTTTCAAATTGATGCAAGAACTCTTCTCGCATCTTTTGTATCAACTCCATCTGTTGATTAGTTGCTGCTGCGGATCCTCCGATTGACATTCCAGATCGTAGTAGCATAAAAGATTGGAATCAATTATGGGAGTATATTTCTATACGTCTCCCACAGACGGCGCCAAAGTGTAGGTGTAGAATTTCTCTTATCCAAAAAAGAATTAGAGAAATAATACAACTCACTCAAGAAAAATAAACATTAACAATAACTATTGAGAGAAAAACATATATTGCTCTATATCCATTATTGGAGGACTAAGCCTCTATTTATACACAAAAAGGTGGTGGAATTATGGTAGGACTCGCCTTACTTGTCCTTCAATTCATTCCATATACATCATTCTTTACAAGTAGAATTCTTCCCTTTTACAATTCTTTCCATGCCAGACTTTCCCTTCATAGAACTTTCCTTCTACATTGAATCCTTTGATTAGCAGGACTGGTTCCTTCTTTAAATGAACTTGGGCCGAATGTGACTTGGTTCAAATGAATTTGTTAATGGGCCGGAAGTTCAACATTAAAGATCTTAGGCTATCGACGACTTTATCTGTGCTTGACCAAGGCTAGGCTTTTGTAACCCATCAAAAGATTAAAAATAAAACTTCTATTGTGGCTATGTGGATGACTTTTATTGGAGGGGGATTTTTCCCTACACAAATTGTTACTATTACTATTAGCGGGTTGTGTGAGTTGCTCTATGCAGAATGAATGTAGAAGTTAATTTGATTTTAAAATAACTTAGAGGAGGTAAATAGGTGGAATTTGCTCGATATATTTATTCGATTTTTAAATTTTTATAATTTTTTTAAATATAAAGTTAAATCAATAACCGTACTAAAAATAAAGTGCATATAAATAAATTAATAGAGATGATACTAGATTTTAGCGTGGAAATCCTTTCGGAAAAAAAAAAAACCAAAAGACTCATCTCAAGCGAAACAATCAATTACAACCTAGATTTCTATCATCAAGATGGAATCAATGATGTAGGACAATTTTATCTAGTTAGTAATTTTTATTATTTAGATTTCTTATTTATTTTATTTTTATATAAAATTTAATTTTAGTTACTTTCTAAGAATTATTTTCCTTTCCCTAATAGGTTTCTTTATGTTTTTAGTTTACTTCTAGTACTGTATTAGGTTTTCTTTTATCATAAATATGTGCAAAGATAAGAATTAACTTTTATTAATTCAATTATTAATTCAAATATCAGATGTCTTTGAAATTATCTCTCATTTTGTAGATTCAAAACACCATACTTTGGGGATTTAAAGTAAACCATTCTTTAATTGTGAACAAATTTATTAATTTCTTCCGCTTACGACAATTAGTATCAAAGCGTTGTCTTCTCATAGTCTGATGGCAGGTGATCATTTTCGTGGCAACCTCACTAGCGATGAAGATCGACAGATAGTTTCTTTTTCTAAAGCCAAATTTCAAGACCAGCAACGTAAAACCTAGCAAACGTTGCAAGATATTCAAGCAATGCTTGCTAGGCTTGAGTTAGAGCATAATAGCAATAATAGTAGGTTTCACAATGATTACGTAAATTGTATTCATCCTGTTCTTAATCGCAACCCCTTCCCTCCGCATAGTCAGTCAGCCTACGAGGAAAAGGTACTTGTGGGTCATAGAGACGCACAAAGATATCATGATTATAGGGATTATAATTCTAGGAATTTTCCTTCTAGTAGTTTTGATGGTCTCTCTTATGTTGAAGATTTTCTAGATTGACTAGAAGATCTTGAGATGTTCTTTGATTACATGGGGATTCCAGAGGATAAGAATGTGGCACTCGTCGCTTACAAATTGAAGGGAAGAGTTTCTATTTGGTGGGATCAATTGCAGGTTACTCATGCATGATAAAGAAAAACACCAATACGATCTTAGTTGAATATGAAATGTCTTTTGAAAGCCAAATTCTTCCACTAGAATATGAGGAGTATAAGGAGATCCAATTTTAGCCGTACTAGGATTATCGGACAACGTTTACAAAGGTTCCGACCTATACTAATTTATCTTTGTCTTCAAAGTCTCGACCTCCCCCTACAATGGTCAAGTTTACACAAGAAGAAAAAATTAATATATGTGTCCAAGAATCGGAATCTAAGAAAAATTGCTTTGAAGAGAAGAAAGAAATAGCTAACTGAATGTGCAAGAAATTGCTCTCTCTATTAGGAAAGTAAATTTGTTACACTATAATTGAATCCTTTTACATTCCTTCTCCTTTTCTATTTATAAAAGTCTTTCATTGCCCTAAAAATTCCTTGGTTATTTCAAAACCTTGAGATAATATGGGCTTTATCCTTCCTAAAAGGGTTAGATCTCTTCTTGGGCCTCACTCTCAGTCAGCACAGGCCTCGAATGAGAGTAAGTGAACTGGGGCCGCTGGGCCCTTCCCTTAACTGGTGGGCTAGGCTGAAGTTGGCCTAGTGGGATTTTATACCCTTTCAATAACAAGAAGGAATATCAAAGTAATTTTCTTGAAGTAACAAGTGATGTTATAGAGACCTTTAAAAAGAAAAATTGTGTTACGTACTCCACTTCTTATTGTTACAGATTATTCAATTAAGGGACTCAATACAGTGGAAGAAGATGACACTGAAAAGCAATTAGTTGTTGAAAGTGAGCAATATGAATCGATTCAATATCCCTTTGACGAAGTTTTCAAATTAAACAAAGTTGAGGAGGATGTGGAAGAGTTGATTGTTGAGTTAATTGGTGAGGTAGCAAGTCTAGAGACTGTTATTGTTATGGATAAAACAAAGAATTTTCAATTAGGTGACCCTCATGACTCCACTGGTGTCATCATAGTGGGGCCCTCTATTGGCAATTTAAGCTTCATTCCAATTTCTTCTTTCACCCAACTGTCGTTATCTATAGGTTGCAATGAAAAACTTGATTGCAAGCAATTGGCCAATTGAGTATCAGGATGGTTACCCACTGCCATGCAATAATCTTAATAGGCCTTTGACTTTAGGACAAGGATACTCTCCAAAATAGGAGATGTTCTGCATACTAATAATGATGTCATATCAATAGTTGGTAGGTGTACAAGACCTCTCTTTTTTGGAAAGGATCCTTATCCTTGACTTTGGTCCCTTCGCTGAAGAAAGTGACAATTCAATGACTACTGGTGAGGCAAATCGGGGACATACCATGGTATTTTTAAAGTGTGAATTTTTCCGTATCATGATTGAAGAAGTTTTTGCTATGAAAATTTGTTGATACTAATATATGATTCGTAGGCAAACTTGAGGACAAGTTTTTTTTTTTTTAAGTGGAGGGGACTGATATATGACAATTTTATCTAATTTGTAATTTTTATTTTTTAGATTTCTTATTTATTTTATTTCTATAATTTTTTATAGGAAATTTAATTTTAGTTAGTCTCTCAGAATTATTTTTCTTTTGTCATTAGGTTTTTTTATGTTTTTAGTTTACTTTTAGTATTAAATTTTCTTTTATTATAAATATGTGCAAAGACCATAATTAAATTTTATTCATTTAATTATCAATACAAATATTAAATTTTTCTGAAATTATCTCTCATTTTGTGGATTCAAAATACCAACACTATATTTTATGGATTCAAAATAAACCGTTCTTTGTGAACAAATTTATTGCTTCCACTTACGTCAATCAAGGAACTAAAATAAAGATTGATAAAAAAAAATAAAAATAAAAAGTTAGTAAGATTACTTTAACAATAAATCCAAAGATGAATGGAAAAAGTGGTGGCATATGGAGGTGTCTTGGGTGTGCAGCGGCTAACTTGGTATGTTTGAAATGGGACTCAAGTCGTGCACAAGGGTGTTTTAAAAACATTGATTTCAGAAAGTGCCACTGGTGGTGAATAATGCAACCGATCCCACTATTACGGCTTTGGATAGGAGACCTATTATGCATGTCTGGAAGAGTGCGACAGGTCCCACTTTCTGAAAACACAAAAATGAACCATTTTTCATTTCAAATTACATTAGAGCACATAAGCACATGGAGGGCATAAATGCACACAAAACGTCTTTAACACACGATTATAATCTAAAGATAAACAAGTTTTTTTTTTTTTTAATATTTTATAAAAAGAAAGACAACTATGAGAATGCAGCAATAAGTTTTCAAAACACAACTTCGAGACTGCTACAATAAGTTTTCAAAGTCATCTATGAGGCCCAAAAATTTCTCAAATATTAAACAAACAAAAAAAAAAAAAAAACATTTTAAGCAACACAGTTCATCCTCAAGCTCATAAACAGAACATGAATTCTAATTTACAATATTTATTTACGAAAATTTGAAAATTCATCCAACATGTTCTATGTGTGTACGTGCAATCCAATATCATTAACAACGAATCAATTCCTTTATTGATTTGACTAAAGCACATTGCATAATTAGCATTAAGAAAATGTACATGAACAATAAAAATATAATTTCTTTTGTATTTTGTATTTTGTTTTTTGTATTTTCTTTCTAAGGAATGTAACTTTCACTATAATAAAGAGTTAGCAATTCCCTTTTTTGAACTTTCTTTTTTTCTTGTTCAACGCTTCATTTCAAAGTCAAGGAGTTTTCAATCTAATTTCTCTAGGTAGCCTTTAACTTATTTTTCCTTTCTTCAACAGCTTTCGCATATTTTTTTCTTTTTGTTTTACTGCTGAATTTAAATATAAAAATATTTTGTCATGCAAAAACTAGCTTTTTAGCTATTCATACAATGTAATTTAGTTAACCACACATTGATTTTTAATCAATTATCTCAGAGTTGGATTAGTGCACAAAAAGTATGAACTCAAAAGACTCATCTCCAAAAATAAACAAATAAGGCAAAGATGGATGCCCATCAATACTAGATTCACCAACCACTTAATTTTTCTGTTTTCTTCAACCTTTGTTGCGTAAGGTTATAAGCCACATAATATGTTGACCGCACAAAGAATACACCATTTTTCTCCGGATCAATTCACTAGAAGATCAAAGACATGCTTTTTATGCATGTCATAAAAAAATCAATTTCCTTGTAGTGAAATTTTTCATCATTGTTCAGATCATAAAATCAAGAACTTCCTTCATTGAATAAATATGTATCCCAATTTGCATAAATAAAAAATAGTGAATTTAAAAGAAATTAATTCCACTCATATAATATCAATGAAAAATATAGTTTTCTCATTCTCAATGAAAACCTAAATATATAGGCAAACCTCATCAATGTAGTTTTAGTTCACATATATGGAAAGTAATACAAGAGATTGTAGGGTTCTACATTTTCCCAATTGCTGGAGTGACTTGATTTGTTGGTGCTCAACACATTGAACTTCAGGAAAGTTCTTGGTTCACAAGCTTTTGCTGTCTGCAACAATTTATTTTCTTTGGCAAGAGAGAAATGGTAGAGCTTTCAAGAATGCCTACACTTCACCTAACCACATTATCTCTCAAGTCAAGTCTTGTATTAGAGCAAAACTTGCAGCAATCAAGTTGAAAAGCAGTGCTGATCTAAGGATTATTTCAGCTGAGCATGATCTTCACAGCTTGTTTGTACGGGCATGTGGTGCTTTTAGTGAGCACTCTTGGTTGATTAGTACATAATGTTGTACTTGGAGGTTTGTTCCACACCAGCTTAACAATTCGTAAAGCTCAATTGGATGATTTGAAAGATTCAAGAAGTTAAAGTTGGAGGTTTAGTTAGGGTGGTTGGGATGGTTTGGAAGGTTTGGTTTCATGAAGATGCACCTTTAGGACGCTATAGTTTTATTATATAGTGTATTTGATGTGGAGGCTGCATATAAGGGCAGCCTTTTATGGTTTTTGATGTGGTTTTGTAATCCTTCCCCTGAATGGGGCACCATGTAAATTCTCCCTATTATATAAAAGCATACCCTTTAACTAAAAAAAAAAAAAAGAAGACAAACCTCATCCTAAACTATAAGAAATGGTCTAATGAAAATAAGATAAACATCTAATATCGATCAGCCCATGACCATAGAGACCTTAGTAATCTTAAGGGGTAGGGTTTTCCCTCACAGACCTATTGGGAATGAATCCCATAACATCAATAGGCAAAAAATTTTGCAAATCCTCTCTCTAGCTTCATCCAAATAGTTTTAACATATATGCAAATTATTTTCAAGAAAATTTTAAGGATGATTGTTATTCTTTTTCCTATTTGAAGTCCTCTTAGTATGAGAATTTCTCGGTTTATTCTATGTATCATACTTTCTAGCATGAAATCTATTCTATGCAAATAAATTATTAGCATGAAAAATAGAAAAAAAGAATATTTCCTCTCTTTGAATAGCATTGACTATGTCCAGTCCTACCACAATAAAAATAATAAAGCACATTGGACACATTCTCAGTAGGCAAAGTCTGTCAGCCCTTGATCTCTTCTCCTCACTCTCTGGATTAGCAATCAACCCCACCAAAAGTTCAGTTTTCTTTTCTGGTATTGACGACTCAAGTGAGCTCCTTTTCTCTAGCTTTCTTGGTGTTGGAGTTAGATCACTCCTCATTAAGCACCTTGATGTTCCCCTTATCTCCACTAGACTTAAGAGTTGTTGATTGCAACCTGTTGCTTGAAAAAATCACATCAAAAATTCACCATTGGTCTTCCAGATGCCTCTTATATGTAGGAAGTGTTGTTCTTATCAAGTATATGCTTGTTTCCACCAATTATATTGGTCCGGTATTTTTATCTTGCCACAGAAGGTGATCAATGATCTCACTGCATTGTTAAGGAGATTTTTTTGGACAATTCTAGACCTCAAGAAGACCGATGCTAAGGTCAAGTGGTGTAATGTTTGTAAGCCTATCTCTAATGGAGGTTTAGGTCTTCCCAATCTAGAGGTTGTAAATAAGGCTGCAATTCTCAAACATATTTAGGATCTTAGAGTTGGCAGCAACCAAAGAATTTGGATATACTGGTGTAGAACATATTTAATCAAGAACCAGTGTTTCTGGACACTCAAGATACCACAATCATGCTCATGGAGCTGGAGAAAGCTTTTAAAGTTAAGGCCACTTGCAAGGAAACTTATCAAGCACAAGGTAGGCAATGGTGCATCTACCCACCTTTGGTATGATTTCTGGCTTGATAGAGGTCCCCTCTCACAACACTACCCTATTTCCACCACCCAGTTAGTAGGAATCTCACCCAATGCAATGGTCAATGACTTCATTGATGCTAGTACATGGAACTTCCCTCAACTCCTCACTTCTACAATCCCTGACCTAAACAATATTTTACGTCCTAATCCCTTAACACCAGACCAATTCATTTGGATAACAGGACCTTCAGGGAATTTGGTGCGGCCCTAGTCATGTCGACCAACAAGTTAAAATGTGATATAGAGTGGCCAAATTTGAATTTATAAAGTGTCACTACTATCTCTAACTACTAATATAGCTAGGGTGAGTAGGGATCGTTCCAATGGATTGGGGGTAATGTTAATATGGAAACAAGGTCAGACTAGTGATCAAAAGGTTGTTTGATTGGTTAATTAAACTACAATGTAAATAAATTCAATGCAAAGCAATTAAAGTAAATAAAGGTGTAGAGAACAAGAAAGAGGAATCTTGGGATTTAGAGGTCACCACTAAACATCACCTTTCTAGATACTTAATGTGTAATGAATGAGGGGAAATATATGTTGTAACACCAATATGTGTGATTGATTGAATCAACAAGCATGGATGACTAATTAAGCATACATGGTTTAGACAACCTAATGATAGCACAATATATCAAAGTAAGCCATTATTCCTTCCTTTAAGCTCACAATCAGACACTTTAACAAGCTAGAGAATTATACTACTTGCTTTCATAAGTATGGAATATCAAACAACAAGTATGGATTGTCCTCCTATCTAAGAAAATAAGGCAACTACACAACAACTAAACTAAGGACATGCAAATTAAACTATTTAAACTAAGGTAGCGGCACAATCCATCAAGAAATGAGTATGAACCATCAAACAAGCTACAAGAGCATTCCATTAAAGCACCATGCCTTAACAATCTCTAAATTCATAGCATCAACACACATAAACATGCATCAATATCACAAAACCAAGAGATAAATACATGAACATCTATTCTAGCATACATAGATATATGAATAGAATGAAATGATCAATTGGAAGCATTGAACAACACAAATCATTGTAGAAACAAGATTCATATATAAATCAAATGTCAAGGCAAGAATTACAACATAAATCCCCTCAAAATACAAAACATCAAGATCTACAAGGCATGCTTAGGGCTAACTCTAGCCCTAAGAAGATGTTTAGCCACTCATTGATGTAGTCATCCAACCCTCAAGGGCCATTTCCATGGTAGGGTTGATCTTCTTCTTCTTGATGGAAACCCTAGATGAATGGAAGAACTCCCAAATTGTGTGTGCATCTCTCTAATCTCTAAGCTCTCTCGTCTATTATATTGTTGTATGATGATTTATGGTGTAAAAATAGCTCAAAATTCTTATATAGGTAGCTCCAATGTCACACCAAATGGCCAGGTCTCGTGCACTAGAGCCCCTTCAATGATTGCACAGTGAGCCATCTTTTAATGAGTTGGACTCTGATTTATTTCAAACTTGGGGAGATTCAATCGATCGAATTCTGATGAAATCAATCGAAAAATGTTCAGATCGATCAAAGTGTGGCTGGATCGATTAAAACTTGGTGGCGCCTTTTTGGAATAAGACAAGTCTGAGATACTTTTTGGATATTTTGGGAAAAAGACAAAAGTGGTAGGTGGGGAAAAGATCAAAGAAGTTCGATCGATCGAAAGGAAAGTTGGATCGATCACTATGAGATCGATCGAAGATTGGTCTGATCGATCAAAACTTGTTGTTTTCCACCACTTTGCTCCTTTTTGCTCCTTTCTTCCATTCAGCTTGAGATTGCTTCTTTTATGCTCTAATTTGGCTGAATTGAATTTATTTTAGGGATAAACGCCTGAAAATGGCAATAACATGAAATTAGTCTAAAATGGGAAAATAAGATAGATAAAGGTCCTAGAATACTCGAGCTTAAGGGGTTTAAATGCGTACTTTTCAGCGCTCATCACACCCACAAATTTAAATATTACTAGTCCCTAGCAATGAACTACGAAGTAAAGGAATGAAATGAACAACTATACAACTATAAACCTAGAAAGCAATAAATGGATAACGCCACTTTCGTAGGGAATACGATTGCATTTAGCACATGCAACGACCCTTTTAAACCCCTAAGTTACCCCTAGTGGACGAGTGAAGTCTCGTGAAGGTTTCCAAAAATGATACCCACAAACATTAAGCTCATTCTCTCAAAAGGGGCACCAATATTGCAAACAAGCATTGGGAGAAAACTACCTCAAGTATGCAATTTTTCAACCCTTTCCAAGAAATCTCCCAAAATTTTAACATCAAACAAGCAAGTATGGTCCTCCACACATCAAGAAAATGATCATGCAAATCAAAACAACACTAGAATCCTTTTTGAGTGGACCGGCACCAAATATGTTGCTATCTAAGCCAACTAAAGAAATGATCACATCCTTACCCTCAAACTAGTACACAAATTTAGTCACGGTCATCAAAATAAAGAGTGGACCTTGTAATAACCCAGTCATTTTTCTCCCTTTCCTTTTTCTCAAATTTTACGGATAAATTTTTTTCGTTTAATTTTCTTTTCCGAGTTCTGTTTTTCATCACTTGGTGTCGTCTCAAGTGCTTGGAAATGGTTTCTGAGACTCTTTCATTTGAATTGACAACTTCCTTTATGGACCGAGTCATTTCCACATTTTCATTTTTTGGGCACTATTCATTTTTCTTCCTTTTCCCAATTTTGTCTTTTCCCAGTTTGTCACTTTTTGGCACAACCTCACTTTCCATGCTTGAAGTTGGTTTTTGACTTCATGTATCATCATTCTAAGTGGTTTCCATGAAATACGTATCTTTACTTTTACAATAAAGTACTCTGGTTGCTCTCGATGTCCATAGGGGTAAGGATGCATAATTTTTCAGGATCTTTTTCTTTTCTTGGGCTGTTTTTCATAAATATCTTTTGAAGATATTTTATTTCAGGGGTTTTTAAGAAAATATTTTTGGAAGATATTTTCATTATGGGTCATTAGTGCAGTTAACCCTTTTTGGAGGGGCCATTGTGCAATTAACGAAAATTATTGCAAAATACCTCATTTTGAGCCTGGATCCTCGTATGGGATACATTTTCACATTTTTTTGAGTTGTGTACTCTTAGACTTTCCTTCTAGTCTTTTTTATCCAGTTTCAGGGCTTTTGGCCTCGGTTGCCGCAGAACTTGTTCGGGGCACATCTCTCTGCTCGAGATTCAATTTTTGATGTCATTTATTCCGTTGTTCATATTTTCTCATCTCGGTTCTTTTTCATTCATGGAGTTTTGCTGTTTGAACACGTTTGCTCAAATTCCACTTTTCCGAACCCAACAGGCCCTTCGGGGCACTTTTAGGGTTTTCCTATAAATATAATGTCTTAAAGTGAAAAGACAACATTTCATTATCTTCCTCCCTCTATTGGCTGGCAGCCATGGAAGCCAAAGGGCTGCCTCCCTTCTCTCTTCTTTTTTGACCACTTCCCTCGTATAAAACGCCGTAGTGCTTTAATGTTTTGTGTTCACCTTGACGTGCTCTACCTTTCCCCCTTATTAGAACCCATTTCTGACCATTTTTTGAGTTCAATTTTTAAGCCAAGTTGTGATTTTCATGTGGCTTCCTTGGGGTTAATGATCATCGTGTTGTCCCCGACAAAACCCCGATGTATCGTCGGATTCGGAGCACTTTTCTTTCAGTGGAAATTTGAGATTTTCATCTCAATTTGAGGTAGGAGGTGTTATAGGTTATTATTTTTGTTGTCTTACATGCTATTGATGTTTATGCAACTTAATTACATGTTTTGGTATCAAATTTAGGAATTTTATTATTTAATTTTCTTGTGTGAGATTCGATTTTCCCGGTTAATTATACATTGATTTAAACATGTGGCATGATAGTATATTGCACCTTGATATGTTCATTGACATATATTAAATTGAGAGCATTTGAACAAGTATTGAAGATTTTATTTAATATTTTTCTAGAACGAAAATTTAATTCATGTGGCTTTATCTAGCTTGAAATTAATATGTGATATCATATCATATTAGGCCCTAGCATACTCTTCAACATAGGTGAATTTGAGAGTAATCGGAGGTATTTTAAAATCTAGTAATAATTAATGAATTAGATTAATTAATTTTATTCCAAGTGCATTATTCACTCCGTTGGATTTTTGACTTTATTTTATTGATGTGCATGCCATATACTTTCATATATATTAAATCGAAAATATTTGATTAGGTTTTGAAACCTTTCATTAATTATTTTTTTTAGTATTAAAGTTTAATACTCATGGCCGTATCTTATATGGATTTCACTTGTATCATCTTTTTAAATCAAGTCTTCACATGTTGTATAACATATGTTAATTTCAAATCATTTGGATGAGTTTCAAAATCTAGGGATTTTTATTAAATTAATTAATTAAAATCCATTCAATAATTCTTTGAGCTTAATTTACATTGTTATGTCTTGTATGAAATGAACTTGTAACTTGATATTAAACTTGTCCATGACATAATACTTGGCATAATTTGTTAGTAGAATATTGGACTTGCCTTGTAATCTTGAGAACTTAGTCCCTTAAATAGATTAAATTCCCTTTTATGCTTCCATCGAGTTAATCATGCCTTAATTTTGAATCCTTGTTAATCTTATGAATCGAACTTGTATTACATGGACTTTTGTCTTTTTATCAAGCATCATGACCCCTTGTACCTAGGTTTCATTAACGTACTTAATGAACATGCACATTTGTCTTGGAATGGTTTAATTACACGTGATGTTTAGTAAGTAATTGAATCATGTATCTTATACTTATGGTATATTTACTTTAATGGATTTCTTGTGCTACATGTCTTAGTTCTAGTCTATATAGATGCACACTGTGATTTCTTGACATTTCATATGCCATCGTAGTTGAGAACTTAGGGCATGACTTGTGTGTTCCAAAATCTTGGTTGTGCATGAAACGTGGTTAATACATTTCTTGTGTTTTGATACAATCTTGACTTGCACAACTTGTTGATTTTGGGACTTGGGATATCAATCAAGAATTGAGATGGCTAAGACTTGGTTCTAGTATGGGAGATAAAGAGCTCCCTACACTATAGTTCGCACTAGGAAAAGGTACCCATGGGTCAGTAGCCCTAAAGTGATCCTAAGAGTACGATTTTAATCCGGGCGATATCTGAGTTTCCACATTGGTTGATTTCACTGTTTAAATTTCAAGTTGCTATTCCTTGAAGATTTAAACTTGTCGTGTTATGTGAAATGCCCCAATCTTGTTAATTGCATAGATATTATGCCATGTCCTTGATTTCATGTAATATTCCTATCGTGTTAATTAGAATGCTCCAATCGTGTTAATTGCATTGATAATATAATCTTTTGTTAACTTATATCTAAGTACCCTTCTTGTCGTGTTGTATGGATTATTCCAAACCTTGCTTAATTGTGTTGATAATGCAATTCATGTTGATTTATATTCAAGTTTCTTTCTTATCATGTTCCTTGGATTATCCCAATCTTAATTCATTTCATATGTGTACATTTATCATGATTCTTGTTGATTACACTCTAAGGTAGCTTAGGATGCTCCCTGAGTCTCATCTTGACATGGACATTAGGTGGTGTGAACCCCTTTAACATGTTTCACCTTAAGGTGATAAAATCGTAAAATGTTAGGTTGATGCATGCTCATTTCCTACAAGTTCTGTATGTTACCCACCCCGAAGTTACTGGGGATTTGTTTCAGGTATGAAGACTTGGTTCGTGACGCTCATCATACTTTGGATGACTTGTAGCTTTTATGTTTCCATTTCATGCAAATGTTAGCATGAAATGTCATTTTGTAGCTTTATATGTCTAAACTTGTATTATTTGATTCCATATATGTAATGTGTACATAAGTACACTCTTTTCAATGTATTTGATGTGTATGAGTTGAGGCCGGAGGCCAATGACATGTATCATATATTCTATGCACTTTCATTTTCAAGGGTTATTATAGAAATATTGAAAAATGTTAAGTCTTTACTTTACCATGTTTGCATCGGGCGTGGGAATTCCATTCTTTTCTTTTGTAGAGTCTCTATAATCATGCATGAGGTGTGGCCAAGGGCCAAACACCATTTTGTTCTAGGTTTCACATTTCGGTTTCATTTATTGCATTTTAAGGCATTTTTGGCCGTTGAGAGGTCATATTTTGCATTGAGGATATTTTGAAGCAGCGGACCATTGGGATGCATCTTAAATGTCTTTTTATGTTTGCGTGCATGTCCACTTTTCACAAAACTCTTAAGTTTCAACTTTTGACCTATTTTTGGGTGATTTTATGAATTTTTATGAAAAATTCATGCACTGGGGTATCATTTTAAGTTCCTTTTTATTTTAGCATGTTTTGGATGCTTGCATGAGGCTAGGGAATGTTTTCAAACTTGTTCAGATCATATAGAATGCATGTATAGCCTTAGAGATGGACCAAACATCTCACACACACATTTGTAGCGGCTTTTTCTACTGCAGTAGATGTGTCGGTCGGCTGATGAGGATCCATTAGCCGGCTGACAAGGCCCTCGAGACCATTCTAGTAGCCTTTTATTGAAAAACAATATTTTGGTCGGTTGACCATTAGGGTTCGGTCGGCTGGTGATTAAGTTTCGGCCGGCTGACCCTTGCCGTTGGTCGACCGATCCTCCCTGGGACTTTCCCTTTTCAGTTTCTCTTGGACAGTTTCCTTGCACTGACTTCAGAAGGTCATATCTCATATGTTTCAATTCTAAATCAGGTCATTCTTGATTTTAAGTTTGAGAGCTCAAAGTTAGCTTTCCAATGGTACTAACCACTTATCAAAACTCCATCTATAGTGTGAGTTATTCCAGTTTTAGTGAGATAGGTTGAGTCTAGCTTTGTTCATTTTTCGTTATCTTTCCAATGGTGTGCAAGGTGGCACCCATTTTAGTATGAAATGACCACTTTACCCTTAGTTCATTTCTTTTTAGGTTTAGCATTCTTGCTTCATTGCTTGGCTCATTTGAGTTCCGTAGCTTCATGGGGAGTCATATTGGTGCCTTAGGGATGACGTACATCTCTTGAGGCCATCTTACTTCTTTGCTTCCACATTTCAGATCCGTTATCGGGTTATCTTTTGGTTCATCACAGGACACACTGGGTTGAAAAATCCAAGGTCGTTACATGTGGTATCAGAGCGTCCGGGTTAGAATACCTTAGCGATGGGTTTTGGGTGCATATCATGCTCACGTTGTTTTGCTTTGATATGTCATTTGTATCTTGATGACATGTCTTATTTGATAACATGTCATGTATGATAACATGTTCACATGCTTGGGTATTTTGAGACACCTTTAATTATTAAACATGCTTTATGTGTATATATGCTTCCTGATAACATGGTCTGGGTTGTTATCTTGTCCTGGTGTGATAGCATGTCTGCATGCTTATATTAGCATGACCGTATGCGACGTATGTCAGCATACCTTACATTTTTCATTCATGTGTATTGTCGTACCATATACTTACATGCTTCTTGATAACATATTTTGATTTGATAACATGTCTGTTTACTTATGTGGAAACTTGTTTAGGAGTTTACCTTAACTGTCTTAGCGTATGATATTTATACTCATTTACCTTAGCACGTGGTACCTGCTTATTATTTTAGCATATAGTATATGCTCGTCTGTCTGAGTACATTGTATACACTTGTTCATCTTAACATGATTATATACAGCATATCATTATGCTTTACATTCTTCTCCTGTATACACTGACATGTCTTATGTAATCTTACTACTTACGTGAGTAGATAGTCCGTTGCTATGTTGCATGCTAGATATTTACTTTTATGTCTAGTTTTGACATTGTCTCTTAGGATCTGTCGCATCCCTTGGGTGCATTCTTGTTTTACGAAGATCATCCTTGGATAGGAGAAATTCATTCTGTAAGGACCCATGTCGGGAACCGCTTGTCTGTTTTGTTGGTTGGATGTTTCGAGACCTTAGTCTGACGGTTAATGCGAGTAAGGCTCATATGAGCGTAAAATCGCAATCCTTGTCTGGTGAAGTGAGACGCGAGCTAGGGAGGCACCGTTTCATTTATTTTTCCTTCGTGGCTTCAAGGGTGTTTTGCAATGTAGGAGTTGTTGGCTCTACTTGCACTGAGGATTTAAGGCCTTAAGTGTAGCGGTGCCTATGACATTGTTGTCAGAGCATTGGGATTAGCTACCCCAACTCTCGCAGATGCCTGGTTCCCGTAATGCCTTTGGTGATGATCATTTTCGATATTGATGTCATCCGTAACAATAGGATTTTCTGAGTTGACCTGTTGGGGGCAAGTTATGAACTAGTGCCTTATATTGTCATGCTACCTTACTGACGAGTAAATGTGGAGGGTTCTGGTTGCTGTTTGTACTGCCTTGTCACTCTCTTCTTTTATTATGTCTCAATGTTTCGTTGTCTTGGGATTCTCTCAGTGGTTGACGTTGAGTTAACGTGCCGATTCATATGAGGTGTTGTCTCAATTCATGGTTTCGCGTTCCTTCAGTTAATCTTAAGACATCTGGAGTTATCCTTCAGTGCTTTATGAGATGTCCTTTGGTTTGACCATTTGTTCAGTCCATGTTCTATTTTTTTCCGGTATGTTCCTAATTTTAGGGACGAAATTCCTTTAAGGAGGGTAGGTTGTAATGAATCGGTCATTTTCCTCCCTTTCCTTTTTCTCAAATTTTACGGATAAATTTTTTCCGTTTAATTTTCTTTTCCGAGTTCTATTTCTCGTCATTTGGTGTCGTCTCGAGTGCTTGGAAATGGTTTCCAAGACTCTTTCATTTGGATTGACAACTTTCTTTAAGGACCGAATCATTTCCACATTTTCATTTTTTGGACACTATTTACTTTTCGTCATTTTCCCTTTTGTCTTTTCCCCGTTTGTCACTTTTTCGCACAACCTTACTTTTTGTGCTCGAAGTGGGTTTTTAACTTCACGTATCTTCATTCTAAGTGGTTTTCACGAAATACGTATCTTTACTTTTACAATAAGTACTCTGGTTGCTCCCGGTGTCCATAGGGGTATGGATGCATAGTTTTTCAGAATCTTTTTCTTTTCTTAGGGTGTCTTTCATAAATATCTTTTCAAGATATTTTATTTCAGAGGTTTTTAAGAAAATATTTTTGGAAGATATTTTTATTCTGGGTTATTAGTGCAGTTAACCCTTTTTGGAGAGGCCATTGTGCAATTAACGAAAGTTATTGTAAAATACCTTGTTTTGAGCCTGCATCCTCGTACGGGATTCATTTTCACATTTCGTCGAGTTGTGTACTCTTATAATTTTCTTCAGGTCATTTTTTTCCGGTTTCAGGGTTTCTGGCCTCGGTTGCCACGGAACTTGTTCGAGGCATATCTCTCTGCTCGGGACGCAATTTTTGACGCTGTTTCTTTTGTTATTCATATTTTCTCATCTCAGTTCTTTTTTGTTCATGGAGTTTTGTCATTTGAGCATGTTTACTCAAATTTCACTTTTCCGAACCCGGCGGGGCCCTTTCGGGGCACTTTTAGGGTTTTCCTATAAATAGAATGTTTTAAAGTGAAAAGACAACATTTCATCATCTTCCTCCCTCTCTTGGCTGGCAGCCATGGAAACCAAACGGCTACCTCCCTTCTCCATTCTTTTCCGGCCACTTCCCTTGTGTAAAACGCCGTAGTGCCCTAATGTTTTGTGTTCGCCTTGACGTGCTCTACCTTTCCCCCTTATTAGAACCCATTTCTAACCATTTTGTGAGTTCCAGTTTGAAGCCAAGTTGTGATTTTCATAGGGCTTCCTTGGGGTTAATGATCACCGTGTTGTCCCCGACAAAATACCGAAGTATCGTCGGATTCGGAGCACTTTTCTTTCGGTGGGGATTTGAGATTTTCATCTCAAATTTAGGTAGGGGGTGTTATAGGATATTATTTTTATTTTCTTGCATGCTATTGATGTTTATGCAACTTAATTACATGCTTTGCTATCAAATCTAGGAATTTTATTATTTAATTTTCTTGTGTCAGATTTTATTTTCCCGATTAGTTATACCTTGATTTAAACATGTGGCATGATAGTATATTGTACCTTGATATGTTCATTGACATATATTAAATTGAGAGCATTTGAACAAGTATTGAAGATTTTATTTAATATTTTTCTAGAACGAAAATTTAATTCATGTGGCCTTATCTAGCTTGAAATTAATATGTGATGTCATATTATATCAAGCCCTAGCATACTCTTCCACATAGGTGAATTTGAGAGTAATCGGAGGCGTTTTAAAGTCTATTAATAATTAATGAATTAGATTAATTAATTTTACTCCAAGTGCACTATTCACTCCGTTGGATTTTCGACCTCATTTTATTGATGTGCATGCCATATACTTTCATATATATTAAATCAGAAATATTTGATTAGGTTTTGAAACACTTCATTAATTATTTTTTTTAGTATTAAAGTTTAATACTCATGGCCGTATCTTGTATGGAATTCACTTGTATTATATTTTTAAATCAAGTCTTGACATGTTGTATAACATATGTTAATTTCAGATCATTTGGATGAGTTTCAAAATCTAGGGATTTTTATTAAATGAATTAATTAAAATCCATTCAATAGTTCTATGAGCTTAATTCACATTGTTATGTCTTGTATGAAATGAACTTGTAACTTGATATTGAACTTGTCCATGACATAATCCTTGGCATAATTTGTTTGTAGAATATCGTACTTGCCTTGTAATCTTGAGAACTGAATCCCTTAAGTAGATTAAATTCCCTTTTATGCTTCCATCGAGTTAATCATTCCTTGATTTTGAATCCTTGTTAAAAATCTTATGAATCGGACTTGTATTACATGAACTTTTGTCTTTTTATCAAGCATCATGACCCCTTGTACCTAGGTTTCATTAATGTACTTAATGAACATGCAAATTTATCTTGGAATGGTTTAATTACACATGTGTTGTTTAGTAAGTAATTGAATCATGTATCTTATACCTGTTGAATATTTACTTCAATGGATTTCTTGTGCTACATGTCTTGGTTCTAGTCTATATAGATGCACACTGTGATTTCTTGACATCTCACATGCCATCATAATTAAGAACTTAGAGCATGACTTGTGTGTTCCAAAATCTTGGTTGTGCATGAAACGTGGTTAATGCATTTCTTGTGTTTTGATATAATCTTGACTTACACAACTTGTTGATTTTGGGACTTGGGATATCAATCAAGAATTTACATGACTAGGACTTGGTTCTAGTACGGGAGATAGGGAGCTCCCTACACTATAATGCGCATTACGGGAAGGTACCCATGGGTCAGTAGCCCTAAAGTGATCCTAAGAGTACGGTTTTAATCCGGGCGATATCCGAGTTTCCACATTGGTTGATTTCACTCTTTAAATTTCAAGTTGTTATTCCTTGAAGATTTAAACTTGTCGTGTTATGTGAAATGCCCCAATCTTGTTAATTGCATAGATATTATGCCATGTCCTTGATTTCATGTACTATTCATTTCGTGTTAATTGGAATGCTCCAATCGTGTTAATTGCATTGATAGTGTAATCTTTTGTCAACTTATATCTAAGTACCCTTCTTGTCGTGTTGTATGGATTATTCTAAACCTTGCTTAATTGTGTTTATAATGCAATTCATGTTAATCTATATTCAAGTTTCCTTCTTATCATGTTCCTTGGATTATCCCAATCCTGATTCGTTTCATATGTGTACATGTATCATAATTTTTGTTGATTACACTCTAAGGTAGCTTAGGATGCTCCCTGAGTCTCATCTTGACATAGACGTTAGGTGATGTGAGCCCCTTTAACATGTTTCACCTTAAGGTGATAAAATCGTAAAATGTTAGGTCGATGCATGCTTATTTCCTACGAGTAGCTTTATGTTATCCACCCCGAAGTTACTGGGGATTTGTTTCAGGTTTGAAGATTTATTTCAAAGTATGGAATGAAGATTGATCCAAGGAAAAACTAGATCGATCTTGGAATTTTAGATCGATCGAGAATGAAGTTCGCACGATACACAAAGAATTGAAATATGCAGGAAATTTACACACGATGGGACAGAGATATAATTGGATTCATAGATGATGTTCGATCGATCGAACCTCTTTTGAGATCGATCAAACAGGCATAAAATGCTTACTTCAAAAATGACAGTGCATACATTCTCAATCAAAGTCCCTAGCAATGTGTATGCACCCAGGATAAATCTAAACTTCGCAAGAAAAGAAAGGTAAAATAGAAATGAGGGAGGAATAGGGTTGTAAACCCTACAAAACACTAGTGTTTAACGTCTCTAGCAAGACGCTGGGTTCTTTTAGCCCAGATCAAAAATCTTATTGTGCATCCCCTCCTTGACAGGGTGAATGAAACGTTGAATCCTACCCAACAAATGGTTCCCTAAAGAATTTGTTGGATTTGACTCAAAGGAGATTGATGGTCCTTTGTCAATGCTAATCTTGGGCTTCCATGCCCTTTCAACACTTGTTTTGAAAACCACATTCTTTGAAATCATTTTAGAAGATGGACCTTTAGAAATACAATTTTCAACCAACGACTCAACTTTATCAAATTCATTTTCAAGACATTTTTCCACAACACACACTTCTTCATGGTTGTCCATTGAACTCGGGGTTGGATTAAAGATGTTCAACTTCACTTTCATGTGGCCAAATGAGATTTTCATTATCCCCGTCCTATAATTGATGTTGGCATTTGTGGTTGCCAAGAAAGGACGGCCAACGATAACGAGAATTTGGCTCTTGGGATTTGGAGCCAGTTTCGTGTCAATGACAACGAAATCAACTGGGAAGAAGAACTTATCAATCTTGATCAATACATCCTTAATAATACCCCGGGGCTTTTTGATGGATCGATCGGCAAGTTACAAAACTACTGACGTCGGTTTCAAGTCTCCTAAGCCCAATTTAACATATACCGAGTATGGAAGAAGGTTAACACTTGCTCCTAAATCTAGAAGAGACCGATTAATGACATGGCCACTAATGATGCAAGAAGTAGTACGTGAACCGGGGTCCTTAAATTTTGGGAGAGTGTTATGTTGCAAAATGGAGCTTACTTGCTCGGTCAAGACCACTTTTTTTAGTGATTGGTTTTTGTTCTTCCTCTTTTGGGTGCAAAGATCTTTCAAGAACTTGGTAAAAGCAGAAATTTGTTTGATTGCTTCCAAAAGGGGAAGATTAATTTTAACTTGCCTAAACACTTCAATGATTTCATTCACTTTGGTCTTTTGTTTTTCAAGAGAAATGGATCCTTTCAAGGCATCCGGAAATGGAGCCTTTGGCTCAAAAGCTTTTTCAAAATCTTTCTTTGAATCACTTTCAACACAAGAAGTTTTCAAATCATTGTTCAAATCATTTTTCACCACTTTCTCAACAAGATGATCATGCACATGCGATGAAAGAGGAATAGAATGTGAAACGGGACGGGTGTCAACTTTTGGTTGCACCGGTTCACTCTCTTTATTGGAAACACCAATTTGATTGTCAACAATTTTCCCACTTCTCAAGGTTTTCACCGCGTTAACATGTTCAATTGTGTGACCTTCATTGGTTTCCACAACAAATTGTTACTTTGGTGGGGCGTTTAGAGGCATCTTCCCTTTCTCTCTAGCATTTAAAGTACTAGCTATTTGCCCAACTTAGGTTTCTAGCTTAGCAATGGATTAAGAATGGGAATGAAGTAATTGAGTGTTTTCCTCTACAGTACCTAAAATGATCAACACTTTCTCCTCAAAAGCGGGACTCCTAGAATTTCCTTAAGAGTAAGACAATTGATTAGGGAAATGAGAGTTTGAAAACTGGTTTCTATATGATGATTGAAAAGAAGATTTATAACCTTGGGAACCTTAGCTCTGCATTGGAGGTGGAACATACTCTCTTTGAAAACCACCTTGGGGAGGGTTTGAGCCTTCCCCTTGGCTTTTCCAAAAGAAGTTTGGACAGTTCCTTCATCCGACATTATAGTGTGTGCCATAGGGATTATTCCCTTAGTTGAAAAATGTGGCATTAACTTGTTCATAGTGCTCATTTTGCACATGTTCATGTGGACAATTGAAAGTAGAATATAAGACACTAGAACAAGTCATGCATGTTTCATTAGATGGATGATGAACATGATTAGGGGAGGAAGACATTTGGTTCACCGAATTATGGTTGACCAAAAATTAATCAAACCTTTGAGTTAAGGATTTCACCTCGGCGGCTATGTCATTGGAATTGTCAACATGATATAAGCCGACATTCTTCCTTCCACCTAGAATTCTACCATTTTTAGAGGAAAAAGATCGATGCATGGAAGTTTCACTCATACTTTCATACAATTGCCAAACATCATTTTCATGTTTATCAAGATAAGAACCACTCATAGATGCATCTACCATTCCTTTTTTATTATCTGGCAAACTTTCAAAAGAAGTATTGGACTAATTAATGGTTGCCGTCGCGTTGCGCCAAAAGTTTGCAAAGAGATGAACTAAGAGTGTGAGTGTGTAATGGGGCCAAGTTTTAAATTTATAAAAGCCACTACTACCTCTAACTAAAAATATAGCTAGGGTGAGCAGGGATCGTCCCAAAGGATTGGTGGGTCGTGTTACTATGGAAACAAGATTAGGGTTAATAGGTTGAGTGATCAAAATGTGGTTGGTTTGGTTGATTAAACTACAATTAAGACTAAACAAGCTCAATATAAAACAATTAATTAAAGGATAGAGAAAACAAGAGAGAGAGGTCTTGGGACTTAGAGGTCACCACTAAGTATCACCTTTCTATACACTCAATTCATAATTAATGAGGAGGAAAACATATGTTGCAACAATAGTGAGTGTGTGTGGTTGTTTCAACAAGCATGGATGACCAATTAAGCATATATTGTCTAAATAACACAATGAATAGCACAATATATCAAACTAAGCCATTAATACTTCCTTTAAGCTCACAATCCAAACACATCACATGATTAGAGAAATATACTACTTGCATTCATAAGTATGGAACATCAAACAACAAGCATGGATTGTCCTCCCATTTAATAACTAAGGTAACTACACTACATCTAAGCTAATGACATGAAAATTAAACTAATTAACCTAAGGGAGAGGCACAATCCATTAAGAAATGAGTATGAACCATCAAATAAACCACAAGAGCATTCTATTAAGCACTATGTCTTGACAATCTCTAGATCTATAGCATCAACACACATAAGCATGCATCAATAACACAAAAGCTAGAGATAAACACATGAACATCTATTCTAGCATACATAGACATATGGATAGAATGAAATGATCAATTGGAAGAATTAAACCACACAAATCATTGAATAAACAATATCTATGTATATAAAGATGTCAAAACATGTATTACAACACAAATCCACTCAAAAATACATAAATTAAGGTAAAAAAGGCATACTTAGGGCTAACTCTAGCCCCAAGAGGATGTCTAGCCACTCATGGATGGTGTCCTCCAACCCTCAAAGGCTATCTCCATGGTAGAAATGCTCTTCTTCTTGAGGTAGATAGAAGACTTCCCAAGAATGTGTCTCTAGCCTCCTCTTCTCTTTTCTTCCTCCCTAAGAATTATATCAAATGTTGTAACTAAAAACATCAAGCATATGTGTAAAAGTGGCTCATAATCCTTATATAGGTAGCTCAAATGTCATACCCAATGGTCTAGGCTCGTACACAAGGGCTCCTCCAATGATTGCACCATGAGATAACTTTTAATAGGCTGGAAATTGATTTAATTCGCACTTGTGAGGGTTCAATCGATCGAACCTATGCTAAGATCGATCGAACTTGGCTTACATCTATCGAACTTTGGCTGGATCGATCCTTCCATGGCGGTGCCTTTTTGGATAAAGACAAATCTGAGATATTTTTGAGATATTTTGGGAAAGATATCAAAGTGGTAGGTAGGGTGGTACAACAGGATAAGATGGAATCTTTTCGATCGATCTGATAAATGTTGGATCAATTGAACATTGTGGGATCTTTGGATAAGGACAAAAGAGCTTGGATCCATCTTGGAGTGCTGAGAACGATCTATGTCAGATCGATTGAAGAAATTCTGTGATCGATCGAACTTTGCTGAACTTCCACCACTGGCTTCATTTTGCTTCCACTTTGCTCCTTTCTTTCATTCATCTCAAGATTACTTCAATTATGCTCTTATTTGGCTGAATTAGCTTATTTTTGGGATAAATGCCTGAAAACGGAAATAACATGAAATCAATCTAAAGCAAGAAAATAAGATAGATAAAGGTCCTAGAATGCCTAAGCTTAACGGGTTTAAATGCGCACTTTTCAGCGCTCATCACTAATTGCCACTTAGGAATGTCATGATGTGGACACTTTCTAAGCAAATCAATAAATCCTTCCTATGCCTCATGAAATAATTCCGCATCCCCTTGAGAAAATTCACGAATGGAAGTTCTTATAGCATTGGTCTTTGATACCGGGTAGTACTTCTTCAAGAACTCTTGTTGCATTTCTGCCCAAGAAGTTATCGAAAAAGGCCTAAGATTGTTGAACTAATATTTTGCTTTGTCTTTAAAGGTAAAACGAAAAATTTTGAGTCTCAAAACCTCTACCGGCATGTCCGTGTATTTCACGGTGGAGCATACTTCAAGAAACTCATCCAAATGCTTGTACGGTTCTTCACTTGGAAGTCCATGATAGTTAGGAAACATTTAAATAGTTTGTGGTTTAATCTTATAGTGATGTGCTCTAAATGAGGGCAATTGAATGCAAGTGGGTGCATTATATTCATTTGGCACATAATGATCACGCAAAGCAATAGGAGGATTGCCAACCGGTGGTGCTACACGAACACCTTGATGGCCTTGCATAATGGGAGGTTATGGAGCAAAAATTGGCTGAGGCATTCCCAATAGAATTTGGTCTTATTGTTGTGGTGGAATGAATGGTCTTGGCATGCTTAATGGGACTTGAATGTTTTCATGATGCATATTAGGGTGGAGGATGCCTTGTTGGTCTATGTGACCAAGGTCGTCATTTTGTTCCTCCATTAATGAAATGGAGTGCTGAGAACTACCTCTTCCCCTAGGATTATGAACAACCGATTCAAGATAGAAATCAAATGGGACAAGAGTAGGACTTAATAATCTACGACCATGCATGCAGTAACAAAACAAATAACAAGTAATCAATCAAATACCAATCACTTCGCCCCCAAAATAAATCAATCAACAAACATCCTCCACATACATTAATCCCATACTCCCATGCTTTGAACAATATGCAAAGAAAAGTAAATTACCTCCACACAGGCTCACGGTCTATTTAAAAATTAAAGAACTTCCCACCACGCGGGCCGATAATTTAACTAGAGATTGAGTTAGAAAAAACTCACAAAGGGTCCTTAAGCAACTTCAATTTATTTTTCAAGTTTTGCTATGCCTTGCAATTTTTTAGAATTTTGCCCTTTTTATGCTTAGCTTAGCTCCTTGATTTTCCAATTCTTCTTTGCTTCACTTCCTTTCTCAATGCACCTAACCAATCAAGAACAAACACAATAAGTAATCAAAATAAAATAAAGTAAAGACACGATCAAAAGAGTACTAATTCCTAATTGTTTTCAAAACACGGCGTTGCCAATTCAATCCCCAGCAACGGCGTCAAAACTTAGTGTGGCCCTTGTCGTGTCGACCAACAAGTTGAAATGTGCTATAGAGTGGCCAAGTTTGAATTTATAAAGTGTCACTACTACTATTAATATAGCTAGGGTGAGTAGGGATCGTCCCAAGGGATTGGGGCAATGTTAATATAGAAACAAGGTCGGACTAGTAGGTCGAGTGATCAAAAGGTAGTTTGATTGGTTAATTAAACTACAATGTAAATAAATTCAATGCAAAGCAATTAAAGTAAGTAAAGGGGTAGAGAACAAGAGATAGGGATCTTGGGATTTAGAGGTTACCACTAAATATCACCTTTCTAGATACTTAATGTGTAATGAATGAGGGGAAATATATGTTGTAACACCAATATGTGTGATTGATTGAATCAATAAGCATGGATGACTAATTAAGCATACATTATCTAGACAACCTAATGAATAGCACAATATATCAAAGTAAGCCATTATTCCTTCTTTTAAGCTCACAATCAAACACTTTAACAAGCCAGAGAATTATACTACTTGCATTCATAAGTATGGAATATCAAACAACAAGCATGGATTGTCCTCCTATCTAAGAAAATAAGGCAACTACACTACAACTAAACTAAGGGCATGCAAATTAAACTAATTAAATTAAGGTAGAGGCACAATCCATCAAGAAATGAGTATGAACCACCAAACAAGCTACAAGAGTATTCCATTAAAGTACCATACCTTGACAATCTCTAAATTCATAGCATCAACACACATAGACATGCATCAATATCACAAAACCAATAGATAAATACATGAACATCTATTCTAGCATACATAAACATTTGAATAGAATGAAATGATCAATTGGAAGTATTAAATAACATAAATCATTGTAGGAACAAGATTCATATATAAATCAAATGTCAAGGCAAGAATTATAACATAAATCCCCTCAAAATACAAAACATCATGATCTAGAAGGCATGCTTAGGGCTAACTCTAGCCCCAAGAAGATGTTTAGCCACTCATTGATGTAGTCATCTAACCCTCAAGGGCCATTTCCATGGTAAGGTTGATCTTCTTCTCCTTAATGGAAGAACCCCCAAATAGTGTGTGTATCTCTCTAATCTCTAAGCTCTCTCCTCTATTCTATTGTTGTATGATGATATATGATGTATGATGAGTGCTCAAATGTGACGCATTTTAGCACCTAAGCGAGGGTATTTTAGTCCATTCATCTATCTTTATTTACCCGTTTTAGTACTTATTTGTGTTTCTGTCTATTTCAGGTCAATAAGGTTCAAACGGGCTAAAAATGGTTTATTACAGCCTTTTTGGAGTTAAAAAAAAGTTCCTAAAAAATTCAGAAAAATCCGGAAAAAGGCCAAAAAAATGCTGAAAATTTGGATGGATCGAAGATATTTTGTGATCGATCGAAAATGTGCTGGCAACGAGCTATTTTATTCCCATGCGCCCAAACTCTACCTACCACATAGTTGCGGGATTAGATATTTTGAGGGCTTATTTCCTGACTTGTTCACTACTCCAAGGACCTTTTATAAAGGGAAAATTGAACCATTTTGTAATCTATTAATCAATATTTTTAGTCTTTAATTTTTTTTTTCATTGTAATTCTATTTTCTCGCTCTAGAAAGGTTAGAGATTAGGGTTAGAAGAAAAGAGAAGAGTTAGAAGAAAAGAGAGGTTAGAGATTGGGGTTAGAAGAAAAGAGAAGAGTAGAGATACCAAGAACACATCTCTAGATCTGAATACTCTCTCTCTAGAATTCAACAAAGAAGAAGATGAAAAAGATGGAGCTATGTTTGGGGATTCCCCTTGAGGGTTCCAAAATCACATCCACCTCCTCCATGATGGCTAGGCTTCTCCTTAGGGTTTGGATGAACCCCAAGCTTGTAAATTAAACCCTTTCTCTTGACTTTTTGGGGAATTTATCTTGTGATTAGTGCTATAGCCTTGTGAATAAAATGAATCTTGGTATATTTCTATGATTTCTATGGTTTAATTCTTCCTATTAATTCTCTAGTTTATTTACATGTCTATGTGTGATTAAATTGGGAATTATGTCTTACATGATTCATATGGTTTCTATTAATTCTCTTTATGATTACATGTTATCTTATGTGTGATTATTTGAGAATTGATCTCTACACTAATTTCTCTATGTAGGTTGCATGTCTATGTGTGATTAATTAAGGATCTAGTGATGGCTATGCATGGTATTCATTGAATGGGATTGTCAATTAATTTGATGGATTATTCTTATGCTTGATGGGTTGTTCTACAATTTAATTCATGTTTGTAGGTATGTAGACAATCTTTACTTGATTTGATATTCCATGGCTTATTATTGCAAATTCCATGATTCTCTATATTGATGTGTGCTATAATTATGACTAGTTTGATGGGTCATGCTTAGAATTGATGGGTTGTGCTACACTTAGTTTATTTGTCGGTTAGGTAGACGATTCATTCTTTAATTTGATGGTCCATGCTTAATATTGCAATTCGTAGTCGCATTTTGTTCACAAGAAGGTTTTCCCCAAATTAGTTAAAAGTGTGTGGTTTGGTGAACAAGCTTGGTAGCGATTCCAATGGACCCCAAGACCTCACTTCTCATCTCTTAAATCCCAACTCAACTTAGTTTATTTTAATTGCATTTTAATTTCCTTGCATCTTAGTTTAATCAACCAATCTCTCTTTTTGCAATCATTTGGTACATTAGAGTCGAAATTAAATTCCAACACGTATAATCTTTGTAGACAATCCCTACTAACTATACTTCATTAGTTGTAGTAGTGGTTTTTATAAATGTAAATTTGACTTTCTAAGCTTCCGAAACCACAATCATATTTTAACCTTGCAAAGCGACCTCTCCATTAAAAAGTCTATTTTCATAACACATAGAAAGGGGCTCGTCAGTGTAAAAATGGCTCAAAATCCTTATATAGGTAGCTCCAATGTCACACCCAATGGTCAGGTCTCGTGCACTAGAGCCCCTTCAATGATTGCACCATGGGCTATCTTTTAATGAGATAGACTCTTTTTTATTTTGAACTTTAGGAGATTTGATCGATCGAATTCTAATGAGATCGATCGAAAAATGTGTAGATCGATCAAAGTGTGGCCGGATTGATCAAACCTTGGCGGCGCCTTTTAGGAATAAGACAAGTTTGAGATATTTTGGGAAAAAAATAAAAGTGGTAGGTGGGGATAAGATTAAAGAAGTTTGATCGATCGAAAGGAAAGTTGGATCGATCACTGTGAGTTCAATCGAAACTTGTTATTTTCCACCACTTTGCTCCATTTTGCTCATTGCTTCTATTCAGCTTGAGATTGCTTCTTTTATTCTTTAATTTGGCTAAATTGACTTATTTTGGGGATAAGCGCCTGAAAAGGGCAATAACATGAAATTAGTCTAAAATGGAAAAATAAGATAGATAAAGGTCCTAGAATACTCGAGCTTAAGGGGTTTAAATGTGCACTTTTCAGTGCTTATCACAATTATAGCCTTAAACATACCATAGCAGTTATCTCCTATGTCCATAATCCAGTACCATGGTCAAAATTCGTTTAGAACTTTATCGCCATCCCCAAAAATAAAATAATCCTATGGATTGCAGTCCAATCCAAACTCCCCACCCTTGACTCCAAGTGTATGTCTTACCTTAAGGATGCCAATGTATATTACCTTTGCTCAACCTTAGCTGAAACACAGTCTTATCTTTTTTCTTTAATTGCGAGTTTGTTTCCCCCATTTGGAGTTTTCATTCAATATAAATGTCAATTTTAAATTTAAGAGTGTAAATTAGTCATAAATTTGTATTTTGGGTTGCTCACCACTGGAGTCAATTTAATCCTAGATTAGATATGTGTGATGGGTTGTGTAGAGCTTAATAGATATTGTACACCAAACTCCAACTCTGCGGATGCAACTCTGAAGGTGGGGGTTCGGAGGCTTGGCCCCGACCCAAATTTTTTAGAGGGTATTTTGGTTATTTCTGCACTTGTTATGTTCCCTATTGCGAGGGTATTTATTCATTCTAGACTCACTGTATCTATAGCCCTTTTTTTTATTATCATAGTGAAATCCCTGTAACCCGTGGACATAGCCTTAGATTTTTGGTGAATCAAGTAAAATCTGTGTGTTCTTGTTATGTGTGTGTTTAATCTATTTCTTGAGTTTTTTGTTTGATTTTGCAACAACTGATATCAGAGCCATTAGATTTGAGTGGGAGCGATGGGTACAGAAGAAAGAAAGATCAAGATCGACAAGTTCAATGGTGCAGATTTTGGGTTCTGAAAGATGTAGATTGAGGATTATCTGTATCAGAAGAAGTTGTATCAACCTCTTTCCGGAGAGAAACTAGAAGAGATGAAGGATGATAATTGGGCTCTTCTTGATCAGCAGGCACTAGGGGTCATTCGATTGACACTGTCGCGCAACGTTGCTTTCAACATAGTAAAGGAGAAGATAACAGCAGGTTTGATGACTGCCTTGTATGACAAACCCACTGTGTCTAACAAGATATATTTGATATAGCGATTATTCAACCTAAGAATGTCAGAAGACACTTCAGTGACTGACCATTTGAACGAGTTTAGTATTGTTACGACTCAGTTAAACTCTATAAAGATCGAGTTTGATGATGAGATTAAAGCGTTGTTTCTCTTATCCTCTCTATTAGAAAGCTGGAATGGTACTGTTACAGTAGTGAATAATTCTTTAGGAAAAAGAAAATTGAAGTTTAATGATGTTCGAGACTTGATCCTCAGCGAAGATATTCGCAGAAGGGAAATAGGGGAATCATCTGAAACTATTTTTAATACCGAGGGTAGAGGAAGAATTTCTGAAAGATCAGACTCGGATCTCAGTAAATCCAAATCCAAACACAGAAGTAAGTCAAAAATTAGAACCTACGGGAACTGTGGGAAGAAGGGGCATTTAAGGTTTGAGCAAAGAAGAAGAGCGAAGGAAAACAGGAATCTGTAAACGCCGTCAGAAAAGAGATTGGTAATACTCTGATTTTGAGTATAGATAGTCTAGTTGAGTCTTGGGTTCTGAGTGCATCATTTCACTCTACCTCGCATCGTGAAATCATGAAAAACTATGTTAGTGGTGATTTCGGAAAAGTTTATCTGGCTGATGATGAGCCTTTGAATATTGTGGGTAAAGGTGATGTTTGGATCAGGTAACCTAATGGGGCTGTATGGAAGATTCAGAATGTGAGGCATGTTCCTGGCTTGAAGAGCAATTTGATCTCTGTGGGACAACTTGATGACGATAGGCACGCAGTTAATTTTGTAAGTGGCTTGTGGAAAATCATTAAGGGATCCTTAGTCGTGGGTCATAGAAGCAAGGCTGGTACTCTGTACATGACAACAAACACCAAGAATGCCATTGTTGTTGTTGATGATGGCATAGATTCAAACCTATGGCATTGTAGACTAGGTCATATGAGTGAGAAGGGGATGAAAGTACTTCTGTCGAAAGGAAAACTACCGGGTATTAAATCAGTTAAAGTTGGTTTGTGTGAGTACTGTATCTTCGAGAAATAGAAGAGAGTCAGTTTTTCAAAGGTTGGCAGGACACCTAAGACAGAAAAATTAGAGTTGGTTCATATAGACGTGTGTGGGCCTTCTCCAGTTTCATCTCTTGGCGGCTCATTGTATTATGTTACATTTATCGATGATTCTATAAGAAAGGTATGGATTTATTTTTTGAAACATAAATTTGAAGTATATGATACTTTTAGGAAGTGGAAGGCTATGATAAAAAATGAGACAGGCTTGAAGGTGAAGTGTTTGAGGTCTGATAATGGTGGTGAGTATGAAGACATAAGCTTCAAAGAGTTATGTGCTGTTAATGGGAACAGAATGGAGAAGACTGTTTTTAAAACCCCGTAACAGAATGGGGTTGCAGAACACATGAACAAAACCTTGAATGGGCATGCTCAGAGTATGAGGATACATGCTGGATTGCCTAAGATGTTTTGAGCTAATGCAGTTAACATTGTAGCATACTTGATCAATCGGGGACCTTCTGTTCCTTTGGATGGAGGCTTACCAGAGGAGGCTTGGAGCAAAAAAGAGGTAAATCTTTCACATTTGAAAGTGTTTGGCTGTGTTTCATATGTACATATAAGTTCTGATGCTGGAAGCAAGCTTGATCCAAAGTAAAAAAAAAAAATGTACTTTTATTGGGTATGGCACTGATGAGTTTGGTTATCGATTTTGGGATTATCAAAACCAGAAGATAATTAGAAGCAGAGATGTCGTGTTCAATGAGAAAGTAATGTATAAGGGTGGTTAGCATCAGATTCTACTAATGCGGGTGCTCATGCTGAAAATGATGAGTTTGTTGAGTTGGAGGAAATCTCCAAAAAAGATGTGCAGGGGAGAGTTCAGAACAATCCAGAAAATATAATTCCACGGGTGGAACAAGGCACACATATTACTGCATTGAAACGGTCCTCTTGAGTTTCCAAACCTACGCAGCGTTTCTCACCTTCTTTACACTATTTGTTGTTGTCTGATGGTGGTGAACCAGAGAATTATGATGAAGTAGTACAGGTTGGTGATTCAACCAAGTGGGAGTCAGCTATACAGGATAAGATGGACTCACTCATGTCAAATCAGACATGGGAGTTAACTGAACTACCAAGGGAAAGAAGGCTTTACATAACAAGTGGGTTTATAGAATCAAGGAAAAACATGATGGCAACAAATGTTACAAAGCCAGATTGTTTGTCAAGGGATTTCAGCAAAAGCATGGTGTTGACTACACTGAGATTTTCTCCCCGGTTGTGAAGTTGACTACAATCAGATTGGTGCTTGGAATTATGGCTGCATAAAATTTGCATTTAGAGCAGTTAGATATGAAGACTGCCTTTCTCCATGGTGATTTGGAGGAAAATATCTATATGAGACAACCACAGGGATTCACAGTGCCAGAAAAGCAGGGTTTGGTATGCAAGCTGAAAAAGAGCTTATATGGTTTGAAGCAGGCCCCCAGACAGTGGTACAAGAAGTTTGATGGATTCATGTGCAGTAATGGTCTCACGAGATGTTATGCAGATCATTGTTGTTATGTTAAAAGGTTTGACAACAGCTACATTATCTTACTATTGTATGTTGATGATATGTTGGTCACTGGATCAAGTCTCAAGAAGATTAAAAATCTGAAGAAACAATTGTCTGTGTATTTTGCGATGAAAGATTTGGGTGAAGCAAAATAGATTCTTGGTATGAGGCTTTACAAAGACAGAGTGGGTGGTACTCTGAAGCTATCACAAACTGAGTATGTTAAAAAGGTTCTTAGCAGGTTCAATATACAAGATGCAAAACTAGTGAGCACCCCATTAGCTAGTCATTTCAGACTAACTAAAGAACAGTCACCCAAGACATAGAAAAAATGAGCATACATGGAAAGAGTTCCATATGTCTCAGCTATTGGCAGCATAATGTATGCCATGGTTTGTGTGATACCCCTCGGATCCGAGACACGAGTTGATCAGGCCCAAGCCCAAACCCGAGGAAATATCAAACAATTAATATTTAATGAACACATAATACAAATTAAAATAATAAGAAAGAAATAATAAATGGCCGAAATGAATTCTAATTGAAAATCCTCAAAATATAATTATTAAAATCCAAAACTCCAAATTTACTTCATAAGGTTAACAACTCGGGAATCCCTCAAATAGACCCCTAATAATACCCCAAACTATAAAGTAAACGAACTGAAATCATAATCCAAAGCTAAATAAAGAAAATAGTCCTACGTAGTCAGTGGAATGAATGTCTGTATCTGCTCTGCACGATCAAGCTCTAACCCTGGAACTGACGAGCACCTGAAAAATAAGAGAGTGGGTCAGGCCCACATGCAAGTCCTATTCTACTACGATCCATACATAAACCCAATACGCAGATACATCCTAGATAGACTCAACAATATCTAGAGTAGTCTATATATGTATAAGTGCATACTATAGGACATTCACTAGTCCAATAGGTCTGTCTCAGCCTGAGTAGAGATACCATGCAAATCGCACATAATGTGGTCATATGTACCTAGACCTACCAGGGAATAACACCTCTATCCAGCTATCCATCCTAGGCGATATATTAACCCTAACCATGGTCCTAAGACTCAAGCTCATACCATGGCACCGTAACATAGATATATAAAGTCCTTCCAGGTGTGTCATTCAAAAGGTTTATTGACCTAACACCTAGTTATAAGTAGGACTTAACTTTTGTAGTTAATCCATCTTATTTCAATATAGGTAAGACTTAGTATTAGAACTAATCTGTCCCTAGAATAGGTAGGTCTTAGTGTTCTGAACTAAGCCATTCCTATTATGCCACCGTCCCATATTGGTGCATAAACATCCATGTAAGTAGGACTTAACTTTTTATAGTTAATCCAACTCACCCCAAATTAGGTAGGATTTAGTGTTTTAGCTAATCCATCCCTAGTATGCCACCGTCCCATACCGGTGCATACAATCCTCTAAATAACATACTTGTTAAGACAGTAATTATTATTTATCAACCATTAGCCAAGATATGCATAAATACAGTTCAATACATATATTAAGGCATTAAGCATTCATGACAGAACCTAAAAATCACCTTCCGAATATTTAAATTGCTAACATGAGTTATAGCATTTAAATCCTCCACATAATCCATAAATTGACACAATTAACATAATATATATTCCAATTTATTTCAAACCAAGCATAAATGATTTCAAGAGGCTACTACGCTTATAACTCTGTTTAAACATAATTAAACAATATAAAAATTATATACAACAGAAGCTTCAAAACCTAGCACATAAGTTAATTAACCACAACAGTGTGCCGTCTATAGGTTTTTCCCCAAATCCATCTCGCTCCATTCCTTAATCCAATTATGAATTAATGCTTTCCCATACTGCTACAGGTCTATTACAGTCCCATACACCATTTAAAACAGTTTAAACCAACCGAGAAACACCTATTCAGTCCAAACAGCCCCTAAGTACCAAAACTGGACCATTTAAAGTGAGAGCAGGCTCTCTTAAAATTTGGAGCCTGCTCTAATTCACCTAGAGCCGGCTCTAGGACCTTAAGATCTGGCTCCAAGGCATCAAGAGCCGGCTCCACTTCTTTGGGAGCCGGCTCTAAGGGTTTTGGGAGCTTGCTCTCACTCCCTTAGCAGCCGTCGTCCGTTTTCCCTTTGTCTTCTTCGAATCCGGTGATTTCCAAGCCTCTGTAATGTGTTTAAATCCTTGTTCTAGTGTTCATTTAACATTCCATATTAATTGCAAGGCAACCATATGCATAACTGTTCTCAAACAAGCAACCTTAAACACATATAATGAATGAACCAATTAACAGAACCTTAAGGAATTTGCAAAACAGTTTCAGTAAACGAGATTAAATATATATCAAGCATACATAACAGATTATTGAAGCATTCATTAAATCCCTGGAGTCCACCTAAGCATGCAAAGAATAGAGATTCATGGGAAAGAATAGAACAGAGACTTGCCTTTGAGACTTTGAATTAAAAACTCTACGCCGTCTTCCTAGATTTTTTGGCGATCCTTCACCGTTCAATCCTTCTGCTTCTCCTTGGTTCCACACATGTACCACACCCTTTCAATCCTTCCTTGGTTTAGCCTTAACCCCAGTTAACCCTAGTTTTCCTCTCTCTATTTCCTCTCTGCCTCCAATACGTTTATAAGGTTCTAAAACCCTTGGCAGATTAATGCTGATATTTATAGGCTTCACTAAAAACCCTAAGCCTCGTTTAATTTAGAGACGGGAAAACCATTCATATTATATCTAAGTCGGCTAACCGTGACAACTAAAACCCTAAAATAATAATAATAATTAGAAACAATAAAACAATTTAAAAAAATTTCCTTGTAGACATATAATTAAGACATAAAATAATTAAAACAAAAACTCAATTAAATAAGTCAAATAAAAACAACAATTCAAATAAATACAACAATTAAATAACACAAATAAGCAAATAGCCAATAAACATATATTAATACACAAATTTTAATAAAACCATAAAATAGACTACCGAGACTGTCCTTTTAAAATTAGGGGTACTACAGTTTGTCCTAGACCGGACATAGCACATACAGTGGGAGTTGTAAGCACGTAGACGAGTAATCCAGGCAAGCATCATTGGGAGGCGATAAAATGGATCCTTAGATACTTGAAAAGTACCACAGAAACATCACTATGTTTTACTGGGAAAGGAGTTGCATTGCAAGGTTATGTTAATTCAGACTTGGATGGTGATATAGATAATAGGAAGACTACTACGGGGTATGTGTATACTTTGGGTGGTACAGCAGTAAACTGGGTCTCTCAGTTGCAGAAGATTGTGGCTCTATTAACCACAGAAACTAAATATGTTACAATTATAGAAGCTAACAAGGAGATGATTTGGTTGCATGGTTTTTTGGAAGAATTGGGTAAGAAGCAAGAGAATAATATTTTGCACAGTGATAGTCAGAGTGCTATTCACCTTGCTAAAAATCCGGCATTCCATTCCAGAACAAAGCATATACATTTGAGGTACCATTTTATATGCTTACACTTAGAAGATAAAGTTCTATCATTTGAGAAGATCCATGCGAGTAAAAATCCAGCAGATATGTTAACCAAGGCAGTGACAATTGAGAAACTGAAGCTTTGTTTAGCTTCAGTTGGTGTTCAAGCTTGAGGATAAAGGAGTGAGTTGTTATGGAGTTTTGCTATGTATGAAGCCATATGAGAGTTGACAGTTTGATGTTTATTAGTCTCCAAATGGGAGATTGATGGGTTATGTGAAGCCTGATAGATACTGTACACCAAGTCCTAACTCGCGTATCCAACTTCCTGAATTTTTTAGAGGGTATTTTAGTTATTTCCGCACTTGTTATGTTGCCCTAGTGTGAGGGTATTTATTCATTCTAAACTCTCTGTATCTGTAGCCATTTTTTGATTATCATAGGTAAATCCCTGCAACCCTTGGACATAACCCTAGATTTTAGGTGAACCAAGTAAAATCTGTGTTCTTGTTATGTGTGTGTTTAATCTATTTCTTGAGTTTTCTGTTTGATTTCGCAACAATATGTCGCTTAACCCTTACTTCCATGGTGTATCATGTTTGGCAAGAAAGGAACAATAAGGTTTTCAGAACCAATCCCTCTTCGTAATCCTCTGTACTGAAGCTCATATGTAATTCAATTGCGAAAGCCCTAAGATCCCGGCACAATGAAAGTTACTCACAGTTAGCTTTGGAATAGGGTTAACTCTCCAGCTGCAATCCGTCCGCCACCACAACCTCTAGATTTTGCTCATCATATCATTTAGATCATCAATCCAGTGAAGTAAACAAGTTGCAGGTCCATATGTATGCATAGTTGGCCTCATCCTATCGTTTAGATCATCAATCCAGTAAAATGAACAAGTTGTAAGACCATTTTGTGCGCACACATGAGAGGATCTATGCGCATACTAGAGTGGATCTGTGCGCACAGATAGTGAATTCTGCCAAAATCACCTACTGCCAGACCCATCTAACCGTTTAGATCATGTCCCAAGTCTATGTGATCCTACAGACCACCTCTCCAACCTAATTGAATGCAATCCCAAGCAACCAAGTATAAAAATAAACTCCACGGACCTCAGTTAACATGAAAACATAACATTGAATCATCAAAATAACATCTTACATCCATCATTTAGAATTAAATCTTCATATAAACATTCATACATCTCTAGAACAATAGAATCGTAGCCAAAAGAATATAATTACAAATCAAGGCCTCTGTGGCCAGAAATACAATGACTTCTCTTGAAGCCAGTAAAAGAATAATGTCATTACATGTTATCAAACATCCAAAAGAATGTCTTTACAAAAGATAGCGAAAATGGTCATTAAAATGTAACTAAGCTTACGGGGGTGCATCATCTATGAGATCCTTGCCATTTCCTAAATATGTTAGAATATAGGGTGAGTACAACGGCTCAACCAAAAAAGCCTAAAATACACCTCTTGTAATCCCGTGAATCACACCCAAAGTAAAGGATAACAAGATAATGGGATCATCTAATAAGGAAAATCAATCATACATCATAATTCAAATTTCATGCCTTTCAAAAAATGAAATGAAATGCCATGAGATGCATTTTCCCCATTTCCAAAAACATTTTCCATCATAACACAACCTACACTGAAAATGTTAACACAACCCAACCCTAGGCATCTCTTAGGCATCATGAAGGGAATTTACTAGCTATCCCTGACCGAGGGTGTCTCCCTAGCGTCATTTGGGGCCTAGGTAGTACAACTACTGTAATGACCCGATCATTTTCCTTCTTTTCCTTTTTCTCAGATTTTCACAGATTTTTTTTTTTTCTGTTGATCTTTTCCTTTCTGAGTTCAGTTTCTCATCACTTGGTGTCGTTTCGGGTGCTCTGGAATGATTTCCAAGACTCTTTTCTTTGGATTGACAACTTCCTTTGAGGACCGCGTCATTTTCATTTTTTCATTTTTTTTGACACTATTCATTTTTCGTCCTTTTCCCTATTTTGTCTTTCCTCATTTGTCACTTTGTTGGCATAACGTCACTTTCTGTGTTCGGAGTTGGTTTTTGACTTCACGTATCTTCATTCTAAGTGTTTTCCACGAAATATGTATTTTTACTTTTGCAGTAAAGTACTCTGGTTGCTCCCGGTGTCCATAGAGGCATGAATGCATAATTTTTCAGAATCTTTTTCTTTTCATGGTGTGTTTTTCATAAATATCTTTTAAAGATATTTTATTTTAGGAGTTTTTAAAAAAATATTTTTGGAAGATATTTTCATTATGGGTCATTAGTGCAGTTTTCACTTTTTAGAGGGGCCATTGTGTAATTAAGGAAAGTTATTGTAAAAATGCCTTGTTTTGAGACTTGATCCTCGTACGGGATTCATTTTCACTTTTTGTCGAGTCATGTACTTTTAGACTTGTCTTCTGGTCGTTTTCCCCTAGTTTCAGAATTTCTGGCCCCGGTTGCTACCGAACTTGTTTAGGACATATCTCTCTGCTCGGGACTCAGTTTTCGACACTGTTTCTTCCGTTGTTCATCTTTTCTCATTTCGGTTCTTTTTCATTCACAGAGTTTCTCCGTTTGAGCGCGTCTGCTCAAATTTCACTTTTCCGAACCCGGCGGAGCCCTTTAGGGGCACTTTTAGGGTTTTTCTATAAATAGGGAACTTAAAGTCAAAAAGTCAGATGTTGTCATCTTCCTCCCCTCTCTTGGCCGACCATCCTTGGTAGCTATGGCTACCACCTTCTTTTCTTCTTTTCCACCTTCTTCCCTTATGTAAAGAGTTATAGTGTCTTTGTGTTTAATGCTTGTCTTGACGACGCGCATCTTTTCCCCTTATTAGAATCCGTTTTTGGCCATTTTTTGAGTTCGAGTTTGAGGTCGAGTTAGGATTTTGGTATGTCCTCTTTGGAGTTTATCGTTTACCATATTGTCCCCGACATAACCTAGGAGTATCGTAAGATTCGGAGCACTTTTCTTTTGGTGGGAATTTGAGATTTTCATCTCAAATGGAGGTAGGGAATGTTATAATTTATATTTTTGTTGTCTTGCATGCTATTGATGCTTATACAACTTGTATGCATGCTTTTATTCATGATCTAGAATTTAATTTAATTATTTTTTATGTTTAAGATTTAATTCTCATGATGATATTCAACTTAAAATTTAATTGTGGCATGCTAGTAAATTAGGCTTTGGTAGGTTTGTTAACATATATTAAATAGGGATTATTTGAATAAAGATTGCAACTTTTATTTAATAATTTTCTTTTGTGAAAGTTTAATTATTATGGTCGTACTTTGCATGGAATTAACTTGTGATATGCTATTAAATTAAGTCTTGGCATGCTCTTTAACATACTTTAATTTTGAAGCATTTGGATGAGTATGAAAATCTAGAAATCTTTATTAAAAGGATTAATTAAAATCTATTTAAAGATTCCATTAGTTTAATTAAGTTTTTAACTTGATATAGGTGATGACTAGGACATGTATACTAGCATATATTAATTTGGGACCATTTGAAGTTGTTTTAGAAGTTAGAGATTTAATTATCATGATTTAATTAAATTCTACTTTGTTGTTCCATTGGCCTATTTAAGATTTTGAATGGATGTATGTAATGATCATGCAATGTTGCTTAACATGTATTAATTATGGGTCATTTAATTGAGATTTGAAACTTAGAGAAATTAATTAGTTTATTTAATTAATTTCCATTTCTATAGTGTTAATGATTTAATCATGTGTTTAACATTGGTTATATGTTTAAATCATGATTTTGGACATGTATTAGATTTATGAGTTTATGTTTTCAATGTTGAAATATATTGCCATAGCGTGTAACGAATCGCACACTAAAGATTCGACATTTGTCATGCCATAGTAGTTGTGGACTTAGTGCATGTATTGTATGTGTTTCCAAATTTGATTGTGCATAGTAGATAGTTGATTATTTTATATATACATGTAGATATATACGTTGTTACATAACTTGTTGATTTTGGAAACTTGGGGATGTCGTTGTTTGACTACAACTAGGACATGGTTCTAGTACGGGGGATTGTCCCTCTATAGTCTAGTGCGCACATAGGGAGGTTACCCATGGGCTAATAACCCTAAAGTAACTATGGTGTCGATTTGATCCGGCGTGATGTCCAAGTATCCACTTTGTTTGATTTCGCATTCCATTTCAAGTTGATAACTAGATGATATTGTAACTTGTTGTTCTTTAATTGATTTCCCATTTTGAGTTTTAAGATATTAACTTAGAAAAATCATGTTTTATGCTTTGTATTGGAAGTTCCAATGTTGGTTAAATCGTATCGATATTGTGATTTGTGTTTTGATGTTCAAATGTAGCTTAGGAACAATCCTATAGATTCATTTAGAACATAGACGTTAGGTGACATGATCCATTTTAGTTGTTTTCGTGTTTTAGATTTCAAGTTGAGGACTTTGAGAATCTATATCTTGTTGCTTTGTATAACATGCTTCTATGTTATTTAAATTGCATGAATAATGTGATTTATACTAAAAAATGATTTAAGACAGCTTAGGATGCTCCCTAAGTCTCATCTTGACATAGACGTTAGGTGACATGAGCCCCTTTGACTTGTTTCACCTTAAGGTAATAATTTTGTAAAATGCTCGGTCGATGCATGCTCATTTCATACAAGTAACTTTATGTTACTCACCCCGAAGTTACTGGGGATTTGTTTTAGGTACGAAGGCTTGGTTTATGATGCTCATCATTCCTTGGATGACTTGTAGCTTTTAAATTTCCATTTCATGCAAATGTTAGCATGAAATGTCATTTTGTAGCCTTATATGTCTAAACTTGTATCTTTGATTCCATATATGTAATGTATACATAAGTACACCTTTTACGATGTATTTAACTTCTGTGAGATGAGGCCGGAGGCCAATGACATTTATATTGCATCTTATGTAATTCTTGATTTCATGAAATATTATGAAAATATTGAAAAATGACAAGTCATTACTTCACCATGTTTGTATCGGGTGTGGGAATTCCATTTTTATTCTTTCATAGGGTCTCATTAATCATATTTGAAGTGTGGCCAAGGGTCAAACAGTAATTTGAAATAATTTGTTAATTTTGGTTTTCAAATTTCCCATTTCTTGTTCATTTTTATCATTTTTGGCCATCAGGGGGTCGAATTTTGAGTCAGGGCTTCTTAGGAGCCGCAGACCATTCCCGCGCACTTAGAATCATTTATTACACTTGCGTGCACATTCGTTTCAACCTAGAAATGCATTTAGGGTCAAATGCATACTTCGTGCAAAGTTGTATTTTTTGAGTTTTTAAGCCCTTACAGATCTAGGGGCATTTTGCCCATTTTATAGTGTATTTTTTTTTCATTTTCTCCCACTTGGCCGAGTAGAAAATTCGATTTTGAGAGGGGTTTCTTCTTCGTGTTTTTTCAGAAAAATTCGTTAGATAACCCGTTTTTGATCTCAGATGTGGACAGTCACTGTAGCATCTTTTTGGGCCCTCTTAACCTCTTCTGATCTAGGGGCATTTTAGGTATTTCACAGTGAATTTTTTTTTCATTTTCTTCCATGTGGCCATTTTACAGTGTATAACATGCTTGGATAGAAAGCATACTATGATGATGATGTTGTATGTTGATTTCATTAACATTTCTTAAGAAAATCAACATACAACATCATCATCATAATATGCTTTAATTCAAGTACATCAAATCATGATATTTATAACATAAATCATGCGAGGCAACAACCATATCAAGAACATCAACTTACAATTAACAACACCTTAACATATAATCATGTTTTTCGACAATACACATAAAAGAAAACTCACAAAAATCAAAGACATTGTAGTTTAAACTTCCCTACCATAAAAAATACAAAACAAGTTCAAGATCCAAACTCAAAATCCACCAAATACACGCAAGACCGGTGCCAAAATGTAGCCCTTGCGAAGCTCTACACTTTCTCTAACTATGGCTCCTTACAAGTCTTACTCCATCATGAAGAAAATCTAAGGAGAATGTAGAGATATGGAAAGAGAAAGAAGAAATGAAGAAAAGATGAGATGGGTGTGTGTGTAGCCGAAAGTGAGGAGGAGAGAGTGAGTGATTGTGTGGTCCAAATGGGTCCTAAATTCCTCCAAGTCAAAGGGTCAAAGATACCCTCAACTTACATTAGCAAATGAACAAACTAACCTCCCTCCTTTAAACAAGTACCCAAATGTAACAAAATTTCTCTCTCCACTAACTATCCATACATATATATGTAGATATAATACATCAATGCTCAAATAAATAAATAAATGAAATAAATCACCCGGACCCATATAACGAGCAAAACGAGTTACAAAAAATAAATAAATAAAAAAACAAAAAATCGAGAAAAATCTGGGACAATATAATCTCCCCAATTCAAAAGGATTTCATCCCCAAAATTAAGCCGTACCTGAAAAAGAAAACAAGTCTGGATACTTGGAAAGAACCTGTCGTTCTAGTTCCCAAGTAACTTCCTCAACGCGATGATGATGCCACAAAACCTTCACTAATGGGAACGTCTTGTCCCTCAACACCTTATCCCGTCTATTAAGAATCTAGACTGTCCTCTCCTCGCAGGTCACATCTTCCTTAACCTCAACATCAACGCAACTCAAAATGTGTGACGGATCCGGCTCATACTTCTGAATCATAGATACGTGAAAGACATTATGAACTCGGTCCATATGTAATGGCAATTCTAAACGGTAAGTAACCTTGCCAATGCACTCCAAAATCTCAAACGGACTAATAAACCATGGTGACAACTTACCGCTCCTCTCGAATCTCATTAATCCCTTCCGTGGTGAGACCCTGAGAAAAACGTGATCTCCAACCTCAAAAGATAATGGTTATCTCCGTTTGTCCGCATAACTCTTTAGTCGGCTCGGTGCCATAAATAATCTCTCTCTAATAAGCTTGACTTTCTTATTAGTCTCTTGCATAATATCTACCCTAAAATGGCTACTTCACCCACCTTAGTCTAATAAACCGGTGACCTACAAGGTTTACCATGTAACGCTTTAAATGGAGCCATCTCAATGCTCGCCTGATAGCTATTGTTGTAGGCAAACTCTACTAATGGTAAATGGTCCTCCTAACTACCTCCAAAATCAAGAATACAGACCCGAAGCATATTCTCCAAAATCCGAATGGTATACTCCGACTGACAGTCCGTCTATGGATGAAAAGTTGTACTGAAGCGTAATTGTGTAGCAAGTGCCATCTGAAATCCCTCCCAAGACTTAAAAGTGAACCAAGAATCTCTATCTGAAATGATAATCACTGGAGCACCATACAATCTCTCTCACATACAACTGGCTAATCGCCTCAACATCATCTGACATACTTACAGGCAAAAAATGGGCCGACTTGAGAATATGAGTGAGAATTCAATACATAGATCTCAATCCTTTCGGGTAAGTTATAATTCTAATGTAAGAGGGAAGAAGAACTCAAACTTATGTCAAGTGGAGAGTTCAATGGAGATTACCGCCGAGGTTAAAACTCTTACCCAAAGGCTTGACCAATTCTTATTGAGTCAAAAACTGGTAACTCAATCATTTTACTCTTCCCATCCTCAAAATGAAGTGTGTATGACTTGTTCTAGTTACAACCACAATACTTCCAATTGTCCTCAAGGACAAGCTTTTTCAAGTGAGCAACAAGAACCTTCAAAATGCAAATTCTCAAGGGTACCATCTTCCTTTCTATCCATATCAAAATGTGAATCACTATTCTCATCCTTAAGCTTCCAATTCTCAAGCTTACTCTCATCAATCTCAAGCACCTCCTAGGAATCCCACCTTTGAGGACAAGGTTTTGGCAGCTTTGGGTGGCTTAGAGGCAAACAATTAATTGTTATATTCTCATTCTCAATCCATCTCAAAGCTTGGATCCCAAATCGGGAAAATAGCTAATTCCATGAATGCGAGAGAGAAAGGTAAGTTGCCTAACCAACCTGAGAACAATCCCAAGATACACTACATGGTGGAAACAACTTCTACATCGGGATTTCCTCCACATGAGAAAGTACAAGCTATAACCATATTGAGAAGTGGTAGGTGAGTGGACAATAGGGTAGAGAGACCAAGTGAAGTTAGTGAACCGGTGCAACCAATTGGTTGCCCTCGTCCTATTCCAAATCCCATTCCTACTTCATTGGATACAAGTGGCTCCAAAAAGAAGTTTACACCACCATCGTCATCAGCTCCCCAATTAGAGAAGCCTTATGAGCCAAAAGCTTCTTCCCTCATGCTTTGAGAGAGACTTCACCATTTGGAAGACAAGAGGGAAAAATCCATGACATGATGGAAGTTTTCAAGTAAGTTAAAATCAATCTTCCTCTTCTAGATGATATTAGACAGATTCCACCATATGCAAAGTTCTTGAAGGACTTGTGCACTCAAAAGAGGAAGAACAAGGGATAAAGCCTTTAGAAAGTGCTCATCACGGAGCAAGTGAGCTCAATCCTCTTCATAACACTCCTCCTAAGTTCAAGGACCCCGGTGCTTCAATAATTTTTATGTCATTGAAAACCATGAGGTTCATAGGGATCTTCTTGACTTAGGGGCAAGCGTTAACCTTATCCCTTACTCCGTATATGTGCAATTAGGATTAAGTGACTTAAAGCCAACTTTGGTGTTACTCCAATTAGCCGATAGATCTACCAAAAAGCCTAGGGAAATGGTTGAGGACATGTTCATTAAGGTTGATAAATTTTACTTTCCGGTTGATTTTGTTGTACTAGATATCGAATCGGTTTCCAATCCTACCATCACATTCCAATCATCCTAGGAAGACCATTCCTTGCCACCGCTAATGTAACTATCAATTGTAGGTCCGAAATTATGGACATCTCTTTTGGCAACGTGATGGTTAAGCTTAATGTACGTGTTCAATGCAAGTCAACATCGTATCGATGAAGACAAGTGTTTCCTAGTTAATGTCTTAGATGAAGTGGTAGAAGAGTCTCTTCCTTCAATGCTTTCAAAGAACCCTCTTAAGGAGAATATTTCTTTTATTCTTTCCAAGGATCCTCTTGAGGCGTGCCTTTTAGAAATGTATGGCAATTGTGGTTTTAACAATGAAGGATCCATAAGCGAAATAAATGCTTTGATAGACTCTGTGGCCACCTTAGACTTCTTGCCATGGAAAATATCAAAAGAACCTCTTCCTCCACTCTTTAGCACTCCACCGGTTCCATCCCTTATTTCCCCACTCACTCTTGAGCTTAAACCACTCCCTTCCAATCTCAAATATGCCTTCTTAGGCCCAAAAGAGACTCTTTCGGTCATTATTGCTTCAAACCTTGAAGAGGACCAAAAGAATGATCTTTTGGAAGTGCTTAAAGAAAATAAGGCTGAAAAGTGCGTATTTAAACCCCTTAAGCTTAGGTATTCTAAGACCTTTATCTATCTTATTTTACCGTTTTGTATTGATTTCGTGTTATTTCCATTTTCAGGTACTTATCCCTAAAATAAGCTAACTCAGCCAAATAAGAGTATAATTGAAGCAATTTTGGGATGAATCAAAGAAAGGAGCAAAGTAGAGTAAAAGGAAGCAAATGGTGGAATTTTAGCAACTTCGATCGATCTCAAGAAAAGTTCGATTGATCCAACTTTCATCGATCTCAGCACTTCAAGATGGATTTGAGCTATGTTGTTCCTATTCAAAAATCTCAAAGTTCGATCAATCCAACCTCATTCTATGATCGATCGAACCATCTTGTCCCTATCCAAATGATTAATCTTATCCAGTTATACCACCCTACCTACCACTTTTGTTCTTTTCCCAAAAATATCTTCAAAATATCTCAGATTTATTTTTATCCAAAAGGCGCCGTTATTGAGGATCGATCCAACTTAAATTCGATAGATCTCAGCCATGTTCGATCGATTGTACCTCAAGTTCGATCGATCGAACCTCCCAAATTCCAGCTCATTAAAAGTTGTCTCATATTCAATCATTAGAGGATCATTGGTGTACGAGCCCAACTCATTTGGGGTGATTTTTGACCTACTTATATAAGGAATATGAGCCACTTTTTGAGGGAGCTTTTTTTGATATACTTTGATACACATACTTAGGGAGGAAGAAAAGAGGAAGAGGAGGCTAGAGATACCATTGGAGACTCTTCATCAACTAAGGAGCAGATTTCTTCCATGGAGCTTGCCCTTGAGGGTTGGAGGACATCATCCATGAGTGGCTAAACATCCTCTTAGGGCTAGAGTTAGCCCTAAGCATGCTTTCTACTTCTTGATTTATGTATTTTTGAGGGGATTTGTATTATGATTCATGTCTTGACACTTTTGTATATATAGATTTTGTTTCTTCAATGATTTATGTGGTTTACCTCTCCCTTAGTTTAATTAGTTTAATTTCATGTCATTAGCTTAGTTGTAGTGTAGTTGTTAAATGGGAGGACAATCCATGCTTGTTGTTGATGTTCCATACTTATGAAAAGCAAGTAACATATATCTCTAACCTTGTGATGTGTTTGGATTGTGAGCTTAAAGAAAGGATTAATGGCTTAATTTGATATGTTGTGCTATTCATCTTGTTGTTTAGACAATTTATACTTAATTTGTCATCCATGCTTGTTAGAAAAACTACACACACACACTTTGTTGCAATACATGTTTTCCTCTTCATTAATCATTCATTAAAGGTGTAGAAAAGCTATGCTTAGTGGTGATCTCTAAACCCTAAGATCTCTCTCTCTTTTATTCTTTCTATTGCATTATTGTTTACTTAGTTTAATTTGCATCTAGTTTAATTCAACCAACCAACCACTATTTTGATCACTTGACCTACTAACCCTAATTTTGATTCCTCAACCTAGTGCGACCCTTAATCCCTTGGGACGATCCCTACTCACCCTAGCTATATTTTTAGTGAAAGGTAGTAGTGGCAATTTCTAAATATAAAACTTGGCCACATTGCATAAACTTTGGGACCTACCAGAAGCCATTGGATGGAATGTGGCCGACTTAAAGAGAATTAACCCTTTCGTATGCATCGCATTCATATGGAGGAGAATGAAAAACCCTTTAGAGATGCTCAAAGGAGATTGAACAAAGGAAATGGTCAAAAATGAGGTAGTGAAGCTATTGGATACGAGGATCATTTACCCTATCTCCGATAGCAAGTGGGTAAGTCTGACACAAGTAGTTCCCAAAAAGTTAAGAATTACGGTTGTGGAGAATGCTAAAGGTGATCTCATTTCCAAACGCACCGCCACTTCATGACGTGTATGCATTAATTACCAAAAATTGAATTCCGCCACTAGGAAGGATCATTTTCCCTTACCCTTCATCGATCAAATCTTGGAAAGATTGGCTGGGCAAAAGTATTATTACTTCCTAGATGGTTACTCAAGGTACAATCAAGTGGCCCTAGACCCGCTTGACCAAGAGAAAACCACATTTACTTGTCTCTTTGGCGCATTCGCTTACCGACGGATGCCATTTGGTTTGTGCAATGCCTCCGCCACATTCCAAAGGTGTATGATGTCTATATTCTTGGATTTGATGGAAAAATATTTAGAAGTCTTCATGGATGACTTCTCGGTCTGTGGGTTATCATTTGATTCGTGCCTCCAAAATCTCTCACTTGTGCTTAAAAGATGTCGCAAGACAAACCTTGTCTTAAGATGGGAAAATAGCCATTTCATGGTTCAAGAGGGGATAGTGTTAAAACATGTCATATCTCAAAGAGAAATCGAAGTTGATAAAATGAAAGTAGAGCTCATTTCCGAATTGCCTCTAACTTCTACGGTGAAAGAGATCCGCTCCTTTCTAGGTCATGCCGGCTTCTATCGCCGTTTCATCAAAGACTTTAGCAAAATTGTTAGACCCTTGTGCAATCTTCTCGCCAATGAGACACCGTTTATCTTTGATTAAGCATACCTAGATGTTTTTCATCAACTTCACACTCTTTTATCATTCGCCCCTATCATGCAACCTCCAAATTGGTCATTACCATTTGAGATTATGTGTGATGCTTCCGACTTTGTAATGGGTGCTGTCTTAGGGCAAATGGTGGGTAAGCTTCTATGTGCCATATACTATGCAAGTAAAATCTCAATTAAATTACTCCACTACTGAGAAAGAGTTACTTGTCGTAATGTATGCCCTTGATAAATTTTGGTAATATCTCTTAGGATCAAAGGTTATTGTGTTTTCCGATTATGCCGCTTTAAGGCATCTCTTGTTGAAAAAGGAAACCAAACCGCGCTTAATAAGATGGATTTTACTTCTCCAAGAATTTAACTTTGAAATCAAAGACAAGAAAGGCTCTGAAAATGTCGTTGCCGACCACCTCTCTAGGTTGATACTTGAATCTTCTAAAAATCTCCCAATTCATGATTCTTTTCCGGATGAGCAACTCTCTCACATTTCCAATGGGAAGTTGCCTTGGTTTGCCGACATTGTAAATTACCTTGTAATTGGCAAACTTCCCATTGATTGGTCAGAACAAGAAAATAACCGATTCTTTGCCAATATTCGGAAGTACTATTGGGAGGATCCAATCTTATTTCGTTATTTCCCAGATCAAATCATAAGAAGATGCTTGTCGAAAAGTGAGATTTCGGGCGTTCTTGTGTTTTGTCACACACTTACATGTGGTGGGCATTTTAGTGCAAAGAAGACCGCCTTGAAGGTTCTTCAAAGTGGCCTCTTTTGGCTTACTATCCATCGAGATGCCTACAACTTTTGGAAGGTGTGTGTCCGGTGCTAAAAAATGGTATCAATGTTAAAGAAAGACATGATGCCCTTAAATCCAGTCCTTGTTGTGGAAATTTTTTATGTTTGGGGCATTAACTTTATGGGACCATTCCCAATGTCTTATGACTTCCAATATATCCTCCTTGCCGTCAATTACGTTTCAAATTGGGTTGAGGCTTGTGTTACCAAAACAAATGATCATTCCGCAGTAATTGCATTTGTCAAATCAAACATCTTTACTCGTTTTAGTATGCCAAAGGCAATCATCAGTGATAAAGGCAAACATTTTTGCAATCAATTTTTATGGCAACTCTTCTTGAAATACTCTTTCACTCATAAGGTTGCCACTCCCTACCATCCTCCAACAAGTGGGCAAGTTGAGGTTTCAAATCGAGAAATTAAGCAAATTCTTGAAAAAATAGTGAACCCAAACCGAAAGGATTGGTCAAGGAAGTTAAATGATGCTTTGTGGGCTTACCAGACGGCTTACAAGACTCCAATAGGCATGTCTCCTTATAGACTTATTTATGGGAAGCCTTGTCATCTTTCGGTTGAGCTAGATCATAAGGCTTTGTAGGCAATCAAGAAGCTTAATCTTGACCTTGATAATTCCAGTGAGAACCGATTGCTCCAATTGATTAAGTTAGAGGAATTGAGAAATAATGATATGACAATGCTAAAATCTATAAGGCAAAGACAAAAGCTTCTTATAATAAACATATTGTGAAGAAATCCTTTAAGCCCAGGCAAAAGGCATGGTTATTCAACTCTAGGCTCGAATTCTTTCTCGGGAAGCTACGCACTAAATAGGAGGGCCCTTATGAGATTATTTCCGTTTCTCCTCATAGGGCAGTTGAAATCAAGTGCTTGAAAGATGAAAGAATCCTTAAGGTGGATGGTCAAAGATTAAAGCCCTATATTGAAGGACAAGTTATTCAAAGAGATGTGGAAGTCGCCCTCTTGGTGGATCTCATCTATCTTGAAGATTGAGAGCCTTTTAACATCGACTAGAGATGTTAAACCTAGTTTCATAAAGTTTTCAAACTCTATTCCTCCCCTATTTCTTTTTATTTTTCATTCTTGCGTCACCTATATAGGTTCCATTGTGCATTATTAAAAAAATTCAAGCATTTTGTACCTTTGAAAAATTCTGCCTTAAAAATTCCAAAATTTCAACATTTAGTGCCCAGGCAGCAATATTACGATTGATCATAGAATTTACGATCGATCGTGATCATGATTTGCAGAAGTCTAATTTTGCCTTGAAAATAGCCCTTGGTATCTATCGTTTGTATGACTTTACGATCGATCGCAACTTGGAACAATCGGTTGCCCTGGAAGCATCCTCTCCTCCATCGTTTGTAAAAGTCTTATAATCGATCGTCCGGAGTGTCGAAAATTTCAAGTTCTAGGTGATCATTCGCAAATCTGAACGAACGATCGTTCATAGTTGCGATCGATCGTGGGTTTTCTCTAAATAATAATAATAATAATAATTAATTAAAAAAAATTCATTGCATTTTATTTTCTTGTATTTCATTTCTTGCAATTTATTCTTCTTGTATTTTAATTACTTGTGCATTCATCCTTTAAAAAAAATAATAATAATAAAAAAAATGTTGACTTGATCTCATATCTCTCTTCATCTTGCTCTATATTGCCTTAGAGTGTATGATTTGCCCTCTTTATCCCTTGTGATATTTGATGTGAGTTTGCTAGTGTGGTTATTCAAATAGGTTTTTGATTCCAAGTTTAAGGGAGACGTCTTTCAAAATGGATCATTGCCAGGCTACATAGGCTTTTGGCACTATGGTATACTCTTTCCATCTCTTCCATTGTTCTCATGACACATTGAAGACAATGTGCGGTTTAAGTTTGGGGGTAAGATGGCTTTGTTGCATTCTACTTGTCTTGAGCTTTAATTGCATGATTGAGATTTGAAATTTATTTTAGCAATAATTTTGATCTTTTAAGACTTATGTTTCATTGATTTGAAAATTTTATTGATTTGAGAGTTCAATACTCCTTGTATGCCTTTGGATGCCATTTAGGAGCAAATTTTTCAAAAGTTTGATTTCATGCTTGCTTTTGTGGTCTACATCATATTGTTTGTGAGAATGCTTTGAGATTCGACTCTAGAGTACTACATTTGCACAGGCACACACTAGCATTCATTTGTGGGGTACATGCTTAATTAATCATTGTTTTGGTTATATCCCAATTGAGCTAGTAGGCTTTAAAAACTTTCATTCTTGACAAGATGACCTTGCATGCTATAACAAACCCTTTTATCGAGTAGCTAAGATTCTCGCCTCATTAAGCATTGAGTTTTCGCACCGAAAAGTGAAGGGCCCACACAATAGTTAAAAATAAATAAATAAAAAATTAAAAGAGAAGTAAGCGCTTCTCACCAAAGGTAGGGAGTAGGGAAATGACATGATGAGAGTTGTTTTGATTTGTAACCTAGTTGATTTGAGCTTGTAAGTCCTTAGGGGTATCTTTACACCTAATGCCCTAAAGTCGTCCGGTTTGGGAGTCATTGACCTAATGCTCATTACATGAATCTTCTAGAGAGTTTAAGAGATCATTACATTGCGCCATATGCTTATCGCCATATGCTTATCTTTGATCCCATTAAAAAAAAAAAAAAAAAAGAAAAAAGAGAGAAAAAGAAAGAAAAAGAGAGCATGTTGGAAATAAATTGAATAAAAAGGTTCATTCTTTGTCTTGGTGATTGATACTAGATTTATATGCTAGTTTGAAACCGATTGTGCCCATTTCATTGATTTGCTAAGATAGCAACATATTTGATGTTGGTTCACTCAAAAGGATGCTAAAGTTGTTTTTATTTGCATGATTATCTTGTTTAATGTGTGGAGGATCATATTTATTTGCTTATTGTTGGAATTTTGGAAATTGCTTAGAGATGGTTGAAAAATGGTATACTTGAGGTAGTTTTTTTTCAATGCTTGTTTGGAATGTTGGTATATCTTAAGTGAGAAAGAGCTTGATATTTGTGGGTATTATTTTTAGAAACCCTCACGAGACTTCACTCGTCCACTAGGGGTCACCTAGGGATTTAAAAGGCTTGTTGCATGTGGTAAATGCAACCGTGATTCCTACGAAAACGGTGTTATCCTTTTATTGTTTTCTAGTTCGTAATTGTTTTGTTATTGTTTTCCTTTTTACTTCGTAGTTTATTACTAGGGACTAGCAATATCTAAGTTTGGGAGTGTGATAAGTGCTCAAATGTTGCACATTTTAACCCTAAGCTAGGGTGTTTTAGTTCCTTCATCTATTTTTATTTTCTCGTTTTAGTTCTAATTTGTGTGTTTGTCAATTTCAAGTCAATAAGGTTCAAACGGGCTAAAAACAGTCTACTTAAGCCTTTTTGGAGTCGAGAAGAAAAATTTAGAAGAAGTTCAGAAAATTGCCCTGGAGCAGAGCGATCGATTGTATATACTAGCGATCATTCGCTGGCCACATCATCGTTCATAGCCACCTCAACAACCGGATAAGGCTGGCTTGTCACCGTTCGTTTAAGTACAATCGATCGTAGCTTTAGAGCGATCGATCATAATGCCACGTCAGCGCCAGCTCAGTGAATAAGGCAGCCAGTTGTCAAGATAAGACTACCACGTTAGAGTGATCGATCGTAAATTTTAGTGATCGATCGCAACTCTGCTGGCAGTGAGCTATTTTATTCCCGGCTTCGCCCAAACTTCACCTACCAAATGGCTACAAGATTAAAACCTGAGGGGCTCAATTTCTGACTTGTGTTGCATTCCAATGGGCTTATTTAAAGGGAAAATGAACCACTTTGTAAGGGGTTAGCTAATTTTACATAGAGATCAACTTTAGATATTAAAATTCTCTCTCTAGAATTAGGGTTTTGGGGAAGAAAGATGAAGAACATCAAGATCTCTAAGGTTTATACCAAGAAGACTAAGAGGAAAAAGATGGAGTCATGTTTGGAGCTAACCCTTGAGGGTTCCAAGATCACATCCACCTCCTCCATGAGTGGCTAAACACCATCTTAGGGCTTGAATGAACCCTAGGCTTGTACTCTAAACCCTAGTCTTTAACTTTTGGGGGAATTAATGTTGTAAATGATGCTATAGCCTTGTGTATGCAATGAAATTTGGGTTTTCCTATGATTTCTATGGTGAAATTCTTCCTAATAATTCTCTAGATTGGTTGCATGTTTATGTGTGATTAATTAAGAATTTAGTGATGGCTATGCATGGATTTCACTAGATGCATTTGTTAATTAATTTGATGGATTATGTTTATGCTTTATGGATTGCACTACATCTTTAGTTTAATTGCTTTAAATTCATTATCTTAGCTTAATTGTAGTTTAATTGCATTTCAATTCTAGTTAGGTAGGCAATCCATGCTTGAATTTGATAATCCATGGCTTATTGTTGCAAATTGCATTATTTTGTAGATTGATGTGTGCTACCATTGTTGATTAATTTAATGGTTTATGCTTAAACTTAATAAATTGCACTACATTTTAATTATACTTGTAGTTAGGTAGACAATTCATGCTTAAATTTGATGGCTATGTTTATTATTGTAATTAGTAGTCACATTTGGTTTACATTATAATTTTCCACAATTAGTTGAAGACATGTGGTTTAATGGTGATTCCAATACCCTAAGACTTTTCTCCTATCTCTTTCACCCTAATTATTTTAGTTTAATTACATTGCATGTTTCCAAAATCAATTGTAGTTTAAACAAACCAAACCAACTTTCTTTACAATCTCATTAGCACTAAAGTTCGATTTGATTCCAACACGTGTTCAATCTTTTGGGATGATCCCTACTCGCTATGCTTCATTAGTATTAGTGTGTGGTGATTTTATAAATGTAAATTTGACTTTTTAAGCTTCCGAAACCACAATCATAATTTTGACATTATGAAGTGACCTCTCACTTGAGCGTTGTCAACTAGAGCTAGAGAGGTTGAAATCATTCAAAAGCTTCTCACCACCGACCTTAAGTGTGGTTCCATGGTCAATTACGGCTCGCCGTCACCAGAGCAACAAAAAGTGACCTTGCTTGAGCCTATAGGTCTCGATTGCAGAGAGGAAATGAGTTGAGGGTAAAAAAGTCTTAACAATTTAATAATAAAAATGAATTTGAGATAAATGAGGTTAATTTAGGTTGTTGTTGTTTTTTTTTTTTTTTTTTTTTTTTTTTATCATTTTTAAAAGAGGGGTGCAGATTAAACCAAACTTCATGGGGATGTATTAGTAACTTTTGCTCAGGTTTAATATAAGAGTAATAAATTAAAACCTTAGGAGGTGTGAGAGCATTTAACCCTATTTGTTTCCTTGTATCATTATACAAAGTTTACATAAATATGTTATGATAACGGAAGACTCTTTCATTAACAGGTCAGTGGCTTAGCGATATTAGGTTTCTACTTTTTAAAAAAAAGTCAAGATTCGAGCTTCAGTGGAGATTAATATGTGTGAATACCGATTAAGAAAAAAAAAAACACAAAACTCATTTCTTCGTGTTTGTGGCCAACCCATTCAACTTATTGAAAGTGGCCCCATGCTAGGACGTGACATGCTTTTATTGGAAGGGGATTTTTCCCTCCACAACTCTCTAGTGCACTTTTCAGTCTAGTTCAATGCATTCAAATAAATAATGCAATGGAGCCCACGAATTTCTTGTTTTTTTTTTAACATCGGACATTTGAATTAATCAACACCTCAAGATAAACTACACACACAAGTCATACCAAAAAAAAACAAAACAAAAAAAAAAATGACTACTCGTACTCTACTCTTAACAAACCGAGTCTCCCTACTCGGATCTATCGTCTTTATATTCAACATTCTCATGGCGATCCGAATCACTCTCTCTCGCTCTATTCAACCCATCTGCTTACAACGCCCTGCTTCTTATCCGCTCATTTATTCCAAACATCTTCGAAAATCCCTCCCTTGTCCCCTCTGGTCCTCTTCCTTCTCGCTCTGCCTCAAAACCCTACGCAAGTCAACCACCCCCGTCCGCTCATTTTCCGCCACATCGACGGCCTACGATCCTCCTCCGAAGAAGATGTCGACGGCCGATGACAATCCTCTGTTGAAGGACTTCGATTTCCCACCGTACGATGTTGTTGAAGCCAAGCACGTCCGTCCTGGAATTCGTAGCCTGTTGAAGAAACTCGTACGATTTGATATTGGGGATTCTCTATGTTTGTGTGTGAGTGTGTGTGTTTGATTTGTTTTCGTTTGATGGTTTCGATGGTGAGTTGTTTTGTAGGAGATTGAAATGGAGGAGTTGGAGAGAACGGTTGAACCATCGTGGCCGAAGCTGGTTGAGCCGTTGGAGAAGATTAGTGATCGATTAACTGTCATTTGGGGTATCGTTAGTCATCTTAAGTCCGTCAAAGATTCTTCCGAACTCCGTTCCGCCATTGAAGAAGTGCAGGTACTCCACACACACATATATCTATATAATACACGCACAAGTACATTTTTTCTTTCTTTTTGATAAGTAACGCACAAGTACATCTGTGTGTGTATATAATTGTCTTTGGTATGAGCTCTGGGTCTCCTTCCAAAACAAACATGTGATGTTCTTATCTATACCCGAAAAACGTATGAATGAAATAAAGAGAAAACAATGAGAAATGAAGTATAGCATTTCATTTCAAGGGTACCTTCTGATCTCCTTATTGACTTGCATATTATTCGTATTCATTTGCTGTGATTATGCTGCAGATTATGTTAAATTGTTAATCAATAATCATCACCCAATTAAAACCATCAGGGTGAAGCTGAGCGGATTCTGGTTATAAAGTTGATTAAATTACGTATTGATATTAAAATTGTCTTCTTTTTTTCTGTTGTTCTTTTTGCTATTGGTTCAAGGGATGGATTCGCACATCGTTGTGCTTTGATGTTTTTGGGGTTTATATTGTTTACTGTGCGGTCTGCAGCCAGAGAGAGTTGAGTTTGAGCTTTTGATGTTTTTGGGGTTTATATTGTTTACTGTGCGGTCTGCAGCCAGAGAGAGTTGAGTTTGAGCTTAAGTTGGGACAGAGTAAACCAATTTATAATGCTGTTAAAGCTATCAGAGGATCTTCTGATTGGGAGGCATTAAGTGGTGCTCGTAAACGCATAGTAGAATGTAAGTTTCTTTAAAACTCATCCTGAACTATTACCATATTCATTGGAGACTAGTTCTTAGTTTTGTTTTATATTATTACATACATTGGTATAGAAAATTTTCTTAATTGTTTATTTTTTAGCTACTTTTTTTTTGGACTCTGTATAAATTTCATATGTTATGGTTTCTACTGTGTCTGGTTTGATATTAAGTTAGTAGGCCTCAGTTAGACCTTTTATATTTTGGTTCCACGTGGTTTTTCTATATGGCCCTTTTTGTTGGACAAAAAGGACAAAAACTGAGTTGTTGTTTGTGGTAATAATAGACTAATACCAATCCAAATTGTAAAAGAAAGGAAACAAGCCATTATAGAATATTTTACGTGATATGGCTCAATTTTTTCCCTTTTAGGATGGGAATTATAAGGTTGACAATGTGAGTCTATATTGAGTTCAATCCTGAAAGTTTGTGGTGCCCTTATGAATTTAATTCCTATAGGAGATTTTATGTATGAAGTGTCTATGAATCTATGTTATATTTCTTTTAAACAAATTTTTTTTTTTTTTTTTTTTCCCCTTATATTTTATAGGATTCTCTCATTCATTTTCTATTAATAAAAATTGGCAGAATTTGTCATGTTGAATTTAAGAAGTTTCTCATGGCAAAGAGAAGCTAGAAGCTTTGTAGGGACTTTTGGTGGTTACGTTGGGGGATGAGTTTAACTATCATATAATGAATTGAGACATAGTGTGGTCTTCAATTAAAGGAGAAGCATTGGGGGCTATGAAGTAGTTGCTTTTTATTTTTTTTTCAAGCCCTATAGAGTAAATGGTTGTGCCTCGAAAGCAGGGAATGAGGATACAAGCATGACATGATGCCAATATAGCGATAAGGTAAATAATTGGATATAGGTATGACAAAAACACAAAATATATTTGTCTATTTTATATTAATTGTAGTAAATGGTTGTGCCTCGAAAGCAGGGAATGAGTATACAAGCATGACATGATGCCAATATAGCGATAAGGTAGATAATTGGGTATAGGTATGACAAAAATACAAAATATATTTGTCTATTTTATATTAATTATTGATGTGTATAAAAAAATTTAAAATATATATTTATTAGTGTATAAATTTAAACTTTGGTGCTTGTGCACTGTGACGGCCCAAGTTTTGTAAACCCGGTGCGTCAGTAATGACCAAAAGATGACCCGATAATGGATCCGAAATGCGGAAGCGAAAGGTGAAACAACGGTCTCTAGAGATACAATGCGTCTCTAAGACACCAATGTGACCCTCAATGAGGTTACAGAACCCAAAGGAAACAAATGCAGAAGTGTCGTTTCAAAAACGGACAAAAAGAACCTAGGGGCAAAATGGTCATTTTGTAAAAAGTGGATTCAGGTGCTATCGAGCACACCGCTGGAAAGACAATGACAAATTAGTCAAGTTAAAAAAAAAGTTTACTCAATTAGGAGTCCGAACGGGGGAAAAAGGTCAAAAACAAAAATGATGTCGTGGCGGCCCGACGAGGACAACCCACCATTGCTGCAACTGAGAGTAAAAACGGGCATCTAAATGGACTTTTTTGGAAAAACTTAAAGAAGAAGAGTTTCCTACCCCGATCGCGGACGGAAACAAAAAAAATGCATTGTAAAATGCCCAGAATGCCCCCAAGAAAATTAGGTCAAGAGGAAAAAAACTAATCCGAGCTACTGCCCAAGTTTTGGAAATAGGGCTTTGGGAGGTTTTTAAATTGCTTAAATTGAAAATGCAATCTTAAAATACACCCACAAGATCTCCGAAAGTTTCGGATTGGTCGTGACGATTTTCAAAAAAAAGTTGATGAATAGTACCAACTACATTTGTACTAAAAATTTGCAAAACCTTGTAGCAAGGATTTTTCGGAAAAATATTGATTTTTGAGGGCCAAGATGATGTTTTCTGGAAAAACACAAAAAAGAAACCCCCTTCAAAATCAAGTTTTTTACGTGACTCGTGAGGAAAAATGAAAAAAACTCATTGTGAAATACCCGAAATGCCCCTGTACAGAATAGGGTCAAACTAAAAAATATGCAACTTTAGGTTTTTGTTTCATCAAGGAAGGTATTGTTTGCCAAAGTGAGCATGCAAGTGTATGTAATATGATAAAATAGATGTGCTACAATGGCCTATGGCCTCATTACAATACATTTACAACATTTGACATGTCAAACCTCCAAGTTAGAAAAATTACATTTCATAGACAAATCATGAACATGCTAATACTTGCATGTGAACAAGAATGCTTTTAAAGAAGCTCAACTCAGCAAATCATCCAAGCAATTGTAATCTCCAATCTTGTATCCTGTACCTGAAATATGCCCCAGTATCGTAGGGGTGAGTGACATAAAGTTACTCGTAGGAAATGAGCATTCATCGACCTACGTTTTACAAGTGTACATGATTTAATCATTGTGATTCATTCCACCTAACGTCTATGTCAAAGGTGAGACTCAGGGAGCATCCTAGCTACCTAAGATCATTTTTAGCATAAAACACATCCTTTATGCAATTTCAACAACACAAGAGCTTGCTACACATAGCAACAAGATATAACATGCTTACACAAAGCAACTAGTTAGAAACATGCTTACACAAAGCAACCAGATAGAAACATGCTTACACAAAGCAACTAGATATAGATTGTCAAAGTTATCAACTTGAAATCTAAATGCTAAATCAACTAAATATAGCAATTTAGTATGGATGTACTTAACAACATCAAATCGCCAATAGCCAAAACCACAGTCACAATATAAACATAATTGATAACTTGGAATTGAATGCGAAAACAAATAGTGGAAGACTTGGACATCACGTCTCGGACTAAATCAAGAACAAATTGGTTATTCCGGGCATTAACCCGCTGGGAAGACCACCCTAGTGCGCATTATCTCAATTGGGGAGAACTCATACCTCCCGCACTAAAGCCGAACTTTAGCCATATCACAGTAACAATGTCCCAAGAGTTCAAAATAATCAAATAAGTTCACAACTTATACGCAATTTATATAATGCACTAAGTCACCTTCCATGCGCAAGTAGATTGTATCCACACAATACATGCTATAAATCCACAACTACTATAGGACGACAATGTCGAATCTTCAAAGTGCGATTCGTTACACGCTATAACAATATAATCCAATATTGAAAACATAAACTCATAAATTCATTATAAGTCAAAAGTCATGCTTTAAACATACTATCAATGTCAAATACATGAGTTAATCAATAATACCATAGAAACGGAATTTAATCTATAAACTAATTAAATTCCCTAGGTTTCAAATCTCAATCAAATGGCCTCCTAATCAATGCATATTATATAATATAGCATAGTATATACATACATTCACTAAAATCTCAATTAGACCAATGGCACAACAAGGTAGAATTTAATTATATCATGATAATTAATCTTCTAAATTTCAAAGCAACTTCAAATGGTCCCAATTTAATATATACTAGTACACAAGTCCTAGTCATCATGATTATCAAGTAAAAAACTTAATTGGGCCAAGGGAACCATTAAATAGATTTTAATCAATCATTTAATTTAAAATCTCTAGATTTTCATATTTGTCCAAATACTCTCAAATTAAAGTATGTTAACAAACATGCTAAGACTTAATTTAAAAGCATACTACAAGTTCATTTCATGAAAAGTATGGCCATGGGATTTAATCTTTAAATAAAAAGTGCAATTCTTATTCAATTAATCCCAATTTAATATATGTTAACAAACATATTAAAACATGATTTTCTAGCATGCTACAATTCCATTCTAAGTTATACACATCCTTGTGAATTAAATTTCATACAAAGAAATAATTAATACAAATTTTCTAGAATTGATACAAGGCATGCAATTAAGTTGTATAATCATGCTAAACACTCAATACAACACACACAAAAGCCTAAAACATTCCTTACCTCAATTTGAGATGAAAATCTCAAAAGCCATCAAAATGGAACGGTTCCAAATTCGACGAAACTACTAGGTTTTGTCGGGGACAATGCCGTGAACATAACCCCTATGAAAGCCCCATCAAAATCATAACTTGACTTCAAAATCAAACTCAAGAAATGGTCAAAACTGAATTCTAATAAGGGGGAAAGACAGAGCACGGCGAAGGGAACAACAAACGTTAAGGCCGAAAACTTTCCATCAAGGAAAAGTGAACCAAAAGAGGAGAGAGAAGATGGCAGCACCCCTTGGGCTGCCATGGCAGTTCCAGGTCGTGCATGAAGAGGGGAGAAGATGAAAAATGAAATATCTCACCCCCCTTTTATAAAAATCTCAAAAAGTGCCCCGAACAGGCCCCGCCGGGTCCGGAAAAGTAAAATTTAAGCAGACGCGCTCAAATGACAAAACTTTGTGAACGAAAAAGATTCAAAATGATAAAATATGAACAACGGAAGAAACGGCATCAAAAATCGAGTCCCGAGCAGAAAGTTATGCCCAAAACAAGTTTGGTGCAAACCGGGGCTAGAAACCCTGAAACTGAAAAACATCGATCAGGATAAAATTCCAAGAGTATATAACTTAACGAAATGTGAAAATGAATCCCGTACGAGGATCCAGGTTCAAAACAAGACATTTTGCAATAACTTTCATTAATTGTACAATGGCCCCTCTAAAAAGTGAAAACTGCACTTATGGCCCAGAATGAAAATATCTTCCAAAAATATTTTCTTAAAAACCCCTGAAATAAAATATCTTCAAAAGATATTTACGAAAAACACCCCAAGAAAAGAAAATAATTTCAAAGAACTTTGCATCCATGCCCCTATGGACACCGGGAGCAACCAGAGTACTTTCTTGCAAAAGTAAAGATACGTATTTCGTGGAAACCACTCGAGATGGAGATACATGAAGTCAAAAACCAACTCCGAACACAAGAAGTGTGGTTACGCCAACAAAGTGTCAAACGGAGAAAAGACAAAATAGGGAAAAGGACGAAATAGGGAAAAGGACGAAAAGTGAATAGTGTCGAAAAACGAAAAATGTGGAAACGACTCGGTCCTCAAAGGAAGTTGTTAATCCACAGAAAAGAGTCTCGGAAATCACTTCAAAGCACTTGAGATGACACTAAGCGAAGAGGAACTGAACTCAGAAAGGAAAGACAACGGAAAAAAAATATCCGTGAAAATCCGGGTCATTACATGCACGACTATGGTATAGGGGTATCGGGTGATATGAGGGTCACAATTTTCGCAGTGCAAAAAAAGAACAAAAAAAATTGACATAATTTTGAAAGGAAAAGTATTAGAGCGTGATTGAAGAAGGGAAATTTTACTTTTTATTTTGTAAAGGAATTTAAAGAGGGGGGAAAAAAGAAAAAGTCAGAGATTATTTCCGCGCAGGCCCCCGGGGCGGGGGGGGGGGGGGGGGGGGGGAGGGGGTGTTATACATGCCCCCCCTCTGGGCATACACTCGCTCCACCCCTGAGAAATAGTGTATTAAGGCATTTAAATAAAGAGGTCAAACTATCATTAATCGGTGTTGTATGCATTAAGAGATGGGGGATTATATATAGATGGGGATTTATATATAAGGATTGAACGAAAAATAAATTACTGTACTTTCAAAGGACTTTGGATTTTGTTCCCTTGTTTCCCAAATAGATTGAATCATATTAATTTCGACTTGTCAAAATTGAAGAGAGAAAAAGAAAATGAAGCACACAAGGATACATGCACAAAGCCCAAAGGGTTACATCTTATTTATTATATTCTCTCTTAAGATTGTTTACAATGAGCACCTCTATTTATAGGTGAAAAAACAAAACGATAAATATGGAAAATACATTAATGGAGGATTCATAAAATCAATCCTATAAATCATTCCAATTATATTTTATCATAGACTAAAATCACTCCCACAATATTCCCAGAGCAATATTTTGTGGAATAATTTAAGGTTCTTATAATAATATTCTCCAACACCCTCCCTCAAGTTGGTACACGGAGATTTTAACTCAAGTGTCCAACTTGAAACTAAGTACGAAGTTGTTGAGAGTCCGAAACGAGTTGCAAAGATCCGGGACAAGTTGATCGGGGACAAGTAGAGTATAGAGTATGGTATGATAAACCTGCTTTGATAACATGTCAAAATTGAAAAGAGAAATAGAAAATGAAGCATACAAGAATACACGCACAAAGCCCAAAGGGCTACATCATCTTTATGAATGGGTCCCCTGCGGGGTTTTTCGGCAGCTCTCGCGGTCTGAGGCAGGGGGACCCTCTCTCCCCGTTCCTTTTTATTAGTGTTATGGAGGCTCTTAGTAGGTTGATGAAAAGGACGGTGGATTTGGGTTTTATCAGGGGTTTCAAGATTGGCCCCGACTACGTTTAGCAAATGGAGATTTCTCACTTGCTCTTTGCGGATGACACTATTGTTTTTTGTGAGGCAGAGGTGTCCCAATTGAGGTATCTGAGATGTGTCTTAGTTTGCTTTTAGGCTGTCTCTGGTTTGAAAGTCAACGTGGGCAAGAGTGTGCTTGTCCCTGTGGGGGAGGTTCAGGAGGTGGACACTCTGGCTGCTGTTTTAAGGTGTGGGACACAATGTTTCCCTATCTTGTATTTGGGTTTGCTGCTGGGGGACTCGGCCAGGAGGGTGGGAAGTTGGGACCCGGTGATTGAGAGGGTCGAAAGAAGATTAACTGGTTGGAAAAAGCAATATCTCTCCAAGGGTAGTAAAGTTACGTTAGTGAAAAGCGTCTTGTCAAGCCTTCCAACGTATTTTCTTTCGCTCTTTCGGGTTCCAGCCTCGGTTGTTGGCCGTCTTGAGATGCTACAACGAAACTTCCTTTGCAGGGGTCGTGGAGAGGAGTTTAAGTATCATCTTGTCAGATGGGAGCAGGTTTGCAGGCCTTTTCAGTTGGGCGGGCTTGGTATTAGGAGATTGGCCCCTTTTAATAGTGCTCTTCTCGGTAAGTGGCTATGGAGATTCGGCAGTGAAAGGCATAGATTATGGAGAAGGGTTATTTCCTGTCGCTTTGGGGAGGAGAGGGGGGGGGGGTGGTCAGCTAGGCCAGTCAGGTCTGCTAGTGGAGTAGGGGTGTGGAGGGCCATTGGAAAAGGATGGGACGAGTTTTCCAAACATGTTAGATTTAAAGTTCGGGATGGAAGGTTTGTCCGGTTTTGGGAGGATCCTTGGTACGCGGATAGGCCTTTGGCTCTTTTGTTTCCAAGGCTGTTCAGGATTGCTGTTGACAAACATGCTATGGTTGCTAACTGCTATCGCCTTGATAGCGGGAGGTTATCTTGGGATGTGCGATTCCGGCGATCTTTTCAGGATTGGGAGTTGGATGATGTCACTGGCTTGTCGGCTCTCTTGTACAGACAGGAGGTGGAGGGCACTGGTGTTGACTCCTTGTTTTGGGTGCCCTCTTCTCAGGGGATGTTCTAGGTCCGGTCTTTTTTTTGTGCGCCTTTCTGGTTCTCATGGCGTTTCCTTCCCGTGGAAGACGGTGTGGTTGTCCAAGGCGCCTCTTAGGGTGGCCTTTTTCGTGTGGACTGCAGCTTGGAGCAAGATTTTGACTTTGGATAACTTGAGGAAGCGAAGACATATTATTGTTAATCGGTGTTTTCTTTGTAAGTTGAATTGAATGGGAGTCAGTGGATCACCTGCTGCTGCATTGTCCTGTGGCTTATGATTGTTGGAGTCTCATTTTTGATTTGTTTGGTATTCATTGGGTTATGCCTCGGACATCTCGGGATTTGCTGGATATTTGGAGAGGCCAATGGGTGGGGGCTCAGGCGAGAGTCTTCTGGAGAGCAACCCCCTTTTGTGTTTGGTGGAGCATTTGGAAAGAGCGGAATAGAAGATCTTTTGATGGGAAGGAGTCCTCCATTGGGGTGTTGAAATTCTCTATTATTTGTACTCTTTTTTGTTGGGGTTGGGGGAGAGATTTTTCCTCCATTGAGGATATTGTGGACTTTTTGGGCTCCTTGAGATCATAGTTTCAGTTTTTTGTATAGCTTGGGACGCGTTCCCCTTTTGAACGCCTTCTAATACATTTTACTTATCAAAATAAAATAAAGATTGTTTACAATGGACACCTCTATTTATAGGTGAAAGAACAAAGTGATCAATATGGAAGATACATTAATGGAGGATTCATAAAATCAATCCCATAAATCACTCCAATCATATTTTATCGTAGACTAAAATCACTCCCACAATATTCCCAGAGCAATATTTTGTGGAGTAATTTAAGGTTCCTATAATAATATTCTCCTACACGATTAATTTTGAACTTTGTCTGAAGAGGCAAGATAATTTTTCCTGAAAATGGCTTGAAGGTGTCTCGTGTTTTCCTATGAATGTAGCCTGTGTGCTTGTAAATAATGCTATTATTATTGTTTTTAAGTTTGTATCTATGTGAAGCTGAGAACAGCTACTTAACATATATTAATTTATTTTAACTCACAAGGAATTGGACTATGAGAAAAGGGAGGTAGGGATACGTTATTTAACACATTATTTAGTTGTAGCCTCGTCGGCAGTATTTTTATCAAAAAGCTTTCTTTATGTTTGTGGAAGGAGCTTTTCCTATATTTCTTGTATATTAGTTGTAATTTTGACCTTGTAATCTTAGTTTTACTGTGGAAGCTTTTGCAAATGAAACTTGTACTTTGAACTATGGGGGAATGAATTCTTACCACAACAAATTATTTTTCTGAAGTATTTCCTATTTCTTGAAGTTGCACCGTACATTATGTAAATTGTCTTGCTTCATCATAAAGAATGTCACTTGATTGTAACATCACCTGGGAACCTGTGTACATTTGCAGCGCTAATAAAGGAGGCAATTTTAAATGGTGTGTCTCTTGAAGATGATAAAAGAGATCAATTTAACAAAATTCAACAGGTATACTTTTACATCATTGGTGAAATCAATTAGGAGATACTGCTGGTGTGACTTCAGCATGCTATTTGTCCATTATACTTTTTCAAATATCCATGCCCATGCATCTGTTCACAAAATACATTGGCAAGTATGCATCCACTAAACTACATAGATAAAGAACAAAGGGCCAAAATTAGGGAAATCCTTAATCATATCGCTTCTTGTTGGCTAACATATAACATACCAATAATACATGCATGCTATCCTGATATATGTTATATAGAGATCTTAAGTTCCGAAAAAGAAAAAAAAAAAGGTTTAGTGCCTTGCAAACTTTGTGATGGTTCTATATAATTTTTTGGACATCTCGGTTAGGGGATGGAAGTGTTTTTATATCTAATATAACTTGAGAACTTATACATTGCTCATTGAACATAACATTGACGAGGGATTGGAGCTGCAACAAATTTATTAGAGGTCTGCAGCTGATAATATTATTATTTGTTAATTTTTTAGTTAATTTCTTTAAAGAACTGAAAATTTTGGATTTCAAATATTAATTCATTAAATGGATAGAAAACATTGGACTTCAAATGTTAATTTGTTACTTGGCAGATAATTTTTTTGTTTGATAAACATGATCAAATAAAGATGTTGGTAAGCTAATGTTTGCCTTCTTAGTCTGTGTTGGCTGTTGCTTGCCTTTCACCATATGTTGATTTGCAGGAGTTGGAAAGACTATCTCAAAAATTTGGGGAGAATGTGTTGGATGCCACAAAGAAGTTTGAAAAATTAGTAACAGATAAGAAAGAAATTGAAGGATTGCCGGCTACGGCACTTGCATTGGCTGCACAAACTGCTGTGTCTAAGGTATTCGGTTTTGAAGTCGTTTTTAACATGCAAATTATCGTTACTGCTGGTTTTACTTAATTCCAGTGCATTTGGCTTTTGTTGTGTATTCTCTCCTTATGCATCTCGATACACCAGGGCCATGAAAAAGCTACTGCTGAAAGTGGGCCATGGGTGATTACGTTGGACATTCCAAGTTATATGTCTGTAATGCAACATGCACAAAACCGGGCTTTACGTGAGGAAGTCTTCCGTGCATATGTAACACGTGCTTCTAGTGGAGACCTGGATAATACAGCAATTATTGACCAAATTCTGAAGCTTAGGCTGGAAAAAGCTAAGCTTCTTGGTTACAATAATTTTGCTGAGGTATGACTCATTGTTTTGGAAATACGCCTTCTCTGTAGACTTTTTTCCCCCTTTACTAAGCTATATATTATCAGGTAAGCATGGCAACCAAAATGGCTACTGTTGAAAAAGCAGAGGAACTCCAAGAAAAGCTTCGCAGTGCTTCCTGGGATGCTGCAGTTCAAGGTAGTTTGATGACTTTGCATGATATAATTTCATGGTGAATGCTTTTTTATGGAACTCAATAGATGCTCATCATGGACTAATCGAGTGACAAGAATTAAGGAGAAACTTAACTGCTCCTCTTATGATATTTGAAGTGTTATGTGATTTGTAGGAGGGTTTTATTTACTCAAACTACTAATATATTTAGAATCGGAGAATACCATAAATGTTTCCCAATTATAGATCCAAAATAAGTTCACTATTATTTGCATTGTGGTATAACTTTTATTGTTATGGCAAACTTCTGAACAACTTCTCTTTTCCTTTTAGGTTCGATGCTGCAATTACATAATTATAATATTATTGAAAATGAAATCTTTAACTTACATTAGTACATCAGTGAGTATTTACTACTTCATTCATCCCAAATTATAAGTCCATTTTCAGGATTCTAACTTTTAAGGATCTGGGCACTCGAAGTTTTATATTGGATGAAGAATAAGTGAAGTTCCAAGATTACCCTCACAGTGGAGATTTACTCTAATACAAAGTTCTGAAATGACACTTCAAACTTTTTCAAAATTTGAATTTGCAAAATTGAAATTTCACATTTTTTATTTATTTATTTATTTTTTGTATTATTATAAAAGTTAAAATAAGATGGTTTGCCGTACACTTTGGTTATTTAATTTGTTTCCCAAATTCAATGCAGAGTGCAACTCTGGAAAGTTAAAAAGTTATACATCCTAAAGTTGACTTATATTTTGGGACATCTCAAAAAGGAAATGTGGATTTTTTATTCAGGATGAAGGGAGTACTATTTTGGGGTTTGAATACTGATTTTTTGCAATAGTATTTTCAAAGTTATGGCTCCCAAATTTTCTTTCCCGATGGAAAGATTCTGAATGAAAGCACATTAAGACACTCTTGAGCCTGATCTTTGTTTTAATCTTTGTAGATTTGGAAGACCTCAAACATTTCTCAAAAAATCAAGGGGCTTCAGAAGCTAACGATTTAGCCCATTGGGACATTAGCTTCTGGAGTGAGAGGCTTCGTGAATCGAAGTATGAAATAAATGAGGTTCTCTCTCTCTCTCTCTCTCTCTCTCTCTCTCTGTCTCTAATAATAATCCCATACAATTTCAAATTTTCAGAAATTTGATACTTTGTCCATGATCTGTATATAGTTTCATGTTGGTTATAATTCCCATTCCTGATTTCTTTTGTCAAAATTAGCATAGTTTGTGTGTTGAGGAGTCTGTATTTGAGTGCAGACTTGTGCAATACCCTTTGTTCCTTCAGATGCTCGAAATAATAGGCTAGTTTTATGACAATTTCTTACTTTAATGTAAAAAGATGAAAAATCTCATATTGTATGATATTTCCATAGTTTGAGATTTTGGACGTGGCCTGTATCGACCTTTACCTATCTGTATCAGAAACCATGTTCAAGAAAATTTCTTGATATTGCATGCCATCAAATGTGACGACTTGGCTGAGTTAGAAGATAATTGGCCGATTGCCTAGAGACATGGATGGAACTTGATTGTTAGTTTGCACTGAGCATAGTTTTTGATGATATTTGATGTGGCTACAACGGCCGAGCATATGCAAGTAGTGTTGGTCTCATGTTGTAAACTCTTATTCTGTTGCTTTTGAAACCATGGTTTCTCTTTCGATCAATCTTGCTAGCACTTGTTAATATGTATCTCAACTATATTGTGTACATAATGTACTTGGTTTACTGGTTGTTACTTATAATTCTTCACTTCTTTTGATGTCTTTAAATCATATATGCAACTATTTGATGGTCTTGGCTGTAAGGTGTCATATTGAAACTTCATTTTTCTTTCTTGATGTTGTGTATGTTTCACTCATGCATTAAGCTCTAAAATTTACTGGGAAAAACTTATAGCTTCCTGCTTTGAACTCTTTAGGAAGAATTACGCCCATATTTCTCATTGCCTAAAGTTATGGATGGACTTTTCAACCTTGCAAAGATGCTTTTCGGGATAGTTATTGAGCCAGCTGACGGGTTAGCTCCGGTAATAATTTGGATTACTTCCTTTCTTCAGTTTTTTCTACTTGTTATTTAGAGTATGGTTTGACATTCTGATTTTTAATAGTTTATTTCTCTCTAGGTTTGGAACCATGATGTTAGATTCTACTGTGTCAAAGATTCCTCAGGCAGTCCAGTTGCTTACTTCTATTTTGATCCATATTCTCGTCCATCTGAAAAAAATGGAGGTGCTTGGATGAATGAGGTCCTTTCTCGAAGTCGTGTTTTATCACGTGACGGTGCTTCTGTTAGATTGCCTGTTGCCCACATGGTGTGTAATCAAATGCCACCAGTAGGGGACAAGCCAAGTCTCATGACATTCCGTGAGGTAGGCATGTTAGCTTTTTACTTGAGTGGCTAGAAATTTTAGTGCTTAAACTGATTAAAAGCATGAACGAATCTGGGGATGCAATCAGCAGCTTAGCCCAGTAAGTCAGATGATGTATGGTTATGTTAGTTATGCCTGGTGGTTTCAAATGGGTTAGGTCTGGTTTAGACTTCCAGAAATATTAGCCTAATGAAAAATTATTATCATTTGGTAAGACAATATTTTGAGTGAATTTTTTAAAATGCTTTGTATATATGTTCGAATATTTGCACAAACAGCTTGTTATATTCTTAATTGTTAATTGCCAACACTATTTGCAGGTGGAGACTGTTTTCCATGAATTTGGTCATGCTCTTCAGCATATGTTGACCAAGCAAGATGAGAGTATGATTTCTGGTATTCGAGGCATCGAGTGGGATGCTGTTGAATTGCCCTCTCAATTCATGGAAAATTGGTGTTATCATAGGTAATGTTGCTTCACTATAATTTCATTTGAATTTTTTAAATGATTCTCTTTTTCACTTCTTATATGATTACTATTTTTATTTATTTTTCATATATAAGATTTGATTAAAGAACGCGAAAGGGGAGCTCGCCAAAGAACAACTGCACAAAAGCCACTATAATCTCAAACTATCCACAAAATCTATGAAGTCCTCCATAATTTTACATTGTCATCCCTTTAATAAAAAAAATAAAAATAGAGAACTAAAGATGGGAGTGTTTTAGCATCCAAATAGGAGCTTCATCTCCTTCAAAGGATCTCCCTTTCCTATCACACCGCAAACCCCACTACTAGCAGAGGGAAGTTGCCCTCCAAGTGGCTCGGACTTGACTACCCCCTTTACACCCCCTTCAAGTCTCGATCATGCCCATTGTGGTGTCCGATGCAACCCAATGAACAAAAATAGCGAAAAGCATGGACTAGGCATCCCTAGTCACCGGGCAATGCAAAAGGAGATGGTTCACTGACTTCTCATCCCTTTTGCAGATATGTTACCGGATCTGATGCATCCTTCGAAAATGATCAATTGTCAAAATCCTACTCAAGGCTGCTGCCCACCCAAAAAAAAAAAAAAAGGGCCACCTTTAGATGGACTTTTGATCTCCAAACTGCCTCTCAAGGGAAGGTAGAGCCCCAAGCATCCTAGAGTTTCTCATAAAATGATTGCACCTCAAAGACCCCCATGCCAGGATCCCACCAAGATCAACTCATCCTGCCCCTCCCCATCCACTTTTTGTTGATGCAGAAGAGCCAAGAACGCATTTATATCCTTCATCTTCCGGTCTTGAAGATACCACTTAAACTACACGTCACATGTCATCCTCTCGTTATCAGGACGATAACAGTTGTCAACCAAAATCTGTTTATCCACCACTATCCTGAATAATCTCGAAAAGGTGCACGCAAGTGGTCTACCCCAGGCCAAGTGTCCACTCAAAATCGTGAATGTCTCCGACTCCTCACCTTGAACCGAACATGCTTTGAAAGCTTATTCCAAATGAAATTTCAAACTCCCATTTCTTTTGGAGAATTCACCTCCTTACAGCTCCAACCACAACTATCCTCCCAACTTTACTCTCTGCAAGCCTCCTCTACATTCTTTTTCTCCACACCATACCATAAAAGCCATTTACCCATCAATGCTTTATTGAACAAATCAAACCTCCTCAGACCCAATCCCCCTAACTGGATAGAGCTGCACACCTTTTTCCAGTTCGCCAAATGAAATGTAAATTCATCACCCATTATGTCTCAAAGAAAATATCCTTGTAACTTCTCAATCCTCTTCACTAACGAAGAGGGAATCTATAACCACGAAAGGAAGTAACTTGGAAGGCCTGAGAATGTACTCTTAACTGGAGTTATGCATCCCTAATCTCGAGAGATTTTTTATTTTTCATTTTTGCCAAGTATGTTGCTTTCTAACCTGCAAGTATCTTCACAAAACGCTCCACAACCTGATCCCGTGTAGACACCATCATGGATGAAGCTTCTAAAGGCAATCCCAAATATGTCACTGGAAGGCCACAACACCACAAGACATAATATTGGCCAAAGCAACTCTCTTTTGTACCTACCCCACCAGCACCATCTTGCTCTTCCCAATATTGATCTTCAATTCAGAGACTGCTTGAAAGCATACTAACACACACCTCAGCTACCTCAATTGCTCTTTCACCACCTCACAAAAAACAATGGTATCATTGGCAAAGAGGTGACTTACCTCAAACTGGTTAAGAGGACCTCTATCACTGGTGTTGTGGTCCGAATTTGGCTCTGGGTCATGTTGCGACCCGATGATTAAGGGGCAGCGCCTCGGGAAATTTTTTTGACCTGTTTTTCTACTTGTGGATCGTGGACCCTGTTTGGTACTCTTTTGTAGCCCGGTATATAAGGCGCTTGGGGTTTGGAGTGGGTAGCGAGAGCACTGAAAATCGCAGAGAAGGAGAGTCAGAGCGAGAGCTGGGGTTTGGGGGTTGAAAATTTTAATATCCTATTTTTCGCATAGTGAACTTTCGCCGGATCTTCATGTGGACATTGTCACAACTTGTGTCGAACGACGCTAAATCTTTGTGTTCTTTGTGTGTGGCTTGTTTACTTTTTTTGTCTTGATTAGTGATTTGTTCTTGGAGATAAGTGGTCACTCTACCTTAGCTCTCGACCTTAAAATTGGGTCTGTGACTGGGGCAACATGCTCCTGCTCATTTCCCCATTTGTTTTAAACCCAAAGCTTCAAGGCACAGTCCGCTGAATTCTAAAAAAAACCCTCTCCGTCATGTGACCTACTGAATTTTGAAATCCCCCATCAGCCATCTGTCTCCCAGCGACCACGATAATTGAGTCCCTCCCTCGGCGACATTCTGCAAGCTTTGCAACACATTTATTATATCATATATTCCTCAGTTACCCCTGCATCGCCACCACTCCTCCAGAGTCCAGCATCAAATAATTCTCATACCTGCCGGCAATGAATTCCATTGTTGGTACAAGCTCCAGCAACTTTTCCTCCACTAGTGCCACTCAATGGCATAAACTATCATCCTCCACCATTATATGCATTGGAGTTTGACCTTCATCCTTTACACAAATCATTGATCCCTCAAATGGTGTCGGCGACAGCCCATACAACAAAATCTGCCGCTCCTTCCTCTTCCTCAATATGCCAAAGCACCCCACTCGGAATGACCACACATCCAGTCTCGGTATTGTTTTCCCCAAACTCTTTTTCCCTCCATCAACACCCCAATCGCCTCCTGGTGCGATGGTAGTCTGAACAGCAGCAAGAAATTCCGCAGAACAGACACTATAACACAAAATGCAACCTTCCACACCCTCAATGCCCATGCTCCGATATGTTCCAAGGATCTCACCTCTTTGTCAAACTTTCCCGCAAGACATGATTGAAAGCATCTGCCATCTCTTCCATATACTCCTATCATCAATCTTGAGGCCATGGCCTCTCACCGACAACGAAACTCTTAACCTCCCCGTCAATGGAAAGGCAAGGCAGCCTCGTTCGGTCTACAAAATACCTTCCAAGCCCAAGCCTTAGTCTCACCATCACCTTCTTAGTAAAAGTATTGCTCTCTTTAAAACGTTACTTTAGCTGTTTAGCACTTATATATCCTCGCGTTAGTTTCATCAATCAAAACATTATCATCAACAAATAGCATATTCTGTGGTCTCATTCCAATTTATTTATTTAATTTTTCCAGTTCAACATAATTAAAGCAAAAATGTTCAGGTCTAATTTTATGAAATGATCAATCAACTAACACAAAAAGTGGCAATCTTCACCAGTGGATCTTCTGCAATTTCTTTGAATGCGAATTTTTCTTTCCAATTCTAATTTATTACCAAGATAGCAGTAAACCTAAGATAACACGCAAAATATGTCCTTACAAGGCTTCATTTTCCAGTTGGCTGGTTACTCCCTCTATGGTTTATGAATAACTACTCCTCCTCAAGAATTTTCTTGGTGGTGATACTCATCCTTTATAAGTATATAAATGTTTTTGACACCTGAAGTAGGAATTTTTGTTCTGTTTCTTCAATATGATGAAAACAGTATGCAATCTATGGTATATTGTTGTTGTGCGCTGTCATTACCCTTTTTCTTTTTCTTTTTTAATGACTGCTGCAGAAATACTTTGATGGGCATTGCGAAGCACTATGAAACTGGGGAAAGTCTCCCTGAAGATATATATCTGAAGCTCCTTGCAGCTCGCACGTATCGTGCAGGCTCCAATAGTCTTCGTCAGGTTGGTGCATGATGTTGGTTTTGATTTCCTGATTATTTTTGCATTTTAGTTTTGGTGTAGCATTTCTGAATTACTTATATGGTTTTAGTATTGAGTTTCTGCATTTTTTTTAACAAGTTTTATGCTACCCATCCCCTTTTCAAGGAAAAGATCTAGCAATCTTGTGTCTAGAAACAAAATGCCATCAGATAGGTTTTGTGATTTCAACTGAAGTAAATAAGTTTGCATTGCCAAATGGGAAAAGGGACTTATTCAGAGTAATAGTTACTAACATCTCAATTGCATTGTCATAAATAAATAAATGAAGAAGCAGAAAAACTCAACTTCCACTGCAGGTACGTTGAATTTAATATTCTGATATGCAATAGCGCACTGAATTCTCTAATGTAAAAATATCATAATATTTTGCAAATTTTAAAATGGTGGAAAAGTCCGTCACACTGGCTTAACCTTAATGTAATCAACTCTTCTAATAGTCTGATACAATATATGCGGTGATTCAGTGATTATCACTATGGTCAGAATCCATTATAGACTGATGTTTGGCCAGTTGCATTGTATTGGCCCCAAAACATGGCAAAAAAGCATGGGTCAAGTCCAAAATTTTGAATTATTACTGGTTCTGGACTTGTGCAATTGCTTTATCTGTTTCGGATTCCAACTTTAAGAAAACGTTTAGAGTTATGAGGTATGCCCATATTGGGCTTAATGCTTTCCTTTATTAATATTTTCTCACATCAAGCTTAAGTCTCTTTATCTTATACGGACCACTGTGTTGGGTATTAAAAAAGAAGCAAGAAGTTAAAGAGCTATAATGGGGACAAAGCCCCGGGTCCCGATGGTTTCTCTATGAGATTCCTCCTTGAGAGTTGGAGGTGGTTAGGGGGGAGGTGATAGGAACTTTTCATGCGTTTCACTCCCATCCTTGCCTTGTGATTGAGGGAGGTTTTGGATGAGGTCATTTTAGATTCTCAAAACGCTTTTGTCAGAGGCCACTAGATTTTAGATTTATGATGTGTTTGGTATGCAGGAATAGAATTGAATGAAATGCAAGTGGAAATGGAATGTAATGGTAATTATCATTTCTATTGTTTGGTTGCAAATATGAAACGTGCAGGAATGAAATGATAATAACCATTCTAGTGTTTGGTTGGACCAATTTAAAACTTAGAATGGAATGAATTTCAAATTAAAATAAATTAAATTAACAAAATAATATTCTTGTTTTAAAAGAAATGGCAGTGGTGGTGGAGGTGGAAAGCAGTAATGGTATAGGTGATAGTGTTGGAAGGAGGCGGCAACGGAGTGGTGTTGGTGGAAGGCGGTGGCAGTGGCGGTGGTGGAAGCAGTGAAAGTGGTGGAATGTGTTAGTGGTGTAGGTTATGATGGTTGAAGGCAATAGGAATGGAATGGAATGGAATGAAATACAAGTGGAAATGGAATGTAATGGTCATTATCATTTCTATTGTTTGGTTGCAAATATGAAACGTGTATGAATGAAATGATAATAACCATTCTAGTGTTTGGTTGGACCAATTTAAAACTTGCAATGGAATGAATTTCAAATTAAATTCTCTAAAATACCCTTATTTTTGCCAAATAAATTAAATTAACAAAATAATATTCTTATATAATTGTTTTAAAAGAAATGGCAGTGGTGGTGGATAGCGGTGACGAAGGTGGTGGAGGTGGAAAGCGGTAATGGTATAGGTGGTAGTGTTGGAAGGAGGCGGCAGCGGCAGCGGTGTTGGTGGAAGGCGGTGGCGGTGGCGGTGGCGGTGGTGGAAGCAGTGAAAGTGGTGGAATGTGTTAGTGGTGTAGGTTATAATGGTGGAAGGCTGTGGCGATGGCAGTGGTGTGGTGTTGGTGGAAAGCAGCAGTAGCGTAGGTGGTGGTGGTGATGGAAGCAGTGGAGGTGACGGCTGTGGCGGTGGTGGAAGGTCGTGGATGTGGTGGTAGTGGAAGTCAATGGCAGTGGCAGAAGGCGGTGGCCGCAGTGTGGTGGTAGTGGAAGGTGACGACAATGGTGGCGGTGGCAGTGAGGATGGTGGCAGTGGTGGAAGGCGGCAGTGGTGTAGGTGGTGGTGGTGGAAAGGGGGCAGCGGTGGAATGCAGTGGTGGTTACGGCGATGGCAATGGTGGCAGTAATGGTGACAATGACGGTGGTGGAAGGCAATGGAGGTGGCGGTGGTGGAAGGCAATTGAGGTGGCGGTGGTTAAAGGTTTGGTGGTGGTGGAAGGCAGTAGAGGTAGCAGCGGTGTGGTGGTTGAAGGCGACAACAATGGTGGCGGTGGCAGTGGCAATGGCAATGGTAGTGACGGTGGTGGAAGACAATGGCGGTGGCGGTAGTGAAAGGTGGTTATGGTTGTGGTGGAAGGTGGTGGTGATGGAAGGCAATGGTGGGTGTGATTTTTAAACCTTGGAATATCAGGTTTTTTGGGAACTTGATTTTTCAAAAAAAATTTACTTGGGAATGGAATCCCCATCCCATAGGTTTAGTTGTGGAATGGATTTTCATTCTAATGGAATGGTCATTCCCATTTTAAATTGTATACCAAAGGAATGAGCATTCCATTCCATTTATGCACACTAATGTTTTTCTCGTTTAATTTCTCCACACATGTTTTATACTTTACAACATGGTATCAAAACCTACTTTCTCTTCCTAGGTTCAGACCCCTATTTTGGGGTATTTCCTTAGCATATGAAATGTTTCTAAGTGCTTCTTGGTGCTATTTGTGACTTGTTTGGGCTGCTGGTGTGTTCAGTAGAATTGTTCTTCACCTTTGTCGTGTCTCCGACAGTTTTTATTGACTTGTTTGGGCTGCCAGTGTGTTCGGTAGCATTGTTCTTTGCCTTTACCGTGTCTTCGGCAATTTTTGTTGACTTGTTTGGGATGCTGGTGTGTTTGATAGCATTGTTCTTCGCCTTCTCTCCCCTCTTCATCATTCGCACTTGCTACTACTCATCATCTCAATGGCAAGTTGGGCATTCATGCTCCAACTTGAAAGGGAGTATTGAAGATTTAATAGAGGAATCAGTGGAGGAAAATCCTCAATAATTGATGTAGTTTCCTATTATTGAAGATTTGTTGTTACTATAGGAATCAGTGGAGAAAAATCCTCCTTGTTTCCTATTTTCTATCTCTTTCCATCCTCATCATTTATTCTCCTATATAAAGGAGCCTCCACCATTGTATTGTTTAATGAGTTGAGAGAGTATTATAAAAGTGATGTAGCCCTTTGGGCTCTTTGGGCTGTGGATGTATTATTGAAGATTTGTTGTTATTATAGGAATCAGTGGAGAAAAATCCTCCTCCTCTCCTATTTTCCATCTCTTTCCATTCTCATCATTTCTTCTCCTATATAAAGGAGCCTCCACCATTTTATTCGTTTAATGAGTTGAGAGAGTATTATAAAAGTGATGTAGCCCTTTGGGTTCTTTGTGCTGTGGATGTAGGCCCTAGTGGCAGAGCCACGTAATCTCCTTATTCTTCTTGTTTAATTTCTCTCTCCACTCGTGTTTTATGCTTTACAACAGTATAACTTGTTTCAAGTATTGTGGAAAGCAAATGAACTATACATTTTTTAAAATATCGAAATGGATGGGATGTTGCTGGCTACATCCAATTCAAGAATAAATTGCAGCGAAATTTCTTTGGGATGGAGGAGGTCCTTGTAATTGTCGAAGGCCTAAAAAAAAGATGAGCAAATTTTGTCAAATGGCTTTGTAACGGTTAGTCTAATTTAGTGAGAGAACATACTTCATATATGTCAACTACGAGGACATAGACTTGGATGGTGAAGAGTGACTGAAGACACTTCCTTTTAACAAGGATGGGGCCATGTCATTCTTCCCAGCATCCTGATTGATGGGCTGATATTTGATCATGGCAATGACATTTTTATTTATAACTTACGATTTGCATGCTTAATACTTATCAATCAAAAACCTTTTAGGTGGACTCCATAGTAACATGTTGATTTGCACATCACCCTACCCATGCCCTTCTTCTGTCATGTATCAACTTTCAGTAAGTTTGAGACATTGTTGGAAATGTAAGAATTTGGCTATAGATTCTGATTAGGTTTGATGATGACAGTTCTTATTAGAAGTACATTTTTCCCTCTGAAATTGGAAAATGAGAACCCCTTAATTCCTGTTTCATTATCCTTCATCTGAATGGTGCACTACTTTTTTGAACGACACATAGGTTGCCTGTTTGTCCATATCTTTCTATATTTCAGTGATTAAAGAAAATGGCTTCAAGGGTGGAAATAAATGAATTATTCAACAGTCTTTGAGTATATGGCAGGAATTATATTATATTGTCATCCTATTATGTTTTGTAGTTAAGATTCTCGGGTATTGATCTGGAGTTGCACACCAAGTATGTTCTTGGTGGATCCGAATCAATATATGATGTTGATCAGAGGGTAACTAAAAGAACACAAGTGCTCCCCCCATTGCCAGAGGACAGGTTCCTTTGCAGTTTCAGTCATATATTTGCAGGTTTGTTCTCCCTTATAGTAATAAACATTGTCTTTATTGGCAATATGTGTGATTCTTCTTTAGGTGCAAGCTTTGCTTATAGTGTCTCTCTTCGCTTTTTTCTTTTTCAATTTACTTATTTAATTGTTTGTGTGGGTGGGGGATGATTATCAGGTGGATATGCAGCTGGATATTACAGTTACAAGGTAACTATTTGTTTCTCATTCGTTTTTCCTTTTATTTTTTTATAATTGTAGTATTATGTTTTGTCTTTTTGTTTGCATTTTCAATTGGATTATGGTTTTAGTTTTTTTTATTATTTTAGCTATTGTTTATAATTTATACCTTCTCCTTTTTCTGTTACCATTACTGCTTTCACCTTTTCATGCTTTCTCTCTCTGATGCTGTTGTTGATTTTTGTTGTCTTTGTGGGTGTCTTGCTAAAGCCTAGTTATAGCTTGCTAACTAAATTAGATATGTCATACATTGTGACATTTTTGTTACTACGGAATGGATCTAGATATAGCTTCCTTTTATTTAATGATTCTTGATAGTAGTATTCAAATTTTGCAGTGGGCAGAGGTGTTGTCAGCAGATGCTTTCTCAGCATTTGAGGATGCCGGATTAGATGACGAGAAGGTACGAGGGAAAAAGCTGTTCAAAAGGATTGCATTTTGTATTGCCTGGATTTTTCGAAAATTCCTTTCTATTTTTATTCATTATATAGCTGGTAAAAATGATGTGTCTTCATACTACACTTATCTAATGATGTGTCTTCATACTACGCTCATCTTTCTCTCTCCGATTTATATTTATAATTTATGATAATAAAGTGAGCTTTCCATAACAATTCTATACTATATATTTAATATTTTATAGAAACTGGTGGGGCATTTAGATATCTCTTGGAGGATTTTTAACAAGAGTTGTTGCATTAGAGCACACAAATTGACCCTATGCGGGGTGTTTAGTTTGTTCATTGGATATAAATTTCATTGTTTTTTTATTGTTGCTGTTGTTTTTGGTTTCCATGTTCTTTGTTGTCACTTGTTTTGCTTGTTTGACTCGATGTTGAAAAGGGATTTGTGTACTATGTTGCTTCATTGAGTTAAATAATAGATTTTGAACAAGTATTTAAAATTCTTGTGATTACTTGTTCTATATTATTGCTTTTAAAGGTCTTCTTAGTTTACTGACTGAATTATACTTTGGATACTAAAATGCATCTTTATATTAGAGGGGTTCAGTTGACCATTTTTTCATGCTCTATTGGGCTACAGTTATTTGTGTATGTTATTTTTAGTTGGTGTTTAAATTCAGCTGTTGTACTCAGCACACACTGTTTTTCAACCAACTTGGGGAACCATTTTTTCATGCTCTGATGGGCTAAAATTATATGTGTGTTCTGTTTAGTGGATGTTTAAATTCAGCTGTGTTACTCGGCACACAAGGAGTGTTTTTCTACCAAAACCAACTTGGGGGACACTGATATGAATATTATATCACTTTTTTGTCTTCTTAGTTGGTACTCACACACACATGCCTCCACTAAGGCTTGAATCATTGACCTCCCTTTGAGAAGTAAGGACCTGATACCGTTAGGCCACTGGCCCGCTGGTTATTATGTCACTTTTAAGTTTGTCTAACTTTCTTATGTGATGAAATGTTGTCAATCATGCAAGTCTTTGAGTTTAGAGAACTTAGTGTGGATGTATAATGCTAGTTTGTTGCTTGAATAAAACTCAAGCATCAGCCTTACCCAAATTTTGCTGATATAATCACTCATCATCATCCATACCATGTCTCTTCTAATATTTAAAATTTACAATCATTTTGAATTACTTCATTTTATGTAAGTTTTGGTCAGCTTCTTTAGGCAAAAAATCCTTTATCTTCTAATTGGTGCATCTTGGGATCTACGTTGTATTTTACCATACTAGCCAAGTATAGTCTTTCAAATTTAATCATTAGTTGGTGCTATACCTAGTTTTCCCTCACTTGATCTCCTCTAGTTATGGGAAGAAATTTTATTCTGTAGAGAGGAGAGTTGATTTTTTGGGTTCCTTTGGTCCTTAGGATTCCTCTTGGCCTTGGCCTTTGCGTAGCTTTGGGATGCGTTCCCCTTTTGAATGCTTTCTAATACATCTTTACTTATGAAAAAAAATATAGTGCAGTGCAGATACTTCAAAGTTAGGTCATGAGTTCTTGAAAAATTTAATCCGTTGAGGAATGAGTCGAACAATGAACTATCTTACTTTCACATCATCACTTGCATCTTGTCTTGCACTTGGCGAAGCAAATTCACAGACTAGGTAGAACTAAGGGTAAGTTGAACAAAAGGCAAAAACAGAGGCAGATATGGTGACTTTAATCAAAGACCTTCCAGAACCCAAAGCTTTGATACTATGTTAGATTAGCAGTTACCTTGAAAGCATAAAACCTGTTAAAGAATGAGCCCAGAAATACATATCAAGCTCTGATAAACAATATATGCATTTTTGTATCATGCTTTAGTCAACAGCTTTGAACAAATGGCAAAAACAGAGGCTGAAAGCATAAACCTGTTAAAGAATAAGCCCAGAAATACATGTCAAGCTCTCATGAACAATATATGCATTTTTGTAATATGCTCTAGTTAACAGCTTTTGAAAATATCTCTATCTCTATCTCTATCTCTATCTATCGAGTAATTGTTTCTCAATCTTTCAATACCTTTGATACAAAATATGCATATTTCAGAAATATTTGCGAAGGGCATCTAATATTTTGTCTTACAACAGGCCATTAAAGAAAAAGGACACAAGTTCCGAGAAACGGTACTTGCTCTTGGAGGTGGGAAAGCACCACTCGAGGTTAGACAAGAAAAAATTGTATATTTTCTCGTAAATTTCTATTATATTTTCTTGGTTGGAGAAGCTTGGAATGCCCCTAGTTTTTCACAGGTGTGGTGTTGCCACATTAGTTTTCTCTCCAACACATACTCGTTTCATTTATAATATTTTTTCTCTCAAAACTTTATTGACCTATCGTTCATAACATGTTGAAATGCTATATCCAGGTTTTTGTGGAATTCCGAGGGCGCGAACCTTCTCCAGAGGCACTGCTCAGGCACAATGGGCTATTACCAGTCACAGCCTAAGTTCTTATGGTGAATTTCTGTTTAGTTGGTTTACAGGTTTTTTAGGGACCTGGAAGTTTCCATCCTAGTTTAACTAGTTCATGGTTTTACTACATTTAGACTGAAGTACAATTCTACTGCCTACAATTAGTGTGCAAAAATGAACTTTATGAAGTGCTTAATAAAAGAACAGAAGTGGCTTTTTGCCCTTTCAACAACAGAAGCACCTCTCTCTCTCTCTCTCTCTCTCTCTCTCACACACACACACACACACACACACACACACACACACACACACACACATCTGAATACCAGTTAGGATAACTATGGTGCTAGGTCTTATTCATTGTGCAGGTGATGGTATTTCTTCCTTTTTTTTTATATTGAAATTTTGGGTAAATTACACCAACTTTCCTTGAGGTTTGCCATAATTACTTGGACTTGGCCTATCGTTTTAAGAATTACTTTGACATCCCCTAAAACTAAAATGCGAACCATGTAACACGGACCTCCCCTAGTAGTGATAGGCGGATTTGCATATTTTACTTAAATGCTTTCAAATAGCAAAAGATGAAATCCCCCCCCCCCCCCCCCCCCACAACACACTTGAAAAAATTAAAATTAAAATAAAAAGAAAAAAAAAATTGACTAGAGGCAACCTTTCTTTTAAACATGGCAGAGTTGGGGTTTATGCAATGAAATCTAGAATGGAATTCCAGTAAACCATTCATGTACTTGTTTCGTAGGTATGAACTTCCACCGCCAGTGGCACAACTACATGAATGGTTATAAATATGTAGTAGAGGATATCTTTGAATCTAGTTTCGTTTGGTGATTGAACATTTGACTAAAACCTCATTTTGCGTGTGATTGTGTGTGTATGTATGTTGTGGTGGATATCTTTGATTCTAGTTTTGTTTGGTGGTGAACATTTAACTTTAACATTTCATCTTTCGTTATTTATTAGAGATGGTGTAATTTAAATATTTAAATCTTTCAACGCATTTTTTCACGTGTGGCGTTTTTTTTGGTTCAACAAGTGTTTTAATTTTAAACTTTCAAGTTGACGGTCAGATTTGAACTCGAGACCTTTGATTTTGATATCATGTTAATAATTATGCTCTAAAAATTTAAATTAATAGAGAGGTCGTAACTTAAATATTTAAATCTTTCGGCACTAACAAAATCACTTCAGTTTCTAATGTTGTTGCCATTCAAAAAGAAAGTCTCTGATACAAGGCGTCGAGGGAGTGTGTTACATTACAAGGACATTTTTGTAATGTCACATGACTTTACAAGGTTCAAATAGTCTTTTAGTTCCACTATGGGTAATGCTGACATATTAGTAAGATAAGGTGATGACATCAGCAATTTTCGTCCTTGATCAAGGTTTGTCTTTTAGGAAAGCCAAGATTGTTTTTAAAATAGTGGAGGAGAGCCTTGTAATTATGACAAAATTTGGGGGAGGTCAGTATAATTTACCTTAAAATTTTTTTGTTGTGCACCCCTTGTCTCAAAATCAATATCCACCTCTTTATTTTTGTCTATGCCAAAATAAATGTCTCATTCAAAAAGTCAAAATACTATTTTTTATAACATACCATTTATATTAAATTGAACTTATTAAAAATAAATCACATTATGAATAAATGTAATAATTCATTTACTATTAATATAATTAAAAAAAATATTAAAACTCAATTCTTAAAAAGTTTAGATTTTTCAGAAAAGATATTTATTTTACAAAAGATATTTCAATTTTCTAATGACATAATGATATGTAGTATCTAAATACGGAACATAAGAAAGTTTTTCAGATACTTTTGCACTACGAAAACGTAAACCACATTTGTGACACTTCCTTCTCCGCACAGAGCAAGTGCCAATGCAAGTTAATACAATTGAGGTGAATATCTCATCAAGCAATACACTATATCACGGCAACATGTAATATTTATCCAATATATTTAAGTTAAAGATGCAACATTTATATAATATTGCAACTATGCAACACTTTTAAATTAAGAATTTAAAGTATTTATATTATTAGGGAGGCACATTCAATTTTTCTCCAATTGTACTCCATTTACCTTTTTCTTTTAAAGGAATGATAAGAAGGTCCTTAAATTTATGAATGCATAATTCCTTAATTTTTCAGTTAATAACTACCCTTTAACTTTTTTTTAGTAATTTTTCATAGGTCATGTAAAAAAAAAATACCGATTTTTTGTTTTTTTTGGATCATGACAAAAGAGATAAATTTTTTAATAGTTACATTTTATTGTTTTGGTCCGGTCAAAAGAAGTAATTTATTCTAACATAATTTTTTTTTTGTCCAAAATGTTTTTTTTTTGATTATTATTTTTTTGTCTTGTCAAAAAAGATCTAAAATATTAAAAAGTAACAATTTTTTTTTTTGAAAAGGTAGTTGTGTCATTTAAAAAGTAATAATTATTTATTTATAAAATTAAGGTTAAAATTGTTATTTTGTTTAATATTGTAGTTCAAACGTTGAAAAATGAAGCGTAAATATCGCATCTCTATTATTATTGTATTAACAATTTAAAGTTACTATATTGACCCTATTTTATTGGTGATGTAATTGAATAAAAAAGACACATGAAAAGATCCTTATTCAAATATCATGTTTCATAATAAGGATGATATTCTTTTGTTGTATGGTGCTTTGAATAGTAATCAAAAGTATGTTTAGTAACGTTTATTTATTATAAATTTTTTAAAGTAAAAAGATAAAAATATATTTTGTCAAAAAGTATTACAAATTTTAAAAATATGACTACTTTAAAAAGCTCATTTCAAATTTTTTTTTTTTTAGGTACGTACAAAAACATATAAAATATCAGGGTTTTCACTTTTTAACTATATATATATTTTTATCAAACACTATATTTTTTTAAAAAAACTGCTATACAATACCTGATAAAAATAAAAACTAAGGGCTTATCAAACAAGCATTGTGGTGTGAACTTTGTTCTAGTAACTAAGATTAGGTTGATAAAAACAATTCAACCGCCAATAAACCCACCCAACACTAAGATTATATATATATATATATATTCATATAATTTCAATTTGACAGTATTGTAGACTTTCTCGTCGAACAGAAGACCACCACTGTCTCTCTCTCTCTCTAAAACTCTTCTCTTTCTCTCTCTAAAGATAATGGCTCGAGCTGGGGGAATAACGAACGCAGTGAACGTTGGGATAGCAGTGCAAGCAGATTGGGAGAATCGAGAGTTCATATCTCACATATCCCTCAACGTCCGTCGTCTCTTCGACTTCCTCGTCCAATTTGGTAAACTAAACCCTCTTTTCACTCCTAATCTCTCTCTCTCTCTCTTCTTCCTCAAATCTCATCAATATTAATATTCTTTATCTTCTTTTAAGACCATTATCGAAAATTTTGATATGAATGATTGCAGTGTAGTAATCGGCATTTGAATTGGTGTTGACGATCCTACGAATTTTCTCCATTTTATTTTTTTTTTAAATAAATGTGCATCTATATGTGTATTCATGTATTTGGAATGTTATGGTTATAAATCCATGTTACAGAGGTTAATTTCCCAATTTGTCTGTCTTTGATTTGTTTGTATCCTTTATGAACCGAGATTTGCTTAGAATATGCTTCAATTGTATATTTTGAAGTTATATGGTGTGATTTGGTCCTCTTAGGGTAAATTAGTATGAAATGAACTTATCAATTTGATTGCTTCAGTGATTCTTTCGACCCTTCTGTTATGATACTTTTTGGTGGGAAGTCATCTCCTTGAATTATATATCTTATTATCTGGTCTTCATCTACAGGAATATAATGCAAAACTTCAATTTCACTACTTGAACTCTTTTTGGGAACTTGGCACAATTTATTTATTTATTTTTGAGATTAGAAGAACAAAAAACGAATCAAATTTTCACTCTTGAATTGCAGAGAAGTTGATTTTGAAATGCTTTGTGGATGATTATCGAATTCACGCAAGGACGAGTACATTGGGAAGTATTGTCCCGTAATGTAACAATATAACTCTTTTGTGTTTTATGGGTGAACTTACCAAATCAAACTCAGGATTCCTAGAGGGCAGTGTGAGCTCGATCTTAGTCTGTATGTAGCTCAGTTCAAAGGATGTCTACCTTAGCTCCGTTTGATAGTCTGCTCATTCCAAGTCCCTTGGATCTCATTCAGCCCATCCTATAGCATTAAATGTCAGATTTGTTCTTGAGTTTGATGTCTCCAAAGATGGTTGTCCTCGATTAGTCTACACTTAAAATTATGATCTAACGACTGGGCTTCTGGTTTCCATGATACAATTTGCAGATCCAGCCCCATTTGAACCCTGCTTGCATATATGACTTTCTCTTCGAGCATGAGAAATTTGTTTGCCGAAATTCTTCTATGGGTTCAAAAATGTATGTGTCATGGAGCGTAGTGACATGCTTTGAATTCAATATCGAGATTTATGATCCTCGTCAACTTTACATTTGAATAGTTTCTGCAAAGAAGGTTGCATTTAATAGGATTTAGAATATAATGACTTTAATTATAATATCATTTATTTTTCATCTTTCAGAGGCTACAACAAAGAGCAAATTAGCATCATTGAATGAGAAGCTTGATACACTAGAGCGTCGACTAGAACTGCTTGAAGTCCAAGTTAGTACTGCGACAGCCAACCCTTCTCTGTTTACTACCTGATGTTTACTGGATTGTGTCCTTGTTGAGAAAATTAGCTCTACTGTAAACACCTCGTATCTGTATTTTGAAGAGGTTGCTTGGCTCTGGAATCCAGTTTGAAATTCTTGTAACCATTTTTTTCATGCTTTATTTTTTGCCTTTTTAACTTTTTCTATGGGGTACATCTCCGAGTTCTTTTATGTAACTGATATTTTCATGTAATATAATTGAGAAATATTGCTCTGGATCTTCCAGCTAGCTTTTTGACCTTGTCATATGCGGATTTGTCTTTTCTAAGTAGTTGAATGAATGGAAAACTGTTGCTCCTTAATGTAAGAAAATTTCAGTAGATTTACTAATGTTTTGGCATTAGTTATGGGAATTCTTTACATTTTGCACAATATTCTGCACAATCCAGTTTGTAAGTCATATGCTCTCTATAGAATCTCTCGCTTTATATTATTATCCCAATAATGTGTGTAGAGATCTCTCTGTATATTTCTCTATGTTCATTAGATCCTATATGTTTTTATGTAGTGCTTTGAGTCTAAAGGAATTAGGGTTTCTTAGTTATTATCAGAAAAAGAAACCTAAGCCTTCCCGGATTCTGATTTGGAGAAGTTTCCAAAACTGTTCCTGCACAGTTTGATCGATCGGCCTATTGATCCAGTCACACGGGCATTGCTTCCCTCGATCTAGCTTTCGGTCAAAGCATTTTGGATTTGATATAATTTTTTTGGGAATTGTTGATTGATCGACACATTGATCGGGCCTTACTGACTTACTGTTTTTGTGAAATTTGTTTGTTTTAATATATTTATTCCAAAAATAACTTCATGAATTCAAAACTCTATTCATGAATGTTTGTTTGAACTTGGTTCGTTTGTTACAAGCCCTTGGGTTTGTTCATTATTGTTTTTTATTTTTTATTTTATACAAACGAGCCCAATAAAGAGGTGTTTGAGCTCGGTTAGTTTAATAGACGAGCCTAAAAATTTGTGCGATTTGTTTATGAAACAAATGAACACAAACCGAGCCATGTCGAGCCAAGCCCAAGCTGCTCACAAACATCTCGGTTCATTACAGCCTTACTACTATTACACCGGAACTCACTTCCTCACTCTTGTCATAAAATATTTTTGAAAACTGCAACAGTCAATCTGTTTAATTGATGGTCCAATATTATTATCACGAGTGTAGCATTTAGCGCAACTTTGGCCTTGGCTTCTTAGTATGACACTAAGGTTTTGCTAGACTTCTCTTCAGTTTGGACTGGATTGATCATCCCACACAACATTCACTCGAGTTGTGTTAGTGATATGGTACTTTTGTAGCAAGTTCTTTTTTTATGCTTAATTTGGTGTTAACCAGTATAAGCTGAAAGTTTAATCTGTAGGTTAATTATATATTCTTCTGACGCAGCATCCAAGCAGAAGACCCCAAAAGGTAATGATCAAGTAGATAGTTTGCTTTAACGACAAAGTAACTGTAAATCGCCTGGCTTATAAACTTGTATATAGGGTCTTAAACACTTCGCATGAATCGATAGGCCCTATGAGCTTAAGGATTCTTTTTCTGAAGCAGCTGATTAATTATATGATTCGTTTATATATCTTATGAATAAATGATTCCATGTCATGCTCATATTATATTAGAAAACTTTATTAATTAGTGAAGATTTAATGTTGGCTAGCCTGTGGACGTATCATTGTTTTTAACGGAGGTTGGAATATTCGAAGAATTTAACTTTTTTGGTTGTCAGTATTGGCTAAAATGTTGCTTCTTTTTATTTACTTATTTCTACTACTACTATTTATTTGTCATTTGTGTTAAAATAAAAAGTTCATGGAAAAAACTAAACAATTTGAGCCTGAGAAATGATAAGAACGAGAATCAATATCACTAAGCATCTGATAAAATATTGAAATCAAATGGCATGCAGGCCACTGACCTGAGTGTTTATCCTTGGAATTTTAATTCATATTATGAACATTGTGGTTATATAGTAAACTTATGAGATAATATATATATATATATATATACTTCTATTTTTACACAGAAATACTAATCGATGATCCTTTAAAATTTTGGTATTTAGAACATTACTCGATGGTAGTGCATCGATGATGGCTTGCTCAAAGTAATGATTATTTGTTTTTTGCTTGTGAAACTTGTAGCCTCCTCTAGGATAACAGTGTGGGATGCAGAAGCTTAGATGTGATGTTTTGGCTCTTAAACAAATCATAGGCTATAGCAGTTAGAGATTTCATTGCCCGCGTATCAATAACCTATGCTTGTTTCTTCTTGCTATAGAAATCAACTCCAACTGAACATGTTCAGGGAGCTGCTTCTTTCAACAAAAAATGTACCCTTTCATCGATGAATATTATTCATAGGAAGTATAGCTGATCGTACAATTTCCTCAACATTTTCTGAGCTGTTATGATTCTATTCTCAACCACCTTTAATTACCTCGCAATTTCCATCATTAACTGTTTAGAGTCATTGCATAATGCAATGGCGAAGGATCGGATTGAAAAGGATGAGGATAGGTTTCAGTCAGGAATTTCTCGACTCTTCTCTTAATATTCCAGTATTCCATGTAGGCAGGACATATACTACGATAAAGCACTTGTTTAATACTTACCAAATAAAGGCTATTGAACAAAGTTAGGATGAAAATATAAACATTAAGCATTTAACACTATGTTTTCCTCTAGGACTTTAAGAATGAAAAGCATACCAAAACTAGTTTCAGTTTGATTACATTACAGCAATATCATGTAAAAATTAGACAGTTAATTTTGTCTGTCAATACTATTTAATGTTTCTTCATACAACAGTTCGTGGATGTATCATCATATTATCACATAAAAATGAAGAAAGAACATATGTAACAAAGTTCATTTTGAACTAACAATTATGTTTGATGAACAAATTCAAGATCACTCCTCTCCCATTATGATCTCTATGTCCTCTGATTCTTTGAACCAAAACGTAGAATTATGTAAAACAAAATCCTATATAGAATAGCCCAACCTAACATTATATAAACCTTTTCCCACTTCTTAGATTCCTCAGTCTTAATATTCAACTTTGCCAGGATGTCAATCCCTCTCACTTCCTCTCCGTTTGGGTTCTGTCCAAAACTGTCGAACGTCTGATACTGATTCATCAAAAGTCCTTCATACGGATATGTCATAGTGGAAATCCAGTTCATCCACTTCCAGTATGGTGGAATGTCGTGGCTATTCAAGAAGTAGCCGCAAAACAAGAAGAAGAGAGCAGTGAAAGCAATGACTGCTGCATAACCCAGTATATAGTTCGGCACAATTGAGCTCACAAAGACAACAAATGAGTTGGTAGAAAGGAGAGACATATAGAGAACAAGCAGGAAATAGAGGAATGGTCCACGGAGTTCCAAGGCAAACCAAACTATGCCAGCATAGACTCCTGCCTGGAGAGCGAGAAAAGGGAGGTAAGTGATGAGACCTGCAATGGTGTAGGAAGAGGCTCTATAGGCATTGTGGGAAGTCTCGCGAACAAATATGAAGCGTTCTTGAATGAAAGCTGGGACAGCATCATTGGAAGAAAAGAAAAAGAGGCATACTGTGAAGATGAAGAAACTGAGGCGATTTGTAATCCCTTGTGCGTTTTTTTCAGGGTTCTTGAACATGGTGGCCATCATAATGCCCATGACAGTGAGGACTACGAGTCTAGAGAGGAAAAGCTCAGGGGTGCGATAAATGTTGACAAAGTTGCGGCGCATGAGAATCCAAGTCTCGGTGAAGAAAGAATTTGCAAACTTTGGACCTGCATGCTGGCTTGACTTTGTTGGGGCGATATTGGGGGTCAGGTAGTCATTCTCATTGACGGTATAGTCACTGCTATGAGGTGTTGGTGTGCCTGAGAGAATTTCCTTTGAGTAGGTGTAGTAGCCTGGAGATGAACTGCAAAACACCATAAATCCAAATATTCAGAGAGCACCTAAGTTAGTTCACAGGATTTAGTTAGGTTCTACAAGGTGTGATTGAAACAAGTTTCTGATATTAGAAGTCACATTGATGGTCCATTGATTAAAGTGATAGGAGTAAAGTTTCTGTACAGAAATTCTAGTATAGCACTTACTAACTATACAATACCATGCTTTGAAATAGAATTGTTTACCTCATTGGGGTCTCCAGGTTATGACCTGTACGCTGCCGAGTTGGTGTAAACTTCAGTGTTTGCATTACCCCACTCTGGCTGGCACTCCATGACCTAGATGTATTCCAAGGACTTCTAACACTATGATCAAAATCTCTATCCTGTGTACCAGTTTGTAAGTGAAGGCGCTTTCCGGCCCTCCCCTTGTCATCCGGACCTTCCAGCTGATGACGGTTATGGCGGGATGGGGTTGGCGATGGTGGGACCGTTGAAACCGATATATCCTCATCGGCTATTGGTGGGGGCTTCATACCAGTAAGAGCAAAGTCAGCTAATGCCTCGACTCCAAGTTCAGACTGATCATACTCTTGTATCACATCAATAAGGTACTCTATTGAGTTTTCCCCCTTTGGGAGTTTGCGTCCCATTCGGCCCAGATGGAGAGCCACATCCTTTGGGGATCCTTGGTACATGAGCTGACCACGAGCCAGGATGATAAGATGGTCAAGAAGCAGTTGGATTCGGGATGAAGGTTGGTGGATTGTGAGAATCACAGTGCTGCCAGAGCGCGCGATGTCTTGCACCTTCTCAATCACACTATGGGCACTAGTTGAGTCTAGTCCTGATGTTGGCTCGTCGAGGAAGAGTAAAGATGGACCATGGATGATGTCCACACCGATGGAGACTCTGCGACGTTCACCACCAGACACTCCTCGAGTCCCTTCATCACCTATGTAAGTGTTTCGAGAATACTACAACCAAAGCAGTCATTAAGGACCAAAGATCAGTGATCACAAACAATATGGTGTTTTCTTGCCAGTCATGGTATCAAATATGAAATTCCAAGCAATTTCATGTACATGTGACTTGTTTAATTTCAGAAGATTCTTAATATTTGTCAGTGTGTATATATGATTACATGCATAATCTTTAATTCTTTCCCTGCTTTTACAAGATCAAAATTCTTTATACGAGTCTCTCTGTGTATAAATGATTTACGTGCATGATCTTTAATTCTTCCCTGCTTTTACAAGATTAAGCAATCTCGGATAGACAAGTTTTCTAGGTGAAATAGATATATACCACTTCATATTCAATTCCAAGCAATTTCAAATACATGACTTATTTAATTTTGTTAGATTATTTTTATATGTTTCTGTGTGTATATATGATTACATGTATGATCTTTAATTCTTTCCCTGCTCTTACAAGATCAAGCAATCTCAGATAGACATGTTTCGTAGGAGAAATAGAATTTTTTTTTCTTCCTGTTGTTACATACATAACTATTGTTTCTTACCATATTCTTCTACATAGATAACTAAAAGTCGAAAACTCATTGAAAAGCATTCTAGTAGCTAACTGAAGTACTCTTTTTGGACAGCTATTGAAGAAGATGCATCAAGTTTAACATAGAATCATGCAAAGAAACACTTACAGACAAGCCAAGCTGCTCGATAAGCTTCTCTACGCGCTGCATTTTGTCAGCTGTTGACAGTGGCCCCAGCCTGAAATCAGCGGCAAACATCAATGTCTCATACACGGTAAGCATAGGGAAGAGCCGGTCGTCCTGCATTATATATGCAGAAGTCCTTTTGATCAAGCTTGCATTCATCTCCACCCCTTCCAAGGTCACCCTGCCCTTGAGACTGCCACTCGCAATACGTCCTGCTACCCCATCCAAGAACGTCGATTTCCCGGCACCACTAGGCCCCATGACAGCGGTGATGCACCCCTTAGGCGCATAACCAGTAATCCTATGCAACAAGTCCACTTCTTTGCTCATCCAGTTCCCGTCGATCTTCTTCTTCGATGTCACAGTGTAGGTAAGGCTAGAGAACTCAAGACCCCCTGTGAAATTCATCGGCTTACCTACGTCAATCACTGTGTCGCGATTGTCGCGACGATGGCCGTTATTATGTCCCATGTGAGTCTAGATTTCTAGCTTGATGTTGGAGAGAGAGAGAGAGAGAAGAGGCTGTATTAGTTATGTCCCTTTGGGTCTCCCCACTTGTGAGCATGGGTTGAAGGAAATAATTAAAAGGAAGGAGATCGAGAAAAGAAGTTCCAACAGCTGGTGTGGCTGTCAAGGAGGTTTTTCCAAAGTTAGAATAAGGTTGTCTTCATTGAATAATCCATTTTGATTCGTTTAGATCGAAAAGAAAAAATTGGCTTCTTGTTTTCTACATCCTCTAATTTTGGCTCTAGCATATGCTGTGTTGCAATCACTGCCTGCTCAGACTCATATCTTTGCATAGATATATGTTTGTTATATTCATGCAATATTTTGGGTGGATATATTGGGTCATCCGTACATCCCCCCCCCCCCCCCCCCCCCCCCCAAAAAAAAAGAAAAAAAAATAAAATAAAACAAAACATATGATTTACGTGTAAACATACAACTTGCAACAGTGTTGAAACTATTGTGACTTGAAGGTCACTGGTCTATAAGACCAGATCGAAGTGTACAGTTTGGTCGAGGTCATTGGTCTATAGGACCAAATCGAAGTGTAAAGTTTGGTCTGATTCTATATATAATGGAACAGTTCGGTTTCAATTCTAAAAATTAAAGAACCGTGGATTAGGGTTTGGTTATGGTTTGGGGTTCATAAGGACCGAACGGATACCATACACTAGAATACATAGGATCATCTTGTATACATTAATATATATATATATATATACACACACACACACACACACATAGAGTATATTAAATTTTGATTTTTCATTTTATTAGTGTGTGTAGGGTAGCAAATCGTGTTGACGGGTCGTGTCATGACATGAGTATCCTGTTAAATGAGTCAACACGAACACGACACAATTATTATTCGTTTCAAGAAATCTTGACACGATCATTATATGTGTAACATGACACATGAAACTCGTTTAACAAATGAGTCGAGACTTAACACAATACGAAATGACACGACAAGACACGTATTTTTGATACGAACACGACACATTTATCCAACACGTTTAGTTAAATGGGTCATTTTTAACACGAATACGATATGTTTATCTGACATATTTGATTTGGTTATAAATGAGTTAATGGGTCAAACACGAATACGACACATTTTATTACCGTGTCAAAATGGGTCGACACGATTACGACACGAATACGATTAAGCTAAATCCAAATTCGCTTATTTCGTGTCGTGTTCGAATTGTGTTAGCATGTCGTGTCAATTTTTGCCAAGCCTATGTGTGTCTATATATTACACGCACATATATAGGAAAGTTCAAAATCGTAAAACCCAAACAACCAAAATGATTATTTCAGTTTTGTTCTATAATATTTCTATACAGTTAGAATTGGTTTGATTCCGATTAATCCCATAATTGAGCCCTGTGCACCTCTAGTACATTTGATATTCCAAAATTCCGCAATGGCAGGAGTCCGGTTAGCCCTTCTTTCTATACAACTCATGGTTCACAATGACGGTAATAGTTGTGGTATCAGTCGCTCGATGTAACGGACTTGAACAAATATTGGTATAAATCAGCTGAACGACGTATCGACTGATACAACGAAACATGATATAACTTGCAACTTAACCAACATTTTGAATTACCTTGATTTTTTATTTTTCAATTTTTTGCACGAATTACCTTGATATAGCATATTCTATCATGTGAAACTGGACTTGCATGTTAATTTGGAGCTGTTTTTATTCCCCCAAGGACACTACAGGTCTTAACCTGTCACTCAATTATCTACTACACATGATAAATAAATAAAAAATGTCAGCTTCAACATAGCTTTCTGAGTTAAATCATGACCACAGTGAATGTGTTTGTATAAATTTTGGAAATATCGATGCAAGCTCAACTTTTGAGCTGTTTATAACCTGGATGGCCAGAAGTATTTTGGAGACATAAAACTCTTTGGTTGTGCCTCATCTTATGTGTTGGGAGTTTGTGGGAGAAACAAAAATTTACACACACAAACACCAAAATGTGTGTATAGCTGTGCCAACTTTTTCCTTGAATTTGGGTGTGTTTTTCCAAATTCCATCTCCTGTCAACTCTCATCATATTAGAAGGGCTACCTCAAATGCACATTCTTTAGAGAGTGAGTCTAGCAAGGGGACTAAAATCCTCTCTAGTCAAATAGTGGTCATGTTCGGCCCAGTTAGTGAAATATGTTATTCACAATATTTTTGTAACGTACTTTATTAATTGGACGGAACAAGACCATTGTTTCACATGAGAGGATTTTATTCCCAAATAAGGAGTGCAAGAATATTCCTAACTTTAGAATCACGATACATTATCTAACAAAAAAAGTTTCGTATGAGTAAAATCGTAGCTAAACCAATGGGCCATGAGTCCTCCGTATAACTTCTCCTCTCTCAAAGAAAAGGTGATAGGTTCAAGTTTTGTAGTGGACAATTTGTGAAATGTGTGTGAGTACTTGCCTAACCAAAAAATCGATGCCTAAACCAGCTTTTAAAGCCGAAATTTTGAGTCCCAAGACAAAAGAGTGTGTGTCTGGTATGGAAAATATATACGATGTGCACGGTGCATGGTACATCATAGCCGACCTTGCCCACGCGTGTACAACACGAACGACTGTAATGTGAATACCTGCTCCTATTATGGTCCATTTAGTGGTCATATCTTTAATAAAATTGTATAAGCAAGCATAACATGTGAAACACCAGAATCTAAATTTGTTCTAGATTAGTTCTTGTCAAATTAATTTAATCAATGCTTTTGAGGTATATTGTCTTGATATGGTGATATCTTTAATATATTATCTAAACCTCCATAAACATATTATCTGACTTCCTTAAAAGAACCATTTTAATGTCACAACAAAACCAAATATATCTTCCATATTTGTTTGTCATTATGTATATATATAGAAGAGACTTAAATATCTCAAAAGATTTTCACTGCACGCACATTATGATATGGAATATTAATTTGGAAGTCCAACCTAAAAGTGAAATTATTTTCCACATTTGGACACATTCTTTTTCTCTTGGGACATCAGACATATAACAAAGTCAATAGCAAGATGGAGACAATGTTCAATCTTTTAAGAAAACAATAACGTAAATTTCTAGAATGATAATCAAGACTTTTAACTTCGCATGCATGTCATGTCCTCCTTTGTTTGTTTTCTTTTTGGCAAGTATATTCCTCATTTGTATGTAGTGGCTTGTTTTTCAGCCTCTTGGATGATATTTAGAATTAGATGCTTTTCACATGTGAAATATATATAGGGATGGCAAATTGTGTTAATTGTGGATCGTATTAGTATTTTGTCATCCAGATAAAGGTATTATGTAATTCGTTTCAATTCAAATACGACTTTTTATATTCATGTTAGAAACTCCACGATCAACGATCCGTTTATTAAACAGTGGATATAATGTAACACGTAACATGTTTGATAGTAAATGAAATATCTAACTCATGGTATGACACAGCTCATATTAACTTAATATTTTTCTAAATGATCCAATGCATATATAACGAAATTGAAGGTTCAAATATTGAATGAAAATTTAAGGAATGACATTGCATTTGAAATGTTGGATTTGATGGGATTTAGAATTCTAAATGAAATTCTTATTATTTGGAACCAAGAAATTTAAAATGGAAATGAAAATCGTAAGAGAAGATGCTCAAACTTACTTTCTTTGTTAGGAAAGAGAGAATTCTAAATTATTTTTATTATTATACACATTACAATCTATAGTACTCATTCAGTCATTTGAACTAATATTTAGAAAGGATAGCACTGTAATTTAAAATTTTTATAATACCCTCACTTGTCTTCACCAACTCTGCAACGACCCAAACCCAGGGTCTAAAAAGCTAAACTGGTCCTTACCCGAACTCGATGACACACAAGGGCAAAATGGTCATTTTGAGGCAAATATGGAGGATGAGTTCAGCATGAATAGTCAAGTGGATACCTCTACCTCTCATTAACCAAGTAAGTCCATTGCAGAAGTTTGTAATGGCCATAGGTATAGTTTCCCATTTTTACCCATTGTCGGCTTGAAGAATTTTCATACACTACTTCACTAAAACTGCTATAACTCTCAGTGTGTTTAGAATTTGAGGATGGAATTGATATCATTGGAAAGCTAACTTCGAGTCGGTAAGTTTAGGCTCAAGAATGACCCAATTTGAGTTTGAAATGAGGGAGTTATGGTCATTCGAAGGTTGAGTTAACAACCAGTGGGTAAGTAAGAGTGCTTGATTGATCGAGCCTAACTCGACCGATCGAGTCCAAGATCGAATAGTGGGGCTGAAAGTATGAAAAAAATCAATAAAATCAATATCCTATGATCACTTATGGCTTGTGACCCCCTTTAAAGCTTAAATGAAGTAAAGAATGGTCAAAAACTGAGAATACAAGAAGTTTACCATTGTGGAATCAAAATCAGGACTAGAAAGAACCTCGGTCATTAAGAATGGATCACAAGTGTATAAGATCAAGCAAATGGCATTCAACAAACAAGTATCCAGATAAAGCAGACATATTCCCAAATTTGGTTCAAATTACATTTCAGAATTCAAGTTATGTTCAAGAAGTGATACTAATGCCAAAGAACAAAAATCACATCCAAATCATGCATTTTAAACTCTCAAAAATTCATAACACAACCCCAAACTTAGTCAAAAATCAATGCCAAAAAGATATGCTCAAAGGATGTATAGAAACTCTCAAAAACTGTCAAGGTGACATAAGTGTGTGCAAAATAGTGTATATACAAGTAGCAAGTTGTAATTATTCCAAATTGCACACAATTATTCAAAGAGGGACATAATGGACAAGTTTCAAGGTTATCAAGTGGGACATTTCACTTCAAACAGTTTGGTGCATAAAGGCAAATTAACACATTTTGCTAGAGAAGGTCAAAATCATGATAAGAAATGTTAGAAGACATCAAATTTATGCCCTAACATGGCAAGAATCAAGAATTGTAGCACAAACAAGTTGAAAGGCACTTAGCACATGCAAATGGATGCAAAGGAAGCAAATGGAACATGTATCAACTCAAACAAATGCATTTTGGTCAACTTTGGAATTACTCCACACTTTTAGGGCAAAATTAGAATTTTGTAAAAACTTTGAAGTCAACACATTCAATTGCATTGTATAAAAGCTTCATGACAAGAATCATGCAATGAATGAACAACAAAAGAAGGAATCAAGAAACTCAACTTCTCATTTTTAAAACAAAGTTCCAAAAATCTTCCATTTTAATCATTTGAACTCAACAAGTGTGATCACAAAGCATTTTAACATTCAGAGGTCATTTTACCAAAACAATGCATTTGAATCATGAGTTAGAATCAAAGAGGTCCATTTGAAACACTTTTATGCATTGAAAACAAGACTTTGAATTTTCAAATTCAAAGATACAAGATACAAGTCAAAACATAACTTGTATGCATTTAAGATCAGTCAAAAGCAACACATCCATGCATTTCATACTCAATACAATGAAATGAAACAAGTTTGGATTTTGCTCCCAACAATTTGAATTTTTTAATGCCTTTTACAAGTTCAAAATTTGCAAACAAGTTCAAAGAAATATTTCATTTTATTTCTAATTGAAGTTCCAAAGCCATTTTCAAGAACATGAAGAGTTTCTTTCTTTTCAAATCAAATCCATACTTCAAAACTCTTTGTCAAATTTCATTTCAAAGTGCAAAAATAAACCTCATGCCTTTTGGAATGTAAAATCAAAGTTCGATTTAATTTTTTTTCCAAAAATCCTGCATGATTTCCCCTTTAAAATGGACATTCTCCAAAATTTCCAAACACAAAACACATTTTCATTTTAATCATTCAATTATTATCAAAAAGCATATGGTATTCAAATCAACTTCATTCAATCAATTCAACAAGGGACACCACCCACAAAATCAATCCACAAATCCAAATTAGAAATTTCCCATTCTCTTTCTAATTACCACAATCCATTCTCCATTTTTCATTGTGTTCCCATCACCATTCAATCAAAGTATGCATTCCAAAGTTTATTGCTCCAATTTTTTTTTTTTAAAAAACAATTTTCCATTTTCCATTTTAATTTTTATTTCTTTTGCATTTTAATTTTTATTTCCATTTTTTTTATTTTTTTATCCACAATCATATATAGAAATGATCTAAAACAATGGAAATGAATTAAACAAAATAAAATGGAATTAAAACAAAACATAAAATAAATAAAATAAAAACAAAATAGAAATAAATGAAAGAGGACAAATTGAAGCATACCCGATTCAAAAGAGAGAAGGGGAGATTGAAGCTAAGAGATTCGAGCGAAAATGAGGATTTCCGGCCTCACCATGACAGGAGAAGATGAATGGAGACTCACCGGAAATTTAAGAAACTTGCCGGAACTTGGAACGAACTCTCCTTGGCCCAAATCGGCCGGAGACGACAAATATAAGAGAACCTAAGAGAGATTAGAGAGATAGAGATGCCGATTTGGCCTTTGGGCCAAAAATCGCTCGTCGGCAAAAATGGTGGACGGCGACGAAGTGGGTTCAGTTCGGATGGTTCGCCGGAGAAGAGAGGGAAGATGGTTGATGGTGGTGTGGACTAAAGAGTGAGAGAGATTGAGATTGAGAGATGAGAGGGAGATAGAGATATCGGGGAAAGAGAGAGGGTTTTACCGAGAGAGAGAAGACGAAGAGGGAGAAAAAGAGAGAAAGAAAGAAAGAGAAGAAAAAGAAAAAGAAAAATAGGGAAGAAGAAAGAAAGAAAAGAAAAGAAAAAGAAAAAGAAAATAAAATTAGGGTTTGAGTGGGAAGGTGAAGAGTCAAGGCATTTTTTGGAAATTCAAATGATGCAATTTCAATCGATCGAAGGGTTTTTGATTGATTAAACACTTGCTTCGATCGATCCAAATGGATTTCGATCAATTGAGATAAAATTTGATCGATCAAATTGGAAGATGAAAAGCCATAAATTCACAGGGTTTGATCAATCGAAACTTCACTAGAAGTGCAGAAAATTTCCCGGAAACTTGATTTTTCAATTCATCTTATATCTAGACGACGCAGAAAATATCAAAACAAGAAATGAGGGAGGAATAGGGTTTGCAAACCCTACGAAGCACTAGTCTTTAACGTCTCTAGCAAGACGTTAGGTTCTTTTAGCCTGGATTAAAGATCTTAGTAGACATCCCCTTCTTGGCAGGGTGAATAGAACTTCGGACCCTACCCAACAAACTATTCCCTAAGGAACTTGTTGGATTTCGTTCAAGTGACATTAATGACCTTTTATCAACAAAACTTTTGGGCTTCCATGCCCTTTCATGTAACCAAATGAAATCTTCATTATCCCCGTCCTACAATTAATGTTGGCATTTGCGGTAGCCAAGAAGGGATAGCCAAGGATAACGAGAATTTGGCTCTTAAGATTTGGGATTGGTTCCGTGTCAATGACAACAAAATCAACCGGGAAGAAGAACTTTATCAATTTTAATCAAACCATCTTCAATGATATACCGGGACTTCTTAATTAATCGGTCGGCTAGTTATAAAACTACCGACATCGGTTTAAATCACCTAAGCCAAATTGAACATAAACCGAGTAAGGGAGAAGATTCACATTTGCTCCTAAATCAAGAAGAGCCCGATTGATAACATGATCACCAATAGTGCATGAAGTAGTCAGTGAACCGAGGTCTTTAAATTTTGGGAGGGTGTTGTGTTGCAAAATAGAGAATACTTGTTCGGTTAAAACAACTTTTCTTGGTGCTTGGCTGTTGTTCTTTCTCTTGAGGGTGCAAAGATCTTTAAAAAATTTAGCATTAGCCGGAATTTGTCGAATTGCATCCAAGAGAGGAAGATTGATTTTAACTTGCCTAAACACATCAATGATTTCATTTGCTTTACTTTGTTGCTTTTAAAGAGAGGTGGATGCTTTTAAGCATCCGGAAATGGAGCCTTAGGCTCAAAATCTTTGTCAAAATCATTCTTTGAAACATTTTTTGAAAATTTTTCAACAATGTGGTCTTTCACAATCAATGAAGGAGGAATAAGATGTGAGACGGGACGGGTGTCAACGTTGGGTTGCACCGGTTCACTCTCTTCATTTGATTCACCAACTTGATTATCAACAACTCTTCCACTTCTCAAAGTGTTCACCGCATTCACATGTTCAAGTGTATGACCTTCCGAAGAGGAATTGGTCTCCACTACAAAATGTTGCTTTGGTGGGGGATTGAATGGCATTTTCCCTTTTTTTCCCTTGTATTCAATGTACTAGCTATTTGCTCGACTTGGGTTTCTAGTTTTGCAATCGATTGGGAATGAGAGTGAAACAATTGAGTATTTGCCTCCAAAGTACCTAAAGCGGATAAAACTTTTTCTTCAAATGCGGGACTTCTTGAATTTCCTTGAGAATATGAAGATTGATTTGGAAAATGGGAGTTTGAAAATTAGTTACCATGTGTGATACCCCCGGATTTTCGAATGCGGGTTGGCCAGGCCCACGCTTGAATACCCGAGGATATAAAAACAAATCGGCAATAAACGAATACAGAATATAAGAGAATAAAAACGAATAAATAAAAATACTAAAATGAACACTAATATGTTAATCCAATAAATCTTCAGAATAAATTTTCATTAAATAATAAAATATTCTAATACAACAAATCTTCCAATACAACTCGAGAAACCATATTGTGTGGACCCCTAGAAAATTACAATTAATTAAGTAACCATAATGACTATCCACATCTAAAAGAGGAAACATAAATGAATCTCCTAAGTAGACTCGGAAGAATGAATCAAACCGATCCCTGCTAAGTACGAACAATCCTCTACACTTGAAGAACACCTGAAAAATAATGGTAGGTCAGGCCCACAAATAAGTTCTACTCTACTACAGTTCAAGTAGAGATCCGATACATGTATACATCCTAGTCAATCCAACAATAATTAGTAGTCCGTATATATATACACTAAAGGAACCTCACTAGACTATATGGTTGCCTTAACCTGAATAGTAGGCAACATGCAAAACGCACATATAGTGGGCATGAGTACCTAGACCTACCAGAGCACACAACTACACTATATTTAGCTACACATCCCTCGCGATATACGCACCCTAACCACTGATCCTGAGACTTAAACTCATATCATGACACATAATTATATATATAAAATCCAGTAACCATCCTATCTAGTAAAAAGTAATCCTCTACAAGTAATCCTCTATAAGTCATTCAACTTGTTCAGCTGACCTGATTTGAATATAAGTAGGAATTAACATTTTAGTTAATCCATTCCCTTATACAAAATAGGTAGGACCTAACTGATAAGTTAATCTATCCCTAGAGTACTACCATCCTATACTGGTGCACTACATCCACACTGACCGGGTCCTCTTTTACAAGGGTCGCGATACCAAGTCAAGCTTGAAGAGTTGTGTGTGAATTTAGGAGGTGGCCAAGTATTACATTTATAGAAAGCCATTACTACCTTTCTCTATATAAAATATAGATAGGGCGAGTAGGGATCATCCCAAGGGATTTGATGGTGTATCGAATTGTGAAACTATGGTAATTAGGGTTAGTAGGTCGAATGATCACACAATTGTTGATTGATTGGTTGATTATACTAAATTGAATTCAACTAAATAAAATAATATGAGGTAAACAAGAGAGAGAGAGGTCTTTGGGTGTAGAGATCACCACCAAGCAATACTTTTCTATACTACTAACAAGTGATTAATTGAGGGTAATGGATGTGTTGCAATATGATAAGGGTGTGTGTGCATTAGGTTGATTCAATTGGTAAGGATGACAAATCAAGCAAGTATTGTCTAAACATCATGTGAAGAGCACAATATATCTAAATAATAGAGCATATATTGTCTAGACAACATGGGGGTAGCACAATAGATCAAAACAAGTCATTAATCCTTCATTAAGCTCACAATCCACATACAACACAATATTAGAGGAATATGCCATTTGGACTCACAAGCATGGAACATCAAACATCAAGAGTAGATTGTCCTCCCATCTAACATTACACTACCACTACACTAAATCTACACTACTAGCATGAAAATAAAGCTATCTAGACTAGGGGCGAGGCACAAACCATCAAGAATAGGCATAAACCATCAAATAAACCAAAATAGCATTCATTAAGCATATCATCTTGATAATCTCTAGATCTATAGCATCAATACACATAGACATGCATCAAAAACACTAAATCTAGAGATAAACACATGAATATCCTGCTCTAGCATACATAGACATATGGGTAGAATAGAATAGTCAATTGGAAGCATTAAACCATACAAACCATGAAATAATCAAGATTTATATATACATGAATATCAAGATGTATCATACAACACTAATCTCTCAATAATACACAAGATTAGAGTATAGAAAGTATGCTTGTGGCTAACTCTAGCCCCAAGAAGATGTCTAGCCACTCATGGTAGTGATGATCCAACCCTCAAGGGCTAACTCCATGGCTGCTCCTTGTTGGTGAAGATCTCCTCCAATGGTTGCTCTAGCTTCCTCCCTTCTTCCTCTCCAAGAATAGCCTCCAAAAATGATTTTCAATGTGTGACAAGAGACTCTAGACTCCTCTCCAAAAAGTGTATCATATTCCTTATATAAGTAGGTCAAATACACCCTATGATGAGCTGTGGTCGTGCAAGGCATATTCTCCAATGATTGGGTGAAGGACGGAATAAATGAGCTGGACTTTAACTTTTTCTCGCTGGAGGAAGTTCGATCGATCGAACCTTAACTTGGATCGATCGAAGATGGGTTCGATCGATCGAACTGCATCTTGGATCGATCGAAGTGGTCTGACTCCTTCGGATAAGGACAAGGTTGAGATATTTCGAAGATATTTATGGGGAAAAGGACAAAAGTGGTTGGTAGGCGTATAGCTGTGGATAAGATCAATCATTTGAATAGGACAAAATAGGGTTCGATCGATCGAAGGTGATGTTGGATCGATCGAACTTGGAATTTCAGCAAAGGCCAAGGTTGGATCTATCGAGAAGTACTGTGATCGATCATAGATGTTCGATCGAAAGAACTCTAAGTTGGATCGATCGAACTTTTCAGCTGCACAACTTTGATTCCTTTTTGCTCCTTTTTTTCTCCACTTTGCTCCCTCCTTTGGTTTATCTCAGGATTGCTTCAATTAAGCTCTTATTTGGCTGAGTTAGCTCAATTTTGGGATTAGTGCCTGAAAATATAAATAACACGTAATAAGTCTAAAACGGCAAAGTAAGATAGATAAAGGTACTAGAATGCTTAAGCTTAACGGGTTTAAATGCGCACTTTTCGGTGCTCATCACACACAATCCAATAGTTGATGTATCAATTAAAGAAATACATCAAATAATCTAGAAATAAATATAATAACATAATGTCAGGCTATCATAGAATATGAATGACTTATAATTTATTTAAGTTTTCTATATCATATCCTACACAAACTGAATCTTAAACTTACTGATATTTTATTATATAGTCAAGTAAGCATTCTCTATATCCAATTCATGCTACACATTTAATCTCAATTGTTAGAACAATTTAAAAAGATTAAATCCATTCATTCCTTAAAGAATTTAAATAGCATGCATTGTTGCATTTAAGTCCGTTTAGAATTTGTTTAAACTTATACCTAATCCTTATTTAATGATTAGGACACCTCAAAATCAATTAAAATTAATTTAACACTGTTTACGAAACTTCCCTAGGTAAGGCTCGAGCTTTTGTCCTAATTGCTCAAGCTTCCTGTTTCAGGCTTGAGCTTCTTGTTTCAGGCTCGAGCTTTACATCCCAGGCTCGAGCTTTTCACCTATGGCTCGAGCTTTTCTTTTCAGGCTTAATCTTCCTAACCATAGCTCGAGCTTTTCTCTAATAGCGCGAGCTTTTCTTTTCAGGCTCGAGCTTTACATCCATGGCTTGAGCTTTGCCTCCAAGGCTCGAGCACTGTAACAGCGGATCGAGCACTGTTACGCGAATCTGCCTAGAATTTCTACTGTGATCTCAATCTTTATTGTTTAAGGATTCCTAGGCATGTTTATAAGTTTTATCAATCCACAGATATGAAAATTACATTATTTAAAACATATAAAAATTCATAAAGAAACGAGATCAATTCCATTAATTTAACAATTCATACAACAAGAACAAATATGAACTAAATTCAATAAAACCTATGTTTTAATCCAATTAAACATACATAATTATTTAGTTTTATGTGTTTAAGAATCCTGGAATTTCCTAGGCATATATAGAAACACAAATCTAAGGGAGAAAGATAGAAAAATAACTTGCCTTAAACTTTCGGATCGAAAGTTAAACTTCTTCTTCCTTAATTTTGTTCTCTAAAGATTTTTCTCCTCCTTCCTTCCTCTTCCTCCTTCTCTCTCTAACTCTCTCTCTCTCTAAAATATATTACGTGATATATTTTAACCCTCTTTTACAACCTATAGTTATATATTTATAGGTTAAATAATAACCCTATTCCTTTTCCCAATCCAAGTCAACTTAAAAAAGAAAATTAAAATTAAAATATTGAAAAGGTAACTTAAAATATGTTATGTATATAATCTCTGTACATCCTTATTAAATACATAAAATATATACATCAGATTATTTATTAACAGATTATTTAATAATACTTAGGTTACCATAATATTAAGAGGTAACTTAAAACATGGCACGTATAAAATCTATATATATCCTTATTATTTAAATATATAAAATATATACATTAGATTAAATATTAATACTAAAGTTACCATAAAAGTAATTAATAAATTACTTTCCTTTTATATATGTATTTACATATATATATCTACATATATATCCATATATATACATAAACAACTATCCATGGTTATCCATACCCATTAAACCTTCTATCTAAGTAGTCCATGGGACTTAATTGGTTGACCCATTACTACTAACCATAACTATAAAATAAAATAAAATAAAATATTTAATCATTTAATCTACAATTAATTATAATTAATCAAACACATCATTTAAGCACACAATCTAATAAACAAATACTACAAATAACACCTAGATAAATAATCAATTAATCAAGTAACACTTAATTCAATTAAACACATAAGCAATTAGTCAAATAATCAATTAAACAATTTAAAATGTAATTAAAAAAATAAATAAATACCAAGACTATCCTTTTAAAATTAAGGGTATTACACCATGTGATGCTTGGAAAGATGAACAATAACCTTGGGAACCTTGGCCTTGCATTGGGGGCAGAACATACTTGTTTTGTAAACAACTTTGGGGAGGGTTTGAGCCTTCCCCCTGGCTTTTCCAAGAGAAGTTTGGATGGTTTCTCTACCTGGCATTATAATGACTGCTATAGGGATTATTCCTTTGGTTAACAAAAATAGCATTCACTTATTCATGGTGTTCACTTTGCACATGTCTATGGGGACAATTGGAAGTAGAATGTAAAATACTAGAACAAGTCATGCAAGATTTATTGGAAGGATGATGAGCATGATTAGCATGATTAGGGGAAGAAGACACTTAATGAGCCGAGTTTTGGTTGATCAAAAATTGATTAAACCTTTGAGATAGAGACTTAACTTTGGCGACTATATCATTGGAATTATCAACTTGATATAAGCCAACATTCTTTCTTCCACCTAGATTTCTACCATTTTTAAATGATAAAGATCGATGCATTGAGTTTTCACTCATCCTCTCATATAAGCGCTATACATTATCTTCATGCTTATCAAAATAAGAACCACCCATAAAAGCATCAACCATACTTTTATGATTGTCTATCAAACTTTCAAAGAAGTATTGAACTAATTGCCATTTAGGTATGTCATGGTGTGGAAACTTCCTAAGCAAGTCATTCAAGCATAAACATGCCTCATGAAACATTTCCCCATCCCCTAATGAGATTCATGAATTGAAGTCCTCATTACATTGGTCTTAGACACCAGATAGTACTTTCTCAAAAACTCTTGTCGCATCTCTGCCCAAGTAGTTATAGAAAAATGCCTTAAATTGTTAAACCAATATTTTGCTTTGTCCTTAAGGGTGAAAGGGAAGAGTTTTAACCTCAAAACCTTTTCTAGCATGTCCGTGTATTTCACGGTGGAAGACATTTCAATAAACTCATCCAAATGCTTGTAAGGTTCTTCATTAGGTAGCCCATGATAATTAAGAAGCATTTGAATTATTTGTGGTTTAATCTCATAATGGTATGCTCTAAATAGAGGAAGTTGAATGCATGTTGGTGCATTATACTCATTTGGCACATAATGATCTCTCAAAGCAAGGAGAGGATTCATAATCAATGGTGTGCTTTCCATAAGCCCCATGATTTGCTTGGACAACGGGAGGTGGAGGTGGTGCAAAGAATGGCATAGGCATTCCCATTGGAACTTGGCTTTGTTGTTGTTGTGGAATGAACGGTCTAAGCATGCCTAATGGTACTTGAATGTTATCATGTTGATGATGCACATTAAGGTGAAGAATGCCTTGTTGGTCGATGTGACCAAGGTTTACAACATGGTCCTCATTTTGGACATCCATTGATGAAATGATGTCGTTTGAATTACCGCTTCCTCTAGGATTACGAATAACCGGTTAAAGATGAAAATTCAATGGGACAATAGTAGGATTCAATGACCTACGACCATACATGCACAATCAAAACAAGTAACAACAACTCGACAACAAGCAAGTAGCAAACACTTCTCCTTTGCAACAAGTTAATCAACAATAATCCTCCACATACATTGATCCCATACTCCCATGCTTTCAACAAATGCAAGAAATAAATTACCTCTACGCGGGCCGACGATTTAACTAAGTAGAGAGAGTTAGGAAAGCTCACAAAGGGTCTTTAAACAACTTTAAATTATTTTTAACTTTTTTCCTTGCTTTGCTTTGCAATTTTTTATTTTTTATTTTTGCTTTTTATGTTTTTTATTTTTTATTTTTTATTTTTGCTTTGCTTAGCTTAGCTTAGCTTACTTCTTTGCTTTAGAATTCCTTTGTTTCACTTCCTTGGCTCTAAGTACCTAGTTAATCAAGAACAAATACAATAAGTAACCAAAATAAAATAAAATAAAGACAAGATCAAAAGAGTACTAATTCCTAATTAATTCTAAAATACGACGTTACTCAATCCCCGGCAACGGCGCCAACACTTGGTGTCGTTCTCAAGACCAAAGTTCAAAGTGTGATAAAATGTGGCCAAGTTTAAATTTATAGAATGCCACTACTACTACTAACTACTAATGTAGCAAAAGTGAGTAGGGATCGACCCAAGGGAAAGGCAAGGTATTCTTGGAATCAATGTTGGATTAGTAGGTCGAATGATAAAAGATGGTTTGATTTGATTAATTAAACTATTTGTTCAATTAAAATAATGCAATTAATTGACAATCTAGAAAGTAGAGAGAGTAATATGAGAGAAAGGTCTTAGGGCTTAGAGTTCACCACTAAGATTCACTTCACTAAACACTAGCAATTGTAAATTAATGGGGAAATTCAAGTTGTAAAATGTGTGTGTGTGTCACCAATAGAAAACTAAGCATGGATGGCAAATAAGCATACATTGTCTAATCAATCTAGTGAGTAGCACAAACTATCAAATAAGACAATTAATTATTCAATTAAACCACAATTAGTGCACACACAAAAATATAGAGAAATGTATTTCTTGCATTCATAAGTGTGGAATATCAAACAATAAGAATTGATTGTCCACCTATCTAAAAAATTAAAGAAATTACATTACAACTAAACTAATGACATGAAAATTAACCTAATTAAACTAAAGATGTGGCACAATCCATCAAGAAATAAGTATAAACCATCAAATAAATCACAAGAGTAATTAATTAAGCACCATACTTTGACCATCACTAGATTAACAACATCAACACACATAGACAAGCATCAATTTCATTAAATCTTGAGAAAAACACATGAACATTCATTCTAGCATACATAGACATATAGATAGAATTAAATGATCAATTGAAAGCATTAATCCATACAAATCATGTAAAAATCACAAGATTTATATTTATTCATGGTCAAAACATCAATTACAACTAAAATCCCCAAAAATATACAAAAGCTAGGTTTAGGAAGCAAGCTTAGGGGTTATCTCTAGCCCCAAGAGAAGGATTTAGCCACTCATTGTAGTGGTCATAGAACCCTCAAGGGTTAGCTTGGAGGTTGACATCATCATTTTCATCCTTGCTTTCTTCATAAAAACCCTAGTTTTAGAAAGAGAACTATTTCTATAATTGGTAAAAATATCTAATTGTCTAACCTCTACAAAAGTTGGTTCAATTAATCTATTACAAGCCTCTTTGAGTAGGCAACAAGTCAGAAACATTGTCTCCAATTGGTGGAAATTCGCAGCTACAAAAAGTAAGTAGAGTCCGGATGCTCGGGAATTAGACAACTCACTGCCAGTAGCCATTTCTATCGATCAAAGGGTTTTCGATCGATCTAACACTTACTTCGATCGATTGAAGATGACGTGGCATGAAAATATCTTCTGGGCCTTATCTGAATTGCTGAGCTGGCACCGCCTTAATTTCGATCGATTGTAGCCTTCTTCGATCGATCGGGACTTCCTTCGATCGATCGAAAATCCCCTAATGCAATTTTCTTGACTTCTTTCCAAATTTTCTCCTTAGCTCCAAAATTGAGCTAAATGGCTTTTCTTAGCCTATTTGAACTTTATTGACGTGAAATAGGCAAAAACATAAATAAGTACTAAAACATGAAAGTAAGATAGATGAATGGACTGAAATACCCTAACTTAGGTGCTAGCATTTATCAAAAATCTCACCTTAAACCTCTCAAATTTAAAGATGAAACCTGTATCCACATGTGTGTATAGATATAGAGAGTGAAATAAGAAAATCTTAGAGATAGAGAGAGCTAGCCGAAGTGGGGAAAGAAAGGGGTGGATTAGACAAGTTCAAATGGTGTATATAGCCCTCATTTGCCAAGTGTCCAACTTTGGTAGGTTATAAGTTATGTGACGGTGGCCGCTCCTATACGCCAAAATAATGTAGTGAATGCACGGTTCAAGAAAAGTCTTTTGGGTCAAGTTTAAATTTATAAAAACCACTGCTACTAACGTAGCAAGAGTGAGTAGGGATCGTTCCAAGGGATTAGAGGGCTACAAGTAATGGAAACAATGCTTAGGGTTAGTAGGTTGAGTGATCAAAGGTAGACTGTTTGGTTAATTAAACTACAATTAAGATTAAGCAAACTCAATGTAAAACAAGTAATTAAAGGATAGAGAAAACAAGAGAGAGAGGTCTTGGGACTTAGAAATCACCACTAAGCATCACCATTCTATACACTCAATTCACAATTGAAGAGGGGGGAAAACATATGTTGCAACAATAGTGAGTGTGTGTGGTTGTTTTAACAAGCATGGATGACCAATTAAGTTTATATTATCTAAACAATACAATGAATAGCACAATACATCAAACTAAGTCATTAATCCTTCTTTAAGCTCACAATCCAAACACATCACATAATTAGAGAAATATACTACTTGCATTCATAAATATGAAACATCAAACAACAAGCATGGATTGTCCTCCCATTTAACAATTAAGGTAACTACACTACATCTAAACTAATGACAAGGAAATTAAACTAATTAAACTAAGAGAGAGGCACAATCCATCAAGAAATGAGTATGAACCATTAAATAAACCACAAGAGTATTTTATTAAGCACTATGTCTTGACAATCTCTAGATCTATAACATCAACACACATAGACATGCATCAACAACACAAGAGATAGAGATAAACACATGAACATCTATTCTAGCATACATAGACATATGGATAGAATGAAATGATCAATTGGAAGAATTAAACCATACAAATCATTGAATAAACAAGATCTATGTAAATAAATATGTGAAAACATGTATTACAATACAAATCCCCTCAAAAATACATAAATCAAGGTAAAGAAAGCATGCTTAGGGCTAACTCTAGCCCCAAGAGGATGTCTAGCTCATGAATGGTGTCCTCCAACCCTCAAGGGCTATCTCCATGGTAAAAGTGCTCTTCTTCTTGAGGAAGATGGAAAACCTCTCAAGAATGTGTCTCTAGCCTCCTCTTCTCTTTTCTTCCTCTCTAAGAATTGTATCTCTCTACTCTAAAAAGCATATCCAAGACTATATGTAAAATTGGCTCATATTCCTTATATATGTAGCTCAAATGTCACACCCAATGGTCTAAGCTCGTACACAAGGGCTCCTCTAATGATTGAACAATGAGACAACTTTTAATGAGCTAGAAATTAATTTAATTCGTATGTGAGAGGGTTCGATCGATCAAACCTGTGCTGTGATCGATCGAACATGGCTGAGATCTATCAAACTTTGGCTAGATCAATCCTCCCATGGCGGCGCCTTTTTGGATAAGGACAGATCTAAGATATTTTGGGAAAAAGACAAAGTGATAGGTTGGGTGGTACAATAGGATAAGATGAAATCTTTTCGATCGATCTGAGAATTGTTGGATCGATCAAACTTTGTGGGATCTTTGGATAAGGACAACAGGGCTGGAATCTATCTTGGAAAGTCTAGATCAATGAACTTTCGATCGATTGAAGTATTCTTGAGATCGATGAACTTTCGATCGATTGAAGTATTCTTGAGATCGATCGAACATGCTGATTTCTACACTTTACTTCATTCTGCTTCCACTTTGCTCCTTTTTTCCATCCAGCTTGAGTTAGTTTCTTTTAAGTTCTTATTTGGCTGAATTAGCTTATTTTGGGGATAAGCACCTAAAAAGGACAATAACATGAAATTAGTCTAAAATGGGAAAGTAAGATAGATAAAGGTCCTAAAATACCTAAACTTAAGGGGTTTAAATGCGCACTTTTCAGCGCTCATCATTATGCCCAAGTTACCCTTTTGCCCATGCCCTTTCCATGCAATACTAAACCTATCCCTAAAATATCTCCTTTAATATATATAAATATAGGTGTATGTATATATGTTCAAAAAGGCCACAATGCCCCTCAAAGAAAGTGGCAAAACTAGGAGAAGTTCCCGAGCCCGGAATTCGTCCCCACTTTCAAAAAATTCTAAAAATAATTCCGTCACTTTTAAATGACTTGAAATAAATAAAAATATATTTCTAAAACCCTCGGCTCAAAAAATGGTTGAAACAGCACTTGGGGTCCGCGTGGCACGAAAAATAAATAAATAAAAATTTGAAAAAAATTCAAAAAAATTCGGGACATTATAGTCTCCCTACATCCCCTATAGGTTCCATTAACGCCACGGACACAAGGTGACTCCTTGATGTTCGGTTTTCGCAATTTTATTTTCAAGCCCTTCCAAAAATCAATGTTTTTCATTTAAAAAAATAAAATCAATTTCCCCCTTTTCCTCACCCGATGGCAATACATAAATGTATCATAAATTACAACATCATGGCAATATGAAATTTCATGCGTTAACCACAATCATACTTGCATGCATTGGGAGTAATTTAACACAATAATTATCGTGTTCTCAATGTAATAATCATAGCATTTTTGGCACGTAAAGCATGAAATAGTATCAGTTAATTTCTCTATGGTGGCGCCTTTTTGGATAAGGACAGATCTGAGATATTTTGGGGAAAGAGACAAAAGTGGTAGGTAGGGTGGTACAACCGAATAAGATGGAATCTTTTCGATCGATCTGAGAATTGTTGGATTGATCGAACTTTATGGGATCTTTGGATAAGGACAACAGGGTTTGGATCCATCTTGGAGAGTCTAGATTGATGAACTTTTGATCGATCGAATTATTCTTGATATCTATCGAACATGCTGATTTTCACACTTTGCTTCATTCTGCTTCTACTTTGCTCTTTTCTTCCATCCAGCTTGAGTTAGCTTCTTTTAAGCTCTTATTTGGCTGAATTAGTTATTTTGGAGATAAACACCTAAAAAAGACAATAACATAAAATTAGTCTAAAACGGGAAAGTAAGATAGATAAAGGTCCTAAAATACCTAAGCTTAAGGGGTTTAAATGCGCACTTTTCAGCACTCATCACACCCCCAAACTTAAATATTGCTAGTCCCTAGCAATGAACTACAAAATAAAGGAATGAAATGAACAACTATACAAGTATGAACTAGAAAACAATAAATGGATAACGCCACTTTCGTAGGTAACACGATTGCATTTAGCATATGCAACAAGCCTTTTAAACCCCTAGGTTACCCCTAGTGGACGAGTGAAGTCTCGTGAGGGTTTCCAGAAATGATACCCACAAACATTAAGCTCATTCTTTCAAAAGAGACACCAATATTGTAAACAAGTATTGGGAGAAAATTACCTCAAGTATGCAATTTTTCAACCATTTCCAAACAATCTCCCAAAATCTCAACATCAAGCAAACAAGTATGGTCCTTCACACATTAAGAAAATAATCATACAAATCAAAACAACACTAGAATCCTTTTTGAATAGACCGGTATCAAATATGTTGCTATCTAAGCCAACTAAAAAAATGATCACATCCTTACCCTCAAACTAGCACACAAATCTAGTACCGATCATCAAGACGAAGAGTGGACCTTTTATTAAAACTTTATTGTTCTAGGTGCGCTTATTCTTTTCACTCGATTTTTTTTTTATTTTTTATTTTTTTATTTTTTAACTAATCCTAAGGATCAAAGATGGAAGCATAGTGTAATGTGTTGATCTATTAAGCTTTCTAGCGATCTATGAGGTCGAGCGTTAGGTCAATGACTCCCAAACCAGACGGCTTTAAGGCACTAGGTGTTCAAACACCCCTACAGACTTACAAGCTCAAATCAACTAGGCTACAAATTAAAACAATCTCCATCTAATCATTTCCCACTTCTCACCTTTTGGGAGAAGTCCTCACTTTTTTTTTATTACTTTTGTAACTTCTTCTTCTTCCGTATTTTTTTTTTTTTTTTTTAAAAAAAGTTTAATTATTAACCTGGAGTTTGAGCCCTTCACCTTTCGACGTGAGAAATTCAATGCTTGATGAGGCTAGAATCCCTGCTACTCAATTAAAAGGGTTTGTTATCCACTTTTATCAAAACGAAAGCTTTCAATGCATTACTAGCCCAATTGGGATATAACCAATTCAATAATCAACAAAGCATGTACCCCATAAATAAATGCTAGTGTGCACCTGTGCTAATGTAGAATCCTAGAGTGAATCTTAAAACAATCACAAAATCAGGATGATGTGGGCCACAAGTGCAAGCAAGATATCAATCTTTCAAAAAAATTTATTCCTAAATGGCATCCACAAGGCATTCAAGGAGTATTGGATTGTCAAGTCGAGTAATTTTTAAATTTTAAGCAGTATAGTCCTCAAAAGATCAAAATCATTGCTAGTTATGGACCAATCATAGACAATCCCTCAAATACACAAGTCATGCTTAAAATTTGAATTGAAAGCAAATACTGCATTTAACATCATTACCCCCAAACTTAAATGGCACAATGTCCTCAATGTGCAAAGAGAACAAAGGAAAGAGTATACCAGTGTTGCTATGGCAAAGAATGGCCGGGACATAAGTATTCAAAGTGGGTGGTATAACCCCCCCAAACTTGGGATTAACTGTGGTCCTGGAAAGATGACACTGGATAAAATCTCATTAGATAACAAAGGGGAATAATAACAGTGCACAGTGGACATGTAAGTGTAAATGGGACAAGAATTGAAGTAAAGAGAGAGTAAAAAGGGTGGTCCTGAAAATTTGGGCAGCACTCCTCTCACTGAAGTCACTGGGATGCACCTGATGGAGTCAATCACAGACAGATATATCAATATAAAGATATGACATCCAAATTATAACATGTATAGAAAAATAAAAATAAAAATAATGTACATAACAATGTCTAGGCCAACAGACTGGCCGTAAAAATAATATAACAATATCAAAATAACAGGAATGTATCACAGATATATGAAATGAATGTATAGAGATAGAGAGATCAGGAATATCATGCTGAGGAGGTAGGACGGGCTGGGCGTGATCCCGTGATATCTCTGGATATGTCTCGTAGCGTAGTTATGACATCAGAGCGGAAAGATGCCATATCTGACCGAAGAGAGACAACTGCGTCATCTAAGGCCTGGATAGGCTCTCCAAAGCCAGGTGTCTGAACTAGAGCCTCAGGTATGACTGGATCAGGAAACTGTGGTACATCCTGAGCCTGCTCCGGAGAATGAACTGGCGACCCTGCTGGAGAGTGATGCTGTAGATCCTCTATTGAAGGCTCTTGCTCCAAGTCTATATCCATATGTATGGCAGCCGGATCGACTGCGGGGTCGTCAGCTGCTGCTGCTATCTCCTCCTCTTCAGCCTCTTCAGCTGCTATCACAGCGTCCTCCACAAAACTCTAGATAAGAGCATTGTAGCTCTTATTTTAGTCTTTCTTGCCAAAGTGGCAAGCTCTTGTCTCTAAGCGCTGATCTAGACGGAATTGATAGCGCTGATCTTGCAAGATTTGAGTAATAAGATGGCCAAATGGAAGATACTTAGCCCGCTTGGGCTTGGCCTTGCTGATGTAGTCTACGTAGAGCTTCATCATGACGTTCCAATATAAGACCGGAATAGAAACCTAGAACACTGTGTAAAAAACATACAAGGCTGTCAAATAGTCGCCTCGCCTTTGGACCTTATGGCCCGTCATACATACATTTCGGTACAAGACCGAATCAAAGAACCACAGATCATCGGGCAAATAGGTCCGAGTAGCAAATGTCTCACCCTTACTGTAATGGCTTGTAAGTGCCACAGCCATGTCTGTATAAGAAGGTCTCCTCTCCAGAATGGAATAAACGAGCTCAAGCTCAGGAGGGCAAACATATGGGCATCGGTAAGATCTGGCCAAAGTCTCCATTGTAATGCTAATACGATGGCCATCAACGGTAGTGCGTAGCTCTGCTAGATTACTCGGGGCAGGTCGAAGGTTCTGGAAGAACATCCGAACAAGCCTCGGGTAAACTGGGTATGTGACAGGGGCTAGAATGGCTGGAATGCCCCTCCGGTCTATGTCCTCGTAGGCTGCCCAAGTCAGAATGTACAGGGAGAAGAAAAAGATGTCAAAAAATGACTCATGCGCCACTGTAAGATGTGAATATCTTGGCAGAGGTCTATTTAAGACCTGGCCTAGTTGTGCATGAGGCGGAGATGAAGAAGGTGATGGTGTATGCTCAGCCTCATCATGGGATGATGATGATGCAGAAGCAGAAGACTGTAGTCTATAATCGGCTGATAGGGATTGAGCTAGATCGGCCTCTATATAATCCTCTAGCTGCTCAGGATCCGGGACCTGAGATGGTCCTGCCTGATGCTCAGGCTGTTCTCGAACATGAGAGGGCTCACTTGGTCCCCTCTAATCTGGGCCTGACTCGGCGGTGATAATGTCCACGGGCAACAGTCTTGACCCTAGCCATGGCCTGCAAAACAGAAAGAAAAACACTTGCAATGTAAGTTAGTATTGGCATAAAGAAGTGAAGCACAGTAAATAGAAACATTTATGTCAAATAAGATAGACAACACAAGACATGAATCTACGCAAGTGATGATGGGGCTAAATAAGCAGTGATATTAAGTGAAGCATGCTAAATAATATAAGTATGGAATGCATCCAATGTAGAAAACACAGGCATTGGGCATGTATGAGGTAGCATGGAATCACAAAAGAGAGTGTGTGAAGTGTGGGATGCAAATCTGTGAAGTTCGATCGATCACAAAAATGTGAGATCGATCTCTGTGAGATTGATCTGAGATAAGTTCGATCGATCTTTTAGTGATCGATCGAAGAAAACTTCGATTGATCGAACTGGTACAGGAAATTTGAAAAGTCACAGATCTGTGACGTGGATGGCACGAGGGCACCCAAGCAAGCTTGTGGAGTCCTCTCACACAACAACAACATAATATGGGTCACTTGTTTGGCCCGTGACCCCCAAAATCAAGTCAAAATTGAAATATATACATAAACCTATACATATATATATACATATATATACACAAGCTTTAAATCTTCAAATATGGTAAGGATTAAGCATGGAAAGTCTGGATCTAACATGTAAACATCACAAATATGTAGATTAAAACTCGAAATCAAAAGAAAAACACTCGAGACTTACCAAATCTAAGAGAGAGAGAAGTGGAAATTGCGAGATGGACGAGATTTGAGATGAAGAAAATGATGTGGAAGCTTGGGATGGTCGCCGGAGGGTTTGCCAGAGATGGGAGAGGTGTGGTTTACAGCGGCGAGGGCTGAGAGGGCTTAGATCGATCTTGAAATCGATCTAATGACCCTAGGGTTTTATTTTTAAAAACAGGTCCTGACAAGTTCGATCGCTCAGGGAAAATTTCTGATCGATCGAATATAGATCGATCTGAAGAATGTTGAGATCGATCTCCCCTCACTAAACGAAATTTTTTTATTTTTTATATTTTGAATTTTTGGAAATTAAAAATTAAAATTAAAACTAAAACTATTTTTTTTTTTTTTGAATTTTTTTGGAAATAAAACAAAAGAAAATTGTTTTTGGGATTTTTGAAAATTTTAAAATGAAAATAAAGTAAATAATTGAAAATAAAAGTGAAAAATAGAATGAAAATCTTTTTGGAGTTTTTTTTTAAGGTAAAATAAAATAAAATAAGTACTAAAAATAAAAAATAAAAAATAAAAATATAGTTGAAGTCAAAGTCAAGGTTAACAAAGGGTAAAGATCGATTAAGCTGAGATCGATCGAGAAGATGGTTCGATTGATCGAAACAGGTAAAAACCTGCAAAGAAGTTCGAATGATGTATAGAGAGGACTTTTTCATGGATCTCAAAAATTTTTCTAAGTGTGGATTGAAGATCGATCTAAGAAAAAGTTAGATCGATCTAGGAACTTTCAGATCGATCCAAAGAAATTCTTAAACGATACACAGAGGGCTGATTTATGCAGGAAATTTCAGATCGATGGAACAGAGCAATGATTGGATGTAGGGATGGTTGTTCGATCGATCGAACCTTTTTTGAGATCGATCGAACATGGACAAAATGCATATTTTCAGAAGGAAAATGCATGCATACTCAATCAAAATTCCTAGCCATATGTATGAATTCCAAAACATATCTAGACGATGCAAGAAATGAAAGATAAAATAGAAATAAGGGAGGAATAGGGTTGTAAACCCTACGAAGAATTTACTAGTCTTTAATGTCTCTAGCAAGATGTTGGGCTCTTTTAGCCCAAATCAAACATCTTGTAATGCATTCCCTCCTTGTCGGGGTGATAAGTACTTTGAATTCCACCCAACAAATGGTTCCCTAAAGAACTTGTTGGATTAGGTTAAAAAGAATTTGTTTGTCCTTTGTCAATGTGATCTTTGGGCTTCCATGCCCTCTTAAAGTAAGATTTTGAAACATCATTCTTTAGACTCAAGGTCAAAGATGAACTTTTTGAAGTTTTGGTTTCAAACAAAGACTCCATTCTTTCACATTCATTGTCTAGACATTTTTCTACAACATTTACTTCTTCATGCTTGTCAAATGAATTTGGGGTTGGATTGAAGATATTCAACTTCACTTTCATATGCCCAAATGAGATTTTCATTACCCCGTCCTAAAATTGATGTTAGCATTTGCAGTTGCCAAGAAAGGACGGCCAAGGATAACGGGAATTTGGCTCTTGGGATTTGGAATCGGTTCCATGTCAATGACAACGAAATTGACCAGGAAGAAGAATTTATCAATTTTAATCAAGACATCCTCAATGATACCCCTAGGCTTTTTGATGGATCGGTCGGCAAGTTGTAAAAACCATTGACGTCGGTTTTAAGTCTCCTAAGCCCAATTTAACATATACCGAGTATGGAAGAAGATTAACACTTGCTCCTAAGTCTAGAAGAGCCTGATTAATAACATGGTCACCAATGATGCAAGAGGTAGTAGGTGAACCGGGGTCCTTAAACTTTGGAAGGGTGTTATGTTGCAAGATTGAGCTCACTTGCTCAGTCAAGACTACTTTCCTAGGTGCTTGGCTCTTGTTCTTCCTTTTTTGGGTGCAAAGATCTTTTAAGAACTTGGAATAAGCCAGAATTTGCTTAATTACATCCAAAAGTGGAAGATTAATCTTTACTTGCCTAAACATTTAAATAATTTCATTGGTCATGATCTTTTTTTTTTTATCAAGATAAATGGATCATTTCATGGCATCCGGAAATGGAGCTCTTGGCTCAAAAACTTTTTCAAAAATTTTCTTTGAAACATCATCAACACAAGAATTTTGAAAATCCTTTTTCAAAGCTTTGTTCACTTCACCTTTCAAATCAATTTTGGACTAACTTTTCAAATCACTTTCTAACACTTCCTCATTTGAATGATTATGCATATACAATGAAGGAGGAATATGATAAGAAACGGGATGGGTGTCAACTTGTGATTGCACTGGTTCACTCTCTTCATTGGACACACCTACTTGGTTGTCCACAATCTTCCCACTTCTCAAGGTTGTCACCGTATTGACATGTTTAATTATGTGCCCTTCCAATGAGGAATGAGTCTCCACAACACATTGTTGCTTTGGTGGGGCATTCAAAGGCGTCTTCCCCTTCTCTCTAGCATTTAAGGTACTAGCTATTTGCCCTACTTGGGTTTCTAGCTTAGTAATGGATTAAGAGTGAGAATGAAGCAATTGACTGTTCGCCTCTAGAGTGCCTAGAGCGGTCAAAACTTTCTCTTTAAAGGCGGGACTTTTAGAGTTTCCTTGGGAATAAGATGGTTGATTAGGGAAATGAGAATTAGAAAATTGATTGCCATGTGATTGAAATGATGATGATTTAAAACCTTGGGAACCTTGGCCTTGCATTGGTGGCGGAACATACTTCCCTTGAAAACCACCTTGGGGAGGGTTTGAGCCTTCCCTTTGGCTTTTCCAAGAAAAGTTTGGATGGTTTCTCCAACTTGAATTGTAATGAGTGCCATAGGGATTATTCCTTTGATTAACAAATGTAGCATTGACTTGCTCATGGGGCTCACTTTGCACATGTCCGTGGGGACAATTGGAAGTGGAATGCAAGACACTTGAACAAGTCATACAAGATTCATTAGATGCACGATGATGAATATGAGTAGGGGAGGAAGATACTTGATTTGCCGAATTTTGGTTAATCAAAAATTGATCAAACCTTTGAGATAAGAATTTCATCTCGGCGGCTATGTCATAGGAATTGTCAACTTGATACAAGCCGACATTCTTCCTTCCACCTAGGTTTCTACCATTTTTAGAAGATATGGACCTATGCATGGAATTTTCACTCATACTTTCATACAATTGCCACACATCATTTTCATACTTGTTAAGATAAGAACCACCCATAGATGCATCAACCATACCCTTGTGATTATCCAGTAAAATTTCAAAGAAATATTGAACTAATTGCCACTTAGGTATATCATGATGTAGGCACTTCCTAAGAAAATCATTAAACCTTTCCTATGCCTCATGAAACATTTCCCCATCCCCTTGAGAAAATTCTCTAATTGAAGTTCTCATGGCATTGGTCTTAGAAACCGGTTAGTATTTTTTCAAGAACTTTTGTTGCATTTCTGCCCAAGAAGTTATCGAAAAAGGCCTAAGATTGTTGAACCAATATTTTGCCTTGTCTTTAAGGGTGAAAGGAAAAAGTCTAAGTCTTAAAACTTTTTGCGGCATGTCCATGTATTTCACGGTGGAACACACTTCAAAAAACTCATCCAAATGCTTATAAGGTTCTTTACTTGGAAGTCCATGATAGTTAGGAAGCATTTGAATGGTTTGTGGTTTGATTTCATAGTGATGTGCTCTAAATGGGGGCAATTGAATGCAAGTGGGTGCATTGTATTCATTAGGCACATAATGGTCTCTTAATGCAATGGGAGGATTCACAATTGGTGGTGCTACACGAACACCTTGATTAGCTTGAACCTTGGGGGGTTGTGGAGCAAATATTGGTTGAGGCATTCCCAATGGAATTTGGCCTTGTTGTTGGTGGAATGAATGGTCTGGGCATGCCTAATGGTACTTGAACATTTTCATGATGCACATTAGGGTGGAGGATGCCTTGTTAGTCTATGTGACCAAGGTCCTCCATATGGTCACCATTCAAATTCTCCATTGGTGAAATGGAGTGATGAGAACTACCTCTTCCCCTAAGATTATGAACAACCAATTTAAGATGAAAATTAAGAGGGACAAGAGTAGGATTTAATGACCTACAACCATGTATACACTAGCAAAGAAAATAAGAAGCAGGTAACAATCACTTCGCCCCCGCAACAATTCAATCAACAAATCTCCACATTCAATGATCCCATGCTCCCATGCTTAAACAACATGCAAAGAAAAGTAAATAGCCTCCATGCGGGCTCACGATTTATCTAAGAAATGAAAAACAAGCCTCCACGCGGGCCGACGATTTAACTAGAGCTTGAGTTAGAAAGATCTCACAAAGGGTCCTTAAGCAACTTCAATTCATTTTCAACTTCCAAGCTTTGCTATGCTTTGCACTTTTTAGATTTTAAGTCCTTTTTGTGCTTAGCTTTGCTCCTTGCTTTGAATTCTCCTTTACTCAACTTCTTTCACTCAATTCACCTAACCAAATAAGAACAAACACAATAAGTAACCAAAAATAAAAATAAAGTAAAGACACGATCAAAAGAGCACTAATCCTTAATTGTTTCCAAAATACGGCGTTGTCAATTCAAATCCCCGGCAACGGCACCAAAATTTGACGGTGGCCGTTTCTATACGCCAAAATAATGTAGTGAATACACGGTTCAAGAAAAGCCTTTTGAGTCAAGTTTAAATTTATAAAAACCACTACTACCACTACTACTACCGTAGCAAGAGTGAGTAGGGATCGTTCCAAGGGATTAGAGGGCTACTAGTAATGGAAACAATGGTTAGGGTTAGTAGGTTGAGTGATCAAAGGTAGATTATTTGGTTAATTAAACTACAATTAAGATTAAGCAAACTCAATGTAAAACAAGTAATTAAAGAATAGAGAAAACAAGAGAGAGAGGTCTTGGGACTTAGAGATCACCACTAAGCATCACCTTTCTATACATTCAATTCACAATTCAAGAGGGGGGAAAACATATGTTGCAACAATAGTGAGTGTGTGTGGTTGTTTTAACAAGCATGGATGACCAATTAAGTATATATTGTCTGAACAACACAATGAATAGCACAATACATCAAATTAAGTCATTAATCATTTTTTAAGCTCACAATCCAAACACATCACATAATTAGAGAAATTTACTTCTTGCATTCATAAGTATGGAACATCAAACAACAAGCTTGGATTGTCCTCCCATTTAACAATTAAGGTAACTACACTACATCTAAACTAATGACATGGAAATTAAACTAATTAAACTAAGAGAGAGGCACAATCCATCAAGAAATGAGTATGAACCATCAAATAAACCACAAGAGAATTTTATTAAGCACTATGTCTTGACAATCTCTAAATCTATAGCATCAACATACATAGACATGCATCAATAACACAAGAGATAGAGATAAACACATGAACATCTATTCTAGCATACATTGACATATGGATAGAATGAAATGATCAATTGGAAGAATTAAACCACACAAATCATTGAATAAACAAGATCTATGTAAATAAATATGTCAAAACATATATTACAACACAAATCTCCTAAAAAATACATAAATCAGGGTAAAAAAAAGCATGCTAAGGGCTAACTCTAGCCCCAAGAGGATGTCTAGCCACTCATGAATGGTGTCCTCCAACCCTCAAGGGCTATCTCCATGGTAGAAGTGCTCTTCTTCTTGAGGAAGATGGAAAACCTCTCAAGAATGTGTCTCTAGCCTCCTCTTCTTTTTTCTTCCTCTCTAAGAATTGTATCTCTTTACTCTAAAAAGCATATCCAAGACTATATGTAAAAGTGGCTCATATTCCTTATATAGGTAGCTCAAATGTCACACCCAATGGTCTAGGCTCGTACACAAGGGCTTCTCCAATGATTACACAATGAGCCAACTTTTAATGAGCTGAAAATTAATTTAATTCGCATGTGAGAAGGTTCGATCAATCAAACCTGTGCTATGATCGATCGAACATGGCTGAGATCTATCAAACTTTGGCTGGATTAATCCTTCCATGGCGGCGCCTTTTTGGATAAAGACAGATCTGAGATATTTTGGGGAAAGAGACAAAAGTGGTAGGTAGGGTGGTACAATAGGATAAGATGGAATCTTTTCGATTGATTTGAGAATTGTTGGATCGATTGAACTTTGTGGGATCTTTGGATAAGGACAACAGGGCTTAGATCTATCTTGGAGAGTCTAGATCGATGAACTTTCGATCGATTGAAGTATTCTTGAGATCGATCGAACATGCTGATTTCCACACTTTGCTTCATTCTACTTCCACTTTGCTCTTTTCTTCTATCCAGCTCGAGTTAGCTTCTTTTAAGCTCTTATTTGGCTGAATTAGCTTATTTTGGGGATAAGCACCTGAAAAGGACAATAACATGAAATTAGTCTAAAACGGGAAAGTAAGATAGATAAAGATCCTAAAGTACCTAAGCTTAAGGGGTTTAAATGCGCACTTTTCAACGCTTATCATTATGCCCAAGTCACCCTTTTGCCCATGCCCTATCCATGCAATACTAAACCTATCCCTAAAATATCTCCTTTAATATATATAAATATAGGTGTATGTATATATGTTCAAAAAGGCCACAATGCCCCTCAAAGAAAGTGGCAAAACTAGGAGAAGTTCCCGAGCCCGGAATTCGTCCCCACTTTCGAAAAATTCTAAAAATAATTCCGTCACTTTTAAATGACTTGAAATAAATAAAAATATATTTCTAAAACCCTCAGCTCAAAAAATGGTTGAAACAGCACTTGGGGTCCGCGTGGCACGAAAAATAAATAAATAAAAATTTGAAAAAAATTCAAAAAAATTCGGGACATTATAGTCTCCCTACATCCCCTATAGGTTCCATTAACACCACGGACACAAGGTGACTCCTTGCTGTTCGGTTTTCGCAATTTTATTTTCAAGCCCTTCCAAAAATCAATGTTTTTCATTTAAAAAAATAAAATCAATTTCCCCCTTTTCCTCACCCGATGGCAATACATAAATGTATCATAAATTACAGCATGATGCCAATATGAAATTTCATGCGTTAACCATAATCATACTTGCATGCATTGGGAGTAATTTAACACAATAATTATCACGTTCTCAATGTAATAATCATAGCATTTTTGGCACGTAAAGCATGAAATAGTATGAATTAAACACATATCAACGCAATAATTCATATAGACATGTAAGTTAACACATTTGCCACATAGAACACAATATCATGCTTCACATATACAAACCCTAATAACCATAAGCAAAATTCACATCCAATTATGTCATAGCATAATCTCAAAGAGGGAAATTCATAAAGATCAATGGTTGTAAGTCTTAGGAGCCCCTGCCTCAAAAATCAAACCAAAGCCCCAATTTCTCCCCAATTTTCAAAATTTACAAGGTGGTCAAATTGAAAATCGGCTATAATCAAAGTAAAGCTCTCGTCGAGCTCGTTAACTTTGCCTTTAATGGCAAAGTCCAAATCCCTTAAGAATTAGATGAAATCAAGGCTTGAATCTTGAGATATATAGAGAGAAATAGTTTAGAGCGAGAGAGAGTCTGGTTCGGCTAAAAGAAGAAGAAGAAAATGGGCCGAAAATGATTATGTGGTCATTTGTTTATGGCTTGGTCAACGCGGGGTCCGTTTGACCCGAGAAATGACGAAAATGCCCCCGTATGCTAACATAAACACTAAACATGCTATAATGATGTAATTAAACACATAGCCACATAAAAAATACTCCAAATAACATAATATGAAATGCAATAACCCAAAAAAATGCTTCCGAGTGCGAAAAATCCCAGTGTGGACCCACTCGAGACCTCCCAGCTCGAAAATCTGAAAAACGGGGAAAAGACTAAGAATGTATTTCTATGAGTTATAAACTCAAAGAAATGCCCCAAACCTCACTCGGAACCTTTGTGACATACTAACTGGTGTGTGGAACGCAAAACGAGGCACAAATAAAATAAATCTAAAAATTTGAAAAATACCCCAAAAAAAATGAAAAAATTGAGAAACATTACAAACTCTTTTGTCCATATTTGGAGGGATGAATTCTTTTTAAAGAGGGTATCAATGTTATTATCCTTTCTCTCCTTGTCTCTTTCATACCAAACAATTTCTTCTTTTTTATTTTCCCTCCACCCCTATTTTTTCCTTCTTAGGAAGGAAATCTAAAAAATTGATGGGATTTAAAATTTGATTTTTTGACAAGTTTATAACTTACCCAATTTGTCCCTATTTTATATGAAAGATAAGGTTGCAAATCCTTATTAATAAAGGTAAAGCTAAGGTCACAACTCAGATGAGCCCAACCTAGACCAACTTGAGCCAAGTTCAAAAAATTTAGGTTTGGGTTGTGTAAATTGCAATTACGTCCAGAATTGGGTTGAAAAATAATGCCAATTTTATTTAGGGTTGGGCTTGCGTTACTATGTTAGGCAACTCAAAGCTCGAGCATGTCACGACTTACAAAACCCAACAAACCCAAACACTGAACCCTGTATATGCATGTAATAATTATATATATTTGTGTTGGTTTCATGAGATTGGTTATATAGTGGGTTCAAGCACAACCTATCTAATGAGACCAATATCCATTCAATCAAACCACAATTAATGCACGCACAAATATCTAGAGACATGCACTCCATGCATTCACAAGTATGGAACATCAAGAAACAAGAATGGGTTGTTCACCTACCTAAGAAATTAAAGCAATTACACTACACTAGGGTAGAGACATGAAATTAAATAATTAAACTAAAGATGTGATACAATCCATCAAGAAACAAGTGTGAACCATCAAATAAATCACAAGAGTGTTCCATTAAGCACCATGCCTTGACCATCACTAGATCGACATCATCAACACACATAGACATGCATCAACTTCATTAAATCTAGAGATAAAAACATGAACATCAATTCTAACATACATAGACATATGACTAGAGCCAAATGATTAATTGAAAACATTAATCCACACAAATCAAGTAGAAATTACAAGATCTATATTTATTCATTTTCAAAACTATTATAACTAAAATCCCAAAAAATACACAAAAGCTAGGTTTGAGAAGTAAGCCCCAAGAGAAAGATTTAGCTACTCATTATAGTGGTCATAGAACCCTCAAGGGCTAGCTTGGAGGTTGGCTTCATCATCTTCATCCTTAATTTCTTCCCAAAAACCCTAGTTCTAGAGAGAGGAAAATTATTCCTATATTTTTGGTCATATCTATCTATTACAATGATGTTCAATAAATCAATTACACACTCCTTTGAGTAAGGACCAAGTCTGAATCACAGCCTATGATTGGAAGAAATTCGCAGCTACACAAGTTAGGTAGAAAGCGGTGCACTCGAGAATTAGACAGCTCACTGCCAGCAGGTATTTCGATCGATTGAAGATTCTCGATTGATTGGACACTAGCTTCGATCGATTGAAGCTGACATGTCTTAAAAATATCTTCCAGGCTTTATCCAATTGGCTGAGCTAGCACCGCCTCATTTCGATTGATTGTAGACCTTTTCGATCGATTGGGACTTCCCTTCGATCGATTGAAGTTCCCCTGGTACATTTTTCTTGGCTTCTTTCCAACTTTGCTCCTTAGCTCCAAAATTGAGCTAAATGGCTCTTGTTAGCCAGTTTGAACTTTATTAACCTGAAATAGGCAAAAACACAAATAAGTATCTAAAACATGAAAGTAAGATAGATGAATGGACTAAAATACCCTAACTTAGGTGCTAAAATGCATCACATTTGAGCACTTATCACGCCCCCAAACTTAGATATTGCTAGTCCCTAGCAATGAACTACAAGGAAAATAAAGAAATAAGCAACTAAGCAACTATGAACTAGAAAGCAAAGAAATGATAACGCCAATTTCGTAGAGAACACGATTGCATTTAGCATATGTAACAAGCCTTTTAAACCCCAGGTTACCCCTAGTGGACGAGTGAAGTCTCATGAGGTTTTCCAGAAATGATATCCATAAAGATTGAGCTCTCTTTCACAAGAGAGGCACCAATATACAAAACAAGCATTGGGTGAAAACTACCTCAAGTATGCAATTTTTTAAACTTTTCCAAGCAATCTCCCAAAATCTCAACATTAAGCAAGCAAATATGGTCCGCCACGCATCAAGAAAATGATCATGCAAATCAAAACAACTCTAGAATCCTTTTTAAGTGAACATGCATCAAATATGTTACTATCTAAGCTAACTAAAGAAATAATCACATCTTTACCCCCAAACTCGCACACAAATCTAGTACTGATCATCAAAACAAAGAGTGAACCTTTTTTTAAAGCTTTATTCAACTAGGTGCGCTTATTCTTTTCACTCAATTTTTTTTTTTACTAACCTAAAAGATCAAAGATGAAAGCATGGTGCAATGTAATGATCTATTAAGCTTTCTAGCGATCCATGAGGTTGAGCGTTAGGTCAATGACTCCCAAACCGGACGGCTTTAGGGCATTAGGTGTTTAAATACCCCCTAGGACTTACAAGCTCAAATCAACTAGGCTACAAATCAAAACAACCTCCATCTAATCATTTCCCACTTCTCACCTTTTGGGAGAAGTCCTCACTTTTTTATTTGCTTTTGCAACAACTTTTTTTTTTTTTTTTTTTTTTTTTTTTTCAATTCAATTATTAACCTAGAGTTTGGGCCCTCTACCTTTCGGCGCGAGAAATTCAGTGCTTGATGAGGCTAGAATCCCGGTTACTCAATGAAAAGGGGTTTGTTATCCACCTTTATCAGAATGAAAGCTTTCAATGCACTACTAGCTCAATTGGGATATAATCAAATCAATAGTCAACAAAGCATGTACCCCATAAATGAATGCTAGTATGCGTCTGTACAAGTGTAGAATCCTAGAGTGAATCTTAAAACAATCATAGTATCAAGATGATATGGACCACAAATGCAAGCAAGATATCAATTTTTCAAAAAATTTACTCCTAAATGGCATCCACAAGGCATACAAGGAGTATTGGACTCTGAAGTCAAGCAATTTTTAAATTCTAAGTATCATGATCCTCAAAAGATCAAAATCATAGCCCAGGACTCTCAAATCATATCACATGCATAGAAAGTAAGTGTGACATGTAAAGTATGCAAATATACCCCCAAACTTAATCTGTGTATAGTCCTCAATTTGCAAAGAAGCAACATATAATGGAAAGAGTATACCAAATAGGTGAAGCAAAAAGGGCCCGGCAATGGAAGGTTAGCTTTGGAAGGTGCATCCCCAAACTTAGATTCCGAAAACCTGTCTGAAAATGGTCACACTAACAACTGTCAAAGCATATGCATCAATGATATAAATGAGAAGTGAAACTGAGAAATGGGTAAAATCATGGCATTTAGCAATGTAAAGCTCACAACATCCAAAACTGATATCGAAGATCCAAAAATCCATATATAGAATATAAGTGCAAGATCAAATATCAACAAATCAATGTACCAGTGTAATGGAAATGATAATATCAAAAAATATCCAACTAATATCCAAATAAATGTTCAAACAATATCCAAAACCAGTGCAAGTGTCAAGATAATGCAAAAATCTCGCAGTCATAGCAGTGCAGATATCAAATAGGTAATGAGTAGGAAAGAGAGAGAATGGGATCAGACAGTAGGATCGGGAGTAATCATATCCGCAATAGGCTGCAGCATGGCAGACATCTCTGTACTGTGGCGAGTGAGAGAATTTATAAAGTCAGTGCGCAGTGCGTATAGTTCACGTCTCACCTCAGCTACATCTGCTTGCAGCTCATCTAAATGGCGAACTAGATCATCGTGTCTCCCCACCAGGTCGTCATGTCTCCTCACTAAATCATCATGACTCCTCGTGACATCGTCGTGCCACCCCGTCATATCAGCTCTGAAAGATATGAAATCCATATGCAACTGAGCTATCTCTGATCTATAGTTAGAATCAGTGCTGGTATGGGTTGTCGGCTCAGTAGGAGGGGCATGTGAAGGGCTAGTTTGCTGAGATGCACCATGTACATCTGGCTGGGAGGTAGAACCTAAAGTGGTAATTCGGTATTTCTGCCTAAAGAGAGATCTATCTGCTGTATCATCCTCTGGAGCATCGCCTGCTACAGCTGCCTATGCTGCTGCTCCCTGCTGTTGTGCCTGTAGTCTTTTTATATCCCTGATGGCTCTGTTCTTGCGACATGAATTGAAGGTCTTATTCCACTGGGCTAGCTTATAGGCTCTCTTGGATCGCACTACATCAGGCTCTGGAATCTCTTCAGGGTCAAACTGATACCCTTGGTCTAAAAGCAGCTGTGTAATCAAATGGCCAAAAGGTAAAGGCTAGGTCTCTGCTCTAGTGTTGTGCGTGTGATGCAAGTTCTTCTAGAACTTGTGTATAAACTCCCATATAAGTGCAAGAATAGAGATCCAATACCCTGATCTAAACAATATAAAGCCTGAAATATCCCCTTTCACCTCTAAGTGCCATGAATTGTAGGGAATGCATTGAGGTGCAGCACTAAATCGAAGAACCCATACCGGGGATCAATCTTAACCCAGTCTGCAAATGTGTGCCCCTCATATGCTTCCTATGGAGATAATGTAGCTACCATGGTCAGGTCAGTGGGAAATGGTGGATGTGTAAGGTACAGAGGCTCCTGAGTATCATCAGCTAATGGAAAAGTGTGGGGGCATCGACTGGCAGCAGCTATGGCCGGGATAGAAATATCAATCTCCTGGTCGTCAATGGTAGTGTGTAACAGAAGTCTGTCATCATCATCTATTCGAAGGCACTAGTAGAACAGAGCAACCAACTGGGGGTAGACGACTCTGTCTGCTAGAGTCATAATGGCATCAATGCCTCGCCTCACAAGCTCATCATAAGACCACTTAGTCTAATCCAATGTGGAGAATAAGTCTCTATCAAATCTGTACTCGGTTTCTCATGCCTTATTGGCGTAAGACTCAGCGGGGACCTCTCGCATAATAACATGCTCAGCATCCATGGCAGATGGCTCAGACTGGACTGATGCTGAAGATGAAGAAGAAAATGCTAGGGATGGAGGCTGTGGAACTCTATGAACTCATTTCCTAGTGAGAGTCTTTCTTTTACACTGCATCTGCAAAAACACAAGTATAAATCAGTGCACAAGTATAGGATAAGGTAAGCAACTAATAAGGAAACACAAAGCATGTCTGAATCAGATAAGAACAAAGGTTAGACAGGAAAGATCATACTTGTGCAAGAAATGAATAAAAAAGCTTCAGAATCATCATTCTATATATTTAAGCTAGATAGGATAAATCAGATGACATATAATGCAGAAAAGTCATATATGGAACATTCGGAGCAGAACTATGATCAACATGACAAGTATAGGCTGTGATATGCATAAATGATGCAGCGTGCATTTACAAACCTAAAACTTAAGTACATGCCGCAAAGATATGACAAATAGACCCTAGGATGACATCATATCAATTCCTAAGCAAGAATGTCTACAAGTGCAACAGTTGTAACGACCTGGGTTTTGATTCAACCCGGTACTACAGTGATGAACCGAAGATTGACCCGATAACGGATCCAAATGCGGAAGCAAGAAACAAAATGATGGTCTTCCAAGGCACAAAACACCTTTTAGACCCTAGGTTGACCCTCCATGAGGTCACGGAACTCAAAGAAACAAGGTGCGGAAGCAAATGACCGGAAGAATGACAATTTAAGCCCTCAGGGCAAGGTAGTCATTTCCGAAAGTATGAATTCAGGTGTCACTGAGCACACCACTAGAAAGGCAATGAAAAACTAATCAAGATGGACTCAAGAATCGCATGATTCAGAGTCCGGACAAAGGAGAAACAATAAGATGAAGAAAAGTGAGCAAATGATGGTTGGACCATCGATAGACCGAAATAGGTCCAAACAGCGAAGAATGCTACTGGAAATGATGGTTTTGATGCTCAAATGAAACCCAAAGGGCTTCAGTCGACCGAACTAGGATTTCGGTCGACCGAAATGACTTGAGGAAGTGCAAATGAACCTGTTATGCACAAAAAGCTGAAAGTCTATATGGAATCCCCCATGGCATGTTCAATTTGCATTATATGCAAGTGTGTGATGATGTGAACATGTACGCAAGTGTAATATGGATATTTAAACCTGTTACAATGGCTTATGGCCTCATTACATCCCAATTACAAAATTTGACATGTCAAACCTCAAAAGTTGACAAAATACATTTTAATGGCAAAACTTGAAGTTTAAATTACATACATATGAACTTAAAGGTTTGCGGCCCTTGGCCTCATGTCATACATGTCAAATATATTAAAAAGAATGTACTTATGTACACTTTACATACATAGAATCAAGAATACAAGTTTTGTCATGTGAAGCCACAAATCACCCAAGCATTGAAATCTTCAAGTCTTGAGTCCTGTACCTGAAATATGCCCCAGTAATGTAGGGCTGAGCAATATAAAGCTACTCGTAGGAGATGAGCATGCATCAACCTAGCATTTTACAATTTATATCACCTTAAGGTGAAACATGTTAAAGAGCTCATGCCACCTAGCGTCTATGTCAAGATGTGACTTAGGGAGCATCCTAAGCTACCTTAGAGTATAAGCAATAAGAATCATGATATATATACATATATGAAACCAGTCAAGGTTGGAATAATCTAAAGAACATGACAAAAGGACACTAGAATACAAGGATCACATTATGAATGCAATTTACATGGTTGGAACATACCAATTAACACAAGGGGGATAATACACAAAATCATGAACATGGCATAATATCTATGCAGTTAAACAAGATTAGAGCATTTCATAAAACATGAAAGGATTCTTAAATCTTCAAGGTATGCAACACTTGACATTTAAGGAATGAAATCACGGATGAAGCATAAAATCTATGCAATGGACAAGGATGGGATATTCCTTAAAACACAAACAAGAGAATACATGAAATCAAGACCAGGGCATAATATCTATGTAGTTAAATAAGATTGGTGCATTTCACATAACATGACAAAGACAAGATATGAAATCAACCAATGTGGAAACTCGGATATCGCCCAGATTAAAACCGTACTCTTGAGATCACTTTAGGGCCACTAACCCATGGGTATCTTTCCCCTAGTGCACACTATATTGTAGAAGGGCATTCCCCCGTACTAGAACCGAGTCCTAGCCATGTCAATTCTCGATTGATATCTCCAAGTCCCAAAATCAACAAGTTGTGCAAACCAAGATAGTATCAAAATACAAGAAATGCATTAACCACGTTTCATGCACAACCAAGATTTTGGAACACACAAGTCATGCCCTAAGTTCTCAACTATAATGGCATGTGAAATGTCATGAAATCATAGTATGCATCTATATAGATTAGAACCAAGATATATAGCATACGCAATCTATTGAAGTAAATATAGCACAAGTATAAGATACATGATTCATTAAGTACATTAATGAAACCTAAATACAAGGAGTCACGATGCTTGATCCACTTCATAAGTTCAACAAGAATTCAACATCAAGGCATGATTAACACGATGGAAGCATATAAAGAAATTTAATCTACTTAAGAGATTAAATTAACAAGATTACGAGGTAAGTCCAATGTCAAGTTACAAGTTCATTCTAAGCATGCTACAACCATGTGAGTTAAATTCCATACAAAGGAATTAAATGAATATAAGTTTCAAAACTTATCCAATTATTCTCGAATTGATACACGTGAAGGAACTTGTCAAGGTAATCATGGAAAATAAGTTAGACACTTAGTCAAGTTCAAGGAACCATTGAATAGATTTTAATTAATCCTTTTAATTAAAATCTCTAGATTTTGAAATATATTTAAATGATCTAAATGTAGTGTATGTTATACAACATGTCAAGACTTGATTTAAGAGCATGTTACAAGTGAATTACATGCGAGATACAACCATGAGTATTAAACTTTAATACAAAAAAAAAATAATAATAAATGATAGATTTCAAAACCTAATCAAATATTCTAAATCAAATATATATGAAACCACATAGCATGCACATCATGAATATCAAGTCGGAATTCCAATGGAGTGGATAGTACACTTAGAATAAATTAATTAATCAAATTAATTAAATATTAATAGATTTCAAAACATCTCCGATTTCTCTCAAATTTACCTATGTTGAAAAATGAATTAAAGCCTAAGAAAATATGCTAACACACATTGATTTCAAGCTAGTTAAGGCCATGTGAATTAATCTTTCACTAAAGATAAATATTAAATAAAAGCTTTAATACTTATTCAAATGTTCCGAATTTAATACACGACAATAAGCATATTAAGGGGCATTATAATATCATGCTACATGTTTAAACCAAGTCATGAGCAACCGGGAAAATCAGATCCTGTACAAGAAAAATAAATAATAAAATCTCTAGATTTCATATTTAAGCATGTAATCAAGTTGTATAAGCATCAATATCATGCTATATAACAAGAATTAAACCTATAACACCCCTTACCTCAATTTGAGATGAAAACCTCCAAGGCCCACCAAAAAAAAAGTGCTCCAAATCCGACGATACCGAAGGGTTTTGTCAGGGACAACACGATGAACAAGAAGCTGCAAGAAGCCCCATGAAAATCTCAACATGACCTCAAACCCGAACTCAAATCGTCAGAAATGAGTTCTAATAAGGGCATAAGGTAGAACACGTCGAGGGGAATAATAAATGTTAAGGCCGAAAGATTTCTACCAAAGAAAAGTTGACCAAAAGAAGAGAGAGAAGGTGGCAGCCATGGCTACCATGGATTCCGGCCAGAAGAGAAGAGAGAGAGAGAGAAATCTGACTTTTTCTCTTAAGGCCTCATATTTATAGAAAATCTCAAAAAGTGCCCCGAAAGGGCTCCGCCGGTTCTAGAAAAGTGAAATTTGAGCAGACGCGCTCAAACAATAAAACTCTATGAACAAAAAAGATTCACAATGAGAAAATATGAACAACGGAAGAAACAGCGTCAAAAACTGAGGATAGAGAGATATGCCCCAAACAAGTTCGGCGGCAACCGGGTCCATAAACTTTGAAACTGGAGAAAAACGACCAAAACGGAATTCTATGAATACACGACTCGATGGAATGTGAAAATGAATCCTGTACGAGGATCCAAGCCCCAGATGAGGTATTTAGCAATAACTTTCGTTAATTGCACAATGACCTCTACAAAAAGGGTTAACTGCAAAACTGCCCCTAAATGAAATATCTTCAAAAGATATTTACGAAAACACCCCAAGAAAAGAAAATAATGCTAAAAAATTGTGCATCCATACCCCTATGGACACCAGGAGCAACCAGAGTACTTTCTTGAAAAAGTGAAGATACATATTTCGTGGAAACCACGCAAGATCAAGATATGTGAAGTCAAAAATTAACTCTGAGCATGAAAAGTGAGGTTGTGCCAAAAACTGACAAACGGGAATAAGACAGAATAGGGAAAAGGACGAAATAGTGCATAGTATCGAAAAACGAAAAAAGTGGGAATGACTCGGTCCTCAAAGGAAGTTGTCAATCCATGGAAAAGAGTCTCAGAAATCATTTCTAAGCACTCGAGATGACACTAAGCGACAAGAAATAGAGTTTAGAAGGGAAAATTAAATAGAAAAAAATTCGTAAAATTTCAGGAAAAAGAAAAGGAAGGGAAATTTCCCGGTCGTTACAATAGTGAAGATCAAATACAGTAAACAGGATAACATGGAGCATAAAGGCATCGCAACTGTCAACCTAGGACTCAAGAAATAGGCATGTCATGTAATAAAGATTAATTAAAATGCACAGTTACAAAATACTACAATCCAAAGCATGTTATGACAAGCAAGTTCAAGAATGAATCTTGGACATGGTATGCAACTAGATGGCATATATCAGAATGATGCACATAGAACAACAACTCTAGATAAAGAAATATCCTGTACTGCAATGCAACAAAATCAAAATCCTATGATCATTCATGGCTCGTGACCTTCTCTAGATGCTTAAATGAAGTAGAGAATGGTTAAATACGGAGAATACAAGAAGCTTACCAATTGGAAGTCAGAATCTGGATCGAAAAGAACCTCGGTCATCAAGAATAGATCACAAGTGTAAGATATCAAGACAATGGCATGGTGTAATACCCTTAGTTTTAAAAGGGATTTAATTGGAATTTTACTATTTGTTTTATTGTTTTCATTATTTAGTTTAGTATTATTAGGTGGTTACATGGCTAGGTGTTTTGGTGGTTTCCTCTTTTATGTGAAATTAAATTGCATGTTATGTGAATTGGAAGGTTTATTAAATAAATTTATTTGTTAATTGATTTTTGAGTGATTCATGTGTTTAATTGTATTTATATTTTTTGTAATTGAATTAAATTCATTTTTAATGAGTTAATTAGGTATAAATTATTAGTGTATTAAATTGTAATGTAATTAGGGTTCTAGGCAGTTTTATCTCACGCCGACTAAGACTAAGACTCATTTAGGTTTCCATGATGGATTAGGTTTGGGCTTAGGGTTTTATTGGGTGCCTATATATATATATTGTTATAGGTTTTCAAAAGGGTTTAGAACCCTATACATGTACAGTATAATATAGAGATAACAGAGAGGGAAAACAGAGGAGGAAGAATTAGGGTTTTAGCCAAGAACCAAGGCTGAACCAAGGAGGGAAAGAAGGGGTGTGATCATGGGTGGAACCTAGGGCAACAAAGGAGTGGACGACAGTCGAGAGGTCACCGAAAATTCTAGACAGAGGACGGTTAAAGGTTTCAAACCAAAACTACAGATGCAAGTTCTATTCTCTCTCTCTCCCTTTGGCTTATGATCTGTGCATTCTTAGATGTTCTCTAGGATCTTAAACAGTTATTAAATAGATCATGCATGCTTTGTATAGGTTAAATTAACTATCTATATGTTCTAAAATTAAACTGAAATTGTTTGTGCAAGTTTGGTTTCACCTGTAGATGTTTGAGCATGTTGAATCGGTAATGATTTTTATTGTTCTGTTAATGCAAATTGTGGTAAACAAAGGACTTACATGATAACTGGATGTAAGTTAAGACGCTTAAGGTCAGTTTTAATAAGGAATAGAGGAGGTGGAAGTGGCCAAAGAAGAAGAAGAAGCTCGTGGAAGTTGCAGAAGGGCAGCAGGCTCTCAAGGGAGTGAGAGCTGGCTCTCCAAAGGAGAGAGCCTGCTCTAGGGCAAAGAGAGCCGGCTCCCCTTGTGGGACAGTCGGCTTTGGACTAGGGAGAGCCAGCTCCCTCTTGTGGGGGAGCCTGCTCTACGAAAAAACTACACAGTATGTGTAGTTCTGTGATTTTTTTTTGAGGTTTAGGGGCTGTGGTGTGATTCTGAAAGTGTAATGGGCTTCTAAGCAATTTTAATTAATCTGTTATAGTCCCAGGATGGTTAGTCTCTACAATTAAACTTAACTAACTTCAGAAAATTTAATGGTTAAATTGTACGTTGTCTATGGGAGGGAAGGATTTGACGGTGTGTTGCTGTTCTAGCAAGTAGTAGGGGTCGGTATAATTATACTTTAAAGGTAATTTGATATGATATACTCTGTTGGTTATTTGACTTGTAATATATCAGTAATTGGATTTTTGGTTATTTAATCACAGACCGTAAACGGATAGGGAATGTTTAACTGCATGTTGTAATGCTAGCAAGTTAAAAGAATTTGTATGGTTATTCTTAAATGTAATTGAATGTGATATGCTCTGTGGGTTTCCGAAATGATATTAAATCATTATTTGACATAATTGACACTTTACTAATTGCTAATGTTGTCAACTGCTGGACTGTGTTTTAAGTTAGTTGAAATTTAAGTTAAATAAATTAAGTTATCAACTCCATAGATGGATTCTGGATTTTAACTGGATGAAC